>NW_025964334.1:15048750-17508750 GCF_023055435.1 Haliotis rufescens
TATAATATTCTTTGACCATTCTAGGTGGTCTCTTCTGGAAACACTTAATTGCTCGGGGACGGGTTCAAACCAATTCCGTGGTGATTCTGACCTTGGAAGGTAAAGGCCGAGGTGCCTCTTTCTCATCAGTCGACATGTACCATAGGTTATTCCCTTTCAACACGCCACCAATCACCTTCAAGCGATAACTGTGACACGCAAATGCATGACTGGTTTAATTGTCAAGTTACGGAATACTGGGTTACACGCAAACAGATGTTGCCCATAGATTTCTATTGTACCGTTATTGTTTTGTTTACGTCCATTCCATGTAAATGTGTGCATAACCTGGCCTTAAATCCTGTAAATGACAAACTATGTCTGACTTCTCCAGATCGATTTCCCGTGAAGATCCGGGCTGGAATAGGTCGTCAGCAACCCATACTTGCCGTAAAAGGCGACCTTGCGTGTCGTAAGAGGCGACTAACGGGATCGGGTGGTCAGGCTTGCTGACTTGATTGATGTATGTCATCGTATCCCAAATGCATGTATCGATGCTCGTGATATCAATCACTGGATTGTCTGGTCCAGACTCGATTATTTACAGACCGCCGTCATATAACTGAAATATTGCTGAGAGCGGCGTTAAACAACAAAACACTACACTTCACTGCACGGTCTATGTGATTTACGGAGTTCAGTGGAATCTCTTGCAACCATCACACCGTCCACAGAATTCGCAATCGTTGCATCCCTAAAACGTGCGGGAAACATGAATTTCGTTTCGCGCTGATTTTGTTTCAACGTTTATCAGCACAACACCCGTTCTCACGGGAGTCGCCGAAATGGTTAACATTTAAAACCTGTCCTCGAAAGGAAACACACTGTGATATAATTGAACTATTGTTCAAACAACTGCCAGTGCTTTTCTTGAATAATGGCCGATGAACAGCCAGACCGTGAAACAGTACACCGTCCGGCCTTGGATCCCGAAGTGAACCTGATACAGTCAGACCGTGAAACACTACACCACCCGGCCTTGGATCCCGAAGTGAACCTGATACAGTCAGACCGTGAAACACTACACCACCCGGCCTTGGATCCCGCAGTGAACCTGATACAGCCAGACCGTGAAACACTACACCACCCGGCCTTGGATCCCGAAGTGAACCTGATACAGTCAGACCGTGAAACAGTACACCGCCCGGCCTTGGATCCCGAAGTGAACCTGATACAGCCAGACCGTGAAACAGTACACCGCCCGGCCTTGGATCCCGAAAGTGAACCTGATACAGCCAGACCGTCAAACAGTACACCGTCCGGCCTTGGATCCAAACGTGAACCTGATACAGCCAGACCGTGAAACAGTACACCACCCGGCCTTGGATCCAAACGTGAACCTGATACAGCCAGACCGTGAAACAGTACACCGTCCGGCCTTGGATCCCGAAAGTGAACCTGATACAGCCAGACCGTGAAACAGTACACCACCCGGCCTTGGATCCCGAAGTGAACCTGATACAGCCAGACCGTGAAACAGTACACCGCCCGGCCTTGGATCCCGAAAGTGAACCTGATACAGCCAGACCGTGAAACGGTACACCGTCCAGCCTTGGATCCAAACGTGAACCTGATACAGCCAGACCGTGAAACAGTACACCACCCGGCCTTGGATCCAAACGTGAACCTGATACAGCCAGACCGTGAAACTGTACACCGCCCGGACTTGGATCCCGAAGTGAACCTGATACAGCCAGACCGTGAAACAGTACACCGTCCGGCCTTGGATCCCGACGTGAACCGGATACAGCCAGACCGTGAAACAGTACACCACCCGGCCTTGGATCCAAACGTGAACCTGATACAGCCAGACCGTCAAACAGTACACCGTCCGGCCTTGGATCCCGACGTGAACCGGATACAGCCAGACCGTGAAACAGTACATCGTCCGGCCTTGGATCCCGACGTGAACCTGATACAGCCAGACCGTGAAACAGTACACCGTCCGGCCTTGGATCCCGAAGTGAACCTGATACAGCCAGACCGTGAAACAGTACACCGTCCGGCCTTGGATCCCGACGTGAACCTGATACAGCCAGACCGTGAAACAGTACACCACCCGGCCTTGGATCCCGACGTGAACCTGATACAGCCAGACCGTGAAACAGTACACCGTCCGGCCTTGGATCCCGACGTAAACCTGATACAGCCAGACCGTGAAACAGTACACCGTCCGGCCTTGGATCCCGACGTGATCCTGATACAGCCAGACCGTGAAACAGTTCACCACCCGGCCTTGGATCCAAACGTGAACCTGATACAGCCAGACCGTGAAACAGTACACCGTCCGGCCTTGGATCCCGACGTGAACCTGATACAGCCAGACCGTGAAACAGTACACCACCCGGCCTTGGATCCCGACGTGAACCTGATACAGCCAGACCGTGAAACAGTACACCGTCCGGCCTTGGATCCCGAAGTGAACCTGATACAGCCAGACCGTGAAACAGTATACCGTCCGGCCTTGGATCCCGACGTGAACCTGATACAGCCAGACCTCGAAACAGTACACCGTCCGGCCTTGGATCCCGAAGTGAACCTGATACAGCCAGACCGTGAAACAGTACACCGTCCGGCCTTGGATCCCGAAGTGAACCTGATGTGAGGGTATGGAGCCTTGCACCTAGCAGGTGACGTCAGAGGCAGCTATATCTTTGAAGACGATTAAAGAACCGGAAGAAATCCTGACTAGCTCAAGCTGCCACCCACACATGCATGCACGTTACAAAAAGGGTGAGGTACATTGTAATCTTACACGCGACATTAAATAAGAGCGCAAACGCCTTCCACAATCATCAGAAATGTCCGGTGAAAGCAATGTCCATTTACTTTACCGGCTCTATCGTAAGCATGTATTCATAAATTAATAACAAATAGTGATGATACTAGGGGACACCCGTCACAAACACAAGCAAAGGCAAGTCAAGTATTCACCTGAAAAATACATGCGAACATATGGTACAATTCAAAATAGGGATTTGTATCGCACTTTGAGCATACACTCTATTGAGCTTAGCGCTGTATAAGAATCCTTATTTTTATTAATATTATTTTTATAAGCTACTGTAGGGATTCAGGATTGGAACTGGTCGCCATCAACCATACTCCCTGACTCACTCCAGTTATTTACAAACAGACGGCATATAGCTGGAGTGTCGCCATCCGCAATGTCCTACCACAATATATGTACGGCGATGTCTATTTTCACTGACCTGTCCAGATTGGCGGTCACGTAAATTCAGTGGTGGGTACAATATGCCGCAAGTGTGTTAAACAACAAATAAACAAGCACAACTATAGATTTTAGTTTTAGATAATAGTCCTCAAGCTTCTATGCAGAAAATATTTGACTATCAGTGCTCAGAGCGCTCCTTTTGTTTAGCAGTTGTCATTATCGACATTTGAAAGTGTTGACAACATATCCAACAAAGCTACAGGTCCGGGGCTACATGTTTACTATACAATCCCGCGCAAGTGAAACGAACTGTGAACAATGCATCCATTAACACGTGTATATCCCCTTGGAGGTAACGTTTTGGCTCTATTACGAAACATGCAGGATCGTCTATAGGATTTAAAGCGACAAAACCCCAAAACAAAAGTTTCCTTTTCATAAAAATTCTCAATTGTTCGATTCCGATAGAGTGACAATTAGTCCCAGAAATAAAGTTATCTTATTTAAAATAAAAAATAATAATGCTCAAATGGAGCCCTAGAGCTCCCAGAGCTAATTCCTAGAGCTGGGGTAATGTAGACTTGCCAAATTATTCAAGACCTGAGCTGGACGAAGCATAGGTCCAGATGCTCCAGCCTTTGGTGTCTACACAAGTTTTGAGATACAGTCGAGCATGCTCTTATCACCAAGATTACAAAGAGGGTAAGCGTTCGATCAAGGTTACAACAATCAAGGCCTCAGTGAAGCTTTCAAAACATTTATGGTACACATGAGGACATTTTCAAATTTGACGCATCAGTGACAAAAAATTATGTCCGTTGCAGTTCCCTATGTTGACTTGTACCATATGTTCCCGTGGTTTTCAGGTGAATAATTGACTTGCCTTTACATGTGTTCGTGATGGACGCCACCGGTGGGGCAGAATACGCTCAACTTTTCGCGAACACCGAGATTTCTATTGCTTTATTTATTATGAATCACAATCATGTAATACTGACGCCAGGTGTTCGCTAATGCACACCAAGCAAACGAAATGGTCAAAAACGAAATGGACTACCTGAGTCAATTAGCAACTGCACTGTCAACTGCGGAAATACAACATCTGCGTCAAAATAATTGTGAGAATTACAAATTGCAATTCCGATTTCGTTATGGTCCTTCCATGTTTTCTAGAACCACGCAATCAGCTGATTCTTACGGCAGTGCCGGTCGTCACAGAAACTATTCATACTGGCATCGTATTGTTTTATTCGGAGACATTTGAAAAAAAATGTTATGAATGAATTGTCAGTTGTATTGTCACATCACGCCTGGTGAACAGATTGGTGAGGGTTATTTGAGGGAAAATCTATTTTCTTTGTTATCTATTGATGAACAGCCGCATGTGCCGGAATGCGTACACGCAGGACACTGGTGTGTTCGGCCAGCTTTACTTGATTAAAGTGATCTCACTGAGATGAAAGACATCTTACCTAATCCTTGTTTAAGGAAAATATACACACAGGGCCAGTCGGGGCCGCCCACCCGCACCATTCTAAATAGAGGTCCATTCCGGAGAAACTGTCACTACACGAAAACGTCCATTTCTGACGTTTGGAATAGTGTTGGCATTCACGTAAATTGCACATATTTCCAAATATTCCAAATCATTTGGTTCTATTTATATTCAAATGCATTGACATGTTGTAGAAAAACACCCATCTACAAACTCGTTCTTGATCCTGGGAGGTGTTTAACGTCATATGAGCCAGGTTAATATATATCCAAATGTAACGTCATATATACCAGGTTAATATATATCCAAATGTAACGTCATATATACCAGGTTAATATATATCCAAATGTAACGTCATATATACCAGGTTAATATATATCCAAATGTAACGTCATATAAGCCAGGTTAATATACATCCAAATGTAACGTCATATATACCAGCTTAATATATAACCAAATGAATGACATTTACATGTGTGTGCAATAATTTCTCTATTTCAAACCTTATTTCAGACGTTAGAAATGAAATATTTCACTTAAATTTCCAGATACAGAAATCAATAGAAAAGTGATCTGCATACGTTTATGACACATGACATGCGATTCGGTTCTGTTTTGAAATACAAACTTAAGAATAATACAAGGCGAACACATGAGATGTGTGTCATTTTATTCTTTCATGACCGTTTTACGCCGCTTTTAGCAATATTCCAGCAATATCACGGCGGGGACACCAGAAATGGGCTTCACGCATTGTACCCATGTCGGGATTCGAACCCGGGTCGTCAGCGTGACGATCGAACGCTTTAACCACTAGGTTACCCGACCGCCCCTAAATACACTGGAATTATAAGGGCATGTAACTAATGCTCTCTGTGCAGGCACCACTGCAGAATGTGTAAACAAACTCACGGCTCGTACCTGCGTTAAGTAGAATAAAGGATGCCCTGCACATTAGCGTCATGACTAATTTATTGCACATAGCCATGGGGGAAGATAAATTAGTAAGTTTGTTTGTAACATTATAACAGTGGGTCGGCTTTCGTGGTCCAGTTGTAGAGCGTCCGCTGGGAGAGCGGAAGGTCCGGGGTTTGATCCCCGGCCGCGTCATACCAAAAGACGTCAAAAGATAATACTTGTTGTTACCCTGTCTGGCGCTCGGTATTGAGCGGCTAAAACAAGGACTGGTCGGCTCGGAGTCAATATACTGTGTCAGAGTAGGGCATTCATGTTAAACTGCGGCATGGTATCTCAGTGGGCTGGCACTAAATAATCAGCATTCGTCCGGACTGGTACAAGCCACAGCCACACACACACACACACACACACAGCCACACACACACACACACACACACACACACACACACACACACACACACACACACACAGCCACACACAGCCACACACACACACACACACACAGCCACACACACACACACACACACACACACACACACACACACACACACACACACACACACACACACACGCACGCACACACACACACACGCACACGTGCATGCACGTCGGTTTATAAGTGCAAAAATCTTTGACGCAACATTAAACCCCGTTTCACCTCACCTCACTGTATAACAGTTGACCATTTGACGAAGACAATGTAACCAGGGAAACATTGTACGTTTAATGCCAGTTAAAGTTTGTATGAAGGACTTATTGTTAAGAACTCCTTTTTTATTCCACGAGGTCGTTCATGTTATCCTTTTGCTTGCACTGTAATATTCATAAAAATAATATTTAGGCCTCAATTATTAGTTAACCACCATAACAGTATGGTCAGTGAGAGATTGCAATATCCGGAAGAGTTATGGCATAACAATGCAGTCTAACGGAAAGGTACTCTATTACCATATTGTATGTCGGTTTGCATTGTAATTACCCATTCAATATACAATACGTTTAAGAAAAAAAAACATCTTGTGTTTGTCTACTGGACTATGAACGCATTGAACCGTGTAAGTTAAAATCGTATAATCAAAATGGCTTGTGGCCCGTCACAAACACATGCAAAACCAAGTCAAGTGTTCACCTGAACAAATACACTGGAACATATTCTACGAGCCAGATTGCATCGGACACCATCGGTTATCCGAAATGATACGTTCTGAGGTATTCATTCCCTGCTCTTTCCTATGTATGGAATTTTGGTTTTGGTTTTGGTTTGTTGTTTAACGCCGCACTCAGCAATATTCCAGCTATATGACGGCGATCTGTAAATAATCGAGTCTGCGCCAGACAATCCAGTGATATACATCATGAACATCGATCCACGCAATTGGGATCGATGACATGCATCAACCAAGTCAGCGAGCCTGACCACCCGATCCCGTCAGTCGCTTCTTCCGACAAGCATAGTCGCCTTTTACGGCAAGCATGGGTTGCTGAACACCTATTCTACCCCGGATCTTCACGGGTCTTATGTATGGGACGATACATGGAAACATGAATGGTAATACGCTAGGAACCTATGGAACTTTCAAATGCAACTTTACCCCAAGTAGATATGTGAAATCAGTTAAACCGAGGGATGAAAGGAGTTATTTAGCTGAATTCAGGCGTGGACCCCGTCCTTTATCAAGGAAACAGACCGTTTCGCCAAGCCACAAAACCCACTTCCAGAGAGAATCTGTATACACCGCAATAATCAGCCAACACCGGGCTGAAAAATTATATCTAATCTCGATTCAAAATCCCAGCCCTTTTATTGCACTTTACGCCGATAGTGCGCGTGTAAGGCTGAACATTTTACGACTGCTTTAGTCAATTACTGTTATAGACGCTCTGTATTTAAATTATATGTGTTGGAGGGGGTGGGGGGTGGGGGGCGGTCGGGTAGCCTAGTGGTTAAAGCGTTCGCTCGTCACGCCAAATTCGAAGATCCGGGTTCGATTCCCGACATGGGTACAATGTGTGAAACCAATTTCTGGTGTCCCCTGCCGTGATATTGCGGGAATATTGCTAAAAGCGGCGTTAAACCATACTCACTCACTATGCTATATGTGAATGATTATATGGTTTTCATGTGTCTCATTAGCCTGTATGACCCGACACTGCTTTTAAAATACATGTATTTTAATAATGTGTCAAGTGAAATCTAAAATGTAGTGTGTGACACAATAATAAAAAATCTTCTCTTCGGGGTCACGGGTGGCCCAGTCGTCTCAGGCGCCGCGATTCGCTTGCAGAGTAGCGTCCCTTGGGTACGCCAGAAACCTATGATTGTGGATTCGAATCCCGGTTCGCCCTGATTATGTTTCTAGGTTTGTCAGCACCATACCCGTGCTCGTGGGTTTCACCGAAGTGGTAAACGTCTGATACCTGCATCACTTCGCATTAAGCTGACACGCCGTGATATACCTGGAATACTGTTAAAAGCGGCGTTAAACCCATCTCACTCACTCTCAACTGACTGATATCATAACATGAACTCAACACATGCATTATCATCTTCTTTGATGGTATTTCTTTGTTTTAATGTCAACATCTTTTCACAAGTCTCTTTTTGTACCGTTTTGCTAGTTTGCTGTCTTTTATTTGATTAGCATTTATTACAATTCTCCACTGCAATAAAGTAAGCGCTTAACCTGGTACATGTGGTACAGTCTCTATCGTTTTGTTTGTTTGTTTGTTTGCTTTTGTGTAACGCCGCGCTCAGCAATATTCCAGCCTATATGACGGCGGTCTGTAAATAATCGAGACTGGACAAGACAATCCAGTGATTGACATCATGAACATTGATCCACGCAATTGGGATACGATGACATGCATCAAACAAGTCAGCGAGCCTGACCACCCGATCCCCTTAGTCACTTCTTACGAGAACTGTGGGTTGAATCTGAATGTCTTTCAGAGTGAGTGACGTCAGTCCGTCATGTTGTGATTGGTAGAATGCACAAGCTGAAAAAGAGGAAACGGAACTGGAATAAACCCATTCTGTCCCAGCCAGTTGTCATCCAAAGTATTGATATTATCTGTTTGAAACTTGAGGATAAGACATTTAGGCTAGAAGTAGTCGTCCCAATTTTTATCAGCTGTGCCCCCTCCTTGCTGCTCTCAATAATGGTCAAATAGCTAATTCGCCACTTATTTGCCCCCCTGAACTAGAAATATGAGAATACCAACGAAACCGCCCCATCTGTTTCATATTTCATATTTAGACCCGTGCATAAAGATCGCACAAGGCTGTGTGACTAGACTAACATCTAGTCTCTGAAATGAAAATGTCTTACAGAAAAAAACCCAGTTGTATCATTATCTTAATAAGATATAAATAGGTAGGAGCCCAGAGACTCTCTATATTTTGATACTGCGGAAATCGAGACTTGCCCACTATTAAACACTTGCATGGGCTGTTTCGGATGTATTTGTTTCAGGGTCTGTATGACAGACTACTGTGTTACGAAAAGATGGCTTCAACTTTCCAATAGTCTACTTTATGTGCAACAATATTCCAGCAGCTCCGGTCCAGCTCCAGCTCCAGCTCCAGCTCCGGCAGCTCACAATGGTTGAGATATAATCGAGCATGATCTTTTTACGAAGATTTCAAAGAGTGTCATACGACTCAAACGTTGTTTGATCAAGGTTGGAGCATTCAATACCTTAAAAATGTTAAGTTAGACACGAGGATATTTCCAAATCTGACACATCAGTGATAACAACATCTGATGCAATGTCCTATTTTTACTTGTACAATATGTCCCCGTGTGTTTTCCGGTAAACAGTTTACTTGTGGGGCAGGATATGCTCACCTTTTCATCAACGCATGTTTTGAAATAGTCAAAATCATTCTGGCTTTGGGTACAAATATTTTATATTTATTGAAATTATTTTTGTCGCTTCTATTTTATTGGAAGGGAAGCCCAGCTGGACCCTGTCAATGTAGCGTTGTGCTGTAAAAGTTCCGAGTTTTTCCTGACCGCAAAATTCGGCCCAAATCATTTGGCTGCGACTGACAGCATCTCCCTGTTCTGCCATCGTTGTCATTTCGCCCGTCTGAGCTTGTCGATGTTGACGTGCCAACGTGATCCCTCGGAAAGGTCAGTAGGTCACGGAAATAAGCAACTGGTGACATGTTCTAATACAGTTGATGCTGATGTCATCACAATCAAGAAGCGTTTTCTATAATGAAGTACATTAATCTTCAATGAAGAATTGATGTCTCAATCGTAGGAACCCACTGTCATACTTTTTCCAGTGGAAGATTTTACAGCTGCTTCTTTCACTTTGTGACTGACATGCACATACTCCGATTATCTTAATCAGTGATGTGAAGAAACACTGAGAGGCGGATGCAGGAGTTTAGAAAGGGGGTGAGGGGTGTGAGGGAGGAGCACTCTATAGTGAGTGAGTGAGTTGGGTTTAACGCCGCTTTTAACAGTATTCCAGTTATATCGCGGCGTGTCAGTTTAATGTGGGAGGAAAGCCCGAAGTGATGCAGGTATCAGACGTTAACCACTTCGATGAAACCCACGAGCACGGGTATGGTGCTTACAAACCTAGAAACATAATGGTGGCGAACCGGGATTCGAACACACAATCATAGGTTTCTGGCGTGCTCAATGGACGCAACTCTACACAGCGAATCGCGGCGCCTTAGACGACTGGGCCACTTCCTTTGGTAAACTTGGAAGCGTATGGAAAGAGTCGCCTCCCTTTGACCAGTATCATGACAACGGCCGTTCTCTGTGGCACCACTGTCGCAAGTTGAAATCGTTGATACGTGTTGGGGATCCCAGAGATTCTTGTATTACATGTTGAAACTATCTTCAAAAAACAACCTGTGGCTTCGCAAACCTCTGCTACTAGCGCATAACATTCCGTACGTGTTTCAAAAGCCACGTCACAGCAACAATGATGCCCTATTTGTTAATTAGTGAAATATATATTGTTTCGGTTATTGTATGATCTGTGATCTTTGAAAAGGTATTTTAGTTATATCACGGTGTGTCAGCTTGGTGTGAGTACTGTCTCTCTCTAATGTGTGTGTACTGCCTTTCTATTGCTTGAGTACTGCCTTTCTATTGTGTGAGTACTGTCTTTCTATTGTGTGACTACTGCCTGTCTATTGTGAGTACTGTCTTTCTATTGTGTGAGTACTGCCTTTCTATTGTGTGAGTACTGCCTTCCTATTGATTGAGTACTGCCTTTCTATTGTGTGAGTACTGACTTTCCATTGCTTGAGTACTGCCTTTCTATCGTTTGAGTACTGACTTTCTATTGTGTAAGTACTGCCTTTTTTGTATTTTTAGTACTGCCTTCTTTTTGTTTGAGTACTGCCTTTCTATTGTGTGAGTACTGACATTCCATTGCTTGAGTGCTGCCTTTCTATTGTGTGAGTACTGACATTCCATTGCTTGAGCACTGCCTTTCCATTGCTTGAGTACTGCCTTTCTATTGTGTTAATACTGCCTTTCCATTGCTTGAGTACTGCCTTTCCATTGCTTGGGTACTGCCATTCTTTTGTGTGAGCACGGTCTTTCAATCGTGTGAGTACTGTCTTTCGCTAGTGTGAGTACAACTTTTCTAAATGGCTATTCATTTTGTAAAACATTACCAGTTTTAAATTGTATCGTCTGTCTTTTAATGACTTAACATTTGTGTCATTGAAAATCTTCTGATGACTCGTACCCCGGCAGCGCCACATATGGTTCTAAGAGCATCTCAATATATTTTTTCCAATAAGTTAGCTTGTTCATTAGTACAGTTGTCCCAAATATGACAACAATAATCAAAAATTGGTAAAATAAATGATTTGTACATAGCTTCTAAGGTAGTTCGGGATAGACGATATTTATAACTCCTTAAACAGTTAACCAGAGGACAACATTTCCTTGCAATATCATCAATGTGCATTTTCCATGGACAATTACTTTGTAAAGTCATACCTAGGTGCCTTTGACTTTGTACATCTTTGATTTCTGTACCATTCATATATAAGTTAGGTTTGCGACTTGGGTTTGCTTTACGGGTAAATTGAATAGATTCAGTTTTTTCGGGACTAAATTTAACTTGCCATCTGGCAGCCCATTCTGAAATTCTGTCCAGGTCATTATTGAAATTTACGAGCACCTATATCAGGATCTTCTTTGATCACATACAAAGATGTGCCATGATGTGTCGTATTTTACTATATATTACTTCAACAATGTCATTGATATAGATAATAAACAATAATGGTCCCAAGACCGAGCCCTGTGACACACCTGCCAAGACAACTTTTGAATCTGAGCTATAGACATTTATAACTACCTTTTGATATCGATTTTCTAAGTAAATATCAAACCATCTCAATAAATTCCCACAGATACCATAATGTTGTAGCTTATAAATTATTCCTTTGTACCAAACTTTATCAAAAATGTGTCACAAAATACAGCTCTAACTTCCTTACCTTCATCTAAAGCCTTTGCAATAAAGTCATATAAATATGTCAACTGATTTGAGGTGGAGTCTCCCTGCGTGAATCCAGATTGTAGGCTAGTGAGCACATTATTATTCCTTAAATAGTTAAACACATGTTTAAATATACATTTTTTTCAAATATCTTTGCTGAACAACTTCTGGGCGCAATTTGTACATCTTATGAATAGGAATGATAAGAGCTTATGTCCATAGTGATGGGAATATTGCTCGTTGAAGAGAGAATAGTTTAGTAAGGATTGGGGCTAAACTGTTAGCTGTATCTTTAAGTACTTTATTTCAAATACTACATTTATATCGTGTTAGTACTGCCGTTCTATTTTGTGGGTTCTCGCTTTCTATTGTGTGAGTACTAGCTCTCTATTGTGTTAGTACTCGCTTTCTATTGTGTGAGTACTAGCTTTCTATTGTGTGGGTATTGTCGTCCTATTGTGTGGGTGTTTTAAATATGGTAATATCGGGCGAAGAAGTCCTGTCCGACATTAAGAAATAAAGTTACAGGGTTAGATTTTGTTGAAAACGATTGTTATTGATGCTACCATACATTTAATACCACTCCTAACTGATTTCTTTAACTTGATAGTTATTTCTGGATTTGTACCAGATTACTAGCTAAAGGGTATAATCAAACCGATATATAAGAAAAAGGGTGGACACCTGGATCCGAACTCATATAGACCAATGACAACTCTCAGCTGTCTCGGAAAACCCTTCACAAGGATCCTTAATGCGATGCTCAGTGAGTTTGTAGAAAAAAATAATATTTTAACTCCAGCCTAAGCAGGATTCAGAAAAGGGTTCTCCACAAGTGACAATCTATTTGGTCTACATGCAATCAGGGAAATTTTAAAACAAGCAAAACGAAAACTCCATTGCGTCTTTATTGATTGGCACTGTGTGGAGGGCTGGTCTGTGGTATAAATTATTAAATTATGGTATATATGGTAAATTTCTTAACTTAGTAAAGAACATGTACCATAACAGAAAATACACTGTTATGCTACATAATCAAATACCCTCATTCTTCCCATATCACATTGGAGTAAGACAAGGCGAAAATATCTCGCCACTTTTGTTTTCACTTTTTATAAATGATATTCAGCCCTTCCTAATGAAACAAGGAAGTAAAGGTGTTAATTAAGTTTACCAAATCGAAACCCTTCTTATATTTTGCCTGCACTTTATTATTTTGTTATATGCAGATGATGATGCCTTATTCAGTGAAGACCCTGCAGACCTACAACCAGCATTGACAATTTCAATAGTTATTGTTCACGATGGAAACTAGATGTAAACTTGTCCAAAACCAAAATGATAGTTCTTGGAACCAGGCCTGATAGAATCAGCAATCTGAAATACCCATTCACTATTGGTAATCAAACTATAGAAGTTGTTGATAATTATATTTACCTTGGAATAAAGTTTCACAGAAACGGGAGATTTGTAGAAGCCATCAAAATTGCAGTTGAAATGCAACAAAAGCTATGTTCTCATTAATAAAAAAGCACGTTGGATTGTTTAATATCCGCATTTGATTTCTACGATCCGAATGTACTGTTGTGAAATCTGGGCATTTGAAGACATTAAACTAATCGAAAAAGTTCATTTAAAATTTCTTAAACTGACAGCAGGTCTTCGAAATGCAACACCAAACTATATGACTTAAGGGGAACTCGGAAGGGAACCGATCTGAATCAAAATGTTTAAACGTGTTATTCTATTCTGGCATAAAATAGCAATCTATAATCAAACTCCAAAATTAACACATATTATTTATAAATTTATCACCCATAACTACGCTGACATCTCTGAAAAAGACTTCCATGGACAACACTTGTCAAGAAAATATAAAACAACTGTGGACTCGGTGAAATATTTGACAACCCGTTAATGTGTTCTTCATTGCTAGCTTTAAAAGTTGAAGAAATATTGAAAGACCAGTTCCTGCAGAATTGGCACAGTTCCATTATCTGAGAGTTCTGAAGGTGTGTACTATGGAATGTTGAAAGAAAATATATCCTTTGAAAAATATCATTATCTGCCTGAAAACGTTTATCACAAGATCTTACAATTTAGAACCACAAACCATAACTTACCAATTGAAACTGACGCGGGTCTGATATCCCTAGAGTGGAACGTTTCCGTAAATTATGTAGTTCTCCCGCGGTTGGTGACGAGTGTCATTACCTGTTTAGATGTGAAGCTCTTCTCCAGTGGCGGTCTATGTACATACCTAAACATCTCTCTGAATGGTCTAATGTGTATAAATTGAAAAAGAAAATTATTTATCCAGTACTAGAGTGCGAGAGTTAAAGATATGAAAAAATTGTCAAAATTCATCAATACCATTTAGAAATGTTGAAGCTGTTAGAAAACGTGTATGAGATTCTTGTCACGTTATTTCTGTCATATTTCATTGTAATCTTTGATCCCTACATGTATTTGCATAATTCCCCTGTCATCTTGATATTGATATTATTATAATATTATGAATTTATATTATAATTTTTCTCATGTACCACCGTTGGTGGGTCTTTCTGAGAAGATAAACTAAACTGATCTGGTAAATGTAAAATGTCAATGACAGGGAATTACTAGTTTAGATTGTCCATCGGAACAGATGACGGATGGCAAAATAAAAATAGCTGTGAAAAGTATATGAATGAAACACTGAAAATACTTTCTACTGTGTGGCTACTGCCTTTCTAGTGTTTGAGGGCGGTCGGGTAGTCAGTGGTTAAAGTGTAAGCTCGTTACGCCGAAGACCCGAGTTCGATTCCCGACATGGGTACAATGTGTGAAGCCCACTCACTCACCCACTCTGGTGTGTGACTATCGTCTTTCTGTTGTGTGGAAAATGTTTTTTGTGTTGTGTGGCTAATGGCTTCATGTTGTGTGAGTGGTCAGCCAGTTAGACCGGTATGTTTTCTTTCTTAAATAAACGAATATCTTACGTAATAAGCTTCGACTTCAGAGCAGCTTTTGAATCTATACTTGCATGTGTGTGGGATTTAAACGCGACATAATAGGTCTACAACAGATCCAGATCCACTCGATGTGTTTATTCTTTCTATCAGGATTACACACTGACATTTAACTGCCCACATCTCAAGAGATACTGAACTTATAACGTTTCCATGGAATTGTCGCTGGCGAAGAGTGCTTCAGTAAATCACCCGTTTTTCGACCACTCTAGGTTTTCCTGAAACTAGAGTTTGACACGTTGTCTTTATTCATAGTATATTTCACATTTCATATACACACAAACATATGCACATACGCTCATACACACACAAACATATGCACATATACACACAAACATATGCACATACTTGAACAAACATATGCACACACGCTCATACACACACAAACATATGCACATAATCGCATACACTAACAAACATGCACATACATGCATATACACACAAACATATGCACATAATCGCATACACTAACAAACATGCACATACATGCATATACACACAAACATTTGCACATACATGTCCATATACACACATACACACATATGCACATACACTCATACATTAACAAACATAAGCACAAACACGCACATACACACACAAACATGCACAAACACGCACATGCACACACAGACATATGCACAAACAGGCACAGACATACAGCCATATGCCCAAACACGCATATACACACACAAACATATGCACATACATGCACAAACACGCACATACACACAAAACATATGCACATACATGCACAAACACGCACATACACACAAAACATATGTACAAAGTTTTACATGCACACACAAACATATGCACACAGATATGCATGCCCATAAACACACAAACATTTGCACAAACACACTCATACAAACACACATATGCACACACAAGCACATACACACACACATGTACAAACACGGTCATACACACGCAAACATATGCACAAACACGCACATACACACAAAAAAGTATGCACAAACACGCATATACACACACAAACGTGCAAAATCATACATATACACAAACATATGCACAAACACGCACAACACATACATATGCATGCACAGACATGCACACACAGATGCATGCACACACACAAACATATGCACAAACACGCACATACATACACAGATACATGGACAAACCCATACATACACACACAAACATATGCACCTATACACACACATATATATATACATGCACAAGCACGCACATATACAGACATATACATGCACAAACACGCACATATACACACAAGCATGTACACACACGCACATACACAGAGATACATGCACACACACTCTCAGTCACACACACACGTGCACGAACAAATGCGCTCATGCACACACACGCGCACGCACGCACGCACACACACGTACACAACCATACACACTTTATTCACACAACCCCTGTACTCACTTATAATCCATGCATGTCGCAAGAGCTGACTACAGGGAGGATCGGGTGGTCACAACGGGTGACCTGACCAGCCAATCACCAATAGTACAGTACATATGTTATGGACGACATATGTCAACATGTAATTCTTACCATCTAAAAGATGAAGAGAAGCATCTATACAACATGTTTACAGCACAACAACAGGCTCCACTGAAAGTCGATACCGGTGTCTGAACAAAATGTCAAACACACACAAATAAGTGGAAGACCTATATTGGTAAATTGATATAGTAGAACAGCTTCTCGCACAGCCCGCCACAACACACTCCCAGAAGTCCTATGCCTTGTTCCAAGTAGCGCATTCACCAATACCTCGCAATAACTCCCAGCCATTACTGTTGAGCAAAGAGCATTACGCAAGCGAATGTTTAATAAAACATACGTAATACATACGTAATTAGAAATGTTTGAACGCCAGGAAATTACAGCGGATTTACAAGAGACGGAATGGCTCCAGTCAAAGACAATCACCATGGGTTCGGTTCCAGAAAAACCGCTAACCTATTATTTGCGCGTCGGCCCTGTATACCATCGTGCCATGTGATTGGTTTTTGATTGTATTCGGAGACTTCAATGAAACACCAAATGATGCAAATAGCAAGTACCGAGGAGGAGGAACTTCAAACCGTAGACCTTGTTGACGTTTGAAAGGAAGAGTCGGGAGGGAACATAAAAAAATGTTGACTTACGGAGAAGTAATGAGTGTCGAAAAAAACCCAGATCAGTTTGAGAAATGGTTGAAGAAGGGTTTCACGTGGGACTCACCCAGAATCGTTTAAACCCGTGTTAGGATATTTAATAAAATTAATTCCATTGACTCTTTACATGACGTTAGATTCCAGTCGTTTAACTTACACTTTCTGCATATAGATTACCGTAATCAATAATTTGGGATATATCTGCAGTACAATGGACCCTGAATGCTACGTTCATCTGATAGCCTCCCACAAAAGAGGCTTCTTGTAATGGTTCCAGTAAATGGCGAACGCGTCCATAACTGTCTGCTATTCAATGAGTCGTTTCGTGATAAAAGAAAATATTTCTTCTTTTTGGAAATATCATATATACCTATTTTCTGGAACCGTAGTTCCGTGAGTCACTGGCGGACCTAATTGTGTTAGTGGACGTAGACTCTGGCATCTCCTGCAGTTACCCACTGAACCTGTTACACAGGATGGGTAGAAGCACACGGGATGAAAAGACACAACTGACCTCGTTCTCAATGCCCTTTCCCCACCTCAGTCAATAGCCGCTCTATGTTACGGTACTCGTCTGATAATTCACAACCCCCAAGAAAACTTTCATTTAGTTCATTTGTCAGAAACATTGTTTGGTTAGTCTTCTTTGCGTATGTACTCTGACTCGGATGTCTGAAGGAGAAGGTATATAGGGCCCTTTTAAGCCTTCCGAAAATACCAACACATAAACATGCGGAAAACTTTACTGGAAATTGTACTGAACTAGTGGTATTACGGTTGTGAGACATGTGTGGTCAAATGTCTAACAACTAGTCTTTTATCTTTCTAACACCTAATTGTTTGGGGTTTTTTGTTTTTCTGACATGGCTAAAATGAGTAAAATGTCATTTTTTCCAACTGCTGGGCAAAAGAATGTATACACCTATGTTTGACGGTGGCTAAAAACAAACAAGAAATCGATGATGATGTATTGGAATCGGGTATCATGATTGTGTTTTGGGCCTTAAGTTTTCAATGTTTCGGCGACTGATTTCGGCCTAGTGACGTTTGTTATTTTGTGGTTAAAACCAGGTGTATGCTTTCTTTAGACGACAGTTTATGAGCTAATCCGCATCCCGGATGTTTATCACATTTTGGTACTGTTCGCATCTACATCTCCGCTTTTAGCAATATTCCAGCAATATCACGGCCGGGGACACCAGTAATGGGCTTCCAAATTGTACCCATGTCGAAAATCGAACCCGGGTCTTCGGCGTGACGAGCGAACGATCTCTAGAGGAAATCAGCGTGTTTAAATATTACAAAAACGATCCCCGAAACCTCTAAAATCATCCTGTTTGACTCCTTTTAGCCTTACTGCAGTTATCGATGTTGTAAGTCCAAAACATGCAATTGTTGAAATCAACAGTCTCATTCACATTCATATGCTCATAACAATACCGTGTAAACGTTTTCATCATTTCCGAAATTATACATATCCCAAAAAGTCCTTTATCATACCCTACCATTTTAATTGGATGTTATGCAAAGTGAAACGACATATAAATCGCTGCCCTTACCATTATTGTCCCAGGAATCCTGGAGTGGACTACTGTTCTGGAACATTGGCTCGGAACCCAAGTAATGTTGAGATATCACTTCCGGTGGCACACTGGATGCAGCAGTGTTCTTCTCACCTAAGGGGCGGTCGGGTAGCCTGGTGGTTAAAGCGTTCGCTCGTCACGCTGAAGACCCGGGTTCGATTCCCGACATGGGTACAATGTGTGAAGCCCATTTCTGGTGTCCCCCGCCGTGATATTGCTGGAATATTGCTAAAAGCGGCGTAAAATCAAACTCACTCACTCACTCACTCTTCTCACCTAAACATAAACAACATGAACAGAGTCTATGAGGACACAGATGATAGAACATAGATAGAGATAGATAGTTATTTATTGCTGTTCGTTAACCTAGGTAAGTAGAAGTCATATTGCTTTCAGCAACCTTAAATTTGTGGGAATACCGGGTCTAAAGACCTTGCAAGACCCGAGGACAAAAGGAAATCCGGTGGTTACATTGGAACCTGGCTTATTGTGTCTTTGTATACCCCGATGACCTGGTCCGATGCTCATGGATCATTTACATGTTGTGATTGAGCTGGAATATTTCTGAATGCGGCATTAAACAACATTCAGCAACCTTGCAGAAATAGAAATGGCGTAAAGAATGATCAGATCAAAATCGAATCCAAGCGAACACGCTTTAAAGTGAACTGCTGCCTTTCTCTTTCTGAGGGTACTGTTACTTCGATACCAACTTGAAAATTAAAATCCTAAATTAACATACATGTTATACATCCTATTCTATGAATATACCCTGTGGTACAAAAACATAGTTACACATTCATGCCATGATATGAAAAATACACACGTCGATCACGGCATGAATATTGAAATGAAAACGAAATAAAAGAGCATTCATTTCACATTAAATAACAATTTTACCACAGAGACATATAAATGCTTTGTGGTTATAGTTCGGAACACAGTATCATAAATACACGATGCAAAAAAGGACCTGTTCTGTTTTCACAAAGCCATTGCATATTTCATTTAAATGGAAAAAACGTAAATCTGCCAAATATTGTGACAACGAAAGAAAGATAGCGCGAAAACTGCAAATGACACCTTCGTAATGTTTCATTCGGGAGACAGACGTGTGTTATTGAGCTATGTTATCTAAAGTACCGGGCAAAAGAAAGTATACCGCATGTTTGATGGTGGCTAAAACATGGTTACCATAAAAAAAATGGCTGCTCGGTGGTGATGTATTTCATACGGGTATAATAGTTGTTCTTTGGACAATCTCTATGATTATTTTTTATCTATATTGATGCAGAAATATGGTTATAAACTCTGTTACACTGAAATAACGCAGATATCTATCAGATGTTTGAAAAGGCATACGCAGTGATCGGCAAATCCACTATCGGATGCATGTTATTGCGATTTGAAACCAGAATTCATTTCTTTAGATTCATTGTATTTCAAATAATGGATCCCTGAAACAGAATCACATGGCAATTTTCTTCTTTTTCCAAATGTGTATTGTATTAAATTTCTCTTTGATAATCAGTTATAGTTGGCCAAACCATACAAAGTATATGTATATCGAAGTTTTGTCGTATGTATTAGAAAACGAAACTGAAAGAATCGAAGGTTTCCATATATTTGATATAACATATCTTGTGTGTCTTATAGAAAATGAATTTCATATTACATCAACTGCCAAATGTATAAACAATAAAACAAACAACATACAGTGACATACTATTGGACATCCTCGTTTATCAAGTGTATAATTACATCTGCGTTATATGTACCTTGGTCCCACTTTAAACCGTGAGTTTTGAGTTCGATTCACGTGAGTATGCTTTTACGCCGCTTTTGACAATAGCCCAGCAGTACCACGGTGGGAGACACCAGAAATGGTTTTCACGTGTTTTTCCATCCTTGGAAAACGATCCCATGCCTTCCATGTGACGAGCGAACGATTTAACCTCTACGTTATCCCACCGCCCCAAGTCCGACTCGAATTACAGGCTGCTACAAATAGCTGTCCAATCAACTGACAGTCCTGAGTCGGAGGAAGTATCAGGTTAGTGATATATTTTCTGGATAATCGTGGTTGACTATTGAAATGAAACATCCGTATTTAATTGTGAAACGGATAATTTATCTTGCTGAATACAAAAATCGTTGTACAATAATTTGAGGAATGGTAAGCCATATCACCACGTCAACTGCCAACCATGCCATGTATGCACGTATCTGTTTGTGTGGTAATTATGATAATTCTGGGATAATTATGTGGGGTAATTATGATGACATGTAATGAACCGATAAAGCTGTAGGTCAATACAAAATTGAGTGAAGCAAATATCCGATGATTATTAAGCCTAAATAATGTCAAACAAACGAGCATCAGTGTTAATTAGCAAATTGGCACAATTGGTTAATGACCATTACGTGAACAGCATGCCAAGTTACAGACCGACAGATAATGTGTCCCAGTCTCAGCTATATATAATACAATACAATTAAAATACAACTTGATCAATTCGGGTGAGGTGAGGTTTAACGTCGGGTCCAAGATTATTGCACTTATATAGCGACGTGCATGCACGTGTGTGTGGCTGCTTGTACTAGTCCGGACTGATGCCGATTTATAGTGCTAGCTCACTGAGATTCCATGACGCAGTTTAACATGAATACCCCACTCAGACACAGTATACTGACTCCGAGCCGACCAGTCCTTGTTTTAGCCCCTTAATGCCGAGCGCCAGACAGGGTAACAACAAGTACCATCTTTTAACGTCTTTTGGTATGACGCGGTCGGGGATCGAACCCCGGACCTTCCGCTCTCCGGGCGGACGCTCTACCACTAGACCACGGAGGCGGTCCTGATCAATTCGGAGCCACGCCACCTGGAGTACGAGAGACTCCAAATACGATCAATAATGAAAAGGCGTGACAGATAAAATACGTTAAAATATATAACACTTAGCTACGATTTGATATATCGTTCCTAAAATCCAATATCACTTTTGGCACCAATTTTATATAATGTAGGGCATGACAAAATAATACTTAATTGCCATCCAGAACTATTTATTTGTCTTTCGACAACTTGTCCAGATTTCAAGTACCCATAATCTCTCTTATTTCCGCTATACGCAATCACTAACCTCTATTACCAGATATCAACAGAAATAGATTGCTGTCACTAAAGTCCCGAATTTCATCTGAATCCTCTTCAGCTCAGTCATCAGTATAAATAGAAGTAGAAAGAAGAGCGATGGATGACGTGACAGGAATGCATTACCCTTGTCCAGGCGGCAGTGCGTCCTTATCGACAACAGACAATGGCTGTACGTGACGTCGTTCACACTAAAGCTTATGTGCGGTGGAGTGAGTGAGTTGGGGGATAGGGAAGGGGGTTTAGGGATACGTGTGGTACATAAGAATTAAGTTAACTTTTATAGATTTGAAATCAACCAAGGAAATGAAAAATAAAACTCTCTCTCTCCCGTCAGTTTTTAAACAATAACACCGAGATGTTTTAACAGGCCGAAACGCCGCTTCGAACAGTATTCAAATATATCAAATATTCCAAAGTGCAAATCTTAGTTGTTTTGGGGGAAACCGACGGAGAACGGAAGGTTGGTGGTTAGATATCCTGTCGCGTCATACCAAAAGACGAATTGTTGGATAGGCATTTGACGGATGACAAAGTAGACACAATTTATGATAACAACTTCTTTAATTACGCTTTGACCAAAAGACCAAAAAAGATGGTACCTGTTGTTACCCTGCCTGGCGATTGGGATTAAGGGCATAAAGCAAAGACTGGTCGGTTTGGAGTCAGTTAACTTTGTCTGCATGGAGTATTCATGTTAAACTGCGGTATGTTATCAGTGGGCTGGCACTATATGAGGAGCAATAGCCCAGACTAGTACACACAAACCAAACACACTCGAACACACTCACTCACTCATTCACTCACTCACTCACCCACTCTCACTCACTCACACACTCACACAAACAGACACACACAAAAACACACACAAACACGTCGCTATATAACTAGAGTAATCTTGAATGCCCCATATCACGTCACCCCACCGCGACTACAACGACGAGGATCCATGACCCGGGGCGGCCTCCGACGTAACAGACGTTGATAACAATAACCCCTACGTGATTTCATTGTCTAACCTGTATCCCCGGCACATTACGTTTAACCTCGCAGCTCACATTGCACACATCAGTCACAGACCCTAGTAATCTAGTTTGCATGGACATTCGCCGACACCAAAATAGCCGCGTCCACCATAATCCGGCTAACTTGAATATAATCCCTCCAATTTAGACACAGAGGTCAGACGCGACTGCAAGACGGAGTTGAAAATGAAGAGTCGCGACAACGCCGAGTAAAGCAGCTAATGAGCGACCAGGGACAATAACATAGGCTTATTGGGGATCTTAATGGTCACTAGTGTGGACGGGAAGGTTTGTACTGGTCATTGGTCAAGAGTTTCATCAGCCAGAATTATGTTTCAAATCGTTTGTTCTTGAAAGGAAGGATCATAATGTGTTCGTGTATTGTCGGTCGTGAAATTAAGAACTTCCTTCGTCCGACGTGTCATTGTGGGTGAGGGGCAGCGGTGGGGGGTCTAGTTGGTAAATCATCGAATCGTCATCCTGAAGAATCGGGTTGGTTTCCCAAAATGCGTACAAAGTTTTTGTGTCCCTAGAGGTCATACTGCTGGGATATTTCTAAATGCGGCATAAAACATGCTCTCACTATGGTGATTATGAAATGGTGTGACTGTGTTCCCAAGATTAAAGTAACAGTGATGGACTGAACAGATAGTTCACGATTATAACTTCATCATAACGGAGGAAACGTTTGTCCTTGTTACCAATAATACTCCCAACTTGACGACTGTAACTTTGATGATTGCTTCAGTGGCCACTGTAACCTTGATGATTGCTTCAGTGGCGACTGTAACCTTGATGATTGTTACAATGTCGACTGTAACCTTGATGATCGTTACACTGACGACTGCAAACTTAATTGTTACATTGAAGACTGTTACCTTTTTCACAATGACGACTGCAATTGTAATGATTGTTTATTAAACGACACCTTGGCGACCGTTACTGCAAGACAACGGTACCCTTGACTATCGTTACCAAGATAACGACTGCCTTGATGCTTATAACTTGCTGCTTGGTTACTGTAACGACTGGACCCGTCAAGATCCGGGGTAGAACAAGTCTTCAGCAACCCGTGCTTGCCGTAAAAGGTGACTATGCTTGTAGTAAGAGGCGACTAACGGGATCGGGTGGTCAGGCTCGCTGACTTGGTTGATGCATGTCATCGTATCCCAATTGCGTGGATCGATGCTCATAACATCAGTTACTGGATTGTCTGGTCCAGACTCGATTATTTACAGACCGACGTCATACAGCTGAAATACTGCTGAGTGCGGCGTTAAACAACAAACAAACGAAACCAAAACTGTAACGACTGACAACCTGATGATCGTTGCCAAGATTACCATGATTGCTAACGATACTATTGTAACCATGACGACAGTAGCCATCATGAGTTTGACCATGGCATCTGTACTTATGGTGACTGTTACTTTAACATGGACTAGTTTAAATAAAAAAGCGGTCACATCCGTTTCGTTCACAAAAAGTCAGCGCCACTCACTGCCCTAGTATACACACAATACATTGTCTAGGCTAATGTAGAATTACCACGACTGCCGCCCCAACCCCTCATTTCCGAGGGCTTCCCTCTATGCGTTAACTGAGAAAATAGGTTGTCTATAACGTTACGTGAATCAGCTTGTCTAGAAAGCTAGACCATGCCTGGCAGGAAAAGAACCTCCCATCTTTACATCTGTCACGGAAACTACGTCTCTCGCCAGATCTGCCCGCTTCACGCGGAGAGTGTGGAAGAGGTTGAAGAAAGGTAGTTCTCTGGCACAACTGATACCCGCTTCAATGCAGGTGTTCAATAAACGACGTGAACGATTTGACCTTCAGCGTGCAAAACGCTTTTACACTTCCTATTTGTTTTAGTCGTCTAAACAAATTAAAGAATAATCCGAGCTGCTGGCGCGATATCGGCTCAGTTGTGTCTTTTGTGCGCCACCTAAATAAACATATCAGCAGTTACCTTATATCACATTGCCGCTCTCTCACCGGAAGTGCCCGATTGGTTATAAAAATGCTTCTGGAATACAAAAAATGCCAGTGGCGGTTTACAAAAGCTACATCTGTGAGGAAAAGGGGATTATTAGAAAACTAGACTTTCTGCTAATCAGTAGGTCTTCTCTTTGATAGAAGGTAGGATTTTTTTCTGTTAGACACTGAGGCTTCTCTCTGGTCGTCATGGGGAATCTTCAGTGGCTAACAGAAATATATAAGAATAGTGTCTCTCTGGTAGTCGATCCGTGAAGATCCGGGCTCGAATGGGTCTTCAGCAACCCATACTTGCCGCAAAAGGCGACTAACGGGATCAGGTGGTCAAGTTGATGCATGTTATCGTATCCCGATTGCGTAGATCGATGCTCATGATGTCAATCACTGGATCGTTAGATCCAGACTCGATTATTTACAGACCGCCGTCATATAGCTGGAATATTGCTGAGTGCAGCGTTAAACAACAAAACTGTCTTAGTCAGTACCAGCTCTTCGTTCAGCGAGTCTCACTGTCATTCCACTGCATGTCAGGTTAGTGTGGGAGAATAGTACCAAGCGATGCATGTTTTAGACGTTTGCAACTTTGGAGAAACCAATGAACAAGAATTCTGACAAATCTATCGAATCTTGATCATATGTTCTGGCTAGTCCGAAGATATCCTCTCTGCTAGCTGCTAGTCAGTCGATCTCTCTGGCGTTCAGTAGATCGTCTCTCTGCCAGTCCCTCTATTACTCCGCAGTCTTTTTCTCTGTTAGTCAGTGGATATTCTACCTACTAGTTCTTGGGCCTTCTCTCTGCCAGTAAGTAGATCTTTCTGCTAGTCAGTTGATTTTCTCTCTGCGATCCGTAAAACTTCTGTCTGATAATCAGTAGATCTTATCTCTGCTAGTCAGTAATTATTCTCTCTCCTAGTCAAACCTGTCTCTGCTAGTCACTTGGCCTTCTCTCTGCTAGTCAGTAATTATTCTCTCTCCTAGTCAAACCTGTCTCTGCTTGTCACTTGGCCTTCTCTCTGCTAGTCAGTAATTATTCTCTCTCCTAGTCAAATCTGTCTCTGCTAGTCACTTGGCCTTCTCTCTGCTAGTCAGTAATTATTCTCTCTCCTAGTCAAATCTGTCTCTGCTAGTCACTTGGCCTTCTCTCTGCTAGTCAGTAATTATTCTCTCTCCTAGTCAAACCTGTCTCTGCTAGTCACTTGGCCTTCTCTCTGCTAGTCAGTAATTATTCTCTCTCCTAGTCAAATCTGTCTCTGCTAGTCACTTGGCCTTCTCTCTGCTAGTCAGTAATTATTCTCTCTCCTAGTCAAACCTGTCTCTGCTAGTCACTTGGCCTTCTCTCTGCTAGTCAGTAATTATTCTCTCTCCTAGTCATACCTGTCTCTGCTTGTCACTTGGCCTTCTCTCTGCTAGTCAGTAATTATTCTCTCTCCTAGTCAAACCTGTCTCTGCTAGTCACTTGGCCTTCTCTCTGCTAGTCAGAAATTATTCTCTCTCCTAGTCAAACCTGTCTCTGCTAGTCACTTGGCCTTCTCTCTGCTGGTCAGTAATTATTCTCTCTCCTAGTCAAATCTGTCTCTGCTAGTCACTTGGCCATCTCTCTGCTAGTCAGTAATTATTCTCTCTCCTAGTCAAACCTGTCTCTGCTAGTCACTTGGCCTTCTCTCTGCTAGTCAGTAGTTATTCTCTCCCCTAGTCAAACCTGTCTCTGCAAGTCACTTGGCCTTCTCTCTGCTAGTCAGTAATTATTCTCTCTCCTAGTCAAATCTGTCTCTGCTAGTCACTTGGCCTTCTCTCTGCTAGTCAGTAATTATTCTCTCTCCTAGTCAAACCTGTCTCTGCTAGTCACTTGGCCTTCTCTCTGCTAGTCAGTAATTATTCTCTCTCCTAGTCAAATCTGTCTCTGCTAGTCACTTGGCCTTCTCTCTGCTAGTCAGTAATTATTCTCTCTCCTAGTCAAACCTGTCTCTGCTAGTCACTTGGCCTTCTCTCTGCTAGTCAGTAATTATTCTCTCTCCTAGTCATACCTGTCTCTGCTTGTCACTTGGCCTTCTCTCTGCTAGTCAGTAATTATTCTCTCTCCTAGTCAAACCTGTCTCTGCTAGTCACTTGGCCTTCTCTCTGCTAGTCAGAAATTATTCTCTCTCCTAGTCAAACCTGTCTCTGCTAGTCACTTGGCCTTCTCTCTGCTGGTCAGTAATTATTCTCTCTCCTAGTCAAATCTGTCTCTGCTAGTCACTTGGCCATCTCTCTGCTAGTCAGTAATTATTCTCTCTCCTAGTCAAACCTGTCTCTGCTAGTCACTTGGCCTTCTCTCTGCTAGTCAGTAGTTATTCTCTCCCCTAGTCAAACCTGTCTCTGCAAGTCACTTGGCCTTCTCTCTGCTAGTCAGAAATTATTCTCTCTCCTAGTCAAACCTGTCTCTGCTAGTCACTTGGCCTTCTCTCTGCTAGTCAGTAATTATTCTCTCTCCTAGTCATACCTGTCTCTGCTAGTCACTTGGCCTTCTCTCTGCTAGTCAGTAGTTATTCTCTCTCCTAGTCAAACCTGTCTCTGCTAGTCACTTGGCCTTCTCTCTGCTAGTCAGTAATTATTCTCTCTCCTAGTCAAACCTGTCTCTGCTAGTCACTTGGCCTTCTCTCTGCTAGTCAGAAATTATTCTCTCTCCTAGTCAAACCTGTCTCTGCTAGTCACTTGGCCTTCTCTCTGCTGGTCAGTAATTATTCTCTCTCCTAGTCAAATCTGTCTCTGCTAGTCACTTGGCCATCTCTCTGCTAGTCAGTAATTATTCTCTCTCCTAGTCAAACCTGTCTCTGCTAGTCACTTGGCCTTCTCTCTGCTAGTCAGTAGTTATTCTCTCCCCTAGTCAAACCTGTCTCTGCAAGTCACTTGGCCTTCTCTCTGCTAGTCAGAAATTATTCTCTCTCCTAGTCAAACCTGTCTCTGCTAGTCACTTGGCCTTCTCTCTGCTAGTCAGTAATTATTCTCTCTCCTAGTCATACCTGTCTCTGCTAGTCACTTGGCCTTCTCTCTGCTAGTCAGTAGTTATTCTCTCTCCTAGTCAAACCTGTCTCTGCTAGTCACTTGGCCTTCTCTCTGCTAGTCAGTAATTATTCTCTCTCCTAGTCAAATCTGTCTCTGCTAGTCACTTGGCCATCTCTCTGCTAGTCAGTAATTATTCTCTCTCCTAGTCAAACCTGTCTCTGCTAGTCACTTGGCCTTCTCTCTGCTAGTCAGTAGTTATTCTCTCCCCTAGTCAAACCTGTCTCTGCAAGTCACTTGGCCTTCTCTCTGCTAGTCAGTAATTATTCTCTCTCCTAGTCAAATCTGTCTCTGCTAGTCACTTGGCCTTCTCTCTGCTAGTCAGTAATTATTCGCTCTCCTATCAGTAGATCTTCTCTCTGCTGGTCAGAAGGCCTTTTCTCTGTTAATCCGTAGATATTATCTCTGCTTATCAGTAGACCTTATATCTGCAAGATAGTAGTCTTCTCTCTCCTGGTCCGTAGATCTTCTCACTGCTTGCTAGTAGATCGCTGTTAATCTGAAGGTTAATCTCTGTTAGTCCTTAGATATTCTCTCTCTTAGTAAGTCTTATCTCTACTTGTCAGTGGGTCTTCTCTTTACTTGTCAGTAGGTCTTCTCTCTACTTGTCAGTAGGTCTTCACTCTGCTAGTCAGTGGGTCTTCAGTCTACTTGTTAGTAGGTCTTCACTCTGCTAGTCAGTGGGTCTTCTCTCTACTTGTCAGTAGGTCTTCTCTCTGCGGATAGACCCGAGTTCGATTCCCGATATGGGTACAATGTGTGAAGCCCATTCCTTCTTTGTGCTGGACGGTAGACATTCTCTCGTTAGTCCGTAGATCTCTCTGGTCGTCAGTTTATTGTCTCACTGCTAGGTCTTTTCTCTGCCTTTTCAGCACCATTGTCATATGTGTGTACAGTGAACAATCAGCTGACTATTTTAGTTTTTTTACAACAGTACGGAATGACTGACATCAAACCCGAGAAAAATACCTCATTAAACATAAAAACAACGCTTGGTGCAATACAACAGAACAATATCGGGACAACGAGACATGTTTATGTGCCCCATGTGCCAATCTGTCAGTAGTGTTTAACAGATTTCAGTAACAAATGTTTGCACGGACTTCTTGATACAGTGAGCAGTGAGGACACATTCACAACGGCAGAAACTACGTCCCAGTACATGCTGAACCAGGACCGTCTCACTCCTCGAGGGGTGTGAGATTACTGACACAAGCTGGATCAAGAGATCACATTTCTGGTTGCAGATAGTATTTAAAAAAGAAAGTTTTAGTTAGCTGATCCGATGATGTAACCTTCTGGCTTGGCGTATCGGCGAGCCCAGATACCGATGCTCTTGATTTCAACTACTGATTACTTGAGGCTGGCCCCTGTAAGTGTTATAATCGTGTTCGTAGAATTCACCACAGAGCTAAATGCCAAGGATCTACAATACTTTGCGCTTTCCTCCCATGTCCCGTTATAATCTGTCCCTCACTGTGATCACAAGGAGAGGACCGCCTCCGTGGTGTTGTGGAGAGAGCGTCTGCCTGGAGCGCGGGAGGTCGTTGGCTCGATCTTCTGGTGCGATAAGTAAGACACTGTCTCCTTGGTGGAGTGAATAGAGCGTCTGGGGGGGGGGGGGGGAATGGGGGGTCGGCGTTGGTTCGATACCAAAAGATGTTACTTATTGTTACTCTGCCTCGGCGGCAGTATACGGAGCGGGTTATCCATGGTTTGGTTTTTCCATGGTTGACTGCGACATACAGTGGGCTAGTAAGAAAAAGAATCAACATTAGTCCTCACTTATACAAGCACACACACACACACACACACACACACACACACACACACACACACACACACACACACACACACACACACACACACACACACACACGTCGCTAGATAAGTGCAGTAAAACGTTAAACCCCATTTCACCTCACCTCACCTCACCTCACAAGGAGAGTGACTTAGAATTAACGCTGCTTTTACAAGCATTCCAGTTATATCGCGGCGTGTTAGCCTGATGTGGAATCTTAGACGAAATGACACATGCCGAAGATGTTTACCACTTTACTGAAACTCAGAAGCACTCCTGGTATGTCAAGGGGGTAATCGAGTATTATTCTCAAGTTAAATCTCACAGTTCATGGAAATAACTTCACATACGGAAAGTCGACAACTCTGCCCCACGGGTTTTCGTTGTGGAATAATAATGACGATGATGATGATGATGATGATGATGATGATGATTATGATGATGACCGTTCTTTTAAAATGCGCCAAATTCCACTCAAGTGAATGCTCATGATGTGACATTATTATAATCACCCCGGTCAGTGGATCAATCTACACTTGACTTTCATTCTCAGCTCCCTAGGGAGTATACAACCCAAGCTACCTGTGTGGCGCTAGAAATGAAACAGTCGCATTTCCACCGCGTCGTCCCGGGTACCCATTTACTGCCGGATGAACAGATGCATTTTCGAGCAAAGCCACGTGTCTAGGGAGACGCCATATATTCTACATGTTCCAGTTTCGAAACAGATATGTATTGGAGACAACAATGTAAAGGTAAATGATGATATCGTTGTCAAGAGTGAGTGAGTATTGTTTTACGCCGCTTTTAGCAATATTCTAGCAATATCATGGCGGGGGACACCAGAAATGGGCTTCACACATTGTACCCATGTCGGGAATCGAACCCGGGTCTTCGACGTGACGAGCGATAGCTTTAACCACTAGGCTACCCGACCGCCCCTCGTTGTCAAGAAGGAACACCTGATCAGTGCATCAGTCAAAAATAGAAACTCCTTTTGTTTGTTTGTTTGTTTGTTTCCAGCTATATGACGGGGGTCTGTATTTAATCGAGTCTGGACCAGACAATCCAGTGATTGACATCATGAGCATCGATCCACGCAATTGGGGTACGACGACATGCATCAACCAAGTCAGCGAGCCTGACCACCCGATCCCGTTAGTCGCCTCTGACGACAAGCATAGTCACCTTTTACGGCAAGCATGGGTTGCCGAAGACCTAATGCACCCCGGATCTTTACGGGTCTTAAATGTGTGGAGCTAATAGTTGGCAAATAACGAAATTACCGAATGCGCTTTTAAAGCCGTATTTAAATATTCATAACTATGAATTTCTAAATTCCAATCACGCCCTTCACGTGATATTTATCACATCTTTAATCGTATTGATAGCACTGTCTGAATCGGAATCCAGAAGATATCCCCGGTCATGTTTTGACATAATCGTGCAAAAAATTAATCCGGCCCCGGCCTAAGTGTTATCGGCCGGCCCAGCCATTCTTTCATCTGTCAAAACACCAGTATTTAGGTTTCAGGTTTGGCACAAACTCACTAACAAACACTACCCCAGCCGTCTCAGGTCAAGACTTATAAGATCGTCTTTACTTCCACGGTTAAATAGATAGGATTTTAAGCCCTCTGTTTAACTCTTTCCTAATGTGTTTTCCAAGATGGCAGCCTCAGTCAACAAGTGGAGTCAGACGACCTTTTTACTCAGGTGTTGCTACCAAGAAAACTTTACTGACAGCTTACGGTGGATCTCGCCGACGCGTGGGACTATTTTTCCCGAAGGACGGCGTAATCTGGTCATGTCTTTTCACGACGCCTGCAATATTTTTCGGGGAAGAATGTCGTGTCTTTGACATACAATCATTTTAAGGCAGTTTTTGAGATAGAAAACATTTCTCGAGTGCTACCCGAGTTTTCTGGTTTAGTTCTTGGGTGTGGCAAAATCTAGATGCAATCTTTTCACACTCATTTCCTTGAAATATGTACACATAGATTTTAAAAAAGACACCTGTATTTACGCCGAGGTTTGGCAGTGTGCATACTTACATGGACGGAAAAGGCGTTTCAATTTCTGTGTAATGTAGAAGTAGGGTCATCATGCCGTTTGACCTCGACCATGTCAGAACTACGTACAGCACTACAATATTTCATGAACATTCGACAATCAGGAACCTTAGTGTTGGTAACGGTAGGGTAGCCAAGTGGTCAAAGCCGTTTGTCGCAGAGAGGGCTTGGGTTTGATGCTCAACATGGGAACAAGTGAGCATGCCGCTTTTAACAATATTCCAGCAATATCACGGCGGGAGACACCAGAAATGGGCCTTACACATTGTACCCACGTCGGGAATCAAACTCGGGTCTTCGGCGTGACGAGCGAACGCTTTAACCACTAGGCTACCCGGCCGCCCCACATGGGAACAATGTTAAGCCCATTCTTGGTGTCCCAAGTGTTGCTGTCATACATGTATTGCTGAAAGCAGAGGACAAACCCATCGGGCTAATTGGCTTCATCACCTCCCGCAAGGGTTCAAGTGAGCGAGTGGGTATGTTCTTGCGCCGCCTTTAGCAATATTCCAGCAATATTCACGGCGGGGACACCAGAAGTGGGCTTCACAAAATATACCCCTGTGGGGAATCGAACCCGGGTCCTAGGCGTGACCAGTGTCAGTGCCAGTGTCAGTATCTTTCCAACTAGTCGTGTCGTTTGGTCAGCGTAAAAAGTTCTTTACAACTTCAGTAAGAAATCGCTTGAAATTATCTACATGATTTGCCACTCTGGTTCAACTTTGAAAAAGTTCAGATAATTTGAGTTAAATTGGAGAATAACAATATTTCATAATGTCAATGATTGATGTACTCAGAATTCATAGAGGCCAACATTCACATTTTCTTAAATTCGATTTTATTCGAACACGATTTAATACCAACTTGCTCGTATGAACAAACTGTTGGCAGACATAATTCATAGACGATTTGAATAACGGCCCACATCAGAACATGAAGATGCTTTGATATAAAATACTTCGTTGTCATTCCAATATAAAACGAAAAGTGTTTAAAAGCAAACTACGACAATACAATTTGTTGAAGTAGTTAACGGTTTGTATAATTTATTATCTGGATATGAGTTGATAACGAACTCGGCGGTCCCCAGGGCTTAGTGATTGATTATTTCCTGAGTAACAACAACAGAGTCGTTTACTTTTCATACCAAGTTGTTAAAGCGGAAATAGCAAAGTTAACCGCCAATTTAAAGATGGTAATTGTAATCTTTAAATGCCAGCTCTATCAATGGCACGGTGTCGTTGTCGGATCACACGATACCGGGAGGTAACTGACGTCCCCACCCCCACGCCATCATGCAAATAGCTGCCGTCAATTACCTTAAACGATCGGTGCGTGTGTGCGTGTGTGTGTGTGTGCGTGCGTGTGTGTGTGTGTGTGTGTGTGTGTGTGTGTGTGTGTGTGTGTGTGTATGTGTGTGTGGAGGGGGAGGGGATAAGACACCTGTTATTCATTGCAAATCCTCGTGACACAGCTTGATTTTCTGTGTATTTCAAGACATGTTCGGCGTCAATGGGACACAGTTGTGTTGTGAGTGTGAATTACACTATTCGTGAGCATATAGATATGAGTGTACACTGTCAGGTGAGTCGACATTGTGTGCAGGGGTGTTTGTGAATAAATGTTGATGGCGGTGTCGGTATGTGTGAAGATCGGGTATAAACAGACCAACAACAGAATACCATCCAGATACACTAGACTGCAAAAAGGCTCTTACAGGTAGAGACAGATCAACATCATTCTGCAGACAGTCGGTCACAGGTAGAGACAGATCTACACCACACTGCAGACAGTTAGTCACAGGTAGAGACAGACCTACACCATACTGCAGACAGTCAGTCACAGGTAGAGACAGACCTACACCATACTGCAGACAGTCAGTCACAGGTAGAGACAGACCTACACCATACTGCAGACAGTCAGTCACAGGTAGAGACAGACCTACACCATACTGCAGACAGTCAGTCACAGGTAGAGACAGACCTACACCATACTGCAGACAGTCAGTCACAGGTAGAGACAGATCTACACCACACTGCAGACAGTTAGTCACAGGTAGAGACAGACCTACACCACACTCCAGACAATCAGTCACAGGTAGAGACAGACCTACACTATACTGCAGACAGTCAGTCACAGGTAGAGACAGAAATACACCACACTCCAGACAATCAGTCACAGGTAGTGAGAGACCTACAGCATATTGTAGACAGTCAGTCACAGGTAGAGACAGACCTACACCATACTGCAGACAGTCAGTCACAGGTAGTGACAGACCTACACCACACTGCAGACAATCAGTCACAGGTAGAGACAGACCTACACTATACTGCAGACAGTCAGTCACAGGTAAAGACAGAAATACACCACACTCCAGACAATCAGTCACAGGTAGAGACAGACCTACACTATACTGCAGACAGTCAGTCACAGGTAGAGACAGAAATACACCACACTCCAGACAATCAGTCACAGGTAGTGAGAGACCTACAGCATATTGTAGACAGTCAGTCACAGGTAGAGACAGACCTACACCATACTGCAGACAGTCAGTCACAGGTAGTGACAGACCTACACCACACTGCAGACAATCAGTCACAGGTAGAGACAGACCTACACTATACTGCAGACAGTCAGTCACAGGTAGAGACAGAAATACACCACACTCCAGACAATCAGTCACAGGTAGTGAGAGACCTACAGCATATTGTAGACAGTCAGTCACAGGTAGAGACAGACCTACACCATACTGCAGACAGTCAGTCACAGGTAGTGACAGACCTACACTATACTGCAGACAATCAGTCACAGGTAGAGACAGACCTACACTATACTGCAGACAGTCAGTCACAGGTAAAGACAGAAATACACCACACTCCAGACAATCAGTCACAGGTAGAGACAGACCTACACTATACTGCAGACAGTCAGTCACAGGTAGAGACAGAAATACACCACACTCCAGACAATCAGTCACAGGTAGTGAGAGACCTACAGCATATTGTAGACAGTCAGTCACAGGTAGAGACAGACCTACACCATACTGCAGACAGTCAGTCACAGGTAGTGACAGACCTACACCACACTGCAGACAATCAGTCACAGGTAGAGACAGACCTACACTATACTGCAGACAGTCAGTCACAGGTAAAGACAGAAATACACCACACTGCAGACAATCAGTCACGGGTAGAGACAGACCTACACCATACTGCAGACAGTCAGTCACAGATAGAGACAGAAATACACCACACTGCAGACAATCAGTCACAGGTAGAGACAGACTTACACCATATTGTAGACTGTCAATTACAGGGAGAGAATCGGTTACAGACCCACTATAGGCTATCTTAAATGTGTCTGATCACAGATAAACCTATCACGGTAAAGCTTACAGGGACTATATGATGGCTATTACGATAGGAACACAGCATGTATACATACACACAAACACACACACAATAAAAGACAACAGAAACACACAAATACACACACACACACACGCGCGCGCACACAAACAAAACACATATGTACACAAACACGCGCAAAACACACTCTCACACACACGCAAACACTCAAATACACACACATACACAAAACACACACAAAGCACACATTCGCGTAAAACAGACAAACATAACCACACATGTACACAAGCACACACGCAAACATACATACACCCAACAAAATAAAAACACTAAAACAGAAACACATAAATACACACACAAAGCACACACGCACTGGCACATGTACATAAACAGACACGCGCAAAACACACGCAAACACACACACAAAACATATAGATAAAAAGACAGACACACATAAACTCACTAAAAGCACACACACACACTTATGAACACAAATACACACAAACACACTAACGTAAAACACATATACACAAACTAACACGCAAACATTTATTTAAACTAGAGTTTGACACCTTGTCTTTATGCATAGTATAGTTCACATTCTATATACACACAGACATATGCACACACACACACACACACATACACACAAAAACAAACACACACACACACACACACACACACACACACACACACACACACACAAAGCACACACAAAGCACACACAAAGCACACACAACACACACACAAAGCACACACACAAAGCACACACACACAAGGCACACACACAAGGCACACACACACAAAGCACACAAGACACACAAGACACACACAAGACACACACAAAGCACACGGGAGGTTTCCGCTCCACGCTGCACAATCCGCCTACGCCAATACACGGTATCATCATGCGATGCATTACTCCACAAATGACCCCATCATAAAACCGCCCATCCCTTTACTCGAGGTAATGACCCGTTACTCTCGGTATAAACGTGTGACGCCACCTAGGCATGTAGATTGCTTGTATATTTCAAATCGATACCGAACATGTAGCAGTTGCCATTGCACTTCAAACGCACCGAGAGCCCTATAGCAATCTGTGTCGCTTTGAAACACATCACGTTTGTGTTAATGCCTCATACCCACTGCTATTGACAAAACATTTCTCAAATACCTATCAGTCATAACGAGATCACGTCCTTCGTTATTTTAGAACACGTATGTTATTAGCGTCGAATATTTCACTCAAAATGCAAATAAGTTTCATTCTCTGATCTCCCGTGCTTACGCCGGATTAAATCCCAATATGCAGGTCGTTGATGTCGGCGCGCCACATGGCGACATCATGCACGACTGCCGAGGCTTGGAAATTCAGTGTTGATTTTCACAATGAAATCAACAAGTTTGGACATCGTCCTGGAAGTAAATCCATTAGATCGGTTGTCGCTGTCTGCACGCCGGCGACGTGGACGGGAAACAGACGTCATTGTCTTGAGCACTGACATCGCTCTGTTGTTCTTTGCACGGGAAGGGTGAGCAGATGAAATGGACATCGAGGCTCGTGCTGTCATGCGCAAGGACAAGGCCGATCCATGGAACCATTACACGCAAGATATAAAAGTCACAGCCACTCTCTGATCCAGGAAATGTCCCACACGCTAAATTGATTTGAGGCCAGTCAGACCTGTGTTTGGCTCCTGTGACGTGAAACCGGGAGGCCACAATCGTTTTAGGTTATATCGCGACTGGACTTGTCAGTATAAATTACGTGAGCAAGTTTTCGTAAAATGGTATTAGCTACAGACCCGTTTTAGTAGACTTACCAACGTTTTAGATAGTGATTGAGTGAGTATGGCTTTACGCCGCTTTTAGCAATATTCCAGCAATATCACGGCGGGGGGCACCAGAAATGGGCTTCACACATTGTACCCATGTCGGGAATCGAACCCGGGTGTTCGGCGTGACGAGCGAACGCTTTAACCACTAGGCTACCTGACCGCCCCAGTTACTTTACGAGCACTGAATGCTATGACATATTATCTGAGATGATAATGAGTAATGTTTGACGCCGTTTTGAGTGCTTTAGTTATTTCACGACGTGTCAGTTTAATATGGTAGCGAAGCCGTAGTGGGGCCGTTTGTAGATGTGTACAACGTCGATGAAACCCAAGAGGATCACAAAAAGACTGGATCAGAATTCGAACACACATTCATCGCATCCTGGCACGGGTAAGGGACGCTACTCACTATAGAGATCGGCGAAGCTTTCGACGACTGGTGCACCCGTAGACCCTTGAATACTACGAATTAATCAAGAATAAAATATGTCATATTTTTCCACTATTTTTCGCAAGATATTTTAGTAACCGTGGGTATGTTGTACCCACATAGAATCTAAACGATGTATTATAAACAAACAAAGAGTATGAAAAGAACCCTGGCCCACGCCTAGCTCGCTGTCAATAAGCAATATTATACAGACTCCACTATTGACGGGACCATGATGTCGGGTGACTGACAGTTGTCAATAACGAAAACAACAAACAAACAATACAACAACCTTGGTATATACGACACGCAATCGCACTGGTGATCACATAAGGATCTTATCCATGTGTAACGCTAAATAATTCACGTACCTGTCGGCTGTTACCATGGAAGATCATTACCAGGGCGGAGCTACTATGAGTGGACGTTTTGTTTTTTCTGTCCCCCAGGCTTAACAATATTGTACTAACTGATGCTAATCCGCTAATCTCACAGGGTAAATCGTGTTTTATTCATGACGAGATGGCACGAGTGATAAGGTGACAATAGAAATCAGCCAGTGAAACCTCGAAATATAATGCTTCAGTTCCTAATATAAATAAATCAGCTATCATCAAGGTAGTGCGATCCCTAAAAAGTTAATCATTTTGTGGAGGTTTTTTTATTCTTGATGCTTACTTTAATCTAAGTTGTGAGCACAGGGAATTCCCGTTTTATGGATGTAAGTCTCTCACGATAGAATATAGATTAACTGTCACGTGAATTGCAAGTGGATGAAGCATTTTAGTTCACTCAAGTAAAATAGCATTAAAATATAATCGGCGGGTACGGTGGCATCCTGTTTGAAAGTTTATTGGTAAGGTGACTCATCTCGATGGGACGCTAGACATACAGGGAAGACATCTATCTCCAGGCACTCGATGTATTGCATACATGTACTGACGATGGTTCTAGGAAACAAAGACTCTTACATGAAACGAAACCACAAATCTTTATGTAATGGGTATTGTTGGTTTCACTAAGAGTTTCTTATATTTTGTAGGAACTCGTGAGTAGGCAAGCACACACACATACACACACACATACACAAAGACACAAAGACACATACACACATACTCACACACACATATATATAGTGCTAGCTCACTGAGATACCATGCTGCAGTTTAACATGAACACCCCACTCAGACACAGTATACTGACTCCGAGCCGACCAGTCCTTGTTTTAGCCCCTTAATGCCGAGCGCCAGACAGGGTAACAACAAGTACCATCTTTTAACATCTTTTGTTATGACGCGGCCGGGGATCGAACCCCGGACCTTCCGCTTTCAGGGCGGACGCTCTACCACTAGACCACGGCGGCGGTCGATAAGTCTGAGAAACCAGTGGCTGTACGAATGAGTTAAGATCAGACAGATTGCGTAGACCGATGCTCATGATATCAGTCACTGGATTGTCTCGATTATTAACAGACCGCCGTCACATAGCTAAAATAAGGCCAATGTAATGGAAGATACATTTATTTCTCGGACAACACACCTACGATGATTACCCGATTGCATGATAATGAACATGAATAACACCTGGATAACACAGTAATAATGATCACTATATCATGTCTTGCTTAACGACTTGCCAGTTTGCAACACTGTTCATGTCTGTGATGTTAAAGTACAATAACCTGCATAATTAAACAGTTTTGGTCAGTTATTATTATTTTTAGCATACCAATAATTCTCTTTTGGCTTCAATGAATATGTATTCTACAAAGTAATATATGAAGGTCATGTTTTTATCAACATGTAATAACCTAGGCATTGGTATATGACTGTCAGTTCCTCCCTATTAATTAATACATTTTTATTTTAGTCATGTGACAACTCGATCCAAAGATTTACGTATCTACTCCTCTACTACCCGTGAAGATCGGGGGTAGAATAGGTCTTGCTTGCTGTAAAAGGCGACTATGCTTGTCGTAAGAGGCGACTAACGGGATAGGGTGGTCAGGCTCGCTGATTTGGTTAATGCATGTCATCGTATCCCAATTGCGTGGGTAGATACTCATGGTGTCAATCGCTGGATTGCTTTGTCCAGACTCGATTATTTACAGACCGCTGTCATGTAGCGAGAATATTGCTGAGTGCGGCGTTAAACAACAAACAAACAAACTCCTCTACTGTACGTTAACCAGCTTTGTTCTTCAACGATCTACAGGAGGGAAGACATTCCTTTGAATTCGTACCGCGAACTATGCATGTGGAAGATTGTTAAAATACCATGCTCACGAATGTAATGAGAAAATACTATCTTCGGAAGTAAGAATTTTACAGGCAACTGTGACACTTAAATGTTTAAGGAAAAAAGAGACGCGGTGCACCCCCATCTTGATCTAATGCAGACCCTTCAGATTGCACGCACCTGTGTTAATTTCGTGATATTGACACACGTCACATGTCTGTCGTGATTCAGAGGCCCGACGCACCCCATCCCTCCCCCACTCCCAAAGGAAGTCTGTACCTATTTGATCTCGCCCTATGTTAACTACATCGATAGCAGTCAATCAAAACACACTTCCTCTTAAGTCCACACGCCACAATAACTGAAATTGACATTTTAGAGAGTCTATATCAACAGCTGGGGCATATACAAACACATGTCATTAACTGTTTGGAAACGTACCAGTCAGCACTGAAATACCGGAACGTCGCCCTGATATATCGCTATTTGTTTAGGTGTTTGTGAGTGTCGTCCTCCTTATAAACCCTCATGTTATATATTTTGGGGATATTATGACGGATTTTATTTTTTTAAATATAATAAAATGTCTGGTCTTAATTGACGACACGGGCAATGGTGCATCTATATTTTTTTAGCTGAAGCATGCGACTCACACATTTCTGTGGACAGGATAGACAAACGTAACGTGGCACAGTGAACATGCCACGTGTGCGTGCATGCGTGCGTGCGTGTATGCTTTCGTGCGTGCGTGTGTTGCTGCTTGTACTTGTCCGAGGACGAATACAGGTTTTATACAACTGGAGTCCACTGAGATTCCATGCTTGAGTTTTAACACGGATACCCAAGCACAGTATACTGCTTCCGAGCCGACCAGTTCTTGTTTTATCTGCTTAATGTCGAGCGCAAGGCAGGGTAACAACAAGTACCATCTTTTAACGTCTTTTGGTTTTGCGGGAGCGGGGATCGAACCAACGACCTTCGGCTTTCGCGGCAACGCCCTATCTTCTAGACCACCGAGGCGATCAAGGTGAGAAGGATAAAGACAAGACATGACACACATGATGAGGATATGATACGAAACACGGGACATCTATCTGTGATGCAGGAGATTAACACACAGGGCACCATTAATCATATCTTACACACCGGGCGTATACACGCACACACACGCACACGCACGCACGTATGCATAAAACACACGCAAACACGCACGCACGCACACGTACACATAGACGTGCACACACACGCACACATACACACAGGCACGCACATGCACACACACACGCAAACACGAACGCACGCACACGTACACATAGACGTGCACACTCGCACACGCACGCACATGCACACACACACGCAAACACGAACGCACGCACACGTACACATAGACGTGCACACACACGCACACATACACACAGGCACGCATCTGCACACACACACGCAAACACGAACGCACACGTACACATAGACGTGCACACACACGCACACATACACACAGGCACGCATCTGCACACACACACGCAAACACGAACGCACGCACATAGACGTGCACACACGCGCACACACACACACAGGCACGCATCTGCACACACAAACACAAACACTATTCCTCTTTCCAGTTAAAGACAAATATAGTTTAAATATCAAAGTGTACTTATTAAAGATGTTCGTACTGAAATAACGTCTCACGCACGATCTTACTGAAATATTGCCACATGCACGATTTTTTATGAAATAACGTCATACCACGATATTACTGAAATACCGTCACACAGGATCATACAGGCACGACGTCACACACACGACACGACGTGACACCAAGCAGTACGCAGACCTTTGGGCAATGCAACACACTTGCAGATATACCTCTTTAATTTCCTCCGTAGTCAACACATTGCAAACAGTATTCGTTTCACAGTCATTTGTTTCGATTTCCCCTGAAGAAATGTGTTATCTCCCTTCTTATATTGCTTCATAAATCTTCGATAACGTTGTGTCATCTCTAGTCAGCCCTAGAGTGATTTGCAGTCTCTGTAAGGCATGACACAATCACACTAGACAAACCAATTAAACCTTGGCAGATAGTCAATAGCTTCTCTCCAAAAACATATTCAACCATTTTGGATAGACACGATTTACAATATAAATTGCCAATTTAATTTGAATAATATCCGTGTTACTTCATGACTTCAGATCAATTGACGCTGCCTTTCATACATTCTGACGAATATCTCTGTTCAAATGTAATAACCCTTAACTTTATCAACCCTTCAAAGATATTGGATTTCTTGTTTGTTACACGGAAACGCTTGATTCTCATCGGGTAGACTGCACTGCACAATGAGGTGAATTTATGTACCCCTTGCGAAGTCCGACTTTAAACAATTACTTTCGAAAACAAACAGCCCTCTTGTCCCTGAACAAATATGGCAGCAAGTGCGCGCGTGCGTATCGCGCGTGTAACATCACGTCCGGTTCTCGCGTTGAACCCAGCTGACCTTTATAAATCGAAAAGTGATTTCTTTTACAACTTGTACGCTCGTCTTTCGTCCGCAAAGTAAATTTTCTCAACTACTCTGAAAGGGTGCAAAAAATCAAGTGTTTAGGAATAATTTGTATTGAATGAACGGATCGACCGCCCTCTCTTATCGCTATTCCATAATGAAAATCCAATGGTAGAATCGTGTTTAGGAAGTGACGTTTTTGTAGAGATTGTTGCGAGCCATGTAGAAGAGGGAGTAACATTTCCGTGTTTTTGTTGCATGGAAGAATCTTTTGAAGCAAATAGTGACAGCATCTCGTAATTGCTGTTTGGCTCAAGGCAGGAGCTATTCATATTTTCGCCCCCAGCAACTTGTGTTCTGAATATTTTTTTATATACTAAGGTATCTTTTATCGTGTATCGTCACTTTTGGCATAAGAACTTTACTTTAATATAAATTTTGTGAATGCCAACGGTTATTTATTTTTTCTTTAGTTTTAATCTCTTTTTAGCACGGAAACCTATTGTACCACGCGGAGATTTAATGTGGCGTATGAGAATCGATTTTAATGACAATCTTATTTATTGATTTTTATACGGAATATTGAGCCTTTTAGGATGAAAGTTAAGGGGTACGTTTAAGATCTCTTTTACCAAACACGATTGTATTTGGCAAGGAAAACAAACTACAAATTCTGACAAACCGTATCAACACAACACCAGGAGCAGGGGCGGATTTAGAGGAAGGTGCGGGCTTGTGCTGGGAGAGCGGAAGGTCCGGGGTTCGATCCCCGACCGCGTCATACCAAAAGACGTTTAAAGATGGTACTTGTTGTTACCCTGTCTGGCGCTCGGCATTAAGGGGCTAAAACAAGGACTGGTCGGCTCGGAGTCAGTATACTGTGTCTGAGTGGGCTATTCATGTTAAACTGCGGCATGGTATCTCAGTGAGCTAGCACTATAAATCGGCATCAGCCCGGACTAGTACAAGCAGCCACACAAACATACACACGTACATGCACGTCGCTATATAAGTGCAATAATCTTGGACGCGACGTTAAACCCCATCTCACCTCACCTAACCTCACCATACGTTATCTCCTTGTGATTTCAGTGTAACAGTAAAAAGATGACGGACAATGATAAATGGCAAAATATGCCCCCCATTGTGGAAAAGCTGTATTCACCCTGCAGTGTGAGAGGCACGGTGTGCTGGTGCGAACAGGTCGTGGTGAAGAAATAATGACGTCGAAGGCGGTAAAAATATGTTTTGATTGTAATTTTATGGAAATCTGCAGCCCCGTCTTCCAGAAAAGCTGAACGGTGTCGAGAAGCAGATTTGACAATGCTCAGACACGGGGAGGCATGTGACCTCTCGTCATGGCGACGCAATTCGCTGTGCAGAGTTGCGTCCTTTAGGGGTGCCAGAACCTATGATCATGGGTTCGAATCCAGCTTCGTACCGATTATGTTTCTAGGTTTGTGAGCACCATACCCGTGCTCTTGGGTGTCATCAAAGCGATACACGTCTAACACCTGAAAAAGTATATGCGTGGATATCCTAGGATGTTGAAAATAAAATTATGTTCTTTGAAATATTTAAGCAACAATGTAAAATATATGTATTGCTGAAACTAGTCAGCTCATATCAGTTATTCAAAATAGCCACATGCATATGCCTATTCCAAGTTTGAGATTGGTATTACACCGAAGATGTGTTTGACAACTGTTCATTCTACATGTTTATGCAGATGTGGTATACTTACCTTGAATATACATACAGTCATACAGACATTCCAAAGATAACAATACTTAAGCATCAATGTGTCCTGACTGCAAATATTACCAAGAAGACGAATACCATGTGTTATTAATATGTCCAGTATATGACGATATAAGAATCAAATACCTGACTATTATTTTACGTTTCAAACACAAAGGGAATGTGTACTATTATTGAACAGCGAAAATACACACATTCTTCTCACACTTGCAGTTCTTGTCAATACGATGTTTAAAATAAGATGATTCTTTGAATATTAATAAAACTCAAAGGTGTCAATCTATTCTGATCCAATTAAATTGTGCTCTTTACCTCAACAAAACAACAACAAAAAATAGGGGGCACGGGTGGTCCAGTCGTCTAAGGCGCTGCGATTTGCTGTGCAGAGTTGCGTCCCTTGGGTATGCAAGAAACCTATGATTTGGGTTCGAATCCCGGTTCGCCCCGATTATGTTTCTAGGTTTGTCAGCACCATACCTGTGCTCGTGGGTTTCACCGAAGTGGTAAACGTCTGAGCATCACTTCTGGCTTTCCTCCCACATTAAGCTGACACGCCGTGATATAACTGGAATACTGTTAAAAGCGGCGTTAAACCCAACTCACTCTCTCACTCACTCAACAAAATGTCATTGTACTCACTCACCTAAATGATTCACTCACTCAGGCATACCGCTAACCATCGTTTGGTTGATTGGTTGTTGTTTAACGCCACACTGAGCAATATTCCAGTTATAGCGGTCTGTAAATAATCGAATCTAGATCAGACAATCCAGTGATTGACATCACGAGCATCGATCCACTCAAATGGGATACGATGACATGCACCAACCACGTCAGCGAGCCTGACAACCCGATATAGTTAGACGCCTCATACGACAAGCAGCGACACAAAATGACCCTTGTTGTCCAAGTCGACCAATGCATCCTGCTCATATGGACACTAATTTCTCTTACAGACCCAAGAGAATATTTCTTTATAAGATCACCCACATCATGGCACCTGGCCTTGAAATAAGGGCGATGGGGTTGTGGTTAAAGTGTTCGCTCGGGTTCAATTTCCTACATAGGAAGTCTATTTCTGGTATCCCCCGCCCTAAAGTGCTGAAGTATTTCTAAATGCGGCGTAAAACCATACTTATCCAATCACTCACTTGAGAGTTTCTAAATACGTAATTGTTCCCGATACAATTATTTTTAGCAGTACATAACAGCCTTCTCCACTCCAGTATAACTACATCTGATATCTTCTCTACTGTATAAACACCGCCTCCTTCTTGTATATATACTTGTCAACCATACTCTGTACATCACTTGGTTGATAACGGTGTTAGAACCTACACCGAAACGTCGCTCCTAATTGTTTAAAGAAATTGTTCATCCATATATCTTATCCTTACTTACAGTTATTTTTGTTTAATCACATAAAAACCTTTGTTTCCATACTGACAACGCTCGTACTGCATGTGCAGTTTTTCCAAATAAAATAATAATAACAATAACTAATATCAAAAGGTTCAGCATGTTTCAGGAAACTGTATCAGTATGCAGTGTCAGATCACGTTGTACTGGTTTCGTTATAAGGACTGAACGACGTTTGGAGGATATGCATACTTTCTTGCCATAATATACATGGTTTTTTACACAGGAATGTATGAATATTATATCTATTATTTACTCTTTCAGCAATATTCGACAACTGTTCAGCGATTTGTTTTATGAGGTCATCAATTGTTTGGTTATGTCATTGCACCGTTTCATGACACCATTAAAGCTACGGTCACTCAGTAGGGATGGGTGTGTATTTCATCCCTATATTTGTCTATCTCACAGACAAGTATATCATAAACACCCAAACCTTTAGACCATTCACGTGAATAAATCACAGCGGAAATAACATCATGCATAACGATTTCAAGTGGAAAGTCCAAGCGGTTGTCTTCATATAATTGCCTTGGAATATTTGTTCTAAAAGCCATGCCTTATCCGCTAATGAAGCATCTCTATGCGATGTTTTCTGTAGTGGAGAATGTTCTCCAGCCATCTCTCGTGGTTCCATGATTTGTACTTCGTATGTGCGCACGGATGACTATCTGCCTCGTGGACTTCCATCTTCATCCGCGTGCGATAGTTTAGCACCAGCCATTGTGCCACGTCTCTAAGGAGATAAATGACATGAACTTCTACTAGTGGTGCACATTCTTTGAAGCACATTTATTTGCCCTTCAATCAATCAATGATTCTGATGTTTTCGTTGTCAATTAAGCAACCTTCTCAGAAAGCTTTTAATGTGTTTGTCAGTAGATGTGATTTTGAGGAAAAAGAGACGGTATGTATTGAATATTGATGGGAATTGGTCTTCAAATTGGTTTTGTGCTTTTATCTCAATCGTTTTAACTGAATCACGAGGTCGCTTTAATTGCACCAGCCACACACCTGTTTCTGACGTCATGGGCAAAAGCACGTGCAAGACGAGAAGAAAGCACTTGAAACCTACATACCTACGCCTAGTGTTCATTTCAAATATCCCTAGCATTTACAATATCTTTCCGCCTTCAAGCCCCACATTTGAACACAACATGGTACTCGAGCTGATGGCGACACACCAGCTATAAACACTAGCTCCTTGACTGATGGGCCCAGACAAACACGTGGCGCTGCGTGGGGAGGAGAGCTCTTGAAATGTACAACCATGTCCTGGTGTGACAGCGATGACGTGATATAGACATCGCGAGCTACCGAAATCCACGCCAGGAATGTACGTCCGTTGGTAGGGCTGATTACCTTTATCATCGGTCTTGTTTGAGCCAGGCGTGTGTGAAGATTGATGGAACGAAACATCAAGCAGAATTGCACGTCGACCGGTGCGATAGGATTTTTCGTTCGATATATTAATACACACAAAGGAACTTAACGTCTAGCTTTCGCATTTATTTAATGAAAATTATATTTAAGCAGTAATCCGTTATATGTAAGCTATGACAAAAAAGGCCTGTACACAAATCAAATCTGGACCAGACACACCAGTGGTTGATAGTGTGAGCATCAAGCCACGCCGTCCTACTCTCGCACTGTAACCGCCCAGTCCACATTTTGTCAGCACCTGCGAAAATTATTTTTAATTTAAATTTTCATTTTTGTGAATCGTCTGTTTCATTCTTTCCCTTTGCCGTTATAATCATCGTTATCATCAGCATCAGCACCCTCATCATCAACATTTCATGTGAAATTTACAGATCGTGTGCGTCAGTGAGTGAGTGAGTGAATGAGTGAGCGGGAATCATTACAACATTACACTACAACAGAATGTGCAGGTTTAAACGTTTACTTTATACATAAACGTATTTGAGAAATTCACCCCACCCTCCACCGTAAAAGACTCTATCATTGACATACATACTAACACACAGTGCGTGATTCGTGTTTCATACGGGATAATGAAATTTTATTACAAAAGCGAGTGAATTCTATCCTACTCCATATAAACGTATACGTCAAACGAAGACAGAAGAGAAAAAAACGCTGATGCAGGACATACTGACACCAGTACCTATCATGTTTGCGGATTCTGAGATATTCATTTTCACATCGTTTGTTTCTTGAAATATGAGGTTTGACAATACAAACGGAATAAATAGAATTGTATTCTCATAAAGCTTCAGAACAAAAAAACACGCTGTTTGTTCTGAACTTATCTGCTGATTCTGCACATTTCGTAACATGACCGTTCAATCACATGACTTTCCTGAAACAAAAGGTTTTTGTGTTTCAGCGCAGTAAAACCCTTCTCGTCTCAAAGTGATTGAGTATTTGATCAGCTGCATAAAATGACAATCCGTAGGTGCAGATGAACCTCGATAAGTAAGTTAGTGTGTGGGCTCGCGCTGGGTATAAGCTGACGAGCAAAGGAAACTATACCTCATAGTCGATTTTATCATATGTTTGATTTTCAGTTAAATATCTTAAGTTAGCGATATTATTTTTTAAAAACTGAGCTGCACTGGCGCTTAGTCAGCACTCACAGAATACGTCTATATGGTTTTATTCTTATAAATATAATTTCATTTAAAACTTTTAAAAATTAAAAACAAAAAATCGTTTAATACACAACCGCTGTTGGGTATCTTACTAATATAATCTTATCTTTAAAAATCAATAAATTTGTTTGTTTTTTCGGCACAAATTTACATGTCATGTGGTTGCAAATTCATTTTTTACCCCCAGTCTTCATTGAAACAAGGCGGCACGGGTGGCCCAGTCGACTAAGCGCCGCGATTCGCTGTGCAGAATTGCGTCCCTTGGGCACGCCAGAAACCTATGATTGTGGGTTCGAATCCCGGTTCGCCCCGATTATGTTTCTAGGTTTGTCAGCACCATACGCGTGCTCGTGGGTTTCACCAAAGTTGTAAACGTCTTAGACCTGCATCACTTCTGGCTTTCCTCCCACATTAAGCTGACACGCCGTGATATAACTGGAATACTGTTAAAAGCGGCGTTAAACCCAACTCACTCACTCACTCATTGAAACAATATACCTTTGCACAAAATTACCCAGCCACAGCGTACTTTTCACAACCAATTGCAGGAATGAGTGATCGTTAAATGGACATTATCAAATTTAACAACAGTTAGATTTTTTAATTACGTAAAAAAAACTCGGTTTACTTTCTTTTTCCCCTCAGTTTACAAATACAAAAAGATGGTCTCATATGAATTTACTATAAGTAATGTAGACATAATGAGAATCTGTTGATTCCGGCTTCTTCGGGCGATTCCAGTGGGTTCTCAGACTTACTCCATGTTATGGTTTATGCCTAATTTCTCAAAAAAATTGTGAACAGGGATTATAGTTATACTTATTACATTTAAAATACACGTTCAGAATGGCCAGTGAATTTCTGGCTCAGAATCTACTGCAAATACAAGAGCGTAATATCATCACAATGGTTTAATGGTTAGGAGCCAATATGCGAGATTTAAGAAACACATCGCCGTCGATATTTATCACGCCTGAACAAACAACAGGCAATCAGCAAACCACTCCTGGCATTAATCAATATCATGTTACACAAAATCAACTGTGTCACAGCTATATGGTTCATAATTAGTTGGTTTGCAGATCAACCATTTCACATCCAAACTTTTGATGTAACCAACCGACCCAAATATGTTTTAGAAAAACGACAAACCATTTCCATAATCCTAAGAAATATCTGCTAATAGCAGTTTCCATTGTGATGATACCCGGTGTTCGCGAGTAAGAAAATCCGAAAAATATACGAAAAAATAAAAATAGTTGGTATTTAAGTTTCTTCGTACTCAAAGGCATTGGACCCGGTGTATGTGATCGTATCCCAATATCGTAGATCGATGCTCATGATGTCAATCACTAGGTTGTTTTGTCCAGCCTCGATTATTTACAGACCGCCGTGTTCTAGTTGGAATTGTGCCGAGTGTGGCGTTGCACAACAAACAAAATACACACCATATCCCTGTTAACAATACATTGCAATCCTAATTTTGATACATCAATTAATAAGAATCGTTTCTTTTTTTTAAATTATTATTATTATTATTATTATTTACAGATTAAATTAAAAAATGCAGCAAAGAGGGTTTGGGTGATCCTGGCACAGACAAGCTGGTAAGGCTCATCATCAGCTTAGGGCCCTTGCCCCCTCTACACGCAGCCCAGACAGCGAATGGGACTTCTCCCAGGAAGCGCTGCCTAGTCTAACCCACCCAGAACTTTTCGGACAATGTAAAGATTCCCCAACACTTCAGCCTTCTGCGTTCCCCAGATTGTCAGAAGGGCTGTATTCTGGTAGCAAACCCGGGTACTCTCCCAATGTCAGTAAACAGTTTGGGAGGTTCCAAACCTATGGCACCGAGAACAATAGGAGTCGGACAACTTCGTACTTGGGATGCAAGCGTGACATTTCGAAAGCGAAGTCCGCATATTTGCCATGTTTTTCCCTGAATCTTGTCAATCACATTTGTGTCAAAAAGACAGAAAATTCAAAGGACTTATCAAAAAGGGCAAGATCGGTAGGCGAAGACGGTAATATGATGATCGGGCCACTCCATCATGTCGCTTAAGATACTGTGTTTGTGCCATAGCGGGGCATCCACTGACAATGTGTTGGACAGTCTCATTATAATTATTATGTTCAGATTAAAATGCAAAAATGCAACAAAGAGTGTTTGGGTGATCCTGGCACAGTCAGACTTGTTTTTATTATTATTTTATGAATATTATTTTTGTTATTGTTTTTGTTGTTGTTATACAATACCTAGTTGCATACCCAATTACTAAATTCTTAATTTCATAGGGCTTTGTGTGTCGTGACGCCAACGATTCATGTTCACAACAAAGGGATTACGTACGGCGGTGTGGTAAATGTTTTAGAGCAGACTTAAGCCGTTATCTCCCGGCATGACGAGGACAGGTGCTCGCCAGACAAGGCAGGAAAGTGTGACACGTGGCTTGTCTGTTGCTTGTCGATTTCACACAAACTCCTCTGCAGCGTCTGAGTGTCGGATAATGGTGTGTCACTGCGGGACAAGTGGTCGGGAGACGGACAAACAAATCCTCTCGTCTGACCGGTCTCATGTCAACTTCTCTTAAAGATAACATAAAATGGCGTGATGTAAGTTCACGGGAATATAGAAACATCTGCTAAAATAGATATAGGATAAGTTCATATGCAGCTGATTGGCAGGATAGGCTTCGTGGGCTCTTTGGCGATTTGTGGAAAGACCGCCTCACATGAAGTTGGTCCTGGGGTTAGTGATGTAAGATATGTATACTGTAAAGAGTTTGGTCGTGACGTACATCAGCGTTATGGTCCCTTGTGAAGATTTGAGTTAGAACTGGCCTTCAACAACCCATGCTTGTTCCCCATGAAGATCTTGGTGAGAAGTGGTCTTCAGCAAGCCATGCCTGTCACCTGCGAAGATCTGGGTTAGAGTTGGTCTTTAACAACCTACGCTTTTCCCCCGTGAAGATCTGGAATAGAATTGGTCTTAAACAACCCATGCTTGTCCATCGTGAAGATCCGGATTAGAATTGGTCTTCAACAACCCTTGCTTGTTCCCCATGAAGATCTTGGTGAGAAGTGGTCTTCAGCAAACCATGCCTGTCACCTGCGAAGATCTGGGTTAGAGTTGGTCTTTAACAACCTATGCTTTTCCCTCGTGAAGATCTGGAATATAATTGGTCTTAAACAACCCATGCTTGTCCATCGTGAAGATCCGGATTAGAATTGGTCTTCAACAACCCATGCTTGTTTCCCATAAAAATCTGAGTTAGAAGTTGTCTTCAGCAAGCCTTGCTTGTCCCCCGTGAAGATCTCGGTTAGATTGGTCTTCAACAACCTATGCTTGTCCCCCGTGAAGATCTTGGTTTGAGTTGGTCTTCAACAACCCATGATTGTCCCCTGTGAAGCTCTAGGTTAGAATGGGTCTTCGCATATCCATGTTTGTCCCCCATGAGAATCTGGGTTAGAACTGGTCCTCAACAACCCATGCATGTCCCCTGTGAAGATCTGGGTTAGCGTTGGTCTAACTACCCATGCTTGTCCCCCGTGAAGATCTGGGTTAAAATTGGTCTTCAAAAACCCATGCTTGTTGTAAGAGGCGACTAACGGAATCGGGTGGCCAGGCTCGATGATGGTTGATGCATGTCATCGTATCCCAATTGCATAGGTCGATGCTCATGATGTCTATCACTGGATTCCAGACTCAACGAATTACAGACCGACGTCATATAGCTGGAATATTGCTGAGTTCGGCGTTAAACAACCAACAGAGTTACGGTTGTGTGAATGAGTGAATGTTTCAGGATGCAATCAGTAAGAGTTCAGCTGTATCACCGCGTAAGTAACGAACCTGTCCACACAATCGGCCAGGTCACACATTTTGTCTATCCGATCCCCATTATCATGATAAACATGACATCGTTGTTCCAATACCCCATGGGGCGCTACGGTAGAAATATAGTTCATGTCAATTAACACTAAGTTTAGGTGAAACGAAGTTAAACGACGCGTTCACGATTGTTGCACTTACATAGCGACGTACAGTACGAGGTATGGTCAAAAGGTTCTAAGCCTAACAAATAAAAAAAACAATTGTGAAAGTGTTGGGTTTTTTATTTTTCAACATAATCTCCCTTCTTTTCAATTTCCCCTCTTTTCGATATTTCTCATATCGATAGTGCAGCTTTTCAATTCCAGTCAGGAAGAAGTTTTCTGAAGCCACTCTGAAAAACCTATTCACGGCAGCTTTGAGGTCATCGTTGTCGTCATAGTACTCTCAACGAAGGTATTCTTTCAGTTTAGGAAACAGGTGGAAATCACTTGGTGCCAGGTCCGGCTAGTATGGACGGTGAGGAAGCTCGTCGAACCCACATTGTCGCACAGGAGCCTTTGCAAGTCGAGAAGATGCATTGTCATGAACAAGTAGAACTCCAGCAGTCAGCATTCCTCGCCGCTTTTTTTTTGATAGAATCTCTCAGGCGATGAAGCAAATCAGCATAGTGACGCATTTTGACTACCTAGGTATTAAACAAGGATCACACCCTTTAAAACCCAGAATACAGTGACCATAACGTCCTTCGCTGATCTTGAAGACTTGAATTCCTTTGGCGTCGGAGAAATTTAATGGTGCCATTCCATGGATTGACGTTTTGACTCGGGGTCATAGTGATCGACCCATGTTTCATAACCCGTTACTAATCTCTTTTTGAATTTGACGAAATCCTCCTCAAGTAGATCTAAATTCACTCTGGCAATGTCAGTTCTTTTTCCTTAAGATCAAAATTTAGAAACTTTAGCACCCAATAAGCAGATATCTTTTTCGTCTGTAAATGTTCAATAAAAGTTTCATTGGATCTGTGTCTTAGACCTGTGTCCTCCTCAACTTCAGCAATGGTAATACGTCTATCTCCTTGATTGTATCTTCATTGATGGATGTTGAGGGACGTCCAGACATTGGGTCATCATCAAGGCTTGTTCTCCCAACCTTACCCAACGTTTAACAGTGGAATATTTAGGGGACTTATCCCCATACACTTGTGACATGTGGTCATGAATTTCTTGGGGAGTAATTTTCTCTAAAGTAAAAAGCTTAAGGACTGCCCGGTACTCTATTTCCTTTTCTGAGTCCATTTGGACCCCTATCACGTTCAACTGGCTGCCACTACTATACAAATGGCCTCAACAGACCAAATGCAACTGCCATGAACTACTCAAACAATGTACTACATTGACCAGTCCACTTTGTTATGGACCTTAGTTGAAAGTTACTCAAGCTTAGAACTTTTTGATCAGCCCTCGTATCACTCGAATTATAATCGATATAATACCAATCAATTTAGATAAAAAGAAAGGGTTTCACTCACATATAGGGCGTTATATGACAAAATGACGATGCGTTAAACGTTTAACTCACTCACTGAATTGTTCTTTCAAAGTTACACGCCTTGTGCCAGCTGCGATCCTATAATTTCGATGAAATACAGTATAGATTGCGTATTTAGAGGTTAGCAATAAGGAAGTGATATGTATCATGTTATAAGATTTTTTTTTTATGATTTAAAGTTATTCGGAGATGTAGCCGTGCGCTGTAAATCGACATTGGCACACTTTCATAACGGTTCGATCCGTACCTCCCAGTTATATGGACAATTTAGAAAAGCTGATAAGACTTGTTTCATACATACCCCACCTGCCGTTAAAAATGTTCCCCCCTTTATTTTCAAGCACTGTTAAGTAGCAACTTTTCCAACTTAAATTTCGGTTTTGCACCGGATTCCGAGCTTTTATATCAGGCCACAATAATAACAGGCCATTTGTACGGCGCTTTTCAATGTTAAATACCATGCTCAAGCGCATTATTACATAGATGTGCGTACGTGCCCCGGTCAATGGATCAGTGTACACTCGAATTTCATTCTCAGCTCCCTGGGGAACATACAACGCAATCTGCCTTTGAGGCGCTAGAAGATTGACAGCCATCTCATCCTACCGGGTACCCATTCACGGCTAGGTGATCCGGGGTACATTTCGAACCAAGTCACATACCCTAGGAGACGCTTTCCCAGGACCGAAGCCATTAAAACTCTGAGGAGCCAAGCTGCCGAATAGGGACACCCATCCCAAACTCTCCGCGACCAACGTTACTTAACTTGATTTGTGACCTTGGGCTTTGCGATGACACGCGATGACCTTTACAGTATTTGCTTGGGGGCCTAACTTTGTTTGTTTGTTTGCTTGCTTGTTGTTTAACGCTGCACTCAGCAATATTCAAGCTATTTGACGGCGGTCTGTAAATAATCGAGGCTGGACCAGACAATCAGTGATTGACATCAGGAGCATCGATCCACGCAATTGGGATTCAATGACATGCATCAACCAAATCAACGAGCCTGACCACCCGATCCCGTTTGCTCAAAAATTTCCGCCGTTTACCTCCCGGAGAGAGCAACGGGACTACAACGGCAGTACAACGGCAGTACTCCGGTGTGGCTTCGTTAAAGTCGGTAGAGCACCGGTAGCCCCCCGTAATGGATCGGTGGCTCTCCGGTGGCCTCAATGTGTGCCGTACTGGTACCGATGTGATACCGTAGTACTACCGAATACCACCGAAGTAGTACCGATGCGCCGCCGATGTGATACCGGAGCTCCACCGTCACATCGGCAGCGCAACGGTATCACTCCGCTACAGTGGTACATCGGTATGACAGACTGCAGACTATACTCAGATATCCGTTGTAACTTACTGATGGATGCCCACACCACCGACAATATTTTTCTCAGTTTAGCCAAAAATAATCAGTTTGTTTACCTTATGCAAAACGAGGAGATACAACATTGCCTAGCTGCAACAGTGTCCCTGATGTTTCGACGACGTATGGATGTAAATATATCATAATAATATAATATTAATTTATTACTCGTACACAGCACTGTTTCCAGCGGTCTGTGTCTAAATATTACACTGCGGGTCGTCTTCAAGCATTGTATTGCAGGTTATATTTAGATATTATATCGTGGGTAATATTTGATATTGTAAGTGCAGGTTGCTCGTGTGACCCAATACTTATATGTTTTTAAATATGTGATTTAATTTATCATTTGTTTATATGTTAAATGTCTCTCATAACCCTGAATGGGTGGCCATGTTTTATCTTGTGGTGTAATGTATTTTGTGACCATGGGTGAGACAAAAATAAACCATTTTCTTCTTCTTCTTTTCTTCTATGACATCGACGGCGCAACGGTAACACTAAGGTGACGGAAAAGTGGTATTCGGTAGCACATCGGCTCTTACATCGGTAGGACAACAGTAGAACAACAGCATCACAACGGGAACGCCGGTGTTACATCGGTATTGCTACGGTCAATTTTGATTTTTCAAGTGCTTTCTCGCCGGAGCTCCGCCGATTTTCTCGCCGTTGTTAAGTTTTTGCGCCGGTTTAGTCCCGGTGAGGTACATCGGTAGTGTGTGACAAGCCCTTAAGAAACGAAAAGAACTATCATAAATGTAAGATGAGTCACATAACTTGCAAACGGCCGCTTTTGCCAAATAAAATGCAGTTGCTTACTTCTGACAAGCCATTCATCACTGTCGTCTGCGAGCTTGGCTGTTTAGGTCACGTGACGGTCGTGTTGACAAATATGGTTCCGGCTCAGCATGGCTTCGGGTCACCTCAGAGCATTCGTCACCACTCGCCCCTTTCCGTAACTTGTCCCGGAATAAGACGAGTTGGTCACGAATGACCTCAGAGGCCTATTTTCACCGGAAATAGCCGATCGTATTCAGATAGTATCGTGAAGGTAACGAATGCGTCTGTCATAGCACTAGAACTTGGAGACCCCGTGGCGGGATATGTGTTTTGTTTCAATCGCAATGTTTTTTATTTGTAATGTTCATTGGTCTGGGATGTTGTTATCAATGTTCATACACAGAACACAGGACTATTGACTGATTTATTGTGTGCACGAGCTGCACGAGCTGCATGAGATTCCCATGTTCACTGACACATGTGATATGTACTGAGGGATAAGTGAATTGTGACGTGTTTATGACAGGGTACTCTAACTAGATGGCAATGTGTTGTTTCTCAGTTTAGTTTTAACATTTAAAGTAGTGAATGTCAGATGTTTTACACCAGCTATTAGTAGCACAACGCTGGGGCCTTAATCGGCTTTCCATGTTTTCTTGCCGAATTGCCATTTCCCTGACAGTTCCTGAAGTAATATCTATTTTAGTTCAGTGTATTTCCATTAACCATATATATAGAAAGTAGACTGCTATGTTTAAATGTCAGCTGCCTGCTGAATGATGTCTTTGATTGACAGGTCTATGTATTGGAGTGGGACTTGTGAAATGTTATGGATGACAAGTTCTTTATTATCCTAACCGACGTCCCTGGGATCGCGTGACGGGAATGATTCTATTTAACGTCGTTGTGAAATAATAAAAATGTTGTTAGCCATGTCGTTTGTATGTCCTCCATGGGGTTGCGGGTCAGAATTGATGGTCTGAATGACATTGAAGATGAATATCACCTTTTTTTATGTTCATTTTATTCAATATTAAGGACTAAATAAAGACCTGAATATTAAGATGTTAATCCCAATTTCTTTAAATTCACATCTCTGCTTACTTTTACCAAAAAAATGTCTATGTACTTTTATCATGCAATGAGACACAGGAAAGTATTGTGTTATAGACTCTACTGCTCTGAAGTACTGATTATAAATGTACTATAGGCCTGTTGCCTCCTCAGTACGGAAATAAAGAAACTGATAAACTGGTGTTGATGGGGTAGGTTCATTGATGCCAACGTGTCCTCGTAACCCGATGTTGATGTGCTCATGTTATCAACCACTGGTTTGCCTGGATCTGTCTCAAGTAGTTACGGGCTGTGGAGTAGTCTTGTGATCAAGGCGGCGGCTCGTCACGCCGAAGGCCTGGGATCGATTTCCAACAAGGACAAAATTGCAGTGTGCAGTGAACGTGTGGAATCAATTTGTGGTACCCGAAGCTGTAATCCTATGCATACAATGCAACAACAGTAGGGGATATTTTGTTTTTAGGTGAAACTACAGGAAAATAAACCAACGTCTGGCAAAAAGTAAGTGATTTATGTGGCAAGAACATTTCCGAAGAAATCAAACTCCAAAAACACAATACTGTGACATTCATGAAGCACGTGACCTTGGACAACACGTGTTAGGGGGGGGGGGGGGGGGGGGGGGGGGGGCATGCCAGATTTACTGTCGTCACTCAGACTCAGCTGTGAACAGATGCTTATTGTCAACATGGAACCGAACGCTCAAAGACAATTTATTAAGCACATTTAATCATTCAGGAAGAAACAACATTGGACATGCGACGTTTGCAATGTGCTCAATGTTAATGTGTCACAGGCATGTTGTAAGTGCACACGTCAATTATTTTTGCGCAAACGCTGCATGTTTCTCAGTCTGTCATTAGTAGAGGGGCGGTCGGGTAGCCTAGTGGTTAAAACGTTGGCTCGTCACGCCGAAGACCCGGGTTCGATTTCCGACATGGGTACAATGTGTGAAGCCAATTCCTGGTGTCCCCCGCCGTGATATTGCTGGAATATTGCTATAAGCGGCGTAAAACCGTACTCACTCACTCATTAGTAGAATGTGGACCCGATACCAACAAACGCATAACGTCGATGGTCGACGCCGCTCTGGACGCCCAAGGGCAACAACTCCAGCCCAGGACAGATTAGTCAGAACGATGGTATTTAGAAATTGGTCGCCACTCAGATAAGTAACCTGTTGCAACTGGTGTTGGAGAACATGCCCAGACGATGCGAAATTGTCTGCACAGATGGCATTTGCGTGCACGACGTCTACGTGTCATACCACAACTACATGCACGTCATTTGAATCCGAGATGTCAGTGGTGAAGGGAACGTCTGCACTGGAATAATCGACGTTGGGCTAATGTCGTGTTTTCTGAAGAATCGAGGTTCAGGGTAGACTTCTGTGGCCGAAGGAAGCGAGTTTGGAGACACCCTAATTGGCGTTTGGGGACGTTAACGTCGTACAGCATGATCGTTTTTGGGCTGGGTCCACAATGGCATGGAGTGGTATGTGTCCATATTGTCACAGGTCAATACCATCGGGACAACATCATTGCGCCACTCGCACAACGTGTCATTTGCACAACGTGTTGGGCAACGTTTCATGTTTCAAGATAATGATGCACGTGCCTATCGTGCCAGTATTGTGACAAAACATTCATGTCATACCATGGCCACCATTAAGTCCTGGCCTTTCCTCATTGAACACGTCTTGGAGTCATTGATAGACGTGTACGTCAACGTCAAATTCCTCCCAGCATTCTCACTGCTCTTGCTCTCACTGATGAGTGGAACAACATGACTCAACCTGACATTGATCGTCTCATGAGAAGCATGTCTCGTGCATGTCTCGCCAGCAGAGGTGGTTTTACCCGATATTAGTGACGTTGGATGCAAAATGCAAGTTTCGAATTTGACCCCCGACCTCTTTAGCGACCCAGTGCGGTTAGAACCCATTAGATCTGATCGCCTTCTCCCAAGCAGGTATGATCATATCATTTCCATTTGCCAATACCATATATATAGATCGGAAGAAATGTCTTGATGATTCCCACTATCCTCTACTTTTTTGCACAGTATAGATAGAATATTACTGAAACATAATTGACCCGTGAAGATCCGGGTTAGAATAGGTCTCCAGCAACCCATGCTTGCTCGCAAGAGGCGACTAACGCGATCGGGTGGTCAGGCTCGCTGACTTGTTGATGCATGTCATCGTATCCCAACTGCGTAGTTCGATGCGCATGATGTCAATCACTGGATTGTCTGGTCTAGACTCGGTTATTTACAGACAGCCGTCGCATACCTGAAATATTGCTGAGGTAAACAACAAACACACAAACAGACAAAAAAATAGTTACCGTAAGGGATCGGAGTACAGTAAATGTTTAACGCCACACTCAGAAATATGCAAGTTATCTATCAATCTATCTATCTCTGTATGAAACAACAAGCTTCATTGGAAACGGAGGGAAGGCAGGGAAGCGACAATACGACTCTATAGATACCAGTTGACATTTTTAGAAGTTACAGGTTGTTTGTTTGTTTGTTTGTTTGTTTAACGCCACATTCAACAACATTCAGCTATATGACGACGTCTGTAAATAATTAAGTCTGGACCAGACAATCAAAAATCGACATCATGAGCATCGACCTACCCAATTGGGATACGAGTGAGTGAGTATGGTTTTACGCCGTTTTTGGCAATATTCCACCGATATCGCGGCGGGGACTCCAGAAATGGGCTTCACACATTGTGCCCATGTGGGACTCGAACCCGCGTAAAGAGAAAAGACTTTAACCACCAGGCTATCACATCGCCCATTCGGGATACGATGACATGCATCAGTCGAGTCATCCAGTCTGACCACCCCATCCCGTTAGTCGCCTCTTACGACAAGCATGGGTTGCCAAAGACCAGTTCTAAACCCGGACCTTCACGGAATCATCAATTACAATTCAAAACAATATTTCGGAAAAAAGTTGTGTTCGTTGTGATGGTTATTTGGTTCACTTGAATTCATGAGACGTACGTAAGACTAATATAATGATGGAACATTCAGTACTTTTGAAAAACATGGATCAATATATTTTATCTATGTTGGTAACATTGATATATTGGTACAAAGGAGTCCTTTTAATTCATCGATTGTTGAGGGTTTTTACGTTCCTAGATCAGCCCTAAAGGCGATGATGGGGACAGTATCAACACTCGTATGTTTATCGTCGTCAGTCTCCGGTCATCCAATTTCCAAAGTAGAGAAAACCCTTCAACGATCTTACAACATTTACACTGTGCTCCGTAATCACCGGATTATCGACCGGTGAAGACTTAGTTAATGCCCCCTCAATTTGGTCCGACATTTATGGCGATTTTTAACGAGAAGGTCAGCTTCATTTCGAGGCGAGCACAGGAACACTCTTACTAACCCAGACCTTGAAATCGACACGTGTATATATCATGTCAATAACACCACCTCCCTTTGATAGCTACGTGTAATCGCTACGGATCTGGATGAATTGCAGGAGACGTCGCAATGAATGAAGACGGCAGTAAAGTATTTGACTGATTGAGGAAGCTATGATTGTGTTTGGGGTAGTTCAGCCGCGAGATGAAATTGCTTTGCTGCATTGAATTGATTGACTGAAATAGACGAGGAATGGCGATTGTGATAGCTATGGCTGATCGAGTCACTGACCATGTGGATTAACGTCAGTTTGACACTCATCCCCGTGTCACCCCGCCGTGTTCTGGACAAGTAGCATGAGCAGTTACTCTTGTTAACGTCAGTGAGTAAGAGTTCTACAAGAGGCCACATTGAACTTGACCTTAGCAAGATACCAGATAAATGGCCACAGATTGTCCAGTTTGCGAATCAGAGCTCAATTGTTGGGGTCTTAATGGAACCAATCTGAACAATGGACGTTGACTTGGACTTTATATTTTAAATATGCAGTAGACTACGGTTATAACTAACACGCTTCTAACGAACGGACGGATGTAACGAACTTTTTTTATACCGGACATTTGCTGTATTTTTGCTTATAGCGACCTACGAGTTAGTTTGTTTGTTATTATAATATCCCAGTTATATGAGGTTTGTCTGTAAATTTTCGAGTCTGGATCAGACAATCCAATTATGAATATCATGAGCATCGATCCACGCGATTGCCCTACATCGTCAATAACACTCACTCCAGGACATATGCAAATTTTTAGCCTTAAAAATCAGGAATGATGAATTAAGTGTCGATCGTTTTTCTCCTCTTTTAGCAATATTCCATCAATAACACGACAGGGACACCAGATATAAGCTTCATACATTGTATTTCCTTGTGGGGAATCGAACCTGGGCCTTCGCAGTATCCTCTTTGGGTAAAGTGCATCTCTTCTTCCAGCAGCGAATGGGTACCCGGCAGAATGAGATACAAAAGTCAATGCAAATCTTTTTGCGCCGAATTATCCTTGACATTCCAGTGTATCTTCATTCTATTTTCTCTCGCTCGTGGAATAATGGATAGTTTTAGCATCGCGTATTTCCAGTCGAACTCCAAAACGAAGCTAGTGATGGGAAATGGGTGCAAAAGATTTATCATTATCGAACTGATATAGCATACACTGTATAATCGAGGATGTATACTCCCCAGGGAGATGCTTCTGACAAAACAATCTGAATGTACACTGATTCGTGAACATAAAACTAATACCCCGTTCACATGCGCCTCTATACATATGTGTGTATACAGTAAACTACGGTTATAACGAACACGCTTATAACGAACTGACGGATATAACGAACTTATTTTTTGGTCCCGACTACTTGCTGTAGTCATGCTGCATATGTACTTATAACGAACTACGGTTATAACGAACTAAAATTAGTAGTCCCTTTGAGTTCGTTATAACCGTAGTTTACTGTATGTGCATAGTGTGTAGACATACATACGTGAGTATACTTGTCATGTGAACGCGTTTACTCATGTGTGTATATTTACACCAGGATTAAATTTGCATCATGTCTGGAGCAGGTGCAAATGTAAATGTAAATTTGCACTGTGTACATGTGTATATGTTGCAATGTGAACGTTTATGTTAACGTAAGAGGATGATCTTATGAATATCTGTTCTTTTGCCAACACCAAACAAATTGTCAACATTTGCCAACTTTTATGCGTATATACAGGGTTGAGCGGACAGTGTTTTCTTTTGGTTTCAAGGGGTCAAATTAGGAGTACAAATTAAGTCAAACACATGTTGTTTCACGCGAAAATGTTCGGTGAAGTATCTCTCTTCTATTTCAACTTTGATTGGAGCGAGTGAGCCGCTTTTAGCAATATTCCAGCAATATCACGACGGGGGACACCAGAAATGGGCTTCACCCATGTCGGGAATCGAACCCGGATTTCCGGCGTGACGAGCGAACGCTTTAACCACAAGGCTACCCGACAGCCCCTACTTTGTTTGGAAAACAACCTGTTTTGTGTTGAAAGTCGTAACTGACGAATAGGTGTGCCTTACACAATTTACATACTTTGTTTACACACCTGAGTCTTTTTGTTGGTTTTTGTTGTTGTTGTTGTTTTCTTGTCGAAAATGAACTAATTTCGTCACAGGTGTTGAGTATGAGTGCGTGGCGCTTGTTTATTCTAAGCAGAAGTTATCGCAATTTCCTTTTTGCTACTCCAGAAAGACAGTAACTCGATGTTAGGTTATTGAGAAACCTCACCTTTATCAGTGTTTACACAATCCCAACATTAAACAACAAGCGTAAGTGTTCCCTGTGGGGGTTCCGGGACATCACCGGTTCGCTGTATCTCATACGTTTGGTAAGAGCCGAGAGTATACGGGAATCAAGTGCTTAACTGGTGTTTACAAACCATTGTTACACAAGGGGACTCTATTGATTTGTGAAAACCTGTAGAAAATAAACAAAAAGTTCAAATGGTGTTTTAATTATTCTCTTTTCAAATTCTTGGTAAAGCAATAAAAAGTCTTGATTTAAACTAAAAGTCCAGGGTAATTTCCCATCCAACTGATAGCTACTTGAAGCATGCATTTATTATTCAAACACAATACAAGTTTAGGAGAGAAGAATAAACATGGGTTAAGATTCCATTGAACAAAATGAACGTTTCTGGATTTTTAAAGTTAAATTTACTAAATGACAGCTTTGGTAATCATCTTCTTACTCTGAAAATGAACAGCATCCGTATCACGATGAAATTCAACGATCGTTCCAGTTGGTGTTGCTTCTCAACTTATGTTGATAAAATGTATGCACTGAATGATATTTTCTTAAAATCCCTTTCAAGATGAAACATTTTCACAATTATCTTTTAAGGGTGTGGGACACCGTATTTCCCCAATACCTAAATTAGGCTTACATTAGGGTAATGCTTAGTTTCAGGTCTTTACGCAACTCTGTTCATATAAATCTTATCTACAGGATCAGCGAAAGAACAGATATATATTTTCTCAAACACTGATCGATAGGTGTCTGAGAGCAGTCAATTTCAATTAGTTGATACAGCATCGATTTCAGCTCACTCAAGGTGAAAATGCGACATATGTCTTCAGCGGTGACCTAGATGAAGCCGCATCTGCCGAGGATGAACCTCCCGAACATTTCACCCCGACATGAATCAATGTCCCGACATGTCTACAGCGACCACCTAACTTGAGAACGTAACAGCATACTTATCTTACCCTAAAAGTAAACTCTTCGCATGGAAAGCAATCAGTATCAGACTTTGTCTCAACTAAACGCAAAGTAGCAAAGGCCAAATACACTCTATCGTCATGAACAAAATCATTTTCACGAAACGTCAGAATGATTGAAGAGAGTATATATAATGGAATAAAAACAAGGATATTGTTAATAACAACCTATTCATTCATCTGATTTTCCATTTGCCTCATTTAATCACGGCTTCGACTACGAGCGAAATGTTCCAATTTTCTTACCGAACGGCCCGGTCACTAAACTACATTTGTTTTGTCTAATTACAAGGCATTGTTTAGTCTACCGTCCAACGTACCATCGCGTCTGGCATGGACTTAGCTGATCGATGGCCGACAGTATGTCTGATAGAGTTGGCTATCTATTAGATATATATGTAGCATTGTCCCAGAAAGGTTAGGCCTTGGGAAATCAATTATTTGTCCGGCCAAGCCAAGCAACCATTTAAATAGGGGTGGTAACGGTTAAGAGGTTTGAGTTCCGCCTTAGAGCAAAGATATAGAAGGGTGCGTTAATCCTAGTCAAGACCCAAATAAGAGAACAGCGGAAGGCACGAGGATCCCTTTTGCAGATTTCAGATATCCCGGTAATACGTCAGTCTTACAAGATTGATTCTGGTAGTCTAGGACACTCTACTAAAAAATTGCAATCCGATGTTGATGTAGACTTTTCTCGTGATAATGCTCGTGCTGTGCAAGCGATTTCATATTAAGGGTATTAATTGCATACTAGTATTTACTGGGGCGGTCGGGTAGCCTTGTGGTTAGCGCGTTCGCTCGTCAAGCCGAAGACCCGGGTTCGATTCCCCATATGGGTACAATGTGTGAAGCTCATTTCTGGTGTCCCCCGCCGTGATATTGCTAGCGGCGTAAAACCATACTCACTTACTAGTATCTATTATAGACGTAGTAATCAGGTCAACTGACATGTACAAATAATTTTAGGGAATTAGAAAACCATACTTGTTATCATTGCTCCACGTGTTCCTCGTTTTGATATGTCTCTTGTATTGTGTAGGAAGCGTAATTCTCAGCGTAAACTCACACACTCATATAAAAATGTATTTAGAATAGATAATTCCATAAACTATACCCAGTTATGGAGTCCTAAACATATAACATAATACAAGCACCAAATATGTTTTATGTTTTGTTTGTTTTTTGTTTAACGCTGCACTCAGCAATATTCAAGCTATATGACGGCGGTCTGGCAATAATCGATCCAGTGATTGACATCATGAACATCGATCCAGGCAATTGGGGATACGGTGACATGCATCAACCAAGTCAACGAGCCTGGCCACCCGATCTCGATAGTCGCCCCTGAAGACCAATTTTTAGTCGGATCTTCACGGTATCGTTTTTGTGTGTAGTCCGCTTAATGTTTTATTCAACTTCCTCATATTTCGGAATAAAAATTAAGTTGATCAAAATCAAGATAGATATGTGTCTAAGTACAAAATATTTGACAGATCCGTTTTTCCGTTCATTTACGGACTAAAACATAATTTGTAGAACCCAAGCGTAAATAAAATTATTTTAGTTGTCAATTTCAATACATTAATTACAGTCATGTGACATGGATAAACAGCTTAAGCTTTATGTGAGTATACGCTCGTGCACATATAATCGGTTTTAACACCCATTACGAACTATTCAAAGAACTATTGCCAACATACAATGTTATACGGAACACATATATCTTCCTCATAAATGTTTCAATAAATACAACACTGCAAGCCCATGTTAGCTGATAAACACAACGTAAAGAGGTTAGAACACGATAAAAAAAATGTCCAAGTGACTTGTGAAGTTCCCACATGGCAATAAAGATATGGTGAGATGGCTTTGCGGATCAACAGTTTGATAAGAAAAGTTCAACTTGGGTTTACCCATGTAACAAGGGGCTGAGTTAATCTTTCTCAACTCAATAACAGCACATATTACTGTCGTATACATTATTTTGGCATTATCAAATACCACTCTCCACTCATTTTACGACCTCTATAAAACAACATGAATAACGACATATGCCGGAAACCATTTAAAGTACGCTCACTCAAACACGAATTCCGGCTTTGTTTTAAACACCTTTCGGCAGTCGGTGGATTTAAGAGGGTGGACTCCCTCCTTAAATTTAAATATTTACAATCTTATTTCAAATATAGGCTCGCATTCGCTTTCCAGCCGACAATTACGTTTGTACCAGACTTTTACAACATCAGATGCCGAGACTTGAATAGTGCTCACTTGATCAGACGTATCTCTGTTTTTTATTTTTCACACAAAGGGAGACAAGTGTTGATGGGGATGGATAGTTCGTCGCGAAAGTGGTTGCAATCAACATTGCCAAGGCTCGCCGACAGATCCTCATGGAACGCCTTGATGGCCTTGTGCGTTTACAAGTAGACAATAACGGTTACAACATAGACATGTATTTGTGTATTGAAGTAATTTGGATTACAAGGGAGGTGGTTTATTGGCCCACACGCATGAGAAACTTTGACAGACAGACAGACAGACACTAGCTTATTGATGTCTTACTAGTACTTCTGTACACACATGCAACAAATTTTGTTTGTTTGTTGTTTAACGCCGCACTCAGCACTAATCCAGCTATATGACGGCGGTCTGAAAATAATCGAGTCTGAATCAGACAATCCAGTGACTGACATCATGAGTATCGATCCACTCAATTGGGATACGACATGCATCAACCAAGTCGGCGAGCTTGACCACCCGATCCCGTTAGTCGCCTCTTACGACAAGCAACAATTTTGTACAAATCATTGATACATGTACAGAACCTTTCAATAGAACTATGAGAGACAAATTATCTTAAAATGTGTACAAATATGCTATAAAGATGATGGATTAAATGTTATCCATACAAACCGATTACGAATTGAAGAGCAATCTCATTAAAATCAGATCTCAGTTCTCGCTACCGTTATAAACGTCTGTTGAGCGGTAGCGAGAACAAAGATCTGATTTTAATGAGGTTGAATTAAAAAAGAAGACTTTGGCAAGTATTAATCACACACAAGCATCACTGAATGTAAAACAAGGTTTGTCAATATCGGGTTATCATAAAAGATCTGGGACTTCACAATTCAGTCATTAAAAGACTTTTCCTGATATCGTCATTTATTTAATACCTGTGAAATAAAATATAAACCTAGTCTTCTATACTGTCACATTGAAAACACTTTCTATTTGGACAGGTTTTCCTTAATAAAAATAATAATAATTTCACTAATATAGCGCATCCTGCCCACATCGTGTGCTCGTCGCGCTTAGTCAGGTGCAGTGGTGGAGATCGTGGACCGCTATGAGTATCGCCTTCTTACCGACCGGTTTCAACTCGAATAGGAGCCACGCCACACGGAGATCAGTGTTGAAGCTTTAACTTCCCTGTGTGTTAATTACTTTAAATTGCTCATGATCAGAGCTGTGTTACAAATTTTAATTCCGATTTCTTTCATCTTCTGTGAGTTTGAGAGATTTGATGTATTTGATATTCAATATCGGTTCCATTTGTGTAGTGTAAGTAAGTCAGAATCGTGACGTCCTTGTGAGATTATTTTACTAAGAACATTTTTTAATCTCAGATATTTTTGAATATGTGTAAGTGTTGTATTTTCTACATGCACGCAATATCACAAACGACATTTGATGCACTTTTGCGTATTTCTAAAAAGTAAAATCATTTTAGTAGTATTGATTTCATAAAAATATATCTTTTGGTGATATAATGTTAGATAATTGTGGATAATCTTTGAAGCGCTACGCAGCATATTGAACGACGCTGAAGATGAAAGCACTGGCAATCAAATCTTGCTTTGAAGATACAGTTAAGAAGTTCACAATCCCATAACAGAAATAATTGCTCTGAGACATTTAACACTGTCACTGTATACATGTAACCTTGTGGAGTATCGAACCCTGCGTGATGAACCAATGCTTTGTCCACTAGGCTAGCCAACTGCCCCTAGTTCTACATAATACACAGCTGTTCGCTCCACGCCTTATCTCCTTCTTGGGGTCTATGTAAGACTTAGTCCCTATAACTCCAGTGCTGGTTATAATAAACGACTGAATTGTGTGTTCAGGTGTGAGACTTGGCTGATTCATTCATTGCTTGATACCGATTGAGTGAATGGTTTTAGTCACTGGTCTTCCTGACTAAAGACACAATTATTTACAATCACATACGAATACACACATACACAAACACCCACACATACAAACACTCGCACACAAGCAGACACTCACACACACATACACACACAAACACTCTTACACACATACACACACAAATACACTTGCACGCATGCATAAGCACTCTCACACACTCGCACACAAACACACATACACAAACACTCACACATATCAACACACATACACAAACACTCACACATACAAACTCTTGCACACATGAAAACACTCACATACACACACAAACATTGTCATACACATACACACACAAACACTATCACACACACAAATACTCACAAACAAACACACGCACACATGCAAACACTCACACACACAACCACTCACACATACACTCACACACACAAAAACACTTTCACACACATACACACACACAACCATTCGCACACAAACAAACACACCTACACTGAAACAAACACATACGAACACTCGCACACAAGCAAACACACACACAACCACACACATACACACACAACCATTCGCACACAAACACACCTACACTGACACTCACACATACAAACACTCGCACACAAGCAAACATACACAACCACATACACATACACAAACATTTATACACTCAAACACTCTCACACACGCAAACAAACACACACAAACACTCACACACACAAACATTCGCACATAAACACACATACAAACACACACACACACACACACACAAACAACACTCACACACACACACACACACACACACACACACACACACGCTGACAAAGGAAACACATACATATAAAATTAGAAACAGTTGATCATAAATTACGCCAAGTGTTACCACTCGATGCTTGGAGAGTAACATTTGGACACCTTATAATAAATTTAGATATTTCCATGCATAATTGACAGCGGACACTTTTTCCCGCCGTCACATTTGCAACTTGTGTGTTTTTCGCTAGCGTCTCTGTGACGACTTGCAAGTCACCTGACGGGGAATCCAACACCAGTGTCATGCCAAAGCTGATTAAAAATTTAATTCTTCACTCGAATCAGCATCTTTGATGTTGCATAACCGGAAAATTTATGGCGCTTTTTCTTGCCAGTCTCTCGTTTAAGACCAGGCTGAGACTACCGTGCTCCTCGTGCAGCGTAATCTCGGGTTAAAGCGGCTAACTACCAAATTAATTTGGTTTGACTTTTTTTTCTAAATGAGTCAAAATGGTTGTTGATTACCCAATACTGTTATTGCATGTTGAGAGAAAATTTGTCTTTTGGTTTTGTAAAGCAAATCATGGCAGAGCCTCGATTTTATGACGCTGAGGAGATCAGAGCCGGCCATGTTGGATTCAATCTGAGAATGTACAGAGCTCCATACACGTCTCAAATTGTCACAGGCTTGCTCTATTCCAGCCTGGTTCCCTTGGTAGGCTGCGCTTGCGCTACACTGCGCAAGGGAGTGCAGTCAACCAAGGGGAGCAGGCTGGCGGTGTTCTTGAAGTGAATGGGTTGGATGGGTTTACGCAACTGTGAACAATGTTTCTGTTATGTCACGGCGTGCCAGTTTAATGTGGGAGGGAAGCCTAAAAGTGATGCAGGTCTTCGTCTTTCTGACTTTGGTGGATGTTACATCGACATAATTAAGTCATTTGGGGAAATCAATCCCAGACTCTCTGTGTTGCGAACAAACACTACTGTAACACCACAATGAAGTTCTGCAATGGCAATATAATGTTAACATCATCGAAGTAAAGGGAAATTAGGCCATATCATTATATTTTCATACAAATTATTCCCAACCCCCAATTGATTTAGTCAGCATGATTTTTTCCATGAACATGATCTCCATTACTTTTTTTCCAAATTAAAAAGATGCTCAATTATTTTTGGATTTTTTTGGCAGTAAAACAGGGGCTTGATTGTATCATATCACCACCCCCTTCCCTTGAATATCAAATGGGTGTTCCCTTAGAATAGGTCCGCTTCAAAGCTTTAGGACCCGTGAAGATTCCGGGGTAGAATAGGTCTTCAGCAACCCATACTTGCAGTAATTTGCGACTATGCTTGTCGTAAGAGGCGAGTAACGGGGCCGGGTGGTCAGGCTCGCTGACTTGGTTGATACATGTCATCGATCCTAATTGCGTCGATTGATGCTCATGATGTCAATCACTGGATTGTCTGGTCCAGACTGGATTATTTTACAGACCGCCGTCGTATAGCTGGGATATTGCTGAGTGCGGCGTAAAACAACAAACAAACAAATCAAAGCTTTAGGTCGGAAGGCGGGAAAACACTGTTCTGGTGGCCAGTCGATCCGGGTTAGAATAGATCTTCAGCAAAGCCACGCTTGTCGAACGGGATCGGGTGATCAGGCTCCTGACTTGGTTGATGAAAGTCATCGCATCCCAATGGCATGGATCGATGCTCATGACGTCAGTCACTGGACTGTCTGGTCCAGACTCGATTATTTACAGACCGCCGTCATATAGCTGGAATATTGCGGCGTTAAACAACAAACAAACATATCTTTTATCACATATAAATTTTGCATCGACGACTTAAAATCATGTCATGATTTAAGTGTTTGAAAATATTATTCCTTGCAAATTAATCTTTAGACACCATGAAAGTGAATATAATAGATATCCAGAGGGTGTTCGGTGATACCTTTACAATTCCTAAAACCGACAACACTCAATGTTAACACCGAGAGAAAATGTAAGTTGTAACTTAATCAATGAATCATGTCCTATGCTTAATACGTTTTACGTCGAACTTCTTTTTGAAAAAGACGTGGGAAATGGATGGGGATCTGAAGCATAAAAAAACCTACATGTATGACAAGCGACGGTTTTGTATGGATATAAGGAAATTAGCAGCCATAATGTTATAAATAATTCAAATCTCCTCCCGGTCTGTTCGCCAAGCCAGAAGAACATCTCGTTAGGGGATTTTTGTAAATTTGATTACCCAACAGGCACAATAACGATTGTCTGAAGTCGGTGTATATTTCATTGGTGAATGTTGAGACTAGAATGTGTCTTGTTCCTTCTCAGCTCTTCTGGAATCGGTATGAGAAGGAAAGTAAACGATTTCACAGTGAAATCAAGTTCACAGCTGAAGTCTACCCGTTTTTGTGCAAGTGTGTGTATGTACTATTAAAGGTCTGGTGTTTGTCAATTATGAAGCATGGAAAATTTGATAATATATTATTTGACCATATTTTCCGGAGAATTGCTTCAGTTGTGCAGATGAAAGCGTGTACACTTCAGATCTAACAGAAGACTATAAACACTGTTACAGATTTAACTTAATTTTCAGTGATGAAGCGCATGTATGTCTTAAATTAATCAAATTGTATTTGTAACGTGTTTAAAACGGTGGAAGTACAACAGTTGCCAAAAGGTTAGAACGCGTCTTTGATGTAAGTTTTTTTTTCCTTTCATTTAGCAGGGACTTTTAAATTACGTTATTTACGTACAAATACAATGCCTCACGTCAGACGTAGTGCTATTTCAAGTCACGCGGCTAGACACCCGAGATAAAAGGTGAAGACGATCACACGGCTGTCAACACAAGCGTGCTGCCCGTGCGGCTCATGCTTCACGTGCTCCCCGGACAGCACAGTACATTTCGCATCTGCACACGGCGTAAACCACTGTCCAATCAATTAGTCCATCAGCGACCACACAGATAGATTTCTTCACGTCATTTCCAACGTCCAGTCTCATTCGCCAGAAACAAACTAATCATTACAAATATAATATTTGCTTACTGGCAGACATTTGTCGGGAGCCGCTTGTGTGCTTGGCGACAACCCGCGAAAACCATTGATGATAAATCCCTGCCACGCGCAGGAATCGAACACAGACAGTCACAAAGGTGCTCGCGAGCCGGCCTTGACGTGAGAATATTCGAAAAGTGTTTTCAGTTAATTACTCTCTGTTTATTTAATTGTTTAAGAGTAGTCTCCGACGCATGACCTTGCATCTGTCAAGGTCATGTTGCAAATCAGATTTGTTCTCCGTGGTAGTTTTTGATTGGTCTGGAACAGTGAGGTGAAAAAGTACCTTCGCACCTGTAAACTCAATAATACCAAGGCGTTAGAGCCAACTGGACCTCTTCCATTTTCTTAGTCGGTTCGAACCAATAGTTATTATATGGTGCGTTTATGTGACATTGATCCGCCTGTTCTGAAAAAAACAAACCCGTTGATATTCAGAGTGGTTCCAGCTGGAATATTGCTGAGTGTGGCGTTAAACAACAAACAAACATTACCACTTGTCGAGAACCTTATCAATGACTCCTTACATGGAAAAAAATTGACACGTTGCTAGAGTCTTCCTAACTGCCTGTATAAGAAACTAAAATTAGTCGTATAATTATTATCTATTTTCAAATTGATTTATGTTTCCTTTAAATAATACTAAAAATTACAAATGATGCGAAGTAAGAGTGCAGTTCACAACACATTCACAACACAAAAATTCCCTACATGGGTACCAGAAGCCCATTTCTGTTGCCCCCTTTGACATCATCAGACCCATCCTCTTGGGTTTCACCAGAGTGGAAAACGTCGAAGAACTTGCGTCACTGAGGGATTTCGTGATAAACAACATTCCTAATTTATTCACTTTCTAACGTCCATTTTCGGGTTAGAATCGATTCTTAGGTATACCCCTTTTTAAAAATATGTGGAATTGAAAAGTATTTCTTTTTGTCATGTTTCGCATAAACAGTTTGTATATATTTAACAGTTATTTTATTTGGATTGATTTGTTGTTTGTTGTTTAACGCGGCATTCGGCAATATTCCAGCTATGTGACGGCGGTCTGTAAATATTCGAGTCTCCGCCAGACAATTCAGTAATTGACATCATGAGCATCGATCTACGCAATTTTGATACGATGACATGCATCATCCAAGTCAGCGAAACTGACCCGGTTCCGTTAGTCGCCTCGAACGACAAGCATAGTCGCCAATTAGGCAAGTATGGGTTGCTCAAGACCGAATCTTAATTTGGAATCTTCACGGGACGGATTGATTTGTATGAAACTACATACATTATTTGCATATCATACCCTATGCCGTGAAGACCCGTGAAGATCCGGGGTAGAACAGGTCTTCAACTAAGCCATGCTTGCCGTAAAAGGCCACTTTGCTTGTCGTAAGAGGCGACTAAGGGCTAAGTCACACATTCAGGATTTTTACTGCCGTCCTTGATAGGACCATTCCCGATTAAAATTTGTCAAAAGTGTGATCAAGATCCTGTGATTCGTGGCGGGGAATTCACAAACAATCAGATTATGTTCAGGAAGCGTCCCGATTCAGCCATTTCCAACCGAATTCGTCCCGATTCTACTGTTCTCCATCCGAATCTGATCCGATTTGTATCTTCCACACGGTAAAAAACGACCAAATCTGTCCCGACAGTGTCCCGAATATCCCGAATGTGATCCGACAGAGATCAGACAGTGACCGGACAGTGAACCGACAAAGTTCGCATTCGGCAAGATCTGGACGCAATCTGGACTCAATCGACAGGAAACGGCAATGAACAATTCATGCCCGTTCATCACGACAACGTCCCGATCCAAAGAACACCGTCCAGACAACACAGGGCAGTGTTACGATTTTGATCCGACACAGCAGAATCTGTCACGACATAGCCAGGATTGTAATCCGATTAGACAAAATTGACTGAGTTTTTTCCCGAATGTTACAGGACGCATACTGTCGGGACTGCTTGGCCGACCTCTCTGGACCTTTCCCGATCCGTAGGCCTCTGTTACGAACGTATACGACTGCGTTCAGACGATGATAGGACATTCCAGATCATTGGGGACAATAATTCGACTATTTCACTTTTCGTATCGTAGCTCTGTCTGATCTCAAACGGGAACCATAATCGGCACAGCATGAACCTGGCCTAACGGGATCGGATGATCAGGCTCGCTGACTTTGTTGATGCATGTCATCGTATCCCAATCGCGTGGATCGATGATTATGATGTCAATTATTGGATTGTCTGGTCCAGACTCGATTATTTACAGACCGACGTCATATAGGAGTAATATTTCTGAGTGCGGCGTTAAACAACAAACAAACAAACAATGCCGTGGATCTTTCTTCAGTCCATTCATTGAGTGGACTTGACAACAGTTGCCGTTATATACAGTGAACCCCCTTAATGCAGACACTACCGTTCCAAGTGAAAACTTCCAGATTATAGAATGACCGTATTGACTAATCGTGGTTAATTAGTTATGTTCTTTAATCGTACAAAGACGGTCCAAAATTTACAGGTATCACTGTAGTTATAAGAAACATCAGCGAAAAACAACCTCCACTCATCCAGTACCAGCCGACATAAAAACGAATATATCAATCTGTGTGTAAACCGTACGCACAATCAAAGTAGTGCATATGTGTGTTATTTGAGTTATCCTCCCGTGGATATTTCAGTTTAGTATTGGTTCCAAGCTACAATGTACCTATACCTGTTTGCTTGTTTGTTCTTTATATAACGGGGCGGTCGGGTAGCCTAGTGGTTTAAGCGTTGGCTCGTCACGCCGAAGACCCGGGTTCGATTCCCGACATGGGTACAATGTGTGAAGTCCATTTCTGGTGTCCCCCCCCCCCCCCCCCGTGATATTGCTGGAATATTGCTAAAAGCGGCGTAAAACCATACTCACTCACTCACTCACTCTTTATATAACGCCGCACTCAGTCTGAAAGTCTATAAATGATTTGGGCCAGACAATCCAATTACTGACACCACGAGCATTGATCTAGGCAATTGAGATACAATGACAAGTCATCAACCAAATCACCGATCCTGAACACCCGATCCAATTTAGTCGCCTAGAAGCAAAGGTTATTGGGAACCTATGTTCTTGCCCGGGACCCTCGTACATGTAAAAGGCAGCTAAACGAATGGGGGGTCTGACTCGACGACTCGCTAATTTTCTTGCTTTTGACCCCACCTGGTCTGTCTCGTCCAGACTGACACGCCTGGGATGTTGTTGAGTACAGACTTAAACAACATGCAGCCAAACAAACACACGTTGCAGCTGTCAATTTACGATCCTATTCGACATTCGACACCCCTTTCTGTCGATTACTATTTAGCTGTAGCCTCACCCACTCACTACAACTTCAGTCATGTAATGGATCTCTGGACTTGATTTTAGGAATTTACAACATTGTTACACCTCACCTCACCTCACCGTACCTCGCCTCGCCGCGCCGCGCCGCGCCGCACCGCACCACACTCTTGTGACCACTCACCAGGTCTGACGATAACATCGTAGAACGTTGTAAACACAAACCATCTTCACTGTCAGTATCGCCCAAACGCAGCCACGTGAACCTCGTGAAGCCTCGAAACGGCACCAAATTGGTAGATGAGACCCTGTCGTGCCTCGTGCAACCTTTCACCAGGTGTAAACCCAGCCCGTTATTCCTGTCATCATTTACGCTTGTCTATATCTGTCAATCGTGGCGTTAATTTCTTTTATTACCATTTTAAATTTCATTTGCTTCATATATTTTTAAAGATGTAATGAGAAAGATGGCCAAAGGCGAGACCACTGACTTCACTGGGAACAATCTTTCATTATCTTTCACTCGCTTTTTCACCCAACTGTTAAATATCTCCGACTTTGTCATCAATTACGGAAAGTTTGAAATGCTTCGTTGAAAAAAAGTTTCTTTTGCGAATTGCAGGAAATATGTTTTAAGACAAATACAGATTTTTTTATAGGGGATGTATAGGGTGTTTGTTCCTCATAAATTCATGAGTCCTGTAAATGACGCACTGACGCTCACGCGGCGTGAAATGAAAGATCCGCACGCCATGTGACGTCATATAGAAGCGTCTTTTCTAAACACCTGTCTTTGCAATAACTTGGTTTGAGGATATTTCCTTTCAAACTGACAAAGCAGGTAGCCAACTTAAAATAATAAAATTATGAAAAGTTAACTCTTACAAGTGTAGTCGGAAGAGTGAGTGAGTGGGGTTTAACGCCGCTTTGAACAGCATTCCAGTTATATCGCGGCTGTCAGTTTAATGTGGGTGGAAATCCCGAAGTGATGCAGGTCTCAGACGTTTAAGACAACGTTGGAAACATGGAATGTGTATGATTTTAATCTCATTGGTGATGTACCAACTGTCCATGATCTGAAGAACAGAAAGCCAGTCATTTAGCATTTTGTGGTCTTACTGTATGATCGGACTTGTATCTGTACAAGATGTGAGGAGAAGTGAAATTGGGTTTAACGTCACGTCCAAGATTATTGCACCTATAAATCGACGTGTGTGTGTCCGGACTAATGCCGATTTATAGTGCTAGCTCACTGAGATACCATGCCGCAGTTTAACATGAATACCCCACTCAGACACAGTATATTGACTCCGAGCCGACCAGTCCTTTTTTAGCCCCTTTATGCCGAGCGCCAGACAGGGTAACAACAATTACCATCTTTTGACGTCTTTTGGTGTGACACGGCCGGGGATCGAACCCCGGACCTTCCGCTCTCCGGGCGGACGCTCTAACACTAGATCACGGAGGCGGTTATCTGTGCAAGAGTTGACGAGGCACGCAAAGACTTATTCACTGAGAAAGTTTGAGCAATTGATTCCATTCCTCCACCATCAGCTGCTTGATACCAGCATGTCAAAAGAGCTGTATTCCAAGCTGGCCACTGTTGGGGACGAAGTCTGGAGGCCGAAGCAGGCCTTTCCATACCAACTGAGTTTAGATGGTTTCTATCAGTGGCGCACGGCTATGGGCCTTTGTGGACTACACTGCCAAGAGCTTCTGTGACGTAGTTGGAGAGGGAGTGTTGTGCAAGGTGTTGTTCCACATTTGATAAGTACACCGCTTTACAAATGTGATCACATTTAATTGTGTCACCAGCAACATTAGCCATGTACCAGCATATTTCAATAAATACAAATTTGTTCTTTAAATATTTTGTTATTTACCATATGAGTTATATTGGTATAGTTAATTGACTTTAATGCCGAAGAAGAAAGAAATGCATATTAATTTGTTTCACACTTTAGATTCCCTAAATTAAGATAAATAGTCAACTAAAATAGAGTTATTTACTTTACAGATGTAGCGTTTGGTAAATACATTCCAAAATGTTCACTTTTCATAATATATTTAGTTTTTGGGTCATGTTCACACATGATATCCAAGGCGGCCATATTGGATTTTTTAGGTGATCAACTGGGCCAAGTTTCATGCTTTTTTCACAAAGTGCGTAATTTTTCACGAAACGGCGGCACTAAAGGGTGCATTTTATGATTCGGCTATTCACAACCTATGCTGGTGGTGCGAAGTGTTTGAATAAATCGGATGGTCATCGTAACCCGGCGTTTACTCATAATATCAATCACTCGTTTGTTTGACCAAGGTTTGATTATTTACAGACCGCCGTTATGTACTGGTTTGTTGCTGATTTCGGCGTTAAACAAAAACAAAACAAAACAAACAAACAAACAAACTACTAAGACTAAAACATGATATAGTCATTATCAAACAAACTCGTCGGTAAAATATAGATTTTATCAGAACATTGATTTAAGTACATGAAATCACCATTTTCCTGTCACCCTTCTGTGATCATTCACACTATTGACGGAAAATGTATTACACGTCAAATATTGCCCGCTTGAGAATCAGTGCACGCAGAGTAACCTCCCCTGGGTCAATGACCTTGTAAGGCTGCGTTTTGTCTAGACGTGGTTCTGAAGAGAGGTGTCGGTCGCATTGTTTACGTAATGGCTACTTGCATCTTTAATTCATGGCCGTGTTTTGAGAGATGAGTTATTGGGAGGTGAGCGCCGCATGTAGGGGTTACTTTGTGCGTTCAGCCGGAATCAACTATGTGATTTAGCTAAAGTACTTTGTTAAACCGCTGAAATATTTACAATCTAACCACATGTTTATCGATAACGTATCAATGGCTAATGTATGAAATCAGCATTTTCGGAATCTTATACCGATTACTCTTAAAATGTGACATCGCTTACTTCAACACTTTCTTAAGGAAAGCAACATTTAACACTTTGATTTAAGGGGGGGGGGGGGCCGAAGGGGGAACCATCTCCCTACCCATGTTCCTGACCCCTACCCACTCGCATCAGCACCCACACCCAATATTTTGATAACAATCCCGTGGGAAACGCTATCACAATGGAGAAAACGGGATTTGCTACAAAGCATTATGAACATAAACAAATGTGTCACGCGTGGATGGCATTGGTCGCGGTACGATGGAACTTTTGTGGATTCGTTTGTGATAATTACCAAGTAACAGCAGGTGATTGAGTGAGTGAGTGAGTGAATTGGGTTAAACGCCGCTTTTAACATTATTCCAGTTATATCACGGCGTGTCAGCTTAATGTGGGAGGAAAGCCCAAAGTGATGCAGGTCTCAGACGTTTACCACTTCGGTGAAACCCACGAGCACGGGTATGGTGCTGACAAACCTAGAAACATAATTGGGGCGAACCGGGATTCGAACCAAAATCATAGGTTTCTGGCGTGCCCAAGGGACGTAACTCTGCACAGCGAATCGCGGCGCCTTAGACGACTGGGCCACCCGTGCCCCCAGCAGGTGATTGAACTCTCGTAAACATATCAAGTGTTGTAAGTGAAGCGGCCAAGTGTCAAAAGGGCCGAATCGTGCACTTTGAGTTAAAAGAATGAATAAAAGCAATAAAAGCTTTAACCTTGGTGATTAATTTTGACTATAGGGCCAAGCAAAATGGCCGCCAGTTTCAAGATGGCTGACATTTTCAAGATGGTTTGAACATCAACCAACAGCAGCGAGTGGAGATTTCCAAAATGGTTTTGTACTCGAGTTATGTGCCCTTGTTATGAACATGAACAAGGCAGGTTTGATTGTTCTGGAAATTTCTTGATTGGGCAGTTTCTAAAAGGCTGTCTCTACCTATAATACGGCGACAAGGAGGGCGATTATTTCTGATTTACTTGGCATGCGCAGTTTGGATACCTTGTTGTAACACCCGTGAAGATTCGGGCCAGAATAGGTCTTCAGCAACCCATGCTTGCCGTAAATGGCGATAAAACCTGTGTTTGCTGACTTGGTTGATGTACGTCATCGTATCCCAGTTGCGCGGATGGATGCTCATGATGTCAATCACTGGATTGTCTGTTTCAGACTCGATTATTTAAAGTTCGCCGTCATATAGCTGGAAGTTGCTCATTGCTGAGTGCGGCGTTAAACAACAAACTAACAAACCAAGTTGTCAACACCAAATTTCAGCCAGCTTCCAACATGCTTCTGGATTCAAGAACTGAGACAGTCGTCGTTCAGGACATTCGACAGTGTCAATATTCGGAACATGCGTGAGCGCACTAACATTAATTCTGGGGTTGGTACTTATTGCCACTGCTACATTTGACCCATTGTTTTGCTGTCTTGTGTGTTTAGATATGTTTTATTGAATATTCATTGATTTTGTGTGGTCATTTACTGATTTCACAATTTGGTCTTGTGCGTTAGCTTGAGTCTCAATTGGAGTGAGTGAGTTGGCTTAAACGCCGCTTTGAACAGTATTCCAGTTATTTCAAGCGTGTCAGCTAAATGTTGGAGGAAAGCCCGACGTGATGCAGGTCTCTGACGTTTACAACTTTGGTGAAACCTACGCGTACGGGTATAGTACTGACAACCCTAGAAACAATCGGGGCGAACCGGGTTTCGAACCCACGACCATAGGTTTCTAGCCTGTCCAAGGGACGCAACTCTGCACAGTGAATTGCGGCGCCTTACATGACTAGGCCACCCGTGTCCCCCTTCAATTGGAAATCACGATGGTCCTGATACACAACAATATGTGCTTCTTCTTTCACCGACTACTGGGAACACGGTAGGCTCATCAACCTTCTGAGAGGTTACACACAACCAAATGTTTTCCCATAGACTTCTATAGTAACGTTATATCTTTTAAAAAATAACTAGGCATTCAACAGACATTACATTTACATATATGCACAATCTGGCCTTAAAGCTGCAATAAAAACACAAATTTTGGCTAGGTCAGCCAGCTCCTTTTCCGAGTACAGGAAGCTGAACACACCAACCCCAGTTCCGCACCAAATGTCGCCTACTTGAAAATATCTGTGCTCACATAAAGCACAAGTCATCTTGTTAAAAAAGTCAGCACCAAATATTGAAAAATATGGGCAGTTTTAATTACTGGATGGATATACATTTAAAAGACATAAAAATCTTACACAATATCATCCAATCACAGCCTGCAGATGTCTCTTGATCTACGAAAACCGCACCGCACAACCAGTTCTGATTTAGTGTAGTAGAACCTGAGATGCCGATCTTCCATGCGCAGAGTTGGCTTCTTTATCTGGGCCAGATAGTGGGTTCGAATCCCAAATTCGCCGTGAATTTGATTAATGGTTTCTCAGCAGTATTCCCGAGCTTCTCTTACCAAAGTGATAAAAAGTCTAAGACCCCCTTTTCCCACCCAAATAACTGAAATCGTTTTATAATTAGAGCGTCATTGAACCAAACTCTCTCATTCACCGACCATAACATCAAATTATTTTGTTCTAAAATATTATAATGTGTGTTCTGCTATGAATGGTAACTTAAAAGTCGTCATTACGTTCGTAATGGTGATGAGAGATTTGTTGTGCTTTGTATCGGTAAAGTTCATATACATCTTTAACCGCAAGCTGAGGCACCTAGATTGCATTACCTCGCGTTTGCAATTAATTATTGTTTCTTCAACCCACCTCAGGGTGCAATATGAACCTCAGTCCCAGGCAGTGTACATGTAGGTAATTCATCTATTGTCCTCATTTGTAGCGTGTATCTTTCCTTTCTATTTTGTTTCCAATTTAAAACTAGATAAAAGACTTTCCTCTGAAAGATTGGCACAATTAGAATTGTTTTGTGGACTTTGGAAGATAATCTTACTGAATAAGCCCCCAAAACGACATTTTTCTTGCTGAAATTGTGTCTTGGGAGAGTTTTTGTGTGAAGCTGCATGTTTATGTATAAGTTACCATTCTTCCTCCTCAAGGAATCAATTACCTGTCCAGTGTTCGAAAAACATCATTTGCATTCGGTGACTATTGAATGAATCAGAAACTTTTTTAAGAAGAACCAAATATTTGTTTCCGTTATTAACAATCAGAAAAAGAAATATGCCTTCTTGAATACATGCATAAATTGATCCATGATGCATAATGTTTCATATTACCATCTGTAATATATATATTTTTTTATTTTTCAGTTAGATTTTTTTATGTTGTAAAAGAGAAACACCTCCAGGACGCGTACGCAGCTGTAAAAAATTGTTATCGCCCATAGCTGATGGCTTGTGGGAAGATATATCATATATACCCTGTACATTTTATGTTGTTAATTTTAGCAAATGAGAGTTCTGGGTATATATATTAGCTTAGCTGCATCTGGATCGTTACCACCTGACAGGTGTCGGCAAATAGGGTACGCTTCTTTCATTTCTTAATTAACCTTACATCATCTTGTCATTTCATGATGAATGCTACATTTGTGTTTTGTGCATACCATTCCTTATTTGATTTACCTTCTTTGAAGAAATACCAATTACCTCGTTCTGACACTCTGAGTGGGTAATATATAATTTATATTTTCACGACTAAAAAAGCTAATTCTCTGTCATTTATCACAGACTAAATGCCAAATGTGTCTGGTAACCACAGTGAACTGATCCATGGACTAATTGCTCACCAAGTACCGCCCCCCGTGAGCAATGTCGGTCGAAGTAGGCGATACGCAGATCGTGCTTGTCGTGAGATTAAACAAGTGTATTGGTTGGTCACAATAGTGTTTTTTTATGGACGTTGGTTTCATTAGCTCGTCAGACCGAGGACACGCCAGAAACCTATGATTGTGTGTTCGAATCCCGGTTCACCCCGATTATGTTTCTAGGTTTGTCAGCACCATACCCGTGCTCGTGGGTTTCACCGAAATGGTAAACGTCTGAGACCTGCATCACTTCGGGCTTTCCTCCCACATTAAGCTGACACGCCGTGATATAACTGGAATACCGTTAAAAGCGGCGTAAAACCAAACTCACTCACTCATCAGACCGAATACCCGGGTTCGATTCCCTGCAAGGTTACAATACGTGAACCTATTTTTGGTGTCCCCTGTCGTGATATTGCTGGATAATTGCTGAGAAAAACAATATTTGAAATGCTGGACTTTCTCATTGACAACATCGATGTAAAATTTGGGGGGTAATATTTAGGCCAGAAGTAGGCATCCCCATGGGCACCAATTGTGCTCCCCTTCTTGCAGATCTGTTTATTTATGCACATGAATCGGAATTTGTGTTCAAAATCAAAACAAGGTAATTTGGCCAAGATATTTAACTTAAGCTTCGGGTATATATGATGATCTGATATAACCATCGGGGTCACAGGTGGCCCAGTCGTCTAAGGCGCCGCGATTCGCTGTGCAGAGTTGCGTCCCTTGGGCACGCCAGAAACCTATGATTGTGAGTTCGCATGCCGGTTCGCTCCGATTATGTTTCTAGGTTTGTCAGCACCATACCCGTGCTCATGGGTTTCACCGAAGTGGTAAACGTCTTAGACCTGCATCACTTCGGGTTTTCCTCACACATTAAGCTGACACGCCGTGATATAACTGGAATACTGTTAAAAGCGGCGTTAAACACAACTCACTCACTCAATAACCACCAAATAGTCAATCCCATTCCACTGATTTACCCACCTGAAGTATATAAAGGAGACCGGTGAGACCGCCTCATCTCTTTCATATTTAGATCTATGCATATAGTTTTAGAGTGACAACACACTCTCCACAAGACTGTATAACAAGAGGGATGGCTTCAACTTTCCAATGATCAACTTTCCTTTCATGTGGAGTAACACTCCAGCGCCTGCAGCCTATGGTATTTACATTTCACAACTTTTGAGATACAATCGAGCATGCTCTTTTTACCTAGATGTCAATGATGGTCATACGACTCTTTCTCAGTTGTTTGATCAATGTTACAACAACCGAGACATCAGCAAAGCTTTAATAGTTGACGTGTGGAGGACATTTCCAAATATGACTCATCAGTGACAAAAATGATGTCCAATGCAATTTCCTATTTTGACTTGTACCATATGTTCCCGTGGTTTTTTTCCAGGTAAACAGTTTACTTGCCTTTGCATGTGTTTGTTACGGGTGCCACCTTTTGGCGAACACCTGGTATCATCACTATTTAATAGTGATTCAGAAACACATGGTTAAAATATCGTCGTAACGTACAATCGACGCGGCATTTGGCCTGAATATGGACATGGAAAGGGTTTCGCCACCTTTACTTATTAGGGGGGTAATACCAGACAGTGTAATACCAACCAGTGTTATACCAGCCAGTGTAATATTAGACAGTGTAATACCAGACAGTGTAATACCGACAGTGTTATACCAGCCAGTGTAATACCAGACGCGGTAATACCAGCCAGTGTAATATCGACAGTGTAATACCAGCCAGTGTAATACCAGACAGTGTAATACCAGGCGGTGTAATACCAGTCCGATGAAATACCAGACGCGGTAATTCCAGACGGTGTAATGCCAGACGGTGTAATACCAGCCAGTGTAATACCAGCCAGTGTAATATCAGACAGTGTAATACCAGCCAGTGTAATATCAGACAGTGTAATACCAGGCGGTGTAATACCGACAGTGTAATAACAGCCAGTTTAATACCGGACGGTGTAATACCAGGCGGTGTAACACCAGACGCGGTAATACCAAACAGTGTAATACCAGACGCGGTAATACCAGACGGTCTAATACCAGCCAGTGTAATACCAGACGGTGTAATACTAGACAGTGTAATACAAGCCAGTGTAATACCAGACAGTGTAATACCAGCCAGTGTAATACCAGACGGTGTAATACCAGCCAGTGTAATATCAGACAGTGTAATACCAGACGCGGTTATACCAGACAGTGTAATAACAGACGGTGTAATACCAGCCAGTGTATTACCAGACGGTGTAATACCAAACGGTGTAATACCAGACAGTGTAATACCAGACAGTGTAATACCAGACAGTGTAATACCAGACGGTGTAATACCAAACGGTGTAATACCAGACGGTGTATTACCAGACAGTGCAATACAAGACGGTGTAAAACCAAACGGTGTAATACCAGATAGTGTAATACCAGACGGTGTAATACCAGCCAGTGTAATACCAGACAGCGTAATATCAGACGCGGTAATATCGACAGTGTGATGCCAGACGCTTTAATACCAGACGCGGTAATACCAGACGATGTAATACCAGAGGGTGTAATGCCAAACGCGGTAATACCAGACGCTGTAATACCAAACCGCATAATACCAGGCTACAAAAGTCAAGTTTACACTCTTACCGAACTAGGCTGCAATTTCGTGGTTCGATCGTAGCGCCACCAGAGGCTATTACTAGTTATGTCCCTTCTATGTCCCTCCTATTGACCAATCAGATTCAATCTCTCATACCACTTGCAAAATGGCGGCGCCCAGTCAAGACGATCTGATCGATAATGAAGATCCATATTGTAATAAAACGGGTCTTATCCCGCAAAGTGCATCAAATCACTTGAGCACATTGATTAAAAACATGAAAAGATTTTCAAAATATCTGTCGACGCACAGTTGGCGGTACCCATGCTTTGCAAATCCTGCAGTCGACCGTAATCTGCACGTTGATTGGACTATGCATAGACTCGTTATTCCTGGCAAAATGTAACAACGGAATTCCAGCTTAGTTCGGCAAGGGTTGAAACTGGACTTTTCTAGCCAGTTAACTCCCTTGCCTCGGGAAGATCGCGTCACATCAGGCACTACAATACCAGACGATGTTATACCAGATGGCGTAATACAAGACAGTGTATTATTACACGGCGTGGTTCGTTAATGTTAACAATGTGAACAATCACTGGATTGTTTGATCCAGACTCGATTTGTGATTTATTAATCATCGACATTAATACGCTCACTGTGGAGTGAATACAATTTCCCCTCATTCACCACTGATTGAGAAAAGGAGCTGAAAAATTTAAAAAAAGGTAATTCCTGGGAACATCGAGATGAGGTGTCCAGAGTTTGTGGCAAAGAGTCAGCATGACCTTGGGGTCAAAATAGGAAATCCGTTGGGGTAAAGAATTCAGGCTCAAACTGGGAACAAAATGGAATCAGAAAAAATACGGCTCGAATCGGATCAATGTTTCGTGTAGATTGGAAGTTGAGAACGAGTGTTTCTGGTCTTGAATGATTTTTGACACAACGGAAAGACGTCACAAGTTGTGCACATGAGAATTGAGCGGATGGGCGTGACAAGACACGACAATATCCATGCACTACATGTAGGTTACACTTCGCCCTTACCCTTCGCCAAGGGTCACGCAATGTGACCACGTTTTTAGCTCGTAAATGAATTGAAAATGCTCTATGAATCCATCAATGTTAACCATTCTTTCATTTAAGATTGGCATGTGAACCAAGAAATGAAATATCGTCTTCCTTAATTAGATTTCACTTGACAGGTTATATTTGAGGGATACAAGGATGTCATTTGGAAGTCAGTAATTTTTGTGGCGGGCTTCCATGCCGATCTGTTTATCAAGACATATTTTGTATTAAAACATGTGGCGTATGTTCTTCTTGTATTGACATTTATGGCATATGATATTCGTCTTTGTTCGATTTTTTAAAACAAACATCGATTTTACTGTTTTGCAATACGAGTTCTGAATCGTAATTAATTGTCGGGATTTGCAGTGGATGTTGAAACATCGGGTCCATTAGAACAAAAACACGATGCTGACCGTTTTTCCGCTGCGAGATGGAGATGCTGGAGTAGTGTAAAACAACTTTGGATACAACGAACTCGACCTTAACAGATGCTCGAATAAAACGTGTTTTTGTTATCGTGCAGTATTAACTCGTATAATAGCAGTTATTTAATCAATGAACCTGGCGTGATAGGAACAGCCTTGGGGTAAGGGATTTTCGTTTCTGTATAGCATTGCAGTACAGAGTTATGTCCCTTAGCCGGGCCAGGAAATGCTGATCACGGGTTCGAGCCCCATCCTCGTCCTGATTATGAACCATGGTTTGTCTGCGTCATGCTCCCAAAGTGGGACCGCATCCATGGTGTAGTGGATAGAGCGTCTGCCAGAGATTGGTGGTTCGATGCCTGATTCCGTTATAACAAAAGACGTTAAAAAATGGTACTTATGGTACTGTCTGGCGCTCGGCATAAGGTTTGGTTTGGTTTGTTGTTTAACGCCGCACTCAGCAATATTCCAGCTATATGACGGCGGGCTGTAAATAATCGAGTCTGGACCAGACGATCCAGTGATTAATATCATGAGCATCGATCCACGCATTTGGGATGGATGACATGTATCAACCAAGTCAGCGAGCCTGACAACCCGATCCCGTTAGTCGCCTTTTACGACAAGCATAGTCGCCTTTTACGGCAAGTATGGGTTGCTGAAGACCTATTCTACCCCGGAATCTTCACGGGTCGCTCGGCATAAGGGAACAAAACAAGGACTGGTCGGCTTTGAGTCAGTATACTGTGTCTGAGTGTGTATTCATGTTAAACTGCGGCATGGTATCTCAATCGGCTACCACTATAAACCCGACAATAGTCTGGACTAGTACAAGCAGACACACACACACGTGCACGCACTACGCCATATTAGTGCAATGACCTTGAAGGCGACGTTACTCCCCATTTCACCTCATCTTCACTAATGTGGCTAATATCTACGACCTCGCGTCGTCAACCATAGTGAATTAATCCCGCTGTCTTTGTTTTGTTGATTGATTGATTGATTGATTGTTTGATGTTTAACGCCGCACAATATCCAAGCTATATGACGGCGGTCTGTAAAAAATCGTGTCTGGACCAGACAATACAGTGATTGATATCATGAGCATCGATCAACGCAATTGGGATACGATGACATGCATCAACCAAGTCAGCGAGCCTGACTACCCGATCCCGTTAGTCGCCTCTTACAAGCAAAGTCGCTTTTTACCTATTCTAAAAAGACCTATTCTAACCCGGATCTTCACGGGTCCTTTTTTTGTTAAAATGTTTTAAGTACAGGTTCATCCCCGCACCCACGTGCTGCCCTCATCCAAGAGCAGCAGTGTCACATGCAACACTTGTTACAAGGAAAAGATCCGATCTTCTTTCATCGCCAGTATCGACAACAAGATGGCGACACCGAATATAATTGCAAATGAAGTGACGTAATCCAGATGGTCGAATTGCCTTGATAAACAGGTTATCAAACATGGACAACCCCGTCAGAAAATAGCTCAGGGGTTTAGTCATCTGGAAGGTGCGTATTCCCGGGACACGAAGTTCCATTAAAATCATTTTTATCTTGATGTCCTCAACAAGCCATGTTTCCTCAGAACGTGCATCTAGGTCAACCTCACCGCTCTTGCCTCCGACAAGGTTGACCCTATCAGTTAAATGCCCATACATGTACAAAATGAATGATGAAAATGATGAAATTATATTTTCTAAAAGTATCTGAGTAACGCTCGAAATTGGAAAATCTCACAAAGTTTTCTCGTGGATATCACCCGCTCTAGCAGCGAAATACATGAATGTTGTTTTATGCCACAGAGAGCAATGTTCCAGCAGACTGTCAATAATCCAATCTTAGCCCGATAAACCAGTAGCTGGCGGTATAAGCGAAGATCGGGGTACGATAACGCGCTCTGTATCCACCTAATCCTCTGTATTAGGTTCTGAGGCAGCTGGTATTACCTTGTGGTTCTCATCTTCAATCGGTTCTAGACCAGTGAAGATCCGGGGTAGAATAGGTCTTCAGCAACCCATGCTTGCTGTAAAATGCGACTATGCTTGTCGTAAGAGGCGACAAACGGGATCGGGTGGTCAGGCTCGCTGACTTGGTTGATGCATGTCATCATATCCCAATTGCGGGGATTGATACTCATGATGTCAACCACTGAATTGTCTGGTCAAAGACTCGATTATATACTGAGCGCCGACATATAGCAAACAAACAACCAAACAGTCGGTTCTACATTTCCTTCCTGGTCAAAAATTGTTCTGGGGGTAATTCAAGATACATGTAGCGAGAACCACGGATAAGGATCTAGGGGTCAGTTGAGGTTTACCGAAATACCCAGGGGATATAGAGGATGATGAAGAACATATTAAATCAATTTTTAGATGTGTCCATCATTTTATTGTGGAACAAAAAAAATCTAATTTTTGTTACAACAATTTTACTACTAGCTAAACCGCAGGGAAAAAGAAAGTATACACCCAATTTTGTATAGTAGCTAAAGATGACACAAACAAGAAATAGTTATTCGATGATAGTTTATTTGATTTAATACGGGTATCATACATGTCGTTATGCTTTGGAACTTCAGATTGCAGTGTTTCGGCGTCTGTTTTCAGCCGAGTAACATTATGATAACGTTTGTAAACTTCTTGGTCAAATGCATATTTTATTTTTTTTCCCGGCAGTTTATCTATCTTTTGTATCGATACTTTTATGCGTTGTTAATATATAAATAAAAGTCTTCGTTCTATTTACTCTGTATCAGTTATAGCATTTATTTTGATATTGTAAAATGATACACATATCACAGTTTAGAATTATTCCCTTGGCCCCGCAAATTACATAATTCAAAATGTCTTTCGTTGTCCTTTCATAATTGAATGAGTGAGTGAGTATGGGTTTACGCCACTTTTAGCAATATTACGGCGGGGGACACCAGAAATGGGCTTCACACACATAATGGAATGAGTGAGTGAGTATGCTTTTACGCTGCTTTTAGCAATATTCCAGCAATATCACGGCGGGGGACACCAGAAATGGGCTTCACACATTGTACCCATGTCGGGAATCGAACCCGGGTCTTCGGCGTGACGATCGAACGCTCTAACCACTAGGCTACCCGACTGCCCACATAATGGGATGAAATGTATATATGTGAAGGCCTCGTGAGTGTGTCGCTTGTGCCTGATACGATTGACATTTGGCAATATAATATGTTTAAATCAAATGATATTCGAAGAACCTCTTTCTTGCCCCTTCTTATAAGCCTTCGTCTGGATACGGCACCCAGTACACTGGGAATAGAACACGGTGAGCATGTGAGTGGTAAGCAGTTGTATTTGTGAAAGAGTTCAAAATAATATCCAGTTTGTACTTTTGAGGATTAAACTTCGTATTGTGAACCTTGTTTGCACATACTGTAAACACCAACGTGTCAATATTTCTTTTTACCTTTTGTATACACTACGTTCTTCTATCACCTGTGAACACAAGGAATGCAATGAAGATGCCATGTTTTACCAGCGAGGCAAACCGCGACTGAGCTCAGACGGTATCGTGCAATCGGACGTGTCATATCGCCTTGCAGCCACCTGTACGCTCCACACATTGCATAAATATCAGGGCACAGTTGGGTTCGCACACACTCTATGCACGGAATAGAGCTCGTTTCACTTCCACTAAATCAGACAAGGATTGCATGTTCTTGGATTGGAAATTTGCAAACCAGGGAATTGTAGTCTTAAATTTAAGTAACATTCTCAGAACAAAATCGGTTTCCCAAAATGTGCCACAATATTTCCAAAGGGACCACCACTTTCCTTTTCCTATAAGAACACCATTTCATCCAGGTTGTTCAATGATAGGAACGTCTAGAAGAGCGTAGACTTGGCAGCTCCTGACGTAAATTCCATTACTTGTGGTTGCCAAGACTCATCATATTGCCACCAACCTGTAGGTCATGTAATAACAGGTGACTTCTCTTCTGACCTTCGTCAGTTATTCAAATATGGACCAAAATACCGTGAGCAGCCTCCTACCAATTGGGATCCCAACTTTAAAATCATTATTGATGCTGTTGACGCATGCGCCAAACCCTTGGGCCGAACGAGAAGAGGAACGAACCTATGTCTTACAGAGTGGGTTAATTAATTCAGTGCCTGATGCTGTCACTGGTAGAATGCCCAGACTCAAGAAGAGGAAACAGATTTGGAATAAACCAATTCTGTCCCAGCCAGCTTTCATTCAAAATATGCCTGCAATGCATGAAAAATGTTGAGGTGTTCCCACTGACAAGACCTCAAATAACGTAACCATTTTATGTAAGCATCACTACATTAATTGCTTGGGGGAAGAAACCTGCCAAAACCATGCATCAGAACTGTCAACTTTTAACTTGACTCCAACAACTGAAGACGTTCATTCCTCTTTTGTATTGGATTCCAATTGAAATAAAACCATACAAAAGGAGATATTTTGTTGGGTCCAATAAATGTTCCAAATAATCCCCGTCTCAGAGATTAACCATAATTCTTAACACAATCATATTCACATTTCGAAACAATATGTGAAATGCTCGACTTTTTCATTGATAAATGTACATTAGACATATAGGCAAAAAGTAGGCATCCCCATAGGCACCAATTGTGCTCCTCTTCTTGCTATCTGTTTCTTTCTGCATATCAATCGGAATTTCTGCTCGGATTGGCAAAGTCAAAACAAGGTAATGTGGCCAAGTAGTTTAACTGAAGGTTCAGGTATAACGATGACATCCTTCAATAACTATCAAATAGCAAATTCCCTTCCACTGATTTACCCACCTGAACTAGAAACATAGGAGACCAGTGAGACCGCCGCCATCTGTTTCATATTTAGATCTATGCATAAAGATTCAGAGAGACAAAACACTCTCCACAAGACTGGATGACAAGAGGGATGACTTCAACTTTCTAATAGTCAACTTTCCCTTCATGTCGAGCAGTATTCCCGCAGCTCCAGCCTTTGGTGTTTACATTTCACAACTTTTGAGACACAATCGAGCATGCTCTTTCTACCAAGATTTCAAAGAGCGTCATACGACTCTTGCTCCTAAGTTGTTTGGTCAAGGCTACAATATTCAAGGCCTCAGTAAATGTTTCCAATAGTTTTGAGATAGACATGTGTAGAATTCCAAATGTGACGCATCAGTGACAAAAATGATGTTCGATGCCATTCCCTATTTTGACTTGTAGAAGATGTTCCTGTGTTTTTAAGGTGAACAATTGACTTGCCTTTGCCAGTTTTTTTACAGGTACAACCGACGGGGCAGGATGCACTCACCTCTTTGTGAACACCTGGTATCATTACTATTTGATAGTGATTCACAAACCCATGGTCATGATATAGTCGGAATCTTTCAATGGATCGACTTCAAATACTGACTTCCAAGATTATGGAAAGAGTTTTGTGTCTTTTATTGATACTTCTTTCCTTCTGCTCAGCCCCTTCCTCTGAAACTGATGATGTAGATGAGAAATACACCCAATGATACTGAATGATACGCATACGGCTCTGGGGACCTCTTCCACCTCATGCAGACCGCCTCCGTGGTCTAGCGGTAGAGAGTCAATCCCCGGCCGCGTCATGGTACTTGTTGTTACCCTGTCTGGCGCTCGGCATTAAGGGGATGAAACAAGGACTGAGTGGGATATTTGTGTTAAACTGCAGCATGCTATCTCAGTGGGCTGAAACTATAAAATCAGCATTACTCCGGACTAGTACAAGCAGCCACACAAACACACACGAACATGCACGTCGCTTTTTAAGTGCAATAATCTTGAACGCGACGTTAAACCCCATTCCACCTCGCCTCACTTTCTACCTCATGCTCATTTCGTAAATGAGTTAGCTAATGCTTCGCATCTATAACGGCGTCCTGTAAATTCTCGAGTCTGGGCTGAAAGCATGAAACATAAGGCGGGCATGCACATTATCGGGGTACAAATGGCACTTATTTGGCCACAAGACAGAGTCTGACCAGTTCATCCCGATCTTAGACGAAAAGAGTTGAGGTTAATTGTGGTTTGGGACCGAGCATTTGATATTCTGGGATTTTGTCTCGAGGTTAGGTATGTTTTCAGCTGCAGCTGCAACCCCCCCCCCCCCCCCGAATATCATATGGTCGGTCCCCTTTGAGTGTGTGTGGATTCTTGCACTAGTCCGGACTAATGCCGGTTTTATAGCAATAGCCAACAGTTTAACATGAACACCCCACGCAGACACAGTATACTCAGAGCCGACCAGTCCTTGTTGAATGCCCCTTAATGCCAAGTGCTAGGCACGGCAATTACCATCTTTCAAAGAATTTTGGTGTGATGTTTGTTTGTTTGGCCAGACAATCCAATGATTGATATCACGAGCATCGATCCGCGCAATTTGGGATGCGATGACATGCGTCACCTAAGTCAGCGAGTCTGACCACCCGATCCCTTAATTGCCTCTTACGACAAGCATGGGTTGCTGAAGACGTATTCTAACACGGATCTTCACGTGCACGGGTTCTTTTTTATATGGCGCGGTTGGGGATAGAACCCCGACCTTCCGCTCTCAGGGCAGACGCTCTATCCACTAGACCACGGAGGCAGTCGTTTGGAATCAGATATGACCATCGAATATTAACACATAAATACGGTCCTTCCATGCTGTGGATGACCTCGTTCTCAAATCTCAAATCGTATTCATTTGAACACAGAAAATTAGATACCTTAAGGCAAAAATCACCTCATAAATAACGCATAGCATGCGTAGGGGCAATATTCGAAGAGGATTATTTAAAAATGTTCCAGGAACAAAAAAAGCCGCAAAAAACCTGCAAGGTGCGAGTATGAACGATGCATAGATTGAAGCATCCTTTCGTGATTGGAGCTCATAAAATATAGAATTATTTTTCGGAGCATTTAGTCTCCAATTAGGCTTGTTCCCGGCTATATTTTTCGCCACACGAGACAAGCGGAAGTAATTACATATCATAGAATCTAAACCAGCATCTTTGTCGTGTTTCAGCAGAAATGAAACCCGCTTTCTGACGTTCTTTTTCAATATCGGAAGTATTTAGCCACGCCGATGTGCGTCATATGAAAATATGAATATAGTGCGTATTCCTGTCGTGCTTGGCATTTCTCTACCAACGAGCGGCATTATCCGTTTGGCTTACTTCTAAGGATGTAGATAGCGGTTAGCTGAGGTCGACGGATATATGTTTCTTATCGATGATGGGTATTTATTTCATTCTCTGCAAGTGAAAATGATAATGTATTGATTGAACTGGAGGCTCCTGGGTTGGCGACACTGACTAAGACTCGGATTCATTTCAGAGTATCATGATGAATTTGATAAGGCTCTTGGCGGGGAGTAATATATTTGAAATGTTCGTGCTTACTGTTTCGTTTTTAGCCTTCTTAATAAGCGATCTCAGAAATCGTAATAACGCTTATCGACCACTAGGAAACTCGACACGTATTGGCTTTCAATCAAATTTTATGGAAACGTTTTAAATGATGTACAACATGGAGCGAAGCATAGATCTACTTTGCATTTTTTTAAAAATCAATACGGTATTAGAATAAGGGCATCTGTTTTCTTGAGTAATCGATTAAAACATTTTAACCCAAGAATATGTTCATGCACATATGAATTTCTTGCGCCGACTGTCTCTGGTTTACCATTTGGTGATAGAACGACAGCACAATCCGCCCGCCTCCGTGGCCTAGTGGATAGAGCTTCTGCCGGAGAGCGGAAGGTGGGTTCGAACCCCGGCCGCGTAATACCATAAAACAGAAGAATATAGATTGAGGAATCCTGATCAAATGTTCGCCATGTTTGCACGCACACACACACGCACGCACGCACGCACGCACGCACGCACGCACAGAAAGTAGTAGGCACTGTCCTGCGCATTACTCACCGTTTGGTCTTACATACTCTCTCTACCCTACACACAGATCAGTGGTCCTAACAGTAAATCTACTGTCACTACCCTGCTACACAGATCAGTGGTCCTAACAGTAAATTTACTGTCACTACCCTGCTACACAGATCAGTGGTCCTAACAGTATATTTACTATCACTAACCTACACACGGGAACTAGACACTGAGGTCAGTTTGTATACTGTCACCACCTTTCTACATGCTGTAAGTGGACACCACATTCAGGAAACATTCACAACTACCTTTCTGCACAGCGTGAATAGGCTCTGAAGTCAATACACACTGTTAGAAACTAGACACTACATTCAGTATATATACTATCACCTACCTTCTACACGCAACGAGTAAGTGGACACTGCAGTTAATACGAAGAGTGGCTGAAATGTTCTTAGCCAAACTACAGGGTGTGTGCAGTACACTCTTAACAGTGTGCCGGCATTCACACTGTCTATGAAAACGGGTTGCATCTGAACCAAATACACAAACAGGCAGCATATTTCTGCAGGCATCAGACTAGGTATTCTCATTTGTTGGACAACAGACAGAATTATTACCATGCAAGTATCACCAGCTGAAACTCCGTCAGCACTAAATGAGGACAAAGTGTCAACTTTAGGGGATGATACTCCTTCCTTTGCAAGTGTTAAGAGTTTGGCAGCAGAGTTCAAGAGGGGAAGAGGGAGCCTCGAACATGATCCAAGATCAGGAAGACGTGACGTCAAGGCCACCACTCAGGGATTTGGTATGGAGACTAGATAATGTCTAAGCTTCAGCTGCAAAACCAGATATATGTTTTTTTCAATTAAAACCATCAGTCGAATCATTTGGAAAACATATACATGTACATTAAAATCACCTAGCAACAATGTATTATTTGTGGCACTTTCGGGGACATTTTATTTTTTTAGATAAAATCCAAGAATGTTTGCGTGTTTGTTGAGAGCATGATACTCAAACACGTGTTAATGTGAATACCAGGAAATGATTGTTTAGCCATCAGGTGCTTATAAAAATACGTTTGTTTAACCGTAAATAACGTTTACGTAATGCCACGGCTTGCTGAAAATCAACGTACACGTGGCGTGGATATGCAGCTGGAATGGCGCAAACGAAGTTGTCAGACATTTTATTGTTCAACGAAACTCACAACCATCTCCTTGGAGACGCTATCTACAGCAGGGCAACACTCATTTATTGCCACGGGCCGGTCGTCCACGCGTGACGTCACGTCAGCAAGACAACCGTATTCTGTTGGTGCACCTACGGAATCCAACTGCCATATTAACAGTTCTGAAAATTCCTTGGTTGAAGCCAATTAGTGGCAGAACCGTCCGCAACCGGTTGAGGGGGCACAACATCCGATGTCCAGGGATACCCCAATTTTGCCTTCACGCCGCCGTCAGGCATGCCTAAATTGTTGCAGACAACATGTGAGGTTCAGAAGAAAAGACAGGGACAGAACACAGTTCACTCATGAGTCCAGGTTTCATCTGGACAGCTCTGATGATCGTGCTAGGGTCTACAGAACGTTTAAGAGACGATTCCGTTACTCAACATCGTCAGTTTTGGGACGAAAATGTCATGGTATAGGGTCGTATCACAACTCACGAGGGAACACAACTTAAAGGCATTGTCCGAGAACACGTTCCACTATTAGTGCAAATGCAGGGACGTAGCGTCATGTTGTAGCAGGGTCATACTGCCAGGCCGGCTTTTTATCCAGACCTCTCCCCGTAGAACATGTCTGGGATGAGATAAAACGACCCCTACGGCAGGACCAAAATCAGCCTGTTACGCAGATCAGTAGAACTAATTTTTGGTTGACATTTGGAACAACATTCCCCAGGCCGTTTTCGATCATCTGGTGTCTTCAATGCGCCGCCGCTGCCTCGCCTGTATCAAAATAAATGGTGGTCACACCCGATATTGACTGTTAGGGCCTGTCATCGGGTAAAGCTTTTATGTACTTTACTATCACTACCTTTCTATACAGTCAGTAAGTTTGTTTGTTTGTTGTTTAACGCTTCACTCAGCAATATTCCAGCTATATGACGGCGGTCTGTAAAATAATCGAGTCTGTACCAGACAATCCAGTGACTGACATCATGAGCATCGGTCCACGCAATTGAGATCGATGACATGCATCAACCAAGTCAGCGAGCCTGACCACCCGATCCCGTCAGTCGCCTCTTACGACAAGCATAGTCGCCTTTTACGGCAAGTATTGGATGCTGAAGACTTATTCTACCCCTGATGTTCATGGGTGTCTGTAAGTTGCGACTGATACAGGCTATATACCATCACTTCTGTTCGATCTACACACAATTGGTAAGTTAGTACTGCAGTCAACATCACCATACGTACATAGTCACTGTCAGCCTACGCTCAGGACTACTGTCGACTGTTTCTGCATCATTTCCTATTCTAGATTCAGTAATGTGATATCATAGGTACAGTAATATATCACCATATATGCAGTTATGTGATATCATCATAGATGCCGTAATATATCACCATAGATGCAGTAATATGATATCACTATTGATTGAGTAATGTGATATCATAGGAACAGTAATATGTCGACATAGATGCAGTAATGTGATATCATCATAGATGCAGTAATATATCACCATAGATGCAGTACTGTGATATCAAAGGTACAGTGATATATCACCATAGATGCAGTAATGGGATAATTTCATAGATGCAGTAATATATCACCATAGATGCAGTAATGTGATATCATAGGTACAGTAATATATCACCATAGATGCAGTAATGTGATAATATCATAGATGCAGCAATATATCACCATAGATGCAGTAATGTGATAATATCATAGATGCAGTAATATATCACCATAGATGCAGTAATGTGATAATATCATAGATGCAGTAATATATCACCATAGATGCAGTAATGTGATATCAACGGTATAGTGATATATCACCATAGATGCAGTAATGTGATAATATCATAGATGCAGTAATATATCACCATAGATGCAGTTATTGGATAATTTCATAGATGCAGTAATATATCACCATAGATGCAGTAATGTGATATCATAGGTACAGTAATATATCACCATAGATGCAGTAATGTGATAATATCATAGATGCAGCAATATATCACCATAGATGCAGTAATGTGATAATATCATAGATGCAGTAATATATCACCATAGATGCAGTAATGTGATAATATCATAGATGCAGTAATATATCACCATAGATGCAGTAATGTGATATCAACGGTATAGTGATATATCACCATAGATGCAGTAATGTGATAATATCATAGATGCAGTAATATATCACCATAGATGCAGTAATGTGATATCATAGGTACAGTAATATATCACCATAGATGCAGTAATGTGATATCATAGGTACAGTGATATATCACAATAGATGCAGTAATAAATCACCATACATGCAGTAATCTGATATCATAGGTGCAGTAAAATATCACCAAAGATGCAGTAATGTGATATCATCAAAGATGCTGTAATATATCACCATAGATGCAGTAATGTGATATCATAGGTAAAGTGATATATCACCACAGATGCAGTAATGTGATATCATCACAGATGCAGTAATATATCACAATAGATGCAGTAATATGCAGGTAGGAAGAAACGGCAATCACGCAAAGAAACTACTATCTAAATATTCCCAAGTCTAATGACTCCTAAGAGAAGACAGTCGTGTGACACAAACACATCGGTGTCGTTATCCTGAACAGATCGCTTTCTGAGGAACAAGGCTGAGCTGTTAGTTCTTCAACCATTAACTGTGATACATTATGCGCTTTTCCATAAATCAGAAGTAATGTATGTCTTTAACTGCATCAGCAGCTTAAGGTTTCCCTTTAATGTTACAAACAGTATTTATATGAATTCCAGAATAGCGCACATTTCAAATGAGCTCGTCAAAACGAATTGGATATGGGAAGTTCTAACTACGATGAAGTGTACTATTACTGGAGTATTTTGGTAACTACAAGTATCGATTTACTGGTGGTATCTTTTTATGCATGTTGCCCAGCTCGGAAAATATTAAGTTAAATGTACCTACTACCGAGGAAAAATAAGGAAACATATGATTTGAACGTTGATATCTTTGAGTGGTACTTTTACGATACCGTGGCTTTGCATCTGAACGCAACATCTAATCACAATAAAATTTCTTATTATGCATGAACAGCAAGTGGTGTGATTAAAAGTACCTCCGAGACAGTATGTCATTGAACAGACAAAATGGCGAATTGTGGATAGAGGGGTCGTGGTGTATGTGTCGGGGTGGAGCGGGGGGGGGGGGGTTATATGTTAATATCCCACGTTGCCTGAATTTTGGCAAATAAACAAAGCGACACCAAGACAAGATCGTCTCATATCCTTAACTGCACTACGCAATAGATTCAGATCTGCCCATGTTGTCATTAGAGAACTCCGTACAATAACGGAAGAGCGAATTTCAACTTCTGTCCTTTAAAACCAGCTCTATGCAGCTTGCTGCCTGAAAGCAAGGCGTCCTGTATAGGATGCGCCCCTATGACGTTACACGAGTTGTACTGAGGAACCAAGGTTTTGCCTCCGATTCACAGATGGCAGAAAACGTTGTTGGCGACGTGGCGGCGAATGGTAAGCCAGGGCAACATTTATTGACCCTGATCGGTATGAGGGCTCTAATGTCGTGGTATGTGGCGGTACACACATGACAGGCGAACTGTTTTGGTTATTGTGAATGGACATTTGACTCGCAAGAATCATCGGCAAAAATTTTGAACGGCAAAATGCCAAAGCCACCAGACCACATTGTGCCCAGGTCGTCTCCGATTATCTCCGACGAGAAGGCATACGGACACTGGACTGGCACTCTAAGCCCCCTGACATGTCCCCCATAGAGCATGTGTGGGATGTTCTCGGGCGGAAGGAGAGTGTACGCCGGAGACACAGCACCCGTCAACGTGGCCCAGCATGGGATAGCTCATCAGGTTGTATGGAATGCAATACCAAAGGCAACCTCACGCAAGTTAACAGTATGCCATCAAGGTGTCGTGCGTGTTCCGCCCAACATGGTGGACACACCATAATTACATTGATCTTCACGCCCGAAATTAACGTTACAGACATGTATCGTCATTTCACCTTCATTATATCATTTCATCAGTTCCCTTATGTTTTGTCAGTAGTGCGTTCCTCAATGACAATGAGATGTTGACAACGCAAGCGATCGGCCAGTCTGTCAACTGATCAGTCTACTGTTAGCTTATCGGTAATGCATGTAAGCAATGCGCATAATAAATACAGGGATAACGGAGGCAGTGAGTGAGTTTGGTTTAAAGAGCTTTGAACAGTATTCAATTATATAACCTCACGAAGATTTATTTTGAGGATGAGAGCCAAAACGGATGGCGATATTAGACGTGTTCAATGGTATGGTGCACACAAACCCGAGAAACACAGGTGTGGGTGTGCGTGCGTGCGTGTGTGCGTGCGTGTTTACGTTTAAATGCAAAAAGAAAATTCAATATATTTTTGAACATTTATTCACTGAAGACAGGCTAAGTTGAAATCGTAGTACTTCCAAATACAAGTGAATTCTTTAAGTTTATATGTTATTTCCAAATATGATATTTGAGAGGTCGAATCCTTAAAATCACCTCTTTAACAAGTGCGTCGCTTGATGCCCAAAAATCTTCAACGTAAACACAAGCCACCCGCCTCGTGTAGTATTTCAGTTATATCACGTATCGGTCTTGTTTGAGTGAGTGAGTGAGATGGACTTTACGCCGCTTTTGGCAACTGGGATATGAACCCACGGTGGATCCTGATAAAGCGAAGGGAAACAACTCTGAGCATCGTGTTGCGGTGTTTTAGACTAGGAAAGAAGTGACGCCATTTGGCAAGGCAGGGGTCCACGTGGCTATATCTGTGTTGTGTTATTGTTAATGATTAATAGCGACACTGCATATAGCACGTTGACTGAAAGCGTCTACCCCTCGAGGTTAGTCAATTAGGATTTCTGTCCATCCTGACATACCATGTGTCCAAAAAACTAAACTGTATCCGCCATGCTGTTCATACCCTTAAGCAATATAAACAATTTACGAGAAAATGGTAAACGACCAAACATGTCAAACACTAAGTGTACGCTGCCAGACACCTCAGGATATACATAAATGTTTATATGCTGTAAATGAAATAACATGTAATACCTCTATGTATAATGTGCATCATGTATATCTACCTTTCATGTCTATAATTATATACATGTCCGTATGTAGATAGTTTGTACCCTACCCTACGAGGGTGTTCTGTTCAATAAAAATTCTTGATTCTTGATTCTTGATTTTTGTCAAAATTAATTAAAACATTTGTCGCCAGTCTTCCCTGCTGTTTCATATTTTGACTTTGAAATTAGTTTAACCATGGAAAAAATACTACTTGTGAGTTACCCTTGTAATTACAAGTAATACTAACGCTGTATAGGTAGCCACGCCAGTTCTGAATGCAGAAACATCCTCAGAGCCCCAACGCAGACATCCTCAAGACACTGGTCACATGCGGTGTGGAATTCAGATCCTTTAAATACACCTGCATACCGAACTGAGATTACTCTAATGGTTCTTGGCTCTAATCTGTCAACAAAAGTTTGCCACAAGCGTCAAACGATCCGAAATGCAGATGAAAAATCAGATGCAGTTTGTGTACCACCTTCTGAATCAGACCATCTATACCTTACCAGTGTCAGATATTACAATACGTGAAGATCCGGGGTAGAACAGGTCTTCAGCAACCCATGCTTGCCGTAAAAGGCGATTATGCTTGAATAACGGGATCGGGTGGTCAGGCTCACTGACTTGGTTGATGCATGCCATCGTATCCCAATTGCGTGGATCAATGCTCATTATATCAATCACTGGATTGTCTTATCCAGACTCGATTATTTACAGACCGCCGTCATAATGCTGGAATATTGCTGAGTGCCTCATTAAACAACAAACAAACAAACAAAAGATATTACAATAATTATAATGATGGCTTGCAGAGCGGTGCCAGGGACATTAGAGATCTGATACGGGCCTGTTGCTTGATCAAAATGGAGGCACAGTGGCGTTCCTGTTTTTCGACGGAAGATACGACTTAAACGCGAACAGAAACTACGCTATATAATGACGCAGGAACACACGTCACTACAAGCCACAATCATAACTTCAGACAAATCAGAAAGTATAAGAAAAAGACATTATGTCATCGTTTCATGGTATATCTAACACTGTAGTAAATGTAATGTAGTAATTTCGTGAATGGCGATTATACCAATAAAAAATTAGATACACACCTATTTCTTCTTATCAATCGTTACCGAGTCACTACATTTGAACATCACAAACATGCAAAGTTGGTTTCTAAAGCACGATTCCTATATCAACAATATAGTCCCTGTTCGTCGTGCTTTTGTTGACTTCCGATAATGTAAATAAAAAAACATTTTATAGCACAGCTGATACCTTTGTCACGTCTTTGGTACCAATACCTAGACGTTGGGGTCGAACCTGATTGACTAATGTATGTTTGCCTGATACACCAATTTATGTATCCGACTTGACAATAACATCTTTATGTGAATTCCTCAAAGCGCTGTTTGCAAGTTATTTTGGTGACCTCCGGTGTCTTCGGAACATCGTTTCAGACTACTTGACAAGATCCGGATCCACGGCCACATCACTCAAGTATTAAAAACCTTGTTTAAGCCAGTGCATGTGATTACTCCTGCATATCTGAAGAGCTGGTTCTTTTATTCGAGGACAAGTGCCGACTCAGATCTGAAGAATGACTGACTTTGCTGTCTGAACCGAGTCAATTACAGAGACATTCTGCGGTGGGGTAGCCTAGTAGTTTAAGCGTTGGCTCGTCACGCTGACGACCCGGGTTCGAATCCACGATATATGAAGCCCATCCCTGGTATCGCCTCTACGTCATGTGACTGGGATATTGCTAAACCCGCTAAACACTTTTGATCTGTCCAATGTCAGAATTACAAAAACGGAACAGTGATTTTGGGGCTACGGCCAGTTCCAGATAGTCAACACATAGCGGAAATACACGTCAATATATATTGTTTTATTCTGTCATTTTGTTGACAAACACGTTAGTGTACATCCGATCTCGAGTTCCATATTTCTGTGTGGTGGGTTTACTGTTAATTCATTTGTCGAATGATTTCTACAGAAGTTCCTTCACACCATTCAAGTGCACACTGTCGCGACAGAACTACACGTTTAAGGGTGCTTTAAAGATCTAAAATGAACATTTTCAGTCATAGCCTATCCAGCTACGCCACCTTGAAGACATGCAACATTCGTAAAGTTGACAACCTGTACAGTGTCATCTTGATATTGGCTAAGCCTCAGTTAACCCAGCATCAATTTCACAATCGTCGCTCAATGACGCGCCTGCATCCGCATCCGCGCTGATGTAGTGAGTGAGTGAGTTGAGTTTAACGCCGCTTTTAACATTATTCCAGTTATATCACGGCGTGCCAGCTTAATGTGGGAGGAATGCCCGAAGTGATGCAGGTCTCAGACATTTACCACTTCGGTGAAACCCACGAGCACGGGTATGGTGCTGACAAACCTAGAAACATAATTGGGGCGAACCGGGATTCGAACCCACAATCATAGGTTTCTGGCGTGCCCAAGGGACGCAACTCTGCACAGCGAATCGCGGCGCCTTAGACGACTGGGCCACCCGTGCCCCGCGCTGATGTAGATCTGTTGGAGCTGACGCATGTGTATCAGGGGTACACCATCACGAGTCTCTGTGAACGTACGTCATATTCAGTCATTTATGCAGTCGTAACTGGGTTGCTTCTGAACATTACCTTTCCTCCAATCGGTCGATATATGTATGTGACGAGTGAGACCGCCTCATCTGTTTCATATTTTCTTATACCCGTGCTCGTGGGTTTCACCGAAGTGGTAAATATCTGAGACCTGCATCACTTCGGGCTTTCCTCCCACATTAAGCTGACACGCCGTGATATAACTGGAATACTGTTAAAAGTGGCGTTAAACCCAACTCACTCACTCACTCATATTTACTTCTATGCATAAAGATTCAGAGTGACATGAAAAACTATCCACAAGACTGTATGACAAGAGGGATGACTTCAACTTTCCTTCAGTCAACTTTCCTTTGATCAATTTTCCTTCATTGTGAGCAATATTCAAGCAACTCCAGCCTTTAGTGTCTACATTCACAACTTTTGAAGCACCATCGAGCATGTTCTTTCTACAAAGATTTCAAAGAGCGTCACACGGCTGTTGCACACAAGTTGTGGATCAAAGTTACAGCATTCAAAGCATCAGTAAAGCTTTCTAAACGTTTTATGGTAGACATGTGGAGGACTTGCCTTTGCATCTGTTTGAGACGCGTGCCACCGGTGGGGCAGGATACGCTCACCTTTTCGCGAACACCTGGTATCCTCACTATTTGATAATAATTCATAAGCACATGCCCATGGTAAAGTCGGAACCGTACAATCGAAAGTGCTTTTAGTAGAGATGTCTTATGATTATTGAAAGGGTCTTGTCGCATTCGTATCAAAGTAACTATACACCATCAGATAACCAGGGGGCGGTCGGGTAGCCTAGTGGTTAAAGCGTTCGATCGTCACGCCGAAGACCCGGGTTCGATTCCCGACATGGGTACAATGTGTGAAGCCCATTTCTGGTGTCCCCAGCCGTGATATTGCTGGAATATTGCTAAAAGCGGCGTAAAATCATACTCACACACTCACTCACTCAGATAACCAGGTGAGCTTCCCGAACACCAGACTGACCTACTTCACCTTGCCTACTTTTTTAGTAATATTTTCCTCAAATATGCCTATGTGTTTATGGTGATCATCAGTTTGATAGTATATTATCATACAATATGGTCAGTTATTTTGAGGAGGTCGGGGATGAACGCTATTTTGAATTAACAAAACCATTTCAGTTATATCACTGCTTGCATGCAAGGAAATCCAGAGTATATATTTCGAAGACATTTACCATGAGAACCTGTATGATGCTAACAAACAGTTTTTTTATGGATACTAATTGAAACGAATTTAAAATTTAGAAGCTTAAAAACAATGTTAGAACTCAGCTGATTGTCCTCTGAAATTTTGCGGGGACATAAACATAAAAAAGTAGACACTTGAAAATTTGATTAGACCAAAACGTTAGCAAAACGTTACAAGGCTGAAACGGTCGTCGAAACAGTGTACACTTAAGGTCAAAGGCCCAACTATGATACCCGTAACCAAAAGTGAGTGAGTGAGTATGGTTTTACGCCGCTTTTAGCAATATTCCAGCAATATCACGGCGGGGGACACCAGAAATGGGCTTCACAGATTGTACCCATGTCGGGAATCGAACCCGGGTCTTCGGCGTGACGAGCGAACGCTTTAACCACTAGGCTACCCGACCGCCCCCCGTAACCAATACATCCCCGTCGAATAGCCATTTCATGTTTGTTTCATTTTTAGCCACCAGCGAACATGGGTGTATACTATCTTTTGCCGTTTAGATCATAAACTCCATTTAAGACCCATTTCATATAAACAATCTTAAGCGCGCCATGAAAATTATGGTAATCCTAACGTTGACCCTTTGTTGACGGACCGCCTCCGTGGTCTTGTGGTAGAGCGTCCGCCCGGAGAGCGGAAGGTCCAGGGTTCGATCCCGGGCCGCGTCATACAAAAAGACGTTAAAAGATTGTACTTGTTGTTACCCTGTCTGGCGCTCGGCATTAAGGGGCTAAAACAAGGACTGGTCGGCTCGGAGTCAGTATACTGTGTCTGAGTGGGGTATTCATGTTAAACTGCGGCATGGTATCTCAGTGAGCTAGCACTATAAATCGGCATCAGTCCAGACTAGTACAAGCAGCCACACACACAAATACACGTGCATGCACGTCGCTATATAAGTGCAATAATCTTGGACGCGACGTTAAACCCAATTTCACCTCACCCTTTGTTGACGAGTCTTAAGCCAGACACTACTTAAGCAAAACGTCATTGCAAGTAGGCTCAACAAGATGGTCGTGTCACCTGGGGCGGCGGTACAATGACAGACGTGTGTGCGTCTCCCGTTGTTTCGGATATTACGGACAAACACCTCATTACTAAGTTATATCCATATCGGTGATTACAGGGCTCGGACGCTGGTCAGTCGTAATACTGTCTGAATGGTCAAGCAGATGACCTCGCCGGGACCTCAAGTAATCCGCACGATCCAGTGGACGCGCACGGTTGTCTCTAAGATAGAAAATCGCATTAGGTCGGAAATCTCACTTGGACTTAATGAATGGGTAGTCGGTGGAGCCGGGCTAAGTTTGGACGAAGTCCGAAGTGTAATTATAGACCCGCGGCTCCCCTTGAGACAAATTAGCAGCGTTACGACTGGTCGCTGAATGCGCGTGCATAAATGAGTCGGTCATCGCCTGAGGGTAGGAGTGATTGTGGCACGTGCATGGTGTGAGTCTGGTCTGGAGGAGGGGCATTGGTCAGTGGAGAGGCACCTGGAGAGCTGGTGGCTTCTGCCTCAATATGACCACCAGACTGAAGACATTACCAATATGTGCCTAAGGGTCTTACTACTGTAGAGTCACGCCATTACAATGTTTGCGAACATCTGGTGTCATCGCTGATTTTCAGTGATCCATTCATATATTTTTCACCGCTATTTTCCCTTTCTGTACCCCTTTGTGTCGTAGGATAATCGAGGATGGTTATTCACGTTTTACATTCATAAAATACAACTACATCTGGTTAATTCAACGTCCTCGGGAACAAAACATTAACCGTTCTCCGTAACCCGAAACAAGCAGAGTGGTGATATTGGACCAACGAGATGTTCTGGGTTCTATCGAGGCCGCCATGCATCGCCTTAACCGATGTGTCGCGACAATGGAGTCCGGTTAAAGGGTTTTGAAATACAATATTGTCAAATAGATATTTCTTGGTGTACGTGTATTTCCAAGCAACCTTTACACTATCGTACACGATTTTATTCATTCTTTTGTTTTATTGATCAGTACCTTGCCCGTGCTTGTACATTTCAAAGTGGCGTACATTGAGCTCAAATACTAACGTTATGTTGCTACATCGACATATAAATATTCATTATACTTGTACGTATATTCAATGTTTCATCTCTGATTCATAGATTCACCATCCACATCCATTAGTCGTTTTATTACCCTTCCATTCATCCGAAAGTTATTCCTCCTTAATAAGTCTCGTCCACGCGATTCACCAGATCCAATATCAAGCCAATTATTTGTGAGTGAATATAGTTTTAAGCCGCTAGCAAATTCCAGCCATATCACAGCGGGAGACAACAGAAATGGGTTCACACATTGTATCCATGTGGGGAATCGAACCCGGGCCTTCAGCGTGACGAGCGAACGTTTTAACAACTTGGCTACCATAAGCCCTAAATCATGTGTCATGAGAAGAAACGTGTTCTATGCAAAACTAAAAAAAGCATTGGATACTTTTTATGTAGGGTAGAAACAATCACGTATCAAGTCATCACGATTCTGCGTCAACAAACATTTGAACCATCTCCTGTACAAATCGTCCTCCATATCTTGATGTTGCTATCTGTTTGAAATATCGATAGCATCTGATAGTCAACAAACATCGCTGATCACTGCGCAATGCTGAACTGATTCAGTTCAGAGTTCAGTGAAGAACACTGGACTTCAGATAACACTTTCATCTCAATCATCACCCAAACTTGGAACAACAAAGAACCACTGATCATATCTGCTTAAAAAAACATGACTCACAAAGCTGCAAACAAATGTCACTTAAAGATGACAATGTTCAGTTTTGTTTGTCAATTAGAGGGTTATTTCAACGCCCGTAATAGCCTCGCTTATGGGGTTAATGTCTGAACTCATTGCAAGACAAAAACGCATACTGTAGAATGCCTTGCGTGTTGGCGTATTGATTCTGTCGCTGAACCTGTGTACGGGTTGCAGTGAGTGATGCACGGTTGCATGATTGTGTTCCCTTCGAAAGAAACTGCACTAAAATTTAGTTTAAATATTTCATTAGAGTGTGACTGTGGATTTCATGTATATGGGTTTAGATAAACATGAAGTTTGCATGTTCGGAATTCAGTTGGGTTAGAGAGAAATGAACATATTTCCTGTTGTCTTTTTTCGTATGTTTTTCGATGGTGCTTACTTTTTGTTCATTTACATTGCTTTTTTCGGTCCAGCTGTAACACCTATCGAAGTTGATGTATCGACATTAAGAAAACAAGTCAGTGTTGAGTAAAGACAGACGGCAAAGACATTCTTCTTTACGATTTACCATATTATCGTGCAGCGCAGAGACTGGCCGCAAGTGCAGGTCCTTTAGGACGTATGCATGTATGGAAAAAAACCTAACCCTAAATATCTGGTTTTTCATTAATGCATTTTTCAGTAAGCCTTTATATGTGTGTTTTTCATTTACATGTTGTAGATCCTATTTATAGTTTTGTGGAATCTTCGGCATAAATGATTATCGGGTTACCATAGATCTTGCAAGGCACACTGAATATGCCAGAAGTCATTTTTTTTTAAACTAGAAGCATATTCCTATATACTCTTCAAAAAAAGAAACGCAAACGGATATTTTTGGCCATGAAAGCAAAATTAGCAGACAAAGAGGTGCAAAATGAAGAGGTGTTATAGTGTCAGTGACAAATTCCCCGGATCAAAATGATCACAAGGACATGCAAACCGTTAGTCGGGAAACACGTACGATTCGGAAAAATGCACCCACTGCATTAACAAAAAGGCCATGGAGCTGCAAGCACTACACGTACAGCAGCACAATGGACGGTATTAAAGTGGAGGGTTTTTGATGGCCTGTCATCTGCATCAATCGAACAGTGACAGTTCAACAACATGTCAAGATTAAAGAAAGTGCAAAGAAACAACGTAATAGGCCGCTTGCAGGAAGGGGAAGCAGTAGGCAGGGTTTTCAATGTAGCGCCCAGCACCATCACAAGGTTGTGGGATCGGTTTCAACAGCATGGGTCAAAACGTGATCGGCCAAAGTCGGGACGACCAAGAGTAACCACCCCTGCCCAAAATCGCTCCATCTGACTGCGCCATCTGCGTGAAAGGAGGACGTCAGCCACCTCAACCGCATCCGAAATACCCACAGAATCTCCCACCAGGCCGTACGAAACCGTTTAAGAGCAGCAGGTCTACGAACAAGACGTCATCGACAACATCGTCAACAACGACTGCATTGGTGTCGTCAATATAGGGTATGGCCTCAACTGCGATGGAGAGATGTCTGGTTCAGCGACGAATCGAGATTTCTCCTCCGACGAGGGGATGGAAGGACACGGGTCTACAGACGTTGGGGAGAACGTTACGCCGAAAACTGCGTACAGGAAGCGGACAGGTTTGGTGGGGGTAGCGTTATGATGTGGGCGGCTATCTCTCATCATGGCAGGACAGGTTTGGTCCATATCAAGGGCAATCTTACGGCTCAACGATACATCAACGAAATTCTCCACACGTCCTCCTAATGGCAATGGCAACGGTGTATTCCAGCAGGACAACGCTCGACCGCATACAGCACGGATCACAAGAGCCTGTCTACACAACAACAACGTTGATGTTCTCCCCTTACCCTCCAGATCCCCGGATTTGAAACCGATGGAGCACCAATGGGATGAATTGGATAGACGACTACGCCGACGTCAACCACAACCCCAGACGTTGAAGCAGTTGGCTTTTACGTTGCAGGCTGAGTGGGCTACAATTCCCCAGGAAATGATTCGCATACTCGTCTCTTCCATGGACAGAAGATGTCAGGCCGCTATCGATTCCAACGGGGGACATACACGTTATTGGTGGTGGCTGACCTTCACCTTGGACTTTTCCTATGTACCGATAACTGAGATGACTACAATCACCAAGTGTTCTCTCCACAACATTTTGGCTCAATACCTTGTACGCTTCCTCGTATAAATGTATTTTCCTACCTCACACAAATCTGGCTTTGCGTTTCTTATTTTGAAGAGTCTATTACAACATTGTATTCCCTTGGGGACTCAGGGTTAGAATAGGTCCCCTGCAATCTATGCTTGTTTGTACGAGGTTACTGGGTTGATAGGGTGATCAGGCCCGTGACTAGGTTGACTGCGTGTCACCGTTGCTCATAATATCAGCCTCTGGATTGTCTGGTCCAGACTTAATTATTTATAAACCGCCGTCAAATAGCTGAAATATTATATTGTGAAGCGTTAAACAACTACAACAAAAATGCAAAATTATTATATGCTGAGCCACGTGCTGATGGTATGTACATATTGGATAAGTATATTTACCAAAATATTTTCATATAAACCATTGTACATTTAAGTTTAAACTATTACTGACCACTAGCAACATCGAAACCATAAGAAATCTTTCTATGTACATATATCATGCTTTTATACAAAGAAAATCAAGTTTGGAAATTATATGATTGTACCAATTGCTCCTGTAATCATGATTGTACTATAGGCCTGTGGCCTCCTCAGTACGTTGAATAAAGAAATTGCATTGAATATTGGATAACCCCGTGCTTAGAAAGCAAACGTGTGCAAAAGCACTCAGCAATATTCCAGCTATGTCACGGCGGTTTGTAAATAATCGAGTCTGGACCAGACCATTTAGTGAGTGACATCATGAGCATCGATCCACGGATACGATGACATGCATCCACCAAGTCAGCGAGCCGGTCAGCCGATCCCGTTAGTCGCCCCTTACGACAAGTATGGGTTGCTGAAGACCTATTCTTACCCGGATCTTCACAAGGTTTTTTGTTTTGTTTTTATACTGAACATAACATTAACATAAGATTTACAGGTATCACTATCACTCGTATGAAAATGTTCGTCTTACCCGAGATCATCAAGGGGTAACTCGAACGTATAGGCCTAGGAGTTATTCTCCATCTCATGTGTGGAATAAAATGTGTATAACCTTCGTCACTATCGCTCCACGGTATTACCGATTCCTGAAAGCGAAACTGCCTTAATTTATCTGTAACCTGCATCTCTACTTGTTACTCTGCAGTATTTATGAAGGAAGGAAAACTCGATCGATGTCTGTCTTTGGCTTTATGATAAAAACAAAAAAGCTGCCTGAGGAAGATGGAATATGTGTAACATCGAGAAAAAGGCACTGTATCTTTCCGGGTTGTTTGATATTGATGTCACTTTCATGAGGTTTGATATCAGTCTCAAACAAACACGCAATTGACTATCATTAATGTGAAATGACAAACGAGTGATTTGCCTGACAGGGTTGAGAACACGGCTACACTCGTTCCAGATTCCTTCCAGGGCGGTGTTGGGTGCGTCAGACAGTGCACGTCCGCCGATAACGGTACATCTAACATCAAAGGACCTACTTTGAAATATACTCCAAATGAAATGTACACGTATTTACATCGATACGCCGCCGTTCATTCGGGATTGAACATTTATAGGGCTATATTCTGTATAAAAGAGGTTTTAGATGTATGTCAACGTGATGACGTCTCTTTGATCTGGAGACTTTACGCTAGGGGCAACTTTAATAGACATTAACAAACGAGGTACCGTTATGATGCATATTCTAACTCCGCGTTGATGAGCGATGTTTATATACGCTGTAACGTAAAACGGTGGTAGATGTTGGAATAAAAATGTACCAGCTTCGCTTTATGGGAAATGATTCGTATTCGCTTTGAAACCTTAAAGACATTTCATTTTCATTTTAAAGGGGACATTGTGCCATTGTTAATGGAAATTAATTAAATAGATACTAGACGAAACGTTCATATCGCATGGAATCTCCGAAAGATATGACTTTAAGGAATTTCCTTAAATTGATCATCAGTACTAATGCATAGCGTGAGTCGGGGTGAGGAAATATTGACAGAAAAACATTGAAAATGCATATGTGGAGAATTTTTGATAGAAGCACACATGGACAAAACATTGATAGATGCATATGTGGAGAATTATTGATAGAAGCATACATGTAGAAACATTGACAGATGCATATGTTGAGAATTATTGATAGAAACATACATGGAGAAACATTGATAGATGCATATGTGTAGAGACATTTAAAGATGCATACAATGAAAAATACAATGACAGATGCATATGTTGAGAAACATTGATAGATGCACATTGGTAGATGCAGATATAGAGAAACATTGATAGATGCATATATGGAGAATTATTGAAAGAAGCATACATGGAGAAACATTGCAACATGGAAAAACATTGATGGAAGCACACATGGAAAAACATTGATAGATACATACATGGAGAAACATTGATAGATGCATACATGGAGAAACATTGATAGATGCATACATGGAGAAACATTGATAGATGCATATATTGAGAAAAATTGATAGATGCATATATGGAGAAACATTGATAGATGCATATGTGGAGAAATATTGACAGATGCATACATGGAGGAATATTGATAGATGCATATATTGAGAAACATTGACAGATGCATATATGGAGAAACATTGACAGATGCATGCATGGAGAAACATTGATAGCTGCATACATGGAGAAACATTGATAGATGCATACATGGAGAAACATTTATAGATGCATACATGGAGAAATATTGATAGATGCATACAAGGAGAAACAAAGATAGATGCATACATGAGGAATATTGATAGATGCATACAAGGAGAAACAAAGATAGATGCATACAAGGAGAAACATTGATAGATGCATACATAGAGAAACATTGATGGATGCATACATGAGGAATATTGAAAGATGCATACATGGAGAAACATTGATAGATGCATATGTGGAGAAACATTGATAGATGCATAGGTGGAGAAACATTTATAGATGCATAGGTGGAGAAACATTGATAGATGCATACATGGAGAAACATTTATAGATGCATACATGGAGAAACATTTATAGATGCATACATGGAGAAACATTTATAGATGCATACATGGAGAAACATTTATAGATGCATACATGGAGAAACATTTATAGATGCATATGTGGAGAAACATTTATAGATGCATACATGGAGAAACATTTATAGATGCATAGGTGGAGAAACATTGATAGCTGCATAGGTGGAGAAACATTTATAGATGCATAGGTGGAGAAACATTTATAGATGCATACATTTTGAAACATTGATAGATGCATATGTGGAGAAACATTTATAGATGCATACATGGAGAAACATTGATAGATGCTTATATGGAGAAACATTTTTAGATGCACATATGGAGAAACATTGACAGATGCATACATGGTGAAACATTGATAGCTGCATAGGTGGAGAAACATTGATAGATGCATATATGGAGAAACATTGACAGATGCATACATGGAGAAACATTGATAACTGCATACATGGAGAAACATTGATAGATGCATACATGGAGAAACATTTATAGATGCATAGGGGCGGTCGGGTAGCCTAGTGGTTAAAGCGTTCGCTCGTCACGCCGAAGACCCAGGTTCGATTCCCGACATGGGTACAATATTTGAAGCCCATTTCTGGTGTCCCCCGCCTTGATATTGCTGGAATATTGCTAAAAGCGGCGTAAAACCATACTCACTCACTCACTCACTATAGATGCATAGGTGGAGAAACATTTATAGATGCACATATGGAGAAACATTTATAGATGCACATATGGAGAAACATTGATAGATGCACATATGGAGAAACATTGACAGATGCATACATGGAGAAACATTGACAGATGCATAGGTGGAGAAACATTGATAGCTGCATACATGGAGAAACATTGACAGATGCATAGGTGGAGAAACATTGACAGATGCATAGGTGGAGAAACATTGACAGATGCGTACATGGAGAAACATTGACAGATGCATACAAGGAGAAACATTTATAGATGCATACATGGAGAAACATTTATAGATGCATAGGTGGAGAAACATTTATAGATGCATAGGTGGAGAAACATTAATAGATGCATAGGTGGAGAAACATTGATTGATGCATACATGGTGAAACATTGACAGATGCATAGGTGGAGAAACATTTATAGATGCATACATGGTGAAACATTTATAGATGCATAGGTGGAGAAACATTTATAGATGCATATGTGGAGAAACATTCATAGATGCATATGTGGAGAAACATTTATAGATGCATAGGTGGAGAAACATTTATAGATGCATACATGGAGAAACATTTATAGATGCATAGGTGGAGAAACATTGATAGATGCACATATGGAGAAACATTGACAGATGCATACATGGAGAAACATTTATAGATGCATAGGTGGAGAAACATTTATAGATGCATATGTGGAGAAACATTTATAGATGCATATGTGGAGAAACATTTATAGATGCATATGTGGAGAAACATTTATAGATGCATAGGTGGAGAAACATTTATAGATGCATACATGGAGAAACATTTATAGATGCATAGGTGGAGAAACATTTATAGATGCATAGCTGGAGAAACATTAATAGATGCACATATGGAGAAACATTGATTGATGCATACATGGTGAAACATTGACAGATGCATACATGGAGAAACATTGACAGATGCATAAATGGAGAAACATTGACAGATGCATACATGGAGAAACATTGACAGATGCATACAAGGAGAAACATTTATAGATGCATACATGGAGAAACATTTATAGATGCATAGGTGGAGAAACATTTATAGATGCATAGCTGGAGAAACATTAATAGATGCACATATGGAGAAACATTGATTGATGCATACATGGTGAAACATTGACAGATGCATAGGTGGAGAAACATTTATAGATGCATACATGGTGAAACATTGATAGCTGCATACATGGTGAAACATTGATAGATGCATATGTGGAGAAACATTTATAGATGCATAGGTGGAGAAACATTAATAGATGCATACATGGTGAAACATTGATAGCTGCATACATGGAGAAACATTTATAGATGCATATGTGGAGAAACATTTATAGATGCATACATGGAGAAACATTTATAGATGCATAGGTGGAGAAACATTTATAGATGCATAGGTGGAGAAACATTTATAGATGCATATGTGGAGAAACATTCATAGATGCATATGTGGAGAAACATTTATAGATGCACATATGGAGAAACATTGACAGATGCATACATGGAGAAACATTTATAGATGCATAGGTGGAGAAACATTGATAGATGCACATATGGAGAAACATTGACAGATGCATACATGGAGAAACATTTATAGATGCATAGGTGGAGAAACATTTATAGATGCATATGTGGAGAAACATTTATAGATGCATAGGTGGAGAAACATTTATAGATGCATACATGGAGAAACATTTATAGATGCATATGTGGAGAAACATTGACAGATGCATACATGGAGAAACATTTATAGATGCATATGTGGAGAAACATTTATAGATGCATACATGGAGAAACATTTATAGATGCATACATGGAGAAACATTGACAGATGCATAGGTGGAGAAACATTGATAGATGCATATGTGGAGAAACATTTATAGATGCATATGTGGAGAAACATTGACAGATGCATACATGGAGAAACATTTATAGATGCATACATGGAGAAACATTGACAGATGCATAGGTGGAGAAACATTTATAGATGCATATGTGGAGAAACATTGATAGATGCATATGTGGAGAAACATTTATGATGCATATGTGGAGAAACATTTATAGATGCACATATGGAGAAACATTGACAGATGCATAGGTGGAGAAACATTTATAGATGCATAGGTGGAGAAACATTGACAGATGCATAGGTGGAGAAACATTTATAGATGCATACATGGAGAAACATTGATAGATGCATATGTGGAGAAACATTTATAGATGCATATGTGGAGAAACATTGACAGATGCATACATGGAGAAACATTTATAGATGCATATGTGGAGAAACATTTATAGATGCATAGGTGGAGAAACATTGACAGATGCATACATGGAGAAACATTTATAGATGCATACATGGAGAAACATTGACAGATGCATAGGTGGAGAAACATTTATAGATGCATACATGGAGAAACATTGATAGATGCATATGTGGAGAAACATTTATAGATGCATACATGGAGAAACATTGATAGATGCATATGTGGAGAAACATTTATAGATGCATATGTGGAGAAACATTTATAGATGCATAGGTGGAGAAACATTGACAGATGCATAGGTGGAGAAACATTTATAGATACATACATGGAGAAACATTGATAGATGCATATGTGGAGAAACATTTATAGATGCATACATGGAGAAACATTTATAGATGCATATGTGGAGAAACATTTATAGATGCACATATGGAGAAACATTGACAGATGCATATGTGGAGAAACATTTATAGATGCATACATGGAGAAACATTTATAGATGCATACATGGAGAAACATTGACAGATGCATACATGGAGAAACATTGATAGATGCATATGTGGAGAAACATTTATAGATGCATACATGGAGAAACATTTATAGATGCATAGGTGGAGAAACATTTATAGATGCATATGTGGAGAAACATTGATAGATGCATAGGTGGAGAAACATTTATAGATGCATACATGGAGAAACATTTATAGATGCATAGGTGGAGAAACATTGACAGATGCATAGGTGGAGAAACATTTATAGATGCATACAAGGAGAAACATTGATAGCTGCATACATGGAGAAACATTTATAGATGCACATATGGAGAAACATTGACAGATGCATAGGTGGAGAAACATTGACAGATGCATAGGTGGAGAAACATTTATAGATGCATACATGGAGAAACATTGATAGATGCATATGTGGAGAAACATTGACAGATGCATAGGTGGAGAAACATTTATAGATGCATACATGGAGAAATATTGATAGATGCATATGTGGAGAAACATTTATAGATGCATACATGGAGAAACATTGATAGATGCATAGGTGGAGAAACATTTATAGATGCATACATGGAGAAACATTGATAGATGCATAGGTGGAGAAACATTGACAGATGCATACATGGAGAAACATTTATAGATGCATACATGGAGAAACATTGATAGATGCATATGTGGAGAAACATTGATAGATGCATATGTGGAGAAACATTGACAGATGCATATGTGGAGAAACATTTATAGATGCATATGTGGAGAAACATTGACAGATGCATAGGTGGAGAAACATTTATAGATGCATATGTGGAGAAACATTTATAGATGCATATGTGGAGAAACATTGACAGATGCATAGGTGGAGAAACATTTATAGATGCATAGGTGGAGAAACATTGATAGATGCATATGTGGAGAAACATTTATAGATGCATACATGGAGAAACATTGATAGATGCATATGTGGAGAAACATTTATAGATGCACATATGGAGAAACATTTATAGATGCATATGTGGAGAAACATTGACAGATGCATACATGGAGAAACATTTATAGATGCATATGTGGAGAAACATTTATAGATGCACATATGGAGAAACATTGACAGATGCATACATGGAGAAACATTTATAGATGCATATGTGGAGAAACATTTATAGATGCATATGTGGAGAAACATTTATAGATGCATAGGAGGAGAAACATTGACAGATGCATAGGTGGAGAAACATTGATAGATGCATATGTGGAGAAACATTGACAGATGCATACATGGAGAAACATTGACAGATGCATACATGGAGAAATATTGATAGATGCATATGTGGAGAAACATTTATAGATGCATATGTGGAGAAACATTTATAGATGCATATGTGGAGAAACATTTATAGATGCATACATGGAGAAACATTTATAGATGCACATATGGAGAACCATGAAAAGATGCATATATGCCGGAACGTTGATATTGAGGAACATTGGTGAATATATACAGATTGATAGATTCAAAAATGCAAACATATTGATAATTACTTATATGGTGAAAGATGGTGTGTTGGAGTTTAAAATAATTTATATCAAGTTATTTAAATAATCATTACGTATGCCTATGGGGGAGTAACTTTAACACGAATCTAGATGAAAGCCAACTAAAATATGCTTAGTTGTGAGGAGGTTGTCTCAATATGAAATCGTACCCAATCGTAGATAATTACTTAAACACATCTATCCTTGTTGTCTGGATCAGAGAACCTAGGCATGTACTCCACATACGCATGTATGTGATAATCGAGACTGATTGTTCTCAGGCGTTGATTATAATTATAGTTATGACAATTCCGTTTTCGAAACGTGAAGATCCGGTTTAGAATAGGTCTCCGGCAACCCATGTTTGTAGTAAAAGGCGACGATGCTTGTCGTAAGAGGCGAGTAACGGGATCGGGTGGTCAGGCTCGCTGATTTGGTTGATGCATGTCATCGATCCCAATTGCGTGGATCGATGCTCATGATGATCAAGACTCGATTATTTACAGACCGCCATCATATAGCTGGAATATTTCTGAGAGTTAAACAACAAACCAACCAACCAATTCCGTTTTCCACCTTCCTTAATCGCTCAGAGATGGAAAGTTCGAAATTTCCTTTTTTCTAATCCCGACATTTACGTCAGTGCATCAGAGGTGTGGATGAAACGTTTGCGATGGACTGCGTTGGATTTTCTACAAATTATTTTCAGGATAGTCACCCAATCCTGAGGTCCACACACTTCTGTCAACGATCCTGGAGTATCCGGATTCCAGTGGTTTATAAGGCTTCCTCCGGAACCTGCAGGCGTAAAAGTCCTCCACACTAGAAATGGCGTCAAACATATTTGCATAATGCTTGCCAGACAGTTCTATCTCAGGTTTGGGACGAGGTGGAAATCTGAGGATGCCAAATCTGGTGACTACGTCGAATACGGAGGATTACCAATGAGTTCAAAGCCAGTAATGCATTACAGACATGGCGACAGCAGACTTGTGCACATGGACATTGTCCTGATGGAACAGCACACCTTTAGTGAGTTTTCCAAGATGTTTAACAATGATAATCTTATGCAGTTGCCTAAGCAGATGATCAATAATGGTCTGACCCTTTGATCAGAAGTCAGAAGCCTTGGAACCAAGCGTGCCGAAATCTTTGCCATGCCCAATTCATTCCTCAGAATATTCTCACTTTTCATGAGCGATCCCAGCGGCATTGGCTGTCTGACGTGTAGGAGTCGTCGACCATCCATAATCATATCATATCAACATTTTCCTTAGTGGTGGCAATTGAGGGTCTTCCTGCTTTTGGTTCGTATTCCAGGCTCCCTCGGCACCTCTTGAACTCCACCTCGTAACAGTGGAGGACCATCATCCCCAAAATTGACGCGTTGTCCGCATTGATGGCTGTAGGGTGAGTGAGTGAGTTTGGTTAAACGCCGCTTTTAACAGTATACCAGTTATATCACGGCGTGTCAGCTTAATGTGGGAGAAAAGCCCGAAGTGAAGCAGGTCTCAGACGTTTACCACTTCGGTGAAACCCACGAGCACGGGTATGGTGCTGACAAACCTAGAAACATAATCGGGGCGAACCGGGATTCGAACCCACAATCATAGGTTTCTGGCGTGCCCAGGGGACGCAACTCTACACAGCGAATCGCGGCGTCTTAGACGACTGGGCCACCCGTGCCCCCGATGGCTGTAGGGCTTAGCCCTTTTGGTGGAGATACTTGATGACAACGCGGTAGCCGATTTTGTCCATTTTCAACAGTGAATATCAAGTACAAAGATGTCTGCAGAAGAAGGCTTCCTGGTTGTGTATTTGGTTCACAGCTAGCCTGTAAGGATGGAACGAATCAAGCTTGATACATGCAAACTGTGAAAGCGAACCATACATCCTTAGAACCACAGAACATTTCAGTCACTTCTTGTACGTGTAGTGAAACCATAATTTACCTGGTACGTAAATATAAATTGTCAATGATAGAGACTAACCAGCCTAGATTTTCTGCCGAAACAGATTCCACTTGGCTTGAAGGGCAAATAGCTGTGGAAATTATATGAATGGACAACTGAAAATCAGTGATGACACCAGGTGTTCGGGAAAAGGGTAAGCATGACCTGCCTACCGGTAGCACCCGCCATTCATACAATTTAAGATTCACGGCATTCAACGCCTTGTCAGTTATGCTTCTCTGGTCTAATTATTTGTACATATTCCACCCCCGTGTGAGATAGAAGATGAATTATGTGTTTGCATGAACGTGACAACAGTCGTTAGAGTCATTATACCTAATTCATCTCCTTAAAGAACCCAGAGTTGTTAATGGCAAATGCTTAACTGACATCAATATCAAGGTCACACATTGTGATTATAAACAACAAGGTGCGTGACAACGGTGCGTGACAACGATTAGGTTATGAATTAGGTTATTTAAGACAGCATTTGCACCAGACTTTACATACATGATCTATAGGGTTGGATAATCATTTGGAAAGATGATTTATCTTGTCATAAAGTCAACGTCACCAGCGGTGACATCGAACACGCATCAGAATACAAGCATGTTCAAGTCAGTTTCTACAACATTAAGTCCTTATTGTTTCTCTCATGTCAAGTGCCACGGGCACCGTCAAATTCATTTTATCTCTTTGATTCTGAAAGATGTAATGGTGTTGTGATAAGGAAATGAGTGAGTGAGTGAGTTGGGTTTAACGCCGCTTTTAACAGTATTCCAGTTATATCATGGCGTGTCAGCTTAATGTGGGAGGAAAGCCCGAAGTGAAGCAGGTCTCAAACGTTTACCACTTTGGTGAAACCCACGAGCACGGGTATGGTGCTGACAAACCTAGAAACATAATCGTGGCGAACCGAGATTCGAACCCACAATCATAGGTTTCTGGCATGCCCAAGGGGCGCAACTCTGCACAGCGAATCGCAGCGCCTTACTGGGCTACTCGTGCCCCCGATAGGGAAATGAAAACCACAAATGCAGGAAGTATAAGAAAGTATACTCTTTAAAATTGGATTTAACACAAAACTTACAAACATTATCAAAAGGTTACGAGGCTAAAAACAGTCCCCAAAACATAAAGTTAAGGTCAAAAACAAAACTATGATAACACTGTCAAATATATCCCTATGGATAACCATTTCTTGTTTGTTTCATTTTAGCCACCATCCAAAATAGGTGTATACGTTATTTCAACCTAAACAAACAGACAAAAAGAACGGTGGAAGCTCATCGATAATCGTTATTTGGAATAACCATAATGGATTAAGTTTAATATAAACAACTATCCACTCAGTGAAAGCATTTTCGGATTTCGGTTTATCACGTCAGTGTCACACTTATGTCGTGTTCATGGACATTAGAGATATTTGATACCTCTGCAGATATATTTGATACTTCAGCAGATCTATAATAAAAACGGGCGACATTGACTTCCCAGCTATCCATGATGACCATGACACGTGACAGCAATGGAAACATGTGCGAAAACGGTTATGCTGTTGTTAAAATAACGACAATTCTGTTAATCGAACTTATATTGCCAATAAGGCCTTGGTATACCTAAAATAATCTTTAACTACATAACATGATGCATAGAAATTAGCATACGGCTAATTTATCTGGCTCGTGACGCTGTTTCGTGTAATTGTCAAAACTTAATTGACTGAACGCGTCACTGTATTGTTGTGTATGTGCTCGCTCAGCGACGTGAAGAACGTGTATCGATTTGGTGAGGGACGCCTGGCTGATCCAACCTAAACGTCAGGATATAGCCGTTTGTTTTATGTTTGAATAATTTTATAGAATATATTAATAACATCATCCACAACCTGCCTGGCCTGACTTCTTATCTACATCAAATAATAATTCTTTTAAAGGTTATATTATCTTCAGGATTCTAATGGCTTGTTTTTAAATTGGTATTGGGGTATTGATTTGATATTGACGAGTCATATGTCACCTGAATGTTTAAATCTAACGATATGTTAAACATGTAGTGAGTGGGTTTAGTTTTTGAAGATTTCCGTTTTCTTTATTACGAGTTTGAAGGCTATAAAGTGAGTCACTCAGTCACTCACTCATTCACTCACTCGCTCACCAACCCACCCACTCACTCACTCACTCACTCACTCACTCACTCACTCACTCACTCACTCACTCACTCACTCACTCACTCACTCACTCACTCACTCACCCACCCATACCCACTCACTCACTCACTCACTCACTCACTCACTCACTCACTCATTCACTCACTCACTCACTCACCAACCCACCCACCCACTCACTCACTCACTCACTCACTCACTCACCCACCCATACCCACTCACTCACTCACTCACTCACTCACTCATTCACTCACTCACTAAGAGGACTAAATTGGTTGGTTCGCTCTCTGACTTGGTTCATTTTTTGAAGGACAACGATGGAATGGATCCTTGCTCATTTTTTCAGTCACTGGTCTTTCTGGCAAAAAAGGCTCGATTACTTACAAGCAGTCTAGACATAGTATTTGGTTATTGCTGAAGTTAACCATTCACTCACTCCAGTTAATAAGCCACAGCATCATATGTCAAAGGAATAGGAAGTAGATTTGTATTCGTAGACATCGACAGCTCTTCTATAATATTACAATATTAAACACCTTAATTACCTATCCTTAACGTAAATAGTTTGAGAACAGTGTTGAATCAATATATATTCCCTTAAATTTAGTCATATGTGAGGATTCCGGTTAAGAATATGTGTTCCCAGCAACCTATGCTTGTATTTCGAAGCGACTTAATGGATCGGGTGGTCAGCCTCGGTGACGTAATAGCTGGTCAGCGTACCCCGACGGCGTGGGTCGTTGCACGTAATGTCAATCACTTGTTTGTCTGGTCCAGGCTCGATCAGTTACATGCTGCCATCATATAGCCAGATTATTGCGACGTTAAACAATAAACAAGCAAGAGTATACTATAACATAGACGTATCGCGTTGAACTCGGTCTGGATTCCGTTCCGAAACACGATTCTTGTACACTATTGTTACGTTTGTTTCAAGAGCAGGTGATCAGGTCCTATGTCATCACTGCTCATTTAACATATCTGATTTTTGGACAAATGTTACTTTCTCTAGCCGCTGGCTGCTCTAACCTCAGCAAAAAAACAAGATCCAAAAGGGTTTGTCTTGACGCCGACTTGGATCATCTAGGGTCCTGTAACTAAATGTGACATGACTGATGACTTAGGAGGCGGAAAACATGCCCTTCAGTTTGGTAAGAAATCACTTTCTGTGATAAGCCGTCAGTTTTCGCATTATTCTTGGCTACCCAAAAGAAAAATCTATGCTCGCTCGTTTGTTTTCTTTTTCTGGAAATTCAACGGCGTTAGTTTATTTGATGACTTCAAAGCCCAATACATTTCAAAGGTATATGACGTGATCGGATGTGATGTACCTTTGTTAACAAACTCCTTTTTCTGTGTCCCAAAAAGGTCTGCCTTGGCTGTGGAAGGTAACTAGCCCATGTATTTTGAGAACCAAAGACCATGTCTTGACAGTTAACAGAAAAGTTGCATCAGTAGTAACTTTTACAAGTTGGGAGGGCATTCTTTAAAATGCAACTTTAAACATTGATCAAAAGGGACAGTCAATGTTCACAAGCCCACAATAGAGAGCACAGACAGACAGTCAGTGAAATCAAAGGTCAACAGTAGCATTTAAAGTACCTGTTATTTGGAATTATTGCCAAATTTTTCATAGTCATATATACATTCAAATTGGTAACCATTTTTAGGGCAGGACAATATTTAGGTAGGGAAGGACATGCTTTCACATTTCGCGAACACGTGGTGTCATCACTGACGTTCAGTCCTTCATAATGTGCCAACAATGGGGATGACAAGTGCGTGAGTTGGATTTAACGCCGCTTCTAACACTATTACAGTTATATCACGGCGTGTCACCTTAATGTGAGAGGAAAGCCCGAAGTGATGCAGGTCTCAGACGTTTACCACTTTGGTGAAACCCACGAGCACGTGTATGGTGCTGACAAACCCAGAAACATAATCCGGACGAACCGAGATTCGAATCCACAATCATAGGTTCCTGGCGTGCCCAAGGGATGCAACTCTGCACAGCGAATCGCGCGCCTCAGACTGGGCCACCCGTGTACCAGTGTAACTTATTAATGAGCCTACGTATGATGCCAACAAACCAAGGATCATAATCGAGACGAATCTGGGACTCGAACCCGCAAGGTAACTCTTCTACATATTTTTTTTCAAGAAATTATGCAAAACATATTTCATAACCGATGCTTATGTATCGAGACTTTGGGTGATACTGTCGAAATAGTGTATAGCTGTACGAGTGGCCATGTTGTTTACGAACCGGATGTCGATATCGTTGCGGGATTTTGATTGAACTATGCACAGACTCGTTAGTCCAGCCAAAATATAACCCCATTATTCCAGCCTCGTTCGGCAAGGGTGGAAACTGAACTTTTAATGTCTTTTTAACGCCTTAAAGCCCGAATAGTGATAACGTGAAGCAATAACACACGCATGCACGCATGCACGCATACACGCACACACACACACACACACACACACACACACACACACACACACACACACACACACACACACACACACACACACACACACACACACACACACTGAAATCCTAATAGCGCTTTAACATTATCAAAACTGGTGCGTGCGAGATGGCGAGAGCTAATCTCCATTCCCGTTTTAATGTGAAGCCTCGTTAGTCCGGACACCCCAACTTTCAAACGATTACACTTGATTCGTTAATCCGGATAATTTTAATGGAAATGCTCAAGGATCATGTTTGGCTCGGTTAAAGATTTATATGATTCATTGTACGAGCATTAGGCCAGTCACTCAATTAGGACGTCTTAATAAGTTCCAAATCCATTTTGGCACTCCAAGTGAAAAGCCTAGGATATCTAATTGATCCTGACAATACAAAGCTAAAACCATTTTTTTCATAGACATCTTCAAACAAAGCATGTAGCATTCCTTTAATTCATGCCTTAATGTTTACGCGCATTATCGTGACACATTTAAAATTTCAAAAGCAGAAATGTTGAAATTTAATTGCATAATTGGGATTCCAAATAAAAAGTTACACTTTCTTAAATATTCTGTCATAGCAGAAAAAGCAGTCATGAGTAATCAAATAAGAGTGTCATTTTGAGCAATTTTCACATTGCCTTTTCAAATCTGAAATTTACACATATTAGCATTTGCGAAAAGAAATTGCTCTTCAGGACTGACGAATTAGGCTGGGGTATTAGCACCAAAGTTATGTGTCATCGCGCATGATTTTTGTTGTAATTGATATAACCTTTCACTTCCAATCCGAAGGCGTATTATCATGCATTTGACGATAGACAGCTTGGCGCTGTGCAGACACAACCATGGCGGTGCAGGAAACAACTCGCATACCTTATAAGGTAAAAGACTAGCCGCATTTCACGTAACCGCGTGGTTATTGTATCGAGATGATTAAATAGATCTTCCACGAATGGATTGAAGAGATGACCCTTTCACATTTTCATCTGTGTGTGAGGAAGGAACGACCATTGCATGTATGACCCGCCAACGCGGACATTTAGAAATGACTGAGAGGACGACAGAAGACCTGTCCAAGAGACGGCCAATCCGGGTTAGAATAGGCTATCAGCAATCTTTTCATGGGATGGTGGGGTGGAGTCGTCTAAGGCGCCGCAGTTCGTTGTGAAGAGTTGCATCCTTTGGGCGCGCCAGAAACCTATGACTGTGGCTTTGAATCCCAGTTTGACAGCAGTACACGTTCATCAATTTGGTAAACATCTAAGACCTGCATCTATTAAGAGACCTGCGCCATATAGCAGGAATATTCATGAGTGCGGCGTCAAACAAACAACACACAAACAAACCCTGATCAAAAACGTTGAATATTAACTTGTCCAAATCCCGCATCAAAGAAGGCATGGGGATGCCGTGTAAGATATAGTCCACAGCAACCTATGCTTGTCGTAAGGGATTGGGTGGTCAGGCTGTGTGACTGGTTGATTGCATGTCATCGATTCCCAATTGCGTGGATTTGTGCTCATGATGTCAATCACTGGATAATTATTCACAGACCACCGCCATATAGCAGTAATACTGCTGAGTGCGGTGTCAAACAACAAACAAACCAAAAATATGGAGATATCGTAAATGCGACCAATATTAGAATGGTTGTTTGTTGAACCTATTAAGACATTATTTGTTTTTAATTTCCGCCGAATCTATAAGTCACCCAGTCCTTGAAGACGGCCATTTTAGTACAAAAGGGCAGGTAACTCTAAGCATGGATAATTGCGCAAATGGCATTAGAACTGACATAGACTACACTTATACTAATCGGCGATGGGGTAGCTTGTAGTTGAAGCGTTCGTTCGTCACGCAAGAAAAACAGGTTCAATTCCCCACATGGGTACGATGTGTGAAGCCCATTTCTGCTGCCCTGCCATGATATTCCTGGAACACTGCTACAAACGGCGTAAAACTATACACACTCACTCATCTTCGACTAATACTGTTCATGAAACATTACGATATTAAAATTTTGACCTTCAAGCCTTTTATTTCCTTTTAATTTGAAAAAAAACATGTAATATTAATATTAATAGTACGTCTCGTGTCACTACTCTCATGTACTTTCTCTGTACCAACACATCCGACCCGTGAACATCCAGGGTAGAATAGGTCTTCAGCAACCCATGCTTGTCGTAAAAAGCGACTATGCTTGTCGTAAAAGGCGACTAACGGGATCGGGTGGTCAGGCTCGCTGACTTGGTTCATGCATGTAATCGTATCCCGATTGCGTGGATCGATGCTCATGATGTCAATCATTGGATTGTCTGGTTCAGACTCGATTATTTACAGACAGTCATATAGCTGGAATATTGCTGAGTGCGGCGTTAAACAACAAACCAACAAAACAAAACCAGCACAACCATTCCGTGTACACCATCAAGACATGTCTTTAAAGAATGGCATTCGTATATGTGTTGTCCAGTTAATATTGCATGACCTTAACCATTGTATATAGCTCAGAGCCTGACGTGCAATAACATCTCCACGGCATTGCCTCAGACCACAGTTTTTGCTTTTAAGGAATCACGATCGACAAAAGTCTACAAGGCTTGGTAGGATGTACTGGAAATTATGGGAGAGGGGTCAATAAAGCTTATTTAATGCTGGTTTTGTGACACTGAACGTTAATTGATGGAATACTGTTAGCTATTCCTATGCCACAGTTCGGCGAAATGAGTGGTTTGTTCATTCAGTAAACCTACGGATAAAGGTAAGATAAAGAGGCTTTTTATTTTGCCAGCCTGACCATTGAGGGCAGTTTTCTGTTCCTGGTGTCTGGAAACTTGGAACTTGATAAAAATTAATCATAATGTGTATCTAATAGTATTGTACCAAATATTGTATTGATTTAAGTATAAGTATTGCATAAATGTACACTGACGCGGGGGTAGAACAGATGAAAGAAGAGCAGAGTATGAACTAACATTTGATGTCTGCATCTGAAGAGTGTTGGTTGGTTGGTTGTTTAATGCCGCACTCATCAATATTCCAGCTACATGACGGCGGTCTTTAAATAATCGAGTCTGGACCAGACAATTCAGTGATTCAGATCATGAGCATCGATCCACTCAATTGGGATACGGTGACATGCATCAACCAATTCAGCGAGCCTGACCACCCGATCCTGTTATTCGCCTCTTACGACAAGAATATGTGGACTTTTACGGCAGGCATTGGTTGACGTGTTATATTACCTTGATATGGCATGCCATGGTGTTTTTGTCCTAAATTGTTTTGCTGATACCAATTTTTCTGTACTTTTTCTTAAATAAAAGTTTGGACAGAATACTTCTGGCCAAGGGTCTAAATTTATGAGTGAGCGAGTACATGGTTTTACGCCGCTCTTAGCAATATTCCAGCAATATCACGGCGGGGGACCCCAGAAATTGGCTTCACACATTGTACCCATGTCGGGAATCGAACCCGGGTCTTTGGCGTGACCAGCGAACGCTTTAACCACTAGGCTATCCGACCGCCCCAAATATATGTGTACATATATTTATGTTCAGCACTAACATGTATTACCACCCATTGTCTTGATTTTGCATCACCAATCCCGGTTATGTAAAATATAATTATGTTTAAAACATCATTTTTCATTTTGCCGCCATTTTTCGATTTTTAACATTTCCGTTGTAGTTGTAATCACACTGGTTGCCTATTGTTTGAGATCACCAGACCTTGACCACATTCTCCTCAGAAGGTCCGATTCATGGGAACTAACCGTGGTAGGATTTTTACCACGGACCTTCTGATGCACGACCGGACGCCTTGTCCACAGAACCAAAGAGGTTAACCCCGTCAACAACTGACAAGGTAAGGATGTCATCTGTGGGATGGCTCCACGCCCTGCTACACCGACAAGGTAAGGATGTCATCTGTGGGATGACTCCACGCCCTGCTACACCGACAAGGTAAGGATGTCATCTGTGGGATGACTCCACGCCCTGCTACACTGTTCACTGACAAGGTAAGGATGTCATCTGTGGGATGACTCCACGCCCTGCTACACTGACAAGGTGAGGATGTCATCTGTGAGATGACTCCACGCCCTGCTACACTGACAAGGTAAGGATGTCATCTGTGGGATGACTCCACGCCCTGCTACACCGACAAGGTAAGGATGTCATCTGTGAGATGACTCCACGCCCTGCTACACCGACAAGGTAAGGATGTCAACTGTGGGATGACTCCACGCCCTGCTACACTGACAAGGTAAGGATGTCATCTGTAGGATGACTCCACACCCTGCTACACTGACAAGGTAAGGGTGTCATCTGTGGGATGACTCCACGCCCTGCTACACTGACAAGGTAAGGATGTCATCTGTGGGATGACTCCATGCCCTGCTACACTTACAAGGTAAGGATGTCATCTGTGAGATGACTCCACGCCCTGCTACACTGACAAGGTAAGGATGTCATCTGTGGGATGACTCCACGCCCTGCTACACTGACAAGGTAAGGATGTCATCTGTGGGATGACTCCACGCCCTGCTACACTGACAAGGTAAGGATGTCATCTGTGGGATGACACCACGCCCTGCTACACTGACAAGGTAAGGATGTCATCTGTGGGATGACTCCACGCCCTGCTACAACGACAAGGTAAGGATGTCATCTGTGGGATGACTCCACGCCCTGCCACAATGCGGAGAACTTTTAGCTTCATTTCTTGTGCATGCTCTCTGCCCTAACAAGAAAACGTTTTCGACATTTGATTGGCGGACGTAAAAGTTAAGCGTCTAAATGCAAACACGGGGGAAAACATTAGACAGGCACAAAGGAATGTGAACAACTCTGGATATATAATGCGACTGCTATCTAACGTAGGGTCTATATTCTGTTGTAATTCCTCCGATCAGCAATGGTGAATTGATAATCTCTACAAAGAATGCTGTATGTTATTTAGAGGATGAAAAACGTTTGAACAAAAATTCAAGCAATATGGATAGAATATTGTGCACCATTTATTAATATTCGTGAACATTCAGTACCATTAATGTGTTTGTATGGTGCTGCCTTTCCATCTGTAAATGTAAATGATGTGATAGGCATGTCGTATTTCGTATATTTGTTCATTGATTGTTTTTCAATTCACTTCAATTAAGGATTTATTTGCTAATAATCTGAGGGTCAAAAGAAAGTATACCGAGCTTATTTTATTTACTTAATATATTTGAAAAGAAATTCTTGTTAAATTTGAGCACGTCAATTAACCATCGCTCTTTCCTGTAAAATCTTGTAAAAAGTAATCTATGGCTGGCTAATAAGGTGCAAAAATAGATTGGTTCAGTGGATACTGGGGTAAAAAATGAGTTTGCAACACATGCCCCCTACTGTGTTTGAAATGTATTTTTTTGTCGAAAAAGCACATTTATTGATTTTCAAAGATAAGATGTCTGAGATACCTATCAGCATTTGGGTTGTGTGCGAATATAATTTGGGAATTTTAAAAGTTTAAAAAAAATAGATTTTAAAAAATATTAGCATGTAGAAGTATGCATGTAGCATGTAGACTAAGCACCGATACAGTAAATTTTTATATATAATTATTAGCCGTTTTACCCATGACATGCCGTATTACCCCGAATTACCCCTGATAACCCGTATTTCCCCCTATTACCCCTGACATACCGTATTTCCCCGTATTACCCCTGACATGCCTTATTTCCTCCTATTACCCCTGACATACCGTATTTCCCCCTATTACCCCTGACATACCGTATTTCCCCGTATTACCCCTGACATGCCTTATTTCCCCCTATTACCCTTGATATGCCGTATTTCCCCGTATTACCCCTGACATGCCTTATTTCTCCGTATTATCCTTGATATACCGTATTTCCCCGTATTACCCCTGACATGCCTTATTTCTCCATATTACCCTTGATATGCCGTATTTCTCCGTATTACCCATGACATACTGTATTTCCCCGTATTACCAATGACATACCTTATTTCTCCATATTACCCTTGATATGCCGTATTTCTCCATATTACCCCTGACATACCGTATTTCCCCGTATTACCCCTGACATGCCTTATTTCCCCGTATTACCCTTGATATGCCGTATTTCCCCGTATTACCCCTGACATGCCTTATTTCTCCGTATTATCCTTGATATACCGTATTTCCCCGTATTACCCCTGACATGCCTTATTTCTCCATATTACCCTTGATATGCCGTATTTCTCCGTATTACCCATGACATACCGTATTTTCCCGTATTACCCCTGACATGCCTTATTTCTCCATATTACCCTTGATATTTCCCCGTATTACCCATGACATGCCGTATTTCCCCGTAGTATCCCTGACATGACTTATTTCCCCGTATTACCCTTGACATGCCGTATTTCCCCGTATTACCCCTGACATGCCGTATTTCCCCGTAGTATCCCTGACATGCCGTATTTCCCCGTGTTACCCATGACATGACATATTTATTTCTCCGTATAATCTCCGTATTATCACTAGTACTTACCCCGACACGCCGTGTCACCAGTATTTCCCCCGACATGTCATTGCCGATCCTGGTGATGATATGCATCAAATACATTGAACACAGAAATCATCGTTCATCAATTTTGCTTTGAGATCCTTAATTTTGTTCAATTTGTTAAATCATATCCCTCAATAACTCAAACCTACCCACCTACCCCCATCCGGATCACACCCACACCCACACCCACACCCACACCCACACCCACACCCACACCCGCACCCACACCCACACCCCATCCAGTACCTTAAACCACACGCACACCAACACACACTTACAGTCAGACAGTCTGTCACACACACACACACACACACACACTCTCTCTCTCTCTCTCTCTCTCTCTCTCTCTCTCACACACACACACACACACACACACTCTCTCTCTCTCTATCTCTCTCTCTCACTCTCTCTCTCTCTCTCTCTCTCTCTCACACACACACACACACACACACACACACACACACACACACACACACACACACACACACACACACACACACACACACACACACCAATTACCTAACCACAAATCTCACTCTCTCTCTTGGGCGTTGAGAACCTGTTGTGTTGCCGTACCTGCCACAAGCGCTGTACACATATGTTGGCTCTGTGGTACAAAGCTAGCCGAGGTCTCTCCCCGAAGACTTCACCAGCAACGCAGATGTGACATGAAATTCTGGTCACGTTGAATTCATAAGTTACATAAACTCCTAACACAGTATTTCATGAAAATCAATAATTGCAGCGAAACTGATACTTTGTGAATCATTTGGTTGAGAATGCATGTTTGTGACAAGAATTTTCAGAATAAAAAAACATAATTGTTTTTTAAAGATGTATTCCCAATACTTTAAAAATGACAACATTTCTTAAAACTAAAAGGTCAAGTTAACAATATAAATCTGTTATAAAAAAAGTCTCTGTTCTGTCAGAAAACGTGCCAGTGTCTCTTGAATCACATCCGTTGTTAAGGAGGCTGTTGTTTATCGATCCTGCTTATAGTCACTAACACATATATCGGTGCTGTTTGGTATGGGGTTTGGCTCCAGGGGACTACGGTTCAAGGTTCCCATGTCCAGAGTAGGTCTAGACGCTGTAATTAGTGGCCGGCATCAAACCGACATTCTCTATGTGTATTCAGGGCAGTAAGTGACTATATGATTGATATACATCGTAAAGTTTCAATACGTGGACAAATATATAGTGTGTGTGTGTGTGTGTGTGTGTGTGCGTGTGCGTGTGCGCGCGCGCGCGTGCGTGCGTGTGTGTGCGTGTGTGTGATGGCGTGTCTCCGTGTGTGTGTCCATGTGTATGTGTGTGGTTGTGTGGTTGTGTGCGTGCGTGTGTGATTACGTGTCTCCGTGTGTGTGTCCATGTGTATGTGTGTGGTTGTGTGTGTGAGGTTGTGGGTGTGAGGTGTGTCTCCGTATGTGTTTTCATGTGTATGTGTGTGTGTAATTGCGTGTGTGTGGTTGTGTGTGTGTGTGTGTGTGTGTGTGTGTGTGTGTGTGTGTGTGTGTGTGTGTGTGTGTGTGTGTGTGTGTGTGTGTGTGCGCGTGCGTGTGTGGTTGTGTGTGTGATGGCGTGTCTCCGTGTGTCTGTGTGTCTGTGTGTCCATGTGTATCTGTGTGTGTGGTTGTGTGTGTGAGGTTGTGGGTGTGTGTGAAGTTGTGTGTGTGTGTGTGGCGTGTGTGTGTGTGTGCATTTAGGCGTGGGTGGGTGTGGTTTGGTGTGTGATGATGTGTCTCCGTGTGTGTGTGTTTGTGTGTGTGTGCGGTTGTGTTTGTGTGGTTGTGTGTGTGATGGTTTGTCTCCGTGAATATGTGTGTGGGTGTGGGTGTGGTTGTGTGTGTATGTGGAGGGGAGATGGTGATGGTGTGTCTCCGGTCGCGTGCGTGTGTGTGTTGATTTGATGCGCGCATGCGTGTGCGTGCGTGTGTGTGTGTTGAAGTGTGTGTGTGGAGAAGTGGTCGTGCGTATTTGACTTGTCCGAAATATTCTCGTGGTTTTTTGGTGAATAATTGACATGCCTTTATATGTGTTTGTGACGGTTGCCATCAATAGGTCAATACGCTCACCTTTTTTGCGATCTCCCTGTATCATCACTATTTGATAATGATTCATGAACACATGACAAAGTCGCACAGTGGATTCTATTTAAAGGATGGTCCATCGTACCGTATCACGGAGGGATGTCTGGTTGATGTCAGTGGTACGGCGCTCCCTGTCGTTTGTGTGTGTCTGGTTGGAGGAAGAAACTATTTTCCGTATACAACAGACATGTGGTAATGTGTTATACGTGTATAATACACAGGGGAACTCATGTAAACATGTCAATACGGTTTGCAAGATAACAGAAGACTCCGCTGAAAGATAGCATCCTAGATAGTTGTCCAAGGAAGAATGCACATACTAAAATGTGGACACAGAATTTGAATTAACCCCTTCTGCCCCATCTAGCTGACATCTAATCTGACTGCACTACATGAAAAGGTGTAGTTGTTCCTGCTGATAATGCCGTAAATAGCATAGCCCTTATATGTTAGCATCACGACATTAATTGTTTGGTCAAATTTTAATTGTTTGGTCAAATTATGCCACATATGAGCCAGTATGTTAACCGAAGAATTCTGCCCAATTCATGCATCAGTACAAAACTTTGGGCTTGACTAGTCTCTGAAACCTAAAGAAATGTTCATTCCTCTTTTGTACTGGAATAAAAGTTCCATAAAAATCCATACAAAAGCAAAATTACCACCAACTCCATGTCTCAAAGATTGACCTTAATACAATCAAGGGCTTCTTCATAGAAAACATCCATGTGAAATTTGGGGATAACTCATTTTAGGAAAAATGTCGGCATTCCCATGGACACCAATTGTGCTCCCATCCTTGCCGATCCCTCTACATATGCATAAGCAAAATGAAAAGAAGGGATGTTTTTGCCAAGAAGTTGAACTGAAGTTTCAGGTATATCGATGACCTGATGTCATTTAATAATGGTCAGATAACCATTTCCCGTCAACTGATTTATCCACGAGCTTGAAATACAAGAGACCAGGGCAACCGCCTCGTCTATTTCATATTTAGATATATGCATAAAGATTCAGTGTGACCAAAAGAGTGATGCAATATTCCAGCAGCCCCAGCCTTTGGCGTCTTCAAGTCACAGCGTATGAGGAACATTCGAGCGCGGTGCTTTTACGGAGACGCGTCATACCACTCTTGATCAGGGTTTGTTTGTTTGTTTGTTGTTTAACACGCACTCAGCAATATTCCAGCTATATGACGACAGTCTGTAAATAATCGAGTCTGGACCAGACAATCCAGTGATTCACATCATGACCATCGATCCACGCAATTGGCATGCAACAACCAAGTCAGAGAGCCTGACCACCCGATCCCGTTAGTCGCCTCTTACGACAAGCATAGTCTCTTACGGTATGGGTTGCTGAAGACCTATTCTAACCTGGATGTTCACGGGTCATTTGATCAGGGTAACAACATTGAGCGCCTTAGTATAGAGAAAGGCTTTCAAAACGTTTTCACGCATGAGTGACAATAATGATGTCTGATGCAATTCCCTATTTTGACTTGTACCATATGTTCTTGTGTATTTTCAGGTGAACAATTGACTTGCCTGTGCATGTGTATGTGACGGGTGCCAGCGGTGAGGCAGGATACGGTCACCTTTTGACGAACACCTGGTATCATCACTATCTGATTGTGATTCATAAACACATGCTTATGATATACTAGTAGTCGGAAACGTCAGTGCACTTATAGAACAGATATCTTCTGATTATGGGGTGGAACGGGTAGTCCAGTTGTCTAAAGAGCCACGATTCGCTGTGCAGAGTTGCGTCCCTAGGGCACGACAAAAACCTATTAATGTGGGTTCGAATCCCGGTTCGCCCCGATTATGTTTCTAGGTTTGTCAGCACTATTACCCGTGCTCGTGGGTTTCACCAAAGTGGTAAACATCTAAGACCTGCATCACTTCGGGCTTTCCTCCCACATCAGGCGATATAACTGTAATACTGTTAAAAGCGGCGTTGAACCCAACTCACTCACTCATTCTGACTATGGATAGGGTTTCTATTCTACATAGAAATATATACCTGATTAGGAGTTCAAAAGGGTGTTCAGAAATTTAATTTTATCACAATGTTTAATTGAGATGGTCCATTTGTTAAAACGGAAAGTAACCACTTACAATTTTACAGATTCCAAAAATGTGATTTGCTGGGTTTTCTGATTATATTGTCAAACACAGGAATAGAACATTTAGACAAATAACATATATACCCATGGTACAGATTGTGCCTATCTTAACCCATATGTTTCTCTTGAGTTAAGTCAAAGAAAGGACCCGTTGCTCCCCAACCACAGTTTCAGATATATTGATGACCTTGTTTCTTTCAACAATGCCAAGATTAATGAGTATTTTCAGACCATTTACCCACTAGAGTCGGACATCAAAGACACAACAGAGACCACATATAATATGTCATATTTAAATTTATGCATAGAAATTCAACATGATGGCAACTTCTGTACCAAGCTTTATGGCAAGAGGGATGGTTTCGATTTTCCAATCGCGTTTCCCCTTCATGTCGAGCAATACACCGTCAGATCCAGCTTATGGCGTCTAATTTCTCAGTTGCTTAGGTATTTAAGAGCATGTACATTGTATTCAAATTTCATGGAAAGACACATTTTGATTACACGGTAAGCTTTTCAATCAAGGTGTCAACATCAAAGGCTTGGTTAAGTAGACATTCAGAGGAATACACTTACTATCACACGTGGCTTGTCAACATGATGCGCGATGCTGACCCATACGATGACCTTGACATTGAGTTTTCACACATCCTAGCTGATTGGCTCTTTCATGGATCCGGTGGCTAGACTTTGAGGCGTACCCTGTGGCTTTTTGCTGATAGTGCCAATCACTGGATTGTCTGGTCCAGCCTCGATCGTTTCCAGGCCACCGCCATATGCCAAAGGTATTGCTGAGTGCGCTAACAAACAAATGCTCACATGTGTCACCACTATTTGATCGTGATTCAGGAATACATGCTCGTGATGTAGTCGAACAAGAGATTCTTTCAGTGGGTGGGGGCACGGGTGGACCAGCCGTCTAAGGTGCCGCAATTCGCTGTACAGAGTTGCGTCCCGAGGGCACGCCAGAAACTTATAATTGTGGGTTCGAATCCCGGTTCGCCCCAATTATGTTTTTAGGTTTGAAACCATACCCGTGCTCATGGGTTTCACCAAAGTGGTAAACATCTGAGACCTGCATCATTTCAGGCTTTCCTCCCACATTAAGCTGACACGCCGTGATATAAGTGAAATACTGTTAAAAGCGGCGTAAAACCCAACTCACACTCACGTTTAGTGGAGATTTCTTATGATCATGGAAATGGTTTTGTCGCTTTATTTGAATAGATAAAATAGTTGCTTCCTGAATAAATCAAGTTTGGGTATTATTCCACCATTTTTGTACGGCGTGCGTTGTTTTTTTTCGCGAATAGCGTCCTTAGTTTTTCAGCTACCATTGTAACTGGTATCGTAATATGTCCAGCGGGCTTAGGGTTTATGAGCCACAACAGACGTTGCCTTTAATACATTCATACGCAAACAAGAAAACATACTCGAAGCACACAAATGTCTAGACACCAAAGTAAACTACATTATCGTCCCTTACACATGAATGTCGGATTCTGAATGGCAGAGACCCATTCCATTATTTGCAAATGTACCCCGTTAACATGTGAGGTACGTTTCTCATTGTTCCCCGCTCGACTTGCCGAACTGTTGGCATTAAATTACAACCTACCAACCGCAATTTTGTATCTCGTAATTCTTTATGTAAGACGCCATTCTCCGGACATAAACGATATTTTCCGAAAGAAATAGATCAAGGGGGGATAACTCTAAGTTAGCATTCTGGCGTCTGCTATTTTGCCTAACTGAGCACCAAAGCATGCATGAATAAGATATACCTGCATTATCATTAGGTGTGCGGTAAGGTAAATTCGTTGTCAATCGGTCTCTCGGTTGACATGGTAGATGTACCCTCTATGTTAGTTAATGTTTCCCTCGGGCATTAAAATGTAAAGGACCCGTGAAGATCCGGGTTGGAATAGGTCTTCAGCAATCCATGATTGCCGTAAAAGGCGACTATGGTTGTCGGAAGAGGCGACGAACGGGATCGGGTGGTCAGGATCTCTGACTTGGTTGGTACATGACATCGTATCCCCATTGCATGGAACGATGCTCATGATGTCAATCACTGGACTGTCTGGTTCAGACTCGATTATTTACAGACCCCCGTCATATAGCTGGAATATTGCTGAGTGCGGCGTTAAACAACAAACAAACAAACAAACCACATGTCATTTTGTGGATACAACGTTATTGTTTGTAACGTTTCGGGCTAAGTTTAATTTTTTTTTAACAAAACAAATGCATTCCAGTTCTTATTTTCAACTAAAGTTTAGCTTCATTAAAGTTTAGCTTTAGCAACAGATATTTCAATTTAGCCCGCATTTGAGTGCGGCTCTGTAGAAGTAATAAAATGTGGCCGACAGGTATCCCCTTTTGTACAAATGTACCTGATCTCGAGGCGCAGATGGAGAACTTGTGACCTAATTTGAATTTGAGCCGTGTAAAAGCGATGGCGAGTTTCTCCGACTTCAGTTCGCATGACGTACTGATGGTCGGGGATCGAATAATGTCTGGAAATTAAAACGTAAGATTTCTTAAAGAAAGATTGCACTCTTCTGCTAAAACATTTAAGCCAACATCAATCAACCGTGCTTGTGTTTTAGTTCATTTATTGTAATTCAATTCATTCCCCCCGTGGCCCCAGAAGCTTATTAACCTGGAAAAAAATCAAGAGTTAAATAGTAAAGATTTAACACGCAAAATTTCAATTTCATTGTATTTGCGAGAGAGAATGAAAGTATCCCATTTCTAATGTCAAGGTTAGATCTACGTACAGGCGTAGAAGATGGAGAGGAAGATGCGCGAGTCTTCATCCAGATTGCTGAGAAATCGAAGAGAAATTGCAAACTATGGTTACAAGAGATAAATGTCGAATCAACGCAAGCTTCGTTTTTCGTTTTTTTTCCCGACGGAATCTTAAAAATGTAAAAAAATATTAACCATATTGCAAAATGATTCATTTGTGATACGAATTGGTTATAAAAAGGACCTCACTTCCAGTGATCATCCTGAATTGAAAAAAAAGTGTACATGTGAAATATCAATTTCTTTGACTCCGAACCTCTTCATCTTACTGTGTTCGAGGCATATAGCTGTATGAGTGGGTTATATACTTAGGGAAAGAAATAAAGGAACAAAGCATTTACATTCGGAATGTACCCCGAGGAAAACCCCATTGCGGGTTTCCATGGCAGACGGCATCCTTCGGGCCCAATGCTTGTTGCAAGAGACGACAAAAAAGAGAATCGGGTGGTCACAATGTCAATCAGTGCCTGATTATGTGTCATCGTATCCGACGGGAGGATTGTTTCTCATGGTATCACCCTCTACGTCGCTTGCTGAGATTCGATTATTTACAAGCCGCAGTGATTAATGTTATTTGAGTGGCCTGGGTGGCCCAACCGTCGAAGGCGCCAGCGTTAAAGTAAGCCTTGCAGAGTTGCGTCCCGTAGGTGTGCCAGAATCCTATGATCGCCCCGATTATGATTATGATTCTTGATTTGTCCGCACTAAACCTATGCTTGTGCTCACCAAATAGATATCAAAAGACATAGACCTGCCTCACTTGGGCTCCCCCCCCCCCCCCCCCATTAATCTGTCACGCCGTGATATAACTGGAATACTGTTCAAAGTGTTAAGTCAAGGTCGCTGTGTTAACACGTACATGAAGTGTCTTTATCATATACAGTAAACTACGTTTATAACGAACACGCTTATAACGAACTGACGGATATAACGAACTTATTTTTTAGTCCCGGCCATTGGTTGCATATATACTGTGTATATGCTTATAACGATATACTGTTATTACGAACTAAAATAAGTGGTCCCTTTGAGTTCGTTATGACCGTAGTTTACTGTACATGCATTTGTTTTCGATGCAATAAACTAGTCCCGTAAACTAGGTATCACGATCCGATATATACTTTCATGTTCCATACATCGATAATGTCGGCTTAGACAAGGATTTCCAGTGTTTCTCTGTTTCTCTAAACAAACATGTCTGCAACTCATTGTGCACTATATGCTAAATTTGGCGGTACACTCAAACATTGTATTCATACGCGATTTTAAATCTACTTTATGCAGTGAAACTGCGTGTCATATATCCATCATTTTAAGTACAGCTTTAGCTGATGCAAAGAACACCTCTGTGAGCATCTATTTGAGTCAATTTGACACTTTAAACCTCGAGCAATACATGTGTATTGAGGACTGTGCAGATGACGAAGTAAAACTTGTGACGTAACTAGGCGGTATAACCCGTATTGTAGAGGATATGAGACTTGACAGCTGGGCTGAATTCATATCTTCTGTATCACGAGACATAAGCTCCTGCAACCTGCGATCAATGATATATCTGAAGACAGTATATCTCATACCACATACCAGTATATCTCATATCTCATACCAGGACCAATATGAATATGTGAATATTCATCATTGTCACTTTCTCTGCATAATGTTCTTGTAAATATGTTGTGTTAACATGATTCCAAATGTATATCCCTCTCCGAAATAAATGGAGGAAATAAAGATCTTTCATTCATTCATTATTAGAAATATAGAACATGTACGATGTCAATACAATATGTATTCGGAATACCGAATTTGACGTAATAAGCGCCCAGGGCGCTCTCAAAATTAGAATTAAGGGGCTATCATAAGAATAATATTTTGGTGGAAAAAACAGGGCTGAAAGATAAATTTCATGGTTTATGCTGACAACCTGAAATGTTTATGTACGACAGATAGATACTGTTTGAATTGAATTGCCCATTATTAAGGGTGCATATAACACACGAATGCGTATTATACGCGAATAAATAAGTCTTGTGTACATTGATCAATCGGAAGGGTGCTAATCGGGATTGTTCACTTGCCAATATATTTGCAAATGTCGCCGTGGGCGCTTATTACGTCGAATACGGTATATGATAATTACGATACGAAAACAGACTAGATAAACTCTATATGTTGAACACATGGGTAACCTTTCTTCTGTCATGTTTTCTCTTTGTTCCCTAATTTCTTTTCATCAGTATATTAGAATTATTATGTCTGGGATCCAACGGAAGGACTATCCCCTACTCTGGGGGATCCTGCTAACAAGTAATTGATTTGTTCTGACCTCAAGTCCTTTTATCTACCTTCAGTTTTTGTCACCGCCTGGAGGCGTATAGCAGGCATGAATATCCATCGCCAGTAATCGACATGTTCGTGAGAGGTGTTCTGGCTGCTAGTTGGAGTCATGAAGTATTTAAACGTATACAGAATCTGGTAGGTAAGACATCATGACTTGAAATAAAATCTTGTCAATTTCTGATAGATCGTTTCCTTGTATGTTGCCCAACAGTTTGCGAAGTCTGGTATTATATACTACCCACAAGAAGTTAAAGAACACCCGATTTTGTCATATGACCAAAGTTAATCTGACATTGAGTGAGTAAGTGAGAGGTTTTACGCCGCTTTTAGCAATATTCCAGCAATATCACGGCGGGGGACACAAGAAATGGGCTTGACACATTGTACCCATGTCGGGAATCGAACCCGGGTCTTCCGCGTGACGAGCGAACGCTTTAACCACTAGGCTACCCGACCGCCCCCCATCGCCAGTAATCGACATGTTCGTGAGAGGTGTTCGGGCTGCTAGTTGGAGTCATGAAGTATTTAAACGTATACAGAATCTGGTAGATAAAGCATCATGACTTGAAATAAAATCTTGTCAATTTCTGATAGATCGTTTCCTTGTATGTTGCCCAACAGTTTGCGAAGTCTGTTATTATATATTACCCACAAGAAGTTAAAGAACACCCGATTTTGTCATATGACCATAGTTAATCTGACATTGAGTGAGTAAGTGAGAGGTTTTACGCCGCTTTTAGCAATATTCCAGCAATATCACGGCGGGGGACACAAGAAATGGGCTTGACACATTGTACCCATGTCGGGAATCGAACCCGGGTCTTCCGCGTGACGAGCGAACGCTTTAACCACTAGGCTACCCGACCGCCCCCCATCGCCAGTAATCGACATGTTCGTGAGAGGTGTTCGGGCTGCTAGTTGGAGTCATGAAGTATTTAAACGTATACAGAATCTGGTAGATAAAGCATCATGACTTGAAATAAAATCTTGTCAATTTCTGATAGATCGTTTCCTTGTATGTTGCCCAACAGTTTGCGAAGTCTGTTATTATATATTACCCACAAGAAGTTAAAGAACACCCGATTTTGTCATATGACCATAGTTAATCTGACATTGAGTGAGTAAGTGAGTGTGTGAGTGTGAGTGGGTTTTACGCCGCTTTTAGCAATATTCCAGCAATATCACGGCGGGGGACACAAGAAATGGGCTTCACACATTAATCTGACATTGCCTTCAGAGGCGGATCCATGATTTGATAAAAGTTGGACATGATACCAAATGCATGAAGTGAGGAAGATTATTTCCAAATGTTATTCACATGTTTTGTTTGTTTGTTGTTTAACGTCGCACTCAGCGGTCTGAAAATAATCGGATCTGGCCCAGACAATCCAGTGATTTATATCATGAGCATCGATCCCTGCAATCGGGATACGATGACATGCATCAACTAAGCCAGCGAGCCTGACCGCCCGATCCCGTAGTCGCCCCTTACATGTAATTAAAAAAGTTTAGCTATGACAGGAATCGGTATTTAGGTAGGCCTGCAATTATTTTCGGTCGTATTTCTGTCAGTGGTAGAGCGTCCGCCCGGAGAGCGGAAGGTCCGGGGTCCGGGGTCTAGGGTTCGATCCCGGGCCGCGTCATACCAAAATACGTTAAAAGATGGTACTTGTTGTTACCCTGTCTGGCGCTCGGCATTAAGGGGCTAAAACAAGGACTGATCGGCTCGGAGTCAGTATGCGGTGTCTGAGTGGGGTATTCATGTTAAACTGCGGCATGGTATCTCAGTGAGCTAGCACAATAAATCGACATCAGTCCTGACTAGTACAAGCAGCCACACAAACACACATACGTACATGCACGTCGCTATATAAGTGCAATAATTTTGGACGCGACGTTAAACCCCATTTCACCTCACCTCATATTGTTTGTAGCTTGGAAACAAACATTTCGCAACATGTTTCACACACAAGAAAACAACAACTGTATTGCCTAAATGGACAGCCATGGTTGTACATGTTTGTCTTTGCGTCAGACGTTGCTGTTGGCCCAGGGCTCACACGGTGGCATTATTATTAATGAGCATATGGTCGGGGAAAGACCCAATTTTGCCACAGCGGCGTTGAACCCTGTTGGTGATCCAATAATACGCTTCTAGACACCTTGAGCGCTTTAATTATTCATCGATGTTTGATCTCAATGTCTGCAGATCCAACCTGACCCACTTATAACATACTTTGCTTTGTTCAACACGTAAATTCTCCAAGCAAATATCTTTAAACTCTTCCTAATTTGGCAAAGCAAACAACTTGTCTTTGCCTCAACAACGCAAACAATCGACTACAAAAGTTCCGTGTTCACTGACTTCTTGCTTTCCCAGAGCTGGTGTAATTAGGTATATGGTATTGTTGAAATCAATACCTGCAGCTGGAGGTACTGGGTGAAATGTAAGACGCGTTAAGAGATCACAGCCAACGCAGATATGTTGTAATATTCTTCCCAGTGCGAGGCCATGTTGTTGCGAAATCGTCTTCCCCTCCTCGCAACCTGGGGCGGTCTGGTAGCCTTGTGGTTAAAGCGTTCGCTCGTCATGCCGAAGACCCGGGTTCGATTCCCGACATGGGTACAATGTGTGAAGCCCATTTCTGGTGTCCCCCGCCGTGATATTGCTGGAATATTGCTAAAAGCGGTGTAAAACCAAACTCACTCACTCACTCACTCCTCGCAACCTGAGCATGGTGTTGGAATACCCTCTTGAGAAGGACGGTCCGTGTTTGTATGCCTGACGTGTAGTTACGAAACTATTTTGTGTGATATTATTAAACCACTAGATTATTATTTTTTTCAAAATTGATAACGGTAATGTGAGTGAATGTTATTTAACGCCGCAAACGTCCAGCTGTATTCCACGGTCTGTACATGTTCGAATCTGGCCCAGGCAAACCAGTGATTGAAAGCGTGAGCACCGATCCCCGCAGTTGGGGTAGGATGACGAACAAACAGCCAAGTCACAGTGCCTAAACACATATTGTCACTTTTAGCGGATGCGATGCTTAACTATAGAGCATCAATGGACTAGAGATATGAATACTGGTTATTTGAATATACATGTCCTATCATTTGTTGTTTTTTTTGCTGTTTAACGCCATACTCAACAGTTTTCACTGATCCGCAAGAAGAAGGAATGAACATGGTGTCTGAATTGTCGGCGAGTCTGACCACCCGATCCCGTTAGTTGCCTCTTACGACAAACATGGGTTGCCGAGGACGAATTCTAATCAGGGTCAGAAGGTTTATATCCTACCAAGTTTACATCTGTAATTATACATCCAACATTTAGATACTTGTTTACATCACCCCCATATAATATATGCTACCTCACAGATAGTGGCAGATACAGGGAAGTCAACACAACTGACAGCAAAGTTCTGAAACAACAAACGTTAACTTCAATGAAAAAACGATACCACACGACATTGATGTATGTTATGCAGACCCGTGAAGATCAGGGGTAGAATAGGTCTTCAGCAACCCATGCTTGCCGTAAAAGGCGACTATGCTTGTCGTAAAAGGCGACTGACGGGATCGGGTGGCCAGGCTTGCGGACTTGGTTGATGCATGTCATCGATCCCAATTGCGTGGATCGATGCTCATGATGTCAACTACTGGATTGTCTGGTTCAGACTCGATTATTTACAGACCGCCGTCATATAGCTGGAATATTGCTTGTGAGAGTTACGTCGCTTAGCTGACAGGATCCGCTAATCGTATGCTCCAATAAGAATTACGCTCCGATTATGGTCCTTGGTTTGTTAGCTCGTTGTTTTCGCTCGTCACGACGAAGACCCGGGTTCGATTCCCCACATGGTACAATGTGGGCAGCCCATTTCTGGTGTCCCCTGCCGTGATATTGCTGGAATATTGCTAAAAGCGGCGTAGAGTCCAACTTACTCACATACACAAGACGTATACGTGATATTACTGAAATACAACACGAAAATTGATAACACCCGCGTAAAACCATATTCGCTCAACGTTTTTGTGTAATAATTTGACGAATGACGATTATTTGAAATATTTAAGGTCTGTTTTACCGAAACTACTGTGATTTTAGATGATGTATAACACGTTTATCTGCGAGATAAGTGCTGCAACTTACAGAACATCTAATGGGCATTATTGCCATGGGCAAGCGTTGACCTTGACCTTCAAATAACGGTTCAACATGTCCCGTGCGAAACATTTATTTTCTGGCACTACATTCAACCCAATGTGATTTCCCAAATTAGCCATTAAATTAGATACCATAAAAAGAATAATTGGTATTGTAAAATACCAAATTGCTTCAATAGAACTCACGCTTGAATTGTCAAAATACACAAAAATAGGAACGCAGGAAGAAAGCCAGTCAAAAAGGTCACGGAGTGCATCAGATCGTTTTAAATCCGTATTGCGTTCTGTATAATCGAGTTTTCAGACTGAGTAAACTTGATTATTTGCAACGCTCACTCTAACGGGATAAAGTTGAAAGAGAATTGGAGATGAGCTAATTGTCTAAAAACAGCGAAGTTGCTCCAAATCTAATCTCCTCCGGTATGAGGAGGGAGAAATGAGGCGGTACAAGATAAGCTCGTGTTTCGTGCAACCTAATCGAAGATGCTGAATACTCAGGGCACTGGGCAACTTGATGTAAGCCGCCACGATTCTCTGTGCAGAGTAGCGTCCCTTGGTCGTGCCTGGATCCGCTGCTCGTTTGTTTGAATCAGCGATTCGCCTTTATTATGATGCTTGATTGGCCTCCCGCCTACCGTTTGCGTTTCACCAAGCTTGAACACGTTTGCGACGGGATCACTGGTACTTGCAATGTTAAGTTGGCATGCCGTGATATAACTTAAATGGTGTTCGGACCACTCTCGACCGCAACCGTGGGGTCATAGATACAGCGTCTGTTCAGTGAGCGGAAGGTCGGTGGTACGATCACCGGCCGCGTCATACCAAAACTCGTTAAAGATGGTACTTTTTGTTGCCTTGCCTGGCGCTCGGCATTAGTAAAATATACGTAACAATATACTATGTCTGAGTGGGGTATCCATGTTAAAACTGCGGCATGGTATCACAGTGCACTTGTCTTGAAGGCAGAGTTAAACCGCCTTTCACCTCTCCTCCTTCAAACGACTCTCGCGGTATACCATTAGAGACGGCTAGCACCAGAGATGTAAATAGAGTGAGTGGGTGAGTTTGGTTTAACGCCGCTTTGAACATTATATCACGGCATGTCAGATGGGTAAAGTCCGAATTCATGCAGGTCTTAACGTTAACCACTGTGAAATACACGAGCACGGGTATGGTGCTTATAAACCTGGACACAAACCAGTCCAAGGGACACAACTCTGCGTGTTGTTGTGCGTTGTTTCAGACCACTAGACCAACTTGCAATCGAGTTTTAAGTAACTTCTAAGCAATGGGTAACCTGATTTGAGACTGAGTGTATGTTTCACATATGACAGGGCATCTAAACGGCCCCGCGAATATCCGGGTTAGAATTGGGTTTCAGTAACTCATTCTTGTCGTAAGCGGCGACTATGCTTGTCGTAAGAGGCGATAAACAGGATCAGGTGGTCAGACTTGGTTGATGCATGTCATCGTATCCCAACTGCGTAGATCGATGCTCGTGATGTCAAACACTAGAGTGTCTGGTCCAGACTCGATTATTTACAGACCGCCGTCATATGGCTGGACTACGAAAATGGAGTACGGCGTTAAACAACAAACAAACTCTACGAGCGAATGAGGATGGTCCAACAGTAGCGAAATTATAACCGGCAGAGACTTCATTTGCTACAAGGTTATAATTCAGATCAAAAGACAATCCAGTCCCTGAGGTATTCGAGGTAAGGAGATACGCCGGCGTATAACAATGCAATCCTAAGTCGACATGACCGACGGCACAAAATGACATCCGATGATTGCATCACAACACAACAGACACGACAGTTGGTGTCGTCGGAATGAGTGGCTAAATACCAGAAGAAAGTTCCCTGGATTCTTCTTGTCGCTTTTAGCAAAATCGATTAGTTGCAACGCGGCTTACTTCTTTTCTCGCTTTTTCCTTTCTCTTCTTAGTGTGTTATGGGATAGAAATTAAGGTTCACAGACAACACCGACATCTATTAAGAGTAACTCCCCTTTGCAGTCTGCAAAGAACCTAAAGAGACCTTCACGAGGGTGGACTTTGATGCAGATGGAACTGACCTGAAAAACACATCTTAACAAAAAAGTGCTCGTCTTGGGAGACAGACATGCAATGTCAGTAGATAAATAGAATAGTGTAGACGGAGAGTCGCACGTGCAGGAAGAATAATGAACAAACAAACGAAAGATGAAATGTGGGTGTGTTTCGGAGGGCAATAGTTACAGTCATACGGCATCTGTTGTTGGGTTTGGCATATTTTTGCTCTTTGTTCATGTTTTTTGTGTTGTTATTTTTGGATGGTGTGTATTTGTAGGCCAATGTGCAGATAGATATGTTTTGTTTGTTTGTTTGTTGTTAAAATCAGCACTCAGCAATATTCCAGATAAATGGCGGCGGTCTGGACCAGACAATCCAGTGATTGACATCATGAGCATCGACCTACGCATTTGGGATACGATGACATGCATCAACCAAGTCAGCTAGCCTGACCACCAGATCCTGTTAGTCGCCTCTTACGACAAGCATGGGTTGCTGACGACCTATTCCAACCCGCATCTTCACGCAAACGAATAGTACATTGCACAATTCCGACTATATCATAAGCATGTGTTTATTGATCAGGGTGACAAATAGATAAACAGATAAACACAAACAAGGTTTGTTTGTTAAGTTTTGCTTTTTTGTTGTTATTGTGTTGTTGGTGGTGGTTATTGGTCGAATTTCTCTGGTTTTTTGTGGGGTGGGTAATTTCTTTTGGAGGGGAAGATTGTTCATTAACGCCGCACTCGGCAATATTCCAGCTACAACTATATGAGGGGGGCCTTTTAATAATTGACACCCTACCAGAGTGAGTGAGTTAAAATCTAACGTCACATCGGCACTATTTCAGCCATGTAGCGACGAGACAGGTTGATATATATACAATTGAGTCATGAATACAAAGTTAAACTTTATATTAACAAATTTGTCAAACATGTTTTATCATCACTGGTTCAGACAATCTAGTGACTGACATCATATACAACGCCCCCGCACGATGACATGCAATCAACCCAATCCCCGCGCCTCACCAAACAATCCATCGTGTCGGCTTTTGCGATTACCCTCAGTTGCTGGGACATATTCTAAACAAATACATAAAGACAAACACGTGAAATACGAAAGGAATGCTATAATAGTCAAACTGAACAACTAGCACAGTGTGTTACATTGGCCAGACAAATTGTTTCCCTTCTTACAAATGTTCCTAGTCAAAAGAGAGAGAAAATATAAAATGTAAGAGTTCAATTGAAATAAAACACACCTCCTTCAATGCTATCACAAAAGAAACGATGACTTTGTTCAAAATCAGAATTTTTCGATCAAACCAAGCATTTTTATGAATCTTTTCTTCTTTTGTCTTACCTGAAATAAAACACACCTCCTTCAATGCTATCACAATAGAAACGATGACTTTGTTCAAAATCAGAATTTTTTCGATCAAACCAAGCATTTTTATGAATCTTTTCTTCTTTTGTCTTACCTGAAGGGCATGCGGGGAAACACTGCTTGGAATTGTTTGCAATTCCACCAAGACAGCTGACGTCACAGCATAGCTGTTTTAATATTGCCTCCCAGGACAGATGTTTTTGTCTCATGAGTTTATTGTTACAAATGCCTATTACTCATTCATCTGTAGAAAATGTACACGTTTTAAAGAAATACCCAACAAGTTGATATAGTGGTGAGGTTAAGACGGTCAATAACGTTTCAGCTGGTAAACGAAAGGCGTGACGAATAAACGTTTATTGTTTTATTGCAGGCCGAAGACAAACAGTGCCAGATGCGGTTTTATTCCATGATGTTAATGACACAAAAGCTGCTACATTGTAAGCTGTATTATACAGCCGGTGTGTTTGATAAGCCTATTGATTCTGTTTGTCTCTCTCCATAACCTATGTTCATGAGAAAACGACACGGGCCTCCACGTCCACCAAACGTCCTTAAAGAGGCATGGATCAGGACCAGAGATATTAGTTCCATATTTCATGGGATTCAACCGGATTGGATTCCAGTCCCACATGCGTACAAGCCATTGCACCCCCTTTCATGTAAAACGGCGTTTATTAATGACATTTGCAAACCAACCGCTTCTCCTGTCTGAACAGCCGCGGGGGAGACCAAACTGACCGCTACCATGAACCAGATGGCGGGAATATGGACGAGTCAAATTGACCATGACTGGGTAACCACTGGCCATCTGGTCTAAGTGGGCAGAGAATGATATCAAGGGATCGTGCCCCTTATTGGCTAATTCGCTCTAAATGATTTCATTATTTGCTTTCAGATAAAGCCAGTTAACGCATGGTCAACAAAGGCGACGTGGACTAATGGGAGAATCACAAAACTACTGAGGTGGAACACGCCTTGGTCAAAGCAAACATCGTCAGATTATAGCAATTATAGCAAACAACTCAAATAAGTTAATGATTGAGTATGGTTTTACGCCGCGTTTAGCAATAGTCCAACAATATCACAGGGGGACACCATTAATGGGCTTCACACATTGTACCCATGTCGGGAATCGAACCCGGGTCTTCGGTGTGAGGAGCGAACGCTTTAACCACAAGGCTACCTGACCGCCCCCTCAAATAAATTCAAGAACACGCGATTCTTTTATATTACTATATTTAATATATCATGGCAAGACCATGCATAGATACAGTCATGTCAGATTGACTATAGTATATTAAAGAATCGGGTGTTCTTTAACTTCTTTTGAGTAGTATACATTCATGGCTAAATCATATTTATTGTGAAACATACATACGTGGTCAAAATAGGTGGTCAATGTATATACATGTTCAAATCATACGTAGTTTTGGATTGGCATTTAGAAGTTGAAAGTCCATGGAGACATAACATTTTCGGGTCAGAATAGGTCTTCAGGGACCCATGCTTGCCGTAAAAGGCCACATATTCTTGTCGTAAGAGGCGACTAACGGGATCGGGTGGTCAGGGCTTGCTGACGTGGTTGGCGCTTGTCATCGTATCCCAATTGCGTGGATCGATGCTCATGATGTCAATCACTAGATTGTCTAGTCCAGACTCGATAATTTACAGACCGCCGTCATAGCTAGAATATTGCCGAGTGTGGCGTTAAACAACAAACAAATAAACAAAACATTTTATGGATAAAGACGTTATTGTTTGTAACGTTTCTGACTACTTCTTGTCCCTCCATTCATTTATCTGAAGATGGGGCAAGAAGTAGGTCTGACACTTCATTTCGACAATAAAGAAGTTGTCATAGTTACAAGTTCCATGTCTTCAAATCACACTTGCATTGTAGAATCATAATAGTCACGTAGATCTAGTCAAATCAGGCATAGACGGTCAAATATCTGGTCAATGTATGCACGGTCATATCAAACATACGTGGTCAGATAATAAACTGCCGAGAAAAAGAAACAAATCTTTGATGGTGGTTAAAAATGAAACAAATAAGAAATGGTTATTCGGTGGTGATGTATTTGACACGGGTATCACAGTTATGTTTTGAACCTTACGTTTGCAATGTTTCAGCGACTGTATTCAGTCTAGTAACGGTTTGCTAACGTTTGTATTTTTGGGGCAAATCCACTTGTCAAGTGTATACTTTCTTTTGCCCGGAGGTGTATCTGCATATTAGTCATATTATCTGCATGTCACGTTATCAGGTGCCTACAGAATCTCCAAATCAGCTTTATTTGCAGAAGAAATTCCCGTCGTAGAGCAAACGTGAAACAACGGTTTCCTAAGCCGAATTCCGTCCCTGTTTTTGTCGACGTTCAAATGGTTTCTTCTTCTAAGTAAATTGCCGCAGCGAAATGACATCCGAGAACCAGTTTTAAGGAATCGCAATTTATTGTGTCTATCCTAACAGTAAAGCACCTATAACTGTACTACAAGAAACAATAGCTTCTAGAATAATGACTAAGGGAGCGTAAAAAACGGTACGCTTAGAGCATGATGTCTAGCAGGGACAAGGCGCAATATAAATGGATTACAATCAAACAGATTACTTGAAACTGTATACATCGGGCAAGTGAAATGTCAAGATTTAATTGACCGCTGTTTCTGTGTGTATATTATGAAACAATTGTTACATTGCTACCTAATACACTTTATAAAGAATCTACTTTTGTCTCTTGTTGTTAAAATGTCTTTTTTAGAAGCTATATATCATTGCCAAAGCGCGGAGGAAATACAGAGGACCGCGCGCGTACACTTGTTTACGATCTGGCTGAACTTTAAAAATCTATGTAAGCGAACTCTTGACAAGGTTTTACAAGCTGGTCATATACTGCCGGGTTTCAAATCGTGTATAAATATTGAAAGATTACGAATCTATTAACTGGGGAATTCATTGTGAAATACAACTCTGGTTCATGTTAAAACGAATACGCCACTAAGAATAGGTCTTTGTCGTAAAATACATATTAATCTGCATCTTGTAAAACAACACAGTACAAATATGTTTTTTTCTAATCAGAAAAGTCAAATGTTCACTATTTGAAAGTAAACCTGTTTCTTTCACAAGGTAGAACATGGATAATGAGACACAATGCTGCTATCACGTACAGGTTGTCAGGATGTATTTTGATGGGGCGTGGGTTTATGCATCTCAAGGGTTTCCAAGGTATTCTAAGTCTATTTTGGACCCGATTCAACATAGCAATCTTATAAAATGCTACAACAAGTGTGTATTTTAAGAAGATGTGAGGTTATGGTGGCGTTTTTGTCCCTGTCACGGCTTTGATGATAACAGAAGAGGCATAAATACCCTGAGGAGGTTTTGTGAATGATTCTTTACGACTTTACCAAACGGAAGGTTACAATGTTCCAACAAAAAGAGACTCCTGTGTTTGTACATGGAGCTCACCTATCTGAAGCTGCATATCAAAGAGGATGCAGTTCCGAAGACCTTAATGTTAACATCATGAAGTAGTTTTAATATTTGAGGACATTAAAAATTATGTAATGCCAACTTTGAAATGTCAGTTCTGCGGTTTTTAAAATTGGACATATATCAAATTCATGTGTCTCTGTCATGAGATTGAAAAGGTAACCTTCTGTGTGTTGTTTAGGGGTGTGTGTGGTAGACTAGTGGCTATAAGCGTTGCTCGTCACGCCGAAGACCTAGGTTCGATGGGTACAATGTGTGAAGCCCATTTCTAGTGTCCCCCGCCGTGATTTTGTGGGAATATCGCTCCCCACCCAAATCCCCCCCCCCCCCCACCCCCCCCCCCCCACCCCCCACCCCCCACCCCCCACCATCGAGGTTGCACACGTGGTCAAGCGTGATTTCTGTCATATTTGCTACGGCAACACCCTTGCATCCTTGGTGTTTCCATCTTGGATATCCGATGCAATGTAACACTGTCCTTGTTGACACTCGATGGCGGGCGGGACCAGGGGTGTTGAACCAATATCTTTCACCATGTCACTCACTCACTCCGGTTCAACTCGAAACGAAAAAAAAAACGTCTTGAACATGACAGTTCAAATGGAAACACTCACACAAAATCACAAAATATAGATTCCTGTTCTAGATTCCTGGTGATTGAGGCTCCTGATCATGAACCAATTAAATTAAATCCATTTGATGTATCTAAAGCTGTATCTGGAATTTGTAGAGAGGTAAGAAATGTTTCTCCTCTTCGGTCTGGCTCTCTTCTTGTGGAGTGTGACCGGAGACAACAATCTCTAAATCTTTTGTCAGTAACACAGTTTGCAAATGTTGAGGTTGTTGTGTCCGCTCACAGAACACTAATCTCATGTCGGGGCATCGTTCGAGACCGAGTGCGTTGCCTTTCTGATATGACCGAATAAGAGATTCAAGCTGAACTTAAAGATCAGGGTGTAACAGCTTCTCGCGTTTCACCAAAAACGTTGAAGGTGTTATCAGCCAAACAAACACTTACTTGCTAACTTTTGCCTGCACGTCAGTTCCACGGTCTATTAAGGCTGGACATTTTAACATCGGAGTGGAGGTGTATGTCCCCTCTCCACTCAGATGTTATACATGTCAACAGTTTGGCCACGGTTCTAAATCGTGTCGCAGCTCTGTGGTGTGTCATCGATGTGGTGACCACCATGGCCACGGTTCTAAATCGTGTCGCAGCTCTGCGGTGTGTCATCGATGTGGTGACCACCATGGCCACGGTTCTACATCGTGTCGCAGCTCTGTGGTGTGTCATCGATGTGGTGACCACCATGGCCACGGTTCTAAATCGTGTCGCAGCTCTGTGGTGTGTCATCGATGTGGTGAACACAATGGCCACGGTTCTAAATCGTGTCGCAGCTCTGTGGTGTGTCATCGATGTGGTGAACACCATGGCCACGGTTCTAAATCGTGTCGCAGCTCTGTGGTGTGTCATCGATGTGGTGACCACCATGGCCACGGTTCTAAATCGTGTCGCAGCTCTGTGGTGTGTCATCGATGTGGTGACCACCATGGCCACGGTTCTAAATCGTGTCGCAGCTCTGTGGTGTGTCATCGATGTGGTGAACACAATGGCCACGGTTCTAAATCGTGTCGCAGCTCTGCGGTGTGTCATCGATGTGGTGAACACAATGGCCACGGTTCTAAATCGTGTCGCAGCTCTGTGGTGTGTCATCGATTTGGTGAACACAATGGCCACGGTTCTAAATCGTGTCGCAGCTCTGCGGTGTGTCATCGATGTGGTGAACACCATGGCCACGGTTCTAAATCGTGTCGCAGCTCTGTGGTGTGTCATCGATGTGGTGAACACAATGGCCACGGTTCTAAATCGTGTCGCAGCTCTGTGGTGTGTCATCGATGTGGTGAACACCATGGCCACGGTTCTAAATCGTGTCGCAGCTCTGTGGTGTGTCATCGATGTGGTGACCACCATGGCCACGGTTCTAAATCGTGTCGCAGGTCTGTGGTGTGTCATCGATGTGGTGACCACCATGGCCACGGTTCTAAATCGTGTCGCAGGTCTGTGGTGTGTCATCGATGTGGTGAACACCATGGCCACGGTTCTAAATCGTGTCGCAGCTCTGTGGTGTGTCATCGATGTGGTGAACACCATGGCCACGGTTCTAAATCGTGTCGCAGCTCTGTGGTGTGTCATCGATGTTGTGAACACCATGGCCACGGTTCTAAATCGTGTCGCAGCTCTGTGGTGTGTCATCGATGTGGTGAACACCATGGCCACGGTTCTAAATCGTGTCGCAGCTCTGCGGTGTGTCATCGATGTGGTGACCACCATGAAAATTCTGAATGTCAAAATGACACTGTGGCGGCACTCATGTTGCCTCATCAAAGTCTTGCCCTGAGTGGCAACGCCAATCAGAAATTGTTAAAATAAAGTACCAAAATAACATCTCATTTTCTGAGGCAGACAAAAGCTCCCTCAACTCTACCTTACTCTACTGTGGTCAGTCGACATGTCTCAACTACATCTATCACGTGTCAGACTGACTTAACATGGGTAAATTCAGATCAGCCTGTTAAAACCATTTCAGTTATTAAGCCCTTATCAGCACATTCAGAAACTCAAACTATCAATCTTACTGTGGAGCAGAATGAACCAGCTACTGTGGTTCAGGCTGAGCCAGTTACTGTCACACCAGAAGTTGCTCACTTGTCAAAGAAACAAAGGAAAAAACTTACTGGACAAATTAAATGTAGGACACCTATTCCTTCGGATCTTACTGTACATAACTCATTTGGTCCTTTGGACATGGAGGTTACTCCATCACAGGACAGAGGAAGGAGTGTTTCTTCTTCACGTTCACGCGGGAGGTCTCCAATTGAACCACCATAACTCGCTCGATGAATTTGATCCAATGGAATTGCAGAGGACTGGGAAGATATTTCAATGAGATACACTTATTAGTTCAAGATTATAAACCGTCTGCATTATGTCTCCAAGAGACATATCTTAAACATACAGATACTTTAGACCTGAGGCGGTATAATTGTCATCATTCATTTTCTCCTCCGGGTGACAAAGCGACTGGAGGCTCTACTATATTAGTCAGACAGGACGTCATACATAGCGCTGTTCATCTGAATACTAACCTTCAAGCCGTTGCTATCCGCCTTACCTTGAACGTTGCATTGACTTTGTGCTCTTTATATATACCACCTTCATCTGCTCTTCTAAAGTCTGATCTTCAGAATCTATATGATCAGCTCCCTAAGTCCTGTATCATCATGGGCGATTTAGATGGACATAACCCTCTATGGGGAAGTACAAATACAAACAATAAAGGGAAAGTCATTGAAGATTTTATTTCTGATAATCATTTATGCATATTTCTTGATTCAAACACATATGTACATTCTGCAAATGGAACGTATTCTGTCCTTGATCTGTCCCTCGCAGATTCAACTGTTTACAATGAATTTGAATGGTCTGTGCATGATGACCTTTGTGGAAGTGTTCACTTCCCCACTGTCCTAAACTATCTTCAACCGGATGATGGACCACCCAAATCTCGGTGGAATTTTACAAAGGCAAATTGGATTTTATATGAAATATTATGTGGTGGAAAATTGAAACCTGACAATTTCAGAAATGTACCTGATCCTATCCAGTTGTTTTCGAGTCAACTCAATAATATTGCTGACCAAACAATTCCTAAGTCCTCTGCAAATCCTCATATTCGTAAACCATGGTTTGATAATGAATGCAAACAAGCAAGAAATTGTAGGAAGAAAGCAGAAAATATTTCCGCAAATACCCTACAGTACATAATTTGAATAATGTTAAACTTACTAGTGCCAAGCCACGACGTGCTTATAAACATAATAAGCGCTAATCTTGGAGGAACTATGTCTCAAAAAAATTAATTCACGTACACCCATGTCTAAGGTGTGGAACATGGTTGAAAACACAAAAGGCAAAGGCTCAAAATCTACTATACACCATCTTAAGGAAGGTGATCACCTACTAACTGATAAGACTAACATTGCAAATAAACTTGGCGAAACTCTTGCCAAACATTCTTCATCGTCAAATTATGTTCCTGAGTTTCAGAGATATCAGAAACAACAGGAAAAGAAAAAAGTTAATTTTGATTCTAATAACGGTGAAGATTATAATGAGGTATTTTCCATACATGAACTACATACTGTACTTGAGCAAACTCATGATACTGCTCCAGGGGATGATAATATCCACTGTCAGTTATTGAAGCATTTGCCTGAATCGTGTCTTGAGGCACTTTTAGATATTTTTGACAAAATATGGACGTCGGGGAATTTCCTCCTTCATGGCATTATGCCATTGTAGTCCCCATACCAATACCTGGCCGGGATCATACATATCCTTCAAATTACCGCCCTATATCTTTAACCAGTTGCGTTTGCAAAACCATGGAACGAATGGTAAACAATAGATTAGTTTGGTATTTGGAAACCAGTAATCTAATTACAAATATTCAATGTGGTTTCCGCAAAAATCGAATTTCTATAGATCAATTTCTACGACATTTAGTACGAATCCTTTGTAAAAAATGCTATTATAAGCAAACAACATGTAGTGTCAGTTTTCTTCGATCTTGAGATGGCCTACGGTACTATCTGGAAGCATGGTATTCTGAAGGATTTACATGATTGTGGCTTGAGGGGTCGTCTACCTCATTTTATATCACAATTATTATCAGACAGACAATTTCAAGTCCGAGTGGGTTCCACCCTGTCTGACCATTATAATCAGGATCAGGGTGTCCCACAAGGCAGTATTTTGTCTGTTTCATTATTTAGTATAAAAATACACAGTGGATGACTTTATTGTTTCTTGTCGTTGAAAAAATATGCATATAATAGCGAGGCAGTTACAAATCTGTCTCACTAAAATTCATAAATGGTCCCTTGAAAATGGACTTTAAATTTTCTACATCAAAAACTAATTGTATACATTTCTGCAGAAAACATAAGCCGCATAAGGACCCTGAACTGTATTTAAATGGTACCCCTATCAAAGTTGTGAAGGAGGCCAAGTTCTTGGGACTTATTTACGATAGCCATTTAACTTTTTTCCACATATTAAATACCATAAAGCTAAAATGCCTGAAGGCACTTGATGTGTTGAAAGTCGTTTCTACTTCGGCGTGGGGAGGGGATCGGACAACACTCATGCACTTGTACAGGTCCCTGGTCCGTTCAAAACTTGGTTACGGCTCCATCGTCTATGGTGGAGCCTGTAAAAGTACACTACAAAAATTAGATACCATCCATCACCAAGGCCTGAGGCTTTGCCTTGGAGTTTTCAGAACATCTCCTATTCATAGCCTGTATGTGGAGGCGGATGAACCATTCCTCACGCAAGCAACGGCGTCTCAAAATTGTCATTACAATATATCACATGTCCTACTTGACTATGTTGATTTTTCCATCACAATGGGATAACTATTTCAAATCATCAACTCTTAAGGATCTTTTCAATAGAATTAATCCTCATTAATTATTGTCTTTTAAAAGAAATTGAACTTATTAATAAATTTTGATGTACATAATTGTTTCTTAAATTGGTAGTGTCTAATTGTGAACAGAGATTGTTATTGGCTGTGCCCTTGATGGGGGTTAAAGTACTGTAAAATTATTGTCCCCCTGAGAGGGTATAGTAAGTCCATATTATTCGATGTACGTTATTCCTATTATAGTTTTAATCGTAGAATGTGTGTTCTTTTAAATTCGGCTAAATTTCCTAATCGTCGTCAACACCTGAAAGGATGATGTAAATCCTGCTGGGGTCCATGCAGGTAGCAAAGGTAGTGATCTACCTTCAGTTGCTGGCGATCTATAGCTCTTTTTTATAATGTATTATACTGTCTTGTGATGTATTTTGATGGTTTCATGCGAGTTTTAAATCATATTTCGGGATAAGCCTAGTTATTATACTGTCCCTTGTTGACAGGTTTTTATAGTTTACATGTATTTTTTGTGTATAACCTAAAGTCACTATTTGGCCGAAATATTGCCGATGTGACTTAAAATCTTAACTCCCTCACTCACTCACACGGAATGTGCACGCCATGTTGTTTCTGAACCGATTGTCTATTTCTTTCGCAATGTTGACTTGACTATACATAGACGTGTTAGTCCAGCCAAAACATAACACCGAAATTCCAGCCTAGTCCGGCAAGGTTGGAAATTGGACTTCTATAGTCAGTTAACCCACATGCCCTGGGAAGATTGGCTGCCTTTGACTTCTTGACGATACTGAAGACTCTCGCACTCCCATTCTGGCAACCTTATCTCGTCATGGAACTTTCACAAAACAATTACTGGGATCCGAATACACGATTGTGTCATATTAAATCATAGATTAGAGTTTCAGGCACCATAAGCGTTTTAATTATGTTGATTCATGTCAATATATACCTAAACGTTAATCCAGAGCGATCAGATCGAACACGGAACTGCCTGGCTACTTCGCAACCATACGTGCATAAAACCAGCTCAAATCTCTGTCCAAACACACTCGCCACGTAACAGTAAACTGGTTTGGTTGCGTGGCTGCGATACGATCGTCGACAGAAAACGAGCCCCGAGATGTGCATGGGATCAGTCTGTTTCCGTCAATGATAAAGAACGAACGTTACCCATCTTTTGTTCGGGGATGATTAATCCACAGTTAAACACGCAAACTGAACCTTCCTTACATGTACTGATGTGAAATATTGGAGGACATCATTTGTAAAATGTCAGGGGACTTTTTAAAGTGTCAGTGTGCACAGGAAAGATAGTTTATCTTGTCGTTGACTGGACAGAAATACTGGGTAAAGTCAGAACGGGCGACACTGTCTGGTCGAGACGTTCAGGAGAACTTTGCAAACAATATTTTGTGTGCATTTTTTATTTCAGATATGGGTCCTGCCTTTAACCACCAGCGTCGAGTCGATGGTGTGCTAAATGGGACTTCACAGTCTGCTGTCTAGGTTGTGAAGGGGACTTCACAGTCTGCTGTCTAGGTTGTGAAGGGGACTTCACAATCTGCTGTCTAGGGTGTGAAGGGGACATCACAGTCTGCTGTCTAGGCTGTGAAGGGTACTTCACACTCTGTTGTCTAGGGTGGGAAGGGTACGCATTCAGTGGGTTGTTACTCATACAGACGCATTCAGTGGGTTGTTACTCATACAGACGCATGTAGTGTGGTGTTACTTATACAGACGCATGTAGTGTGGTGTTACTTATACAGACGCATTCAGTGTGTTGTCACTCATACAGACGCATTCAGTGTGTTGTAACCCATCCAGACGCATTCAGTGTGTTGTTACTCATAGAGACGCATTCAGTGTGTTGTCACTCATACAGACGCATTCAGTGTGTTGTCACTCATACAGACGCATTCAGTGTGTTGTCACTCATACAGACGCATTCAGTGTGTTGTAACCCATCCAGACGCATTCAGTGTGTTGTTACTCATAGAGACGCATTCAGTGTGTTGTCACTCATACAGACGCATTCAGTGTGTTGTCACTCATACAGACGCATTCAGTGTGTTGTTACCCATACAGACGCATTCAGTGTGTTGTTACTCATACAGACGCATTCAGTGCGTTTTTACTTATACAGACGCATTCAGTGCGTTTTTACTTATACAGACGCATTCAGTGTGTTGTTACTCATACAGACGCATTCAGTGTGTTTTTACTCATACAGACGCATTTAGTGTGTTGTTACTCATACAGACGCATTCAGTGTGTTGTCACTCATACAGACGCATTCAGTGTGTTGTAACCCATCCAGACGCATTCAGTGTGTTGTTACTCATACAGACGCATTCAGTGTGTTGTCACTCATACAGACGCATTCAGTGTGTTGTTACTCATACAGACGCATTCAGTGTGTTGTTACTCATACAGACGCATTCAGTGTGTTGTTACTTATAGAGACGCATTCAGTGTGTTGTTACTTATAGAGACACATGAAGTGTGTTGTTACTCATACAGACGCATTAAGTGTGTTGTTACTTATACAGACGCATTCAGTGTGTTGTTACCCATACAGACGCATTCAGTGTGTTGTTACCCATACAGACGCATTCAGTGTGTTGTTACCCATACAGACGCATTCAGTGTGTTGTTACTTATACAGACGCATGCGGTGTGTTGTTACTCAAAGAGACGCATTCAGTGTGTTGTTACCCATACAGACGCATTCAGTGTGTTGTTACTTATACAGACGCATTCAGTGTGTTGTTACTCAAAGAGACGCATTCAGTGTGTTGTTACTAATACAGACACATTCAGTGTGTTGTTACCCATACAGACACATTCAGTGTGTTGTTACTTATACAGAAGCATGCGGTGTGTTGTTACTCATACAGACACATTCAGTGTGTTGTTACTCATACAGACGCATTCAGTGTGTTTTTACTCATACAGACACATTCAGTGTTTTGTTACTTATACAGACGCATGCGGTGTGTTGTTACTCATACAGACACATTCAGTGTGTTGTTACCCATACAGACGCATTCAGTGTGTTGTTACCCATACAGACGCATTCAGTGTGTTGTTACTCATACAGACACATTCAGTGTGTTGTTACCCATACAGAGGCATTCAGTGTGTTGTTACTCATACAGACGCATTCAGTGTGTTGTTACTCATACAGACGCATTCAGTGTGTTGTTACTCATACAGACGCATTCAGTGTGTTGTTACTCATACAGACGCATTCAGTGTTTTGTTACTCATACAGACGCATTCAGTGTGTTGTTACTCATACAGACGCATTCAGTGTGTTTTTACTCATACAGACGCATTCAGTGTTTTGTTACTTATACAGACGCATGCGGTGTGTTGTTACTCATACAGACACATTCAGTGTGTTGTTACCCATACAGACGCATTCAGTGTGTTGTTACTCATACAGACGCATTCAGTGTGTTGTCACTCAAAGAGACGCATTCAGTGTGTTGTTACTTATACAGACGCATTCAGTGTGTTGTTACCCATACAGACGCATTCAGTGTGTTGTTACCCATACAGACGCATTCAGTCTGTTGTTACTTATAGAGACGCATTCAGTGTGTTGTTACTCATACAGACGCATTCAGTGTTTTGTTACTCATACAGACGCATTCAGTGTGTTGTTACTCATACAGACGCATTCAGTGTGTTTTTACTCATACAGACGCATTCAGTGTTTTGTTACTTATACAGACGCATGCGGTGTGTTGTTACTCATACAGACACATTCAGTGTGTTGTTACCCATACAGACGCATTCAGTGTGTTGTTACTCATACAGACGCATTCAGTGTGTTGTCACTCAAAGAGACGCATTCAGTGTGTTGTTACTTATACAGACGCATTCAGTGTGTTGTTACCCATACAGACGCATTCAGTGTGTTGTTACCCATACAGACGCATTCAGTCTGTTGTTACTTATAGAGACGCATTCAGTGTGTTGTTACTTATAGAGACACATGAAGTGTGTTGTTACTCATACAGACGCATTCAGTGTGTTGTTACTCATACAGACGCATTCAGTGTGTTGTTACTGATACAGACGCATTTAGTGTGTTGTTACTCATACAGACACATTCAGTGTGTTGTTACTCATACAGACACATTCAGTGTGTTGTTACTCATACAGACGCATTCAGTGTGTTGTTACTCATACAGACACATTCAGTGTGTTGTTACTCATACAGACACATTCAGTGTGTTGTTACTCATACAGACCCATTCAGTGTGTTGTTACCCATACAGACGCATTCAGTGTGTTGTTACTCATACAGACGCATTCAGTGTGTTGTCACTCAAAGAGACGCATTCAGTGTGTTGTTACTTATACAGACGCATTCAGTGTGTTGTTACCCATACAGACGCATTCAGTGTGTTGTTACCCATACAGACGCATTCAGTCTGTTGTTACTTATAGAGACGCATTCAGTGTGTTGTTACTCATACAGACGCATTCAGTGTTTTGTTACTCATACAGACGCATTCAGTGTGTTGTTACTCATACAGACGCATTCAGTGTGTTTTTACTCATACAGACGCATTCAGTGTTTTGTTACTTATACAGACGCATGCGGTGTGTTGTTACTCATACAGACACATTCAGTGTGTTGTTACCCATACAGACGCATTCAGTGTGTTGTTACTCATACAGACGCATTCAGTGTGTTGTCACTCAAAGAGACGCATTCAGTGTGTTGTTACTTATACAGACGCATTCAGTGTGTTGTTACCCATACAGACGCATTCAGTGTGTTGTTACCCATACAGACGCATTCAGTCTGTTGTTACTTATAGAGACGCATTCAGTGTGTTGTTACTTATAGAGACACATGAAGTGTGTTGTTACTCATACAGACGCATTCAGTGTGTTGTTACTCATACAGACGCATTCAGTGTGTTGTTACTGATACAGACGCATTTAGTGTGTTGTTACTCATACAGACACATTCAGTGTGTTGTTACTCATACAGACACATTCAGTGTGTTGTTACTCATACAGACGCATTCAGTGTGTTGTTACTCATACAGACACATTCAGTGTGTTGTTACTCATACAGACACATTCAGTGTGTTGTTACTCATACAGACCCATTCAGTGTGTTGTTACTCATACAGACGCATTTAGTGTGTTGTCACTCATACAGACACATTCAGTGTGTTGTTACTCATACAGACACATTCAGTGTGTTGTTACTCATACAGACGCATTCAGTGTGTTGTTACCCATACAGACACATTCAGTGTGTTGTTACCCATACAGACGCATTCAGTGTGTTGTCACTCATACAGACGCATTCAGTGCGTTGTTACTCATACAGACGCATTCAGTGTGTTTTTACTCATACAGACGCATTCAGTGTTTTGTTACTTATACAGACACATTCAGTGCGTTGTTACTCATACAGACGCATTTAGTGCGTTGTTACTCATACAGACGCATTTAGTGTGTTGTCACTCATACAGACGCATTCAGTGTGTTGTTACCCATCCAGACGCATTCAGTGTTTTGTTACTTATACAGACACATTCAGTGTGTTTTTACTCATACAGACACATTCAGTGCGTTGTTACTCATACAGACGCATTTAGTGTGTTGTCACTCATACAGACGCATTCAGTGTGTTGTTACCCATACAGACACATTCAGTGCGTTGTTACTCATACAGACGCATTCAGTGTGTTGTCACTCATACAGACGCATTTAGTGTGTTGTCACTCATACAGACGCATTCAGTGTGTTGTTACCCATACAGACACATTCAGTGTGTTGTTACTGATACAGACGCATTTAGTGTGTTGTTACTCATACAGACACATTCAGTGTGTTGTTACTCATACAGACGCATTCAGTGTGTTGTTACCCATACAGACGCATTAAGTGTGTTGTTACCCATACAGCAGCACTTAGCAATATTTTGCCCCGCGTATTCATATATACATATACACACATATGTATATGTATATGTATATGTATATGTATATGTATATGTGTGTATACCTTAGAGAGAGAGAGAGAGAGAGAGCATATCAGTATTTACATATGTGTACTCAGTTTGTGACATGTTGCTCTAATAACTCTATCTTTAAGCAGCTGAGCCTACCATTCCCTACAGAGCTACTGCGAGCGTCTTTTGTCATCTCTGCAGCTGGAGCGGGCCACGGAGTTGCAGTCGCTGTGATGGAGACAATGCTGCACGGCGTATTGTGCGTGTCGTGAGGCCGAAGCCTCCTGAGTCACTCCACCCTCCCACTGGCAGACGCGCGCTCTTCTGGGATTATCCTTATTAATGTAAAAAGAGGCCTAGAGTTGTATCTCTCCCCAAACCTTTAATCAGACTTAACATGCTTGTGCATTCTTCAGCCTAAGGCTTCGGGGCATATTGTTCAATAAGAAAGACATGATCATCAGATCTACTTATGGACACCACTTCGTGGATTTGAGAAGCAAGTGTCTTCAGTTCAAAATCCACACTTAGTACAGCACACAATTTTAGAACATACTTCACACGACTAAAAGGATATTGGCTGTCAGTACAAATTAGATGTAACAATACGGAGAGTAAACCTGTCTCTCCTATGTTCCCGGCGTGGATCAGGCATCATAATGACAGCAAGCTGCCACTGGATGGTGGTACCTGGTCCTGTGCACATATGGACCGCCTCCGTGGTCTAGTGGAGGAGCGTCCGCCCGGAGAGCGGAAGGTCCGGGGTTCGATCCCCGACCGCGTCATACCAAAAGACGTTAAAAGATGGTACTTGTTGTTACCCTGTCTGGCGCTCGGCATTAAGAGGCTAAAACAAGGACTGGTCGTCTCGGAGTCAGTATACTGTGTCTGAGTGGGGTATTCATGTTAAACTGCGCCATGGTATTTCAGTGAGCTAGCACTATAAATCGGCATCAGTCCGGACTAGTACAAGCAGCCACACAAACACACACGCGTTCATGCACGTCGCTATATGAGTGCAATAATCTTGGACGCGACGTTAAACCCCATTTCATTCACCACCTGTGCACATATCGTTGGTTGAGAGTGATGGGTGGGTGACTTTGCTCGGCAAACCTGACCCCTGACAAATTCTTGGGCAACACTTTAGATGTCCAACACTGAAGGTGTTGCTTGTTTGTTTGTTTGTTTGTTTGTTGGTTGGTTGGTTTGTTGTTTAACGCCGCATTCAGCAATATTCCAGCTATGTGACGGCGGTCTGTATATAATCGAGTCTGGACCAGACAATCCAGTGATTGACATCATGACATCGATCAACGCAATTGGGATTGATGACATGTAACAACCAAGTCAGTGAGCCTGACCACCCATCCCGCTAGTCGCCTCTTTCGACAAGCATAGTCGCATTTAACGGCAAACATTGGTTGCTGAAGACCTATTCTATCCCGGATCTTCACGGGTACAACCACAGCAGAGGTAGTAGTAAATCAGTGATTGACATCATGAGCATCGTTCTACGCATTGGGGATACGATGACATGCATCAACCAAGCCAGCGAGTATCACCACCCGATCCTATTTGTCACCGCTTACGACAACCACAGGCGTTAAACAACAAACAAACAAACCACACAGTCCACTACAATCCAGTCTTGTAAAAGACTCGACTTCGTACATACCCCATGGGCAGCTTTAGCGTAGAGTACTGTACTTCAAGCGGTAGACAAGACAGCGTTACAATTCTGTCGTCCACAGAGGGACCTAGCAGCTCTAGTCATCTGACAGCGTGGTGTTGCTTTGTAGGCCGTGATGAAATGTGTCTGGAGTGTACAATCACTGTTAATGACTGCTGGACCTTCGACTAATGAAGTGTTACACGCAGCACGTACATGTATTGTTAGCTAATGACATCTAAAGGGGATTGCCCCGTGCTGTCAGCCTCCTCGCCCACAGTAAGGCTACTCAAGACGCACTCAGTACCACAACCGATTTCTCGCCAAATATGTTTGCTTTCGTAAAAGTGATTTTACACGTTGTTCGTATTTGTCATAGTGATTCCATGATTTCGTAAAGTGTGTATTGTTTATACTGTTTGCATTTGCGCAACTTACACCAAATATCTTACCACTAAATACAGATCAGTTTCAAAAGCAAGTCTTTTGGAAAAAAATAAAACATGTATATTATTTTTGTCAAATATTTATCTTTTCATGATTGAACTTTATTGGCGGTCATTCCATCTCATAATACATACATTAATAATAGAGGTCACCAGATTACGCCAGAATAGTCAATTGTTACGAAGAAAGAACCAAATGTTATCATAAAGGTAATCATTCGCACGTAAATAATGAAATGAAAAAATACAAATGCAAAACAAAAGCAATGAACTAAATTTACATCTAAAACATATAAAACAAAGAACCATGTGTGCTAAACATCGTTAGTGTACACAAAAGGACACCAGCCGCTAAAGGTCACCATTCACAACAAAGAACGCTGCAATGATGTGTGGATGTGCAACCTGCATGTACCCTGCAGAACGTCAACGAGCTGCACAACGCATTCAATTAATACGTCATTGGTCTGGCACATCATGATAGGCTTCAATCATACAAATATATAAATATATGTACAAATATGTATATATAATTATATATGTGTGTGTGTGTGTGTGTGTGTGTGTGTGTGTGTGTGTGTGTGTGTGTGTGTGTGTGTGTGTGTGGTGTCTGTCTCTGTGTGTGTATGTGGTGTGTGTGTGTGGTGTCTGTCTCTGTGTGTGTGTGTGTGGTGTCTGTGTGTGTGGTGTCTGTCTGTGTGTGTGTGTGTGTGTGGTGTCTGTCTGTCTGTGTGTGTGTGTGTGTGTGTGTGTGTGTGTGTGTGTGTGTGTGTGTGTGTGTGTGTGTGTGTGTGTGTGTGTGTGTGTGTGTGTGTGTGTGTGTGTGTGTGTGCCTTTAGGATGTCACCCAGCGGGGATTCCGGGTTAGGTCCCCATCACCCCGTGTTAGTCTTAAGAGGCGACCAACATGATCCGGTAGTCAGGTTGGGGTTTGGTTGATGGCGTGTCATCGTACCCCGACGGCGTGGATCGTTGACCACACTATCAATCACTTGATTGTCTGGATCAGTCTCGATTATATGGATGGATTATAGTAGCAGGAGCAGTCGGAGCCGTAGAGCTATTTTTTTCGTTGTTTTTATTGTTTAACGCCGCACTCAGCAATATTCCAGCTAAATGACGGCGGTCTGTAAATAATCTAGTCTGTACCAGGGATACGATGACATGCGTCAACCAAGTCAACGAGCCTGGCAAACCGATCCCGTTAGTCGCCTCTTACGACAAGCATGGGTTGCTGAAGATCTTCAAGGGTCACTAGTAGTAGTAGTAGTAGTAGTAGTAGTAGTAGTAGTAGTAGTAGTAGTAGTAGTGGTAGTAGTAGTAGTAGATGGCGTAACTTAGCGTTCGCTTGTCACGCCGAAGACCCAGGTTCGATTTCAAAAGTTGGGACAATGTGTAAAGTCCGTTTCTGGTGTCTTACAACAGTAGTATAACTGAACTATTGCTAACGTCAAATCCACCTCATTCTTCCAGTCATCATCATCAGCATAATGATCATGTGATTCTTCCGGCCACCATCTATTGCATATCCCATTATAGATCTTCTCTGTGCACTTTTCTTTCTGAGGAATAATGAATGAGTATGAGGCGGCCAGTGCTCCACTGTCTGACGATGTAGCTCCAGATCTTCAAACAGTCACCCACAAGGCAATCGCCACACGGAGATGCTCGAAAGAAGCACACAGGTATCCCAGAGTTCAAAGCAGCCTTCTATCATCTCCAGAAAGGAATAAAATCACCAATGGTTACTGAGAGATTTGTGAAGCTGCACAGATACAGCCCAGCAATACCTTTTTACACTGATGAAACGTATCTTTTATCTTTTCAAACGATTTTCAAAAAACGTCCATCTTAAACCTTTGGAGCTGAACCTCAGTGATACGTTCCCTACTGGGTTTCAACGACAACAGCTTGCGTCCACATGAAATTACACATGGGAAAAAATAGCTGTAACTAACTCTGTGGGGGATCCCACTACACCTTCCTTCGGTGGTCCAGTTCGATGGGAATGTCATGGGATCTGGCATGCGAGCTTTGAAAAGCTGTTTTTCAAATTGATTCGCGAACGTTCGTTTTTATATTTAGGAAATTAAAAGTCGAACCTGTGTCAAAATGTCAGTTCCCCACTCCGAGTTAATATTAAGATGTTCAGAGGTGTCACCGACACGCCGCCATTGTCGAATCATGCTGTTCCTCTGTGCCTTCGTCATGATTACCCTTATAAAGAATAACGTGCTTTTTACACCCATACGTAACCGTTTTATCGATACTCCTCAGAGAAATAGATAACCTTTTTGCGTGAAAATTAAGTAAACTCATGCATATATACAGCATTCTTCTCAGTGTAATAAAAAATGGCCAATACCATCGATCCTTATTCTGGTGCTAACGAAACTAATTTGACATCTCCTCTGGGTAAGACGAACGTAGATTAATGTGGATGTATTTGTAAGCTATACATTCTTTACTTATACCAATAGGTTTACTTGGCGGGTTTCTAAGAGTGTCTAAATCTAAGTCTCTGGGCGACGTGGGTCTCCTCCAGCAGAAAGAAGGCTGTTGTCGTCTCGGAATAAAACCCAGCGATTAGATCTACGCCGTATGTTACTTACAGACAGCACCAAGGGCCAGTGATTTTCTTACAGAGACTGGGGATTAGAAACCCATCTGATAAACTAAGAAGCTGATGAAATATACTATGCCGTACAGTCCCGTCTTATGAAATTAGGAAAAGTCGACACGCCGAACCAGACAGTCGATGGAAATTACTTGAAGGGAAATTCTGATCATCTGTACCTGTAGCAAATTAGCTGACATATTTTTGTACTAACCTGTACATAATGATTCCACCAGTAGTAGTCTCGGGATGGTATCATTATCAAATGATACAATTATTCTCCTAATTTGACTTTTGATTATGGACTGATTGTTGGAAAAGATTCGTGTTCACAAATGTGATCAAGTATAAAAGGATTCTTCATGTACATCAGTGTTCAGAATTGTCAATTTGCAAACCTCATCGGCCATCTTGCCATTTGTCATCCTGGAATTCGCTACTGTCATCGTGTCTGATATCCATACTCTCAAGAAAAGTTACTGTCCCGACTTGGCCTAGTTGAGTCAAAGAGATTTCACAGTACTCTTTAAATATATACTTATTACATATATACATATGAACTTGTGAAGATCCGGGTTAGAATTGATAGTCAGCAACCCACGCTTTTCGAAAGAGGCGACTAACGGGATCGGGCGGTCCCTGACTTGGTTGATGCATGTCACTGTATTCCAATAACGTAGATACAAATTGCGTTGAAGGGCTATCCAGTAAATTCCTGTCGTAAGCAGGAAACGTTTGCGCAAAGTTAGAGATATGAGAGTCGGGGATTATGACGTCACTTCCGGAAAGAAGATAGGGTTCCGAATGAGTTCATGGTATTTTTAGTAATATAGTTTGGATAATAAAGGAGATACATACTTAGGTATATGATGCCTTTCCTACCGTACATTATTTCACGATACAAGGGCGAGTTCAATGTAGCAATGTACACACGCATTCCTTTGTTTACAGCATGGTTATTTATCATGACTGGAGATAAAGTGCCACTTCAACAGGCTATAGAGAGCTCCTGACACCAGGGAGAAGACCATGTCATCGATGTGCCTGACGCCAGCTCAGGAAGATGACACGGTGGTTCTTTCCTAGTTTCAGTGATTTACATCGTGCTACTTTTATGGTCAGCTCTGATTCGCAATACAGGCCAGACCTTTCCTATTGTTTGTTTGTTGTTTAACGCCATCCTCAGCAATATTCGAGCTATATGACGGCGATCTGTAATAGTTCGAGTCTGGGTGAAACAATCCAGTGATTGACATCATGAGCATCGATCCACGCAATTCGGATACGATGACATGCATCAGTCAAGTCAGCGAGCCTGACCACCCGATCCTCGAAGTCGCTTCTTCCGACAAGCATAGTCGCTTAAAGGACAAGCATGACTTGCTAAAGACCTATTCTAACCCGGATTTTCACGGGTCACTACTACTACTAATAGTAGTAGTAGTAGTAGTAGTAGTAGTAGTAGTAGTAGTAGTAGAAGAAGTAGTAGTAGTAGTAGTAGTAGTAGTAAAAGTAGTAGTATTAGTAGCAGTAGTAGTAGCACAACAAACAAACTTAAACATGTCAACTGGTATGTGCAACTAATGTAAACACACCCTCGTGATCATTGCAGGGACGATGGGTAACCTAGTTGTTATTGAAAGTGTTGGCTCCTCACGCCGAAGACCAAGGTTCGATTTCCTAAGTTGGGACAATGTGTGAAGACCGTTTCTGGTGTCTTACATCAGTGGTATGACTGAACTATTGCCAAAGGCAGCGTTAAATTCACCTCGTTTTCCAGTCATCATCATCAGCATAATAATCATGTGATTCTTCCGGCCACCATCTATTGCATATCCCATTATAGATCTTCTCTGTGCACTTTTCTTTCTGAGGAATAATGAATGAGTATGAGGCGGCCAGTGCTCCACTGTCTGACGATGGAGCTCCAGATCTTCAAACAGTCACCCACAAGGCAATCGCCACACGGAGATGCTCTAAAGAAGCATACAGGTATCCCAGAGTTCAAAGCAGCCTCCTTTTATCTCCAGAAAGGAATAAAATCACGAATGGTTACTGAGAGATTTGTGAAGCTGCACAGATACAGCCCAGCAATACCTTTTTACACTGATGAAACGTATCTTTTATCTTTTCAACCGATTTTCAAAAAACGTCCATCTTCAACTTTTGGAGCTGAACCTCAGTGATGCGTTCCCAACTGTGTTTCAACGACAACAGCTTGCGTCCACATGAAATTAAACATGGGAAAAAATACCTGTAACTAACTCTGTGGGGGATCCCACTACACCTTCCTTCGGTGGTCCAGTTCGATGGGAATGTCATGGGATCTGGCATGCGAGCTTTGAAAAGCTGTTTTTCAAATTGGTTCGCGAACGTTCGTTTTTATTTTTAGGAAATTAAAAGTCGAACCTGTGTCAAAATGTCAGTTCCCCACTCCGAGTTAATATTAAGATGTTCAGAGGTGTCACCGACACGCCGCCATTGTCGAATCATGCTGTTCCTCTGTGCCTTCGTCATGATTACCCTTATAAAGAATAACGTGCTTTTTACACCCACACGTAACCGTTTTATCGATACTCCTCAGAGAAACAGATAACCTTTTTGCGTGAAAATTAAGTAAACTCATGCATAGATACAGCATTCTTCTCAGTGTATTAAAAAATGGCCAATACCATCCCCTTATTCTGGCGCTAACGAAACTAATTTGACATCTCCTTTGGGTAAGACGAACGTAGATTAATGTGGATGTATTTGTAATCTATACATTCTTCACTTATACCAATAGGTTTACTTGGCGGGTTTCTAAGAGTGTCTAAATCTAAGTCTCTGGGCGACGTGGGTCTCCTCCAGCAGAAAGAAGGCTGTTGTCGTCTCGGAATAAAACCCAGCGATTAGATCTACGCCGTATGTTACTTACAGACAGCACCAAGGGCCAGTGATTTTCTTACAGAGACTGGGGATTAGAAACCCATCTGATAAACTAAGAAGCTGATGAATTATACTATGCCGTACAGTCTCGTCTTATCAAATTAGGAAAAGTCGACACGCCGAACCAGACAGTCGATGGAAATTACTTGAAGGAAAATTCTGATCATCTGTACTTGTAGCAAATTAGCGTGACATATTTTTGTACAGACTTGTACATAATGATTCCACCAGTAGTAGTCTCGGGATGGTATCATTATCAAATGATCCAATTAATCTCCTAATTTGACTTTTGATTATGGACTGATTGTTGGAAGAGATTCGTGTTCACAAATGTGATCAAGTATAAAAGGATTCTTCATGTACATCAGTGTTCAGAATTGTCAATTTGCAAACCTCATCGGCCATCTTGCCATTTGGCATCTTGGAATTCGCTACTGTCATCGTGTCTGATATCCATACTCTCAAGAAAAGTTACTGTCCCGACTTGGCCTAGTTGAGTCAAAGAGATTTCACAGTACTCTTTAAATATATACTTATTACATATATACATATGAACTTGTGAAGATCCAGGTTAGAATTGATAGTCAGCAACCCACGCTTGTCGAAAGAGGCGACTAACGGGATCGGGCGGTCCCTGACTTGGTTGATGCATGTCATTGTATTCCAATTACGTAGATACAAATTGCGTTGAAGGGCTATCCAGTAAATTCCTTTCGTAAGCAGGAAACGTTTGCGCAAAGTTAGAGATATGAGAGTCGGGGATTATGACGTCACTTCCGGAAAGAAGATAGGGTTCCGAATGAGTCCATTGTATTTATAGTAATATAGTTTGGATAATAAAGGAGATACATACGTATATGATGCCTTTCCTACCGTACATTATTTCACGATACAAGGGCTAGTTCAATGTAGCAATGTATACACGCTTTCCTTTGTTTACAGCATGGTTATTTATCATGACAGGAGATTAAGTGCCACTTCAACAGGCCATAGAGTGCTACTGACACCAGGGAGAAGACCATGTCATCGATGTGCCTGACGCCGGTTCAGGAATATGACACCGTGACTGGTAATATGTCCGCTCTTTCCCAGTATCAGTGATTTACATCGTGCTACTTTAATAGTCAATTCTGATTCCAAATACAGGCCAGACCTTTCCTTTTGTTTGTTTGTTGTTTAACGCCACCCTCAGCAATATTCGAGCTATATGACGGCGGTCTGTAATAATTCGAGTCTGGTTTAAACAATCCAGTGATTGACATCATGAGCATCGATCCACGCAATTCGGATACGATGACATGCATCAGTCAAGTCAGCGAGCCTGACCACCCGATCCTCGAAGTCGCTTCTTCCGACAAGCATAGTCGCTTAAAGGACAAGCATGACTTGCTAAAGACCTATTCTAACCCGGATTTTCACGGGTCACTACTACTACTAATAGTAGTAGTAGTAGTAGTAGTAGTAGTAGTAGTAGTAGTAGTAGTAGTAGAAGTAGTAGTAGTAGTAGTAGTAGTAAAAGTAGTAGTATTAGTAGCAGTAGTAGTAGCACAACAAACAAACTTAAACATGTCAACTGGTATGTGCAACTAATGTAAACACACCCTCGTGACCATTGCAGGGACGATGGCGTAACCTAGTTGTTATTGAAAGTGTTGGCTCCTCACGCCGAAGACCAAGGTTCGATTTCCTAAGTTGGGACAATGTGTGAAGACCGTTTCTGGTGTCTTACATCAGTGGTATGACTGAACTATTGCCAAAGGCAGCGTTAAATTCACCTCGTTTTCCAGTCATCATCATCAGCATAATAATCATGTGATTCTTCCGGCCACCATCTATTGCATATCCCATTATAGATCTTCTCTGTGCACTTTTCTTTCTGAGGAATAATGAATGAGTATGAGGCGGCCAGTGCTCCACTGTCTGACGATGTAGCTCCAGATCTTCAAACAGTCACCCACAAGGCAATCGCCACACGGAGATGCTCTAAAGAAGCATACAGGTATCCCAGAGTTCAAAGCAGCCTTCTATTATTTCCAGAAAGGAATAAAATCACGAATGGTTACTGAGAGATTTGTGAAGCTGCACAGATACAGCCCAGCAATACCTTTTTACACTGATGAAACGTATCTTTTATCTTTTCAAACGATTTTCAAAAAACGTCCATCTTAAACTTTTGGAGCTGAACCTCGGTGATGCGTTCTCCACTGTGTTTCGACGACAACAGCTTGCGTCCACATGAAATTACACATGGGAAAAAATACCTGTAACTAACTCTGTGGGGGATCCCACTACACCTTCCTTCGGTGGTCCAGTTCGATGGGAATGTCATGGGATCTGGCATGCGAGCTTTGAAAAGCTGTTTTTCAAATTGGTTCGCGAACGTTCGTTTTTATATTTAGGAAATTAAAAGTCGAACCTGTGTCAAAATGTCAGTTCCCCACTCCGAGTTAATATTAAGATGTTCAGAGGTGTCACCGACACGCCGCCATTGTCGAATCATGCTGTTCCTCTGTGCCTTCGTCATGATTACCCTTATAAAGAATAACGTGCTTTTTACACCCACACGTAACCGTTTTATCGATATTCCTCAGAGAAACAGATAACCTTTTTGCGTGAAAATTAAGTAAACTCATGCATATATACAGCATTCTTCTCAGTGTATTAAAAAATGGCCAATACCATCCCCTTATTCTGGCGCTAACGAAACTAATTTGACATCCCCTTTGGGCAAGACGAACGTAGATTAATGTGGATGTATTTGTAATCTATACATTCTTCACTTATACCAATAGGTTTACTTGGCGGGTTTCTAAGAGTGTCTAAATCTAAGTCTCTTGGCGACGTGGGTCTCCTCCAGCAGAAAGAAGGCTGTTGTCGTCTCGGAATAAAACCCAGCGATTAGATCTACGCCGTATGTTACTTACAGACAGCACCAAGGGCCAGTGATTTTCTTACAGAGACTGGGGATTAGAAACCCATCTGATAAACTAAGAAGCTGATGAAATATACTATGCCGTACAGTCCCGTCTTATGAAATTAGGTAAAGTCGAAACGCCGAACCAGACAGTCGATGGAAATTACTTGAAGGGAAATTCTGATCATCTGTACTTGTAGAAAATTAGCGTGACATATTTTTGTACTGACCTGTACATAATGATTCCACCAGTAGTAGTCTCGGGATGGTATCATTATCAAATGATCCAATTGATTTCCTAATTTGACTTTTGATTATGGACTGATTGTTGGAAGAGATTCGTGTTCACAAATGTGATCAAGTCTATAAGGATTCTTCATGTACATCAGTGTTCAGAATTGTCAATTTGCAAACCTCATCGGCCATCTTGCCATTTGTCATCTTGAAATTCGCTGCTGTCATCGTGTCTGATATCCATACTCTCAAAAAAAGTTACAGTCCCGCCCTTGACCTAGTTGAGTCAAAGAGACTTCACAGTACTTTTTACACACACACTTATTACATATATACATATGAACCTGTGAAGATGTGGGTTAGAATTGATCGTCAGCAACCCACGCTTGTCGAAAGAGGCGACTAACGGGATCGGGTGTCAGGCTAACTGACTTGATTGATGCATGACATCGCATCCCAATTACGTAGATATAAATTGCGTTGATGGGCTATCTAGTAAATTCCTGTCGTAAGCAGGAAATCTTTTGCGCAAAGGCAGAGATATGAGAGTCGAGGATTATGACGTCACTTCCGGTAAGAAAGACACGGGACCAAATGGATCCATTGTATTTATCGTAATATAGTTTGGATAAAACAGTAGATACATAGGTAAAGGATGCCTTTCCTACCGTACATTATTTCACGATACAAGGGCGAGTTCAATGTAGCAATGTACACACGCATTCCTTTGTTTACAGCATGGTTATTTATCATGACTGGAGATAAAGTGCCACTTCAACAGGCTATAGAGAGCTCCTGACACCAGGGAGAAGACCATGTCATCGATGTGCCTGACGCCAGCTCAGGAATATGACACGGTGGTTCTTTCCTAGTTTCAGTGATTTACATCGTGCTACTTTTATGGTCAGCTCTGATTCGCAATACAGGCCAGACGTTTCCTTTTGTTTGTTTGTTGTTGTCACCGAGCCTGACAATCCGATCCTGTAAGTTGAGTCAAAGACAATCCAGTGATTGACACCATGAGCATCGATCCTTGCAATTGGGATACGGTGACATGCATCAGCAAAAGTCATCGAGCCTGACAATCCGATCCTGTAAGTTGAGTCAAAGACAATCCAGTGATTGACATCATGAGCATCGATCTGCGATACGGGATACAATGACATGCATCAGCCAAGTCAGCGAGCCTGACCACCCGATCCTGTTCGTCGCTTCTTCCGACAAGCATAGTCGCCTTTTTCACATAGTCGCAAGAATGGGTTGCTGAAGACCTATTCTAACTCGGATGTTCACGGGTCACCAGACGTTTCTGAATGATAGTATATGTGAGGTGAGGTGAGGTGAAATTGGGTTTAACGTCGCGTCCAAGATTATTGCACTTATATAGCGACGTGCATGCACGTGTGTGTGTGTGGCCGCTTGTACTAGACCGAACTGATGCCGATTTATAGTGCTAGCCCACTGAGATACCATGCCGCAGTTTAACATGAATACCCCACTCAGACACAGTATACTGACTCCGAGCCGACCAGACCTTGCTTTAACCCCTTAATGCCGAGAGCCAGACAGGGTAACAACAAGTACCATCTTTTAACATCTTTTGGTATGACGCGGCCGGGGATCGAACCCCGCGGGGCGGTCGGGTAGCCTAGTGGTTAAGGCGTTCGCTCATCACGCCGAGGACCCGGGTTCGATCCCGACATGGGTACAATTTGTGAAGCCCATTTTTGGTGTCCCCCGCTGTGAGATTGCTGGAATATTGCTAAAAGCGGCGTAAAACAATACTCACTCACTCACTCGAACCCCGGACCTTCCGCTCTCCGGGCGGACGCTCTAAAACTAGACCACGGAGGCGGTATAGTATATGTGGGGGATGGAAACGGATTATACAAAATCGTACGAGGAGTGAGTGAGTGACTCTGATGGACTGCGTTGATGGAGCTGCTTGCAAATTATTCTTCAACGTTATCGATGCTGGACACCCTGGATCACACTGTAGAAGGTTCCCTCCCTGGTGGTGCAAGAGGTATGTCCTCATCATCATTGGCCTAATACTTGCCAGGCAGTTTCATCTTCAAGTGTGGGAAGACGTCCCAATTCTGGTGCATACGGCACTTGTTCATTAGTTCAAAGCACCAGTGATGCATTGCAGCCATGCATAATGATGGCAGTTGAAGGCTTCCTGATCTTGGATTATCTTCGAGACTATCCCTTCCCCTCTTGAACTCCGCTTCCCATCTCATCCCAGTGGCAACGGAAGGAGCAGCATCCCCTTTAGTCGGCATCATGTCCGCATGGGTGGCAGTTGGAGTGAGTGAGTGAGTGAGTTGTGTTTAACGCCGCTTTTAACAGTATTCCAGTTAGATCGCGGCATGTCAGCTTAATGTGGGAGGAAAGCCCGAAGTGATGCAGGTCTCAGACGTTTACCACTTCGGTGAAACCCACAAGCACGGGTATGGTGCTGACAAACCTAGAAACATAATCGGGGCGAACCGGGATCATAGGTTTCTGGCGTGCCCAAGGGACGCAACTCTACACAGTGAATCGCGGCGCCTTAGACGACTGGGCCACCCGTGCCCCCGGTGGCTGTTGGAGTTGCCCCTTACAGTTGGAGATACTTCATGATATTGTTGTCCCTTTTCATATTCAGACAATACTCAGTCACTTTCATGCCTGCAGACATATGTGCTGCCTAGTTGAGTATTGGGTTCACATGCTGTTTGTAATGTGTACTTACTGCATGCATGTTGTTTAGGTTTAGTTTAAACCCTTCGTAGTTCAGAACTTTCAAGCCACCCCTCGTATGTGATTTATGTCTCCACATATATTCATTCCTACTTCCTACATATGCATAAAAGTGCTTAAAACATATAAGAAGCATTGACAAAGTGTTAAAAGTAAACTCTATGTAATTGTTTGAAGCATCACTGCAGAAATTCAGCTGCTTGCTGTTCCGAACTTGCGAATGAAGAACTTGCGAAAGTGCTAATGAAATGGGAATTGTCCTACTGGGGGAAACTCTTGATGTACGTACAAACCAAAAATATATAATACCAGCATATCTAGGTAGCATCGGCAGGTACATCCACATTATGTATTTCAGTGTCACAGACAGGTTCATACCAACATGTCTCAGTATAACAGACAGGTACATACCAACATGTCTCAGTATTACAGACAGGTACATACCGACATGTTTCAGTCTCAGAGACAGGTACATACCAACATGTCTCAGTGTCACAGACAGGTACATACCAACATGTCTCAGTATTACAGACAGGTACATACCAACATGTCTCAGTATTACAGACAGGTACATATCAACATGTTTCAGTCTCACAGACAGGTACATACCAACATGTTTCAGTATAACAGACAGGTAGATACCAACATGTCTCAGTGTCACAGACAGGTACATACCAACATGTCTCAGTATTACAGACAGGTACATACCAACATGTCTCAGTATTACAGACAGGTACATACCAACATGTTTCAGGGTCACAGACAGGGATATACCAACATGTTTCAGTGTCACAGACAGGTAGATACCAACATGTTTCAGTGTCACAGACAGATACATATCAACATCTCTCAGTATTACAGACAGGTACATACCAACATGTCTCAGTATTACAGATATGTACATACCAACATGTCTCAGTATCACAGACAGGTACATACCAACATGTTTCAGTATAACAGACAGGTACATCCCCAACATGTCTCAGTATCACAGACAGGTACATACCAACATGTCTCAGTATTACAGACAGGTACATACCAACATGTTTCAGTCTCAGAGACAGGTACATAAAAACATGTTTCAGTCTCAGAGACAGGTGCATACCAACATGTCTCAGTATTACAGACAGGTACATACCAATATGTCTCAGTATTACAGACAGGTACATACCAACATGTTTCGGTCTCACAGACAGGTACATACCAACATGTTTCAGTGTCACAGACAGGTACATACCAACATGTCTCAGTATTACAGACAGGTAGATACCAACATGTTTCAGGGTCACAGACAGGGATATACCAACATGTTTCAGTGTCACAGACAGGTAGATACCAACATGTTTCAGTGTCACAGACAGATATATATCAACATCTCTCAGTATTACAGACAGGTACATACCAACATGTTTCAGTATTACAGATATGTACATACCAACATGTCTCAGTATTACAGACAGGTACATACCAACATGTTTCAGTCTCAGAGACAGGTACATACAAACATGTTTCAGTCTCAGAGACAGGTGCATACCAACATGTCTCAGTATTACAGACAGGTACATACCAATATGTCTCAGTATTACAGACAGGTACATACCAACATGTTTCAGTCTCACAGACAGGTAGATACCAACATGTTTCAGTGTCACAGACAGGTACATACCAACATGTCTCAGTATTACAGACAGGTAGATACCAACATGTTTCAGTCTCAGAGACAGGTACATACCAACATGTTTCAGTATTACAGACAGGTAGATACCAACATGTCTCAGTATCACAGACAGGTACATACCAACATGTCTCAGTATTACAGACAGGTACATACCAACATGTTTCAGTCTCAGAGACAGGTACATAAAAACATGTTTCAGTCTCAGAGACAGGTGCATACCGACATGTCTCAGTATTACAGACAGGTACAAACCAATATGTCTCAGTATTACAGACAGGTACATACCAACATGTTTCAGTCTCACAGACAGGTAGATACCAACATGTTTCAGTGTCACAGACAGGTACATACCAACATGTCTCAGTATTACAGACAGGTAGATACCAACATGTTTCAGTCTCAGAGACAGGTACATACCAACATGTTTCAGTATTACAGACAGGTAGATACCAACATGTCTCAGTATCACAGACAGGTACATACCAACATGTCTCAGTATTACAGACAGGTATATACCAACATGTCTCAGTATTACAGACAGGTACATACCAGCAGGAACATAGTACACTCGATATCGTAGCGGTGCCCCTTGTATTCAAACGCAGTTCTGCTAACCATGCGTGGCTACATTTTCTGAAAGTTAACGAGTCTCGTTCCACATATGGCTTCAGTTCCAGATTTGAAATAGTATGGTTTCTATTCACTCAAGGTCATGTCAGTCTACGACTTGTAAGACGTATGTACTACACCAAGGTATTTATTTAATACGTTTCAGATAAACTGGGTTAGAGTTAGACACTCGACAAACTGGAGGATTTCTTTAATTTTGGACACTCCAAAACCAGGCCAGTTTTAGGCAGTCGACCAAAGTTAAATAATCTAGCCCTAGGGTAGATTTAGTTACTAGATAAATAAGACGATTTGTGGAGCAAGGTCAGATGGACTAAGGTCTTGCCAATGACGACGAGTCTCTTTTCTGATTTTACCTAAACCAACTCACTATTTGTTTGTTTGTTTGTTGTTTAACGCTGCACTCAGGAATATTCCGGCTATATGGCCGCTGTCTGTAAATAATCATGTCTGAACCCGACAATCAAGTGATTGACATCATGAACATCGATCTACGCAATTGGGATACGATGACATGCATAAACAAAGTCAGATCTGACCACCCGATCCCGTTAGTCACCTCTTACGACAAACATATATGCTGAAGACCAATTCTAACTAAGATCTTTACGAGTGACCTAATAACTAAGTAAGTGGTGCATATTCAACCCAACAATCACTGTGCAATATTCATTCCAGCACTTAACCTTTAAATTATTATTTAAGGGATCGCATCTACGAACCTACCGATCACTACAGCGCGGTACTACCACTAACGATCATAAAACGCTGCCATTAACAAAACGGTGTCCCAACCTTTTTTTCAGCTAATGAAAGTGGCGACGCTCTCCCTGCAAGATCCTTCCAGGAGGCAATGAAAAAATCAGGCCTTCCTCAGAACTTCTCCCAGACTGAATTAACCAGTTTTGCTATTTTCGGTTTGAGTAGAGCCCCTAAACGGAACCCAGGTCTGGTTGGAGGGGAGGGGAGCCCCCGGCAAACTCCACGGAAATGTCAGGGAACGCGTGTATATGATCACCTACTCCATCGTCCTCTGACGTCAACATCGACGGGGATCGAAGACTGAGAGATTAGCTTGATGACTGTACCTAGTGAAAAGAGTCGTGGTTTGCAACACAGTGCCATTGTAAAGATTAGGCGCAATGTGTTTGTATACAGTAAGGGTTTATCATAAAATGCCATTAGGCGTTAGATCATAAAACGCCGTGTTTCGATGGGCAATGAAGGTCACAACCAATCTGGATCCCGGCCGGACTTTTATTTGATAATGCCTCGCCTGTTATAGCATTAGAAGTGGATACAGGGAATGTAACTGGGAAATATGTAATGTGATCAAAACCATCGAGAATGGCTCTTTTATTAAAGAAATGATACAATTTCTAGACGGGTCAAGCAGAAAATGTGCAAATATTTTCTGCTAAGTATAAAAATGGTTTCATTCAAACGTAGCACAAAAGGGGAATAATAATAAATGGGTATTTGTAATGCGCTCAAGTACATCCGTCGATGCAAGCTCAAAGCGCTAACATCATTATCATCCCGGTCAATGGATCAGTGTGCACACGATTTTCTTTCTCAACTCCCTGGGGAGAATACAACCCATGCTGCCCACGAGGCGCTAGAAGGTTAATAGTCACATAACTATCTCATCCGTTCGGGTACCCATTCACTGCTGGGTGAGCAGAGGTATATTTCAATTAAAGTCACTGGCGTAAGGAGAAACCACAGGTACTACATGAGCTTCAATGTGGAGGACACCGAAGTCCTAGAAACTCTCAGGAGCCAAGCTGCCGAACACGCTCACCCATCCAACTTCTCTCCGCAGTAGTCATTGAAAACATGAAGTACTCTTTCCTTCTTTTTTTTTCTTCTTTTTTGTTTTGTTTATTGTTTTGTTGTTGTTTTGTTTTGTTTGAATGGTTTTGATTTGTTTTGTTTGTTGTTGTTTTTTGGGGGGGTTGTTTCTGGGTTTGTTTTTGTGTGTTTGTTTTGTTGTTGTTTTGTGGTTTGTTTCTTTGTTTGTTTTTGTTTTTTGTTTGTTTTTTGTTTGGTTTTGTTTGTTTGTTGTTGTTAGTTTGGGGTTTGTTTTTGTGGTTTGTTGTTTTGTTGTTGTGTTTTTTTTTGGGGGGGGGGGCTCAGAATTGTTATGTTCTTTATTCTTCCATGATCATAATGTTATTAATTAGATAAATTGTCATGTTTGTTCCTTAAGCCTCTTTATCCTGACGTATATCGGCACATCCCTGATTTGTATGGTATTTCTGTAAGAGGAACGCTAACAATGCAGAGAGTACATCAGTGGATGAGGGGTCTCGCTTGTACTGCTACATGTGACATATCTCTGTCAGTAACGTAACTTATCGAGTGATTAACACTCTCAGATGTCGCCATGACGCACTGTCTCACACGAAAATATAATCGTCAATAAGAACAAGGATCGACACTGTCTCGAAATGCTATTTGCGTCGTTTTTCGTCTGAAAGTATCTCGGTGTGTTTATACATAACCCCCTTGATATTGGTACACAAGTGTGGTAAGACTTCCGGGTTAGGATTGGTAATCAACAACGGTTGCTGGTTGTACGTAGCGACTTAATAGCTGTGGTCAGGGTGGTCCGGCTCAGTGACTTAGATGACTGCGTATCAACGTACCCCGATAACGTGGGTCTTTGCTCATAATATCAATCACTGGTGTCTGGGGTCCAAGTCGACATCATGTAACTGGGATATTGCTGAGTAGGACCATAAACAAACAAACAAACTGACAGACACCTAGACTAATGTCGTCAGAAGGCGCGAGATATTTAAACAGTGGACGTTATTCTTCGCGGCAATCAGCAACACAACAACCAGACAAACCAGACGGTCATTGCATAGGGGCGGTCCAAGCCATTGGAGTTCGGTGACACACAGTCACTTATGGCAACCACCCAATGCTGAGAAGAGTGTGTTCGTGAGTGAACGCTATTCAAGTCAGCATTCAGTAATGCCACAGCTGTAAAATCCAATGGTTCAAAGCATGAGCATCAATTCACAATCCTAAAGGTCACAATCCACAATCCTCAAGGTCACAATCCCCAAGGTCACAATCCACAATCCTCAAGATCACAATCCACAATCCTTGAGGTCACAATCCACAATCCTCAAGGGCACAATCCACAATCCTCAAGGTCACAATCCACAATCCTCAAGGTCACACTTGATGCTCCCGATGATCTATTTCGACAGTTAATCTTGTCCCCAGTGAAGATCCGGGCCAGAAATGATCTTCACAACCCATGCTTGTGCCCGTGAAGATCCGGGTTAAAATTAGCATTAAGCAACCCATGCTTGTCGTAAGAGGAGACCGCCTCCGTGGTCTAATGGTAGAGCGTCCGCCTGGAGAGCGGAAGGTCCGGGGTTCGATCCCCGGCCGCGTCATACCAAAAGACGTTAAAAGATGGTACTTGTTGTTACCCTGTCTGGCGCTCGGCATTAAGGGGCTAAAACAAGGACCGGTCGGCTCGGAGTCAGTATACTGTGTCTGAGTGGGGTATTCATGTTAAACTGCGGCATGGTATCTCAGTGAGCTAGCACTATAAATCGGCATCAGTCCGGACTAGTACAAGCAGCTACACACAAACACGTACATGCACGTCGCTATATAAGTGCAATAATCTTGGACGCGACGTTAAACCCCATTTCACCTCACCTCACCGTAAGAGGCGACTAACGCTCATCGACGCTCATGTCAATCACTGGATTTTCTGGTCTAGACTTGATTATTTACAGACCGCCGTCATACAGCTTGAATATTGCTGAGTGCGGCGTAAAACAACAAAACAATCATGACATTCTTGCATCTACTCCGACGCTATGGGATTGTACGTTATCAACACGATCAGCTGACTGGGATTCGTCTTTACTGATATGATTAGAAAGCCTTGTGTCTGGATGAGCGCAATACAAATCCGTTAAAACTGAAATACCGTTCCCTTCCAACACGATAGCATATAGAAACATAACCTGCGCATGCTTTAGGTGCTTGTTATGTATAGCCATAAAATGCGTGGCATGTCGCTGTCAACACAGTCATTGATCAAGTCACATCGACACTCAACGCTAACAACCCAAGACGAGTAGATCGTATTTTAATCAACCAATTTCTGTCAAGGAGTATATATTAACATTGAACCCTCTGCACGTATTTCTCTCAGTCATTGGGTGATGAGATATGATTGTGCTTATCTTTAACAATGAAACTAATCGGGTCTTATCAGTAAGAATGTATATACAACATAGCTGAGTTGTGGGTCACAAATCTGTTATAGAACTGACTGTTGCAATAGCGTGATCAGAGGGTATGGACAAATTTGGAAACCATTCGTGACCAACTCGTGTTATTCCGGGACAAGCCGAATAGCGACTCGTGCCCCTCTCGTGGCCATTTTTGCGACCGGGTTCCGTCTTAGCGCAAACGGGCATACCTAAAACAATTGTCAACTCGTTGCGTAATGTTTCACATATATGTCCCCATTATATATTTCAGATGCAATTAAAAGCACGTCGGGACATGCGGATTAATACAATATTGACCACATTTAACTGTGCCTTTGGTATATTTTTAGATGCAAGACATATGTAAAATCATAAATTGTTTCTGAGGGATTCTTTGACGAAGAACTTGAAATCATACGCGCATTCTGATTGGTTTGTCGTATTTTCGCACATAACATCCATCGATAGGGGGGCAAGTCTTCTTGCAGGTTACGGAAAGGGACGAGTGGTGACGAATGATGAACGGGTGGTGCAAGGGTAAAGCAGGGTGTGGACACGGGTGGTGCAAGGGTAAAGCAGGGTGTGGACACAGATGAGAAACGGGTGGTGCAAGCGTAAGCTGGGGTAGGGCACACGTGGTGCAAGGATACAGCAGGGTGTGGGCACCTGTTGGGAACGGGTGGTGCAAGGGTAAAGCAGGGTGTGGACACAGATGAGAAACGGGTGGTGCAAGGGTAAGCTGGGGTAGGGCACACGTGGTGCAAGGATAAAGCAGGGTGTGGGCACGGGTGGGGAACGGGTGGTGCAAGGGTAAAGCAGGATATGGGCACGGGTGGTGCAAGGGTAAAGGAGGGTGTGGACACAGATGATAAACGGGTGGTGCAAGCGTAAGCAGAGTGTGGGGAACGGGTGGTGCAAGGGTAAAGCAGGGTTGGAGCACGGATGGGGAACGGGTGGTGCAAGGGTAAAGCAGGGTCTTGGCACGGGCGGCGCAAGGGTAGGGCAGGGTGTGGACACAGATGAGAAACGGGTGGTGCAAGCGTAAGCAGGTTGTGGGGAACGGGTGGTGCAAGGGTAAAGCAGGGTGTGGGCACGGGTGGGGAACGGGTGGTGTAAGGGTAAAGCCGGGTTGGGGCACGGGTGGGGAACGGGTGGTGCAAGGGTAAAGCAGGGTTAAGGCAACCATGACAACACTCGAACCACTGACCTATGTACCGCTCCGAACAACATCAACCGCCAGACAAGTACACCAGTGGTCGCTCGAAGCAGATACCAACGCATCAGACAACTGTTCCAGCTACTCTTTCGTACACTATTCTACTGCTTGGTGGATACAAATACACACCTCGCTGACAATGTAAATATCGTAACAATATTCTACATGTACAGATAGCATCGTACATTTCAAGTAAGATGAAGAACAGTCGTGTCAAATTGTCATGAGACAAGAATTCCTGTGTGAGTTATCCGGCCAGACACGGTGGACATAAGTATCTTCTTGAAGGGCGCGCCGACAGCTGTAGCCGTAGTATATATGCAACAGTGACATGATGTGGACGTTTCAGAAAAAACACCAGACACATACATACAGAACATGAGCAAAGTAAATAGATTATATTCGTTCCTCAAGAATATATTGGAACGATATAGCGATGCGACGGTTAAGGCTACACACTTTGTCCAATGCGTTACGGATCGATATTAACTTGCTGAAAAAGGTTTTTTTTCAAATCGATAGCATATATATTAAATACATATTTCATTTCGTTACACAGATTCTCGTAATTTTGGGGGTTGAGTCCCGTTCGGGAGTGGGTTAGATCGCTGAATTTGTGTGCTGGCAGTGTAGGTTCGAATCCCGGACGGGACTCAACCTAAAATTGTACGAGAATCTGTACTTTACTGGAAAGTGTTATCCCAAATATAACATTTGTTACATTTGACCGCTTTCTAAATGGTATGTGTACTCAAGACTCATGCCGAAAAACTGTTTAATCAGGCCTAAGCAAAGATCGTAGTAGTTCTTTCTTCAAGAATTTTTATGGCAGACATGACAGTTCTACATTTGAATCATCGGTGACCAAAATATATATGGAGGGCATGTCTCCCTATGACGCATCCGTGACCAAAATATGGGGGGCATTTCTCCCTTTGACGCATCCGTGACCAAAATATGGGGGGCATTTCTCCCTTTGACGCATCCGTGACCAAAATATGGGGGGCATTTCTCCCTTTGACGCATTCGTGACCAAAATATATATGGAGGGCATGTCTCCCTATGACGCATCCGTGACCAAAATATGGGGGGCATTTCTCCCTTTGACGCATCCGTGACCAAAATAATGGGGGCATTTCTCCCTTTGACGCATCCGTGACCAAAATAGGGGGGGCATTTCTCCCTTTGACGCATCCGTGACCAAAATATAGGGGGCATTTCTCCCTTTGACGCATTCGTGACCAAAATATGGGGGGCATTTCTACCTTTGACGCATTCGTGACCAAAATATGGGGGGCATTTCTACCTATGACGCATCCGTGACCAAAATATGGGGGGCATGTGTCCCTTTGACGCATCCGTGACCAAAATAATGGGGGCATTTCTCCCTTTGACGCATCCGTGACCAAAATAGGGGGGGCATTTCTCCCTTTGACGCATCCGTGACCAAAATATAGGGGGCATTTCTCCCTTTGACGCATTCGTGACCAAAATATGGGGGGCATTTCTACCTTTGACGCATTCGTGACCAAAATATGGGGGGCATTTCTACCTATGACGCATCCGTGACCAAAATATGGGGGGCATGTGTCCCTTTGACGCATCCGTGACCAAAATATGGAGGGCATTTCTCCCTTTGACGCACCCATGACCAAAATATGGGGGGCATTTCTCCCTTTGACGCATCCATGACCAAAATATGGAGGGCATTTCTCCCTTTGACGCATCCGTGACCAAAATATGGAGGCCATTTCTACCTTTGACGCATCCGTGACCACAATATGGAGGGCATTTCTCCCTTTGACGCATTCGTGACCAAAATATGGAGGGCATTTCTACCTTTGACGCATCCGTGACCAAAATAATGGGGGCATTTCTACCTTTGACGCATCCGTGACAAAAATAATGTCCGAAGATGCAAATATTTTTTACTTACTTTCTGTTCCTGTAATTTTTCAGGTCAACACCTGACTTGACTTTGCCCCCGGTGGGTCAGGATACGCTCTTTTTTCGGCGAACACCTGGTGTCATCACTATTTCACAGTGATTCATAAGCAGATGCTTCTTCTATAGCCGGAATCGTACAATGGACTCTGCCTTGAACAGAGATTTGTTCTGATTTTGGAAATGGCTTTGTAGTTTTATGTGCGAAGGGGTATTTGACGCTTCAGTCAGCCACATGGTTGATCCTAGTATATCACTATGGCCTGAATGAACCAGACAGACCACTGTTTAGTACCATGAAGAAGAATCTACGCCGTATGACGAAACTCAAACAACCAGTTTAACTAGTGCAACCATCCAATCCGCTACAGTGACCAGTTCACAAAGATGCCACGGAGACCCGCTCTCGCTACAGTGACCAACTAACAAAGACAACCTGTTCACGAGAGACCAACGCACAAGGACGATACGGAGACCTACATACGCTTCGGTGACCAATTCAGAAAGACGCCACGGAGAAACGCTCACTACAGTGTCCAGTTCACAAGGACGACACGGAGATCCGTTCACTGACCAGTACACAAACACGCCATGGAGACTCACATACGCTACGATGACCAGTTCACAAAGACGCCATGGAGACCCGATCACACTATTTTGGCCAATTCACAAGATGCCACATAGACCCGTTCACGCTCAAGTGACCAGTTCACAAGGACGACACGTAGACCCACATACGCTACGATGACCAGTTCACAAAGACGCCATGGAGACCCGCTAACGCTATAGTGACCAGTTCACAAAGACGCCATGGAGACCCGCTAACGCTATATTGACCAGTTCACAAAGACGCCATGGAGACCCGCTAACGCTATAGTGACCAGTTCACAAAGACGCCATGGAGGCCCGCTAACGCTATAGTGACCAGTTCACAAAGACGCCATGGAGACTCGTTCATACGAACGTCACGTGGAGAAAAACGCACGCTCACACGGACCTACCAATCCCGCTCAACACCTCGGAAACTGTTTGGTGCAGCTGATACTGTTGAAACAGAGCCATCGGTTTTAATCTGAAGACTTCTAGTTCCTGTACCGTCTGATTAGGCCTGGAATTCATTATTTTCAAATCATCAATGGCCATAAAGCTCGATTAGAACTATTGTGTTTCAATTCTTAACGCTGTAAACTGTATGATGTTCACTCAATATTAATCCATCAATTTCAATTTGTATATTATATATTTTTAATAAGGACAAGCACAGTATACAAATTCAGGACAAGGCCTGAATAAGCTCTGTCCCTAACGAAACGAACGACAGAAAAATATTCGATTCTGAATTTAACAACTTTATTGTAAAATTTATATTTGCATGGATCACTTTTGCCTTACAAGATTTGGATACAATATACATTTTCCAATTCGAGATTAATGTCAATTTAATACGTCACCTGAGGACAAATACGGTCATACAATGCCCTTATTTCCCACCATATTTGACGTTGAATCTCTAGCCAGCCAATCGGCTTGAAGTAAACTATCGCAGAAAAAAACTCCGAAAGGTCACGCCAACGATCCCTGTCCATCGGTATGTAATACAAATATATCTTCCTGCATGCTTTAGCCTTCCTGCTGTGACAGTGCGTTCAGTAGAAATCATTGTCTTGACTTCCAATTCTAGGAAATGCAGAGTGATGTGTTCACACATCGTACTGAGCCCCAGGGAGAAAAGGTTGCTAATCAGAGAGGCCTCTGTCCCTGACGTCTGCAGCTACCTCAGTCTGCCTTTCTCCTCACCTCCATGTTTAGCCCCTTTTTGTCCACCATTTTCGTTTTCGACATTCTTCTCCTCGACATGTTAAGCTATCCTACGTCCGCCATTCTCCTCGTCATGTTAAGCTATCCTTCGTCCGCCATTCTCCTCCTCGTCAAGGTGGGTTATCCTTCATCCGAAATTCTCCTCCTCGTCATGTTCAGTTATTCTCCGTCAGCCATTCTCCTCCTTGTCATGTCAACCTATCCTCCGTCCGCCATTCTCCTCCTCGTCATGTTCAGCTATCCTTCGTCCGCCATTCTCCTCCTCGTCATGTTTAGCTATCCTCCGTCCACCATTCTTCTCCTCGACATGTAAGCGATCCTTCGTCCGCCATTCTCCTCGTCATGTTAAGCGATCCTTCGTCCGCCATTCTCCTCCTCGTCATATTTAGTTATCCTCCGTCCACCATTCTCCTCATCATGTTAAGCTATCCTCCGTCCACCATTCTCCTCCTCGTCATGTTTAGTTATCCTCCGTCCACCATTCTCCTCCTCATCATTTTAAGTTATCCTCCGTCCACCATTCTCCTCCTCGTCATGTTTAGTTATCCTCCGTCCACCATTCTCCTCCTCGTCATTTTAAGTTATCCTCCGTCCACCATTCTCCTCCTCGTCATGTTTAGCTATCCTTCGTCCGCCATTCTCCTCGTCATGTTTAGCTATCCTTCGTCCGTCATTCTCCTCATCATGTTAAGATATCCTCCGTCCACCATTCTCCTCCTCGTCATGTTTAGTTATCCCCCGTCCACCATTCTCCTCATCATGTTTAGCTATCCTCCGTCCACCATTCTCCTCCTCGTCATGTTTAGCTATCCTTCGTCCGCCATTCTCCTCGTCATGTTTAGCTATCCTTCGTCCGCCATTCTCCTCCTCGTCATGTTTAGCTATCCTCCGTCCGCCATTCTCCTCCTCGTCATGTTTAGCTATCCTCCGTCCACCATTCTCCTCCTCGTCATGTTTAGCTTTCCTCCGTCCGCCATTCTCCTCATCATGTTAAGCTATCCTTCGTCCGCCATTCTCCTCCTCGTCAAGGTGGGTTATCCTTCATCCGAAATTCTCCTCCTCGTCATGTTCAGTTATTCTCCGTCAGCCATTCTCCTCCTTGTCATGTCAACCTATCCTTCGTCCGCCATTCTCCTCAACATGTTAAGCTCTCCTTAGTCCAACATTCTCCTCGACATGTTAAGCTATCCTTAGTCCAACATTCTCCTCGTTATGTTCGGTTATCCTTAGTCCCACATTCTCCTTGACATGTTCAGCTATCCTTAGTCAAACATTCTCCTCGTCATGTTCAGCTATCCTTAGTCCAACATTCTCCTCCTGGTCATGTTCGGCTATCCTCAGTCCAACATTCTCCTCGTTAAGCTCGGCTATCCTTAGTCTAACATTCTCCTCATCATGTTCAGCTATCCTTGGTCCAACATTCTCCTCCTGGTCATGTTCGGCTATCCTCAGTCCAACATTCTTCTCGTTATGTTAAGCTATCCTTAGTCAAACATTCTCCTCCTCGTCATGTTGAGTTATCCCCTGTCAGCCATTCCCCTCCTTGTCATGTCAACCTATCCTTCGTCCGCCATTCTCCTCGACATGTTAAGCTATCCTTAGTCCAACATTCTCCTCGACATGTTAAGCTACCCTTAGTCCAACATTCTCCTCGTTATGTTCCGTTATCCGTAGTCCCACATTCTCCTTGACATGTTCAGCTATCCTTAGTCAAACATTCTCCTCGTCATGTTCAGCTATCATCAGTCCAACATTCTCCTCCTGGTCATGTTCGGCTATCCTCAGTCCAACATTCTCCTCGTAAGGTTCAGCTATCCTTAGTCTAACATTCTCCTCGTCATGTTCAGCTATCATCAGTCCAACATTCTCCTCCTGGTCATGTTCGGCTATCCTCAGTCCAACATTCTCCTCGTAATGTTCAGCTATCCTTAGTCTAACATTCTCCTCGTCATGTTCAGCTATCCTCTGTCAAACATTCTCCTCCTGGTCATGTTCAGCTATCCTCAGTCGAAAATTCTCCTCGTTATGTTCAGCTATCCTTAGTCAAACATTCTCCTCCTCGTCATGTTGAGTTATCCTTCATCCGAATTTCTCCTCCTCGTCATGTTCAGTTATCCTCCGTCAGCCATTCCCCTCCTTGTCATGTCAACCTATCCTTCGTCCGCCATTCTCCTCGACATGTTAAGCTATCCTTAGTCCAACATTCTCCTCGTTATGTTCGGTTATCCGTAGTCCCACATTCTCCTTGACATGTTCAGCTATCCTTAGTCAAACATTCTCCTCGTTATGTTCAGCTATCCTTAGTCAAACATTCTCCTCGTCGTCATGTTCAGCTATCCTTAGTCAAACATTCTCCTCGTTATGTTCAGCTATCATTAGTCCAACATTCATCTTCTTCGTCATGTATTAATATTCTGTATAAAGATTCAAGGTTACACAACACTCTCCACAAGAATTATGAAAAGAGGGATGACTTCAACTTCCGAAGAGTCAACTTTCCCTTCATGTCGAGCAATATTCCAGCAGCTCAAGCCTTTGGTGTTTACATTTCACAACCTTTTCGGTACAATCGAGCATGCTCTTTATACCATGATTTCAAAGAGCGTCATAAGACTTTTGCTCAGAAGATTTTTGATCAGGGAACATTCAAGGCCCCAGTAAAGCTTTCAAAAGGATTTATAGACATATAGGCAGACATATTCCATTCCCAGCTTATTTGGTCCATGGTCTTCGCCCTACGCATCAAGGGAGATAACCGGTGGGTATTGTTGACCCGGATAAGGTGCTCAGAATGAGCGAATGAATGTTGTTTTACGCAGTAGTGAGACAAATTACACATTTGTCATGTAAAGAAACGCGTTTGGGCCAGGCAAAGAGTTTTATTTCAGAACGAGCACCGATCACGCCTGTACAGTGACACACAAGACGCTGGCCAAACACTGCAAACGTTCAACCTCGTGTCAGACAGTTTTTGCGACAAGCATGGGTGTGAATGGACATGGTTTATCCCCAGAATGCCGAGGGGCCGACTCAAGAGGGACCTGTAATCTCACTTATTGCAACACAGTAAAACAGGAATGTAACATGTGGTATCTTTCTCCAGGACTATTCCACATCCTCATCAATACAGAGACAGACTGGCTTGTTCCTGTCCGCCCCTTGCATCTTGGTCTTGTTATACACCAGGTACAAAAAACAACGCCAGAAGTCGCTTCGAAGGAACATCACAGCTACATGAAATAATGTATATAACTGTCGTAAATAGGAACAAGACCATATGGCTTATCCGCGATACACACTGCAACAGACTCTAACATAGACAACGCCCCAACACTTTCCAAGATAGACACAACACATTCTACGATAGACAAATCAACACTTTCTACGATAGACAAATCAACACTTTCTACGATAGACACAACACTTTCTTCGAAAGACACAACTTTCTACGATAGACACAACACTTTCTATGCTAGACACAACACTTTCTATGATAGATACAACTCTTTCTATGATAGACACAACACTTTCTATGATAGATACAACACTTTCTATGATAGATACAACACTTTCTATGACAGACACAACACTTTCTATGATAGATACAACAATTTCTATAATAGACACAACACTTTCTACGATAGACAGTACAACACTTTCTATGATAGACACAACACTTTCTATGATAGATACAACACAACACTTTCTTCGACAGACACAACACGTTCTATGATAGACACAACACCTTCTATGATAGATACACTTTCGTCGACAGACACAACACTTTCTATGATAGATACAACAATTTCTATGATAGATACAACACTTTCTACGATAGACACATCACCTTCTACGATAGACACAACAACACTTTCTACGATAGACAACTAAACACTTGCTTCGACAGATACAGCACTTTTATGATAGACGCAACATTTTCTACGATAGACACAACACTTTTACGATAGTGCCCACATCACTTTTTACGATAGACACAACACTTTTACGATAGACCCCACACCGCTTTCTACGATAGACACAACACTTTAACGATAGACGCCACACCACTTTCTACGATAGACACATCACCTTCTACGATAGACACAACAACACTTTCTACGATAGACAACTAAACACTTGCTTCGACAGATACAGCACTTTTATGATAGACGCAACATTTTCTACGATAGACACAACACTTTTACGATAGTGCCCACATCACTTTTTACGATAGACACAACACTTTTACGATAGACCCCACACCGCTTTCTACGATAGACACAACACTTTAACGATAGACGCCACACCACTTTCTACGATAGACACAACACTTTCTACGATAGACACAACACTTTTACAATAGACACAACACCTTCACTTATTCATAAATACATTCAGCGAAAAACCAAACCCCAAAAATCTGAAAATTACACTAAAACTGTCTGACCGTTTGTAAATGAACTGACGGTGCGTGTTTATCATCGGTAAAGCTATATACAGTGTACACCCATTATAAACTTCAGATATGCAGGACACGCTAAAGCAATGCAACTCACAGGTGCCAATCCCAAGGGATGCTTATCCCACAACGAGGCTTACAACAGCGTGATATTTTTAGCATCACGGTTTTTTTTCCACAAGAAGTCCGAACTGGTAGCTGTAACAAAGTTGTGTGTGGAATTAGAGAAAACATCGTGATGTATTTAGGTCACGTGATACGTTAGGTCTTCCAGCTTTGAGTGTCGGCCGATGGCTTCCTTTAATACCTGACCAGTGAAGATCCGGGATAGAATAGGTCTTCAGCAACCCATGCCTGCCGTAAATGGACGACTGTGCTTGTCGTAAGGGACGACTAACGGGATCGGGTGGTCACAACATATATAAGCACAAGCTTGTTGGTGAACAACTGTTTGTTTATTCGTGGTGTTGGTATCTACACATGTTGTTGTAAACATTCAGCCCAAACATCTAAGTAACAATCATCAAAGTTTGGCGAAAACGGATATGTCTGCACACCTACAAGGCCACACTTCAAACAAACTCTGCCTTTCAAAAATAAAATATTTATGCAGTTTGCGTGAAACAGTTCTCGACGGACACACAACTCTTTGGCACTAATCCCGTAAGTGAGGTTTCATCGAAACTGACAGATCCCGAATACATCTGGAGACATAGAAACGTACATCTTCTAACAGCCGGCTCTTCTGTCACCAAATGCAAACGGCAGCTTCGAAAAACACTATCAACTCGCGAATCCCCGCATACAAATTGACCGCCTCCGTGGTCTAGTGGTAGAGCGTCCTCCCGGAGAACGGAAAGTCCGGCCGCGTCATACCAAAAGATGGTAAAAGATGGTACTTGTTGCTACCCTGCCTGGCGCTCGGCTAAAACAAGGTCTGGTCGGCTCGGGTCAGTATTCTGTGTCTGAGTGGGGTATTCATGTTAAATTGCGGCATGTTAAACAATGGCCTAGCATTTTTAAATCGGCATCAGCACAAGCAGCCACACACACACACATGTGCATATAATTGGACGAGACGTAACCCATTTCACCTCACCTCACCGCACATTACTTTTCATGGTGTACCAGCCTGTAGGGGTGTCATTGGCTGAATAAGCCCCCAGAATCCCTTAATATGAGAACGGCTTAAAATGAGGATCGGGTGTAACGATGTGCAATCTGACAGTACGTCATCTCTCCAAGACAGTTTGGGTGTGCTCGTGCTATCACTCACTCGTTTATTTGGTCCAGATTCCATCCGTAACCTGTTGAAATGATTAAGCTGACTAAAACGTTTAATGCACATGAGCCAATTTTCAAATCTCTGCCAATATGTGGTCTTAAAAGAAAATAGTTAAGTGAGGTAAATAAAAAGCAGTATACGTTTTAAATCATCTCTTGGCAACATTATGACAAATATGGATCTACAACGCTGGCACGACGATCCCATGTAATTTACTGTGAAGAACTCGATGATGGCACCACTGATGCAATACACCCTGTATGACATAAAGAAAACCAGCGTTGTAGCTGAAGCCAGTGATGGAGATCAGGTATCTCTAGCTCCCAGATAAAGATGGCATTTATTTCTATTCATTGATGAAAGGTCCGTGAGCGAAGAGTTAAGTGCTGAATTTCAAATTTAATGTGTTCTTCGGCCTCGGGGTTTTAAAAGTAAAGGGCTTTTTCTCATAAAGAATCCGTTCAATACAAATGTACATGTCTATCATAGATTTTATTTCAAACTATTTATGGGAGAGTTATGAAAATAATATTGCTTACTGCTGGTACGGTACTCTAAATGAGCGTTCGAGCATTCACTGATTGTGGGATCGCGCGCTAATCTAGATACATCTTCTGTCAGCACCACACCCTCGCTTGTGGCTTACAGTGGTCTAGGCCTAGTGGATCCAGCGTCTTCTCGGAAAGCGGAAGGTCGGAGTTCGACCCCCGGTCGCGTCATGCCAAAAGACGTTAAAAGGTTGTACTTGTTGTTGCCCTGCCTGGGGCTTGGCATTAAGGGACTAAACCAACGACTGGCCATCTCGGTGTCAGTAAACTGTTTCTAAGTAAGGTATCCATGTTAAACTGCAGCATTGTATCTGAGCACAATAAAGCCAGCATTCGTCCGTACTAATACAAGCACACACACCCTAATTTCATGTCATTATGATGTAAAATTAACAGAAACATGTACATTTATTAAAAAAAAAACACTTTATTGGCTAAATGAACTGATAAATATTTGCCCCCCGCTATATTATGGGTACGCGGCGGGATACAACCCAGACGCGTTTCATAACCATTATCAGCTAATTGTTGTTTTTTGGCCATTAGTATTATTCCGCCTTCATCACGAGTCTTCAATATTCAATATAGTTTTGGCTAGCGAAACCAGTGATTGACAGCATGAACATCAGCGAGGTTAGTCTGGGCACGATAACACACACACACACACACACACACACACGACAATGACAGTAACGACCAACAGTTCCCCAAACACTCCATGCAACGTTGTCGACGGCGCTTTATCCTGTCCCGCTAGGACCAGACATTGTTTTTTCTTCTCCCTATGCCATCATTAAGCAATGTATTTGCGTAACAGTCACCAATCAAACCACGTTATACAAATTCTGTCGTGCGACCAAACCCAACGGGTGATATTGAGGTGCACGAACTGTATGTGTATACGAACACAGTTTGCTGTTGTAGGTGGTTTTTCAGATGGAGGAGAGCAAACAAGCTCCGCATGCCTTACTTAATATATACGCAGAGACAACTGTGCAAAATAAACATAAAATACTCACCTTTGATGCACTAACCTTTGAGAACCTATTTGCGCGAATTCTCTAACCTAACTTAAATGTCGCTAGGTAAAAACGGCGCCTTTGTTTTGACGAAGTCGCACCTGCAAATGTTAATTTCATATATTGTTTACCTTAGAGCACGCGCACGTACGTCAGTCACGCATTTGAGGGGTGAAACTGTGAAATCCCTACACTGAGCCATGTTCCTAGTGTGAGTATGGTTTTACGCCGCGTTTAGCAATATTCCGGCAATATCACGCGGGACACACCAGAAATTGGCTTCACACATTGTACCCGTGTTGACAAGTAAAGGTAGCAGATAACGGAATTTTAGTTTTTACTCTTTGTTGAATTGACTTTAAAACCCTTAAGTCGCATTTTCCACATTCATACGAGAGATCAGCTAAACACTATTTTCCTCACAGCTAGTCTTCAGCACAAAGGAGTTGAGACGTATAGTAATCTCCATGACCTCTCATGGATCCGATCACTATACATGTACAGTAAACTACGGTTATAACGAACACGCTTATAACGAACTGACGGATATAACGAACTTACTTTTTTGTCCCGACTATTTGCTGTAGTTATGCTGTATATATGCATATAACGAACCACGGCTACAACGAACTAAAATTAGTGGTCCCTTTGAGTTCGTTATAACCGTAGTTTACTGTATATGATTTGAGGCATAGCGTAAAGGGGATACAATTTCACTTTTCTGGGCCATTTCTGTACAATTTCAGAACAAAAATCCTCAAATGAAAAATAAAAACACACTATTTACCCATCATACATCATTGTCATCGCCTCTGGCTTAAACAAAGAAATCTAGTGTCGGGCGGAAGAAAACATGGATGCATGTGACAATCCTAATACATGTTTACCTAACCACTACAAATCAAGGCTTGTCTGGAGCTGTGAGAATGTCACGAGGGGGACGGGTGGGGATGGGGGTGGTTTATGATTATGACTCATATATATATACAAACCGCACGTAAACATATAATACGGCTAAACAAAAAAGTTAGTATTTGTAACAAGGTGTATGTGTTTAAAAAAATTCAATTTTCTCAGCGGACAGAAGCTTCAGCAGGAAAAAAAGGCTTCATGTTACATCATTAAGGGCTGCGAGGGGAGATAACTACTGCAGCAATCCATCAATGTGAAACCCTTGGCGCGTTTCCTTTCCCTAATCTGCTAACCAAACAATTGACGTGAGTGAGACGGGGATATGCTCTAATCCGGGTAATATAACCATGTTTCTAGGCAAAAGTTGGCGTCTTCGTGGACAATCCGTCTCTTTGGGACACACTGTGTGCCTGCTTCTGTATCAAAGGTCATACGACGGTATTGATGACATTATAATATTGTGTTGAACAAGTGTCAATTGGGTGTGGTGTCGGGCGCGATGTCCAAATCCACAGGCGAGTCGCTTACTTTGACACATCCCACTCTCTCTGTGTATTGTTACGATATAATATAAATTCAGATAGGGATGGGGCGGACATATACTGACCGAATTTAAAAAAGCAACATGTTCCCCGATACATGCTAATACATACTATACTTTAAAAGCCAAGAATACATCACCTAGTGAAATATTTAAATGGGACATCCTCGTGGATAAGAATACACGTATGCATTCTCAACTCCTTTAGTAGTATACTACCCAATTTATCTGTTATGCTTAAGCTCTCTTTATCATCTCCTCCAACCGGGAACCCGTTCACAACTGAGTGAATTGAAGCAAATATTGATCAAAACCAATGGCTTGGTAAGACACTACATGTTTATATTTTTCAGTGTGGATACCCATCAGTCTACTTTCCGCCACCAGCTTTACTAACTTTCATCTAATTTGTGTTCTTGCACTATGCGCAGACAACTGACGTAAAACACTATAACGTTCACTCTCAAAGTTTGTAGATGTTTTACATTAAAAAGGAACAAAAAAAACTGTTGCTTATTTCAAGTCTGTATAGATCTGGTCGCTGTGTGTTGTATTTAAATGAGACACTGTGTCTGTATACATATGGCAACCATTAACTGCAAGTTTGACTTGCATCACAGTGTTTACGTTAGCAGACAAACAAAGTGAGGTTCGGGTGACTTGAATCAAACTTCCCAGGCTGCGGACCAACCGGACCATGTGCCTCGGGGGGGATTCAGTATTGGGTCTGTCAGAAACCCCTCCGGACAATTAGACAGAGTTGTCTCCCCGAACAACTCTTCACTTCCGGGGCGTATATTCGAAACGAAACATGACAGATGTGGACCACGGAGCACTTGTCTGTGGATAGCACACACTTTACTCTTTGTGAGTGAGTGAGTTATTATTTAACGTCACATGGGCAATATACTTTACTCTTTGTATCATTAGATGACCCGTATTTAGTAAATTTAAACATGCTTATATGTTTACATAGGGTTGGGGGGGTGGGGGCCACGGGTGGCCCAGTCGTCTAAGGCGCCGCGATTCGCTGTGCAGAGTTGCGTCCCTTGGACACGCCAGAAACCTATGATTGTGGGTTCGAATCCCGGTTCGCCCCGATTATCACTTCGGGCTTTCCTCCCACATTAAGCTGACACGCCGTGATATAACTGGAATACTGTTAAAAGCGGCGTTAAACCAAACTCACTCACTCATTCCCTCACTCACATAGGGTTGGATTAGTAAAAAAAAATAACAATAGTATGACCATCCTGGCCACGACAGTTCCTAGCAACGAGACAAATTATCCATACCGACACCAATCACTGGGGAAAACGGTACCAACGTGGGAGGGTTCTTTTAACATGCAAGAGGTCCCCAGGGAAAAAGTCTAGTGAATTCTACTAACTTAGTAACAGCGGCCAGAAGGTTAGTAAACAATGAATTTACTGTACTGTCTGGTAGATTGCAGGAAGATGCTGAAGATTATTAAATATCACTTATTAAATAAGTATAATTCAACTTAAACCACACAGTAAAAATGGGTTGAGAAAGTAAGCACATGCAAGACATGTTAAGGAATGATTTACCATACGAATTTGAATTGGTGTGGTTAAATGGTGAACACAAAGTAAGGTGTTTTGGTACCCAGGCCGTAAAAGGTCTCCATCGTACTGTATGGGTTTAATTCTTGCCTTGGTAATTTGTACAGCGACTGCTCGTTTCTCTCCAGCTTGCAGAAGTACTGATCTTTCGCGATGAATAAATATACAGTTTGATAATGGTTTAAGATGGTAATGCATAAATGAATTATTTTTAATGTTTTACTAATTTGCACATTAAGGTGAATATAATCTAAACATGAAATATGCGGACATGTATTTGGGAAAGGCATGCACACACTACAGCCGTGAACTCCGGGTTGAGAATAGGCCTTCAGCAACCCATGCTTGCCGAACCAGACGACTAAGCTTGTCGTGAGATGCGACTTGCCAACCTGGTTCCCTGGGTATGCTGCGCTGGCGCTCAGTGTAGCGCCAGCGCAGCATACCCAGGAAACCAGGCTGGCGACTGACGGGATCAGATGGTCAGGCTCGCTAACTTGCTTGATACATGTCATCGTATCCCAGTTGTGTAGATCGATGCTCATGATGTCAATCACTGGACTGCCTGGTCCAGATTCGATTATCTACAGACCGCCATCATAAAGCTGGGTTATAGCTGAGTAAGGCGTTAAACAACAAACAAAACACATCTCGCTGAACAGTAAACTGGTTTGCCTGTCCTAGAACGCTTGCGCTCATTGCCGGACACTTTGTGAAGTCGCAAGGACAGGGTACAGTCAAGAAGATACGGTGAGTGAATGTGTCACAGGCAGCTTTTGACAGAAAACACTGCCAGAGCTCCCAACAACACAACCAACAACACCGTCTCTGTTTGCATAGGAGGAGGATGGGTAGTCTAGGGGATGACGTGTCAGTTGGTCACACTGAAGGTCCAGGTTCGGTTCAACATGGGAACAACGCGTAGAGCATATTCTTGGCACCCGCGCCGGAATATTACTTCGAACAGTGCAAACCCGTACGAACTTCAAGGCGGTACATTAAATATTCGTGTGTGTTTTTTTGTTGTTGTTTTTTTGGGGGGGGACTAACAAAACATATTTTCGATACTACAAGTCAACAATTACCCAAGGCAAAACAATCAATATTTCCTTTAATACAGTGTACGCAAGCCAGTGTTTGTTTTGTTTGTTTGTTGTTTAACGCCCCACTATTCCAGCTATATGACGGCGGTCTGTATTTAATCGAGTCTGGACCAGACAATCCAGTGATTGACATCATGAGCATCGATCAACGAAATTGGGATTCCATGACATGCAATAAGCGGGTGGTCCGCGACAAGTGGTAAAATGAAGATGTGCGTGGTCAGTCTCGGCTGGCGAGATCGTGTGACGAGTTCAGTAGCACATAATAGCACATGATGCGAGGTACCCGATGACCGTGAAAACGATGACAGCATATTTGCATAGATAACAATTGTCAATGAAGGGAATTCATTTGCTGTAAAAATGGAACACTTTTTTCACCCCAGAGAGCAATAACGAAGAGTGTCATGTCATTCGTCAAATGATTGTGAAGGTTGGTACCTTAACGTAGTGATAGTCACGAGCGACACCTGCTCTGATTCGTCAAATGATTGTGAAGGTTGGTACCTTAACGTAGTGATAGTCACGAGCGACACCTGCTCTGATTCGTCAAATGATTGTGAAGGTTGGTACCTTAACGTAGTGATAGTCACGAGCGACACCTGCTCTGATTCGTCGAATGATTGTGAAGGTTGGTACCTTAACGTAGTGATAGTCACGAGCGATACCGTCTGCTCTGATGCGCTTTACCGTAGAGGGGGCACGGGTGGCCCAGCCGTCTAAGGCGTCGCGATTCGCTGTGCAGAGTTGCGTCCCTTGGGCATGCCAGAAACTCATGATTGTGGGTTCGAATCCCGGTTCGCCCCGATTTTGTTTCTAGGTTTGTCAGCACCATACCCATGCACGTGGGTTTCACCGAAGTGGTAAACATCTGAGACCTGCATCACTTCGACCTTTCCTCCCACATTAAGCTGTCACGCCGTGATATAACTGGAATACTGTTAAAAGCGGCGTTAAACTCACTCACTCACTCACTTTAACGTAGACAGCCCAGTGGCAATGCTAGCTTTATGCTTGAGATATATTTGTACAGTATTCCTCCGTGTAATTTATGACATTATAGGCCCAATCTCGACCCTGATATTGTATGATTTGACCATGTTTACCAAGCTTTGACATGTTTATTTGTTTGTAATTAACTTCTATCAAACGGCTTTTAGACTTGTCACATTGACCTCTTAATAATCTTATGAGCAACACGTGTATCCACGTAAGCGTAGTCAATTTCATCGTCATGACCTGCACGTGCACGACATGCGTTCACGCTCTCCACTGTAACAAACCAAATATGTTTGCTCAAATTCTGTGCACCGCATTTTGCATCTTGTCTCAAACACTATTTGCGATTTGTTTGAACTTATTCTGGTTTACCAATAGTTATGTGTTTTCACAACGGTAACTTATGAAACATTTGTTATTGATTTCAAGGAACAAGAGGTATTAAGTTGACACAATCATAGTGGTATACACATGATAAATGTTCCAAAAAATAACTGAATGGAATAGCATAAAACTCTTTTGTTGTCACATTATATGTAAGCAACATATGTTACATTGTCTTGAATTGAACGAACAGTTATGGCAGTGACGCAATGGCTGAAAGGATTGACATGATAACAAATGTTTCGTATATCTACAATGGTAAAGTGATTAATATTATTTTTTTATAATTACTGGCTAACGACCAGTTATCGCCGAGGACCAGTATTCGCCAACTCCCCGTTATAGCGCACGTGATCGCATCTCATTTTGCCTTTGTCCGTTTTCATTAGAAGAGAGAAATATTTATCCGAAAATGATGAACAAAACGGACTCTTGTGAGAATAAATTTTTTTAAAAACACCATGATCACTTTGCTCAAATACAAAAGTTTACTTTAGAAAACACACGCGGGCGGCGTGACTAGTTCATGCGAAAATATAGATCAAACAGCACGATGATGCACTTTCAGTTCTGTCATTGCTTTCTATCTGTCTGTCATTACAATTCTGAAACCTATTTGAACTATATTTCCAAAAATGCATAACCTGTATATATCGCGAATTCCATAGTACATGGTGTTAAGGATAAGCATGCGTTGATCGATTTTGGGGAATATTGATAATTGTCAGTTTGCAGATGACAATTTGCGATACCCGAGATACTAAAAAATAAAATGTATATAACTAAAGCGGTGCACGTGATCACGAGGCACGTGCTGTTCAAACGATGGCGACAACTGGTACAGTCAGTCGACGGGAAAGTTCAATTTCTGCTGTTCTGATTCCCTATCGTAGCGTTATAAAAGAAATCAACTGAATCTTATTCCACGGACAGAAATAAGCACATTTGCTCATAGTTTCACAAAAATAAAGTTATTGGTACAGTCAACTTTGTACACGGAATATGTCAGAAATAACATGAAACATGGCGATAATTAGTCGGTGACAACTACTCTTTTCAAAGTGAGTGAGTGAGTATGGTTTTACGCCGCTTTTAGCAATATTCCAGCAATAACACGGCGGGGGACACTAGAAATGGGCTTCACACAATGTACCCATTTCGGGAATCGAACCCGGGTCTTCGGTGTGACGAGCGAACGCTTTAACCACTAGGCTACCCGACCGTCCCCTTTTCAAAGTGATAGTGACATTGTTGTAATATTATTTTATAATGACTAGATCAGTTTAAATTTGAAGCGTTATTCCTTACTGAAAATTCATAGTGAGAATAAACACAAACATGGACATTTCAAGTATACAAATTCAATGTCAAAGTATGCCTGTCTAATGTAAAATGTAGAACTCATCAACTTGCCCTTACCAAACTACGTCGTTGCTGCCACAGTCTTGAAATAGAGAGAGGCAGATATGTTAAGATACCAGAAGACCAGAGATTATGCAAACTTTGTCATCTAAACACGATGGATGATGAGGCCCATTTTTTATTACACTGTACAGTATAATTAGCGAAGAAATCTTCAATGTAATAAATGCAGAAAACAAGACTGTGTAATACATAATATAATATATAAACATAATACAGGACATGTTTAATACAAGAGCAGCCTACATCGTCGAATAGTTCCTTTACCTATTCGGTTTAGGGGCGGTCGGGTAGCCTTGTGGTTAAAGCGTTCGCTCGTCACGCCGAAGACTCGGGTTCGATTCCCGACATGGGTACATTTCGATTCCCGACATGGGTACATTGTGTGAAGCCCAATTCTGGTGTCCCTCGCCGTGATATTGCTGGAATATTGCTAAAAGCGGCGTAAAACCACACTCACTCACTCACCTATTCGGTTAAGTCTCTTCTGAATTATGTGCCTCCGTAAGTAGTGTCTTTGTTAATAAGCGTCTGCTATTAGATAAAAGTTATATGTCATCATCAATGTGTTTAATCGCTCTCTCTTTCACTCGCTGTGTGTGGTATGTATATATATATTTATAAATATATTTGTGTGTGTGTGTATATTTATAAATGTGTGTGTGTGTGTGTGTGTGTGTGTGTGTGTGTGTGTGTGTGTGTGTGTGTGTGTGTGTGTGAGTGTGTGTGTGTGTATGTGTGGTGTGTGTGCGTGCGTGCGTGCGTGCGTGCGTGCGTGTGTGTGTGTGTGTGTGAACCATATGTAAGTACTAGTTTCATACTATCAACTTGGTTACCATTTCGTTTTAAATAGACATTGTACTCTGCCCCGCGTGTGTGCATCTTGTACAATAAATTCTTATTCTTATTCTTAGGTAAATGAGATAGTGGTCTCTCCTTACTGACAGTTATATTTATATAATTATATATATATATATGGAATTTAATTTGGGAGTATAGCACTTCAGATGAACCAATTAGAACCAAATATCCATTATCTTTATGCATTAGGAGGTAAACAAACTGTTTTCAATGTAAAGCTGTAGATTTAACCGCGCTAAATTGAATTTGGAAATGTATGGCTCAGCGTCAGTTTATAAATATTTTTTTTAATTTAGCGCGGTAATGAATAAAAGTACGTGCCCAATGCAATATACAGGATAATAATTGAATTCCAGTAGAAATCTAACTTTGCGGTATCACAACATGCCGAATACTTCATGGGGCAGTCATAACCCCCCCCCCCCCCCCCCCCCCCCCCATCTCTCCCCCCTTCCCCCCCATATCCCCCCCCCCTTCCCCCCACCTGAATATCGGGGTTATACTTGGTTTTCAGCAATCCATGCTTGTCTATTTAAAGGCAAACACTCAAGCAATATTCATGGTCAAAGCAGGTGTTCATCATTGCTTCCAGAACAACAGAATGAAAGCAGCTACCACTGATTTTTTAAAGGCCTTCAAAGTGTGCCTGCAATTCCTGTTCAGTGTTGAAGGTCATTACTCACGTTGGGAGCCACAGGGTCACAGGCAATAGGTCCCCAGTGTCCCATGCTTGTCAGGGCCGACTGATGATGATTGGGTGGGTACAATATGTGACCTGGATGATTGTGTGTGTGTGTGTGTGTGTGTGTGTGTCTGTGTGTGTGTGTGTGTGTGTGTGTGTGTGTGTGTGTGTGTGTGTGTGTGTGTGTGTGTTATCGTGCCCAGACTGCCCTCGCTGATGTTCATGCTGTCAATCACTGGTTTCGCTAGCAAAACCTGAATATTGAAAACCCATGATGAAGGCGGATAATACTAAAGGCCCCAAAAAATTAAGCTGATAATGGTTATGAAACGCGTCGGGGTTGTATCCCACCGGGTACCCATAATATAGCTAGGGGTGGGGAATATCTATCAGTTCATTTAGCCAATAAAGTGCGTTTTATAAATGTACAAGTTTCTGTTAATTTTACATCATAATGACATGAAATTAGGGTATTTAATGGATTCATAAATTGAAAATATCTGATTTAGTTTTAACATGAGCACGAATATCCCATGGGGAAGGATTATGTTTCCTGGCGAACAGAACATGAGGAATCATCGAACCGTGACGAAGAATTATCTCCCTTGCGTTGTTGGAGTGTTTTTAACGCGTTTAAAAAAGTGTGCCTTATAATATTTTTAGAATACACATTTTACTTATGTAGTAGCGGGCAAGGCTCCGGTTAGGGCAGCAAACACAGGACAGGCTACTAGTGTGTGAGTTGACAGCTGATTTTATTTGCACATACGCTAGTTGTTTCTGAACTCTGCAAATATGTATAAAAATATAATGAAAATATCTAATAGATGAAATATAACAATATAACAGAACCACTGATTTCCTTCAAGTGTAAGTGTCCAACTAATTTAGCAAAGTCAGCTAAAAACAGAAGAAACCTTTTACTTACATAATACAGAAGCTGGGAAGGAAAACAAAGCAAGACGCTTGTGCTGTTGGTGACTGTAGGTGAAAGTGGCTATTGTTATGTTAGTAGTTATGTAAGTGCTGGGGCTAGTCTATTTGTTGTTGTTTATATACTGCTCAAGTAATCTAGCTTGAGACAGAAACAGGCTAAAACAGAAACAAGACAATTAAATGACTTTACTAAAATATTTACAAAAAAAATAGCAATAAAATCAACTCGGCCACACTTACTTGGTATTTAATTGGCACTCAAAAACCCATTAGTGTGTATGTGTGGGGGAGGGCTGCAAATAAAACGTTCAAACACATTTTATATGAAACCGAAGCATATCGTTAACACATCGACATCGTGTCACTAACACTGTGTAACAAGGCTTATGAACAAATGATAGTATTAATACGAGTCGTTCCATCCTCTACGTGTTGCTTCAGCGCATTCAATAGGTCAAGTCCGTGACAATTAATCAATGTCGCAATTATTGGCTTTTTGTGTATTTCGGTGTGGACTCTTGCCCATCTACACTTAAGTACCAAATACAAACGCACTTACGACTGTATGTCAGCGCTTGTAATAATGCACGGCTGACATCACTTACCTCCCTTGGGAATGAGGTTGGCTAACAAACATTGATCATAACTTTAGGTTGTGCATAATTCAACAACGAGACGGCTGATTCCTTTTCGCTAACATGTGGGTAAAATACTAATTAATAGATTCCTAGTCGTATTTTGTAACGGTAGTCGCAGGGATGGGTTGCAGCACTGAGATGTGTGTGTGTCAACGAGGGCGATAGGTCTAAATACAGCCCTTGACTCGGAACGGTATTTCAAGCGAACGGTCATTTCAATGTCAACTTGATCTGAGGTTCTGTGGGACATCGATTAATCCTGATACATTTTCTAAACGCCGTCGTCGAGCAAATACAAACAGATTATGTTAAAATTACAACACTGATTTTTTTTAAGAATATACCACCAAAAGAAAAAATGCTGTGCAAATATTAGTTGTTGCCGGAATGTGAACATTTGAGCCTTGGTGAACACGCTCAGACATGCATTAGTCTGAAAATGGCAATCGTAATTATTTCTAGGCTGTTTTTATTTATTTTCTACTTATCGTTCGCAGAGGAAGTAGTGTAATTCCCAGTTGTGTCCTTGAAATGAGACGAACAGAGAAAAGGGTTTTTTTTCGAACAGTTTTTAACGATCCTGCCATTTAAAGTCAGAGGCCAACTGCGACGACATTACAGTAGATTATTTCGCGTTGGGAGATTTGTCCTTACCCTTCCTTTTTTTCAATTTCACTTCTACATTGGATGATGAAGACAATGTTGTTCTCGGAATAGGAGTCACCATCCTCGGCACACAGGGACATATTCTTTGAGTTACATTCGTAATCAGGAAGGGACATTGGTGGCCCAGAGTTGCGTCCCTTTGCTTTTCCAGACTTAGCTACTGACGGGTTCGAATCCCACATTCGCTGCATGTATCATCGTCACTATGTCAGCACCATCGTGATATGAACGTTTTCAATTGCTTTATTCTCGTTTTTGTACCGACAGGCTGAACTAAATCGGTGTTAAACTCAACCCACTCACTCACTAATCAGACAGACGGGTAATCGTAATCGCATTTCATATTACTATAGTTAATATGTTATATACTACTCAAAAGAAGTTAGACCCGTGAAGATCCGGGTTAGAATTGGTCTTCAGCAACCCGTGCTTGTCGTAAGAGGCAACTAACGGGATCGGGTAGTCAGGCTCGCTGACTTGGTTAATGCATGTCTTCGTATCCCAATTGCGTGGATCGATGGTCATGATGTCAATCACTGGATTGTCTGGTCCAGACTCGAATTATTACAGACCGCCGTCATACAGCTCGAATATTGCTGAGGGTGACGTTAAACAACAAACAAACAAAAGGAAAGGTCTGGCCTGTATTTCGGATCAGAATTGACCATTAAAGTAGCACGATGTGAATCACTGATACTGGAAATGAGCGGACATATTACCAACCACGGTGTCATATTCCTGAGCTGGCGTCAGACACATCGATGATCGGGTGGTCAGGCTCGCTGACTTGGTTAATGCATGTCTTCGTATCCCAATTGCGTGGATCGATGGTCATGATGTCAATCACTGGATTGTCTGGTCCAGACGCGATTATTTACAGACCGCCGTCATATAGCTCGAATATTGTGCGGCGATAAACAACAAACAAACAATCAAAGAAGTTAAAGAACGCCCATTACTTTCATAGTGCCCATTACAGATTAACTACATGTATAGTAATACGAAAGAATCGGGTAATCTTCTACTTCTTTTGAGTAGTATATGTGTGGCTGTATTGACCCCGTGGGGAATCAGGGTTGGATTTGATCCCCAGCAACCTCGTCGTCAGAGGCGATTTAATACATCGGGTGATCAGGCTCGGTGAGCTTGTTGATACCGTGGCATCGTGCCCTGGTGGATTATATCAATCACTGCATTGTCTGGTTCATGCTCGACTATTTACTGGACGCTGACATACATCTATAATATTGCTAAGTGTGGCCCAAACTTGAATATTGATGTCAAATATTGATGTCAATAAAACATTGCTTTCACGTCCTAATATCTTGCATTCAAAAAGCGGCACAGGCACTTCTGTGACGCCGAAATTCGCTGTGCAGAGTTGCGTCCCTTGGGCACCATATGACTGTGGGTTCGAATCCCGGTTGGCCCTGATTATGTTTCTAGGTTCGTCAGCACCGTGCTCGTTTGTGTCACCGAGCTGGTAAACGTCTGCATCATTTCGGACGTTTCTCGAACTTCAAGCTGACACGCTGTGATGAAAACCAATTCACTCACTCACTTTTATTCAAAACATGTAAATGCCACCAAATTCTTCAACAAACAAAAAATACATATGTAGAATATTGTTCTGCCCTAGTTCTGTATATAGAGGTTATCACGCGACTGTGTTTGGGGATGGTAAATATCCTGCATTAGGAATAAACATTGTATTTAGCGAGCCTTGGCGAGCTAAATACATAGTGTTTATTCCTAATACAGGATATTTACCATCCCCAAACACACAAGCGTGATAACCTCTTTATCATATAATGTCATGCTTTAATTCTGTGCTTTAAAATCGCTATCCCTCTCTCACAAACATTACCGAAACATTGCGAGTTTTCCTGGAATGCGCGCATTAATATTTATTACGTCACAGGGTAAGTGATGTGTCAGTCGGACAGTGACAGTAGCCAATATAGTTCCAACTGAAATCTGTTTCTTATACAGTGGCAAAGCAACATATACGCAAAACAACAGTTGTTTTTAATTGCCTTTCGCGGCAATCCATCGGTCTGTCCGCTAGAGTAACTGCCCTTTGTCAAAGGGAAGCTACTCTAACCCTAGTCTATGAGACGTCACGGACACGGTCAGACAAAACCAAACAGGGTAACAATTCAAACATATTTCTGCCAAATCCAACCATTTTGGTTTGTGGAGAAGGTTTCAAGTCGCAGAGGTCTACAAGCACAGATATTGCTACGGATCCCGCTTGGCTAGGCCTCGCGCCCTCGCAAAATTGTTTCGAAATTTATACCTCCAACGTAGCCAAAATTTATAAAATGCCTTAGCTACGTCACAGTTAGACACTGATTTTCAGTATATTAGACTGTTCTTTTGATAATGATAGCAATTATCCCTGTTGTTTATCCAGATTCCCGATTGTTAATTTTGACTCGATCGCCGAATGACGAGGACGACGCCATGTTTGTTTATAAACAGTGAAAGTAGTCCTACTTGACCTTTGATATTTGCATCTCTATCCGCATATGACCCCAACGGATATCGTTTTTATCCGTTGGCTTTATCCTGCCGAGAAACCTGCCCATTATATGATAAATAATCATATCAGTTCATAGATGATGTGACGACTATCTTATTTTACATGCTAACTTGTCGCCATGTGGTATAGATTTATGCATAGATATATTAAGAAACTCACCCACGTCAGATATAAAATGTAATATTTTGCTATGCGTCTATATGACTATCTTTAAGTGAGTGAGTGAGTGAGTCAGTTGGGTTTAACGCCGCGTTTAACATTATTCCAGTTATATCACGGCGTGTCAGCTTAATGTGGGAGGAAAGCCCGAAGTGATGCAGGTCTCAGACGTTTACCACATCAGTGAAACCCACGAGCACGGGTATGGTGCTGACAAACCTAGAAAAACATATTCGGGGTGAACCGGGATTCGAACCCACAATCATAGGTGTCTGGGGTGTCCAGGGGACGTAACTCTGCACAGCGAATCGCGGCGCCTTAGACGACTGGGCCACCCGTGCCCCCTGACTATCTTTAAGAAACACAGACAATCACGAACGTTATGACAGATTTACTTAAGTAATATGAAAGAATCGGGTGATCCTATACTTCTTTTGAGTAGTATTTGAATGATAAAAAAATTCTACCAGTCCAAACAATTACAACACACCATCTCATCTCTTAATTATTCCTCCCAACAAATCTTCTGATCTCCCGATCCTAATCGGCCAACCTCGCCCCTTTCCGCAACTGCAGCGGAAAAGGCCGATCGTGTTCAGAGTACTCCCGACCCGTGACCTGACTGCTGTTCACTTAACTGCCCATCCTTGACGCAGCGTTCGCGATTGTCTATTTATTGATTATGATAGTCATATCTCGACAACTTTTTGTGTTACGTACAAGATAACTCACATTTTAGATTTGACTAGGGCGAGGTGATAAAAGTATCTATGTAAAATGTAAAACAATAAGGCGACTTTGGCATGCAAAGTTTGGTTGCATTTCATTGTATGCCGAACGGTACAGCATATGTGTCTGTATGTGCCGCTGTGATCGATGAGGATGCGGGAAGAAAATCAGCTGTAACATTCAGAAGAAAAAAAGCAATAACAGGAGTTAATAAAGTCATTATTACAATTGACTAAATACCTCGGATCCTATCTGATGTAATGCTTAACGTCCAGGGTATATAAGGTGCTTCTATTTCCCTTGAGTCCCGAGGATGGGACAAACTTTCTAATCAGACGTGTGAATGAAATATTCATAATCAGAGCGTACTCTGGCGCATGCTTCTTATCGGCAAAAAAATATTAACTTGCTGATTAATGTCCTGTTGTTATCGATGTCAATAAGTGCGTGTTGGCGATCAAGTAAACATGCTATCTGTGGTAGGGCTTGATTGTCTATCTTCGTTTACTGATAAATATTACAGACACGGACGTGTACTGATAGCTAGAGTTTGACATCATAGCAAACCAAAAAGATTGCATTTGTGAAATCTCTGAAAACGTTGGATGACAATACTCGTGGTCATAAATTTACCGTTCACGGAGGAAATACACCGTCGAGCGACCCTTTTCGCCCGTTCTTGTGATTAAGAATCCCAAACGTTCATCAAGACTACACCTAAACAATTAACTCATCCGGTGGTATATTTTAGTTAATAAAGTTTGTAATCATGGTGACAGATTGCCTGTTAATAGATCTTTATCAATTCCTGTAAACGAACTTGGTCATGAGATGACTGGACAGTTTGTTATGAGTATTCAAACGAATTACATTACTTTGACAATGACTAGTTTATAACATTTTCGTTTAATTATATTTCATAAATAATATTACCGTTTTAATAAATTTGAAATACTATTATTATTCGATCCGACTTTCGGGAGTGCCTCCGCTCCCTCAGTACAGCACGACCAACTTATGACGTCATCGCCTCGCGCCTCGACAGTTCAATAATCGAATACCGTCCACGAAGCAATATGGCGATTTGTTAGCGATTACTTAATTAGACTAGGGCGATTATGCCCTAATATGAAGAGATAACGCCCCACGCGGGGAGATTAGGTCACCATGGTAATGAAATCTGGGACAAAGGGGATTTCGTGGCCCCGTCCGTCAAGTATTAATCATTTAAGAGTCTTTGGGCAAATTGCTCATAATGCGTGTGTGTTTTTTACAGCTACTATAATCAATTAGTGAAGCTGTCGAATTCCTATACGCGCTTGATCTTAGGTAGATTTGACCAGCTTAACAAAATTTTGATGAACAATAGTTGGTATATTATGTAAATACACGTCATGTCCAATGGTCGTTATCAATATTTGATCGACGTTACAGCATTGTATATAAGCGGTCACCTTCTACTCAACGTGAGGATGAATTGTGTCCTGGGGATATCAATGAAAACTTATATCATTGAATCAATGAAAGTCTATATCATTGAAACTCTATAACGATGAAACTATATTAATGAAACATGCTGGATATATATTTTACAATGCCCGGATAGACATTGCTCAAAAATATAATTATAAATACTTTTGTTTCATATCCGACAGTAAAATAATTTAATATATACCTGTCATCCATAAAAAGATAATGAACGTGCCTAACATCCATTTACTATCATTAGTAATATTTTTCTTTCATTTTCCAAACGATTATTTGTTCGTCCATTCTCGTGTTCCACACATTGGACACCGACATTATATTAACTATAAATGATATTCCTACAAATTTAGATCGCAATTTCAGTATTTAATTTACTCACGTGTATTTCAACATGATTCAGTTTCCCGCTGCATTATGTTTGGATTTTTGAATTATGAATCATTACAGCGTCGACAATTCAAAACAAGGTTACGGGAGTGGTATCGAAGCGGAAAATTGCGTCCGAATATAATTGTAACGAAATAAACTGATAAAGTATATCACTAACTTGGTTAATCAACAATTCCGGAATGATGAAATACTCTGGCATGAATATACCTAAATACAGAAATAGCAATACCCGCTATATTAATAGTCATGTTTTTAACATTAAAATAAAAGAAAATCTGTGTCGCATAATGTCAAACATTGAATGGAAATATTCTTTCACCTGAAAAATACGATTGAATGTTTGGGGAATTTAATTTAAACTGATTTGAAATATTTAAAAATGCAAATTACATGAGGGAATTGCTTTTTGTTAAAGGTTAAATGACAGGACATGAAAATAGCAGCAAAACCATCGACCTTTTTGAAAATATAACAAACTACGGTAAAACAAATGATCATGGAGTAAAACCTATTTAAGGGAAAGGTAAAAAATAAATTGAAATCGAATAAAAAGGTAGGAAACACTACACAGTATTGCAAAGAATGTATAGATAAACGAATACCTTCTTAAAACAGCGACTATATGCAAATACAAATGATTTTGAAAATATAAATGCATAAGTTAAAGAGTTGATATATTGTTTTACATAATGATAATTTGGTAAGGTATTTCCGCTGATAACGATTTGTTAAAAAAACAATCTCACACTATGTGCGTGGAAAGTACAAAAGATTGATAGGGTAATCGGTGACAAATTATGATTAGATAATGAATATCGCTGTCTCCAATATATGACACTATCAGCCAAGTCGAAGAGACAACTTATGAAATATGTCGGTCATATATCACCGTAGCTGATGGTCTTAAAACTGCCCACGCAGTGAAACCAGTGTTATCGTAATATGATTGGCATTTAAATCTAGGAGTGATATTTACAAACTATCCTTAGTGTAATTCCCCGATTATAAACCAATAAAACAGGGTCTAACACCACTAGCAATTGTGTTGGACGGAAAATGCATCTTGAAAAAGCAAAGGAAATATCTCATTACAAAGTCGCTTTAAGTACGTAATTACCTAAGAAGTTCAAATGTGCAGAGACGATTCCTGGTGAAATAAGATCGACATCTCTAAACTCCTCCCGATCTGATCTCGAAGTTTATTTCCAGTGACAACGCTCAACGCTGTCACCGGTAGCTTCTGTCTATTTCCATCGCTACACCTGACCGTACAAGAGTTACCTCCCCTCCCCTCCAAGCCTGACACTGTTGTTATCGCACGCTCGTGGGTTAACTGAGAGCCGCGAGTTAGCTGCTAATGGTAGATTTCGACCGGGTAGGCCTACTTCTCGGAAGTCCAGCGTTGAGTCGATGACATCTCTCTGTATGATATACTTGTGAACGACTTTTTAAAGAAGTATCAAGTTGGATAAGTAGTTTAAAGGAATCGGGGACCACAATTCACAATGTCGTGGAATATGGTGTTTACAGTACTTCTGATATGGATATATTCCTTGCTGCCTGATCGGGTCGTCAATGCCGCGATTTATACAGTTCACTGGAACCACACCAATCCAATGTAAGTATTTTTTCCTATTTTACTCCATCATCATAACCACTCGCTATCGCCTCTTATTGTTCCCACAGATATATGTGAGCAGCGAGTGGCTCTGCCATTCAAGCCTGGCGAGATTCGCGTGGCTGAAATGTTGACAAGTTTCGACAGTTGTTGAACAGAGTATATATGAATTATTTCCGTAGACAAATGGTCAGATTTCGCACGCGCTAAGCTCGTGCATCTTAACCATGGTAACAGATGGTTTTTTTCGTCTCATAAAATACCGCCAGTTACAAGTTATCCATACATGCATTTTACCAAGATCTTTATTTCACACCTACAACGACCAGTGTGCGTGCCGTCCGATCATAAGTTGCCAGAATATTCAAACAGCCATAACCCTGTGTCAAAAAGGTTGGGATAGGTTGTAAATCTATTCCCTATTGGATTCATCGGTTTTCTAAGTTGTCATACAATTGTCAAATTTGGAATTTAGTCAATAATACGTGCGTGGTAGGTCCTGAACGGAAGACGGGGACACGAATTTCGGTTATTGTGTTTTTTCCGCGACTTTTGACTGTCGCCAGTTAAGGTATCGTCTGAATTTGATACCATTTTGTCGGGAAAACGTTCGACCGTGATGTAATTTTCATTGATGGAATGAAATACATACCTTTAATCGGATCAAAGTTGCAATATGAATCGATATTAATCCATTTCGTACTCACGCCTGACTCTATACGGATGTTTCACGGATACGCCAAACGGTGTAGATTTCACTATATTGAAAACTTGCCTGACCTGTTAACTAACGCATTTAGTTTCTGCATGGGCTATACGCTTGATATAAGCAGCTATCGTTTATAATTACTTTCTGTCACATATTTGACGAAATTCGTTTGACAACTGTTGCCATTTCGTATAACCAGAAGCAATTCCGGCAAATATTGATTTATGATAATTAAATCAACTTACTTTATAACGATGTATCGTCGTGGTTTTTATTTCACTTCATTGTGTTAGGGCGATATTAGCAAACCTTTACTGCATAATCGCATTTGAGTTTTGACGACTGACGTCTGTAGATATGTACGGATTCAATTAGTCAACTTGACGAGACACCGGTCAAAAGGACATAGCGGGTTAATATTAAATCGTCGTTATATATCAGTTTTACCATCAGTTCGTGTGGTCTTAGGATTGTTGCTGAATGTAAACATTTATTTAGCCTAAAGGAGTAAAAAGTTGTAAAATCAATAGAGATGAGATTGGCACGACTGCGACTGCTCGACGCAAGGACAGCAAGCAGGCTTGGGATTACTGCGACAGCGCGTTGCGAACGCCGACTATTGTAGTGGCGAGTGAAATCTACATGACATACGCAACGATTAACATGAAATTGACAACGTTGGCTATTTGCGATGGTTTGGAGGTGTTTGGTAGGGATTAATTCCGATAGTTTCTGTGATCCATTAACATCGTTTTCTCTGCTCTTTTTGGGGTGTTTCGAGTATTTTACAGGTAGATCTATCGTGGTGTTTCTTACACGCCGTGATTGCGATGCGCAATGGGTTACACATTGTGGTTTATTAAAGGGACTGTGTATTTGAATACATGTAATTAGTGTAACACTGTCCAATTTTTAGGTACTTAGGCGAATTCACTTGTGTAATGCGTTACGACAGGGTTTGAATAAATACTTAGTCAATATTGTCAGTATCAGTCGGCATTATTGTGGGTTGATATTTACGTTCGTCAAGACAGTTAGGACTGAGCGAAGTCACTGTTATAGAGCTAAGCTACACCAATGACTTGTTTCTCACACCAGTCTAGAAATAGACAACAACTCATGCCTATTTCACTGGCCAGGTAATTTACGTTTCCATTGTTTAATCTACCACAATTTCACAAAGATCGCTAAGCCGTGCGCTGGAGAGGTCGAAACATTCGCCATCTTAATTGTCAAAGAGACATAATGTTTATTTACCCTCAAGACAGAAAAATAAACTGAAATTATATTGGCCACGAGCCACGAGACAAGCGAGACCCCTTTCACTGTCTCAACGTGTCAAGTAAACAGCTGACCCGACTCCGATAAGGATGTCGCGAGTGACCGCCCGCTAGACGAACATGGTTGACTTTTCAACTCGGGAGGGAGACAGGCAGCCTTGAGAGGGGGTCGTGTTAGGATGTACTTAGGATATTAGGAGTGATGTAATGTCGTTGGGGTGGGGAGCACGTGTAGGTGTAGGGTCACGTGGTGGTAGGTACTCAATGGTAAATTAACCTATATTTCATCTATTATAAAATATCATGATGTGTTTTGAGATATAAATGTTTTTGGTGCTTTTATTGATATCAAAATTATATGCCCTCCCCATTTACCCATGGGTACTGAGACACTGTGAAAATGTGAAGTGGAATTTGGGAAATAATTTTCAGCAAAGAACAAAGAAATTAGTATGTGGTATTTAGGTCTGGAAGCATGCAACATAGCAATAATGTTGTCTGAGTTTGAATCCTCATACAGGTTGTCATACCTAGCCATAAGCTACCAGTCACTTGTTACTTATCAACAGGTAATATCAAATTTGCATTTTCAAAGTGTTTCACTAATATTGCATACTGTGATATGAACTTGATGTAGGTTATGTGGTACTGGTAGAGGATGTGAGGGGGGTGGGGAGGGGAGGGGAGGGGACATCAGACCAGCCTAGAGAATCCTGATTGACACTTGATCAGAAATCTGACCATGTCACTTTGATGTTGATTTCTGCCACATGTCTACCTCTTGTGATATGTGGTCAGTAGCCATGCCTGGTTATGGTGTGGTCAAGTGTTAAAGAGTTAATAACAGCAAGGATGATAGCGTCCTCACCACTATCAGTATCATCACCATAATGCAGGCATGTTTTGCCTGCGTACAGAAATAAGTTAGATTTTAAAAATTGTGATTGTTTTTATTAATATAAGTTAAAATAGCCCACACAGTCTTTTCTTAATATTTATACAGGAAGCCAAAATACTACTCAACTCAACGGGATAATCAGATGTCATTCTGTTTAAATATACACTTGACGTATGAGAATCAGTTTTGTTTATCATTGAGAAATAGAAATATCTCTATCAAAAGCGGAATTGTATATATCAACCCTGAGAGGAAATTGAATAAATTAAATTAATATTCAACTCTCCAGAAACTTCTGTGAAACATGAAAAATATATTTGATGTATTGTATTTTTTTACTTACAGCTGACATTTTGATAAAAGTTTGAAAACTGCTAACAAAGAGAAATTTGCAAAGAAAGATCAAAATGTCTTGCTATTTTCCATTTAGATTGTTACCAGTACCGCTGATACCATGAATAACAGGGAGATACAATTACACCCTCTTTTTCCATTGTGAATAATTTTATAATGTAAAGGACATATCAATTCAAAAGTGTTTAACACATTTTAACAACGCAGCACAAACAATGCCAATATTGAACACAAATAAGAAATGATACTACAATTTACATAATGATTAAGAACCGCTCTTGTACTTGATTAAGGATGAGACAGGTTCAGATGGGAAATAATCTATCAGCACTTAAAAGTACCCAATAGCATGCTTTTAGCTTCCTGACCCTTTGAGAAACACGAATGGGATTGTCATCATATTTTTCAATAGCTAATATTCTAGCCTCGTAAATTGCCATATATCATGCCACATCTCGTCCTATAATACATAACAAAATGGCCTAGCCCAGTCTACGCCTACTTGTGATAAAAGGGGTGAGGTTTCTGGGGTCTTGAGTCTTGGATAAGAGGGGTTCTGGTTTCACAAGAACGTGATTTTATTGTTGTTAGATATGTTTATAAAGACCAGGCGTCGGTTGCATAAGATATGGCCATCTTGAAGCCTGATTGACAGAGCGCAGGTGAAATGAACATTGCATTCCTGAAATTGCAGCCTTTTTGTCATCATGATAAGAAATACATTCTGAGTAGTTCTTTATAGTATAAATTTCCTGATTGACAAGGGTAAATGTCTGCTTTGCGATCACTGTGATAGTTTAAAGATTTATTTCAACTGGCTTTCTTCAGTAACTTTTTTTCATGTTTTTCTTGGTGGATCTCATCGCTAACTCTAACTTTGGTATCTTAAACAGAGATTTTGATAATTTGAGAAAAAAGTGTAAAAAATATTGTATGCGTAAGAATGGAAATAAATCTGCTGTTTTATTAGGTGTTTGTTGAGTGTGAGCTTGGCGTGAGCTAGGGGGGATGTTTTCAGCATGTCTTTTTCCCAGGTCCTGTTTGTTTAGAAACCTACGTGATGACAGCTCTTAAAAAAGTCTCTTCCTATTTCAGACAAGAATATAAATGGTGAACCTATACATACGTTCTGTTCTAAGTTTGAAGATATAACTAACAAAAAATACCAATGTCTTTTGATAAATTCTGAAAATATCTCTGATAAAATTATTTTAATTTTATTATCAAAAGGTACGCTAAAATATTTCATACCATAAAATATCTCCCGATTATCTGAATAATTTTTGAAAATAAATCAACATTATCAAGATTGTTTGGTTATCTCAACACTTAAAAAAATAAGATTTATATGTTTTAGAACATTTCATTACATCTGCTATGTGATTTTTTTCAGGTTGAACTAAGAATTGCACTTTCAACAACACTTGTCAAAGTTTACGAACACATGATCATTTTAGCCCTTTTTCCTACGGAAATAGTCAAGAAAATATTGATCCCATTAATCCAAATACCTCCACTTTTGCCAAAGAAGTTCAACAAGTTTAGAAATCATTTTTTCCATCTTTCTCTGGAGATGGCCGAATCCCAGGTCTTCCACGTTGCTATATCACCTCGGTAAAGCACTGTGACATTTTTACAATAGAGCTATTTTGCTTGATGCCAAAGCTGCAAGATATGCCTGACATTTCCGGGAGAGGTACACATTTTTACATGAACCCTAATTAGAGTTTTATACACTTTATCGGCCAAGCAATCGAACCCAACTCTGGCATTCTGTGAGGCTTCAGCCCCCTGGCCCTTGTTTTATGGCTTGAAGAGAAGGGAATCCGACCCCCTAGGAAATGTTAGCAATGTTATCATTGTACGACTCGGATTCATCTGGCATTATCTGTTGAAGGCGTATGATAGGGATGTATTAATTATTTTTGAACAGATGAGTTGAAGATTGCTGGCTTGAATGATGTAAGGAATATGGATGGAAATTCTTGAGCCACTAGTATCAGGCTATCGAACAGGTCTCTCATTCTCTATCAACAGTTGCACCTGTTTGAGAAAGAAACAGACACTAAGAGCATATGATATAAGATTTGGTTATGAAATTGTTATTGAAATGTATATATCTGCATGAATGTATGTTTCAATTTTTTAAAAGCTTTTTTTTTGGGAACAAGTGTTGGCAATGAAACCGCCTGTTATATTTCACGCTTTCACCTTCCCTGTCAATTCTCTCCCCGCTCCCACCAACCTTTCATCCCTTAGATAGTTCTGATGTTTTACACACGTGGGTACATGTACTGATAGTGCTTGTAGTCGGGTTAGCATTTTATTTTAATTTGAATTCGAAGTTCACAAATTCTTCTAAGGTCAATATGGGCTGAACAAAATAAGCCATAGCCGTGAAAGGTGTTTTTCCATGTACTCCAGGTGATGTAATTATATTGTTATAATCAGTATAAATTATTATTAATTAAGACCATAATATTGTTATTTCTTTGCACAAATGTATGTCTTATTTTGTGTTGCAATGCATGACTTTTAACTACAGTCTTTTGTGAGTTCACAAGGAGGGTTTGCTCCGTCCAAGGCATGGATCATGAAAAAACCCACCTCAGTTCTTTTCGTTTCGTTATTCATCTATCCTTTATATCTTTTGTGAAACTTTGAACCTTTTTGCCATGTTTTACAGTGGAAATAACCCCAAAATGATGAAACGGACGAAACAACTAGCTCTGTTAAACGTTATTTGCCAGTGGCTCCAGAAAATTGTAGCTAATCGGCCAGGGTGTATATCGATTAATCATCCAAATATTCTGATTTGAAAATCTTGAAATAGGATCTTCAAAGACCCTGTGAAGTTTGTGTAACATATTAAATCACATTGATTCATGTTGGTAATGATTTAGTGATCAAAGCCATCAAAAACTTTCTTATAACTTTTTTACCCAAAATATGTTTCTAAATGTTCAGATGACTTGCACCAGGACGTGGCTATTATCAGTGTTTGATAGGCCTAATTGTTATATTCAGATGGTTTGGTCTACAATAATATCTGTGGATTCTCCTGTAAGCCTTATGACTATGCACTGAATAATGGGTTTGGTTTGATATATTTCCAATCAATATGTAAATGATAATCGATGTGTGTAAATATTCATCAAGAAATAACATGTAAAAATAACTGTTTGTTATGATATTACAATCTGAACTTTTACAAGTGAGTGAGTCAGCATTATTTCAGCGTTATCGACTTTTACATTATATTTCACAGTATTGGTTATGTTTTAATTTTTATTCCATCACCTGTTACCATAGTTACCAATTTTGCTTGTATTGTTCCCTTACAGAAAAATATCAATTTATGATTCAGTGTGAAATATGCAAAAATACTGTATTTCTTTTGATGGAGTAGGTCAGTGGAATATGTCCCCACTAAGCACACACAAGGGACTTGGTTTGATTCCCAAATTAGTAGATTGCATGGTGCCAATGCTGTCATAGAAGTACGAGATTGCTGGTGTGGTCAGATGCAACTCTTTGAGACAGAGTTTGTTTTAACTCGCCAATGGTACGATTTTGTGTCAGACCACATTTAAAGTTACTTTTTAATAGTAAGGTGAACTTTTAACGCAGACAATGTTAAACTGTTAAATAGTGAAACACTATCACTTGTTTATCATGTTAAGGAGATCAGAGTCAATATTGACCATTGTCCTTCCTGTGTTTCTTGAGTGTCCAGCAAGGCCTTTGATGGCCATCTCACTTACCCTGGTAACTCCCATGTCCACCTGAGGGCACTTGTCTCACCACCGGTCAAGCTTAAGTGGACACTGGCCACAACAAAGTGATACCTCCTCCCTTCTCTTTACCAGCCCTTCCCCATCAATCATTCCGACATTACCCTGACCTCACTATTGTTGGCTTTGCAACTTTAAACAATTTTAAAATTTTGTTAAATATTGGGATAAAATTTAAGGGTAATGGGGTTTCATTAGAAAAGGGATTTTCTTCTGATTTGAACGAGATACCACACTTAAGGTTTGGTAATACAAACTTTATCTCTCAAACACTCTCCCATCAGTTGTCCAAAGGGATTTCAAAAAGTTCTACAATGATGTCAGTGTTTAAAGTGATGTCCATTATAATGAAAACATTTCAAAATCTTTAAGTTTAAATTGTTGTTAAAATTGTGCCACATCTCAGAACACTCATTATGATCAGTCACAAGATAAAATCACAACTTTTACCCATTTGTTGATCATGAATCGAGTTTATTAGTTGCGAAACAAGATCTGTATCCGCATCATTGCAGCTGTTTGTAATCATGAAATTTGTTTATGACTTTGAAAACAGGATATTCACCATTTTCCATCTTTTTAGCTACATGTAATCATGATTCATTATTTGAAAGACACGATAACAATCTTCCTCCCTCCACTGACTTATAATTGTGAAGCTTGCACGAGTGGCACAGTAGCTAATGTGTAGTGTTAGTGTCCATTAGGCACGACAGAAATCATGGGTTCGAATCCATGTTTGTCTCCTGTTTGTTTCTAGGTTTGTCAGCACCTTACCTATGCTCATGGGTTTCATCAAAGTGGTAAACATCTGAGACTGCATCACTTTGAGCTTTCCTCCAACATTAAATAGAATGATATTCAAAATGACATTAAAACCAACTCACTGACTCAACCAACTCACTCACTCCTCACTGAGTGAGTTGGTAAGGAAGCCTAATGGTTAAGGTGTTTGCTGAAAAACCATGTTTGAATCCCACTTGGTTACAGTGTGACAAGCCCATCCTTGGAAACCCCTATAGCTGGAGTGTTGCTTAACCTTAAACCCTTCGAACTGAGTTGCGTTATCTGGGAGGCAGGAACATCATTTGTAATAAAAAAAAGAGCTCTTTTTCCCCTTAGTTGTCATCTAAATGTGAGTCGTAGATTATGTTAGATCATTTTTATTTGAAAGCAACTAGGTCAGGTGTAATGATGGAGGTAAAGACTCCATGTGCGATCATCAGCATGTGAAATGTACAACAATCAACACACAACTGCCGCTGGGCCTCCATTCACTTACCTTGTTTGTTGCCTCGTTCATTTCGCTATTGACGACCAAGAAGATGTCACTCGTACCTTTCCTGTCATGCATATACTCGAATAGATGTCTCCTATTTTCTCCACAATGAAGGTAATTACAGATGAAACAGATTCACCTGGCTGATCAAGAGAGACCGGATAACCTTTTCAGGAAACTTTTACTGCCAAGCCAATGTTGAAAGTTTTCGTTCACTTTATTTAACAATTTTGAGGTTGGATGAATTCCATCAGATGTTAAATGGTAGTTTGTTAAAATATTTGCGAGGAAAAGTTCACAAATTGATGTAATTTGGACAAAATTATGGATCTATGAAATATGATTCTTTTGATATGAGATGAGGTGTCACTCATGCTTCATGCTAAGGTGTCAATTTCTGTACCGTGCTCAGTCGCAAGAATAAATGGTTTTGACATTATACTTGATACTAATGTCCAACACATTTTTTTGCGAAACTTACCGTTTGATTTGATTAGGCAATTTCTGGCCTCAGATCTCGGCTCAGATTACTTCTAAATTGAACCATTGTTACGCTAACTTGTATTGATAATATGTCAAGTGTACACTGTGTATGACATGTAGATGTCATGTCAATATCAGGTCACTGTGACATATTGCATCTAAAGAAGGACCTGATATCACCTGTCAGTCAGCAGGCTTTGGACCTTAGTCAGACTGAAAGTCTAGGTTTGAAAGGACCTGTAGTTTAATACCAAATGATTGTTAATGTTGATAAATGATATTTGAATTTAAATAAATTTGATACAGAGACAAAAGATGTCCAAGATGTATTGTGTGTGTCACCTGGTTAACTGTAATAGAACAAAATCATACGTACAGATTATCTGCCCTTGATGTGGTGAGCATTATACTTGCTTTTTATTCCAGATATATATTACAATTCGGAATACACACAGCTAATAATCTTTTTATATGATAACAATCTCAAATTTATCAAAGTTTAAAACATATATTCATTAATTAATGTAGCTTTAGAAATCGCGTAGATATATGATAGTGAACCATTCCATTTGCTAGAAAGTACCAAATCGTTTGCATCCGTGCCAGTTTATATTCACATGCACACATCAGGAAATCTCCAGCTTAACTTTTTTGGGAAGTTTTTTTCAAGAAAATGGCAACACATCAATGTATGGAAAAGTAACTAAGTTCTGCAAGATGATCTCATTTGCCTATTTATCAGATCATGATAATATGCATTATATGAAAAATGTTGAGATCTTAAATCATCAAAGTATTTAAATCACAAGTTATTATATGTTTTAGATTTCAAAAGATAGCATATGACGGAAAACACTATAGCATGCTGTAAAATAAATTAAAAAACATATTTAAATCCCTCATGACAGTTTCCATGTATATATTTAGTTATTTATGTGTCAGATCTGTCAAATACTGATGGAATATAAATATGTTATAATACAAATTTATAAAGAAAAGTTATGATTTCAAGAATTCATTTTAAAAGTTGTGATTTTTAAAAATAAACATTCTTACATGATCTAGGACATTGTTGGTATTTAAATCACTACGTTGTGTGATAAGACGTGTCAAGACACAACAATTAGTTGAGACTAGCGACGATGAGAGGAAGCCCTCATGTGTACCTGGGTTCGAGGCTATCTGCGCTGGAGGTGTCGTAAGCGGGCTTGTCTGATAACACCCCACAGGCTGCAAAGAGCCCCCACAGGATATTAACAAGGGACTAAGAATGTCCATGCCTGTCAATCAAAGTCATCACCACGGAAACTAATGACAAGAGAAGACAAAAAGCATAAATTACACCATGATTCAAAAGTTGTTGATCCTTTTTTCTGACCTTGCAATTATTCTTGGCGTTATTTTTTACAAAACACAGGAACATTTTTTTGGTACTGATATAAGATAGGGTGTTTGTAATTGAATACAAGTTTGTGGTAAATCATACACTTGATCTAGAGATAGGATTGTTTTATAATGAACATGACTATTTCTATTTGATATAAAAGCAATTAGGTGCCACGAAATTGTTTGGGGCTAAATCTCAGTGTTTGATGAGAATTAAAAGAAAAATTCACTTGTAAGTAAGTTGAATGAGAATTCAGTATATACAATGTAAACTTTATTCTACAGGAAGTGGTGAAATTGTAGTGATTAATCAAATAAATGGAAGACAAATTTATCCCTTCATTCATCTAAAAACAACAACCTTTCTTTACAAGACATTTTTTACTCAAGGTAGCTTAGTTCAGTGTAGGTGGACGAAAAAACATAGACTAATGTGTGTAGGCGTCCACTCCATTGGCATGCTTTGCCCTTAGATTACAAATAGCACACCAAATTCACTTGTCAGCCAGTAGGGACAGTAATTTCCCTGACCTAGGACCACGTCATTACTCATTGTGTTTGGGGGTAAAAACAGTAATTGAAATCTACAAGGGAAACATGCAATGAACTACACCAGATCTACATGCTGGGAGAGGGAAGAGATGTGCTTGGGGCCTGATATCCGTGCCTATATCATGTTGTACATACACTTCCTATTTATCACTTGGCATATGTCTTCTTTAAAGAAATATGTGAATTTAGGAAAGCTTAAGAGTAAAAGTGGATAGAGCATCTGCCTGGAGATGGAAGGTTGTTGGTTCAATCCCTGGTCACATCTTACAAAAGATGTTGATAAAATAAAAGCAACAAAACCCTTTCGATATTCATAAGAAATCTGTGCCAAAATTTGGTCGTTTGTACAATTCCGACTACCGGTATATCATGAGCATGCGTTTATGAATCTCTATCAAATAGTGATGTTACCAACTGTTTGCAAAAGGTGAGCGTATCCTGCTCTGCTGGCGGTACCATCACAAACACATGCAAAGGCAAGTCAACTGTTCACTGGAAAAAACACGGGGACATGTTACAAGTCTAAATAGGGAATTGCATAAGACATCAATGTGGTCACTGATGCATCATTTACTGAGACCTTGAATGTTGTAACCCTGATCAAACAATCTGAAAGCAAGAGTCGTATGATGCTCTATGAAGTCTTCGTAGAAAGAACCTGCTCGATTGTACCCCAAACGCTGTGAAATGTAGATACCAAAGGCTTGAGATTCAGGGGTATTACCCAACTTGAAGGGCAACTTGACTATTGCAAATTGAAATCATCCCTCTTGTCATACAGTCTTGTGGATACTTTTTAACACTGACAATCTTTATGTTCAGATCTAAATATGAAACAGGTGAGGCGGTTTCAGTGGTGTCTTTATTTCGAGTACAGATGGGTAAAACAGTGAATCAGAAAACCTGTTGTGGTACAAAATGTTTAACTGCTATTTTTAATGAGACCTCATGTTGAAAAACAACATAAGTTATGACATATATGAAAAACTTAATTTTCTTGTTAAAGAAATAATTTTAATTTAATTTTTGTTTGACTGATTGATTTTGGCATGTATGTTTCCGTGTTTTGACAGACAAATGAAAGAATTCGTCAAGTAGATACTTCTAGAGAAGTTTTGTACAAAAAGGATTGCATGGACTCTGCCATGAGGTTGTGATGAAATGTGCTTGATGTTGACATGCTAATATCATAAACAGCAAGAAGACCACTAAAACATTTGACAGTACATATACATTCTGTGTATTTTCCTCATACGTCACCGAGATAAGATCTGCTTTCCACGATGTTTCTCTGGGTTTGATTATTAACGACTTCTGAAATTGACAACTGGTGAAACCCGAGAGAAGTCATTACAGTGTTACGTCACGTAAATATCTGTCACTCAAAACCTGTGACTAATTAGATGTTTAGGTGGGTAGTAAACAGCAGTAGAACAGGTAAATGTATAACATCATCACCAGAGAATAATGTTCTCGGTCATCTAACGAAACAGATTCAATTGGGCGTAAAAGGCAAAATGGCAATGAAAATTACGTGAATGGATCACTGAAATTCAGTGATGACAACAGGTGTTTACGAAAAGGGTTATCATGTCCTGCTCAACAAGTAGCATCCGCCATTCTCACAATTTGCATAAAAAAGTAACCCCTGCCTCAATTTTTTTTAAGTATAAAAAACATGAAAAAGTTACACTTTTTTATTTTAGGGGGTAGGGTTTAATGCTGGATCAAGGGTGGAAATCTTTCTGTTGAAATTGACATGAGGGGCAGTTGGTAGCCTAGTGGTTAAAGCGTTGCTCACACACCGAAGACCTGGTTCGATTCCAGATATTGGTACAATGTGTGAAGCCCATTTCTGGTGTCCCCCGCCGTGAAATGGTTGGACGTTGCTAAAAGCGGCGAAAACCCTACACACTCACTCCCTGAAACTGACATGAAATGTTAACCTTTGTTGTCATGACCACCAATTAATGAAATGACATGTGCAGTGAGGGTTGATATTGACATCTGTGTTGATAATTATCACAGGTAGTCAAGGGAAATGAATTAGATGGAAAAGCAAATAACCAACGTTGTAGGCACATTCAACTCAATGGAAATACAAGTAACCCATGTTGTAGGCACATTCAACTCAATGGAAATACAAGTAACCCATGTTGTAGGCACATTCAACTCAATGGAAATACAAGTAGCCGATGTTGTAGGCACATTCAACTCAATGGAAATACAAGTAACCCATGTTGTAGGCACATTCAACTCAATGGAAATACAAGTAACCAATGTTGTAGGCACATTCAACTCAATGGAAATACAAGTAACCGATGCTGTAGGCACATTCAACTCAATGGAAATACAAGTAACCCATGCTGTAGGCACATTCAACTCAATGGAAATACAAGTAACCGATGCTGTAGGCACATTCAACTCAATGGAAATACAAGTAACCGTGACTGTAGGCACATTGAACTCGATTGAAATATATTTCAAAGATGTGCATAATCGATGTAAATGCATTGAACATGATAGATAGGTATTTCAAAAATCCCAGAGCTCCACACCCCACAAGGGAGCACCTATCCCAGAGTTCCACACACCATGACGCTGTGTGGGTCTTCTTTGTTTCACGGTTTTATTGCTGTTGAATACAGGTGACACCTGGTTTTGCTCATTTCCGAACCCCAGAACTTTCAAACATAAACTGAAGTTTATCTGAAAAATGCTCATAAAAACCAACCCCATCAATGTCCAACATTATCAAAGAACAGCCGTTAGTCCCCCTTCTCACATCGTGTATACAAACCCCTCTCATATACTGGACCCCCCTCTGTTCAATCTGCCATACACACAGCCCAAACTGTGGACAGGACAATTGACTGGCTGATCAATTGATTGACTTGTGTTGGGAAGAGGGGGTTGAAATTAACATCGCGAAAGTACTTACTTTCTAGCCGTTTTGTAGGCAGAAACCTATCTACTATGAAGTGAACATTAAAAAGAAATAAAACCTCTCGTCATGTTGTTTGTAGAAATATTAAGTAAGTCAATATGTATAAATAGACGTTTACTATTGTGAATGCTGTTTGAAGAGGTTTTTGATGACACATGGGAAATACAATGTCTGCACTGTGGAATAAGCCTTGAGTTTTATTGATAATAAAATAGATATGTACACGGTGTGTGTGCATAATTTCTGTATGTCAGCTGTACCAAGGGAGGTTCCTGAGATTGCTCTCTCTGTAATACATTTAAATACATGTTGTAATGTATGTAGTATGCTGTCTGAAAAAATGTATGTAGTGTGCTGTCTGCAAAGTGTATGTAGTATGCTGTCTGCAAAGTGTATGTAGTATGCTTTCTGAAAAATGTATGTAGTATGCTGTCTGAAAAAATGTATGTAGTGTGCTGTCTGCAAAGTGTATGTAGTATGCTGTCTGCAAAGTGTATGTAGTATGCTTTCTGAAAAATGTATGTAGTATGCTGTCTGCAAAGTGTATGTAGTGTGCTGTCTGCAAAGTGTATGTAGTGTGCACTCTGAATAATGTATGTAGTATGCTGTCTGCAAAGTGTATGTAGTATGCTGTCTGCAAAGTGTATGTAGTGTGCTGTCTGCAAAGTGTATGTAGTGTGCTGTCTGCAAAGTGTATGTAGTATGCTGTCTGCAAAGTGTATGTAGTGTGCTATCTGCAAAGTGTATGTAGTATGCTGTCTGCAAAGTGTATGTAGTATGCTTTCTGCAAAGTGTATGTAGTGTGCACTCTGAATAATGTATGTAGTATGCTGTCTGCAAAGTGTATGTAGTGTGCTGTCTGCAAAGTGTATGTAGTGTGCTGTCTGCAAAGTGTATGTAGTGTGCTGTCTGCAAAGTGTAAGTAGTATGCTGTCTGCAAAGTGTATGTAGTGTGCAGTCTGCAAAGTTTATATAGTATGCTGTCTGCAAAATGTAGGTAGTATGCTGTCTGCTAACAGTAAGGAGCATGCTGTCTGCAAAATGTATGTAGTATGCTGTCTGCAAAATGTATTTTGTATGCTGTCTGCAAAGTGTATGTTGTATGCTGTCTGCAATGTGTATATAGTATGCTGTCTAAACTGTATGTGGTATGCTGTCTGCAAACTGTAGGTTGCTAAGTATGCTGTCTAAACTTATGTGGTCGGCTGTTTGAAAACTGTATATGGTGTAAACTTTATTTTTGATAGTACAAACTGTTGTATGCTATTTGCAAACTGTGTAAGATTCTGTCTACACACTTGTCTACTGTCTACTCCACTACAGAAACTGTCTGACAGCACCTCCTTGAGTTCATCCTGGTCACTTTCCCTGGGAACATGTGATGTCTGCATGTGTGTTTCCCCTACGCCCCCCTCACCTCCACAATCATGCTGTTGACGTGAACTTTCACAAATTGTTGAAGGGTTTTGTGAAGTTATTAAACATTTATGTACAAAACATCAGCTCAGGTAGACCAATAAAATGTTTGGGTGAAATAGACGAGACAGCAATTAATGGCTTGCTTTAATGTTGCACAATCAGCTGGAGGTCGGTCTCATGACAGGAGTCTAATTTCGGTTTTGAAAGGTTTGGGTTATCAAACGATATACTTGCAGTGAAGTCACAGACACTATTAACACTTTATCATTATGCAACGGTGACTCTTTTGTTGAATTTAAATCCTTAGTCCTAAAAGTGAAATAATATTTTTCTAATTTTTATGTCTCACAGTGCATGGAGACCAAACATCTGAAATCTAGAAATTGGGGGATTATTCCTATTTGTGAAACTTATGAGATATCTTTAAGGTTTGGGAGATATTCTTTTTGTTTTTATACTTACTTTTTTTTTAATTAGTGACAATAATGCAATTCCCTTTAAAATACATGGATTATGTAGGATTCTAAACCCAGAATTTTTTTTTGTACAAAACTGGATTGTTTTTAGATATGGAGATATTTTGTCATTGCAGTCAGTGGAATTATGTAAAACTAAGCATTAAAGTTTGTTCCTCTATACTGGTACTGTTATCAGCAAAATACATGTTACCTCTAGAACATCATTACATTAGTTACAACTATAAAAGCATGAATTTGGAAATGGGGAATTACAATTTTGGAATTTTTACTGACATTTGGTACAGACTTGGGGACGAACATCGGCCTCTGAGCAAGTTCAGATAAGCCCCTGAAATGTCTTATAATTCACATGTCATGTATGTGAAATAGCATTCCTAAAATACTCCGCAGTTTCATTGCTTATATGATGCTTGTCTCGGTGATCATACATGTCAAACACATGTCATTTTCAGCACTACTGATATGTACATCATCGTCAGTTGCATGTTGGATGATGGAAGTCTCATGACTCACGCAGTGTAGATGCTACTGACATTAAATGAATTGTCTCTCTATTTCAGAAGTAATCGACGGTTGTACACTGTTTATGATTAATGATGATTGCATGTGAAGGGCAAGAAATGATTGCACAATGTCTAATGTCAATGCTGAAAAGAGCATCAAAGATGCAGGTTACGAAGGTCAACAATTACAGAAGTATGTCTTTGGTAAAGCATTTATTGTTCAGAACATGTTATTAAGATGGCCAGATTAAATATTAGCAAATGTATAGAGATGAAATGTACTTCAATGTTTATCATTATAGACATTACTAAAGGCGATAAAAAATGTAATTTGAAAATTAAAATAAATATTAATCATCATCGCCAGAGAATAAACAGTCTCTATTATTTGCTTCAACATATTCCATATGGCGTAAAGGAAAAATAGCTGTAAACATTATATGAAAGGATCGCTGAAATTCATTGATGACACCAGGTGTTCATGGAAAGGTTAATCATGTCCTGACTTTCTGGTAGCACCAGCCACTCACACAAAACCTAAATTTGTGAAATGTACGCATCGAACATTGAAAGCCTGGTTTTATGTAATTATCAAATCATAGATTGAAAGCAAAGACTTTGTGTAATGTCCAATACAAATTGAAAGCTATCATATTATTAAATGTGTATACCACATGTTGAAACCCATGCTTTATGAAATGTGCACATCACAAATTGAAACCAACATTTTATGATAAGTACATATTTCAAATTGAAATAGACACCGTTTCCAGCCACCATCTTTAGTAATCACCCATGTTGAAACCCATGGTTTATGAAATGTGCATATCACAAATTAAAAACAACATTTTATGATAAGTACATATTTCAAATTGAAATAGACACCGTTTCCAGCCACCATCTTTAGTAATCACCACATGTTGAAACCCATGGTTTATGAAATGTGCATATCACAAATTGAAACCAACATTTTGTGATAAGTATATATCTCGAATTGAAATAGACACTGTCTCCAGCCACCATCTTCAGTAATCACGTAGATAAGTGTGATATGTTCAGGGGATGGGCTGAAATACCTCCCATGGTGTGTGGGGACATCGGCATTCATGTCCCTTTCACAGGCACTTGTCTCCGGACATCGTTGGTATGTCAAGCAAGTTTACTTTTCCTCTAAGTTGGTCTCAACAGTGCGAGAGCATGTACCAACGATTCAGAGATTAGCCTACCCGAAATGAACACACCTCAGTTGAAATAGACGTGTTTCTGAATAAAACACCCGCTTGGAAACGACTTAGGGGATGTGTGGTATGCACGCTAAATCCCAAAGCCATGATAACACGTGTTTTTGTTTATATACCCTGCCGAGTTCGAACCTGGCACTGTGGTAATAGAGTAATTCAAGGTAATTATTTCGGCGATAGACAAGATGAATAATCCGTACTTATGATACCGACGTTGTCATGTATATTTCACCTCCTGGGTGGATCCCAAGGGACCAGGTACACAAGTCAGAGGGATATACTGTGTACATTTTGCCATCAGGAGAAACTGGGGAAAACTGGAGAGGATTGGACAGCGTGAACACAGACACACGATACTGTTCAACAAAAGCACTGACGAGATACAACGACCTTTGACACTCGACTAGCGCCTGTCGGGCCAGTTTGAAATGAAAGTTCTGTCTAGCTAGTGTTCTTAGGCTATTTACTTTGTCTGTGAGTAAATGCATAATCGGGCGTATATTTCAGATTATCGACAGGGAGGTGGTGATCTTGAAGGCGTATAATTTGGATGCTTTCATGTTCCACTTTAACTTGATATGAGTATACCTTGTATAGGATAAGTGTAGTTGAAGTAGAAAATATGCATAGGACAAAGCTTGAGGAAGGAAGTGTCAAAAAGAGTTTAAACAGCAGCAGGATAAAAAAATATGAATCTGAATAAGACTCAAAATGTTATTTTATTAAGGTTGATGAAGTGAAATTATGATGTATGATTTAATACTGCATGAATTCAAATCAAATTTAGTACATAAACATTATTTAACTGCATGGTTCTTTTGTTTGTTCTAAAATATACTTTATTTTTGGTTTCACAATTCAAGGAATATTGCATGTATTGGCCATAGGGCTGTGTTAAGATGTACATTTTTTAACATTCTTAAGACACATTCTATTGTTATCTATTTTTCTATGTAAGGATTTTGAGGTGAAAGGTTGATATTTTATAACAGGATGCTAAAACATAGTTTAATTTTATTCATCTATGTGCAAAGCACCACATCGTGCCTATTTTAAAAACATAAAAAAAGTCACCTGTAGACTTTAAAAAAATATTTACTCGTCAAATTTGCCATTGCTCTCTAAACGTTTATACTAGCAAGGACGATTTGACAGAAATGGCAAGGTTTGTCGCGGTGTAGTTTAACTGGGAGCATTATCACTGCTGGTGTTTGGTTTGTGTAAACAGAAGAAACGCTTATCCATTTGCCTAACACATAAACTAAACAGCCTCCATTCTTTGAATTCTATGAACACTCCAGCACATTATATCACTTGTGTTGAATAAATATGCCATTTAGAGGCCCAGAAGCCCAATACAAAATTCAAAATGTGTTCATTTCACGATGGTTTGGTAAACGTCTCTCCTTGCTCTGTCATTATCTGGAATTACAACAGTTTCGGATTGTTTGAGAGATTACATACTTGCAAATATACCCGTTATCAGATATTTATTGGGGATAGGGAGAAGTTTTATAAAATGTAAATATTTTTGTTATTTGTGTTTGGACGTACTTTTCTTTTGAATGATAGACTAAACATGTGACATAGCTTGGCTTGCGTCTCCATCGTCAAGGAGATGTTGTGTACACAAGAGGTTTGAGTTTTTGAAATCAGCATCAGTGAAATTAACAAGTCATTGTGACAGAGTCTCAAGTAGGTTCGTGGGAATTATGTTGAAATTGACAAAACATGTATGCCAAGATAATGTGTTGATGAAGTTCAAAGACTCATATCTACATAATCATTATCTCAAAATGTCCCCGCTTCATGTATAGAATTATCAGCACACCCTAATCTTTCCTGTAAATAATTTGTTAAATTGAATGTACCCTCATTGTCATTCCAGTCTTTTCATTGGTTGGTCATGTGAAAGTGAATACATTTAATTGGTTCAGTGTCATTAATCATCTCACAATCTGAAAGATGTACATTTCAGATTGACACATTGTGTCATGAACAAGGGGTAATAGACAGGTTATCAGTAGCACTCACATCAATCGTCAGGTGAAATTGACAATCATCAGGTGAAACTGACAACATGTAGCTGAGGGTGTGTCAACACAAAATCACTGTAACAGTTTGGGATAATGAGGAAGTATTGACAGGTCTAAGTTATGTTGTCATCGAATATCCATAGTTTCACAAAAGAGCATCAAAATTTTTAGAATAATTTAATATATGTGAGAGAATCAATGTCAAAAGTAAATTTGCAATCACTTTAATAAACATAAACATAAACACATGTTCTTGATATAGTCAGAATCATGCAATCAACTCTGCTTTATGCAGAGATTTCAATTGGATAGGGAAAGGGTATTGTCGCTTTATTTAATTGTCATTGAAATGAAAGGGGTGATGTTTTTTAAACATTTTGTGTATTGATCTCACCTTTTAGTGAGTGAGTGAGTTTGATTTTACGCCGCTTTTAGCAATATTCCAGCAATATCACGGCGGGGGACACCAGAAATGGGCTTCACCCATTGTACCCATGTCGGGAAAAGAATCCTGATCTTCGGCGTGATTTTATCCAAAATTTTAGTAGGCCTGCTATTTCATATATATCCAGAGAGGGGAAGCTTGGTTGTTCAATTTCAGGCCATACCAAAAGATTCAAAAGTGGGTACTTGTTGTTACCCTGCTTGGAGCTTGGCATTATGGGAATAAAACAAGGACTCACTCAGGAACTAAAACTGGCATTAGTCCGGACAAGTACAAGCACCCACACACATCATTAAGTTTTAAACATCCAATTGCAATGTATTTCTTTTATGCACAACAATAACAATAATGAATAAATAGTAAACAATAAACAACAATAATATACATGGCATTTACTGTAAATCTCATCACATTTACAAAAACAAATATATATTCAGACAAAAATTGTCGTCAATTGCTGTAACATGGTTAATCTGAGTCAGTCAAATATACATGAGGCAGTTGACAAGATGGGATCCCCCAGATCAGTTTGATCTCCAATCATGTTGATATCTGTCCATCAAACTGTTTGACAGATCAGAGGCTAAGCTGCCATGTAAATGTACAACTAATCATGGAGGCCAAGTTTTCATTAAGTATAATTTATTTCTATCATTTAAATTCTTTTATGACAAAAAAAGTTATTTCCTTAAAGTCAAGAAACTGGTTTGTTCAAATAACCCATTACCAAGAGGTAATCAATTTCATCTTTGATATGAATTTGCATCAAAGATATTCATTTAAAAAAAGAATGCTCCTATCAGTTTATGACTCTCAATAATCATAAATCTTTTTTCACCAAGGTTTGCAAACAGAGTAGCATATTTGTCTTTGACACTGAAATGAGCATGAGTAATGTAGACAACCATCTTGTCTCACAAACATCAACGGTTTTTTAGGATCTTGTCAATTTTGTCAAACTCGAAATAATTTGTTACTCGATAAACTAAAGAAAATAATCTCATTTATGGGAGTTTAGTTATTCCCATCGACAAGAATCAATTCCATAAACCTATCTTTTGGAAAGTGAATACAGCTATCGACATGACAACAAAGGAAAAGTAGTGTATCATTGGTGCTTTGTGGAGCTTAAATTAGCAAGGGTGGTACATTACGTTTATGGTTGAAGGTCTTTGAGTGACGGCCCGTGTACAGCTCTGTCTCTCTGTATTAGAGGTTGATTGCAATTAGTGATGTTCATTGCAGTACAGGAGGGAGGAGGGACAAGGCTCAGGTTGGGGGGCAGGTGTGTATTGCAGGTATCATGCTATGTATTATGACATTGATACAGAGGTGTGCATTTCACCTCGTAGGTGTTCATGACAGAAAGTGATGACGTTTTTGCTGGCATGGCAGAAACAGATTTGATTGTTGAAAGTTAGGTATCATGGTGTAGGATGATGATGGCAATGATGATGATGGCAATGATGATGAGGAGGAGAAGGAGGAGGAGGAGATGGCTGATAAAAAAATGGATGATGATGTTAAAATGGATAATGGTTATTAATTTTTTGTATCATGGAGAAGGATGATGACAATGGTGATAACAGGAATGATGATGATGATGATGATGATGATGATGATGATGATGATGATGATGAATGCAATCCCTGATGAAAAACGGATGATGACGATGTCAATGATAAAATAGATGATGATGATAAGATGGCTGATAAAAAAATAGATGGTGACAATGATAAAAATGGATAATGGTTATAAAACAGATAATGATGGTGATTATATAGTGGATGGTAATGTGATAATGATGATGATATGGTGATAATGAAGCCAAAATCAATGATGAAGATTACGAGGATAAAACGAATGTTGGTGACGATGCTTATAAAAGGACATAATACAAGACACTGATCCCCACTCACTGTTACACTCATTACAGACTTTGCTTTGACCCCCAATCTTCTAACAGTAGAAACTGCCACACTGCCACAGCATCTCAACTTAGATTTCTGAGGATCTTCTGAAGTACACCATCTTTGTACCATGATGTACATAATGAAACAGTGTGTCAGAATTAAATGATTTATCGAGTCCCAATAGAAGCATGTTTGAGTGAACTGCGTATGACATTACAATCAGGCAAATCATGCAGCTAGGAAATTAAATCCTGAAGTTCAAACAAGCAGAAACCATCAAACAGAATACATTAACATTTTCTGATGTAGAAAAAACTGTTTACCGATGTTTAAAATGTCATAACCCCTGCATGACCACAGCACAATGGAGTACTGTTGGTCGGACAAAAACTGGGGACGGTCATTTACATTTCTTTGGCTAGAAGACCACACGCCAAACTTTAATGGCCCATTTGTAACATAAATATACATAGAGAAATCATAGAGATGTATGAAACTGCAATAACTTGTCACCTTACATGTTTAACAGAATACATTTAGAGTGGGGCCTTGAGAAACTGTAGCAAAATATTCATTCAGGGGTAAACTGTTTCCAGGCCATTGACAAGCAATGAAGGGATACAATTGATGGGTGATAATGGTTTGTAGTTTCATTTCCTATCTACAGAATAAGATGTTAATGTACAACGCCTTTAACTTAGAAGGGTCTGGTAATTGTATTATGTTTTGGGGATTTGTAGAAGAATTTTAAATCATCAGAACAACCTGATTGTTGCCGGGTTATTGTTGAGAGGAATGCTATGTTTTTGGTTTGTTTGTTTGTTGTTTAATGCCGTACTCAGCAATATTCCAGCTCTATGACGACAGTGTTTAGATAATCGAGTTTGGACCAGTCAAACCAGTGATTGACATCATGAACATTGATCTATGTAATGAACGCTGTGTAGTTCAGGGGGATGCTGGTTGTGAGTGAGTGAGTGAGTGAGTGAGTATGGTTTTATGCTGCTTTTAGCAATATTCCAGCAATATAATGACAAGGAAAACAGAAATGGGCTTCACACATTGTACCAAAGTCGGGAATCAAACCCAGGCCTTTGACGTGACGAGTGAACACTTTAACCACTGCCCCTTCAGCAGAAGGAATAACTGTTATGTATGACAGTAATTTTCACAGAATACAAAGAAATATCTCTCTGATGTTTGCTCGGGCTATTTAAACAATTCTTTTCATATAATCCTGATACATTGTGTTTAATATGATATATATCGCATCAGTTTCACATTTGGAGTGTCAATTGCAATCAATTTCACCTCTTGTTGATATGTACGACACTAGCTTACAGAGAGAGAGTGAACCCATTGGCAGTGATGGGGTTTTAATGTATGTAATCTGAAGGGAGTTGATAACATTTAGCCATTTGTGGCAGGTTTGTAGAGAACTTAACACCACTTTGATATCACTGTTACCCAGTAGATAACCCTATCTACCCACAAGCTAATAGTTTTGTTATACATGTGCGAGTAATCCGTCAAACTAGCATGTCACTGGTAGATAACTTCTCCCTTATTTCTGTATTCGTCATCCTTTCAAAATGTAAACATGGTAAAATAACGAGATTTAGATTCAAATATGTTAAATGTTTATGTGGTGCACATAATCAGTTGAAGCAATTTGATGTCAAATTCTCCACTGTGTGAAACAATATGATATGATGTCATCCATTGCTCATCCTGTGTTCATAAAAGAACACGACGTCAATCACTGGATTTTCTGGACCAGACTTGATTATTAACAGACCTCCATCATGTCGCTGGAATATTGTTGTGAGGGAAGTTGAACAACAAACAAACAAATGGATAGAAGCTCATGATGTCAATCACTGGATTGTCTGGTCTAGGACTTGATTATTTGCAGACTTCCATCATGTTGTTGGAACATTGCTAAGTGGAAGTTAAACAACAAACAAACAATTGGAACAAAGCTCATGACGTCAATCACTGGGTGTTTTGGTACAGACTTGATAATTTACAGACTTCCATCATATAGTTGGAATATTGCAGAGTGCGAAGTTCAACTACAAACAAACAATTGGATCGAAGCTCATCACATCAATCACTGGATTGCCTACTCTAGACTTGATTATTTACAGACCTCCATCATATAGCGGGAATATTTTTGAATATGAAATTCAACAACAAACAAACAAATGGATCGAAGCTAATGATATCCATCACTGGATTGTCTGGTCTGGACTTGATTATATTATTGGAATATTGCTGAGTGTGAAGTTAAACAGCAAACAAATAGGAACCATATTAGTATCAATAATTGGGTGAAATCAATGAGAAAGTGTATTTGTACAATGGATGTACACTCACAACATCTGTCTGTACATGTAGCAGGTTTCCCAGAAATAGACAAGAGAGTTGCATGTACAACATGGTATAGCATCCATGGCATTCCCTTCAGCTGGGTTCTCAAGAGAGACAGTGTAGCAATAAACACCACTCAAAATCACATCAACTCGTAATGTACATTCAAATCTATCAGTGTGTGGCTATAAAATATGACCAACATTCCACCTGGTTCTGCAGTCTCTGGCGACGAAGCCAAGGCCCGACTCCACACCTTGAACAAATAATCGTCCTTTTCTTAAAGCGGGCCGAGAAAGTCAAGTAGTAAGCGTGATAACGCTATGAGCGTCGTTTGTTGCCAAGTGTTGCTCACACGAGTGGGAGAGAGGCAGCCAAATGTGGAGAGTGTCTGAAAACTGTCACGCTTTTCAGGGTATTCTTGTTGCTATTGTGAACTAGTGTGTCGCTGAGTTAATACTAAAGCCATAACACTTGAGGTATCGTAATCTCCCTGTACCTCCGACAAACATGTTATTGAATAGAGACAGAGTCCTACACTTCTGCTTCTCACACACTAGTCACCTGTATGCCAGGGAGCGAGGTGGAGTACATTTCAGTTTGACATGTTTTAGGTGGCTGTACAGTGTGAAAATGAACATGTGTCATTTGAAATGAACAATTGTCAATTTCAAGCAAATGTGCGTCAGTTTCAGATTGACAATTTTAGTTTGAATTATCCTTACTTCAATTGAAATGGATGAACTTCAGTTTGAAATTAGTTATATCAATTAATAACATACATTTTCCAACTTAAAAAGCCTATTTATTAATTTCAAGCCTGTTCATTAATTTCATAGGAGAAATAAGTAAATCAGCTGATCCATCTTGTGATTTAAAACATGTGTGGATGAGGATATGTGAACGTCAAATTCGTCACTTTTTCTCAGGATGTGTTAATTAAGTAAAGGTTTCCAATTAAAATCAAGTTAAGATAAAATTGTAAATCTGTAAATACTTTTAATAGAAAATGAAATTATGCATGCAGGCGAAATGTTTTAGAAACATGATGGTTAACATGATGTATGACTAAGAACCTTATCACAGATGCTAATTTTAATTAAAGGAAGTATTTTGTATGAAAATGTTAATTAATTGACCATCAATTTTAATTTTAATTTCATTAACTTGTGCTGTGCATGAATATTTCATGTTTAACTTGTGAGTCATGGGCCATGTGAAACAAACAGTTTTTTAAATGTAAAAACTACAACAGACAACGTGAGTGACAGACGTTTTAACTCTTAATGTAACCGCCATGTCAATTTCGATGAATATCAAAATAAATTTCTTTTGTGCAAGTGCTTTCAACGACAAGTTCATTTTCTCTCAATCTTCATTAGCCAGGATTATCCTTCCTTCTTAACTCTTACAAATGTGTCAATTTCACTCGAAATTTACATCAGTTTGCTCAATTTCTTAGAAAAAAAGTTATTTTCATGGCTCAAGTTAAGCATGAAAATGTGGTTAATTTCATTACGAGGGATCTAATTATGTGCCGTTTCCACACTTCACAACATTTAACCTCAACAAAGGCACCGTGATGAGCTTACATTAGAAGGGGAACATAATTGACGACTTAAGACGACAGTGTCAGTTTATCTGTAAATGTTGCCACCTAAACGTTTAGAACTTGGACATCTGTAAGACTGACAATGAAAAACGAAAGCAAGGGTTTTAATAAAAAGATGGTGAAATTACCTTGCTCTGACATTCAAAACACTTGAAGGTGTTTCACAATTTGTCACACAAATGGTAGAAATGTCGGAATTTGGAACTTTTTAACCGAAAATATTTCTTTCGTGACCTCCAAACTACCTTTCATGAATGGAAGCTATTAATACACTATAGCTGACTTAAGCATGTGAGTGAATGAAAAAAGAAATTAACATGTCAAAAAAGGTCACATGTCAGTATCACATCCATGAACATTGTCAATTACTTTTGTTTTGACATGGGTCGATATTGACGCCTTTTGAACTGTTGTATATTTCACATAATATGAAATTTAAAGGGCAGGCTTTGTGTGACTGATCTGACCTTCAACATGTTTGTTGAGGTATTTTAATATATCTTTTGATCATGGGAGTTTAGAATGTAGCCTTCATCACATGAATCATCTGTAGAATCTTAAGATGTTTTTTTACAATCATTCATTCATCAAACAGTTCTAACATCGGAGATGATTATCCCGAGTATTAGATGCCGTGTCCTTTTGATGCTATTGATTACCAACATTTTGTAATCACAACTTTTTTAATGGTTTGAAACCATTTTCAAATATGTCTGGGATTTTTAATATACTCGTAACAAATTTCAAAACGATCAAGTTGAACAATGTTTTTTCGTCTGGCCATTTTGTTTATGTACAAATAACAGTAAGCCAGTTATATCAAATGTATCTTGCAATCATATTCCTTTTCCTCTACATGGTGTTATTACAGAACTCTCGCCCGCAAGTGGCAGAAACAACAGTATGACTTCACCCAACTTGTGCTTGCTAACCCATTAATTTTGGTATGTTGACAGTGGCATAGTGTGTGCCATCTAGTCCTGATCTTGAACGGTAGGCATAGTTGGAAGGCCAGTGCAATGCCCTGAGACGCTCACAAAATTTTTCACAGCTTAAAGCCAAGACTACCCAAACAAGTCAATTTCCTCTTGCTAATCGCCATCAAACGTGTGTAGATGTTGTCCGCGATGTAAAGAAATCAAGATCGTCCCTAGAAGGAATGTAACCACAAGTGATTTTAATTAATTATTTTACTTCCTGACCGTTCCGATGTGAGAGAGCATCGTCATGTTCGTGATGATGGTCGAAAGCTACTATCGCATGAATTAATGTAGGAACACCTTAATACTAACTATTAGATATTGATATTGCTTTGTGAAAGGAGTGTGAATTGCAGGGAAGATGGGAATGAGATCCCATTTCCATTAGGAAATAAACCCAGCAACTGTGATCATACAAATAGTTCTGCCGACAGCCAAGTCAAGAGCAAGAGTTCGCCTCTGCCCCTATCTATACAAATGTATTCCTCTCAATGTTCAAGCCCCCATCTAGTTAGCTGGAGAGGTCAGTGTGATGGTAGTTCTAATCTTGGTCAATTGGACACTTTGTTTAATTAATCCTGCAAAGAGCAGCGATGTACATTTCAACCAGCATTGATGGCAAAGTGTTATGGCGCCATGGACGATGAAAACATGAAAGCTATTTCACACGGAAAAATACCCCGACTTCTTCTATTAACATCACTGCGAAGATTAATATCACGCCAAATGAAATCTAGCAGGCCAATTCTGAACTGCATGGTAACAATTATGTCATGTTTCATCTTTATTTAGATCTTACTACCTACTAAAAGGAAACTTCTTTATTAGAAAATGCGTCGATTTCCGTCAATGATGCTAATAGCGCCAACAGCTGTCCTGGTCTGCGAAGTTAGGCAGTGTTGGTGAACGAATTTGATACCTGTAAGGTGGGATATGGTATTGCTGGTATCTTGTGAACATGTTATGTTTCTGCAATGAGAAATTTTGTATCACATTACGTCAATAAAACTTGTACTTGGTGTATCGGATGCACATTTCAATGAGTGACAGCTGTTATGAACGTTGGATTCGGTGAGGGAACAAGAAACTCAAATTCTGATTTCTGTGAGGTCAACGTCAAGGCTCTAATATATTTATTAATTTCATCCTATCAAATCACACTGCCTCCTCATCTAATTGTCCCCAAGTACCTACAGATGAAGAGAGTCGCTATTCTGTTCCGTGATGAGTCACCGGGTAATTCCGGGTAGAACTGGTCTTCAGCATCCCATGCTTGTCGTAAGAGGCGACTAACGGGATCGGATGGTCAGACTCGCTGACTTAGTTGATGCATGTCACTGTATCCCATTTGTGTTGATGGATGCTCATGTTGTCAATCACTGGATTATCTGGTCCAGATTCGATTATTTACCGACTGCTGTCGTATAGCTAGAATATTGCTGAGTGCGACGTTAAACAAACAAACAAACAAACTTTAGGGGATGAAACACCTAGTCCTACCACCCAACAGGTAAGGTTCACATTACAGCGCACAGGTCACAAATTGGGTAAAGTTTAGCAATATTGGTTGCAGAGGGCAGTACCCATGTTCAGCATCTTGACTCCAGAGAAAGAATTCTAGGGCTTCAATCCTGCCCCACACTGAAGCACATCTTACATGTGGTGTCACCTTAGACAAGTGACATTGTCTGAAATATGCCTCGGTTCACCCAGCAGTTAATGGGTACCTGGTAGGATGAGATGGTAGTGTGACTTAACTTTCTAACGCCTCACAGGCAGGTTGGTTTGTATACTCCCCAGGGAGCTGAGAATGAAAATCGAGTCCACGCTGATGTATAGACCAGGGTAATAATAATGTAGCACAATGAGCATTCAATTTATGAAAGGAATTCAGCACATATATTTTTTTATTCTTTATTTGTTTGTTTGTTTGTTTGTTTGTTGTTTAAAGCCGCACTCAGCAATATTCCAGCTATATGACGGCGGTCTGTAAAATAATCGAGTCTGGACCAGACAATCCAGTGATTGACATCATGAGCATCGACCCACATAATTGGGATCGATGGCATGTATCAACCAAGTCAGCGAGCCTGACCACCCAATCCCATTAGTCGCCTTTTACGACAAGCTAAGTCGTCTTTTACGGCAAGTATGGGTTGCTGAAGACCTGTTCTACCCCGGAATGTTTTTATTCTTTAAGTAAAAATTAAGCAGTATTATGATGATATGTGACTGATGTCTCCACTTCAACTAACGACACTAGTTGTATCACAAGCTTCAAGACAAATGGACGAATAATTTATCAAGAGCTTTGTGACAAGGAGATTACTGCCGCTGTCAAGATACTACTATCCTGGAGACTTCCTAAAGATTAATAGTTTATTTAGATACTCACACTAGAAAATTCAATATCAGAATATCCAGGGCATTAGGTAGTCAATATTGTGGACTTAAAATTTCAGTTTTACCCAGCAATATCTGAACAAGATGGCACAATATGGATCAAGACTGGCCAAGAAAATGCATAAAGTGTATTAAAAAATGTTTGTTTTGAGTCAAATTGGATTTACCTGAATTGTCAGAGTGATACTGATTGAATTGGCCACTATTCAGGAAGATGATCTAGCATTCTGATATTAGTTTGCAAATATGATGAAGTATAGATTAGTAATGATTCCATGTCAAATTAAATCAAACTGATGTATTGACTTTGGTATCAATTTGTTTTCATAAATATGCAAAGAATATATTTGATATTAATTTTGAAATTTGACTTTTTATTGTTTAAGTTTTAATTTCAGATGTTTAAAATTGCCTAAAATTTTAAAATTAAAATTAAAATTTGCCCAATGGAATCTGTTTCGGCAGATAATCGAGACTGATTATTCTCTTGTGTTGACGTATTATATTTACATTGATATTGAAAACAGCAACATACAAAAACTGTGTACATGTTCTAATTTCCACAATCCATCTTTTGAGAAAAAAAATGTGAATCTTTATATGCTATTTGTAAAGCAATAGCCATGATAAGCGATATTTAGATAGCCAATTGAATTAAGTCAACAAATGCATGTTTGATATGCATTAAATAACAAAAACAGATTCGAAAATAATTCCAGTTGCTATATTATGTGTAATTATGGAGTGCCAGGCTATGACAGACAGTGTAATAGAGGATTACCTGGTGCCAGGGTTGGGGTCGTGTGCCTGAGATGCAGCTACACATGCGCCTGTGGTGAAATCGACGAGGACGAGTCAGGTCTTAAGAAAATCACTTCCTAATTACAGCTTGTGCACGGTGTGTCATTAGCAACCTTAACAGGAAGCCAGAGATTCTGTCAGAGTGATGGGTGTAGAGCCCATAGACTGGCAGAATGAGAGAGAGAGAGAGAGAGAGAGAGAGAGAGAGAGAGAGAGAGAGAGAGAGAGAGAGAGAGAGAGAGAGAGAGAGAGAGAGAAGAGCGAGAAAGACGTAGAGAGAAAAGAGAGAAAGAGAGAAAAAGAGGGAGAGAGAAAGAGAGGGAGAGAGAGAATCTGTCTGTCTTTCTGTCTATCTGTCTGTTGTGGTATGGTACATTTAAGCCATTGCCAATGTACATGGGTTGTGTCCCAGAGTGTGTGAAGTGATACAATGTGGTTTTCTAAGATTGTGGATTGAGTCTGAAGTGGTTGTACCAAGGTGGTACATGGATGTATGTATCAAGTGGGTGTACCACAATGGTACTGTGTGACTGAGGTATGCACTGTGACTCCGTGTGACTGAGGTATGCATCTGTGACTCTCTGTGTCTGAGGTATGCATCTGTGACTCTCTGTGTCTGGGCTACACATCTGTGACTCCGTGTGACTGAGGTATGCATCTGTGACTCCCTGTGACTGAGGTATGCATCTGTGACTGTGTGACTGAGGTATGCATCTGTGATTCTGTGTGTCTGAGGTATGCATCTGTGAGTTACACTCAGGCTACTGGGTGTCCCTATACGACATGCTGGATGACAGTGCACAAGTTGTGAAAGTTGACCTGTCACCTTCTTCGAGATGCAGTGATAACAGACCATTAGTCATCCTCTACAATTACAGCATGAAGATGCTCCAGATAATACATATCACAGCACACTGGGACTCATAGTTTCATGACAATCAAAGAGGAGCGGTGATAGAAATCTACAGCTTGCATAACTTCCTTCCATTACACTTCAAAACGATGACATGAAATGCATCACCTTCGTCACCTACCAGGTGTATGTGAGAAAAAATAACAGCCTCACCTCATTGAACATCTTGACGATATTCAAACTTTTGTCCCCTTTTCTAAACCCAATTTCACCCTATCAAGACTTGAATATGCCCCGAATTCCCTCCACCGTCCTCCTGCTTGTAGTTTGTATGTATCTATTAAGGGATCTATTCAAACGTTAATAGCTTGTCTATGTACAATAGATATACAACAAGCTGGGCTCCGGGTGAGGCTAGCTCTGCCTACAAGCTCCTGTTCATGTCTCGTCATTTTCGTCCATCATCACCCTGTAGAAATACGATACCTTCAGATGTTCAAGTCATCTGAGGTTCGTGTATGTATACTGCCACATTGTCATTGTTGTCAATCTCTTCAAAAAGATCGTCTACACGATGCTATCGGCTATGACAGTGTTTTGTGATTTTCAGTGATGTATTGGGACAGTGGTGCGGAACTGGTTTTTGTTTAGTTTTCTTTGGAACTCTTTAGTATGAGACATCCAGACAGCAATTTTATTAAACTGAAGTCTTGCGTGTGTCCATTAACCTAGAGGAGACAATAGGTGTCTTCACGTCTATTACAAGATGTAAGCCTCTGATTCATGCTATGTAAATTTATGATCTGATATAGACGACACCTTTTCTGTGATAATGTTTATATAGCTTCTGTATGTGTACTCAAGTCTCGCATTTCTTTTGAAAATGTTATACTGTTAAACTAAATTCTAAATAACCAGTTTTAGATTATCTTTTCAGAAGAAATATATTCAACAGTCGCTGATTTCATATTGAAATATACGCTGATAACGCTGATATTGACAAGAGATGAGATGTGATCGAATGCTGGGCTATAATGACATTGGGTTAACAGTATAGTTAACACTCCGCGAGTGAATGCTTCTAAGCCTGGGAAATGAATCAAAACTTGAATAGAATACATAAAAGAGAAGCAATGTTTTTAAAAGAAGAGTTATGGATTAATAACATGGTGAAACCGCTCAGTCCTTGGTACAACCGAACATACACTACACAACTTTTGACAGGGATATGCTGAATGCCCAAGCAGAGAATGTGACCAATCACTGAAGATGTTGTCATACAAATAGTATCCAATATTGTCTTGGAACTGACTCCCTTTCAGCATCTTGAATAATAAGTAGTGTATATTACATTTGAAATTTTGTAACAGTGTGAATATCTCAGCATCCCTGGCAAACGTTAAGATGTATATATTGGGTTATTTGTAGTTTCAGTTAGGCGTAGTTCTGATATAAAACCATAGCCGATAATGATACAGGCATTATTAAAAAAATCAAATTCATCATTAACAACATATTGAGTCCGCGGAGTCTGAGTTAACGAGGTTTCAGTGTAACATGATACGCGAAATATCAGGTTGAATTTCATTCTGACCATATCCGTCAATTACAATGTCAGATTCCTTCACATTTAGCCTGAAAAGCTGTGTTGTTTATTTCATGGTATCTGTTCTCATTTTTACACAAAAAACAAGGGATTATTTGGGTTAATTTACCAGTAACAAGATGCAATCTCTTTCGTATTCCCTGTCATCATGGTAATCTGCCAATCAGGAATCAGGATTCAAGATATTTACAGCTCTAGACTTCAAAGACGTTCATTTCCGGAATTTTTTCTCCCTCTTCATCAAAATAAAAAATATATTCCAAACTGGAATCTAAATTAAGCATTTTATGTGTGAGTTCAAGTTAGACTCTACATCACAGAAATATTGTTCACAAGAAATGGATTTCCTTTCGGGATTGTACTTTGTTGCACAGGACCCACATGAAATGTACGTTTGAAAATCAAGGCATACTACTTGATAAATGTCAAAGAAATTAGACCGTTTCCCCTTTGCTCCGGTCATAATGGAAGGTTTTGTGTTTATTTGTGTAAGCCAAGGCTATTCTTTCATATATACTTTCAAAGAAAAGGTCAAGAATTTCTAAGCTCGCTTGACATGAAAAAGTGAAATTGTAAATTTCACTCTCTCAATTCTTCATGCATTTACATCATTTGTGTATTTAATGTTTGAAAAGAAAGAAGTTTGATCTTGATGTCATCATATTTGTAGGATGAAGAGAAATTGATAGTTATATGAAGCGCTGTATTGAAGTCAGTAAAACTTGAAAAAATTGAAATCATATTTTGCGAAATTGACAAGCTTTGAACATCTTATTTGCACAGATGTGTAGGATGGAATACAGCTTGAAGTTAATGACATCATTAAATGTCAATCTGCATGGAGAGCTGTAACAGAGTTCAGGTGATAGAGACAAAAAACAATGATGTCATTGACAAAAACATCCTGAAATATAAGGTATTGCATCAGCATTGGTGTTTGAGGTTTTGCTCTCAATCTGAATCCTTTAATCTGATATTAATGTATTTTGACATAAAATGAGATTCATTGTGATGACTGCACAAAAGGCTATATACGTAAGCAATGAAATGCCAATAAATCAACATGACACTTTCTGAAATAGACTATAAGAAACCCTACAGTGGATGTTACTTGTTTGATAAGAAAGCCGTAAGAAAGTCGTTTGTTCAACAGAATTACTGAAGATGCAGAACTGTAATGAGAAAGGCTTAAAAAGCATGAAAATGACGACAGGTGCATTAGCAAAATTGACAAATTATTATCTGAAGAAGTTTGGTCAAATGGCATGACATTCTGGCATGCGTCGATAGGAGGGCAACACAGCTTGAAAACAGGAAAGTTATGATGAGAAATTTGTAACCTTTTTTTTCATTTTCCGGTAAATGTAACTTTTTTTTACACTCTGCCTTGCCAACGGATATTCCTCACAGTTTGGAGGCTGACAAAATTCAAGCCCTGTTGAGGAAAGATGAATAATATTTGAGGAATAATGGACACAAATGTTTTGCTGATGAGAAAATAGTTTTTCTAAATAGAAATTACAGCAATATCAGTTCCCACTGAAGTACTGACTAATGGGTGGTGATATGCATGGATCAGATATGGTATCAGTTTTCAAAGACAACAGACATTTCAACTGTTTTCTTAAAGATTTCTAAACATCACTGAACAATATGAAAAACAAATATTGATTTTAACTGAACAACAAAAATATCAGAATCTAATCCAACAGGTCTTGACAGACTAAGATGTTAGCGTGGCATTGGATCAGAAAATTGGAGAATTGGTACGTAAAAAACGAATGTCCACAGTTTTGATGTTCTAATACCCGATTCTTGTTGATTTAATCAAGTGTTTTATTTTACGATCGATCATATGTTTTAAGGTTAGTTCAGGTCAATACGTAATGGTTATCATGTTTGACCTTTGTGTTGTAATTCTGATTGCATGTCTGTTACAGCAATATTGACCCTTAACATAATGGACTAAATGATGCCATCACACAATCATATACTCCTTGACTTGCACAGATCTGGAACAATTCCCCCGTGCAATGGAGGTCACACCAGGAGAACAGATAATGTGGTTTAGAAAGATTTGACAGGAATGGGGTACAGCATGTGCATTGTGCTTCTGTCCATACTGTCTTTTTCAGCTCAAATTTATGTCAATAACGCCAGGATCCCAAGGGGACGAGCAATATTAATGTGATTACTTGTAGCTGATGAAACAGGGGCTTCCTAATTAAAGAAATTCTTTCACACTTTCACGGCACAGACAATGGACAAGTTAACATTGAATGAATCATTCCACTGGCTACAGTTTGTTAAGTGAATTTGACTTGGCATACTTTGCGAAATGCTGCATTTTTGGGTTATTTGTCTTTTTCATTTGGATTTTTTTTGTACAGCATCTTTAAAAGGATTTCATTAATTTAGTTTTCATTGATTGCTTTTTTGTTCTTTTTATTTTCGTTCATCTGTTGTGTAGAAATTCATATGACCTTTTCTTCATGCTTAGACAGGGGCACAGGTGGTCCAGCCATCTAAGGTACCACAATTTAACGTGCAGAGTTACTTCCCTTGGACATGCCTGAAGCCTGTGATCATGGGTTCGAATCCCGGTTCAGCCCCATTATGTTTGTAGGTTTGTCAGCACCATACCCATGCTTGTCGGTTTCACCAAAGTGGTAAACGTCTAAGACCTGAATCACTTTTGGCTTTCCTCCCACATTAAGCTGACATGTAGTGAATTATAACTGGAACACTGTTCAAATCGGTATAAAACCCAACTCACTCAATCATGATAAGATTTTCACACAACTTTTTGCACAGCAACTTCAAAAGGATTTTTAACATTTGTTTAATATTTTATTTTCATTAATTTATCCATTTATTTTTTTTCAATATTCATTCATTTGTCATATAGTCATTCATATTGATATAGATATTTTAGATAAAAGTGAAAAAAACTTTTCTATAACCATTTGATATGAGCCACTCTCATATTCTGATGATACCTGAGGCTATTGATGTATTTTTATTGTATCCACGTGGACTCGGGAGTGGTAGGGTTAAGGTTAGGGTTAAAGGCAGCTAAATAAACCATGACAATTACAAATGACTAATTGTTAGTCAAATGTTGGCCTTGTGTCTCCACAAAGCCACTTGGGTGATATCTCAACAAAACCTTGTTATTACAAGTACTCTCAATCATCAGAAGGAGGCTCAGATCTCAGAGTGAGGCTGGTTGCTTGACAAAGTAGCATGGACTTGGTTTATAATGGTGTATGTTGTAAATCTAACAGCTGTGCGCAATTAAAGTGTGAAATGATTCAGATTTTGTTTTATGATTGACGAATCAGAAAGTGTGTGTGACCTTTGATGTTGATACTGATGACAGGTAACAAGGTGAAGAATTCACAGGAGAATTGTGCATTTCATTCACATGAGAATTGTACATTTCACACACATGAGAATTGTACATTTCATACACATGAGATTTGTACATTTCATACACATGAGATTTGTACATTTCATACACACATGAGAATTGTACATTTCGCACACACAGACACATGAGAATTGTACATTTCATACACACGAGAATTGTACATTTTACACACACGTGAGAATTGTACCTTTCACACACACAGACACACGAGAATTGTACATTTCACATACACGAGAATTGTACATTTTACACACACATGAGAATTGTACACTTCACACACACAGACACACGAGAATTGTACATTTCATACACACGAGAATTATTCATTTCACACTCAACAATAATATACAATTGAAATGGCATGTGAGAAGAGATGGGGGGGAAGGAATATAACTGACACCACATTATAACACATGACATTTTCTCTTCAACACATGACAACTTAAATCTGTTCAACACATGATATGTTTTGCTCAACACGTAAAACATTTCTGTTCAACACAATATTTTCTGTTCAACACATGACAAATTTTGTTCAACACATGACATCTTGTGTTCACAGTGAGAAGAAATGTACATTGAAATGGATGTCACACAATGATGTATGTTTCACACACCTCATGCTGAAACTACCACCACATCACCGTGAACCCCATGTACCTATACCACACATGTGAACCTCAACTTTCACCTTTCTGTGGAGCACAGCTGATCGGTTTGAGGATATGCTAAAACAATTTGTAGACATGTGAAATAGACATGCACAGGGAGCACCACTGGCAACAGCAGGAAAACGTTAGTCGTACATTGCATTGTCAATCACACTGTGAGATTACGCAGCATCTCTCATGGTCATAAAAATAGCTTCCTATAAAAAACATGGTGTATTTTCAGTAAGTAGTTTCTTTCATAAAGGCCTAAGATGGGTAATCAATATTGACTTTTGTTTATGTAAATATTTGGTTCAAATATCAAAGATGAAATTTGTACTGCATTGCAATTTTGTTTCATATGAGTTGCTTGATTTGTTTGAAGTATTCATCATTAGGGACAGATTGATTACAGGGACTCGTACTAAGAGCCTGCTAGCATGGCTTCCTAATGACCACAATTTGACAGATTCACTTAATGCACATGATGTAGCCATAACAACATCACACACATGTGTTTTTCAATAAGATTTTAAAATCCACAGTTATCGATGAAATGAACAAAATATGGAATTTGCAACAGAGGATAATATGAAAGCGTATAAATAGACTTTTTAGGTTTTATTTGTTATTTGAAACAATATAATTTGTCCTGTAGAAATATGACGAGAGATAGATGGTGGGGTAGCAAGTTGATAGTGTGTTCCTATGTCAGTTATTGTTGCTGAAGACTGCTTCCGTAGTCTAGTGGCTGAGCGTCGCTCAGAGAGCGGAAGGTCCGGTGATCAATCGCCGGTTGTGTCATACCAAAAACCATTGAAGTTGTTACCCTGTCTGGCGCTTGGCATTAAAGGGGTAAAACAAGGACTGGTTAGGTCGGAGTCAGTATACTGTGTCTGAGTGGTGTATTCATGTTAAACTACAGCATGGTATTTCAGTGGGCTAGCGCTATAAATTCGACATTAGACCGGACTAGTACAAGCAGCCACACACAAACACACACCTCATTTCACATATTGTTTTTTAGTTTGATTGTAAGAAATTTGTCTTCATCGCCATAGGTAATGTAGGAACAAAAAAGGTTATTTTATCCTTTTGGACTTAAGTTGAAAGTATGTTGTTAACAGACTCCTGCCTGGTACCCATTATATGACTAAGCTGACAAAACGTGATGGCAGAATTCCATTTTCCGCATACATCAATATTTAGCTAATATTGAAATTGAAGAGAAAACTTAATTCACATGAGGAAACAAAATGCTTACATCTCAAATAAATTATACAAAATCCTATAAATGAAATGTACATTGTTTATCAACTGCGTCACGTGTAAATCTGACGCTGATTTCAACAGCAATGTACAACAGCAATGTACAACAGCAATATACAACAGAAATATGCACAGCAATGTACAACAGCAATGTACAACAGCAATGTACAACAGCAATGTACAACAGCAATATGCAACAGCAATGTACAACAGAAATATACAACAGAAATATGCAACAGCAATGTACAACAGCAATATACCACAGCAATATACAACAGCAACCTCTGTAACTAACATCCTGCAAGTCCATTGATCCAGAAAGCAGTGTTAATTCTGAATCATCAGTCCCCGCAGGTTGGTAATTAACACCTGAATATGAGGAAAACAAGGCGCTCTTGTGAGGGTGACAACTGACGTTTCTTCAACTTGACATTCCACAATCGCCACCTCATATGGTGGACTCCCTCAAGGGCTGTCATCGGGGGATCTTCCAGCCATGTCACATTGCATGCTTTTTCAGGAGGGAAATCATTGCCTAATCTGCAAGCAATGTTGAAAAAATACCAACTTGATGAATTACTGGTCAGCAAAGATTGGCAGTAGCAAATTAATTTGATTACCAACGTCGCAATTTTTGGTGCTGACAAAAAGTCTAACATGCAATGATGTGTACTTCATTTAGGCAAAATAGGGATGCACATGCTATGTTTAAAAAACACTACATGCATCGAGCACAAACTGCTCTTGATTGCAATAGGTTTCGAGTTGTTGAAAAAAAAAATTCTTGGATTGAAAACTGTATTTTGTGGAGAAGAAGACATTGGTTGATCCTTGGACTTGGGTCTTGGCAATATTTTTATCTATCATAAATCCAATGCAAAAGAAACTGCAACATGTTTTATTTTAGATTAGGAAAACTTGTATCATAATGTTTTAACAAATGGCACTGTATTGAGGAAATTACATAATTTGATTTCAATATCTATGATTGCAAAGTCACAAAATATAATAAAAATTTATCATATTTTTTTTAAAGATTTTTTCTGGTATGGATCGCTATTGGAATGATATCATATGTTGTAAGTCCTACCAATCAGGACGTCAGTCAGTTGTCATCAAGAGACAGCTTCGATTTCTGCCAAAATAATCAGTTAAATAAGTGCCAAAGCTAATATTTGGTTTTATATACATGAAAGAAGAATAAAGCCATGTAAAAAGGTTTCTATAAGAATATATATTTGACAAGAAATCCCTGTGGAGAGTTTTCGATATATGTATCAACGAGCAAACAGAGTTTGTGTACTGTTGCATAACTATGGCCGTCATTGCTTAGTCACTTCAATTATTTGTTGAAGTCAGTTGAAAAACAAACACAGAGGACCTAAGCCAAAAAACCTGTGTAAATGGCCCCTTTTCAAGGTAATCAGCAACACCAACTTTAACAGATCTGGGTCTATTTGAGGGAAAATAGATCGTCCCTGTGAGCTAAGTGTTCTCCATGGGTTAAACAAACACAATGAGACTTGTCGCTAACTGCCAGAGATTTGTGTGTTTGTATTTTTGTCGTTTATGCTGCATTTCCGCAAATCGTTGTCTCGAGGTTCGCCTTCACGTGCACAGCCACAGCCAACAGGCTCCACAGTCGCAATATTGGTAAAGTTGACGGGGGATTATATATTGCTGATGCTAGTTTCCAAAAGAAATTAGGGGATTTAGCCACGTTTTAAACCCCCCATACCTGCACTTGGTAATCTACAAAAGTTTGGAAAAAGTCAAACTTTGGCAGAATTGCAAGAGATTCGACATAAATGTTGACATTTGTAATACGAGAAAAGTGTCAGTTTTGAGTGAAATGGATTATGTGATGAACATTAAAGCATGACAGGAATAGAATCAGGTAAAAGACTTTTGAATATTTTTTATTGAAGTGCAAATAATTTCAAAATAATGCCTGAAAAAATATCACCTCTCATGTGATGACGTGCATTCCTCCCCACCTTCAAGACATTCTGATGTGTTTTAGAATCATCAGGTGTCTATTTCAATGAAATAAACATCACAAAATGGTCATTTTATTAACTCAAAACTGACACAACCCGAGTGCTATGTGTTATAATAGATATCTCATCCCTCCTTATCTGAAAGAAAAATCAAGTTAATCTTTTTCTCGTTTATTTCACCTGTCCCGAAATTGACGCCTTTAGCTCCATCTTCCCCTGCCAAACTTGTGGCTGTCCCAGCAGCTTAGCTGCTATTGACACCGGAATGTCAAGTGTTTTTAATGTTCGTTTTTAGTAGCATATCCATCCTTTCCACAGGCTCATGTTTCGAGTTCAATCTTTTGTCCCCATTAACTCAACGTCAAATTTGGATATCAGTTGCACATCAAAGTCGGTGTGACAGAAGGTCAAAGGTCAGTGATGCCTCGTCTCTCTGGAGTCATATCAGTCCAAGGGTTGATACGAACACTGTTGTAAAAACGTCTTTGGTTATTCCCCTTCCTTATGATGTTAATTATATAGTTGTGCTGTAATAGATATACGTCGAAACTTGAGAGTGTTATTCAGCAGGGGGACGGGTTCTACGGCAATTGATCATGAGAAGACAAGACGAGAGTATTACAAAGTCCCAATACTCAGTGCTTGGCGTTACCAGGAATGGGAATTGGAAGGACAAAATGGCTGTTTGAATGGAGCCTTACAAGAGTATTTCAAAGTCCCAATACACAGTGCTTGACATTACCAGGAATGGGAATTGGAAGGACAAAATGGCTGTTTGAATGGAGCCTTACAAAAGTATTTCAAAGTCCCAATACTCAGTGCTTGATGTTACCAGGAATTGGAAGGACAAAATGGCTGTTTGAATGGAGCATTACAAGAGTATTTCGAGGTCCCCAATACCCAGTGTTCGACATTACCTGGAATAGGAATTAGAAGGACAAGATGGTTGTTTGAATTGAGCATCAGGTCAACAGGGAACAGATAGAATTAAGACCTTAAAGGATTCAACATTGCTTTACGTTGTGTTAACAAGGTCTAGTGATATACCATGTTGCAGTTTAACATACCCCATTCAGACCCAGTATACTGACTCCAAGCCGACCAGTCCTTGTTTTAGAGTGAGTGAGTTGGGCTTAACGCTGCTTTTAACAGTATTCCAGTTATATCACAGCGTGTCAGCTTAATGTGTGAGGAAAGCCCGAAGTGGTGCAGGCTTCAGACGTTACCACTTTGGTGAAACCTATTAGCACGGATATGGTGCTGAAAATCCTAGAAACATAATCGGATGAACAGGGATTCGAATCATAGGTTTCTGGTGTGCCCAAGGGACACAACTCTGCACTGTGAATCGTGGCACCTAAGACGACTGGGCCAACTGTTTCCCCCCTTGTTTTAGACCCAAAATGAGGGAATGTGAGGCAGGGTAACAACAAGTTGGGGATCGAACCACCAAACTTTCACCCTTCAGGCAGACGCTCTACTACCAGACCACGAAGGCGGTCAGGTGTTTGAACATCACATGATGTTGCATGTTGTGATGTTAAGTTTTGGCCACTAGACCATGGAAGCAGTCACCACTTAAAATCCCGAGTCATGGTGCTGCAGACAAACCTATAATCATAATGCAGGCAAGTCTGGGATTCAAACCAGGACTTCAGACAACTTGGTCACCTGTGTCTCATCCAACTGATACCAACTTTGGATATTCAATCATAATTACATTGACAATAACGCAGCTGTCCATGAGTGAGTACCACATCCTCCGTCCTCCCATAACAAGTGCATTTCTAACCTTGTCAGCACCGCGAATAAAAACACCTCCATACATTTTACATGGCACCTAAGCCCTGCTTATCAGACCAAGTTTCAAACAAAATGATGGCAAATTTAGTTATTTCTGTCTTGTTTTTAAATAAATGTTTTTCCCTAAGATAAATGTTTTTATTCTAAAGAATATTTCTTTAAAAAATTAAAATAACATCAGAAGTACGTCGGCGAGAGGAATCCTTTTCCTCCATGTTTCCTGCGCATCTGTCTGGAGTAAGGCTGACACAAAGCTTATGCCAGAATAAGGCATGCAGGATTAACAGCCTTGTCACAGTTCCGAGACCTGGCTTAAACATCTTTGCAGAGCCCTATGGCAGTCGGCAGCCAAATCCTGCTTGCAAGACATTACAGTGTTAATCCCTACATGCTCTAAGTGGAGGGACGGTCGCGAACCCCGCCCAGGCAGATGATGGGGGGGAGGCTGAGTTATCTTTGATGTCAAACATTGAGTCACTGCCTCACACCCTGACTGTAACCTAGTAATATCTTAATGACATCCATGTTATGTAATGTCATAAAACGACATTAATGAGCTTAGGGTTTTTAGTATGTCTTTTTATTTTATGCTTACTGCGTGAACAGGGATTAGATGAGATTTAGGGATTATCTCTGTTTGGTAATCTCTCTTTTATGTTTTAGCTACAACTAGCTGGAATTCAGTTTATATACGTATATATAAGTAATTCAAGCAAATCTCAGCTTTCCTGGCATGATTCATTCATTACCTGAGATTGATTCTATAATGAATGAAGGGAATGTCTGTTAACATACAGCTGAATTATTGAATTATGTTATTTACTTTGAAATGAATTATGGTAATCCTATGAACATGTGATTTTCAAAGAGCTTAAATTAAGCCAAATATTTATCCGCGACAAACATCAAAGGAAAGTTTACGAAGCTGTGAAATATATTTTTCACAGCTCACAATATTAAACAACTTTGGAAAATATCTTGAATAGAAGGAAATTTATCAACGTGAGTTTCCATTCATAATCAACATACCTTGCTATATCAATTACTTCCTACAAATGCTATTGTTTATTGTGATAGATTTATGTGACTCCATTCATAGCGTCCGTTGAATGAAACAATCAATTATACTTTAACTTAAATCTCAGCCGTGAGCTGACATATGCTCGAAGTGAACTTCAGTCATGAATGAATGTGCCTTTAAATCAATCAGCTTTTGACAAGAAATGACAGATTTGAAATTGATTATAAAAAGTAGGTAATTAAGTCACTCTGCTCAAGTTCATTAGGTCTTAAGTTGTCAGTGATGGAGAAAAAACACTATTTTTCAAATTGGTTCCAGTTAAAGATGGTTCATGCATTAAATTTGTATAACCTCTTCAGGACTGGTTTGCAAATACTGCAATGAGGTGTGATTTTGAAAGACGTGTTAAAGAAATGATATTTGAAAAAGTATGTGCGTTAATCTTAATAAATCAAAGGCTAAGACAGGAAAGCAGTTGCAAAAAAATGAAATTTTTCATAATTTTAAAATTAAAATTAAATTTCAGCCAAGTCTAATTTATTTTTCACCTTTGTGACTAAAGAGGCTGATCTCATCACATTATGACTGTTTTTGATCTCATGATGACTTTACTGCTTTTGTCATGATGTCACAATGAGTAAGACAATGCCGGACCTCGACCTCAAGAGACGACTTCTCAGGCAGAGTACATTGCATGTTGATGGGGCCATTGACAAAAGCAAAATCTTTCCCTGAGGCCAAACAATAAAATGGGATATCCTAAAGGAGATCTATGTAAGCTGGTAGTAAATACACTGGTTAGCTAAATGACCCCTTGTGTGTTCCATGTCCACAGGGAGAAATCCCAATATGTTTTATGTTGATTTGATAACAACTGTTTTATCTGAGGTGTATGCATATATATAGAAAATCTCTTTTATAGACTTTTTATGTGAAATATATCAACATGAGTCGATAAATGTTTAAGACTCACGATGGTGAGATTCTATTTATACTCCAAAGTCATTAATTTTTCCAGTGTTTTGTGTGTAAAATGTACAGCCTCAGTGGCAGAGAGATTAGCGATGTCATTTGATTGTGTTGTCATGGTAACTGATGACATCACAATGCATTGTTTTGGTGAAACATGTAGGCATTCTCATGACTGTAGCATACATATACATGAATTGTTTGAATGATAGGATGTATTTCTTGATATATATTACAACCTGAAATTCAAACTTTGATGTCTATTTCAAGTGTGATGTCATGATATGCACAAACCAGCAATGGCCATACTATGGTACAGAATCCTATTTGCACTTCTTTTTTATGACCTCATCCTACCCTCATCCTTAGTGTAGAAGCCCCGTGGGGATTCAGGCAAGAATGTAGGTCCCAAGAAACCTGTGCTTGTCGTAAGAGGCGACTAACGGGATCGGGTGGTCAGGCTCGCTGACCTGGTTGATGCATGTCATTGTATCCCAGTTGCGTGGATCAATGCTCATGATGTCAATCATTGGATTATCTGGTCCAGACTGGATTATATTACAGACCACATTCACATAGCCAGAATAATGCTGCATCCTACGTAAAACAAGAAACAAACAAAAAATTGTAGGAAAGGCACTGATTGTGATGTCACCATATTTTGTGTACACAGATTTCCCCAAGCTCCATACAGGGATATCTCACTCCCTACCAAGTGTAAAACAAATGTGTTAGGCACTGCAGCAATTTCAAATTCTGCCACACAGGTTCTAGGGACTTTTGATGTCACATCCCATTCATAAAGAAACAGGTTCATGATACTATAGTTAGCCTACAGCATTATTGGTATATGTAATTATTGCCACCTATGCATACACAAAGGGTTTGGTAATAAATACTATATTTGGGAATTTGTTTTCAATTCAGTTACGAAAATTTAAAACTTATCTTAAATTTGATAAAAGACAAAGTTCCATAAGATGCCTCAATTACCAATGGTTCTATATTGGTTTCCAGTGTTGGAACAATCAGAACCAATCACTGGTCATCCAATATTTCATTTTTCACATCACTGCTCCACTGAAGCTTCCCAGAAACTCTTTAAAAGTATTTGCTGAAATGAAACAAAAAATGTTGTCTTTGTTCAAAACAAAACACTTCATTCCAGTACTCACTGAGCGCAAGGAATGTATCACTTATTGGCTAGAGTCTTATATTCATTATCTTGTAGGAATATTGCAATAATCAGGTTTACTTCTCGTGAACTCAGTTGGAGGTAGAGCCAGTTGAGTTCACAAGAAGTTAAACCCGATTACTGCACTATTCCTACAAGATAATGAATGTAAGACTCTAGCCAATACGTGACTCAAGACATCCTCACATTCCTAATGCTAAAATTTGCCAAACTGCACGTTAATTTCATTATGATATCCTACGACTGTCATCGCGGAGACCAATGACAAGCCAATCAGTGGCCTAATCGGGCTAATTCAGTAAAATCTTCCTCTAAACGAAGATTCATAATGCGACCTGGCCATATTTCATCACACAAAGCCTAATAACACACCTTGAAGAATAAATGCTTGCCTTCCCAGGGACACTTCACTTCCTGAAGAATGCTATTAGTAATTAAGCTCCTTCTAACGAGCCAAACTAATTATGTAGTTCGTCTTCAATTTAGATTATCTCTGCCTCAGTCATCCTCATGGGCAGTTAGTATCCCTATTCTCTGTACAAGGGTGGAGGATATTCATTGAAGACATTCTAGATATTGATCAGTTTGGGAAAAAAATGTCATTCTATTATGAAAACGATGACTGGGCCCACTAATCAGGGCTTTTAAAGTTTTTCCTCCTTAAACGAAATATACGCAACATCAAGATGGGTCGTCTGTTTCATGCATGGATTTCTTGATAGGAAATCGGAGCATGCTCAATCAGAATTATGTAATTTATTTCAGTCTTTGCTGAGAGATGCTTTGCATGAGGGTCTGTGGATGCATTAAGGGATTACTTTTCTGATAGGTCTTTCATGGTATTTGCGACATCAATAGCGCGTAAGTTTCCAATACAGTTTTACATGCACCAGGTTAATGACGTGGCTGATTTGTGTTTAAGCCCTGAGCTGATGTTAGACAAAGATGTGAGGAGGGTGTGCTTACTGAGGACAATAGTTGTAATCAGTGATCATTTACTGTGGTTATTTAGTACATAATTTTTAATTTTTGATGTTTGGTTAATGAAGGATGATGGACTGAAATGTACACCGCTATGTGGGTCAGTGTCCCCTGGTGGACAGTTATGTGTGTCAGTGCCACCTGGTGGACATTTATGTGTCAGTGCCGCCTGGTGGACAGTTATGTGTCAGTGACCCCTGGTGGACAGTTATGTGTGTCAGTGCCACCTGGAAGACATTTATGTGTCAGTGCCACCTGGTGGACATTTATGTGTCAGTGCCCTCTGGTGGATATTTATGTGTGTCAGTGCCACCTGGTGGACATTTATGTGTCAGTGCCACATGGTGGACAGTTATGTGTGTCAGTGCCACCTGGTGGACATTTATGTGTCAGTGCCACCTGGTGGACAGTTATGTGTGTCAGTACCACCTGGTGGACATTTATGTGTCAGTGCCACCTGGTGGACAGTTATGTGTGTCAGTACCACCTGGTGGACAGTTATGTGTGTCAGTGCCACCTGGTGGACAGTTATGTGTCAGTGCTGCCTGGTGGACATTTATGTGTCAGTGCCACCTGGTGGACAGTTATCTGTGTCAGTGCCACCTGGTGGACATTTATGTGTCAGTGCCACCTGGTGGACAGTTATGTGTGTCAGTGCCACTTGGTGGACATTTATGTGTCAGTGCCACCTGGTGGACATTTATGTGTCAGTGCCACCTGGTGGACAGTTATGTGTGTCAGTGCCACCTGGTGGACAGTTATGTGTCAGTGCCACCTGGTGGACAGTTATGTGTGTCAGTGCCACCTGGTGGACATTTATGTGTTAGTGCCACCTGGTGGACATTTATGTGTGTCAGTGCCACCTGGTGGACATTTATGTGTCAGTGCCACCTGGTGGACATTTTGATCAAAATGCTATGAAACATGCCTGTTAAACATGTGGTGTGACATAAGATTGAATGTCTTCTTACTTTGATCAAAGCATGACTCCCATGTGTAATGCATATAAGGCATAACATTAGCAAATCAGTCACTTGCAAATTGACATAGTTGTTAACCATTGCAGACTCATATGTTAGCATTGTTGGTGTCTGATTTAAAGTCCTCGCTGACTTGGTTGATGCATGTCATCAAATCCCAATTGTGTAGACAGATGCTTGTGATATCAATCACTGGATTGTCTGGTGCAAACTCGATTATTTACAGACCGCCGTCATATAGCTGGAATATTGCTGAGTGTGACGTTAAATAACAAACAAACAAAACTTAGAGTCATAGTAAGTTCTCCTTATAATGAATTCCTATGTTAGAGCCTGTTTTGGACAGTACAGTACATGTGATCTGTTTTACTGAGGAATCTCCAAGGAAAAAGAAAAAAATAGTTTCCAAGGTTTTCATGCAGTCTTGCAGTTGACCCTGTGCATATATATGTCCTCAGTGTGTGCATGTACGTGTGTGCATGCATGCTTCTTCTCAAACATGCAATCACATCGTGTGTGCACCACGTGTTCATTAGGTATAGGTATATTCGTATGACAAGGTACCAAGGTGTATACGGAAACCACTTACGGCATACACTTAAAGTATAGTGACTGAAAAGTAGATCAACAATTTTAAGGAAGAAAATTTATGGATGTCAACTTCTTTATTATGTGGAACACAACGTTTCGGAGTATATACTTACTCCTTCATCAGGTGAATGAATGCCATGAGGCAGAGAACATATATATATGTACATATAAGAACAACAAACGAAATATGATAGCAAAGGTGGAAACTTAACAAGGTAAGCTGACAGAAAATTGGCGCTGATAGGTGATTAGCTTTGAAATGCGTTTAGAAGTGATACACATAAGGAAGAGAATTTATGGATATCAAGTTCTTTATTATGAGGAACACAACGTTTCCTGGGTTGTTCTTACAGGTGTTCTTCATAACAAAGAAGTTGACATCCATAAATTCTCTTCCTTAATTCTATCACTTCTAAATGCTTTTCAAAGACTTAACAATTTTAAGGTTTTGATTTTCCACATATGACCAGTGCATGCCATCCAGAGAGTAGGATCACAGGGTTTTACCTTGACTTACAAAATTAGGGGTCCAGGGGACCCCGATAATTAGTGTTAAGGGTCCTTCCTGGCAATATGAGGGTCCTGTAAAGTAATAATTATTGTAGTGTACTGTACGTTTAGTTAATTACTTCAGAGCCTGGAATGAATCAATGATCAAGTGGACAGTGGTCATGATTGATGGATGAAATAACAGACACCCATAACTGCTCTTGATGATCTGTAGGTACAATGAATGTTATCGTGCATCGTTCGGGATGCTGTTTATTTTCATCCTGCCTCCATACTCTACATCTGTGCGTACTGGACACACATTTGTGCATCCCGTAAGTCCCTGCAATGATGACTATTACCCTGTGTCATCAGTTCAGAGGTCACATATATCGGACGTGTGAGTGGCACACTGTCAGTGTCAGTCCCTTCCCAACAGTACCGGGAAATCCACGTCAGCCTCGACGCAACAGCTGCTGGTGCTACTACAAAGGCCTGGTTGTTAATTACAGGTACATTGCACACCTTGCCGTGTGCTTGGTGGTCGTCACACCTGCTGAACTGTTGAAGGTGGGGGAGATCAGATTGCCTGTTACCATCACCATGTAGCACTGGCCGTTCTGTTTCGGAGTTCATGCAGGAGAATTGATATGGAAAATGCTGGGATGAAATTGATCAGAGTGTATAGCATGCAATGCACACCAAAGATGTTAATGTTTTATCAATATCTTTATAGCTTCTGCTGAACATTGTCTAATCAGGTATAATATATCAACGTAATACGTAATGGTATTGATACTTGCTGTCATGGAGCTTATTCGGATAAATCATGTGCATGCAATTCAATTTGTTTGTGATTCATACACCAAATAAAAAGTATTAATGAAATACACATGTTTTTTGGAATAAGGTGGATTTTTATGTAATAGCCTTTAAAATATTTTATGTCAGTGCAACTAATCATACATAGTCCTGTATGAAATATTTGCCTTGACAAATAAACCCTATTATATTATTGTGACTTTACGACAAGGGTTGGATCGACATTGTAAACAGATATAAACGGTTTAATGGCGATCTGATCATTGTGCTTTATGAAATCAGGGCTTTATTGATATGCTAACACTATAAAACTGCTGTATATTTTGTGGTGAAGTACTTTCGACACATTTAAGGAGGTGCCACCTTTGTTTATTAAAAGAAACTTGCTGATTGATGACAATTGACACAGTCTTGTTGACCACCTATTGTTGTCACTTTCATATAAAAGCTGGTCTAAATTCATAGTGTACTGACTTCATCAGATTCATGATGTACTGACTTCATCAGATTCATGGTGTACTGACTTCATCAGATTTATAGTGTACTGACTTCATCAGATTTATAGTGTACTGACTTCATCAGATTCATAGTGTACTGACTTCGTGAGATTCATAGTGTACTGACTTCATCAGATTCATGGTGTATTGACTTCATCAGATTCATGGTGTACTGACTTCGTGAGATTCATAGTGTACTGACTTCATCAGATTCATGGTGTACTGACTTCATCAGATTTATAGTGTACTGACTTCATCAGATTTATAGTGTACTGACTTCATCAGATTTATAGTGTACTGACTTCATCAGATTCATGGTGTACAGACTTCATCAGATTCATGGTGTACTGACTTCATCAGATTCATAGTGTACTGACTTCGTGAGATTCATAGTGTACTGACTTCATCAGATTCATGGTGTATTGACTTCATCAGATTCATGGTGTACTGACTTCATCAGATTTATAGTGTACTGACTTCATCAGATTTATAGTGTACTGACTTCATCAGATTCATAGTGTACTGACTTCGTGAGATTCATAGTGTACTGACTTCATCAGATTCATGGTGTATTGACTTCATCAGATTCATGGTGTACTGACTTCGTGAGATTCATAGTGTACTGACTTCATCAGATTCATGGTGTACTGACTTCATCAGATTTATAGTGTACTGACTTCATCAGATTTATAGTGTACTGACTTCATCAGATTTATAGTGTACTGACTTCATCAGATTCATGGTGTACAGACTTCATCAGATTCATGGTGTACTGACTTCATCAGATTCATAGTGTACTGACTTCGTGAGATTCATAGTGTACTGACTTCATCAGATTCATGGTGTATTGACTTCATCAGATTCATGGTGTATTGACTTCATTGGATTCATGGTGTATTGACTTCATCAGATTCATGGTGTACTGACTTCATCAGATTCATGGTGTATTGACTTCATCAGATTCATGGTGTATTGACTTCATCAGATTCATGGTGTACTGACTTCATCAGATTCATGATGTACTGACTTCATCAGATTCATGGTGTACTGACTTCATCAGATTTATAGTGTACTGACTTCATCAGATTTATAGTGTACTGACTTCATCAGATTCATAGTGTACTGACTTCGTGAGATTCATAGTGTACTGACTTCATCAGATTCATGGTGTATTGACTTCATCAGATTCATGGTGTATTGACTTCATTGGATTCATGGTGTATTGACTTCATCAGATTCATGGTGTACTGACTTCATCAGATTCATGGTGTATTGACTTCATCAGATTCATGGTGTATTGACTTCATCAGATTCATGGTGTACTGACTTCATCAGATTCATAGTGTACTGACTTCATCAGATTCATGGTGTACTGACTTCATCAGATTTATAGTGTACTGACTTCATCAGATTTATAGTGTACTGACTTCATCAGATTCATAGTGTACTGACTTCGTGAGATTCATAGTGTACTGACTTCATCAGATTCATGGTGTATTGACTTCATCAGATTCATGGTGTATTGACTTCATTGGATTCATGGTGTATTGACTTCATCAGATTCATAGTGTACTGACTTCATCAGATTCATGGTGTATTGACTTCATTGGATTCATAGTGTATTGACTTCATTGGATTCATGGTGTATTGACTTCATCAGATTCATAGTGTACTGACTTCATCAGATTCATGGTGTACTGACATCATCAGATTCATAGTGTACTGACTTCATCAGATTCATAGTGTACTGACTTCATGCGATTCATGGTGTACTGACTTCATCAGATTCATGATGTACTGACTTCATCAGATTCATGATGTACTGACTTCATCAGATTCATGGTGTACTGACTTCATCAGATTCATAGTGTACTGACTTCATCAGATTCATAGTGTACTGACTTCATCAGATTCATAGTGTACTGACTTCATCAGATTCATGATGTACTGACTTCATCAGATTCATGGTGTACTGACTTCATCAGATTCATGGTGTACTGACTTCATCAGATTCATGGTGTACTGACTTCATCAGATTCATGGTGTACTGACTTCATCAGATTCATAGTGTACTGACTTTATCAGATTCATGGTGTACTGACTTCATCAGATTCATAGTGTACTGACTTCATCAGATTCATGGTGTACTGACTTCATCAGATTCATGGTGTACTGACGTCATCAGATTCATGGTGTATTGACTTCATCAGATTCATAGTGTACTGACTTCATCAGATTCATAGTGTACTGACTTCATCAGATTCATAGTGTACTGACTTCATCAGATTCATAGTGACTTCATGAAACTGAATCAATAATTTGATGGTGTTGACAAAATGTAGGCATATGCTTTTAAATTGTTTTAAGATTTTGATGTATCTGCAGCATTAAACTAATTAGATGAGATCTGTGTCAATGGCTACCTTGATGGGTAATGTGCTGCATGGCTGATGCTGTGTGTTTGATGCTGTGTGTTTAAACTTTAGGTCAGTGGACATGTGAAATGTCAATATCTGTTTAACGCTACTGAGAAGGTGTAGTCTGCCTGCTGTTGGAAACACGATATTCTGTGAAGTCAAGTTGAGACAGAATCTGCATGATTTAAATTCATCAGTGAGTGATTATTTCTTAATGATGCGCCAGAATTTATTGCTATTTCATGTGACTTGATTTATGGAACAATGTTCATGGACATGGACAAAATGCAGAAAGATATATTGGGGGAGGGGAGGGGGGTTACGGGGGGTGACGGTGGCATGTGAGAGTTGAGTGGAGGAGGGGGGCCAGGGTTGGGAGGTCAATTCCACCCCATTAACATTTCAGACATTGTATATGTGACTATTTACAAATTAAAGACCATTGCATTAATGATATGTTGTGAATATTTATGCACATGTGCATGCACACACACGCCGGACACACACACACACAAACACACAAACACACACAATACCAACATATCTTTCTGCAATATCTATTTATCTATTTAATGTCTGTATCTATTCTCAAGCTTCAAATGTTGACCATTGTTGTCAAGTTTCCACATGGCATTCGTGTGTTCCACTTGAAATACACAAGACAATAAACCTCATCAATATCACTCACGCCATATCAATATCACAATGTCCTGACCACAATAAAAATCTTCATGAACAATTAAAAGATCATGACAGATCAAATAATTTTGCCCACCCATCTTTCATTCCATTTTATGAGGACAGGTAGCTGAAATGGACACTTTGATGTTTATCTTCAAGTCAAGTATGACCATCACAGACATGTATATTTCAGCCTCTGTCTGGGCAATAAACTTTTTATAACAAAATCCTGCTAAGATCCAATGAAATTTTTCTTAAGTGAGCAATACCACGTGATTCTTCCCTTTAAGAGCTTATCACCAGTTAGACAAATGGCAACTGGTTGAAGTCTCTATTGTCATTGACTGCACACATGCAGACCACCAATGTTGTTCACTGTGCCATGAACACAGAGGATATGTTACACAAGACGTACATTACGTTGTTGATTGCTGCCAATCATTGCATGAAGGAGGCTTTGATCTTGTTTAAAGTGGCCTCACCTGCCAGAGACGCTTAGTCAATAGCTGGAAGAGTTGTCTGCCCTTTGACCTTACCTGGTGCTTCAGTTTACACATGAAAGTTCCCCATAATTCATAAGTTTATGATAGATAAGAAACGTAATACATTTCAGACAGGCAGCTGGAAGTAATTAGGATGTCTGTGTACACAGCATTCACACAACCGACATTTGACATGTGTTGAAATTGACAAGGATTATCTAGACTGGTGTGTGTGTGTATAAAATGTGACATTTAACTTCAATTTGTGTTCTTTTAGAGTAATGAAATTTATTAGATTAATATTCCACAAACCAATATTCTTTAAGAATTTTCTCATAAATTGTATTAATTTTCCACATAATCTGGAATCATTAGAAATAAGTAGCGTCATTTTTCCTTGTAATAATAATAATTCCCAGGCAGCTGCTGAAGGAATGATGTACAGAGTGGAGGAATTGTAATTTATGACCTCCTGGTTACACATGACCATTGGCGGATAATTACACAGTGAGGTCGGTGTCAATTTCGAATCAATTACGGACAACTGGAAATAGACGAATGTGCATCATGCATTATGAATCAATCTTTGACACTGAACAGATGTGTAAATTATTTTAAATTTGAAAAATGATCAATTATTGTAATGTATTAGATTTTTCAAATGTCACCAATACTGCATATTTAATTTGATATTGTTGTGTTCTTACTGTATTTCAGACAAAACATTAGCAAATGTAAGTGAATAGCTTTACGTGCTCCATTTCACTTGCGACGAAATCAACATCGTAATTATCAAAAGTTGCTTCCATTTCTATCCCTACAATTTACATGGTCAAGATTATAGTTTTCATTCTTTAATCCTCAATTTTAGGAATTACATCTCTGACCTCTGTGACATTGACGCTATGTTTCCATCAAAGGCAATATGACTCAACCCCTGATTAAAATTAATCACCTTGTAAATTGCAGATCTTGTTTAAACCGATATGCATTGCAGAGTGCAGAAGAATTTTCATGTACATTTCATGATTCATACTGAAGGTGTGACTTGCTCCTAGTCAAATTGTCAATCATTAGTCAAGAAAAAACAATGTCAATTTCCTAACGTAATTTGCTTGAGTGCATCGGTCCCATCTAAAACAAAGAAACATTTCACAGTGAGCTTGTAGCGGAGAGTATTTTTTTATGTCCAGTCAATGAGAAAGATGCTTCTTGATTAATGAACCTTTATATGGGACATGTCTTATTGTCTTCATATTATTTCAGTGCATTTTTGTGTTGTGGTCGCCATGCTTGAAATGCAATGTAAACTAGAAAACTATTAAATTGAAAGGTACAATCGATTGTTTTTGTTATTTCACTCATAAATAAAACATTGTTGTATTTTTTATATAAATTTGAGCCGTTTTCTGTCTGAAACATCTTTGTCAGTTCAAATTATTTATATACATGTACAAATCAAAAGAAGTCAAAGAACACCTGATGACATGACATTAACTATAGTAATATGAAAAGAATTGGGTGACATACACGACAGAATAACTTTAGTAATATAGAAAAATCAGGTGTCCTTTAACTTCTTCTGAGAACTTTGAATTGTGTTTTAATTATTTTTTTCTTGATTTTGACCTCTTTGGAAAGGTCACCAGAAACTATTTTACTTATCTTTATTTCAATTGACAATGGTAATGGAATAACTGAATCAGTATCCATATTCTCAGCCTTTATGATGGTAAAGGAATCTGTCTATATTATTTTAACAACAGGATTCAGCACTTTGTCCCTTCAGACCTAGTGAACTAAAGTCACTTCACACCTATATAAAACCCATGTCAAAAGTTGACTTGCCAGCATTTAACTCGAATCTACAAATCTTATAATCACAGGTTACAAATCAGCTGGTCTTAGAACGACCAGAGTCCAGTTACCACTAATGTGACAATTACCATGGACAAGTGACACTGACCCCAATGGGTCATCTCACGGTCATCTATCACCCACCAAGACACAGAGATATAATCGATGTTCTCTCTAATTGATGAGCCCTGGATTTTCCCTGGATTTCCGCGGAATCGCTGAACAAAACCATACAAATGCTGATGAGAACCAAACCGGACCTGCATATTTCTTTGATGAAATCTACAAGTTTCTTTCATGGTGTTCTCAATACAAAGGTGTGAAATGGATGTGATTGGACACTGTGAACAAGGAACAACAGTATCATACATAGCTATTGTCTTATGTTTTTGAATGTATTTACGAAAATGTACATACATTACTTGATTGACACATTTGTGTCAGTGTCATATCAAACTGTCATTAAGGGATTTGATTGATGTCTGAAATCTACAACTTCAATTCTAAGATCCCTTTGGTGCCTGGTGCATATTCCTAAAGAGGGTTTAATGTAAGCAATGCCCTGGGTATTCATATCTTATGTCAGGAATTCAACACACAAACAGTTTTATGTTTTTTATATATACATATGATATATATTTTGGCATAGATACCTCTTTTCTTATCTTTTCATGTTTTCATATGTGTTGTCGTCAGTTAATGGAAAACCGAAATTGATGAGAAATATTTGCTAGCTTTCTAGCTGTTTTATTTCAGACATTGACACATTTATATCGCAACATGATCCATTTTGTAGCATCATGATCTCTTTTTAATATTCCTTGGCATTCATTTACAAATACAACACAGACCATGCTAGTTATTCTTTGCCATCTGTTACAGTAAGCGGCCAGTAGGTTTTGTGTATTTCATCATGGTAATGCCATTGTGTTTATGTGCATATGTATGTCTGCAGTCATTGCAATAAACCGTGGATACATTTCATGGCGTACCTATTTTATCTACAACAATCTACATGTGGTTCAGAAAATGCCATAGACTCATCTTCCTTCATCTTTTCTTGCTTTTTCCTTTTCTCCCTTCTTGCTGCTTCTTCTTTTTTTCTCCTTCTTTGTTGTTGCATCTTCCTTCTTGTGGGCCAGTGGAGTAGCCTAGTGGTGAAAGTGTTCGCTCATCATGGCAAAGACCTGGGTTCGAATCCTCAATGGGTACAATGTGTGAAGCCCATTTCTGGTGTCCCCCACCGTGATATTTCTGGAATATTGCTAAAAGTAGCGTAAAACCATACTCACTCACTCACTCACTTGTGGGGCAGTGGGGTAGCCTAGTGGTTAAAGTGTTCGCTCATCATGGCGATGACCCAGGTTCGATTCCCAACATGGGTACAACGTGTGAAGCCCATTTCTGGTGTCCCCTGAAATGTTATTGCTTGAATTTTGCTAAAAGCGGCGTAAAACAATACTCTTCCTGCTTGTTTGGCTCTTCTTTCCTGCGGGCGGTCGGGTAGCCTAGTGGTTAAAGCGTTCGCTCGTCCCGCCGAGGACCTGGGTGCCATTCCCGACATGGGTACAATGTGTGAAGCCCATTTCTGGTGCCCCCCGCCGTGATATTGCTGGAATATTGCTAAAAGTGGCGTAAAACCATACTCACTCACTCACTCACTTGTGGGGCAGTGGGGTAGCCTAGTGGTTAAAGTGTTCGCTCATCATGGCGATGACCCAGGTTTGATTCCCAACATGGGTACAACGTGTGAAGCCCATTTCTGGTGTCCCCTGAAATGTTATTGCTTGAATATTGCTAAAAGTGGCGTAAAACCACACTGACTTACTCACTCACTCACTCACTCACTCACTCACTCACTCACTCACTCACTCTTCTTTCCTGCTTTATCTCCCTCCTAGCTTTTTCCTTTTCTCTTCTCCCTTCTTCCTTCTATCACTCCTTTCTTCTTCATTTCTTCTTACTTCTGCCTTCCCTTTCATTTTCTTCTCATTTCTTCCTCATTTTTCTTTTCACTTCTTTCACGTGAATAATGAAACATGAATTAAGTTCAATCTCAGACTGCTGGCAAATATCTAGCCATTGTTTTTGGTGATGGCAATATCTAGGGTCATCATAAGTTTCCAATTTTATGTCAGTTTCATGTGAGGGCATATTGATTGTTGTCCATGACAAGTGATTTGTCGCATGCAACCTGAAGAACAGTGCTGTGATGAGAAACCATGTCTATTTCAAGAAACTGATGACACTCGTAAATTGCAGGGATTTTATGACAGATTTCAAGGCTGTAGGATGTATTTGCAACCAACATGACAACATGTATCATCATGTTTCGTAAAATGTCAGAAGTCTATCTCTGTCAAGTTTATTTATTGTCCTTTTTCTATTAGAAAATAACAAGTCATGAATTCGATCAATGCAAAACAAATATCTTTTTGGTTTGTTTGTTTTTCAATTATAAAAAGTATTGTGATCTGAAACCATGGAAACAACAATTTAAATATTGCTTGCAACACAAACAAATTTAAACTTATAAGAAGTTAATTTAATTCTGAGTTGACATAGTGACGATGCAGACCAAGTTAATTCTCTCGTGTCAGAATTTTACAAAATCCATTGATCATATACATTTTCAGTCTGGATTCTATCAGATATTATTATGTTGTCAACTTCATAACAATCTGCAATTTAGATTGTTTACTTTTTGAAACTTCAATAAACATAGTTATACACTGTTTTCCTAAAGGTGTGAGTCCAACCATCAAATTTAGAGGAAAAAGCAAGTAATAATTCCTGGGCTGAAAAACTATTTTAATGCAGTTGCTAAGCAACAACGGAAGTTTAAATTTATTTTCAAATGTTTAAATTGTGATTGATAAGAATTGATACCTAAGGGCTTTTTAAAAAATTACAAATGTCAGCAAAGATAGGTTTGTTCCTGCTATTTTTCAGATTAAAAGCCATAATTGGTAATTCTAGCTCTGACATGATGGCAGAATGACCGATGGAAATCTCTTTTTTCCAACAACACCAGTATTATCCAGTGGGTGTTTTTGACTTAAAAGCTGTAGATGAAATGACAAGTTCAGAAGATGATCAGACTTGTGCTCAATCGGGAATATGATATGCTTTTTGCAGTTGAATATAGAATCATACTAACCTCGTGAGATAGAAAGACAGATTCTGTTTCTGGGAAATGTCTGTTATATTTTCTTTTGGGTGATAAATTTGATGTTAGAAATATGATAGCCATTTCGCATTTGATCGTCAACTTAATGTGGTTGCACTGCTAATGGTTGTTATTTTTCAAATTGACACTTTTAGCGACTAAAGAGGTTTTTCACCCTTGCCATGATTGTCAGGAGAAAAGTAGTGAAACTCTCTAACTTTGTGTCAGTGACATTTTCAAAGATTAAAACCTTTATTTTATGTTTTTTGTACAATTATTTCCCAGGTTACATGTTACTTCAAGACACTAATTCTTGTTACGTGTTAGGTAGACCCGTGGTCTAGTGAAGAGCGTCCCCCCGGATCCCCAGCCGTGTCATACCAAAAGACGTTAAAAGATGGTACTTGTTGTAACCCTGTCTGGCGCTCGGCATTTAGGGGCTAAAACAAGGACTGGTTGGCTCGGAGTCAGTATACTGTGTCTGAGTGGGGTATTCATGTTAAACTGCGGCATGGTATCTCAGTGAGCTAGCACTATAAATCGGCATCAGTCCAGACTAGTACAAGCAGCCACACAAACACATACACGTACATGCACGTCGCTATATGAGTGCAATAATCTTGGCTGCGGACGTTAAACCCAATTTCACCTCACCATAACAATAAACACTGGTCTCTGATCAGTTAAACAGAGGTTTCAAATTACAATAATATGGTGCTGATCTAAACAAGGGAGCTTATGATTTTCAGAAAGTATTCTTTTCTCAGATACAGGTAACAATGATCTAGAAAACACAGTTTGTTTATTTCCTAACTGAAATAAAGTGGCAAAACCCTTTCCTTATCCGATAGAAATCTCTGCGTAAACCATGTGTGGTTAAAAGGAGTTGGATTTATCTTGAACACCTGGTGTCATCACTGATTTTCAGTGATCCATTCATATAATTTTCACCTCAGTTTCTCCTTTTACCTCAGTGCAGTCTGTTTTGATTGACTGGTTAACCGGTTATTCTCTAACATTGACGCTATATGTTTACAGTTTTTCATTGTGCCATAGCAATGAAACCTGTTGCAATAAACAAGTTTGGATCAGAAAGCTAGGTATTATCCAGCCACCACTCTGTGTAAAGTGTGTTCATTATAGTTGATAACAAGAAGTCTCCATATCAAATGCTATCACTTTCAAGTACCATCAACACCATTGCATTCATTCCTGGGCAGTACAGGAGAGAAAACTCAAATAACTGTCAATTTTGTGATGGTTCTTAAGACTGAGAAATAATCCCTTACGGCTGTTTTCCACTGAGAACAAGGAATTTAACAAAAAATGAAATTTTCTACAAGAAATATGAGAACACAGATTAACAATAAAAATTTAAAGGGGGAATAAGCTGGCGGCAGTCTCTCCATGCTTCCTGCAGTGGAATAAAGCAGGCAGTAATAGTTTTTCATGCAGTTCTTTTTTCAGAAGCAGGTTTCCTATGGTGTTGATCTTCACTCGAGCGAAATTATAATCACTTTTGAAGGGAGGGCAGTGATTTTCTGCCGACTTGCCTTAAGATATTCACCAAAGACAGGGTCATGTGATTGTTTGCGATTGGAGAATGAGAGCCCGATGACAGGAAATGCTCTCTTTCTATCATTTCCGCCATACTGGTCCCAAAGCATTGTCTTGTGGCCGTTTAGTCCTTTTTGTAATCGGCGGAGACAACATTTCCCCCCAGGCAATACTAAGTTTGACCAAGCAGAAAAAACCAGATCTTCACAAAGCATCATGATGCATTTTGGGCTAATGGCCTTCAAAAAATAGTCTCTGCCTCTGTAACAAATATGGGGACATTTTGGGGTAACAATCAGTTCTTTGGGTGCGAAATCAATTGTATGGATGGAGGTTGGAAGCAAAGTGGTAATTTGGATGCTGATGGCCATGAGATGATGACACATGGATGGTCATGGATGAACGATTTGTACCAACTCGCACCCAGGATCATCAAGTCTGTTGAATATTAAGGGAGAATGCATCATCGCTTTTGTCAAATGGGATGATTCTTGAAGTATGGTGTATCTTCCCTCAAGGATCTCCATCAGTCAGAAAATATTGGTCATACCCATGAAAATTCATTTCATCAATTTCCCAGTTATTGAATACCAATTTATGAAGAGAATGACATGTTGAAAATTTAATTAACATTTCACTTCATACTTCAACAAGTTTGTACACATGTCCATGAATCAATGTCATAAATCTATTTTCAACAAGCAGTCTTTGTTTCCGATGAACAACATTTCAAGCACAACAATTCGAAAATTACGAAGCTTCATATTTTTAATTCAAAATTCAATGTTGCTTTCATTCTTTGGATTAGCAATCTGGTGGTTTTCCCTTCATTTTGTTTGAATATAAAACATCAACAGCCAGAGAATAATCAGTCTCAATTATCTGCTGAAACAGATTCCATTGGGCGGAAAAGGCAAAGTAGAGATGAAAATTATATGAATGGATCACTGAAAATCAGTGATGACACCAAGTGTTTGCAAAAAGGTTAAGCATGTTCTGCCCTACCTGTAGCACTAGGCGCTCACTCAACTGGATTAAAAAAGTAAGTGTTTCCGAATAACACACAGCAGTACTCCCAATGGACACAATGGAGGCATTTTAACAACAAGTCAAACAATAAATAAAATGTGAAAAAGAGGGATTAGAATATATTTGATGTTAACATTTTCACATATCAAACAAATAATATTGTCAATGATTTTTTGGTTAAACTATGTATTTTATGAATATGTTATGATATCGTAGAACAATTGTCAGATAGTTCCAGTTACTTCTATAGCCAGTGTAGAAGCTTCTTTGTTGGAACTTTTCACTGAACCTGAACTGTCTCCTATCTCTGAAAAATCAGACAACCACTTTTTGATTCCCACCACCTCTCCATCTCCTATCTCTGAGAATCAGACAAACACTTTTTGATTCCCACCACCTCTCCATCGCCTATCTCTGAGAATCAGACAAACACTTTCTGATTACCACCACCTCTCCATCTCCTATCTCTGAGAATCAGACAAACACTTTTTGATTCCCACCACCTCTCCATCTTGAGAGAACTTTGTACACAACATTGGTGATCCTGGAGGTCCTGGCCTGGAGATGTTTGGAGAGCCTAGCTACCAGAGATCTCTGGTTACACCATGCAACAACGGAGGAGTTTGGTTAGACTCTATAGCTGGAGGACATATGTGCTATCTTCAGGCCGGTGTCGGGTACAGGTGCTTGGCCTCACAATGTAGGGCAGTAGGTGGTTATCTTGGGCAACTTAGTGTTAGTGATGGTGGTATGTGTTGGAGGATGTGTCTGGCAATGTGTCATTTGATGTGTCTATCAATATGTCAATTGATGTGTTTATCAATATGACGATTGATGTGTCTAGCAATGTGTGAGATGATGTGTCTATCAATATGGCGATTGATGTGTCGAGCAATGTGTGAGATGATGTGTCTATCAATATGGCGATTGATGTGTCGAGCAATGTGTGAGATGATGTGTCTGTCAACATGGCGATTGATGTGTCTAGCAATGTGTGAGATGATGTGTCTATCAATATGTCCATTGATGTGTCTAGCAATGTGTGAGATGATGTGTCTGTCAACATGGCGATTGATGTTTCTAGCAATGTGTGAGATGATGTGTCTATCAATATGTCCATTGACGTGTCTAGCAATGTGTGAGATGATGTGTCTATCAATATGTCCATTGACGTGTCTAGCAATGTGTGAGATGATGTGTCTGTCAATATGTCCATTGATGTGTCGAGCAATGTGTGAGATGATGTGTCTGTCAATATGACGATTGATGTGTCGAGCAATGTGTGAGATGATGTGTCTATCAATATGTTGATTGATGTGTCTTGAAGTGTGTCCTCATAGAAATACTTTATGCTCATGGTGTCAACCACTGGTTTTCTAGGTCAAGACCCCATCATCTTCAGGCCACTGTGATACAGCTGGAATATTGCTGACTTTGCAAACTACAGTTGCCGCTGCTTTTGGCAAAGATTTATTGTGATGATGATGAAATAGGATTTGTCGCATGTATTTCATGAATGTCCATGTGGGGTCCTTCTTTTTAGACAGAAGTTTAGGGTTACAGAGTCTGCAGAGACCACAAATATCTATGTCAAAGTGCAATGAAATCTATCATTCTGGTCCATTCATCAATGTATCTCTTATGCAAATTTCTCTCGCTAACCCTTTTAACCAATTTCAATAAGAGCGCACCCCCAACACGTGTGCGGTGAATCTAGCTCGCAATCTTGCTGATTTCAGATAGTGTACAAGTGTGAATGGCGATGTCCATATCACATGTCGTTTGTCACCCCTGGTGTGTCACCCCGGGGTCACAGAGCTGTGCTGCCCAGAATCTATCGACATGATTTATGACTAAAATGTCCACAATCTTTGAAATAAATATATACAAGGAACCTATTTCTTTGGATTGCTGACCCTGAAAGAGTTAATCTGAAAATCTTGTCCTTCCTTGTCATCAATTTCCCAAACACACATGAAATGTATATTTCATGAAATAGATTTTGCCAGCTGTTAAGACTGGTTGATTGGTGCTTGCTAACCCCCTGTATGTTAATCTTTGTAAGTCACAAGTGGAAATATGCTTGCTGGAAACCATATATCATCCATCACAAAATATGCCAACTGTTAAAAGTCTTCCATACACACTTGACTTCCCATCCAATGTAGGACCACTGTCACATACATGAGGGATGAACTTGCCTATTTATAAAAAATTGAAATTGACATATGTCTATTTCAAAAAAGATATCTGGACTGGCCTACTGAATAAAAGGATTCCTTTACATGTCTTCTTTGCACACTCACCTGTTAGATACAATACAAACGTCAGTGTAACATAAATAGACGATGTCTTGTCTATTTCGGAAAATTTGAAATTGATGCATGTCTATTTCACAATAATCTTCTTCCCTGGATTCCTCAACAAAAGGTTTCCATGTATATTAGAATATTCAAAAATAATTGATGTGTTAATAAACATAATACAGAAGGTTAAGATAATACATACTTGTCCAAAAACACAATTCATCACCACGCTGAGATATATCTTTTCATGAAATATCTACGATAAATCTATTTGATCAACAGCTTGAAATCAACCACGGCTCCACCCTGGGCATCATAAACACTTGCACCGATCACCCTTCAAGAGATACCATTACCCTGCTTATTATGGTACCGACCATTATTCTCAAATTCCGAAGCACCTGGTGGCAAAGCAAAGAAACGCAATATACCTATAATCTTGGAAAAATAACGGCCTTAGGAGGCACAGCAGGAAACACATTGGCACCGTTTTTCAAGCGATGTAGTTATTTAACTAGTTGCAGTTTCATGGTAAGCGAGCAACGCTGTACAACAGCGCCTATAACTTTTGGACCAAAATGGGTTTGTAATTGTAGGTTCTGGCATCATGGTGGGACCAATTAGTTCTTGTACAACCAAGCTGCCAAGTTCGCCTGAAGGTCTTAGAAATTGGTCAAATATTTATTGGAAAGTGACCATGGGTCAATAGTTTTGGGAACATAATTGCCCTCTGGGATCTTCCTGAGAAAAACATATTTGTATAGTTTCATTTTTTTCACCAGAAAAAATTGCTTATGTGATAATTTTGAAAATATTTTTTAACCTAGGGCCAAATTCCTGCCTACGTTAGTCATGATGGAGTGACATGTAATCAATTTCATGTATATTTCATGTCAGTTTCATGTACATGAATCAATTTCAGTATGTGTAATGTGAAAACAGTTGTAGATATCGATGAAATAACACTCATGTCGGCCAATTTATAAAACCAATAGATACAGCACTGGAAAAACAAACGCTCCAAGTTCCTCGATCTTCTTTATCTGCTGAGTGGCGTTATTTTCATTTCACACATTTCCCAAAGATCTTTTGCCATCTGTAACTTGCTCCTCCCCATCGGGGGAACTAGTAAGCTGCATCACTGTGTGTGGCTCGGTGCCTCCCGACAGCCAGGCAGTGTATGTTTGGGATATTCCACATTCCTTTTGTTTTAATTTGATACATTGATATTCCTGCTCTTCTGCAAAGGAAGTTGAGAGAGACAGATGGAATTTATCAAGACTGACAGATGGAATAGACCTAAGTAAGATGCACATAGCCCATGTCGCATCTATGTGCTACTAAGGAATGATGCCTTGGGCTATTAGCGAGAAATTTGGTGAATGAATGATGCCAAAATACTTTGCAGTGTTGACATTTATTGTTTGTTTCTGGCGACATCTCATTATGTTTTCTACAGCAGTGTGGTAGACTTTCTCCACTGATCAGATCTCATTTAGTGAATCTTGGTGGCTTTGTCCAACATTGTGACACCATGATACGTCATGAGTTCCTTGATTACAGTCATTGAGTGAGTGAGTGAGTATGGTTTTACGCCGCTTTTAGCAATATTTCAGCAATATCACGGCGGGGGACACCAGAAATGGGCTTCACACATTGTACCCATGTCGGGATACAGTCATTGGGCACACTTGCTTTTGGTTTGTAGTGTTGACCGACTGGAGCTAGATTCACACTAAGTCTATAAAAAAACATTTCTTTGAAATAGTTGTATTTTTTTATCAAAAGAACCTTTCGTCTTCTGCTGGTAGACTAGAACTGGTTTAGTTTGATCTAGGTGAGGTGAGGTGAAATTGGGTTTAACGTCGCGTCCAAGATTATTGCACTTATATAGCGACGTGCATGCACGTGTATGTGTGTGTGGCTGCTTGTACTAGTCCGGACTGATGCCGATTTATAGTGCTAGCTCACTGAGATACCATGCCGCAGTTTAACACGAATACCCCACTCAGACACAGTATACTGACTCCGAGCCGACCAGTCCTTGTTTTAGCCCCTTAATGCCGAGCGCCAGACAGGGTAACAACAAGTACAATCTTTTAACGTCTTTTTGTATGACGCGGCCCGGGATCGAACCCTGGACCTTCCGCTCTCCGGGCGGACGCTCTACCACAAGACCACGGAGGCGGTTTAGTTTGATCTAGACTTGCCTGTATATAAAATATGTGTGTAAAAACTGTGTGTGCCACAATTAGGAAATAAAATAAAAATTGTGTCAATTTATTTAGGTTTGCACAACTGTCCCATCTTTGATGGTTTTTATTATTTTATATTAACTTTTTTATTTATTGTATTTTAAGTTATTAATAATTGACCAAATACATTGTCCATGCATGTAATACCTGGCCTCTGTCAACCTCTTGTTACGAAGACTCTCAGATATAAATACATGTACATGTTACTGCTAAAATACTTTAGAAATCCACATGGACAGGCTCTGTGACTTGGTGGACTGTGTGTCACTGTATCCTGATGGGGAAGTTGGTTATAATATCAACCACTGGTTTGTCTGGTCCAGACTTGATTATAAACAGCTAGCCATCATGATGTTGAACCCCATTTCACGACACCTCACCTCAAACAGACCTATGACCAATGGGGAGATAACTCATGTTATCTATCATAATGATAAATGGAAGGGGAGTGGGGAGAGAGAAAAGGGGGTGAAATTCAACCACATTACTTGTGGGTATCAGAATATAGGGTGGATGCGGTGCTTATTACCAAGACAACCAAATGCATGTTTGGATATCTGTTTTGCTCTTTGACAATCACCCAAGAATATCTGAATCTTCTCCCTCCAACCTGCTCTCAAGGCATCAGCTGCAGTAGATCTTAGTGTTATATGGACTACTTTCAGCAGACCAAACAAAATTGTCCTTGAGTCAGGCTTTGGACTAATCACTAAAGTTTACTGCAACCTGTTACAACAGCATGATGATGGTCATTACCATTGGGTTTTTTGTCAGATATCCTTGTATTATATGTTTATTGTTTTTTGACAAATATTCATGTTTATTATGTGTCTGTATGTTTTTTCTTCTTTGTTTTAGGTAAGTACCGCTTGTGTTTGAAAGATTTTGTGAAGACTGTATGGTAAGAACTACCTATTTGTATTATATTCTGGAAATACTTCCCCAGGATAACCATTATTGGAGGAGCTTGAATGCAGCAATACACTGGCGTGTCACAAACAGGATTTCACTGATTGCACATGTAGGTGCAATCCTATGTATTAAAAAAACAACCGTTCATGAAAACAATTTCAAAACCTAACTGTCTACAGTGAGTACTGAAATGTTTTATGCCAGATGTGTATCAGTGTGTGACAATATTGTTTCAGTTTAGTGAATGACACAGTTGATATTGACATCTGTGGGTGACACAATGTGGTTTCTGTTTAGTGAATGACACTGTTGATATTGACATGTGGTTTCTGTTTAGTGTATGACACAGTTGATATTGACATATGTGGGTGACACAATGTGGTTTCTGTTTAGTGAATGACACTGTTGATATTGACATATGTGGTTTCTGTTTAGTGAATGACACAGTTGATATTGACATATGTGGGTGACACAATGTGGTTTCTGTTTAGTGAATGACACTGTTGATATTGACATATGTGGTTTCTGTTTAGTGAATGACACAGTTGATATTGACATATGTGGGTGACACGATCTGGTTTCAGGGTTGAATGAATTAGATAATGTTAGTCTGATTTGCTCGGATATCAAACCATGATATCAAGTAACCCATGCCACTTCATGACATAATGAAATACACAAGTTAATTGTCATGAAGAAAAAGTAAAATGACTGCTAAACCAATTTTAGCAAATGAGGAAACTGAGAAAGCATTCTGTGAACCAATTACCAGAATCTGGTATTTCAGCAAAATTTAAGTGTAGGTGTCACGTTCATTGAATTAGAAAGCAGGTTTCACTTTCAAGGAATATCATGACAGTAAATTCACAGTGTGTCGCGAGACATCTTGACTGAGAAGAAGATGCATTATTACATTTGGTGTAAGGACCTGCTGAAACCCTTTAAAAATCAGAATAAAATGAACTTTTTTCCATCGGAATGAATGTTTGCCTGTAATGAATACACATCCAGCACTTGGGATTAGCTTGTAGTGACTGCCAATCTCTTTGGTTCAACGCTGGGATAAATTAATTTATGCTTCTTTGCGTATCATTAGCCTCTTTAGTGGAAACAAGTCATGCAATTTACGCCTTTTTTCGGGATATTAGCGACTTTAGTGAATAGTAAAGAAGTGTAAGGTAGTTTTCTGTTCATATATCCAGGCTTCTTTGTTCCAAGATTGAATCAATGATAAAACTGGAATTGAATTTTTTATGGGAGATGAGGCTATGTGATGGTGAGAGACTGGAATCACGCTGAACATGGCCTGGGGTTATAGACATCGCGCGGGCTTAAGCTGGGAATTACCATATTTTTATATTTCAAGTTCACTGGAATTTCAATATTTTGATTGGTCAAGGTTTTATTTCAATTTTAACATTCTTACTTTTTGTTGTAGATACTGAATATTTATTACATTATGATGAAAAGATAAGGTGGTAGATGCAAATGAGCTAAATTTACATATCAAAATGTTCTAAAATGTAACTTTGTTGCAATGTTCTCATTAAACTTTATTCATTGTATTTATTAATTTTAGCTGCAATTATTGAATGTGCATTGATTTAAATGAAATTCACATGTTATGGACAAGGACGGGGGATGTTCAAGTATGAATGTACGTTGACTGAAGTGAAATACACAAGTTATAGACAAGGTTGTTGCAAGTTCTAGTATGAATGTACGTTGACCGAAGTGAAATACACAAGTTATAGACAAGGACGTTGCATGTTCTAGTGTGAATGTACATTGACTGAAGTGAAATACACAAGTTATAGACAAGGACGTTGCATGTTCTAGTGTGAATGTACGTTGACTGATGTGAAATACACAAGTTATAGACAAGGACGTTGCATGTTCTAGTGTGAATGTACATTGACTGAAGTGAAATACACAAGTTATAGACAAGGACGTTGCATGTTCTAGTGTGAATGTACATTGACTGAAATCAAATACACGAGTTACAGATCAGGACATATCAGATATTCTCTGTGATCTTCTAAAAGGGATGATTCAGTTTACGATATCAATATTTGAAACAAAGGAATTTTTCTGTTTTACAGTTAAGATCATGTATATCTGTATGCTGTTATTGATTTTCTGAATCATTCACTTCATGCTAAACATTGATTGCTTGTGAAAAAGCATCATGCATATCGGTACTGTTAACATTTATATTGTTTCGTTTCATCAGATTATGTCAATAAACTTGCCATTTTAAGTTTAAAAAATCATCTCCATGGCAACGACTAAATCAAATGAGTCTGGGAAGTTTAAAAAGTCGTTTGATATGGCAGTCTTATTTTCAGACAGATTTGGTATAATCTTGTCTGCAGTAATAAAGCTTGTTGTTTTTGCAATGTGTCGAAATTGAACAGCATAACTTGGCATATTGTTTGCGTGGACATTGGGAACGGGAAGTCATAAAGGACATTGTTCAAGCTCAATAACGAAATGGAGTAGTCTAACCTTAAGGATTGATAATGTTGTATTTTCCTTGGCAGGGGAAGAGGGTGAGTAAACTAATAGCCTCAGAGTCGCAAAAATCTTTATGATGTCGGTATGAAAAGAGTAAAGTGGCTGTCGTTGGCAGCTCAACAACTTTGGAATAATTGGACCCTTGGGGAATGAATCTCAGACAATTATGGGACACATTTCAACACAGAAAATAGTGCTGATAAAAGTTACATGGAAATTCAAATAAAATCCATGTGAAAGGAAGGCATGGGAGTCATAAACAGAAGAATTTCGGCTTTAATTCTCTCCTTGGGTTAGTTTGCATGAGCCCCATGTGTCATAATTACGTTCTGTCTGACCCTTGAATTATCTTAGTGACACATGCTGATTTTAAAAATTCATTTTTCAAAATGAAGTTTCACATTTGGGTGTTCTGTAAAATTTGTCTAAAATTTCCTTTGAAAGTAGGTGCCACTTGCATACCTTTGGAATAAATTATGTAAACGTGTTGGATGTGCGAGCAATGAAATGGTTATTCACTCCTGTCATGCCACCATTGCTGGGCTATTGAGTCATGTGACAGTGTGTAATGTTCCCTGGTGTCAAGGGCGGGTGACTCCCATTTTGAGATCAGTGGAGAATTAATTTCTAAGCAAATGTTCTGAGGCCCCCTGAGAAGATCGAGGTCTTGAGCGCCTGGCATGTGTGAAAAAACAGACATGATGTCATGCAGAGCTGATGAACCGGAGTAGTTAGAATAAAAACATTTTATATGGTGTTGACCTTTTAGCATGAAAGTTATATTGTGAATTTAATATCACTCATGTTTTAACTGAATTATCTATCACAACTTTTGTTATCCACCTTCATTTGTTTTGCTTGTAAGCACTGACATACATGTACATAGCTGTTTTGTTTTGACAATGTGAAGGGAAAGAGAAATTATTCATTTTTGTTATTATTTATGGACACATATGTGAATACATCATAGGGCCTCCAAATACATAGCATATTGAACGTCCATATGAATGGAACATGGGTATCCAAATAAATGGAACATTGAACATCTGCATGAATAGAACATGGGCACCCAAATATATAGAACATTGAACATTTGCACGAATAGAAGAGAGGGCACACAAATATATAGAACATTGAGGATCCTTATGAATAGAACATGGGCACCAAAATATATAGAACATTGAACATCCATATGAATAGATGAGAGGTCATCCAAATATATAGAACATTGAACGTCCATATGAATAGATCATAGGGCCTCCAAATATATAGATCATTGAGGATCCTTATGAATAGAACATGGGCATCCAAATAAATGGAACATTGAACATCTGCATGAATAGAACATGGGCACCCAAATATATAGAACATTGGGTATCCATAATTATAGAGTGAGTGAGTTGTGTTTAATGCCACTTTTAACAGTATACCAGTTATATCACAGCATGTCAGCTTGATGTGGGAGGAAAGCTCAAAGTGATGCTGGTCTTAGACGTTTACCACTTTGGTGAAACCCACGAGCACGGGTATGGTGCTGACACACCTATAAACACAATCAGGGTGAACCGGGATTCGAACCCACAATCATAGGTTTCTGGCATGCCCAAGGGACACAACTCTGCACAGTGAATTGCGGCGCCTTAGACAATTGGGCCACCCGTGCCACCCCATGATTATAGAACATAGGCACGGAACTACATGAACCTTGAGCATCGGCATGAACAGAAGAGTGGATATCCACATAAATGGGACATTGAGTATCTATATGAAGAGAACATGACTGACTGTGATGTAAGTTTATTGTTTACATACAATGACACCACAGAAGTCTTGTCAATCAATACTTCTACAATTTATTTTGACACACATTAACACATGACAAAGTACTGCATATATTAAGTCTTCAATCATAAATATCTGTGTTGTATCAAGCTCGGTGAATATTGCACCTTGGTGATATTCATCACGACATCCACCTGTTGATGGTGATGTTTCACAACAAAGCATTGGATGTCGTTGAAATAGACATATGTTGCAAATGATGAGCTGTGGTTCATCCACTTCATGTTGTTCAATATCGTACATCGCATCTCGCCGGAATATACCATGTGACCTTTTGTCATGTCGTGTCGTCCATCTATCTTGTCAGTCCACATTTTACATTTTTAACTTCATCGGAACAACATGACTGATTGTGTCTGGACCATAAGAAGACTCATGTTTTGAAATTAATATTATCATTATTTTTTATTTCAAAATTGAAAATAACAAATTGTGAATTTGTTTTGAACATTTTGTCATGAACCACATGACCTGAACCTGAAACTTGACTTATTTTGACCATCAATTGTTTCAGGTTTCGTCTGTGCATCATGACTGGCAAACAAATTCACTTTTGTAGAAGATGTTGAAAAAACAACATTCTATTTCTTGTCTAGAACATTTGTAAGAAGCACTTAATGGACTGAGCTGAAATGTTCTGTAGATATACTCCCCCTGAGGGGGTTCAAGTTTCTTTAAACAAATATAACACCTTAATAATGTTTGTAGATCAATTTCTCAGACATTACAACATGCAGAGAGCTGAGCCTTGCTTGAGATGTACCGTAGGCTGTTTGGACTAATTACTGCATCATGAACAGCTGTGGACATTAGCTGTTGCTGAAGGTGTGAAAGTAATTATTACAATATATATTACTCAAAAGAGGTTAAGGAACACCCGATTCTTTCATAATACAGTTAGTCTGTCATGCCATTTTCATATTTGAAAGACGTGAGCTAACTTTTATTGATACAGTCTTACCTGAAATTGTAACGTACCCACAGCCTATTATCTCAATATTAAGTATAAAATTCATTGATTTTATTTTTTATCCCCTGGTATTGAAACACTTTATGTATCGTTCCTAAAACCTCTTATATCAGTGACCCATATCAAATAATCTGAAAGTATTAAAATAGGTTTAAATATATTCAAGTTACAATCTTGAAAGGTAGATTGAAACATATTAGGATACAAACATGTACCATATCATTTCATTATCTGTAAATAATCAAAGATGATATTAGGACACAAAAACGCACCCAATCATTTTGTATGTGTATATGGTCAGTTACATATGCAGTAAACTACGGTTATGTCGAACTTAAAGAGACCACTAATTACAATTCGTAATAACATAGTTTGTTATAAGCGTATATACAGCATACATACAACAAATGGATGGGAACCAAAAACAGTTTGTTATATCTGTCAGTTCGTTATAAGGATATTCGTTATAACCGTAGTTTACTGTATATCCCCCATGAGTGAGTGAGTATAGTTTTACGCCGCTTTTAGCAATATTCCAGCAATATCACGGCGGGGGACACCAGAAATGGGCTTCACACATTGTACCCATGTTGGGAATCGAACCCGGGTGTTCGGCGTGACGAGCGAACGCTTTAACCACTAGGCTACCCGACCGCCCTTATCCCCCATGAAGATCCGGGTTAGAACTGATCTTCAGCAAAGCCATGCTTATTGCTGACTCATTGACCAAGCTGATGCATTTATCATATCGCAATTGTGTAAACCGATGCTCATGATGTCAATCACTGGACTATCTGGCTCAGAGTGGATTATTTACAGACCACCATCATATAACTGGAACAGTGTTTACTGTGGCACTAGGGCGGTCGGGTAGCCTAGTGGTTAAAGCGTTTGCTTGTCACGCCGAAGACCCGGGTTTGATTCCCGACATGGGTACAATGTGTGAAGCCCATTTCTGGTGTCCCCCGCCTTGATATTGCTGGAATATTGCTAAAAGCGGCGTAAAACAACACTCACTCACTCACTAGTGTGGCACTAAACAACAGACAGACAAAGATTTCAGGATTAAAAAATGCACTACATCATTTTGTTATCTGTACAAAAAAACAAATTCTGAAGACTCTTTTTCAAACAGGATGGTGCATCTACTCTCATGGGATAATGTAGCCAATAGCCTTTATACTGAACTAACCAACTAAATGATACATCCGCATTTAAGGTTCTGGCAAGACAAGGACCACGAATGACTGACTACAGTCAGTAGGCTTTGTTCATGGATTAAAGCTGTCGTTGGGGATTACCCAGAAAGCCTTGTAGCCACGCTTGGTATGGTGTGTTGCAGGGGCACCGTCAATATTGGTGGCTGCTGATGCTTATCAGTAGTGGGTCATCTGAAATGGACAAGGCATCACCGCCTTACACCCTTTGATCGTGACATTGACGATCTGTCAGATTGGAAATCAATGTGAAATTGACATTAGGGGACTTTTTGTCTCCAATGTAGTTTCATGAAAGGTCGTAATTATTTGGTTGAAAGAGTTTGAATGATTCTCATTTAGAATTTTATAAATTTGGTTTCATTACTTCAGTTTATCAGATTTTTGTAATTATTTTCTGTTTTGGATAGGACATTTTGTCATAATTCTACTGTTGTAATTAATATCACCTGCAGAAATGAAATGATGTGAGATGATGTTATGGGTGTCTACACCAATTATTTGCTTGTTTGGTTTGTATTTATTTTAATGTTGTATTCAGCAATATTCCAGCATTATTACCGTGATCTGTTCATTATTAAATCTGGACCAGACAATCCTGTGATTGACATGACATCATAAGCATTAATCCACAATTGTTGTTTGTAAATATGTTGTATAATATAAGTTGTTGTAAGTCAGGACCAGGTAATCCAGTGATTGACATCATGGGAATTGATCAGCTCAATTGGGATAGATAACATCAACCAAGTCAGCGAGCCTGACTACCGATCCATTTAGTCACCTTTTACAACAAGTAAGGGTTGCTGGGAACTTATATTCTTACCCAGAATCCCCTTGGTACCAAGTACTTGTGATCACTCTCACAACGTACCGCAATGTAATGGTTGATGATGTTGTTTTCTTTGTCTCGCGCTTAGACTCCGCATCAAGGATGCATCCTACAAACTGCACTTTCCGAAATGGATGTATTAGCATTGTGACAGATTAACTCCATTTCTAAGCATACACCTGACAAAAGATTTTTTAGTGGTGAATAAAGCAAGCCCGTATCAGCACACGGAGAAATTTGCTACGAACAATGCTGTAGACATTATGGCCACAACAGACAAGAGATGTATGCAACGCAGATTGGCTAATGGATCTCATCTTATATCCCCAAAGCCTCCTTCAACAAAACAGATAACCCACCTCACATGAAATGTATTACTTTTACAGCATGTTGATAACATTATTATCGTCAATTTCACAAAAATGGTTTCTAATGTTTTGATAATATCGTCAATAGCAGAGCCTCTCCGAGTTCAATCAGTATGCATGTTATATCAGGGTGATGGATTTCAGCAATAAATATGACTCGTGAGTGACCACAAGAGGAGCTTAAGCACCTCCATGTGAATTTCAGTTGTATGTTGCGCTGACTTCAAAAGACAAGTGTCCATATGGATGTCGAATGAAAGTGCTCACATGGAAACTAACGAGAATATCCAATCATGACCGCTTGTCATAAAATGTCAATGATGTACAAGGGAGCACACGTGTCTATTGCACGCTAATCATATGATCTGCAAAGGGAAATTGATTCAGTGTAAACCCATAGAACAACGCAACCAGAACACACTTTCTTTCCTAACATTCAAAATAGCATCAATTTTATGTCCCTAAAACTAATTTGTAAATAATTGTGTTATCTGTTTTCTCATTCAAATCATTTATGAGACATAAACATGATGAACTTATAAATGTCTTAGAATTTATCTTCAATTTAGTCCTTGATAGCTTACAGCTCCACATCAAAGTGCTAAATCTATCAAATATTCCATTTTATGTTCCTAGCAACCGTACTACATGATTCGGCCAATCCTTGTACGACAGATCGCGATGTGCATATACATGTTCGAACTACGCTGATCCTTGTAATCAATTTCATTGAGAAATTGATGAGTATAATTACCTGACAATTGACAATGTTCACAAAATGTAGACAATTCATTAAATAGTCAAAATGAACTCAGTGTCTTGACGAGATCAATTCGTTTACCCACAATGCCACTGAAAACAAACAATCATTAATCAACTATATTATATAAATAATTAATATTTTACCATCCAATTGTCATTATCCATTTGGACGTGATGCCCTCCATTCGTGGTTTTTCCCGTTCGCGTGGAATAGGCTATTCACATAACCTTACCAATCATGCAGATGAATTATTGACAAAAGATTGACAGAGAGAAAGAAATAAACGAGTCATCACTTTCAGCGAAAACCAACAATTCCTATGGTCAACAGATGCTTGTGTGGTCACTTAAGAGTGTTATCAGTTGTACGGTCAGTAGTATGTTAGTAAACTCATTAGTACTCTCTTGATGAACTGTGACTAGGCTGCTGGTTAATCATATTGTCATGTCTGACTCATTAAATATTCATGATGACCTTTTGTGCTTAGGTCTGCAGTGTGATTGCACGGAAATAGACAAGAAAGATAATTGGCAGTTCGCAATGAGTAGCAAAGATAAAGATGTCTTGTCGACAGCAGGTGAATGAATGTCTGTTTTAGATGTCTGACAGCAGTGCATACACAAGGTGGTTAAGCCTGTCATATGTACGTCTATTTCAAGCATCTTTCACTGTCTAGAAATGAACATCAAAACTGGAAGAGTAGCTGGGATAAAATTTGTAAATGGCCATGGATTTTTTTCAATATCATTTGTCCAGGTTCTTCAGGAAAAAAGTCTATTTTGAAGCTTTTCAAGAGCATGTAGGTCTCTTTTAGAAAACAAATGGAAAAAATATTATTGATTTAAGCTTACAGGTCCAGGTTTTGTGCAGTTTGATCTTTTCTTTTTGGTCCTATCTTTAAGCTCGTCCCCCGTAGCACTATACTTTTTGGTCCTATCTTTAAGCTTGTTCCCCATGGCGCTATACTTTTTGGTCCGATCTTTAAGCTTGTACCCCATGGCGCTATACTTTTTGGTCCGATCTTTAAGCTTGTTCCCCATGGCACTATACTTTTTGGTACTATCTTTAAGCTTGTCCCTATGGCACTATACTTTTTGGTACTATCTTTAAGCTTGTCCCCATGGCACTATACTTTTTGGTCCTATCTTTAAGCTTGTTCCCCATGGCACTATGCTGTTTGTTCCGATCCCTAGGCTGGTTCACATGCAGAATATATTCACCAACTCACGCATCTGCATGTCAGTTTCTAATCATAGTTGCAAAATTATTACCTATCATGTTCAGACATCTTAATGTTCTCCAATTCATCCAAAGAGTTAATTTCATGCAATAAAGAACAGTTTTTAATGAGACAAATAACGATTGATTGAGAGATATAGGTAATAATTTTGATTACTTATCCGCTATCGCTTAGCAACTTCCTAAGAGTGATTCAGTCCAGGATGTCTATTTCAGGCACCTTGCAACACACAAAGAACACATTAACCATCAGACAAATATGTTTCATACACGGAGAGGGGATTTTACAAAACAGACAAGATTAGATGGCACCGAGATATGTTGACGTCAATTTCCTGACATATAAAATCAGGGGCATTTGATATAGACACATATAGATTAAAATAGCCATATGTCTGAGTGCCTTCTTGAGCTGAAACGTGTGTCAATCAAGCGTTTATTGCTGTCAGTCATCCAGGCATACATATTGCACCCATAATTAACGACCTACTTACATCCTTCCCCTCTCTGATCCTGTCATATGTGTTTGGAGACGTTCCATCGCTCCCTCCATGCTCAAGCATCCCAATAGGAAACTGCAGTTTTTGGTGCCATTAGCGCAATCGACGAATATTTCCTGAACGAGGGTCATGTTTGATATTGCGCTTCCTAGAGGTCTAGACCTACTTAGTGCAAGTTCATTTGACGAGCAGTGATTGAATCTTGTAAATTTCACCATTGGTGAAATTGATTTTGTCATCTATATCAGCTTGCAATATAACACATGAAAGGACAAATGCCCCATTGTGGTTAACTTTAGGGAAATATAACCTTCGCAATATCTACCGCCAAAATAGCCACATACCATTTACATGATTAACTTAATTTTTTCATTAACTACTAATTCCTAATTCAATTTAAATCCAAAATTTCATAGAGAATTCAAAACTCTTGTTTTAAAACCAGTTATACCAAATAGCACTATCCTCATTTAGGGCCTGCATTTTTGTATTCTTAGCCCCAAACGTGGATGGTATCTTGTTCATCGCAAGCTGTGAATCATAACTTAAGAAAATAGTTCTTTTAAGTGAGATCATTACAAAATGAATCTTTTATGAAGCTCTGAACCCACTTAAAATAATTATACTATCATTACAAGAGAGTCATTTTTAACATGGAGTCACATGACTCACAAGCTCACATCCTGTGGTGAAATGGAACCTTTCAGAGTGTTGATTTTCATTAATTACCAGCTGTAACACACACACAAAATGCCCATGTACTTAATTTAGACTCACATGAACTCCAGATTCTAGTTTACGAAGGCAAATTATTGCTAGCTTGGAACCTTTATGGCTTGTTGGCACTACCGTGTAGTCTTATGTCAATTGCATGTAATCACAATTGCAGGCGTACATTTCTGAAGTATGTGTTCATCAGGGTAATGGAGAGCTGTTGATTTATGAGCGACAGGTTCGTCAATTTCGTGTACACTTTTCCATGTGACAAGTTATTAGTTTGTCTTTGCCATGCATCATTTGAATCGAAAACTGTCGACTTCTTTGCGAGCTGATCAGCTTCAGAGGGTTGTGGGGTAAAAAATGTTGCATTTTGTTGCAGATATCTCCCTTGAGAGGGAAGATTATATAGAGCAAAGGCTACGGGCTCATAGTGTGGGGTTTGGAATAAATCTTTCTGGTTTTAACATGTTTTTGTACAAGGTTGTGGAAAGACTTGAAATTTACACGTCAGCAGGATTGTGTATTTCACAATCTATGCTTGTCAATTAGCTGCTTATTTCAGACATTAAAAAAACAACCCAACTTTAATGATGTTTATAAATAATGTAAACATACCTCTATGATAATGAAAGGGGTGAAGGATATATTTTAGAAATCAGTTTTGCTGACACTCATCTCTAGCAAACATGGCTCAATCTTGAAAATCAGAGACAAAAAGAATATTTTTTTCATCAAGGGTAATCAGGGCAGAATCTGGTGCCAGCTGATGAGTGAACACATCTCTTGTGTGAATAGGTGTGAATCAAGGATGAAATTGTTTCAATGTAGCTTGTATCTTGGGTGTGTCTAGTGGAATCTAGGATGTATCTAGTGAGTATCAAGAGTATTTTTAGAGTGTATAGGGTGAATAAAGGCTGTAATTTAAGCTAGATATAGGGTGAATCAAACTTGAATCTTGTTGTATCTTGGATGAATCTTGGTTGTATTTAGGGTGTATCTAGGTTGAATGTAGGTTGTATCTAAGGTGTATCAAGGTTGAATGGTGGTTGTATATAAGGTGTATCTAGTTTCTATATAGAGTGTGTCTGGGGTACATCTACTGAGATCTCAGATATATCTAGGGTGTATCTAGTTTATATATAGAGTGTGTCTGGTGTACATCTACTGAGATCTCAGATGTATCTAGGGTGTGTCTAAATGGAATCTATGGTGGATATAGGATGTAATAGGCCAAATCTAGCGTGATTCTAGGTTGAATCTAGGGTGTGTCTTGGTTGAATCTTATGATTTTAGGTTGAATCTGTGGTATGTCTTGGTTGAATCAGGGATGTGTCTTGGTTGAATCTAGGGTGTGTCTTGGTTAAATCTGGGGTGTGTCTTTGTTTAATTCAGGGTGTATCTTGGTTGAATCTGCAATATGTCTTGATTGAATCTGGGGTGTGTCTGGTTGAATCGAGGGTGTGTCCCTGTTGAATCAAGGGTGTATCCTGGTTGAATCTAGGTTCAATCTAGGGTGTATCTAGGATGAATCAAGGATGTCTCAAGGCTGAATTTAAGGTGTATCTAGGTTGAATCTAGGGTGAATCGAGAGTTGTTGAGGGTAAATATCAAATAAAGCATTCTTTACAAAGAAATTGAATTCAAGAACTTTTCATGAAACTGTTCACACGATGATGGCTTGTTGTTGCTGCAGACAGATCAAACAAAGGGAGCAGAGATTGGTTTCTCGTGGCTTCTGTAATGCTGTTTAATCATTGTACAATAAGCTTGAAAACAGACACATTTATGATATATTGATATTGAATATGTTCGTATATATTCAGCATTTCCTGTGACTGTTATTAACTAGTTAAGAGATTGTGTTTGTCATGTCTATTTATTAACTTTGATTACCGTAGTCGACGTAATAAGTGCCCCGCTCTAATAAGCGCCCACGGCGATAATTGCTCACATATTGACCAGTAAACAAACCCAATTGGCACACCTTCCGATTGATCAATGTACCCAAGACTTATTTATTTGTGTATAATACGCACTCTTGTGTTATATGTACCCTTAATTATGGGCAATTAAATTCTGGAAAAATATATCTGTCGTACATAGACATTTCAGGCTTGTCAGCATAAACCACGAAATTTATCTTTCAACTCTGTTTTTTCCACCAAAAAAATATTCTAATAGGAGCCCCCTATTTCTAATTTTGAGAGCGCCCTGGGCGCTTATTACGTCGAATACGGTATGCATTTGTAGAGAGCACTATGTAGTCTGTCAAAACACTAGTGCCGGCCCTATTTTGTACAAGAAAATGGAGACAAATTGGTATGCAGGCGTCTTTCTACATGCACACTCTTTATGGACCATCAGTCATAATTAAGTCGTCTTTGACCAAAACTTCTGGCCACACTTAAGAAACTTGCCAGACACATTTAGTTAACTGCACTCCAATACCATCATAATCAAATCGGCAATTGTCTTTTTGTAAATTGTTAGAATTTTCAAATGCTAGTCATGAATCATATTGGAGAAAAACATCTGTCAAATAAAGACTGCAGACATGTCATATTAAGATGCTAAAAAACATGGCCATGATTCATAGTGCCCAGTTTTTGTATTTTCACTTCATTATATTTCTTGTCTGGATGTCAGTTACAAATATTGCATTAATTTCACACCATAGCTTTCTTTTGTCTTTATGCTTTTTTCATAAAAAGATAATCTGAAAGTTAACATTTTATTCTTGAAATATTTCATGGTTTTGATTTAATATTGAAAAACTCCTTGGAGGGTGTCTTGAATCAAGGCTGGATTCGTTATTTTAGAAAGAAAAACAGTAACGAGGTTACAAAGACCTTTGATAAAAAAAATTAATTTAATTTATACAAATGATGACTGGCATTCTTGAAGACGATAGCTGAGTAATATGAAGCAGTAGTGTGGGAAATTCACCAAGTACTTATTTAAGGGAAGTGTGAAGGCCTGTTGGTTACAGTTTTCGCTTGTCATGGCCAGATTGATCCTCGTTTCTTGTTTTACAAATGGGTCTGCCTATTGCCAATTTGGGGGCGGTCAGGTAGCCTAGTGGTTAAAGCGGTCGCTCATCACGCCGAAGACCCGGGTCGATTCCCGACATGGGTAAAATGTGTGAAGCCCATTTCTGGTGTCTCCCTCCGTGATATTGCTGGAATATTGCTAAAAGCGGCGTAAAACCATACTCACTCACGCACTATTGCCAATTTGAAAAGTTACATCGACAAAATAAAATGTGTTTGAATGAAGAAATGCTTGAACATCATATTATTTGTTCTTTCGGATAATAACCTTACAACAATTTGTTTTTAATTTTGCTTAATATTAATATAATTCATATGAAAATAATTTGTCGTGCATTTTGTCACTTGAGTACCCTATTGGGATCCTGGGTTAGAATAGGTCCCCAGCTGCCTGTGCTGGTTGTAAGAGTGAGTGAGTGAGTGAGTGAGTTTGGTTTTACGCCGCTTTTAGCAATATTCCAGCAATATCACGGCGGGGGACAACAGAAATGGTCTTCACACATTGTACACATGTCGGGATTCGAACTCGGATCTTCGGCGTGACGAGCGAACGCTTTAACCACTAGGCTACCCGACCACCCCCTGAGTCCATTGTACGATTCCGACAATATCATAAACATGCATTTATAAATAGTGATGATACCAGGTGTTCACAAAAATTTTGAGCATATGAGCAGGTGACAAGATGTATCAGCTAGTTCTTGGTGACGTGGTTGGTGGTGTGTCATCATACCCTGATGGCATGGACTGTTGCTCTCAATATCAATCACTGGATTGCCAGGCCCATGTATGATCCAAGGCCACCGTCATATACATGGAAGGTTGCTGAGTGCATCGTTACACAACAGACACATAAAATCACTGAATTTGACATATTGTGAAATGACATTGTCTTACAGTCCCTGAACGATATTATTTTCCCTTTTGCTCACTCACTCACTCACTCACTCACTCACTCACTCACTCACTCACTCACCCACCCATCGACTCACTCACTCACTCACTCACTCACTCACTCACTCACTCACTCACTCACTCACTCACTCACTCACTCAGCCACCCAACCACTCACTCACTCACTCACTCACTCACTCACTCACTCACTCACTCACCCACCCACTCACTATTTATGTACAAGTCTACTACAGTCCATCAGCAAAACCATCCATTTTCCGATAAATGCAAACTATCATCAACTCTCATCCTCATCTCCTTATCCGTGTTCAGTCATCCTTCCATCCATCTATTTCATTCATCTACCATCCATCCTGTCTCTGTCCACCCATCCATTCAGACAGAAAGTCAGGATATTATCAAAGTTGACAACATATCTGTCCCCTCTGACATCCTAAAAAAAAAATCACTCAATTTCAAAAGTGAAAAAAACTTTGCCTTTGTTGTTTTTCGAGGAAATATTGATGTGCAGGCATTAGTGTGGGGATAGTGTTTCCACGTATAAAAAAATAACCTCATATGTATTCTTTCATCTACTCCCATGATAAGTAAGTGTAACTTTCAAAACCCTCCATATTGTATAAAGTAAGACTGGGAGCTGTCAATGCTGGACAGATGCCCTATGTCCAAGGGACTGACCGGTGTTGCATGATGAGTATATATAGACCGGGCTGGACGAGAACAGTACAGTCCCTTCCTATGCTTGTTATCTTTGATTAATAATGCGCTTCAGGGCTTTATCAAAATGAAAATATTTTTGGTAAGTTTGACATCCGACAAAAAAAGGTGTTGCAAATGGTTCAAGTCCCACAGGCGGTCAAACATGGTTTGGGAATTGAAGCAGTGTTTTTTTGTCAAACTTGTCACAGATGTTCCGGTAGAAGCAAATTAGCATTCTTCTTCAGATTTTGGTCTTTGCAAGATGCCTCAAGCTTAGAAAATGTTATTAAAGCAATTTGAGACAATGGGTTAAAATCAGCACTGGTTTATGATTGGTCTAAACAGCTGTATTCATTGAAAGATGATAAGTTTGCTTTTCAAATGACAGTGTGTGTGATTCCAATTTAAGGAATTTGAAAACATTTTCAAGTTTTTAACAGGAACTGATCATTTTTAACTTCAACCAGATATTACTTAACATCCTGGAAGATAAGGAGCCTCATCATTTCTTCACCTTCAGAAGCAAGGGAGAAAGTTTTACATTTCGACCTGTGAAGATGATTACAAGATGTGAATGAAATTGTAGTTTCAGCGCTCGGTGTTTTTGTTCATTTCTTTCCCAAGGTAATATTCAGTTTGTCTTGGAAATTATGAAAGGAAAAGGGTTTTTTAAATAGAGAAAAATGAAATAAGCACTTTTGCCAAAGTCAATCCGTGACAATTTGTCATGTAATCACTTGATTGTCATGTAATTAATTACCCATAGTAATTTAGTGTTTATCCTGTCAATCGTAATACACAGTTTGAAATGAATCATTGTTTTCAGAGCATGTGATGTTTACCAAGCTGTTTTTGTTCACTGATAAGCCAATTAGAGTGATCGACGGAGAATGTGAGGATTAATTAAGGAGTAGGAAATACACGTCTGTTTAATGTTTGTGTTGCTACTGACATTAGTGATTTCTAATATTTAACAACAAACATCAGCATCTGAAACAAGGGGTGCAGAAACATCTGTAGAAATGGGCCAACATAGTCGTGAAATGAACATTTTCCCAAGCAGTCAAACATTTGTATGTTTCATAGTTACCAACATGGCCGAAAGTCTTCATGGTAGTGTTTATCATAACTTTCTCATATTTGACAGATAATAAATGGGCTAAATTCTATGAAAGATGATTTTGTTAATTTGTATTTTGACAAATAAGGAAAGAAATACAGGAAATCAGTGTCAAAGGTAATATTCTCGTTGACATTTACATGTTGCGGATTTCTTTTGTGTCCAGCCCCATGATGGCCTAAATGTGTTCGTCCAAACCAAATTATAGGATGAATGAGCTGTCCTCGTTTTGTGAATAAGTCCCGTGAATGCCATCGTGATTGTCAGAAGCGCAGGTGGGGAAAGGTGTAGCACAGCTCACAGGTAGAGATAGCGTCTATTTCACGTCAATATCAACCCTCGTCTGTTTCACCTTGGTGATTTCACTATACCGGGATGTATGTGACAGCAGCCAGTCTGAGTTAGCCTTGCTCAAAGGCTGTACTGAAAAATAAGTCCATGGATGTGTTGTAATTCTATCCTCCGAATAGGCAAATCTAGGTATATGAACTCTAGTCCCTTATAGGGACAACTTGTTCTTATTATTTACATAATCTAGACATTATGATCTGAACTAATTATTATTGCCTTAGAGACTTGTGCAAGTCTAAGTCTGAGTCAGACATTGTTGCTCTCTGTCAGCAGTGCTCAAGTCATAGACAACCTGAAATAGACATGGTCGTCATTGTTTGAAATAGACAAGCAGTGTTCATAGCAGTATATAGGAGCTAAATGTCAGAGCTGTGTGTTGCTGGTAGAGGTAAAGTGAACATCCCGATGGAAATGACGATCCTGATGAGCTTGGCTTGTTCTTAATGACACATGATGAGATAGGTAGAGTGGAAGTCTTCCGAAATGGAGACTTAACGCGAAGACTAATCTACCACTATTCTGATATACCCCCACAGTCACATATCACATATCACCTACATGGCCATACTTAGAGTACTGTTTTTATCAACACATGAATGTTTTTTAATTTAAAAACATGTACATATAAAGAGTGTAGGTTTGCAGTTCCCTCATAAATGTCTGGTAAATTCTAATATAATATTTTCTTCCTCATTCAATTAAAGGTCAACAATTATTGATGTGAGAAATGAAAGAATGTAGACGTATATCTGGAATTTCAGTATAGGGATTCAAGTTAATGAGGATGAAAAATGGTCGAAACTCTACAAGCCTTCAGCATGCCTTTCATTAGGGATGTAACCACATATCAATAATTGTTCTTAGTTCTGAAAAAGAAAGCCATTTTCAAACATAATATGTCGGAACAATTAAAAAGCAAATATGGAATACAGAACTAGCATCTCTTGTTTTATATCCTGGTACAATTTGTAAAGTCACAAACATTAACTCGCAAAGCGCAGAATTAGAGAAACATCCCCTTCATGGATCCATCATGATGTTTCTGATACGTATTTGTGTGTATTTCAATTCCATGCAATGCTGTTTGAACTGTCAGTTCTCATCCCACTCTGGAACATAAGGCAAACCCAGTGGGCATTCTGAGTTAGAATTGTCCCCAGCAACCCATGCTGATCCTAGGGGTTGACCAAATGGGTGGGTGGTCAGGGTCGGGTACTGGCTTGATGGCGTGTCCTCTTGCCTCAATGTGGATCATTGCGCACCATATCAATTGATCCGTGAAGATCCGGGGTAGAATTGGTCTTCAGCAACCCATGCTTGCCATAAAAGGCAACTATGCTTGTCGTAAGAGGCGACTAATGGGATCGGGCGGTCAGACTCGGTGACTTTGTTCATGCATGTTATTGTATTCCAACTGCATCAATCGATGCTCATGATGTCAATCACTGGACTGTCTGGTCCAGACTTGATTATTTACAGACCGCCGTCATATAGCTGGAATATTGCTGAGTGCAGCTTTAAACAACAAACAAACAAACAATATCAATATTTGGTTGGTCCAAACCTGATTATTCACAAGCTGCCATCATTCAGCTGCAATTTTCTTGAGGTAAAGGGGCGGTTAGGTAGCCTACTGGTTAAAGCGTTCGCTCGTCACACCGAAGACCCGGGTTCGATTCCCGACATGGGTACAATGTGTGAAGCCCATTTCTGGTGTCCCCCGCCGTGGTATTGCTGGAATATTGCTAAAAGTGGCGTAAAACAATACTCACTCACTCACTTGAGGTAACATTAAACGACAAACAACAAAACAAAACAACATGAAGCACATGGAGACAAGTGAGCTCGTGTTGATGATCATCTCTGCATAGAGCAGTGTACATGCAGTACATGTATGTTTCAGCTGTAATGTATCACTGTCACTCACTGACCCCATGCAATCGACATCATGCTGACCAATCATGAGAAATCCCAGGGGTTCCTGTTACCAGACTATTATCTCCCCTGTCTCACTCCGTAATTACTAATTAGTGGCCAGCATGCAATTAGCATGGCGTCAAGGATAAGCCAATCTGGTATTTAGTGATAGATATGATTTAGTTAAGGCTTTTGTTCTGGTATGAGTTATAAGTGTTTAGCTCAGCGTGTGTGAAATGTACGCTTTCCTGAATGAAATGGATATAAAAATGTATATAAAAGCGACAAAAGACATTTCCATAAACATGAGGAATCTCCACAAAAAGCAGAATCAATTGTGAGTGAGTGAGTGATAGAGTGTGGTTTTAAGCCGCTTTTAGCAATATTCCAGCAATATCACGACGAGGGACACCAGAAATGGGCTTCACTCATTGTACCCATGTCGGGAATCGAACCCGGATCTTCGGCGTGACGAGTGAACACTTTAACCACAAGGCTACCCGACCGTCCCCAGAGTCTGATTCCGACTATATCATAAATATGCGTTTATAAATAGTGATGATACCAGGTGTTCGCGAAAAATGTGAGCATATCCTTTCCAACCAGTGGCCCCTCACAAACACATGCAAAGGCAAGTCAATTGTTCACCTAAAATAACATATGAATATATGGCATATGCATGGAAATAAAACTTGTTCTTTGAATGACATTCAGACATTTTCAGTTGAACATTACAGGATTTTATTTATGCTACTCAGAAGAAGTTAAGAACATTCAGTTTTTTCATATGACTGTAATTAATCTGTTTTGTAATGACAAATCATCTATAGTCATTTTAACATAGTTGGTGTTCTTTAACTTTTTTTGAGTAGAATTTATTGATTTCTTGTCCTCATTTCCTGTGTCGGCATCCCAAGTATGAAATTACTGCTTGTACATTATGTTTTGGTTGAATACTTGTACACTTATAGGATGGTTTCTAATGCACTCCTATCAATTTTTTGCAACAATGTGTCATACTTGTATATGATAATACCCTCGTGGATAGCATTGCGTGTTTGTCGGTCATGAAATATACATGAAAAACTATTCTATTATTCTGTAAAAGGTCAATTATGGCTTCTGACCAGATTGTAGAACAGTCGTCTATATCGTAATGAAACACACACTTCCTGGCTCTGCGTGGATGGCCATTTCTAACATACATTTCCTCCAATTAATTTCTTGTAAGACACAAAATTGATCCCTTGATGGGTTCAAACCCAGACCCCCTGTCGACAAGTCAACACCATAATCTGTGGCCCCACCTGGTCGTCCCTGTGGGGGGTCATTAATGACAGGTAGTGGGAGGAGGCGGGAAATGTACGAGCTCTGGTAATGGCCAGAAAAAGACACAAGTGAAATCAGTGTCATATGTCATGAAAGAAGCAGCGTTTTCTAACCTTCCAAAGCGTCTGAATATGTATATTTCAGCAAATAATAAGGCTGTTATCTTTGGCTGATGAAATAAGCACCAAATGTTAGTATGTTGTTTAAAGATTGTTATGTGGTTCTTGTGGGACATTGTAATCAGCCTTCCCACCAATGAAATGTACATCGCCTAGATTGAAATTGACAACAAATGTTGAAAACTAATGGAAATAGAGACAAATAAATAAAGATGGACAATTGATGGTTGGTATATACAATATGGAAATGACTTGACATTTAGCGAAAGGAAAACTGTTTTCAACTGAACAATGGAAAGCTAACATATTTTTCATATGTTATTAATGAAATATGTAAATTTTATAAATCATTTGTACAAGATATATATTTGTTAACATATATGAAAGCTTATTCTAAATTTCGAATAATGAAATATGTTTTGAAAAAGTCAATGATGATTGCAAAATAAGCACATTTTTGTGAAATCATTATTGAAACAAATTGGAACTTATGCCTCAAGGAATGCAATTTACTAACTCAGTAATAACAAGAGCTTCAAAGCAGTGCTATGTACTTGCACAGAGATATTACAATGTATATGACATTTACTGAAATATACAACATTAGTATGTACACGGCACACAGCTATAGACGACAGAGACTTACACAAGCTAATGGTGATATGCACAGTGATCTGGGAGTTATTGACGTGATATTGCAGCATGGTCTTACGACAATGACAAATCAAAGACGACTGTAATAACATGATTACTCTGGGTACCTGAGGGCTATCCCGTTTGTTGTGATTGAGCTATTCACATTCTCATTGATCATGTTCATTTCAGCAGTAAGTCACATGATGGTTGTCGACATCTACAAAGGCTTCTGAAATACACATGTTTCTCTTTTTGTGCAGGATGCATACCAGATCATTTATTGTTAGTTTGGTTGTTGCACTTGAAAAGAATAGTCCATATTTACAAATATTTTTAGTGTTTGTTGAGTGAGTGAGTGAGTGAGTGAGTGAGTGAGAGAGAGAGGGAGTTTTTTTGTGAGTGAGGGAGAGAGAGAAAGGGAGAGAGGGGGTGTTTGAGTGAGTGAGAGAGATGGAGGGAGTGAGAGAGAGAGGGAGGGAGTTTGAGTGAGTAAGTGAATGAGTGAGTGAGTTTGAGTGAGGGAGTGAGAGAGAGTTTGAGTGAGGGAGTGAGTGATGGAAAGAGAGAGAGAGGGAGTTTGAGTGAGGGAGTTTGAGTGAGTGAGTGAAAGAGAGAGTGAGTTTGAGTGAGTGAGTGAGTGAGGGAGGGAGTTTGAGTGAGGGAGGGAGTGAGTGAAAGAGAGAGAGAGGGAGTTTGAGTGAGGGTGTGAGTTAACCACTAGGCTATCCAACCAGCCCTTTTTATGGTAAATGACCAAGAAACACATAATACTTAAGCTAATGTTTATGCAAAACATACTACTTCCTTGTAATCATTTATTTTCAAATTAAACTTCATAAGAATATTATCCCCGTGTTGAGGGTTTTCGGATGCTTAAGAAATATTCATAGTTTTCGCTTTAATCACATGAACAACTGTAAAACATCTCATTCACTTATAAAAGACAACTTTCTCTTAAAAGCAAGCCATTATCTGAATATATACAATGTCTGTGTGATGCTAAACATGGCTGTCCGAAAACGTTTGATCTGATAATATATATTCTGATACTAGTTCCTTGCAATCAGTTTCTGTCAAAATTGAATATATAAAAACTTAAATGTTATTAATATTCCATTTTTTAACCAGAGCTCCAGATAACTTTTTGAGCAATTGAGTTCTTACTCTAGGGTTTCTAGGGACAATTTACGCAAATACTGTGCTTATCTGTAGCTCTGTACTACAAAAGATTTAATGTTTTGGGAGACAATGTCAGGTATGCCCTTACACCATTTAGACAAACTGAATTTCAAAGAAAACTCATAAATCAAATGTTACATATTATTATCCTAACAAAGAAAAGTGATTGTAAGTTCAAAGGAAATATCTGAATTTTTTAGACATCAAATTCTGGTTGCAATTGCAAAATTAATTTGTGCTTTCATCTGTCCTAATTACAATAATATCGATGAGATTCCTTTGTACTTGTGAATATCCCACACACCGAACTCTTTGAATCAGCCCCGACTTAAGTGATGTGCTTAATTCAAGATTGTTGAATCATGAATCCTCTCTGCAGGAGATGTGATTCAGGTGGCTGGTCCTTGATGCGATTCAGGTGTCTAGTGCTTGATGTGTGCACATGTTTGAGTTTTCATGACAACTGTTCGCATCTTTGACTCAAGCATGCCAACCTTATAATTACCTGTTGTTATGATTGGGAAAGGAGGTATGCAATTTAACGTATGATCCCAAACCATTTTATTGTGAATGAAAAAGATTTACACCAATCCATTTTATTGCTGAATAGAGTTGATTAAATCGTGTGTCAAATGTTTAACCTTGTTAATGATCGATTATGAGTTGCTTTTCATCATTATTTTATAACAAGGTAAACTGACACCATTCTATATGATGAATATCTTATAATGATGCAAGAAAGCTGTTTGAAATGTGTGTTAAGTGTGGTCTCTCTTAAGCTTTTTCTTATACAACTTATGAAACCTTAATGTTTCAAGCATCAAAGCCTTGTTATTTTTCCATCTTCTGTTACACATAAAATCAATATCCATGTCATTCATTTTTCTGAAATTTTGAATGTTTTTTTTCAAACATTTATCAAAATATAAAAGTGGAGTGATTTAATCATGTATTTCAAACTCCAAGAATCAGATGAAATACCTTTCAAGCACCAGTGACAGCACAAGATCAAAGTGGCGAAACGGGTGATTATCTGGGCTTAAATACCAGGATTTTAATCCATAATCACATCAGAACACATTTTTCTGTCACTGAGAACATGCTGATATATTTTTCTGAAATTGATCATTAATGTATGAGGTGGCTCTCAAACTAGAAAGGCAGACAATGCTTTTATCTTGAAGAATTATGGTTTAAGTCTTTCAACTAAGGAGTGAAGCCAGATTAGTGTTCCATTTCCAAATGTGATGCATCACTGACAAAAATGATATCAGATGCAATTCCCTATTTTGACTTGTATCATATGCTCCCATGGTTTTTTTTTCAGGTGAATAATTGATTTGCCTTTGCATGTGTTTGTAACAAACATCAATAGGAAAAGGTTTTGTCGCTTATATTTAAACAACATCCATATTTGAATAAATGTCATTTTTTGATGACAGTTAAAAGAAGGTGATCTCTTCAATGAAATATTCATCACTATAATTTGTTTTCAGAAATGTCTATTTCGTAAAGTAAGAAATATTGATTTGGCTTAGATTTGAAGGTGATTGCTTCATTAAATGAAATATATACATTGCTATGAATCTTTCAATGATGTCCATTTCACATTGTGGGGAAGTGTCAAGATATTGATTTAAGTATTACCCATGCTCTTTGATGTCTTTAGTAAAGTGGTATATTTGCACCAGTGAGGGAAGGCAGGGTTAAAAGCAGTAATTGCTTTTGGTCTAGTTTTTCAAGCTCACAGTATGTTTAAGGGTAATATGTTTAGACTGAAAGAGATTGCAGAAGGAAATGTAAATTATGTACCAGAAGCAATATGAAATTAACAACACATCATTAATTTCAACACATGGTATAGAAGCATGCTCACGGTCGGTCAAAGTTATGTAATTAACATCTTTGGACTGAGAAACCCTGATATATTTCTGTTGAGGAAAAGTAAGCAGATGTTTTTATGATCAAAATGAAGTACATGTAGTTGTTAATTGACCTTTTTAAACAAGACTCTCAAGATACTGTTCTGCTAACTGGACTGTCTAAATACTGTTCTGCTAACTGGACTCTCAAGATACTGTTCTGCTAACTGGACTGTCTAGATACTGTTCTGCTAACTGGACTGGCTAGATACTGTTCTGCTAACTGGACTGGCTAGATACTGTTCTGCTAACTGGACTGTCTAGATACTGTTCTGCTAACTGGACTGTCTAGATACTGTTCTGTTAACTGGACTGGCTAGATACTGTTCTGCCTACCAGTGTGTCAAGATACCAGAATGCTAACTGGACTCTGAAGATACATTTCTGCTATCCTGAAGATACATTCTGATAATGATCCTTGCTCACTGGTTCATCAAAACATTCATACCCTGTGACAGCTTACTTTCCTTCCAGAGTGGCAAGTGTGGCCCAGCCACCTGATGCTACACAATTCAGTGTTCAGAGTTGCATCACCTGGGCACACCAGAAACCTATGGTTGTGGGTTCGAATCTCGTTTGGCCTGATTATGTTTCCAGGTTTGTCAGCACCATACCCATGCTTGTCTGTTTCACAAGGGGGTAGACATCTGAGACCTGCTACACTTCGGGCTTTCCTCCCACATCAAGCTGAAACGCTGTGATGTAACTGGAATACTGTTCAAAGTGGCGTTAAACCCAACTTACTCACTCAATTTCCTTCCACATTAAGCACGCATGCTGTGAAATACCAGAAATATGTGCTGTTCAAAGTGCCATACAACCAACCTTGCTCACTCACGACATGCAAGGAGCTGCACCACATGTGTGCACAAGCCTGCAGTATCATCTGTGCAAATGCATACAGCACCATGCAGTTCTGCCAAGTTGAATCAGTTTCAAAACACAATCCAGCTTTTGATAAGAGACTGCCTTCAAGGGAAACGTTTCTCTCCATAGGATGTTCATTTCAGCTTGTTGTGATATCAACAGAGGGTAAAAGGATGAATGTTATGTTCCAGGTGAAATTCACATGGAAACAAACATATGGCTCAGCTGAGCATGTCAAGATAGTAGTGTGTATGTTAATTACACCGACACTACAGATGTTCTGGGGGTGTTAATGACTTTGTCACCTGTTAGTTGGCACCATTAATGGACTTACATTTATGATTTATTCCCAATATATTTCATTACACTATGTTTTCTTTAGAAAACTATAGGATTGAAATAGATCATCATTGGGACACCCATTCCATTGAAGTATGTCTGATCATCATCAAGTTGAAACGGATATGGATCAAATTATTTCATACCAGTGATAGGTTTTTAGTCCAAAATAGAGTACAAATAAACCTGCTGTCTCCAGGTGATCCTCCCAATGATGTTAAATTGATAAAAGGATGTAAAAATAGTTCATTTTCAGGATGAATTTAAAGGATGTTGTATATTTAAGCAGTTTTAATATATACAATGTTTTTCTCGCAGTTTTATCAAATTAAGCTTCAATGTCCCTGTTTGCATCTTGAATAATGTGGATATAAATAATATTCTTTTAAAAGCTACAAATATTGTAACAAACAATAATAGAAAATAGATATAATTACTGCTTTGTTGAAAGTAGAAAGCTCAGTCGTTTTGAAACTTAAATAGGTGCAAAATGTTTATACGCAAAACATTCCAAGATCTGCCGCCATCATCAGTCTAAACCATTACATGTGAATTTCAACCATGAGGCTATCACTTTCAGAGTGTGTAGAACCGATTGTGTTGTTATATGGTGCTTGGGTGTATCATAACACATGTTTGGATGCTATTATACGCTTTGCTTAATTGCACTGTATCAACTCAGAGGCAATTTTATCTGCAGTCCATGTTAAAACGATTGGGCTCAGTAGGGGGCCCTGCCGCACGCAACTTAAAGATGTTATAATCAGTTGTCTGGTAAATATTATCACAAACTAATTGTTTTTTACATGCAGATATGGCCAATATATGAAGACTTGGAATGTCACAGTGTGTAGAAAATTGGTTAATGGCATCAAAATTCTATTAATTGGAAAGCAGTAGCCATTAATGGATAGGTTTACATCATGATGTTTTGATTGTAGGAATTTATAATGTGACCATTGCAAAATAATTTGTCATGATTTTGATAATTTTACATGTGAGGTAGAAAATCAGAGTTTTTAAATTCCTTCATTTAACAAATTGTTGTTGCAGTTGTTTTTTCTAATTGTTATTGTCAAAAATAAAGCGATTTTAAGTACGTCATAATCATTAACATCTGCCTGCAAAATGTAAAATATAAACTGGTTCTTTCAAGTTATTAATTCATCAAGAAAGATTGCAAACTTATTTCAGTTTGATTATATAGTGTTACCATATGTTGCAACAGATTAGCAGATTGCCGAATCCTGAGAGTATAATTTCTCAACACTGAAACTGTTGAACGAATTATGTTAGAATGTCTCGCCTATCTTTAGTGAAGGAGGATGTTAGCAATTTTAACATCATTGCCACCTGAATTTACATTGTCAAATTAATTGTTAAAATCTTTTGAAGATTTAAATTCAAGTGTTTATGTAAATGAGGACTTTTATCTTAACAACTAATTAAGATATTTGAATATGTTTAGTCTGAAATTAGCAGAAATATGTACAAATAGATCAATTTGAGAAAAGGCTTGAATTTAAGTATTGATTTCTTTAGCAAGGTCAAACTCAATTAATTTCAAGGTCATATGCAATATACATGTAAGCATGATTAAGATGATTCTATTGAGAGACTGATATACTATTATAAAACCTGTCTACCTGAAAGTGACAACAAAACATGTCACATGACTTCAAAGACAAATCTAAACGATAAGCTCTTGAAATTTCTCTCTCAAATGCCTTTTTGACAAAAAATACATTCAAGCTATTTTAGTGAGTGGGGCCATTGTCTCCTAGGTGGCACCTAGTCTATTGTGAGCTAGGCTCTTCACTATCGTAACGGCGTGAAATATGGGTCTGAACAAGCGTTCCAAAACGTCAGCTTACATTTAAGTATCGCCCATCGGAAACAGTTGACCGAGCAAGCTGTTCACCTATTGAGTGGCTGTTTATGTAAACGGGAGCAGGAAGTTTCATTCAGATTTTTATCTGTAAATTTTATCTAGTTACGTACTGGCAGAACGGTTGGGGGTTGTCTGACATCCTTTGTAAATGTCAGAGGCAGTCTGAGAATATTAGATATTAAAATAAGAAAGAAATACAAAGCCAAGCTGGAAGAATGGAGAGATGTCTAAGAGGGAAAAACGTGCATGTTTGTTGTCTGACAGTTGATGCTGTGCTCTGATTGCTGGGGTGTTGGGGAAGAAGATGAGGATGGCACTTTACGTTTATTTCTCTTTCTCCATCTTCTAGGATGACAAACTGCCATTAACGTTGCCCATGATAATTTGTACATTGTATATACTGCAATATGCTGCTGGCATACACTTCCAAAGCCATTAATTTTTCAAATGAAGTTTTGAAGATTAAGATGAATGTTTTATGCTTGTGTTTACTCTTAAACAATAAATATTTTATGGCCAGGTAATATAATTTCAGCAATTTTGTTCAGAGCGACATGTTGTCTACATGAAGCCAGCCATGTCACGTTCAGGGCAAAAACTTGTTAACCCTTGTTCATATGCATCACCTTGAAGGCAATATGGTGTCATGTACATATCACCTTCAAGGCAATATGGTGTCCATGTACATATCACCTACAAGGCAATATGGTGTCCATGTACATATCACCTTGAAGGCAATATGGTGTCCATGTACATATCACCTTGAAGGCAATATGGTGTCATGTACATATCACCTTGAAGGCAATATGGTGTCCATGTACACATCACCTTCAAGGCAATATGGTGTCCATGTACATTTCACCTTCAAAGCAATATCTTGTCATGTACATATCACCTTTAAAGCAATATGGTGTCCATGTACACATCACCTTCAAAGCAATATGGTGTCATGTACATATCACCTTCAAAGCAATATGGTGTCCATGTACATATCACCTACAAGGCAATATGGTGTCCATGTACATATCACCTTGAAGGCAATATGGTGTCCATGTACATATCACCTTCAAGGCAATATGGTGTCATGTACATATCACCTTGAAGGCAATATGGTGTCCATGTACACATCACCTTCAAGGCAATATGGTGTCCATGTACATTTCACCTTCAAAGCAATATCTTGTCATGTACATATCACCTTTAAAGCAATATGGTGTCCATGTACACATCACCTTCAAAGCAATATGGTGTCATGTACATATCACCTTGAAAGCAATATGGTGTCCATGTACATATCACCTACAAGGCAATATGGTGTCCATGTACATATCACCTTCAAGGCAATATGGTGTCCATGTACATATCACCTTCAAAGCAATATCTTGTCATGTACATATCACCTATAAAGCAATATGGTGTCCATGTACATATCACCTACAAGGCAATATGGTGTCCATGTACATATCACCTTCAAAGCAATATCTTGTCATGTACATATCACCTTCAAGGCAATATGGTGTCCATGTACATATCACCTTCAAGGCAATATGGTGTCCATGTACATATCACCTTCAAGGCAATATGGTGTCCATGTACATATCACCTTCAAAGCAATATCTTGTCATGTACACATCACCTATAAAGCAATATGGTGTCCATGTACATATCACCTTCAAAGCAATATCTTGTCATGTACATATCACCTATAAAGCAATATGGTGTCCATGTACATATCACCTACAAGGCAATATGGTGTCATGTACATATCACCTTCAAAGCAATATGGTGTCCATGTACATATCACCTTCAAGGCAATATGGTGTCCATGTACACATCACCTTCAAAGCAATATCTTGTCATGTACATATCACCTATAAAGCAATATGGTGTCCATGTACATATCACCTTCAAAGCAATATCTTGTCATGTACATATCACCTTCAAAGCAATATGGTGTCATGTACATATCACCTTCAAAGCAATATCTTGTCATGTACATAACACCTTCAAAGCAAGATGCTGTTGTACATGTACGTATCACCTTCAAACAATAATATGTTGTTTTTGTATCTTATTGGACTTAAGCCAAACAGATGAATCACATTACGACAGTTTACAAATGATGATCAATATACTGTCTTCCAATCAACTGAGGTACATTTCACTCCCAGCCATGTACATTTCACCTCAAGGTTATATTTACACCCGAGCTGTTGCTGGTCCAGGACCTTGATCTCAGCTACTGTAATTGCTTTCCAAGTGACCGGAGCTGACTTTCCAATGTAGTGGAGTCCAATAGTCACTGTGGCCTGTGGCCCAGCCAGCTAGCACCTGTACAAACCATGCTGAGACTACCACAGCATGTCGATTTCGCCAGCCGACCCTTGCATGACAAGCTGTCATTCAGATCCAATCTTTGTATGACATTCCTCACAGCATAGTTTAGTACAAATTGGTTTGAACATTTCCATCTGACGTGACACTACACAACAAACAAGGCCCTCCTTACAGCAAGGTGGAACACACATTGAAATTAACATTCATCAGATGAAGTCCATTGATTTGTCTGATTGACAGATTTGTTGGCATTATTTTTTCAATACAATCAATTGCTTTCTCAGGTTTGGTAGATATAATGTCATTTGTGACTCTGATGAATTCAATATGATATAAAATGTCAACGCCAAAGAATAATCAGTCTCGGTTATCTTCCGAAACAGATTTCAGTTGGGTGTAAAAGGCAAAATAGTGATGCAAATTATATGAATGAATCACTGAAAGTCTGTGACGACACCAGGTGTTGGTGAAATGGGTAAGCATGTCCTGCTCTACCTGTAGAGACCTTACAATACAAAAAAAATTGTAAAGAAAATATTTTAAACTTTTATCAAATTGTTCATTTGATGTATTGCTTAAGTTTCACTGATCCATTCATATAATTATGACTGCTAGTTTATCTTTTATGCCCAATTGAATCTGTTTTGTCAGATAATCGAGACAAGTTATTCTCTGTCGTTGACTTTTCACTTTACTGCTCTGTGTCTGCACACACTCATAGAACAATATATTAATAACTTTTACCAGCAGATTGATACGAAATGTACACATCAGTAATGAAATGTACAACGATAAGATTGAAATGTACAACAATAAGATTGAAATGTACAACGATAAGATTGAAATGTACAACAGTAAGATTGAAATGTACAACAGTAAGATTGAAATGTACCTGACATTTATCCCACTCACCACTGATGCTGATGGATCTCCAGACAATATTATAAACCTTTCTCTGATGAAGTTGTTAAGAGTCGGAATCTTTAGATTCATGAGAAATAAAGATTGGAACTAAATGTCATGGTCTGATATGGAAACTGTCCGTATATGTCAATCATGCTATGTGTTCATTTCCCATCACAAACAGGAATCACCTGAGACATTGCACAATCTCACTATCTGAAACCACCAGCAATGATTTATTTTAGGACTGATTTGAACACCTGGTTTCATCACTCTTTGATAGTGGTTCAGAAACATGCTTACGATAAAGTCAGAATTGTAGATTTCTTATGATTATGGAAAGGGATATGTAGCTTTTATTTGATGATAACGGTAGCTACCAACCACCATATCAGTGTTTCTATCAGGTGCTAAAATGATATCATCTAATTGATAACTACTGATAATATACACATCTTTTTCCAAATTGAATACATATACCTTTATTTTTGAAAATATTTTATTCTTTCACATTTGTGGTTAAACTCATTAAAATGTCAGTCTAAAGCAACTTGTACTTTTTCAGAATAATCTGTGTTGAAATTCTCACATTCATTTTTGTAAAGAAATCAATTTTTTGTACATCATAACCATCTGAAGAAAATTGAAAAAAATAATATCCCGTGATTATTTTTTTATTTTTTTTGATGATTATCACGTCTATCCAAGGATCTGTTTCTGAGCCCAAAATGAACTTTGTAAAATTGAAATTAGTTGTGTATAGTCACAACAATGAAATGCATTTCCAATCATCTGTAACAGACAGGTAGGCAAATATTGGGTGTGTGTGTACATGTTGTCGGAATTGCAAGAAAAAGGCAAGTGGCAGGTGCTATTGACAATGTGCAGTGAATGTCGTGTGCGACAGTGTTGTGGCTGGTAATCTCAACAGTTTCATCATGCTGCAGTACAATCACTACTGGAATAAACCACAATGTGGAATGTCTACATCTTTCATCTAGGCCTGGGTTCATTTGTAACAGATGCCAGGTTATTGATCCTTAGGAAATTAAATAAATAATCTCCCGTTGATACCACAATGGAATGTGGTGGGGGAAAAAATTACCTTTTTGTGTCGAACTTTGTACACCGGGTTTGACTCGTGACTGTATTAATACCTAGGGATATCATAACGGAATCTTCACAATTCCTCAGAAACAGCCTCCTAATCCGCGAGACAGGTCAAGGGAGCAATTCCCTCAGCTGATATATTTCTATAAAACATTTGTCTATCAATCCCCAATATCTGCATTTACTTTACAAAAGACTTTGATATGAGTTTTATTCTTCAGGGTGCCGTTGTACAAAGCGATCATTATGCTGAGGTGATCGTAACTCACATAACTAGTCTTACAATAGTCATAGCACTACGGTTGTTTTGTACAACAGCACCCTGGTTATATTTTCAAAGAAAATAATTTGTGATATTTCCTTTTTTGTAATTTGGCAGTGTTATTCTGTATTATCAATTCAAAGATGTTGATTATTTATTTTCTATCACAGTCCGAATGCTTGTATTTGTTGGTTGGATTAACAAATATTAATTAATCTTGTTCTCTTTTTCAGGTAAGTACTGTCCCATACACTAGCAGACATACCCTACAGAGTATGGTAAGGTTAATCATCTACAATATTATTTATGGTGCAACTCCATCAATGATTTAAGATGAGGATGAAGAAAGCAAGTGGTATTTTGTGGAAATTGGAAAAAGATTTAGGAGATGTACCAGAATCTGTTGTAGAAAAATATGGCTTTTGAATAGTTTGCTCGTTATTAGTTCATGTCAGCCAGACAGGCTTCAAGTGACGTTAAGGCGTTGCATGGGTTGTCCAGAGACTGTCCAGGGCATCTGATACGGTTGGACATCTCTAAAACTTCAGCTTATGATGAAGCTTTGCCAAAAGATGCTGTCTGTGTTGCTCATGGCAGCCATATTGAAAATGTCAATTACACAGACGTGTCACCATTTTGGTTGTCATTGCGACAAAAGTGGAATGTTTTGCCCACTACACAAATCAACATGAATTTGATATACGTACATTAATTATGACTTAAAATAAAGACTACAATGACTTTTGTGATTTTAATTTAAAAAGGTTTAATCTTATGTGATGCAAATTCCAGAAATTATTAGATGAGCTGCATGACCTCCTGTTTATTGTTCTGAGAATTTGATCTCCAAACGGTTCTAGACGCATTTTGTGAACACCTAGTGTCATCACTATTTGATAGTGTTTCATAAACACATGCTTATGATATGGTTAGAATCTACAAGAGACTCAAGCTAAGATTTTGTATGATTTTGGAATACATTTTAACCTTTTATTCAATGTACTGTATTCGACGTAATAAGCGCCCAGGGCGCTCTCAAAATTAGAAATAGGGGACTCTTATTAGAATATTATTTTGGTGAAAAGAAACATGGCTGAAAGATCATATTTCGTGGTTTATGCTGAAATCCTGAAATGTTGACATACAACAATTATATTTTTCCAGAATTTAATTGTCCATAATTAAGGGTGCATATAACACACAAGTGCATATTATACACGAATAAATAAGTCTTGTGTACATTGACCAATCAGAAGGGGTGCTGATTGGGATTGTTCACTAGCCAATATATTAGCAAATATCGCCATGGGCGCTTATTAGAGCGGGGTGCTTAGTACGTCGAATACGGTATTCTCTGGAACATGGAGAAACAACTAGAAACCATAATGAGAAAGGTCAATCTGGTCACATTTCCAATGTTCCAAGCTACAGGAAAATAGTTTAAATAAAAATGTGGTATCTGAAGCCCAACCATCAAACCAGGAATGTAACATTGCCATGCATTCCATACACATGTCTATCAGATTTCTAAGGTTTTGCTACTGTTTGCCAAGTTATTATGAGTGTATGCATTGGATGTGTGCTGAAGCAGAACACGTGAAATAGACAGCCTATATGAAATGGACGTGAAGCCATCCGGTTTGATGGCGAAGTAACATGTGTTTTGTTTCAAATAAATTATCATTTCCTTCATATGATCTGTGTAGTTACATCAACTCTAATCCGATCTCACAGTTGATGTTCGGATTCTAATGTACATCGGATGTGTTTCATATGTGTTTCATATGTTTCACTGCATGCCCATAGGTGATATGTGAGATCAGAGTGGTCCATGATCACCAGTATTGTTGTCAGTGTCGACCCGGTCTGTATATCATCTCTTTTGTGTGTATTTTGTATATATTGTGAGTGCCACTGAGCTCATCCTTATGATGGAAACTAGGCACAATATAATATTTGAATATTTTAAAAAATAAATGGAATTTATCATCATCATCATCATCATCATCATCATCATCATCAACGTCGTCGTCTTCTTCTTCTTCTTCTTCTTCTTTTTCTTCTTCCTCTTCCTCTTCTTCTTCTTCGTCTTCTTCTTCTTCTCCTCCTCCTTCTTCATTATTTTTTTAGGTGTCCACACCATGCCTAAAATATTGCCATGAGCAGAGTAAATGCGTCTTTACTCACCCACTCACTCATATTAATATTTTAATATTTTAAAAAATTAATAAATTGAATTTATCATCATCAGCAGCAGCAGCAGCATCGTCGTTGTCGTTGTCGTCTTCTTCTTCTACTTCTTCTTCTTCTCCTTCTTCTTCATTATTTTTTTAGGTGTCCACACCATGTCTAGAATATTGCCATGAGCAGAGTAAATGCGTCTTTACTCATTCATCACCAAAATTTGTTTCTAAAACACTAGGGCAGACAGTTATGCTGACCACAAAGCTCCAGTAAAGTAACCAACGCTAACCTTGTTTCTGAAACCAGTAAATCAGCAAATGCATTAATAATGAACAGAATAATCATAACATGTAAAATTGATGAATGACAGAAACCAAGTGCTGACACTTTAGCCAGTGTCAAGGTGTACCAGTGTTAACCACAGTGATGCCAATGTCACTCTCTGATCCCAGTGTTGCAGTACCTGTCATAAAACATGTTAATAGCATCTGTGGGACCTTCTGTCTTGACAATATGCTGCATATTTCATGACCACGTAAACCACATGACAGTCATGTGTAACACATTAGCTGATGGTCACCATTACCATCTTAGTCAGTTGCTGTCGTTAGGGACGTTGACGATTCGTCCCCAAACCAAAACCATTAGCTGGCCTTGAACTTACCCAGTAATCCACTTCAGGTCCATGACTGCTGTTTTACCTGTGAATGTAACTTAATGGTAATGTGCATCAAATGATGGTTGCTGTTTCTCTTGTTTGATGTCCTGATGGAAGGCTGATCAGCTGATTGTGTTGTACATTTCAAATGCAGTTTCATGCTGTAGAGTGCATCCACTTTGGCTAAAAATGCCTGGCGCCAGCTTTATGTTATCAAGTCAGAATCATCAGCTATAAATTTCGGTTTTAAATAGTTATCTTGGCTGATGTCAAGTTATGGTTGTTGATTTCAGATGAAATATACATGTAATGCATTACATTTCTTTGTAAGTGGAGACAGGTAGGTTGGTCTGTGGTTCCTTGCATAAAGAAAGGGTTTTGTTTCATTTATGACAAGTGGTAGTTTTTGAGGATTCTGACGTTTTTGGTACAAAGTTGTCACATACTTAACGTGGCAGTGCATAAGAACTGGCGAAGGTTTAGTACAGGATACGTCACACATTACTGACATTCCTGGTTTAACTTATACAGTGGACACAGTGTTATCAATAAGTGACCCTAAAAACTGACTGGGTTAAACAGTTGTCGGTGGGGACAAGAATTAAAGAATTAACAGTTGAAAGATTTCAGCAGCATATTTAACAGGGCATTATGAGTCCTGAGTAGACCAACATTGGAGCATCCATCTACCTATGTGGTCGGGGTATGATGTTACACTAGGACAGAAAGCTATGCTGACCACAACTAGACCCAGGTTCAACAAGCACTGGCTTGCCATAATGGAGACCCGGGTCCATCAAGCTGGAGACCCAGATCCGTCAAGCTGGAGACCAAGATCCATAAAGCTGGAGACCCAGGTCCATCAAGCTTGAGACCCAGATCCATTAAGCTGGAGACACAGATCCATCAAGCTGGAGACCCAGATCCATTAAGCCAGAAACCCAGATCCATCAAGCCAGAGACCCGGATCCATCAAGCCGGAGACCCAGATCCATCAAGCCGGTGACCCAGAGACCCAGAGACCCAAATCCATCAAGCCGGAGACCCAGATCCATCAAGCTGGAGACCCAAATCCATCAAGCCGGAGACCCAGATCCATCAAGCCGGAGACCCAGATCCATCAAGCTGGAGACCCAAATCCATCAAGCCGGAGACCCAGATCCATCAAGCCGGAGACCCAGATCCATCAAGCCGGAGACCCAGATCCATCAAGCTGGAGACCCAGATCCATTAAGCTGGAGACCCAGGTCCATCAAGCTTGAGACCCAGATCCATCAAGCTGGAGACCCAGATCCATTAAGCCAGAGACCCAGATCCATCAAGCCGGAGACCCAGATCTATCAATCCGGAGACCCAGGTCCATCAAGCCGGAGACCCAGGTCAATCAAGCCGGAGACCAAGGTCCATCAAACTGGAGACCCCAGATCCATCAAACTGGAGACCCAGATCCATCAAGCCGGAGACCCCAGATCCATCAAACTGGAGACCCAGGTCCATCAAGCTGGAGACCCAGATCCATCATGCCAGAGATCCAGATCCATCAAGCTGGAGACCCAGATCCATCAAGCTGGAGACCCAGATCCATTAAGCTGGAGACCCAGGTCCATCAAGCTTGAGACCCAGATCCATCAAGCTGGAGACCCAGATCCATTAAGCCAGAGACCCAGATCCATCAAGCCGGAGACCCAGATCTATCAATCCGGAGACCCAGGTCCATCAAGCCGGAGACCCAGGTCAATCAATCCGGAGACCCAGATCCATCATGCCAGAGATCCAGATCCATCAAGCTGGAGACCCAGATCCATCATGCCAGAGATCCAGATCCATCAAGCACTGTGTGGTAGGCCAATTGAGGACCATGGTCTGTGGTCATGGTGTTTCCATCGTCATTTCAGCCGGGTAAGTGGCTTGCCCTGCAGGAAACCCAGGTCCAAACAAGGGTACAGTATGTGAAGCCACTTCACGTGGTTCTTTCTGGTTGGAATGTTGCCCAAAATGTGAAACCATAATCATTCACTCTCACATGGGTTGTGTTTTCGGGGTGACTTTTCTGTCCTGATCGATGACATCCAAACACTGAACTGTCCCAATCTAATGCTCTCTCATGGACGCTGACATATTTCCCTTGTGTCCGTCCCTTGTATTAAACACATAAAAGAAACCAATTCATTCTTGTAGGATAATGCTAATACAAATGAGAACTATTTTGCTTTTGAAAAGAATCTGGCTTTTGATCTCATTTATCTTCAAAAAGATTCTTTTCTGTGTCTTCATCTTTCCCCGACAAGGGTAAACTGTGAGGTGCTGTGGAGTTTATATACCGTTGATGGCAGCTATTAGTATGGTTACACGGTTTTCATGTCCCTGGACTCTCCACAGCACTTTGAAAACCCTCGTAGACCCGATTTGATGGGCATAAGCTCTGAGAAATGTACCCAGTAATGACTTGATTGCTCACTAAATTGCTTCACTAACATCGGGCCTAAGTAGAAATCTGATGTCATTATCAATCGTAGTTAATGAAATGGTTGATGTTTTGAAGAGCTAATTTATTTCAAGAGATACTATGTCATATTTTGTCTAAAAACATCTTTAGTGTAAGTACGTGGTGTAAGTCTTCAATCAATTTAATTCATCTGATTTTGGTGTGAAATGTACAGTGACTATGCTTACATGAAGTATGTGTGATTGACTGCATGATTGACTGCATGACTGACTGCATGATGTCCTTTCAACATGTGAAGATCTGGGGTAGAATAGGTCTTCAGCAACCCATGCTTGCCGTAAAAGGCGACTAACAGGATCAGGTGGCAAGGCTCACTGACTTGATTGATGCATATCATCGTATACCAGTGGCGTGGCATGGATCGATGCTCATGACGTCAATCACTGGATTGTCTGGTCCAGACTCGATTATTTACAAACTGCTGTCATATGGCTGGAATATTGCTGAGTGCGGTGTTAAACAAACAAACAAACAAACAAAACTATGTGCTTTCAGCAGTGTGCATGTGAGAGTGTGTCCTCAACCAAGAGTATATGACAATGTGTTATCAACAGTATGTGACAATGTGTTATCAACAGTATGTGACAATGTGTTATCAACAGTATGTGACAATGTGTTATCAACAGTATGTGACAATGTGTTATCAACAGTATGTGACAATGTGTCATCGAAAGTATGTGACAATGTGTTATCGACAGTATGTGACAATGTGTTATCGACAGTATGTGACAATGTGTTATCAACAGTGTGTGACAATGTGTTATTGGCTGGCTGGTTTGTTGTTTAACGCCACACTCAGCAATATTCCAGCTATATGACGGCAGTCTGTAAATAAATGAGTCTGGACCAGACAATCCAGTGATTGACAACATGAGCATCGATCCACACAACTGGGATCGATGACATGCATCAACCAAGTCAGCGAGTCTGACCACCCGATCCCGTTAGTAGCCTCTTACGACCAGCATAGTCGCCTTTTACGGCAAGCATGGGTTGCCGAAGACCTATTCTACCCCGGATCTTCATGGGCCCAGTGTGTTATTGACAGGATGTCACAATGTGTTATCCACAGTATGTGACAATGTGTTATTGACAGGATGTGACAATGTGTTATCCACAGTATGTCCTCAACAGTTTGTATATGACAGTGTGCTCTCTAAAGTATGTGTTTTCTAAAGCATTAGTCCTTGACAGTGTGTGTACTTGACAGTGTCCTTGAAAATGCGTTCTCAACAGTGATGCCAAGAGAAGGTCCTGGAGAGCATGTTTGTGACAGGGGGCTCTCAACAGTGGGTTCTTGTCAGTGTGTTCTCTGAAGTGTTATTTTTACTGTAATGTGTTCTAATGTACATTACAAAACATTTCATCTTCCCAAAAAAACAGAGCGAATGGTCATCATTATCCTGAAATGTACATTTATCCAGTCGTTTAGGTTGTAGATCAGTCGCAGTTGTCAAGAGTCTAGCTTCCACTCAGGGATTGTTCATTAAAGTTAAGTGTTTTCGATTGCAGGGAATGTGGAATTAATTGAACAAACCCATAAACATGACAGAGATCCCAAATGTCATACATTAAATCAACTCTGAAATAGACGACACATCTGAAATCCAAACCACATGGAAAGGCTGCCGATCTTGTTCTGGATTCAAGCGTTGTGAAGAAGACTCTGAAATGAACATGGCATGAAATTAACATGTGACTTAGTGCAATGTAGGTCCTGATAGCACGAGCTGTAAGGCAATACCTACTACTTACAGCTCCTCAATCAGCTCACAGTACCTCCAGTGTGTCATTAGGCCAGAAGTATGTAGATCAGATGAAATCTATTGCAATGATTACAATGTGATACTGTCTGATATACCCAGTGAAGATCAGGTTAGAACTGGCCTACCTACCTACCTACCTACCTACCTACCTACCTACCTACCTACCTACCTACCTACCTACCTACCTACCTACCTACACAACAACATACCTACCAGGGGGCACGGGTGGCCAAGTCGTCTAAGGCGCCGCGATTCGCTGTGCAGAGTTGCGTCCCTTGGGCATGCCAGAAACCTATCATTGTGGGTTCGAATCCTGATTCGCCCCGATTATGTTTCTAGGTTTGTCAGCACCATCGAGTGCTCGTTGGTTTCACCGATGTGGTAAACGTCTGAGACCTGCATCACTACAGGCTGTCCTCCCACATTAAGCTGACACGCCGCGATATAACTGGAATACTGTTAAAAGCGGTGTTAAACCCAACTCACTCACTCACATACATACCTAAATAGCCATCTATCTACCTACACACCTAAATGCCTGACCTGTGCAGATCCGGGATAGAATAGGTCTTCAGCAACCTATGCCTGTCGAAAAAGTCGACTATGCTTGTAGTAAGAGACAACCAACAGGATTAGGTGGTCAGGCTTGTTGACTTGGTTGATGCATGTCATCGTATCTCAATTGCGTGGATCGAAGCTCATGATGTCAGTCACTTTATTGTCTGGTCCAGAGTACCGTGTTAAACAACAATTAAACATACAAACCTAGAAGCCTACCTACCTACATACCCACCTAAATACCTACCTCCTTACCTACCTACCATCTACCCATCTACCCATCTACCCACACACCTGGTCACCTATTCACACACCTACCCACTACCCACCTACCACACACATACCCACCTACCTACACACCTACCCCAACACACGTAACCTCCTACCCACCTACCCACGTACCAAACTGATATTAGAAATAAGTGTATTCACAGATGACCACCTCCGTGGTCTAGTGGTAGAGCGTCCACCCGGAGAGCGGAAGGTCCGGGGTTCGATCCCCAACTGCGTCATACCAAAAGATGTTAAAAGATGGTACTTGTTGTTACCCTGTCTGGCGCTCGGCATTAAGGGGCTAAAACAAGGACTGGTCGGCTCGTCGGATCATCATCAGTCCGGACTAGTACAAGCAGCCACACAAACACACACACGTACATGCACGTTGCTATATAAGTGCAATAATCTTGGACGCGAAGTTAAACCCCATTTCACCTCACCTCACCTGTATTCACAAACAGAACATTTGTTTTAAGGCCTTATGTGGGATGGCCAATGACCTAACTTTAAGATTAATAACAGGATTTCCACATCAGTGATAAAACAAACCCCACATATGCTACCTTGTACAATGCATGTACTTTCTTCTGTAAAATACTCATTTCACTGAGTGAGCCCCGGTGAATGATTGTTGAAACTGATGACTTTTACACTCACGTGTGACACATTTCACACCTGTCCATCACTCAGGAGTGACGAGTTGACAGTCTCCACAGAAGCCATCCACATCCCACACAATTAACCACCAACGTGGCCATTGCTGACATGCAAATTACAAGGTGTGTCATCAGTGCTATCAACACTCATCAATATCACCATGATACCTGCCTATTCAGATTCAATTGACCGACAGGTGTTTTGTCAAGTGTGGTGTCGAACCAGTGTTGCTGCAGTTTGGGTGGCTTTTTCTGTTCTGAGATATAAGAATTGTAGTTATTCTATAGACATGATGCATGGATGAATCCACTAGCGTGTACTTCATGTATGTACAGGATTGATTGACATCAACCTTTGTATATTGCACAGGAATGGTACACATTTCAGTATGGTGAAGTACATGTAAATTTGAAAGAGTATATACTGCTCAAAAGAAGTTAAAGAACACCTGATTTTTTCAAATGGCTAAAGTTATTCTGTCATATATATAAACAATCTGGTGTTCTTTAACTTCTTTTGAGCAGTATATACATATATATGTAAACAATTAGGTGTTCTTTAACTTCTTTTGAGCAGTATATACATATATATGTAAACAATTAGGTGTTTTTTAACTTCTTTTGAGCAGTATATACATATATATGTAAACAATTAGGTGTTCTTTAACTTCTTTTGAGTAGTATATTTATGATAGTTTCCTAAGATTAATGTTTGTATTGCATAGTTTTTAATTTGAAAGTCAGTTCTGATTTGTGAAATTAGTGCTATGATTTTTAGAAAAAATTGAAAAATACTACGACCACCAGACAAACACAATGGAACATTAATCAAGACAAACCATTTTAATTTCGTTTGGAAGCATCTGGTTAAAAAATATCTGTCTTATTATTTTGTTCTAACTGTTTATATTTTTTGTACTCCCATCTTAAAAGAGTAGGCAATCTGAAGTTTGCAGAATGTACCAGATACAAAGTTGTGTTAAAGAAAAAAGAAATTACAAACGATTTGTAGTTGTCTGGAATTATTTTTGTTGTCTCTTGGTGACCTAAAAAATATATTTTTCCCAACCTGATTACAACAGCAGTACTTAACACAGGCTTCTAAATTGTCATTACACTAAGTGCACATGCTTTACGTAATTGATCCTCTGAACTGATGCTATTACTGATGTGACACACCTATTGTGAATGAAACATACAGGAGAGGACATGAAATGAACATCGTTACGTGTTTCACTTATTAACATTGATTTTTTTACAATTTTGTCAAGTCTAATCATAGCAATGCATGTTACACCCTCTCATTTCACAGTTTCATTAAGTGAGAAAACCATGTGCTTGACAATCTGTGTATCACTTTCTTATAAATGAGGTGCGTTGCTGAATCATTTTGATGTTTTGTGTTGATAGTGCAAAAACCTAGCGCAGTTGCATGGCGGAACACCAGCATAAGGTCTGACTGTAATGAACGTGAAACTGACACCACATGGCTGGAAACTCGACGCAGGTGAAATGTGCATTCATCAAACCCCAGTGGTCGGCCGCTCGGAGGACGAGATCACACTCACCTCCAAACTCACAAGATGAATGGGGAATAAATCGACACTGGACTGTCTTGTCCTGATTAAACAGTTTTGTGAAATGTGATAGGTCTTTAGCAGCCCACCTGAGCTCTACAGTTGACATAGGGCTGTCACTCTGTCGTGAATTTCGTAAATTTGCAATAGATTAGGGGAGAGGCATTGTCTTGAAGAGAATTATCAGAAATTCGAGGAAAACCAGCTCTTCGTCTCTAGTCACCTGCTCCTGTGAAAAGGAAGCAGGGGGGTCCACATGGTCTCATTTGATATGTACCATGATCAGTGTGAAACTGGCGAAGTAGATGACGCCTTGATACTGTGTCTCCGACCTAGATCGTTTTCTTATTGCAGCGTCACACATGTATAGAGTGTCCTATGGCTTTCATGTACACAAGCTGTAAGGTACTTATAACAGGCACTGCTGTGTTATCGGGTGACAGATATGGACGATGTATTTAGGAATACATTACACTGAGAGAAAATAACATTTACCTTTAACACAATCATTTAACAATAAACTTGTCAGTTTCAATGAAACAGGATCGGTTATAAAGCAGACAATAAAATGAATATATTGCACTTTGAGTGACATATTCTAATATAAATGGGAACCAAAATTGTTGTCAATTTCAGTCATTTGAAACTATTATTTATGGAGTTTTGCAAGGTATTTAAAATTTGTTTGCTTGTTTGTTGTTTAACGCCGCACTCAGCAATATTATACCTATACGACGATGGTTGTAAATAATTGAGTCTGGATCAGACAATCCAGTGATTGACGTCATGAGCATAGATCCACGCGATTGGGATTTGATGACATGTATCAATCAAATCAGTGAGTCTGACCACCCGATCCCGTTCGTCGCCTCTTACGACAAGCATAGTCGCCTTTTACGCCAAGCATGGGTTGCTGAAGACCTATTCTACCCTGGATCTTCACGGGTCGCATTCACACCTGAATATCATCCATTCCAAGATGTTAACCCATAGCAGCAGATCCTGGCATGGCATAGACCGCTCGTCTCAATCAAATCATACATTTAGTCTGTTTCAAATTTTAGCCAGCATATGCAAGGTATTCTTATCAATTTCAAATATCCATATTTCACAAGATCATGGCATTTAAGGCGCTATTCAGTGAACATCGTTGTGATTTTATTGGAGAATTTCTGTGATGCATGTTTTATTGCTAAAGAGCAGCTGCAATAAATATGAGTGAACAGAAACATTTTTTCCTTTGTAGTAATATCAAATGTTCACACGAACCATGTTTGCTATATTTCACTGGAAAAAAAGGCTGCCATTTGTGTCAACTCGAGGTCCAAGACAAATCACAAGGTAGTGCTTTTTGGAAAGTCAGGCAAAATTAGGCCTTTTTTCTGCATGTGTGGTCGCAATTTATCACAATCACGTCTTTGAAATTTGCAGTGTACGACATGACTCAGACAGCAATGACTGAGCTGTCGATTTCTCGTTATTCCTTGATCTATAGCAATCACAAAGTAAAAGACGTGGCATCATTACCAAAGCCTTAGATGGTAGGTCTTCGAGTCAAGGTAGCAATTTCAATTACTTACACATGACTGTTTCCAACGCAATGCACGACATACCAGAAATCGACGTGCGCGGTGGATTACGACTGTGAAATATCTTCCACCGAGACAGAATAGAGACTGTCAAGGCCTGATTTAGACCCATGATTACAGCAGTCTTTTATTACACTCATGGTAATGTCATTCAATTAAATAATACAGACTGGCTGACAGGTCTATCATTTGGGAGAAACTTAAGTTGGTCTGTTTGTTTTGAGCGTCATGGAGTCAGGCTCTTGATTACACCAAAGGAGTACATAATGGTCTGAATTTTCGTATCTATCTGTCAATTTACATATGCTACCCTGACCGGGACACTTCTAAACAAAATGTAGATTACAAATCTGACATTGTCTGGTAAGAGGTATTTAAAACTTTCCAAGTTTTTTATACCCCATATTGCATGAATATTTCCTTTTTTTGCAAGATCAGCAAAAAACATATGATTTGTTTGTTGTTTGATGCCGCACTCAGCATGTTCCAGCTAAATGATGGAGGTCTGTATATAATCAAATCTGGACCAGACAGTCCAGTGATTGACATTATGAGCATCGATTCTCACAATAGGATTACGATGAACTGGATCAACCAAGTCAGTGAACCTGACCACCTGATACTGTTAGTCACCTCTTTTGACAAGCAAAGTCGCCTTTTAAGACAAGCAGGGGTTGCTGAAGACCAGTTCTAACCAATTTTCACTCACTCCCTCGCCCGCATTCCCAGCTTCCCTCCCACCCACCCACCCACCCACCCAGTCACTCACTCACTCACTCACTCACTCACTCACTCACTCACTCACTCACTCACCCACGCACCCACGCACCCAGTCACCCACCCACACTCACTCACTCACTCACTCACTCACTCACTCACCCACACATCCACACACCCACACACCCACCCACAAGCAGTCACCTTTTAAGACAAGCATGGTTTGCTGAAGACCGATTCTAACCAATTCTCACTCACTCCCTCGCCCGCATTCCCAGCCTCGCTCCCTCCCACCCACCCAGCCATGAACGCTCACTCTCACTCACTCTCACTCACTCACTCACTCACTCACTCACTCACTCACTCACTCACTCACTCACTCACTCACTCACTCACTCACTCACTCACTCACTCACTCACTCACTCACCCACCCACCCACCCACAAGCAGTCACCTTTTCAGACAAGCATGGTTAGCTGAAGACCAATTCTAACCAATTCTCACTCCCTCGCCCAACCACCCACCCACTCAGTACATCCAAACTCCACCAGAAAACCAAAGTTACCATGACATAAGCGCCAATGTCAGAGATTTGGGCACTGCAGGGGCCTGACACACCATTAGCGTAAACAATATTACAGCAGGGAACCGAGACCTCCTTTAAACACTGTAACAACGTGCGGCTAACCCTCAATACCAACACTGACATTTCCATTGTCTTCTTCGCAGAGGAGCGAGATAATTACTGGATGCAATGTAGCAGTTGCTTCATCGGAGCAGGAGAAGTCTAATGAGCATGTCTTTGAGATGTACATTTCGCTGGTTGTACAAGATTGACACCTTGTTATGTGCAGAAAGAACACCTCCGCTCAACTTGTACATTTCAAGTGCATAGCACAAACTCTAATGTCACATGAATGAGTTTCCATAAAGAATTCATGCAAGGGGAAAGAATGAACTACATCTTTTCATTGTCACGAATCCAAGTACTGAGTCAAGTTGGTGTCATTAATCATTGAAGATGGACACATCACATGGAGCTTGTTTATTTCAGGAATGTTTGTGTTGCTATTAACGACATCCATGCTTCATGACGCCGACCAGACAGCGTTGCTGATGGTGATGGAATCCCTTTGTCCAGTGTCCTTCCGAATGCAGCTGCAGTGACAAAAATAATTAAAAATTTAAATCGTGCATCCCCTGTCAATTTGCGCAAATTTTGGTCAAATACTTCTGGTTGCATTTCTTTGTTTATGTGAGAATATGTTGAAGAATATGCCAATACTAATTTGACATTGAACTCAATGGCCCTGATGTTTGAATCTGCAGCCCTCATTGTGTATATTTAACATGATAAAAATAAAATTACCAAAAAATTATTTACACAATATTCGATTATTATGATGAGCTTAAATTACCAATTAAGTTTTAAAATTATTGTCATCACAGTTTATTGATTTATACTATTCAACATTTGATAAGGATACTGATGTGAATCAAGAAATGATAAAGAATATCCCTATCAAAAAATGAGTAGTATATTATAATAATGGTATCTCAACAATTTAGTGTTAGAATTATAATCATTACAAATTATTGATTTATTTTGATAAAATTAACTTACCAATTTAGTGTTGAAATTATTGTCAGTACAATTTATTTAAGGTAACAAATGTTATATTTGGGATAACACTTTCTTTCTAAAGTACAGATTCTAACATTCGAAATGGCATTTTGTGTACAATTTCTTGACCAATGGAACTTTATCTTGGTTCCTGAGAGGTAGCAAATTCCTCAAAGGATCTGAAGGTTTTATAGCAGTTCGGGCTAGAAAAACAACCATTGCCTCTACTTCATCATGCCTTCGAATGGCCGGTAATGTAGAAATGTACACATGTCAATTTCATAAGCGCATACCATAACATTTCCTTAGTGATCTCACTGTTAATCAATTTCACTTGTACTCATCTCCTGGCATGTGCTTCATCTTTTACCAAAGCAGCTGATGACAAATGGCATCTCTTTTGCTAATGTCCCTGATCCTTCACTAACACTCCTTATACGGAAATCTACACTTTTCTTCGTTTATATCTCATCAACACCCTCCCTTCAAGAAGTCACAAGCTGTGATTCAAGCCCCTGTGGAAAACAATCTAATATATCAGTGTAAAAGCCATCAATTTAATGGTGACAGATAGTCCCCTAAGAAAACTCTTTGACCCGCAGGGCTTCAATTAGTTGCTGAATTAATTTCAGTGGCGATTTCCACTAAAAAAAATGCTAAAGGTACGTCTTGCAGCGGTATTTTCTAAGACTCAGGTGTCGAAATAACAACTGACGTCTTTGTAAAAGCACCTGAAGGAATTGCAGTGATGTATATTTTAATCTGTTACCATGGGAACCAAGATGCGGAATCTACTACTGAGGTCTCATGTGAGGATTCCGTTGAAAATCTCAGAAGATCCGTTGGTAGGAAGCGATCATTAGCGCTTTATGCTCCTAACGGTCATTTGGACATGAAGTGGGGTGGTCTGGATGCCGCGATGATTTGGCTAATATTGGGAAAAAATGTTGGTTGAGTCAGAAATGCCCACAAGCAGAGAATACTTAGTTGGTAGAATGATTGTGATTGTTCGGAGAGCTGGACTTAACGGCAGGTCAAGGTCATTCAAGGAACCTTAACAACGAGGGGTTTTTTTCTAGTCTGAGATATTACTTGTACCAGAAGAGAATGGAAGAGACAGACTGATGAGATGTTTGATAGACTCCTCTAAGCTGAAAATATATTTTTAGAAATCAATTTCAAAAGGTTAATATATATCTCTCAGCTAGGGAATAGCTTCCAGAAAAGGTTATGAATATGGTTGTTATAGGCAGGACTTGCGATCAGATGTAACAGTTTTATTGTTTTTATTAACGTGATATATTTTTTATTAAAACGTTGACCCTGTGGGGATTCCAGGAATAGTGTGTCAGAGTCCCATGTTTGTCTTGATACCCAACTAATGCCAGACTTTAATGAAGGGGGACAGGCTTTTTATCCAAACCATTTCAAATCATGTTTTTCATTTCCTCAGAATGTTAAGTTGCTAGAAAAACATGGGGGCGGAAGGATTAGGGAAAGAAACACGTTCTGTCGTTATGATTCATTTGAAGCTTTTGAGATGAATTTTAAACCGGTTTTAGTTATGGTACTTTAAATGACTTAGTGATATTGACAGTGACAATAAAGGAGTTGTTTTTTTGACATTTTACACAAAATAATAAAAAAAAATGGTTTTCATTTTTTGTTTTTTTTGACATTTCAATTTTATGGAGTCAGCAAATTCGTAAACCAAAAATAAATAAAAGTCTGGCCAAATGAGGATCAGGTTTTTACCACGACCTGGTCAATTGTCATGGTAACCTGATGCAAAATATATTGTTGTTCATGCTGTCAACCAGTGGGTGTCTGGTCAAGATTTGTTTTTTTTGCAGTCTGCTGTAATATAGCTGGAATGTGGCATAAAATAACATGCACTCACACTTGTAACGAGTGAGTTAATATGTATGGTTGTGTCTGCCATTTGACTCTCACGTTAAGATAAACCATAAATTTTTGTTTTGTGTTTTCCGACGGTCATGTTACTGCATACTGACATGAAATATTTTGCATGACATGCAGACATGGTAATTACTCTGAATGCGAACATCTCATCCATATGAGGTCACATTGGGTGAAGTTTCAAATGATCCAATCTGCATGGTGGTTTTGCAGTTCTGAATATGAGCAATAAAAAACATTTGGTAGGTTATATTTGATTTCTGTATCTCCAAATTGAATGTAAATGGACAGTTCTAGGCAAACCCCTGGTCGATGGCATGAACCCCCACCATATGTCATGATGACATAGTCAGCCAGGTTAAACATAGCTCTAATTAAATACATTATAAAATGACCGATTTGTCACAGTATATCTTATTCTGTTTTACTCTGAAAACCATAGTGCCGTAATTGAAAGCAGTTCAAGCAGAAAGTGTTCTTTTCACTCCAGTAAAAAAGTCAAATTCATGTTGTCAGATAGATATTGAATTTCATCACAAAATATATAATATATTACAGTCATACATTAAGTCTATTGCTTTTTGAATGACACTTTTGTCATAAATCATGAGAAACAAAGCAACAATATAAGTAGTTTGACGTACATAATAACATGTTCTAAAATTTATTATATTTTTGAGATATCAATTTACTTCATTAACTGGGAATTTTAATGTGAAGACTGTTTCGACTTTATGATGTTTACATGTATAAATATATTACAGGTGTAGGTATCACATTGCTTCAGTTATAAATAATCAGTACTCCCAAAAGTATTCCCTACAAAAATACTGTGAAGATCCGGTTAAGAATTGACAATCTGTAACCATGCTTGTCATGAGAGGTGACTAATGGGATCGGGTGGTCAGGTTCGCTGACTTGGTTGATGCATGTCATCGTAATCCAATTGCATAGATCGATGCTCATGATATCAATCACTGGATTGTCTGGTCCAGTCTCGATTATTCACAGACCTCCATCATATAGCTTGACTATTGCTGAGCGCAGCCTGAGCAACAAACAAACAAACAAACAAACATTGCATACAGGATTTTCTTACTTTTTTAATGATACTTCAAGGTATCAAATAGCTTCTTCATCTGTTTGAATCACATCTTTTATTGTTATGATGATGTGTTGAAATGAACAGCTAAAGTAACAATAAGAAAACAGTTCTTGATAGATCAAGATCAATATTGACACCTGAAGTCGGAAGTTGTGAAAGTGGAGGTTGTTAATTGTGGCCTGACTTCTCGAGATGAACAACACCCAACGGCATTTCTTTAGTTCTCAGAATTTGTAATTACACTATTTTCCATTCACACCATCCAAAATTGTCAATAATTACAAAAATCAAACCAAATTTTCAAAGTCGCCGGCAACATAAAACATGTAATTATGTTGATGGTTTTTCGAGTGTGGCTCTTTAGCGTTTTTCATTGAATTTTAGATCAAAAGTATAAATTCTTTGATGTGGTCAAAATGTATTAAGGTCCTACAAATCAGCTGATTTCTTCAGAAAGACTCTTCTCCTCGACTAGGTCAGATGAAAGACGTTGTTACAGCCAAATCTGTCAGTCATTTGAGGTCACTAAGGGTCAGTTGGTCACACTTTGTCCGAACATAAATATTGCTATGTAGACTGGCACACATGCATCATGCTGTTTTAATAATTAATCATCCTGAAATAAACCATTTATGTTTTACTTATGCATGACAGGTCAGCTATTGGCAATCAGCGAGGTGTGGTCAGTTTCATGCTGTGTGCATCCATATCTGCATTAGTTCCTGTGTCCGATGTTGCTTCCATAACAAGCATTAAAGACTTAGGTCTACAGGGGGAGTGAGTCGGCCTCTTGATTGCCCCCCTGGGAGTTTCTACCCAGAGGCTGAATGGCGTTAATCCCTAATTAGGATTTTATTGGCCAGGGGATATGGCTAGTTCCTAATCATCAAGGAAATTTGTTTTTGGGATGACTGTTTATAGAATGTTAAGAATTATGAGATCTTAATTTTAGAAGTTGAGGAACATAATTTGAGTCTTGAGTCATATCTGTGATTATTGTCCGTTATCTTCCGTATGTCTTGAGTCATATCCAGAATGTTGTGTCATATTTGAAGTAAGGATAATAAAAATAGTGGTCTCAAGCATATATATCTGATGTATTGTGACATTGACTCAAGGATATATATCTGATGTATTGTGACATTGACTCAAGGATATTTCCGTTGTATCGTGACATTGACTCAAGGATAATCTGCTGTATTATGACATTGACTCAAGGATAATCTGCTGTATTGTGACATTGAATTAAAGATATATATATCTGTTGTATTGTGACATTGACTCAAGGATATATATCTGTTGTATTGTGACATTGACTTAAGGATATATCAGTTGAATTGTGACATTGACTTAAGAATATATATCTGTTGTATTGTGACATTGACTCAAGGATAATCTGTTATATTGTGACATTGACTCAAGGATATATATCTGTTGTATTGTGACATTGACTTAAGGATATATCGGTTGTATTGTGACATTGACTTAAGGATATATATCTGTCGTATTGTGACATTGACTTAAGGATATATCGCTTGTATTGTGACATTGACTCAAGGATATATATCTGTTGTATAATGACATATATTCACGGCAGCGGCTGAAGTGACAACTTGTGAGGGTTCTAAGTAAGAACTAGTCACTACCAACCTATTCTGGTCATAAGAGGTAACTTATTGGATTGGGTTGTCAGGCTCGGTGACAGTGTTGATGGCATGTCAACATACCCTGACATCATTGATTGTTGTTCATAATATCAATCACTGAATTGTCTGGACCAGATTTTATTATATCCATGCAGCTGTGATATATAGCTGGAAAATTGCTGAGTGCTGCATACAACGACAAACACACAGTGAATAATCCCATACATCTTTCTCAGGAGCAGTGGGGTAGCCTTGTGGTTAAAGCATTCGTCGGTTGTGCCAAAGCCCGGTTTCAGTACCGGACATGGGTACAATGTGTGAAGACCCATGGAGATCTGGGGTAGAATAGGTCTTTAGCAACCCATGCTTGCCATAAAAGGCAACTATGCTTGTCATAAGAGGCGACTAACAGGATTGGGTGGTCAGGCTTGCTGACTTGGTTGATACCTGTCATCGATCTCACTTGCGTGGATCGATGCTCATTATGTCAATCACTGGATTGTCTGGCCCGGACTCGATTATTTACAGACCGCCATCATATAGCGGGAATATTGATAAGTGCGGCGTTAAACAACAAACAAACAAACAAAAGCAATGTGTAAAGCTCATTTTACACTCCTACTGTGATATTGCAATAATATGCTACATTTGCTTTCTCATATAAAAAACATTTGCAATATATCAGTGTGTCAAAGCCTTATGACTGATCTATCAGCTTGGAGAAATGTACATCACAATTGCATGTCTATTACAACATACTGATGACATAACGGCACCCTCCGCCATGAGACACTGTCTTGTCTGCTCTGTGCAGTTTGTTTAAACCCCTCCCAGTATAAATCTGGATCTGACATGGGTGTATATTTCCAACATCAACGTCAATCATTAGCCAAATCTTTCTTGTGCGTTTCATATCATGCGTTCTCTTTGATCTTTCTGAAAGTAAATAAAACCAATTTGCCAACATAATTGCATCCTTTCTCTAAAACTTTGATGTCCTTTCAAGGTGTAGACAATATTTTTATAGATAATCAATGTTTTTGCATATATTTTTGTAATCAAAGCTTCAAAGTATTTTTAATCAATTCAATTCCAACCAAAGCTGGTTAACCTGACTTAGAAAGTACGGGAACTGCCATGCTTTCCTTCATTGATTCTCATTGCCTCTCATATGTGTTCTGGAAATGGGTCTATTTTTAGAATTATTAGAATATTGCATGAGCAAGAGCAATTTCTCAAGGAGGTATGGGACTAATAAAAAGCAAGATGGCTTGACAATTGATGCTTGATGTTTCCATTCAATTTGTAATATTGTCTGAAATGTTACATGTGTTTCCAATGTACATTTCAAGTTGATGAAGTTTTTACCATTTAATATTCCTTGTATTACATCATGTCATTTTGAAGTGAAATTGACATTGTTTTTGCCTTATATGGCCAGCCTAATGAAACTAATATAAAAATCTAATGGATACCTTAAAGGACTGATTAGGGGTTACATTAAAATTGAAAGGAAACAGAATTTTAGAAGTAAAGACATTCTGTGGGATTTCATTGAATTTTTAAAGGAAAACAGAATTAAGAAAACGTAATAAGATGGACTTTGATTTGATGAATCACCAAACTCATAATGGAAAGAAAATGTTTATTAAGTTGTGTTACTATTTATTTCTTTTCAATAAAATAGAAATATGTAACATCAATGCCATAGAATAATCAGTGTCGAGCACCCTCTAAAACACATTACACCCAGCGTCAGGGCAAACTAGTGGTGAAAACTTTATGAAAATTTATCAGTGATGACACCAGGTGTTCACAAAAAAGGTAAGCATGTCCTGCTTTACTGATAACTCCGGCCTCTAATATAATTTTCACGTGAAGAAGTACCATATATCGCTGTGTATAAGGCGACTTTTTCATACCTAGAATTAGGGGGATTTCAGGGGGTATGTGTTTGTTGTCTGACACACCACAAAAGTACTCCTACCATACCAAGGGAAGTTGAAAATAAACAAGACAATCAGACAATCAAGAAAGTGTTCCTGTTCATGTTCATGTGGAAAAATAAAAAAATGGTTTATATGAAGATATGTTTAAATTTGCATTGTATTGTTGCATGTACATTTAGCTGTCAATCAAAGCCTTTTCATAGCAATAGAAGCGACCTTAGACCTTTCCATAATAATAAGAAATATCTTCTAAAACAATCAAATCTGTGCATAACAACACAATCAGTTTAAAAAACAGCTGGTAAAATTCAGTTTTTCATATACGTCAAAATTGTATTTTAGATCAGAGGGTTTTTATCAGATTTATAATCCAAATCCAAGGGATAAAACCGAGGGTCGCAAGCCCCTCTCATTAATCCCGATGATGATGGTTTTAAATCTCATACAAAACTGTGTTTTATCTAACTTAGAAACTGAAAAAAAGGAACTAAAAACAACTTTTATTAACATTTTTTTGTTTCAAATGCACCTGAGGAAACAGGCATTAAATATCTGTTGCTGGCGTATGGGCACTTGAAAAAAACATTCTTAAAGAATTATTATCAGCTTGTCTGTAGCCTAGTGGTACACTCACTGGGCTACTGATACAAAGGTTGCATGTTCGAATATAAGGAAAACATTTGGCATTTGGTTTTACATTTCATTACATTGTGTTCTGATGCAAAATAAATTTCTAGCAAACATTCAATCATATGTTACAATATAAACAGAAGTTGTATAATAAAATCCCTGCAATATGATATAAACTTCCCGGGATATTATATAAAACGCCTGGGATATTATATAAATTCCCGGGGATGTTATAACATCCCTGTTTATGAGATTTAACCCGACTGGAGAACAATAGGATGACGTCATTGGAGGTTGGTAAGTTCGTCTAGACTTCTGGTACCTCTGGTTTGCCAACATCAGCAACAGGTGTCCACCACACCAAGCTGAACTGATGATGCTAACCTGGTGAACGCTGAACAACCTTATCTCAAGCCTTATCTGCAAACAACCACCAGTTAGCAGAGTCATTCAGCTGGAAATGGGATTCAAGATTTTATCTTGCTTTGAATTGGCTTGTCATATTTGAAATTAATTTGAAATTGATCACACAGGGTATACCAGATGGTGGTCTGCCGATCTGATGCACGGAACAATGAAATAGGCTCCGAACAGACATTATGTAGGATTTTGTGAAAAATAGATCAGAAATGATAAATCCTCAGTGATCATTGTCTGCTAACATAATACTTTTCGAATCATATGAAGATCTGTCCAAAAGGGACTGAGACAATATTATTATGAACTGGTTCCAGGATATTATGAAGATGAAATCAATCATTAGTTGCGGTCATAGATTTCTCAGATGTCAGCTAAATTATGACTAATTGTCACTCAATCAGATGAAAAGATATTATTGCCATAATCTGTTAACAAGCATGGCATATCCTTTTATTACACAAGATGAACCGCGGCCATAATGCACGAACAAGGGAAACGTTATTCCATCGAAAGAGATGATGACACAGGGGAAATATGGATATTTTAAATCACTCTTTTGATTATCACAACAAAGACAGGCTGTCAAAACAGTAAGTCAATTCTTGGCGTTTCACTCCATCAAATCAAAGAGCTTCCAACAAAGGGAGGTAATTAGCTTCGTCTGACAATGACCAGTAATGGCTAGGTAGGACCATAACTGGAGGAACTTGGTCAATAACTGACCACAACCCACGCCAGCTGACCGCTAAGTATAGCATTCCCTACTCCTGTAATAGCTAAGTGCACCAGAAGGTATATCTTCGTAAACTGTCGGTTTAATGTCAATATGACTATTAAGGGACTTTGGAACTAGTCTAGCCATTTTAATTAAGGGGTGTATTTTTGTCCCAAAATGAAGTTAATTTTAGTCTCGTTTCCTTTAATCGGATGCACATGATATGTGTCTTGTTGCTTTGCAGACTGAGAGCAAATGGTTTCTGAAAGATTCGAAGTATATATTACCTCTCTGATTTGTATACATGTGTACAAGGTCCGCGCTTTTTCTTGTCAACATCCGTATATGTTTACGAGGACAAGTGGACTGCCTCCGTGGTCTAGTGGTAGAGCGTCCACCCAGAGAGCAGAAGGTCGGCAATTGATTCCCGGCTGCGTCATGCTAAAAGAGGTTTAAAAATGGTACTTGTTGTTACCCTGTCTGGCGTTCGGCATTAACTGGTTAAAACAAGGACTGGCCAGCTCGGAGTCAGCATACTGTGTCTGAGTGGGGTATTCATGTTAAACTGCGGCATGGTATCTCAGTGGGCTGGCATTATAAAATTGGCATTAGTCCAGACTAGTACAATTTAAGCAGCCACACACACATGTGCATGCATGTCACTCTTTAAGTGCAATAATCTTGGACATGATGTTAAACCCCATTTCACCTCACCTCACCTCACCCCACCCCACCTCACCCCACCCCACCTCACCTTTAGCACTGAATCTGTACCTTCATGTCCAGATATTTGTGACAGAGACTGTCAGACACGACAGACACCATATTATCTCACCTCACCTCACCTCACCTCACCTCACCTCACCTCACCTCACCTCACCTCACCTCACCTCGTCTCACCTCACCCCACCTTTAGCACTGAATCTGTACCTTCATGTTCAGAGATTTGTGACAGAGACTGTCAGACATGACAGACACCATATTATCTCACCTCACCTCACCTCACCCCACCCCACCCAACCCCACCCCACCTCACCTCACCTCACCTCACCCCACCCCACCCCACCCCACCCCACCTCGTCTCACCTCACCCCACCTTTAGCACTGAATCTGTACCTTCATGTTCAGAGATTTGTGACAGAGACTGTCAGACATGACAGACACCATATTATCTCACCTCACCTCACCTCACCCCACCCCACCCCACCCCACCTCACCCCACCCCACCCCACGCCACCCCACCTCAACTCACCTCACCTCACCTCGTCTCACCTCACCCCACCTTTAGCACTGAATCTGTACCTTCATGTTCAGAGATTTGTGACAAAGACTGTCAGACATGACAGACACCATATTATCTCATTTTACCTTGACAATGGCTAAGAAGCCATAGATAGAAACATCCACTATGGCTTTCCTAATCATTTGACCATTCACTGACTGACCGATCATCACGTGAAGCACGATGGACATCACTCTCTGTAGAAATGTAAAGGTCATTCGTCAGATTTGTTGTCAGAGATGACTAGTTTCCCTGCCGTATTCATTTCCGTCAAATTGGACACTGATATGATGTGTGTACATTTCAGAAACTGACATGAAAGGTCATTCAATTGATTGATTCCTATATGTAGAGAAATATGGCAAGGTGTTTGCCCTGCAAAGTAATATCAACATCACTCTTCCATTCTGAAGCCTTGCAGTAGCTTTGGTCCAGAGATACAAAGGCTGGGAGACTGTGGCAGTGTAATGTTGCGGCGTCTGTGAAGAAATTGTCATCAGACAAAGGTTTCAGTCCGTTCATCTTCTGGGAACTGACTGATTGACATCTAAAATGTCCTATGATTTTTGTCGCGATTTGTTCATGGTGTCAAGAAAGTTATGTCAAGAAAAATATACAAAATGTCCATATGCCATTTGTCTACAAACTGGCTCTATCGAGGATGTGACACTTTACAAACTGGCACTCTCAAGGATGTGACACCACAAACTGGCACTGTCAAGGATGTGACTCTACAAACTGGTACTCTCAAGGATATGACTTTAAAAACTGGTACTCTCAAGGATGTGACTCTAAAAGCTGGCACTCTCAAGGATGTGACTCTACAAACTGGTACTCTCAAGGATGTGACTCTCCAAACTGGCACTCTCAAGGATGTGACTCTACAAACTGGCACTCTCAAGGATTTGACTCTCCAAACTGGTACTCTCAAGGATGAACAGCTAGCTTTACCTTTTAAACCTGATCTGAAATACTTTTAGTCAAGAAGTTTGACATAGTTTGACGTAAACATGCGTATCGCGATACATATCATGTCGTGACCTATGTATCATGATGCGTATCATATGATGACCTGTATCATGTCATCCCTTGTGTTCCCCCTGGTGATATTGCTGAAATATTGCTGAAAGCAACACAAAACTCCCTCACGCACCCTATTTCTAAGCTGTTGCTGTGTCAATGAGTCAGCCTCCTAGATGACACCCCTCCTTCTTTGGTAGGAGATAAATCTCCCAGGAAGTACTCTCTGTAGACAATGGCTTCATGCGTGCTGAAAAACAAATGTGTGTAATACAAATTTATTGGAACATTTCCATCTAAAGAGATGTAAATAGTCCCCCAATCACATAAATTGGACTCACATAATATGCATGTGCATTGTTGTGGCTTTGAAACTTATTTCATGTACGTTTGCAATAGACGAGACATTCACAAGGGAAACCTCCAGCCCACTCTCTAGAGCAGATGAAATGTACGAGAATAGTGAAACGTCAATCAACTGTCTGATATATGTGCCAGTGTGCATGAAACACTCTCAAGAGATTTGATCAGCAGCAAATGTCACAACGCTTACTACTTAACTGGCCATACGGTCTTGCTATGACCATCAGAGGCATACTAGAAGTCGTAAAGAACATACTGAAATTTTAGAGAAAAACTTTTACAGATAGAAGAAAGTGTTTTTTGCCATTTCAAATAAAAACTGCATTCTAAGCGATTGTTTATTGTCATGTTGATACAGGAGATCTTAGAGAAAGTTCAGAATGTCTCCTGGAGGCGTCTTTAGTATCGTTTTCAGATTGAAATATTTTTAAATAATGTCAAGGGTTGTGTGACGATCATAGCTTTGGCAAGAACAGCAGAGTTGCAGAGCCCTGGCGTTGTGTGGTGGATCTGTTCATCTCATATAGCCAAGCAAATTAAGAAAAGATTATATTAAAAATTAGGCATCAGATTTAGATGATGGAATTGTGTGTGGATGATAAGGGATTCCTCGGGAATCAAGATTCTTGTCAGTCCTTGGTTTCAAATTGAAGTGTCCTTTTTACAGATTCAGGATTAGGAATAATAATAAGCCCATTTATAATGTGCCAGTTTCCCTTCACCAAGTGGATGCTCAGAGCGCTACACTATTATTACCCCGGTCAATGGATCAGTGAGCACTCGATTTTCATTCTCAGCTTCCTGGGGATCATACAAATAGTATGAGAATGAAGATCTACTGTACTTGTTGCTCTTTACAGTGTTGGAATTGTGTGTGATTTAATGTGCAGTAATGTCATGATCCATAGGATCATCTTCAGTAAACCCGTGAAGATCCGGGGTAGAATAGGTCTTCAGCAACCTATGCTTGCCGTGAAAATCCGAGGTAGAATAGGTCTTCAGCAACCCATGCTTGCCGTAAAAGGGGACTATACTTGTTGTAAGAGGCAACTACAGGGATCGGGTGGTCAGGCTAGTTTGGTTGATGCAAGTCATCGTATCCCAATTGCATGGATCGATGCTCATGATATCAATCACTGGATTGTCTGGTCCAGACTCGATTATTTACAGACTGCCGTCATATAGCTGGAATATTGCTTAGTGAGACGTTAAACAACAAACAATCAGTCAGTCATCTTCAGTATGTCATGCTCAGTAATGTCATGCTTATAAACATCAACAGTATTGTCATGCAGTGACATGGAATGTGGTTGCGCTGTCATGTTCAGTAATCTCATGCTCTATAATGACATGTTCTGTGATGTTCAGTGCATCGACATGAATTTTGTTTGTGTCCGCATTATTAAATCTCAGTTTGGCCATGTTCCTAAAGAGTCGTGTGGGATGTCATGTTCACTGCAATGACGCTGGCTAATCAGGTTAGTCAATTAACATCAGAGTGGCTATGATTTAAGACATGAAATAGAGGATATAATTTGTCAAAATATGTCTGGAGTTTTAGATGGGATGTTCTGAAGAGAACAAGGTGATTATGGTAATTATTATTGAAAGTGTAAATACCAACATCAAAGCACGTTAGTCGTCAACACATGTGAAATGGACGTGCTGTCAGTCACGACAATCACTCGATGACAGGTGGTTTACAAATCAATATCTGTGTTTGTACAAGACTTTACTACTTCCAACAGAAATAATGCACAATGACAAATAAAAAATTAGGAATGTCAAAAAATGTAAAGTTTGATTTCCCATGTCAAACTTCAACAAACAATGTCCTCTTTGATGTTGATAAGGCAACAATCTCAATAATTATTCATAGAGGCATGATTGACAGGGTGTGTTAGTTCGTCTAAGGCCACGCAAATCTCTATGCAGAGTTGCGTCCCTTCGGCACACTCGAAATCTATGATTCTAGGTTCGAATCCCAGTTCGCCCTGATTATGTTTCTGGGTTTGTCGGCACCATACCCATGCTTGTTGGTTTCACCAAAGTGGTAAACGTCCAAGACCTACATCACTTCAGGCTTTCATCCCACATCAAGCTGACACGCCGCGATATAACGGGAATACTGTTCAAAGCGGTATTAAACCGAACTCACTCAGGGTTAGCCAGAGATCAGAAATTCATGATCAACAAAGTATCATTTCAGTACCATGGGTCCCTGGGTTGTGTTGCCATGACAACCACATTTATATACACAAAATTGTAATTATATACAGGATATGAACATGCATGATCAATTTCCATATATTGGTGTTAGGGTTTTGATTAAATTCATAGTATCACCAGAGGGAGCGGGATTCATCGAAGGAGTTGTGAGGTATTCAGCTATATCGACATTATGCACACTGAATGATCATGTCCATGTCATTATCCAACAGTGTGGATTATATTTGTCACAAGAAATATTATAAACACACAAACAGAACTACTCTACCGCAGAATATCAGTCAAGCAAGGTTGCTAAATATAAGCTTGGTTTAGGCGACTGCACAACTCGGTGACACACATATTGAGCATCCTAATGACTGTAATTGAAAGAAATCCTGCTCGGAAATCTACATCATGTGAACAACAATGTGCTGAGCCATCTTGTAATTGCTTTAGCCTTTTGATTGTAGTGTAAACTTTCGGAGCAAATTGAGCTACGACGTTGTGCTTAGTTACAGTCGTGATTCAATCAATTGTAGAGATTCAAGTAATTCAAAGGTTTCAATACATTTGTAAGTTGGGAGGGATGGAACGAGTATTGAGAGGAATGTGCATTTCATGGATGAAATAGACATGAAATTGACGTCATAAATTATGGTTGATTAAAGAAAGAATGCAGTTGTGAGTTGATATGAACACTGATGGGTTATGCTGATTCGTGGGTCAGTCGGTGGGAGATTTATGATCAGAAAACCCATCCTAGATCCTCTAGTGTGAATAGATTTAAACTGATATTGCTATATAATTCTTATGATTTGAAACATTTAGTCCATGGATTTGAATTATGTCCCGAATAAATGTCTTCTTATTGTTTACGCTGTGAAAATCATTATGGTATCAATACCATGGAGATCTTAGACTACTTAGAAAATTAGGTTTAACATGGTATACAGAAGAGATTGTAGACTTAGTAACCATGGAATACTATGGTAGAAAAATTGAGCTTCAACAGTTTAGCATGGTGTACCAATGTAGATTAATATGGTGAAAAGCTAAGCTACCACAGCTTAGCATGGTATTCCATGGTAGACTAACATGGTGAAAAATTGGCTACCACAGCTTAGCATGGTATTCCATGGTAGACTAACATGGTGAAAAATTGGCTACCACAGCTTAGCATGGTATTCCATGGTAGACTAACATGGTGAAAAATTGGCTACCACAGCTTAGCATGGTATTCCATGGTAGACTAACATGGTGAAAAATTGGCTACCACAGCTTAGCATGGTATTCCATGGTAGACTAACATGGTGAAAAATTGGCTACCACAGCTTAGCATGGTATTCCATGGTAGACTAACATGGTGAAAAATTGGCTACCACAGCTTAGCATGGTATTCCATGGTAGACTAACATGGTGAAGAAATAGGCTACCACGGCTTAGCATGGAATACCATTGTGCCCATTTCACTGGGGTGGTTAAAGAGGGGACTTGGTCGACTCACCTTCATGTGAAATAGACATAAGATTAATAAGGATAGATATATGGACACCTTTTTTATAACATATATGGATGAACAACTTCTTTATTACAATAGGGCGTGATGTTTCGGTGTAGGTTCTTTCACCATTATCAAGCAATTGACGTACAGAGTACACTGCTTCCTACCTGTATGCTGTATCACTTGCTTGATAACGGTGTAAGAATCTACACCAAAACATCACTCCCTATTGTAATAAAGAAGTTGTTCATCCATATATGTTAACCTTACCTAGTACTCCAACTTCTAAATGCCTCTCAAAGAAGTAAGACGTAAGATGTTTATACCTGTATCATACTCAAGTGATGCCAAAGATTTATTAAGTGTAATGTTTGAGGCAAATATCATCTTGGGACAGAGTCTTATGCTGTGTTAACAAAATCTCAGCCATTTAGTGACATATCTGTTTTGGGTGTGGTCAGAGGTGAGGTGAGGTGAAATGGGGTTTAATGTTGTGTTCATGATAATCACACTTATATAGCAATGTGTGTGTGGCTGCCATGCCTCAGTTTAACATAGATACCCCACTTAGACACTGTATACTGACTCTGAGCCGACCAGTCCATAATTTAACCCCTCAATGCTGAGTGCGAGACAGGGTTACAACAAGTACCATCTTTTAACGTCTTTTTGTATGACATAGACTGGATTAAAATTCTGAACCGAAACTCTACCCACTAGACCACGGTGGTCATTTCTGTTGACAGAGGTCATGAAATGGTGTATTAGTTGTCAGCAAATTTAACACTAAATGGCTTGAGAACAACATTTATGTGAATCAAATATTTCAATGTTGGTTTCCAAAGAACGTCACATTTCCTCTAAACCAAGCCCTGGTCAGAGAATCAGACCAGTACAGAGACCGCTCTACACCAGCCCTGTCATTTAAAAGTCTAATTTATTTCAATTTACTTTTAAAGAAATTGAGTTTTCTTTGATTGAATAAGTCTCTCATACTCATTCAAGCTTGTTTAGCAGCAAATAGGATTAATTAAGCCAGTGTTGGTGACACTGAAAAAGTCCCCAAAGCAAATGAGTTAACTTTCCAGTGTATGGAATATTAGTGTCACTGTTGGGTTGTCATGGCATCCATTACGAAAACTGTCATTTTAAACTTATTTAATTTCCCGAAAAACTACGTTTTCAAATTGACAACTAATCCTAGTAATTCATTTTCACACAATTGTTACACAACTGAAAAGAAGCTTGAATGAGAATTTGCAATCATGGAAGGTTTTGTGCAATCGAATGTTCATTGGAAGGTGTCTATAGCAAACGTATATGAAAAACCCCCATGTAAGTCAGGGATCAGTTTGAAATGTACGTCGTAAGTTTCAGTCACTCGTCACAATTCAACTGAAAACACCTTGCCCATTGAAGCTCTCCCACATGTCATTTTTATCAGCATGGTGGAATCAAAAACATGGCCTCCTGCCGCCAAATTTCAATTCCCTCTGTAATCGGTGAACCGCAAATGCTTGCTTTTCATGGTTAATGATGCGACGAGCTTCAGTATGGGTGCCTCGGAGTGGGCTAGGGAAAGTTTTGCGTTGCTGGTGAAATGAGATCACATCTAGCGGCAGGTGAATACTGTCCTCCTCGCTCGTATATTTCGCTAGCCTCTGACATAGGTTGTTTATTGCCAAAAATGTGTAAACAGCTGATTTTATGAAGACTCTTTCGAATTTTGAAGATTTAGATACTGAACTTCAACATCGTCTTGGAGTTATTCTCTTGAAATGTATTACACATTTTGTCAATTTCAGCAGTATTTTTCACTGTCATGATTCTAAATAAGACTTATCTTTCATTTCCTGATAACATCAGTTTTACAGCCTTGGCTATAAAAGTAAATTCTTTAACAATGGTAAGATTTTTTAAATGTTTTTGTCGAGAAAAGAAATTGATACCTTTGTTGAAATTTTGAAAGACCTGATCATGGTGTGGTTGTTTTGTGTGACATTGATGACAGAAACGTACACCTCTATCTGATAGCTGTATATCCTGACAACACCTAGCTGGCCCCTCGCTGACAGTAATGGCCGTCACTCACATCACTGCCCCAGCCTGCTTCCCCATCATGATACTGTACAAAACCATGTGTTATTGTATAGCTTTATAGCTCTGTATGGCTTATGTATGTTATTGTATAGCTGTATAGCTCTAAATAGCTTATGTATGTTATTGTATAGCTGTATAGCTCTGTATAGCTTATGTATCTTATTGTATAGCTTTATAGCTCTATATAGCTTATGTATGTTATTGTATAGCTGTATAGCTCTGTATAGCTTATGTATGTTATTGTATAGCTTTATAGCTCTAAATAGCTTATGTATGTTATTGTATAGCTGTATAGCTCTGTATAGCTTATGTATCTTATTGTATAGCTTTATAGCTCTATATAGCTTATGTACCTTATTGTATAGCTTTATAGCTCTATATAGCTTATGTATGTTATTGTATAGCTCTTTAGCTCTGTAGTGAGTGAGTGAGTTGGGTTTAACGCCAGTTTTAACAGTATTACAGTTATATCGCGGCGTGTCAGCTTAATGTGGGTGGGAAGCCCTAAGTGATGCAGGTCTCAGACGTCTACCACTTTGGTGAAACCCACGAGCACGGGTATGATGCTGACAAACCTAGAAACATAATCGGGGCGAACTGGGATTCGAACCCACAATCATAGGTTTCTGGCGTGCCCAAGGGACACAACTCTTCACAGCAAATCGCAGCACCTTAGACGGCTGGGCCACCCGTGCCCCCTTATAGCTCTGTATAGCTTATGTTCCTTATTATACAGCTTTATATTTCTATATGGCTTGTGTATGTTATTGTTTACCTTTATTAAGCTCTGTATAGCTTATGTATGTTATTGTATAGCTTTATAGACCTATACAGCTTATGTATGTTTTAGAACAGCTTTTAGCTCTATATAGCTTTTGTATGTGATAGCTTTATAGCTATGAAAGCGAAGACGTGAAAGTTATCAGATGTGCTCATATAAATGGGATTTGTTCATCCTAGCACTTGCATGTAGATAACGCCAACTGTAAAGTATGTTTTATTCATCAAAGGTAGCCATCATTAGGCAGTGTTGTCTGACAGCCAAATCGTCATGTCCTATCATTCATCTCACCTTCTCTTACAACATTAGCAAACTGAATATCATCTGATAAAAAATGTACATTTCGATAATATATGCAGCTGATGATAAATATCCTTCCCTTCTCCAACTACGAGGTACAATAGACAACTTGACGCTCCTTCCTTTTGACGGAACAGAGGAAATCTTTTTATGATTCTCATCATCATAACCATCCCATCATGTATATCATTCGAAATTGACGATCGTCTATTTCACCCACACAGGAGCTCATTTCAGCATTTGAATGCACTGTCCTCCTAAATACCTACGTAAGATGGTTCGTATTTCATCATTCAGGCGTGAGTTTGGTTTATGGCACATTAGACTTGTATATGGTTTCGTCTTATCCTTGCACAATCTTTATTACGAGTGTATCGGCGATACCTGAGACGACTGAATGACAGCAGATCAACAAGGGATTTCATTCCTGTGATATAATACCACTGTCAAACTGGTGCTTAGGGAGGTGTTAAGAAATATACAAGATAATCAGCCTCTGTATCACCAAATGTCACATTTATGCAAATGTGTATATCCTGCACTAAGTCATGTTGAGTAATGACGGGTAGATTATTTTGACTCAAATTTTCTACAAATCTAGTGCTCCTTTAAAAGAGAGGAATGTTTGGGCAGTATATTTTAATCTTTGAAGATTTTGGTTGCATCGGGAATCATATTTTAGCAGTGCAATTTAATAACTGCAATCTTTCCTGATTTTGTTGATATCAATTTTCAGAAGGTTTTTTTATATTGTCAATCAGCCAGGCTTAGAACATTGAAATCTTCATTGTGAGACTTTGACTCTTGAACAAAGAAGTTCTGTACAAAATGATTTGTTACTGGGTATTGTTGTGGAGATAGACAAAAGTTTGCAAAATTAACATAATCATATGAGCTTGGCAACAGAGGGGAGTAGGTTCAAAATGTGAAGTTTGGTATCTGTTAAAAAACAATTCAAATTATTTGAAAAATATATTCTGCTCAAAAGAAGTTTGAGAACACCTGAGTTTTCAAATTGCTATAGTTAATCTGTCATCCCCGATTCTTTCAAATTGCTATAGTTAATCTGTCATCCCCGATTCTTTCAAATTGCTATAGTTAATCTGTCATCCCCAATTCTTTTGAATTGCTGTAGTTAATCTGGCATGGCAGGACAGATGAACAATAGTAATATGAAAGAATTGGGTGTTCTCTTTTTTTCAGTGGTGAATATATTTATCACCATAACAAATCCCTGCTATTTTATTTAAAATTAGTCTTAAATTGATAGTTTTTCCTCCTTCTGAAGAGACTGATAAGAAAAACTATCATAACTTGATATCACATGTTATATGAACATGCATGTTATATTGGGTTGTTTCAACAACAAAACACAATATTTCATGACCAGTTACACGATCCCAAAAATAAAATTAAGCCTTTCACATTTTATAAAAACATATTGTGTAAAAAAAGTTTTTAAAAAACATCCTTTGAAGATCCCATTAATGTAGAAAAAGCTTGCGAAACATTCTCAAATGATGTGAGCCCAGTTGGGGATGCATGGCCTCCTCTGTGCCTATTGCCGAAAACTGAAATGATGAAGTTTAGACAGCATGCAGGAACAATGGAGACCAAGGTGTCCTAAGGGACGACTTCTAATTACGGTACAGAGGGACTGAGGTGAATGTCAGCGTATTTCATACACCCAGCCATCTCCACACCCTAAATGCACCGGACAAAGACGAGACTGGCTTTAGAATGGAGCTGCAAATTTTGCTTTCAAAGCTTTCATGTTGAGGGCATAATTTGGTTGGGATTTAATCCGACAAGGACCTATCATAACTGTGTTTGACAAAAGCAGTAATCAGGCTTAAACCTTACATGTAACAAGAGATTAGATCCTCGGGGGACACAACAGGCGTATTTGAAAAATAAAAGGTGAAAGGAAATTCTATTTTAACCATTTTTACGCCAAGAAGAAGTGCAAACTTGTGTTGTGCCTCCAGTGATACAGTTCAGAAAGGTTCTGATGTTCACCTTGGTATTAGCATCAGATTATTGGAATCCTGAAATGTCAGGTCAACCTTGAATATTTGAGTTTGTATCATTGTTGAAGTTATTGTATGAATATTTTCAATTTGGTGGTAACAATGTCCCTTCTTGTACAACTTCTGTGAGGTTTTTTTTCTATTAAATTCATACTGGAAGCTCAAACAGTTGGGTGGGAATATTAACTGTAGTTACAATGTGAAAATACACATTGTCTGAGTCTGATGGTTGTGCTTCTGTAGTCGTGATACCTAACCTGGAATCCAAAGGGTAATGACATCGTTGTTGCAAATTAAAAACATCAATGCCAGAGAATCATCTTGCTCTAACAAATGCATTAAATTGATTTTGGCAGCCATCTTTGATTTTCGAAATAGAAATAATCCTTGCCCTACATTTCAAACTTTAAAACCTGCATTACACCCAACCCACCCTCTCTACTCTACACGACAGAAACAAACAGATGACCGCACAAAACCTGCTTTAAAACCCATCCCACCCTCTCTACTCTACACCACAGAAACAAACAGATGACCGCACAAAACCTGCATTAAACCCATCCCACCCTCTCTACTTTACACCACAGAAACAAACAACAGATGACCACACAAAACCTGCTTTAAAACCAATCCCACCCTCCCTACTTTACACCACAGAAACAAACAACAGTGCAATGGATGACCACACAAAACCTGCATTAAACCCATCCCACCCTCTCACAGAAACAAACAACAGATGACCGCACAAAACCTGCTTTAAAACCAATCCCACCCTCCCTACTTTACACCACAGAAACAAACAACAGTGCAATGGATGACCACACAAAACCTGCATTAAACCCATCCCACCCTTTCACAGAAACAAACAACAGATGACCACACAAAACCTGCTTTAAAACCAATCCCACCCTCTCTACTCTACACCACAGAAACAAACAAACAGATGACCACACAAAACCTGCTTTAAAACCAATCCCACCCTCCCTACTTTACACCACAGAAACAAACAACAGTGCAATGGATGACCACACAAAACCTGCATTAAACCCAACCAACCCTCTCTACTTTACACCACAGAAACAAACAGATGACCACACAACACCTGCATTAAACCCATCCCACCCTCTCAGAGAAACAAATAACAGTGAAATGGATGACCGCACAAAACCTGCATTAAACCCATCCCACCCTCTCACAGAAACAAACAACAGTGCAATGGATGACCACACAGAACCTGCATTAAACCCATCCCATCCTCTCTAATCTACACCACAGAAACTAACAACAGATCACCACACAAAACCTGTATTAAACCCATCCCACCCTCTCTACACCACAGAAACTAACAACAGATGACCACACAAAACCTGCATTACACCCATCCCACCCTCTCACAGAAACAAACAACAGTGCAATGGATGACCACACAGAACCTGCATTAAACCCATCCCATCCTCTCTACTCTACACCACAGAAACTAACAACAGATCACCACACAAAACCTGTATTAAACCCATCCCACCCTCTCTACACCACAGAAACTAACAACAGATGACCACACAAAACCTGCATTACACCCATCCCACCCTCTCACAGAAACAAACAACAGTGCAATGGATGACCACACAAAACCTGCATTAAACCCATCCCACCCTCTCACAGAAACAAACAACAGTGCAATGGATGACCACACAGAACCTGCATTAAACCCATCCCATCCTCTCTACTCTACACCACAGAAACTAACAACAGATCACCACACAAAACCTGTATTAAACCCATCCCACCCTCTCTACACCACAGAAACTAACAACAGATCACCACACAGAACCTGCATTAAACCCATCCCATCCTCTCTACTCTACACCACAGAAACTAACAACAGATCACCACACAAAACCTGTATTAAACCCATCCCACCCTCTCTACACCACAGAAACTAACAACAGATGACCGCACAACACCTGCATTAAACCCATCCCACCCTCTCTACACCACAGAAACTAACAACAGATGACCGCACAACACCTGTATTAAACCCATCCCACCCTCTCTACTCTACACCACAGAAACAAACAGATGACCACACAACACCTGCATTAAACCCAACCCACCCTCTCACAGAAACAAACAACAGTGCAATGGATGACCACACAAAACCTGCATTAAACCCATCCCACCCTCTCACAGAAACAAACAACAGTGCAATGGATGACCACACAAAACCTGCATTACACCCATCCCATCCTCTCTACTCTACACCACAGAAACTAACAACAGATCACCACACAAAACCTGCATTAAACCCATCCCACCCTCTCTACTCTACACCACAGAAACTAACAACAGATGACCGCACAACACCTGTATTAAACCCATCCCACCCTCTCTACTCTACACCACAGAAACAAACACCAGATGACCACACAAAACCTGCATTAAACCCATCCTACCCTCTCACAGAAACAAACAACAGTGCAATGGATGACCATCCAATAGGGATTGAAATGTACCAGATCGCGATTACAGCTGATCACTTCTGTCACTGGTGTGAAATCAACCCGCCCCAAGGAAGTATTTATAAAAAGCTGAATATGAGAAAAGTTGCTAGCTGCTGCCAGTGAAACAGTTAAATCATTACTGTTATCCACATACACCCCAAGGCAATTTCATGGCATCAAATCACTAAAAACTCTGTGTCTTCCTGCTTATGCTTAGCTAATCACGGATTTTGTTTGAAAACGAAGAATTAAGCTTTTTAGATGCAATCGGTGAAGAATATTGCTAAAAACTGTGATATTGTCTGTCGGCTGATGAGTTCATAAGCTGATGTTGATGACGAGAGACGTTACGATGTGTGAAACATTCGTACATCACCTACGGTTATGAGTGATATCGTTGATTACACTGGAGTTTGCTAAACACAGAGCACTGAACATCGGAAGCTTCCAGGTGTCAATATCACTGGAAATTTACACCAGCTTGATTGCTGATTTGCCTACTGTTCCTCTGATATAGTTTAAGATATGTATTTGTGATGAAAGCAGGTTGTGTTTTGGATTTCATTGTTAGTGAAATGTACATAGGTATAATATTCCATATGTTGGCATGCCTCTGCAAAGGGAAATAATTACATAAGGTATCATTTACATACATTGATGTCTTTTCATGTCCATGTTACTTATATTCTATTTCTGAAGCTGTATGGCAGTAATGACTTTCCTGTTGATTATTTGGAGGCAAATAATTGTCATTTGATCAACGATATCATATATACAGATATTTATTCTGAAATTGAGAAATGTTGTCAATATCATATAATGAAATATTTCTTTTCTTTCTTCTAGGTAAGTACTGGTTTCATTTCTCAGAAGATGTCTGGTAAGGATTTTATGTCAAATATCAAAGGTCATGTGATGGGTTTAATGCCACTCCTAATAATAGTTCAGTTATTTCATGGCATCGCAGCGTACGTTAGGAGAAAGCTCAAAGTGGCACAGGCTCTAGACATTTGCCATTTTTGTTTAAATCAATGTCACAGGAATGGATTTGAACCCATGGCCAGAGGATCCTGTCACAATTAAGGGGCATAACTCTGCACAGTGAATTGCTGTGTCTCAGAGCAGTTGGCTTGTATGCATTGCATTTCAAAGACATAACTTACATATAAACATATATGTACTGAGATATCTTTCAATAAAATGTTCAATACCTGTTTCAGGCAATACATACAGGCAATTCATAGACAAAGTGCATGCCAGTAGTTCATAGTATTTAGTCTCCTGTAGGGATTCCAAGATAGATTGGTCCCCAGCCACTTGTGGGGATCCAAGATAGAATAGGTCCCCAGCAACCTGTGGGAATCAAAGATAGAATAGGTCCCCCGCAACCTGTGGGAATCCAAGATAGAATAGGTCCCCAGCAACCTATGGGAATCCAAGATAGAATAGGTCCCCAGCAACCTGTGGGAATCCAAGATAGAATAGGTCCCCAGCAACCTGTGCTGGTCATGCTGTGGGAATCCAAGATAGAATAGATCCCCAGCAACCTGTGGGAATCCAAGATAGAATAGGTCCCCAGCAACCTGTGCTGGTCATGCTGTGGGAATCCAAGATAGAATAGATCCCCAGCAACCTGTGGGAATCCAAATTAGAATAGGTCCCCTGCAACCTGTGGGAATCCAAGATAGAATAGGTCCCCAGCAACCTGTGGGAATCCAAGATAGAATAGGTCCCCAGCAACCTGTGCTGGTCATGCTGTGGGAATCCAAGATAGAATAGATCCCCAGCAACCTATGCTGGTCGTGCCATGTGGACCCAAGATAGAATAGGTCCCCAGCAACCTATGCTGGTCGTGCCATGTGGACCCAAGATAGAATAGGTCCCCAGCAACCTATGCTGGTCGTGCCATGTGGACCCAAGATAGAATAGGTCCCCAGCAACCTATGCTGGTCGTGCCATGTGGACCCAAGATAGAATAGGTCCCCAGCAACCTGTGGGAATCCAAGATAGAATAGGTCCCCAGCAACCTATGCTGGTCGTGCCATGTGGACCCAAGATAGAATAGGTCCCCAGCAACCTGTGGGAATCCAAGATAGAATAGGTCCCCAGCAACCTATGCTGGTCGTGCCATGTGGACCCAAGATAGAATAGGTCCCCAGCAACCTGTGGGAATCCAAGATAGAATAGGTCCCCAGCAACCTATGCTGGTCGTGCCATGTGGACCCAAGATAGAATAGGTCCCCAGCAACCTGTGGGAATCCAAGATAGAATAGGTCCCCAGCAACCTATGCTGGTCGTGCCATGTGGACCCAAGATAGAATAGGTCCCCAGCAACCTGTGGGAATCCAAGATAGGATAGGTCCCCAGCAACCTATGCTGGTCGTGCCATGTGGACCCAAGATAGAATAGGTCCCCAGCAACCTGTGGGAATCCAAGATAGAATAGGTCCCCAGCAACCTATGCTGGTCGTGCCATGTGGACCCAAGATAGAATAGGTCCCCAGCAACCTGTGGGAATCCAAGATAGAATAGGTCCCCAGCGACCTATGCTGGTCGTGCCATGTGGACCCAAGATAGAATAGGTCCCCAGCAACCTGTGGGAATCCAAGATAGAATAGGTCCCCAGCAACCTATGCTGGTCGTGCCATGTGGACCCAAGATAGAATAGGTCCCCAGCAACCTGTGGGAATCCAAGATAGAATAGGTCCCCAGCAACCTATGCTGGTCGTGCCATGTGGACCCAAGATAGAATAGGTCCCCAGCAACCTGTGGGAATCCAAGATAGAATAGGTCCCCAGCAACCTATGCTGGTCGTGCCATGTGGACCCAAGATAGAATAGGTCCCCAGCAACCTATGCTGGTCGTGCCATGTGGACCCAAGATAGAATAGGTCCCCAGCAACCTATGCTGGTCGTGCCATGTGGACCCAAGATAGAATAGGTCCCCAGCAACCTATGCTGGTCGTGCTGTGTGGACCCAAGATAGAATAGGTCCCCAGCAACCTATGCTGGTCATGCCATGTGGACCCAAGATAGAATAGGTCCCCAGCAACCTATGCTGGTCGTGCCATGTGGACCCAAGATAGAATAGGTCCCCAGCAACCTATGCTGGTCGTGCCATGTGGACCCAAGATAGAATAGGTCCCCAGCAACCTATGCTGGTCGTGCCATGTGGACCCAAGATAGAATAGGTCCCCAGCAACCTATGCTGGTCGTGCCATGTGGACCCAAGATAGAATAGGTCCCCAGCAACCTATGCTGGTCGTGCCATGTGGACCCAAGATAGAATAGGTCCCCAGCAACCTATGCTGGTCATGCCATGTGGACCCAAGATAGAATAGGTCCCCAGCAACCTATGCTGGTCATGCCATGTGGACCCAAGATAGAATAGGTCCCCAGCAACCTATGCTGGTCGTGCCATGTGGACCCAAGATAGAATAGGTCCCCAGCAACCTATGCTGGTCGTGCCATGTGGACCCAAGATAGAATAGGTCCCCAGCAACCTATGCTGGTCGTGCTGTGGGAATCCAAGATAGAATAGGTCCCCAGCAACCTATGCTGGTCATGCCATGTGGACCCAAGATAGAATAGGTCCCCAGCAAGCTATGCTGGTCGTGCCATGTGGACCCAAGATAGAATAGGTCCCCAGCAACCTATGCTGGTCGTGCCATGTGGACCCAAGATAGAATAGGTCCCCAGCAACCTATGCTGGTCGTGCCATGTGGACCCAAGATAGAATAGGTCCCCAGCAACCTATGCTGGTCGTGCCATGTGGACCCAAGATAGAATAGGTCCCCAGCAACCTATGCTGGTCATGCCATGTGGACCCAAGATAGAATAGGTCCCCAGCAACCTATGCTGGTCATGCCATGTGGACCCAAGATAGAATAGGTCCCCAGCAACCTATGCTGGTCATGCCATGTGGACCCAAGATAGAATAGGTCCCGAGCAACCTATGCTGGTCATGCCATGTGGACCCAAGATAGAATAGGTCCCCAGCAACCTATGCTGGTCATGCCATGTGGACCCAAGATAGAATAGGTCCCCAGCAACCTATGCTGGTCGTGCCATGTGGACCCAAGATAGAATAGGTCCCCAGCAACCTATGCTGGTCGTGCCATGTGGACCCAAGATAGAATAGGTCCCCAGCAAGCTGTGCTGGTCATGCCATGTGGACCCAAGATAGCATAGGTCCCCACAACCTATGCTGGTCGTGCCATGTGGACCCAAGATAGAATAGGTCCCCCGCAACCTATGCTGGTCGTGCCATGTGGACCCAAGATAGAATAGGTCCCCAGCAACCTATGCTGGTCGTGCCATGTGGACCCAAGATAGAATAGGTCCCCAGCAAGCTGTGCTGGTCATGCCATGTGGACCCAAGATAGAATAGATCCCCAGCAACCTATGCTGGTCGTGCCATGTGGACCCAAGATAGAATAGGTCCCCAGCAAGCTGTGCTGGTCATGCCATGTGGACCCAAGATAGAATAGGTCCCCAGCAACCTGTGCTGGTCATGCCATGTGGACCCAAGATAGAATAGATCCCCAGCAACCTATGCTGGTCGTGCCATGTGGACCCAAGATAGAATAGGTCCCCAGCAAGCTGTGCTGGTCATGCCATGTGGACCCAAGATAGAATAGGTCCCCAGCAACCTATGCTGGTCGTGCTGTGGGGATTCTGGGGTATACTTGGTTCCCAGAAACCTTTGCTGGTCACAAATAAGTCCGGTCATCCGGCTCTGTGTCATGGTTGGTAGCGTGGAAAGTCGTGCACAATATCAATCACTGGATTGTCTGGCCCTGACTTGATAATTTACAGACTGCTGTCATATAGCTGGAATATTGCTGTGTCCCTCCCTCCTTAAACAACAAACACACAAACAAAACACTTATGGTGCCTGTCTTTCCACATCACCAGGGGTGGTCGGGTAGCCTAGTGGTTAAAGCGTTCGCTCGTCACGCCGAAGACCCGTGTTCGAGTCCCGACATGGGTACAATGTGTGAAGCCCATTTCTGGTGTCCCCCGCCGTGATATTGCTTGAATATTGCTAAAAGCGGCGTAAAACCATACTCACTCACTCACTCCACATCACCAATCCTATGTATATTATACAGGAATACAATCAGCCCATCAAACACTGGCCATTGTCTTCATCATGGACAGAGCTATTACGTCATCACTGCATTGTGTCATATGATACTGATCACAATAATGATGAAGCTGGATACAATACTTCTGTTCAACAAGTGTTTCATGTGTTGTATTTCATGGCCTTCAATAAACAATAATGTCATCCAGATTTACTAAACTTCTTTATGCCAAATAAATGTGCTTTATCAGGCAATATAACTGAGACGCTATATGGCTAACCCATGAAGAACATGTCTACAGCAGCCCATGCTTGTCGTAAGGATGACTAATGTGATCGGATGATCGACCTCACGGAATAGGTTGATGCATATCATCATATCCCAATTGCGTAGGTTGATGCTCATGATGTCAATCACTGGATTGTCTTGTCCAGACTCAATTATTTACAGACTGTCGTCATATAGCTGGAATATTGCTGGTTGTTGCATTAAACAACAAACAAACATACAAACAGACGCTATAGGGCTGAAATAATGCTGATGCAACATTAAATTTTAACTCACTTATAAAATTAAAAATTCAGAAAAGAATAAAGAATAATGATCATCATTCCTTCCAAATTTACCTGATTTTACAATGACACGGTATGTGTATTTGTTTTATTGCTTTTTACAACAAGACTGAAATGAACGTGATATTGACATGCGTACATTTCACCTCTCCAGATGACAGCCTGTGTCTTGTGTATCTATAACGCCTCCAACAGTGACATTCCAAGTCTCTCATCTGATAATAATTCCCTACTTTCTCCATGGAATTATTTGCACAAATTGTGTCCTTTTTATAGAGGGGTTAATACCGTCATACGTCTTCAAACCCCCAAACCCTAGCTCTCCCCTAATACATTCTGTGAAGAATGATTTATGTGCTTGAGCGACATATTACAGTTAATAGCGTGGAAAATTGAATCTAGTTTGGAGACTGTATGTTGGAGGTATCTGTTATGAACCAGAACCTTTAATATGCTTATAAATCCCCATTGTTTTAGCACATGATATAGTAATAGGATTATCCTACACTAAGCCCTTGCCTCTGAGCGTGGCTTGTCATTTCCACTCTCGTGTCTTCATGCTCGAAATTCCCGAGAGGTCAATGTTTCAGGAGTGAAAGAGTTAGCTCCCTTTGATCAGAAATGCTACTTGTGGAATTCTTTTTGTTCAGTTAATCGCATTGAAAGGTTAATTTTTATTGAATTTAGGTCTTGTTACAAATTGAATTGTTGTAACAAAAAATCTTACTGATTTTATTTCTGTTGAGTCTTCGAACTGTTTTGCTTAGGTTGAAGAACAATATGGGATATTTTATGAATGCTTCAATGGGTGTTTTGCCATAATGGTCTGAATGAGTCGTTTTATAAATGTTCTGTTTTCCACTCATTAATGAGCCTTAATGGCTAATGTTTCAAAGCAGGAAGGAATGAAAAATGGTCAAGTGCGTCTCTTGTAATGCTGAAAAAAATAGAAATTTCTTCTCTTAATCTAGTCGATATTCTGCAATGCGCAAATGATATACAGAACAGAGTGTGATGGGCTATTATTTCTCAATGTGTTTTCTCGCACAAAAATTTGCACATTTTTTAGTGATCAATTCAGATTTTTTAGTCTATGCTTGTCTAGCACTTGTCAGATACTTCAGCTCGAATAAATGGTGAAAAAGTTATCAATTGCAAACAGAGGTTGATATCAAGCATTTGCAGAAGGGATTTAAGCGTCTTTACGTCCATTTGGCTGTGTCAGACGGTGTGAACATTTTGTTGTCAATTGCACAATCATTACACTGTAAACAAACTGTCTGTCACTGGAGTGTTTGCGTAATCTGGCGGGAATGAGCGTCCATTTCGGTGGTTCATTTCGAGTGGAATGTTGAAATGAAAATAATGTAGTCTAGAGGTCAAAAATGGAATTTAAAATATTTTAAAATATTTTGCAAACACACTTGGGAGCATGAATGATGGCTGACAGGACATGTATGTTACCTTAGTGCAATGTATCATGACAGACAAGTAGGACGAGGGTGAAATTGATGACTTTGAGTGCTGGTTCATTTCATTGTACAAAATGCCCTTACACTGAGTCAAGTGAATTCTACTTCACAAGTCAGTCATTTTTTCACACAGAAGTCATGTGATCAGATAATGAACTTTAACTGTTGAAAGAATTACTTTGAATGCAAAAAAATTCTCTAATCGTGCCATGAACATTCACATAGTTAATGGAATTTGGCACATTGTAAATTTTATTATTATTATTGTTATTATTATTATTATTATTATTATTATTATTATTATTATTATAATAATTGTCAGGATTAAAAAGATTCTGTGTTAATAAGTAGTTCTGTCATAATATCATTTGTAGATATGGAGAAATTCTTGACAGTAGTTGTCAGGAAAACAGAATCTCAAGAATACTTGGGTCTTCCTTAAATGGAAATCTGACAGTAAATACTTTGTTATCCAAATTAATTCTGTAATATTCCACACCAAGAATAAAGTTCATGTACATTACCTCAAAAGGATGAATTATAATACAACCTTCGAAAATGAGTTCATCTAGCATAATTGAAATTAGCAATTTACATTTAATTTATAATAAGCTAAATTTATGATAAGTAATCAAAAAACTTATACAACTATCAAGACAAGACAAAAAATATAAGCCCAATTTGTTACCTCCCCTCTACCTTGCAATAGAACACATATCTGGAATTCTTTGCAGGTTGATTTAAAAAAAACAAGACTTGGAACAGTGATTTGTGTATCAGAGCCGAGTAGAACAACGTCCTGCAGACCACCAGATTAGCCGGGCCAGCAAATTCCCCAATTCATCGCTAATAGGACAACTAATTACATAAAAGGTCACTTAAACGTATCGCCAGGATCCCATCCATCCTTAATCTGCTGCTAGATGGGAGACATAGGAAATATATGTCCTTCTTTACTGGGTCATCTGCAATGTACGTAGAACCACCCTCCTGCCCTAGGCTTCAATCAATATTCTTTTAAGCAATTGAGTATGGCTTAACGAACATGTAATAGTCACTAAACACTTGCCAATGTGTAGGTTTAGTTAACGTCGTTATACTGGCGTTACCAAGGGCTGCCTTGCAGACAGGGTTACTTGGTAATGAATTAAGATGATTTATTTAAATTGATTTCTTTTGCGTTTTGTAAATTTTTAAAACAATCAGTTTTCTTAAATGTAAAGTCTTTTTTCAGTTTTTGCTTCAAAAACTCTTTAAAGCTGCAGACCGGTAATCAGACATCACATTTTTTAATTTTTTACTTTATTTTATTCAAGTTATATTTGTTATAGAACATCTGTTGTCTTGACCTTGTTGGAGGGAGTGAGTGCGAAAGTAGAATTCACATTTGCTGAAGTGGTTTTTTGCTTAAAAGAGATTTTACTAAAAAGTTCTAAGAAGCTGACATCATGCATACAAGACTAGAAAGTTGAAAGGGGATTTTTAGGAATTAATGCAAATGAGTTCTTGTACCTTTAATAAAATGAGAAAGGTTTTGAACAATTTATCAATGATTTTTTCGTTTAGTTTTGTAAATTATTACAACCAAAATGTGTTTTTTAAAAATATGTTTTATTCAGTTATTGTTAAAAGGATTTATTGTCCTGTGATCATAAGTTTTGATGCATTTCTTCCTTTTTTAATCCTTTTTCAAAATGGATATCTACAAATGTACCAAACTGACCCCACGATATGGGAATGTAGGAGTCTGGAGATTGATGAAATATGCAGAAATTGACACATTCACAGACACCCCATCTTCCATCAAAGGAACATAATATTGGCTTTATATTACCGTTGTCAGTTTCATTCAATATGAAATAGAGGTATGTACTAGTTCACCCATGGTGGAGGTTTTTCACCTAAATAGATTGCAAACATGGAAAAATTTGGATTCATGTTTTTTTTTCAGATCCTGATTTCAATACAAATATGTATTTTTGTTTTTTGGTTATTTTTCTGATGTTATACAGTGATTTATAAAATGCGAATTATTGAAACTGACAAGTTGAGTTATATTTGATATTTACAATTTACAATACAGAAATTGGCATCTGGTATTGAGTACATTTCGCCCTTGAAGCGCAGGAGTGTAGTCAAAGGGAGATAACTGAGTATTTGATCAATGAAAGCAGAAACAGCAAAGCACTGATGGATGACAACGTTCACGAGTACATTTCAGACTATGTGGGAAGTGGATGAAATCTCTAGTGGTTTGATGACATTGTGTACCTAACTGACCAACAAAATAACAAATTGGCCTGTCTTTTTTCTGATTGTTTTATTGAAGTAATGCAGGATTGTCATGCTTTATGTTTGAGAGGAATGGTAATAATTTCAATATCTTTGGTTAAAAATAGTTTCATTTTGAATGGTGTCAATTCCACATCTTTTTACATGGAATGTTTATGTAACTGTGTAAGCAGATATTTAACATTTTTTTCGTCAGTCTAATTTGTCTTTTGAAACTTTGGGAAAGCTTGACATAAAATCATATTTCCAAGTTTATTTAGTTTTATGATAGGCAACATAGTAAACCCTGTTTTCTTTAAGTGGTGCATCGCAGACTTGGTGATTGCTGCAGCATTAATAATATAAATTCTAGGAATGTTTTTGGTAGTAATTGTCGGAGTGATAAGTTTTATAGTTTGGAGGATAGTTTCTCTATATTTTAAAATCACATTAACATTTACAAGAGTGTTTGTAAGAGCTTGAGATGAACGCTGCCATAAGTGTCAGTAGTCATCATGTACAAACGATCAGGGAAACATGATATGGATGGCATTTCAAGGGCAGCGTTACACGAGGAGCAGCAGCCTTTAATTCATCACTTTTTTTGTGTCAAAAAGGATTTCATACAGATTTAAATCCCATTAAAGCAAGAAGGCTTAGTACACCTTATCTAAATGTATTTACGACAAGTTTATGGAGATTGTGCGCGAAATCTAGATAAAGGGGACATATGTCATCTTGGATAACATGCTTGCCACGTTCACTCAGAAAATAATCAATAGTTGTTTTTTTTATCAGCTTGAGAGAGCTGATTTAGTTTTTATTAAATTTTGTCAAGTAAAATCAACTTACGTTATTGTTATTTAAGCATGAATGATGCAGAGTGTATCATAAATAATGTGTTTTTAGTGGTTTATATATTGGTTTGAGAGAAACTGTCTAATAATCCAGGATGCAGATAAATTCAATATGTGCATGTATGTTGATGTTAAAACAATGTGGTGTTTAGTGTAAGACTCAATCTCATTTAAATCAGATCTTAGTTGTCGCTACCACTAAACAAAGATCTGAAGACATCCCATTACATGATTACGGGTCACGTCAGACCGACCTTGCGCAAACTTTGACCGACCAATGGAATGACTGACAAGAAGTCAACATTAGCCAATCACAAGGCAGCTTTCTCATGCTTTACGGCACTAATTTCAAATTGGCTACTACACCTCGAAACATATTTTGACAAATTCCCGATTAAAAATTTGAAACCCGAACAAAAGAACATTCTCGAATGCCTCATATATGGTCTAGATTGTTTCGATTCAGTCGTTAAGCCCGTAACTATCGTTCGGAATACCAGTTTTGAAGTTTTTGAGGCTGTATGATGAGAAATCACATTCCGACTGTCCCTTTCATGATCTGGTAAGCGACGCTCTGATTGGTCGGATGAAAGGTCGCTCTGACGTGACCCCTAATGGGATGTCCTCAGATCTTTGTTTTGTGGTAGCGAGAACTAAGATCTGATTTTAATCAGATTGGTGTAAGACTAAAAGAAATAGCCTGTGTTGTTTCATTGGATGTATTTATTAAAGGAGAGTTGGGCTTGGTGAACTACCATGGGTAGATAGGGTAGCCCTGCGGTCCCGGTGTTCACTTGAGTTTGAATCTGGTCTTAGGTACACGCTCCCCTGTGTGGGATCAGACCAGGAAAGTTTCTCAGTGCCATCTTCTTGTTCCAAGGTGTAACATTCTATGACACAATGTAACATTCTTGTAAGATGTAACATTCTTGTTGGATGTGATGTTCTTGTGGTAAGATGAGATATTCTTGTAAGATGCGATGTTCTTGTTTTCGAAAATGACATTCTTGTAAGATGTAACGTTCTTAGATGTGACATGCTTGTTATTCAATGTGAAATACTTGTAGGATGTGATATTCTTTAAACTGTGACATTATTCGTAGAACAATGTTCTTGTTAGCAGATGGGACAGTCAACAGTCAATTATGATGGCATCCTCCTCTCTCTCTCTCTCTCTCTCTCTCTCTCTCTCTCTCTCTCTCTCTCTCTCTCTCATATATATATCGAGTATGAGTTGAAAGGCAGACTAGATAAAAATCTTTCTAATTGTCAGTTTACCCCGTTTCATCTGCTCCAGAACATAATACGATATCCAAATTTCTTGTACTATATTACATTATCAATAGCAGAGATCTACCGGTGGTATTTTAAAAATACCACCGGATGTATTTATGAACGTGGACTAGGATCTATTTGTGACATTTGAAATTGACATCTGTTTTTATGAGTGATTGTTTGACAATCCGGTGTCAGGGGTTATGCCCCTTTGATTACTGTTGACACAGTGTTATTGGTCCCCTGCTCCTGGCCACAGAGGCAACTCCCCACACAATTACACTTCCTCCACTTAACGAGTGATGGAGCTTGACGTACAGTGTATCACCATACATGGGTTCAACCCCAAACAGTGAAATCTTTCAGAAATTTGTATTATTAGTTATTTGTGTTGAGTGGATATATATTCGTTAATTAATACAGATATTATTTTACATTTGTACATATACCATGTAATACTAGATTGATTCTTACATTCTGTGTTCGACTGTACCTTCGATTTTGCAAAAGGCAATGAAAACAGAACAAAATGTTTCAGTGTTAAGAGATTTTATTTTAAACCCACTTTAATTTAAAACAATTTAGAAAAATAAATATCGTTATCAAAGCAAAGAATAACAAAGTAGTACAATGATCCCTCGCTACAACGCTACCTTCGTGGTCCAAAAATTGATGAGCGTTATAGATGATCAGCGGTTTAACAAAGGTCGAGTCGTAGATGGTAGATGACCAACAAAACAGTATACATGCTCTGCCTACCTAACACGATCTACGTTGCACGTTTCAGAAGTTGTTTATGATTTATAGCATAAAAAAAGAATTCATCGAGTATTAATATGCGCTTTCAAAAACACAAAAACACATTGTATCCCTTCAGGTGAATAAGCAAGTAGATCTATAACAAACTTGGTCAATAAAAGTATGACATTCTAATAAAAGCAAGTTCCTGCCTTGCTTGATAAGAATATAAACCAGTTGGAGTAAGAGTAGCAGGATGTGTCCAATTTCAGGGGAAATATACAATTTCGTAATTATCAAGAGCTCTGTCATTAATATTGCATAGAAAACATGACAATCCTGGATCATTAATTCAGAAACTGTTGTCAATAAACACACAGAAAACAAGAAGGAACAAATTAAAAACCAGCATGGCTTTCTGTCGGATCCGTTTTCACTGCAGAGATAATGTCACATGGAAATATCTGACCATTCCACACAAAAAGGATGACACATAAAAACTGACTCTGTTATTGGCATTTGGTATCTCTCATCACATTACGCATGGAGGTATTGAGAAATGGACGATATTATGTTTCAAGATACAATTTGTGACAGTTGCATGAATTTTTATTCAAATCTTTGCTAGCCCTCGTTTATCTGGACGGAATCAGCAATGAGAGGTCAGTGGAGGGGATAAACTCTAAAGTGGAACCAATATCACAGGATTACATTGCTGTCAATCAAACGTCTTTGCATCAAACTTAAGTACCGTTAATAAAAATTCATGATAGTAGAGAGCAATATTATGTCAGCTGCGGAGGTGGGGGTTCAGATGAGGTTTGTTCTGGGGTCCTTAATCTCTATGTACCCAGGGGATCATCCTGTCAGGGCTAAAGAAAACAGCGCATATTCTTTGTCCAGAGTTATATCAGCAAGTATGGTCTTGTGGTCATCAGAAATGTACATTAAAACAGGGGCATGCTTTCACAAGTGCAGATCACGCATGTGGAATTATTTCTTGTCAACCTGCAAACTCTAAAACGAAATTAATTTCATATGAAATTCGATCATTTAATGCATAAAGGGTTAGTCATTAGGATTTTTCTTTGAACCTGGATTAGGCTTCCATTCTTGCAATGAACCCCTTGATCCAAATTGAGTTTTTTAAGGAAGCTTTTTATTCAGTTTCAACTTTTGATGTTGGTAAATTATGTGAACATTTGTTAGCAGTTGTTTTGATGTGTGCTATTGGGGGCCTGGTGGATAATAGTTTAGTAGAGCGAGATGTGTTATGGCTACCAGTGGTTGTAATCTCCAGATTGATGTACATTTCAGTCAGTGTTTGACAGATATGTTATTAGGGTCGGCAGTATATGTACATGGTAACAAGTGCTTGTTGTTTCAAGAAGACACACATTTCATTAAGATAACAGCTGATGGTATGGTGATTACATGTGTCAAAGGTCAGATAGATACAGCTGATGATAACTTAATAGATGTTGATTTCACCAAGAAATGATATCAGTGTGATTGCATTTCAGTTTGTCAATATCATAAAATAACATTTATGGAACTTCAGATGTCATTTTGTTCATTATTCAAATAAAATAACACTTATAAGGTCAAATAAACATGTCAAGCTTACCAAGAGATATACAAGGCTGACATTATGGCTATCTTGGATTAAGTAAATACGTCAATTGCAATCAGCGTTGTCTGTTTGTCTGTGTGTCCTGCACAAAGTTGTCATTAGGTAAAGGCCAGGGGTCATCCTTTGTCGCATTAGCTGTCCTTGATGACCACCAGGTGGACACCGGAAGAGGTTACCAGTCTGACCCGTGGAGTCAGAGGTCAGGGAGAAACTATAAATTGGAAATGAAATTTAGATTAGGATGAAATTAACCATTATCCATTGGTCCAAACTGTTTCCTGTTTATTGTTTTCGAAGCACAGTTTCACGTGTTAATCCAAGTGATGCAGTTCCTTGGATATATTTTTCGGATTAATAAATTAGCAAATCATTGCAATGAAGTAATGACAGTTGTATTAATATAGCATTCCTAACAGTAGTCATGAGGAAGGTAGGTTTTTCCGACCCAAAGGGTTTCACTGTATGTGAAATGATTTTTTGCTTTGCCCTGTAGGATGAGATGGTAATGTGTCAGTTAACCTTCTAGCACCTCACAGGCAGTTTGGATGAATACTCCCCAGGGAGCTGAGAATGAAAGTCGAGTGCACACTGATCCATTGACCGGAGTAATAAAGTAGCGCATTGAGCATTCTTTAGGGTGTGGATTTAGCGTATTATAAATAGGCTCATTATTACTGTTACTGGGGGCGGTCGGGTAGCCTAGTGGTAAAGCATCCACTCGTCACGCCAAAGACCCGGGTTCGATTCCCCACATTGGTACAATGTGTGAAGCCCATATCTGGTGTCCCCCACCGCGATATTGCTGGAATATTGCTAAAAGCATCGTAAAACCATACTCACTCATTCACAATTACTGGACAATTCAATGAATTAAAAAATCATATGAAGTACATCAGTTGCCCATTCTTTAAATAACATTTGTGAAAAAAATGGAAATTCACGACAAAATATCTTTTTCTGGAAGTAAAATGTGATCAAAATGGACAAGATTTTTCGAACGAACAGGAAATGCCCCCCTAATCCATAACATGCCTTGTAAAAATTCACATTTTTTTAAACATGAAAAGAGCTGAGAAGAAAAAAGTGCCTATTGTATTGTCAACATAGGCACCGTGTCCCCTCGCCCTAAATTTACCTGTAGTGAGGATAACGAGCCCTCTTCTACCTGTTTGTTCGCTGTTCTTCCTTCAGACGCTGCGCTGTGTCAATACTTGCGAGTCAACGGGTTAAATCTATGTCCGAACTGTCGGTCAGATTTCTCAAGCTCTTTAGAGCCTCAGCTATGTTGGCAAAGCGACTGCTTTTGAAGATACGAGTGACTCTCCTGTCTGAGAAGATGAGAAAAGTTCATTACGGGGATATAAGATTGTTGACTGAAGGCATTCATGGACACATGTGTATATTTAGCATGTTGAAGATATGCTCACTATGTTCCAAGTTATTTGTGTTTAACTGTAAATTGGCTTGGCACTTGGTTAAGAAATCCTTCCTAAATGATTCTTTGATTGTGAATTATGATATTTCAACGTGACACCTCTACATTATTCCTCAAACCCAAATGTTAAGTTGAAACAGATGTGATTAATTTGTCTGTAAACTCGGGGAAGGGAAAGGTCAATTGCAGTTTCATGGCATTTTATGATGTTGACTATTTACATAATAGGATTTGGATGTGGTGTTGTCTATGCTGTGTCAGGGATGGTCCTGTCAAAGGAATATTTGTTTGTCATTAATTACGTTAGTGAATATGTAATATAATAAAGTCCACTTTATCTAATATTAACTTTAGAGATGTGTTCTGAGGAGGAGATTGCGTAAGTGGATAAAGAAGAGGGTGCAGCACCCGTCGTCTCTCCCCCCCCCCCCCCCCCCCCCAAAAAAAACCAACAAAACAAAACCAAAAAATAGCCAACTCAACTTCACCCACCTTTGTTTTGAGTGAGTATGATTTTCTGCTGCTTTTAGCAATATATAGGGGACGCCAGAAATGGGCTTCACTCATTGTATCCATGTCGGGAATCGAACCTGGGTCTTCAGGGTTAAGAGCAACGCTTTAACCGCTAGGCTACCCGACTGCCCCCCTTTGTTTTGAAGCAAACTCAACATTTATACATTCCGAAATAATGAATACATTGCAATGGAAATATCTACTTACATATATCACCTAAGACTAACAACCACTATAACTCTGCAATCTAAGCTCTATATATCTTCAGGTATGAAATTGAAATGGAATCAGTTTTTTTTGTAACAAGACGTGGGGCAGTGGAGTGGTCTAGTGGTTAAAGCGTTCCCTCGTCACGCCGAAGACCCAAGTTCGATTCCCCACATGTGTACAGTGTGTGAAACCCATTTCTGGTGTCCCCCCAACCATGATATTGCTGGAATATTGCTAAAAGCGGCGTAAAACCACACTTACTCACTCACTGTAACAAGACGTCCATATTTCAGTCGATTGAATGATGTCCTCCATTGCACAAACATGGCAGATGGATTTCTTCCATTGGACATGGAGAAACTGCATTTCCCAGCTGCTGATTACAAAACCTATTTTATTGTGCGAGCAGTATGTCATGTGTGCAAACTTTATTGATTTACGCAGGTAATAACTTGCCTCTTTGTTTACAATTAGCTTGCACTTAATGGTAGAAATCACCTACTGCTGAAATTAGCATGGATAATGAGAGACTGTTCTGTGCTGTTACTTGGTGCTGAACAGGGAAGTCAAGCTGCCTACGAGTTTCCAGCCTTGTGATCTGTTAAATTTACAGTAAAAAACATTTCGAATTGTTTAAGTTTGTTCTCAACTCTTTGACCTTTACAGTGTGTGAGTGCCTAGCAAACCAATGATTAATAGGACAGAGTTGTGAACCTTTTATTGGCTGTGGTAAGTAGTCCTATTTCTTTAGGTGATTAAAGCTTTAATTGAAAGATTTGCATCACATTTCTCGAAGTAATGTTAGAGTTACAACTGTCGTAAGTCTGGGTTTTGGACAGGAGTTACAACAGCTACAACATCAATAGGATTAACTTGTGTAAAAAATCCAGGATCTCGTCTCAAAAGATGATGCAAATATACAACTCCAAAGAAGTTACAGAACACACAATTTTTTCATATGACTATAGTTAATCTCTCACGACGTGAATAATGTCATCAACTATCTACTATCCGCAAAAAGTTAAGTAGGGAGAAAAAAATAAAGTAGGAGCCTGAGTTTTTAAGATAATTTTTTAACAGGTTATTATTTAGTATTTTGAATGACTTATTTATATGTACAGCAACATTAAGCTGAGGTTTTTAGCATTATGGTTCTCGTTTTTGTTTTTTCACTTTCACGTTTCAGTTTGTCGGAGTTTGCAGATTCGTAAACCAAGATTTAAAAAAGTCTGGCCTCAAAAAGACCTTATGTTGAACTAAAGTACTAAAAGGTTATTACCTTTTTAGAATGTATAACCACAATTCTCACAGTTGGGGCTGAATGTATAGAAATTATACTGAAAAATACCTAAGTTGCTCTTTCTATGGTAATTATCAAGCAGTGAAGCGGAATGGAGTCAGCATTACTCCTTTCTTGGTATATAGTCATTTTATGCCTGGAATCTACCCCTTACTAGCAAAAAGGCCAAGCCTGAGTGACTAACGTCAAACAATGTGTGGGATATCTGAAGCGTAGAGATGATCTATTCTCTAGGTGGAAGCATGGGAGACATTACTGGAAACTGCTTTCCTAACTACCTATTATGTTAAGTTTCCAGAAATACTATTCTTTATGCTCAAATGGTTCAAAAGAAAAACTTGAAAAGAAAATATCACTGAGGTTTGTGGGTGAGTTCATGCTGACAATAGGATGGTAAGTATGTTTGAGAACTGGCTTCACAAATATCCATCGGTAAATGAACTTTGGGTAGCATATGAGCTGCATTTATTGTCCAAATCTGATCCCCATTTCTAAGGGCAACAGTGGAACCTCGAAAACATCAAAAATTGAATCTCTACGTTAAGCTACTCTCTGACTTCTTGTGTATAATAAAGCTCCTTTGTACCCCTGGCATGGTCTTGTTATCTTGGAGGGGGGTCCTCTCTACCTGTCGTGCTTTACAGGTGAGTTTTATTGTCCGTGCAGGTTTAAGAACAAGCGCTTGTGGTCAAACAGACTTTTGAACAATGGGGAGTATCAGTGACCATGTTTTGCTTAGTGGGATTAGCAGGAGAGCAGGCTCGGACAAAACGATGACCCTGTGTGGTCAAGCGGTCAGGAAGGACCCTGTGACCATAGTGCACAGGGCACAATGCCCCCCCAGCACACAGCAACGCCCTCTAGGCTGGGCAGGTGGACGGAGGATGATGAATTGAACATTAACATAGGACACGCCCACTTACTTAAACATGCTCTTCTGGTTTGCTCATTAGCACTACAATTAAGTCTGGATTTCTCTGCACCAGGCACAGTAATTGATAGGAAATGTTGCAGCTCACTGAATGATGATTTAACATACAGACTCTTAAGGGAAGGAAAAGGGTTCTTCTGAGATTTACTGTAGATCAGAGGGGAGGGCGGGCTGTAGAGAATCAAGGGTCACCAAAACCACGTCAAGCTAAGAGTGGGGTCAGTAAGTTAAGAAGTTTATGGAGGGTAATTAAAATGACTTCCACTTTAATGTGAAAAAAATAAAAGTACAAAGTTGTTTTTTTGTCAAGAAGGGAGACTTGGTCATCCCAAATGATGAAAAACATTTATTGAAGGTAAAAATGTCAGTTGTAATTAGTTCTGATGTCCTCTTTGATCTGTTTGTTTGTTTGTTTGTTTAACGCTGCACTCAGCAATATTCTGGCTATTTGACAGAGTGATACAAACTATCGAGTCTGGGCCAGACAATCCAGTGATTGAAATCATGAGCATCAATCTACCCAACTGATGGAAATTTGGTCCATTAACAGTCATTATTATGATATCATGTGGTTTATTTCCAAAGGAATCTATTTTTTTAATTCTAGTTTTGATTTTCTGTGCAAGATTTTTTTATGTTCACCCCTCGTATTATTTCTTTTGTGAAGAGTTGAAAAGCTTTTATGTATCTATAGAAATGACATGAGGATACTTGCCCAAACAAGCCATGTTCTTGTCAATTTCATGCTGATTACATTTTGTCACCTAATTATCCATATCTTAATGTGTCATTATCTTTATGCATGAAAACATTTTCTAAACACCTTGACTGCGAACCAAGCTGTTATGACTCCACGACATGATCTCTTCCGCACTGACCAGGCCCATTTCACAGTCCCCTTTATATCAGTAATGCGTATATCACATGAAATGGACGACTCACTTGTAAACAATGTGAATATAGTGTCGTTATTGCCTAGGTGGGTAGTAACAGTAGGTGGCAGTTGTTCATTTCACCATGTATATATCACACTGGTGTACATTTCACTGTGGCGACAGTGTTGTGGATTTCAGGTGTGGTGCGGGTGCGGGTCTACAAGTGTACCAGTTCATGTCATTACATACCATAATTGACAGTGATGAAGAACCTATTTCACCCACTCGATGACAGTTTATGAAACAAACTGGTCATTGGGTGAATGGTGTGTTTATTTAATTGGGTTTTTGAGGCCCATTTCGGCAGGAAGTCACGATGAATGAAATGGATATCCCTGTTGTATTTCGCCTGTGTCCTTTTGTCCATCATGTCTTGGGTGCAGCGCATGTCCCTAGCTACAACCCACTGTGAAATATACATCTGGTGAATCTCGCCAATATCGCAATTTCAATATAAACAGCTGTTCAAAACTTTTCCAACCTGGTAGAAATCTATAGCAGTGTGTGAGCAGACATATTCCACAAGCTCTTGTGAGAAAATGGAGTCAATTTCACTTGTGGTACATACCTACCAGTATACGATCAATTCTAAAGGCAAGCTATTATTGGTAGCATCAATGAATATATCCATTATGCATATAGGAATAAAGTTGGTGTGTTAAAGGCCTTTCATCCTTCTTGTCACAATGGCTTGGGATGAAAGAATAACTAAGTGTAAAATTTTGAAAACAAGTCATTAGGATTTATTGTCAACCTTTCAGAATGACCTTGTGGCTGTTTTGTTTAGGTTTGATTTCTTTATAATTCTGCCCATAGTCCTGCATTCAATGTGTCCAATGATGGGAAATTAACAACTCTTTTGTGAGGCCAATGAGTCATATTTGAATCAAATCCCTGTACATTTCTGAAACTGACGATGGTATGTATGTTACATAGATCAGGGGGCGGTCGGGTAGCCTGGTGGTTAGCTCGTCACGCCGAAGACCCGGGTTCGATTCCCAACATGGGTACAATGTGTGAAGCCCATTTTTGATGTCCCCTGCCATGATATTGCTGGAATATTGCTAAAAGCGGCGTAAAACCATACTCACTCACATAGATCGGGACCTGTGAAGGTCTGGGGTAGAATAGGTCTTCAGCAACCCATGCTTGCCGTAAAATGCAACTATGCTTGTCGTAAGAGGCAACTAACAGGATCGGGTGGTCAGGCTTGCTGACTTGGTTGATGCATGTCATCGTGTCCCAATTGCGCAGATCGATGCTCATGATGTCAATCACTGGATTGTCTGATCCAGACTCGATTATTTACAGACCACCGTCATACAGCTGGAAAATTGCTGAGTGTGGCATTAAACAACAAACATCCAAACAACATAGATCGGATGTCGTATATGGAATATTGTAAGAGGTTTCTGTTCGACTGCCAGCCATCGAGAGACACAGCCTCAGAATTTACGTCCCAGAGTCAACTGTAATAATTCATTTAAATGATAAAACTCGAGTTAAAACAAACTCATTGCAGTTTTGTTCAAAGCAAATCCAACATTATTAGATGTTATGTTAGCAAAGAGATGTATTGCACCCTGATTTACTATTTTGATGTTGACAGTCGATTTCTTGAAATTGTCTTTATTTGTCAGATTGAGTCCAAAGGGCTGCTGTTATGCTTGGGAGGTAATCCTTTGTCAAACATAAAGGTTGTATATAGCATTTATACAACGTAATGTGCAAAGATATTTGATAGAAATCAATATCAATTTCGGATCGTCAGTTTCAAAATGGCGTCAATTTCAGTACCAGATATACAGGGGTGCTCCAAGTAAATGACAATTTCTCGGTTGTGTGTAAGTTTCATGTAGCTAAGTGGCGTTAGGCATAAAATATACTCATCAATTTCAAGGCTCGTCAGTTTGGGCATGCGTCTATACATCAGCACTCAATACAGGTATGCCAAGGGAAGTGAGCAGGACGCACAGAGATGAGGCTATCTCGTTAAAGGCAGGTTTCAGACAGACTGGCTCCTTGGAGAAGTCACAGATTGCCGTGTACATTGCTAGTCACGTAACACTCCTTTCTTATCGCCATGCTTATTGCAGTTAGCCTCTGTGGTCCTAGCTGTGTAAACTGCTGTAGACAACACTTGGATCACTTCAAGGGACGTCAGTCATGCACAAATCAACTTCTTGTCTTTAATCTACAACAAAGGCTTTAATTTCATTTAAGTATGTTTCAATGAAAATTCAGTTTGTGTTGATAATGAATGTTTTAAAGATTAATTTTTCTTAAATTTAAGATTGAGAAAAATCTTTTTTTATTTTTTATAAAAAAAAATAATCTACTACACTGACTTTAATTTAATTTAAATATGGTTTCATGAAATTTCAGTTTGTGTTGATTACAGATGTTTTGAAATTTGATTTTAGATAAAGATTCCAGATTTAGGAAAATCTTATTGTTTCTTTCATTTGGTTAAGGTGACACATGTTTTAAACTTTGTTACATGAGGATTGAAATGAGAGCTATTTTTAAAATTTAAGAGACCTCATATTTGAGTTTTCAGTATTTAGAGTTAGAAATCTGGTAATCTTTTTCTTTGTGTATTTCACAAAGAATTCGACTGCAGTCATTGTGTCGGCTAAAGACTGAAATATTTGACACCGAATCCTGCTTTTTCTTTCCCCTTTTTTCCCCGTTTCCTGAATTTAAAAAAAGGGTTTTATTTCAACTTCTGTTTCTTTTCATTATGGAAACAAAGGGATTTCAGTGATGTCAGAGTGAGGTGCTGGACGACGTCAACTATCACATGACAAAGAAAGTTCCCAGCACCAGTTCCCTTGCATTATTCTTTGAATTAGGAGAAAATCTCTAATTTCATTGTCTGCAAGCCTAAAATCCAAGTTCCTGGTTCCAAATTTACCGTAATCCTGATTAGACAGAGTAGCGAAGAAGTCCCTAGGCCCACACAGAGGTGTGTCTATCATAGAGCTGTCACAAATGTCACTCACTTTGTGTAATTAACATGAAAAAGATGTGAAATCAACGACTTAATGCAAAACTAGGTCCTCGACGTTCCTTTCACTGGAGTTGCGTTTGAAATTGGAATTGCATATTTTGAAGTTGAACATTTTCCTAAATTAGCTGGAGAAGAATGATTATGTAAGATTTTTAAATAACTTTGCATGTTGGTTGACAATGACCAATAATTGATTTGTAAAGAGACAATAACAAATTTGGTGGAGTTGAAATTAAGGGGTTTATAATGTAATTTACATGGGGCCAGAGCCCTTGTTTCTACTAGCACACAGACTACACCAAAGAGCAGGGATTGATGGGCTTTTGAATTTCATTACAGCCGAAGATTCAGGTCTGCTGGCTGTGTCAGTTTTAATAGTCCGAGCACTTCATAATTAGCCACTTTTAATTAAATTGTTCATTGCATCACAAAGCACTTTGGCCCCAGTGAAAGTTGCAACCTTTCTGGAGGTAAAAGCATGTCAATTTCACTCACGCTTCGCTCCCCCTTTGAACTCAGGGTTGAAACATACAATTACTCATGTCAAGCATCAACTTGAAATTGAACACCTGTACATTTCACCTGAAATTAACGACTGGTCATTGGGGAAGTAAATACAGGAATTTTGTCGCAAACCTTCTCCCTTATAGGGCATGTAATTATAGAAGTACATCGTAAATTACACCTTAAACTGCCCCCTGTATTTATTTTAACTCCGGGGGACAGTAAAATTGAGACTGAAGGTCTTCGGTTAAAATCCCTTCTTCTCATCAATTCACTAGATAATAGACAAGCGGAATCTGCAAGTGATCGGCAATGCCTGCAAGAGACAGATCGGGCTTGTCTACTGCATGTCCATTTCGCTCTTCATTTTGTAGATTGCAGTCTGTCCGCTCCATTCATTACATCCTTGATACCCCCGGGGCCTTTAATTACTAGACACAAGACTGATTACATAACTGTGAAAATTGTAGGTTTACTTAAATACTTTGAACTGTCAAAGGTCAACCAATGATGCCTCATTAATTAAGTTGGAAAGAAAGTAAATCCATAAAAATTATAAGAGGTTCTTCCAATAAACTCCCTGCTTTTCAGAATTTCAGTGGGCGACGTGTCTTGTGGTTCCTTTGATAAGAACATCAATGGGGGACAAGATGAAGATAAATACCTCAGTAAAGTAGATGTTATTTGGCCAAAGAAGCAGTTTTGCGTTTTCAAGATCAAAGATTTCAAGATACACTGAAAACTAAATTTGCCATTTTTTCATGTTTAAATGGTCTACTTGAAGGTGCCATAGCCACAAACGAATTAAAATGTCTACCGGTTGTTAGGTTCCATTGCAGGGAAAGCATTGATGCTGGGACCATTGAAGTGTGTGTCTGGAAGTGTTTCATGCTCCGCTTGGAAATTATCAATTTGGTGCCATGTGTTTGTCATTACAAAAAGATATTCTCTTGTTTTGAGAAAATTGAATTAAGTATTTTGTTATCCAAACATGGTTTTGAAGGAGGGGAGGCTATTACACTTGACTAGAAAAGTATCATGTTATGCATGTTGGTGTTCTGAAATGACAAGCTTCATTTGGAAATATAGTTCCTGGAACCGAGATTGTAAAGAGTTTGGTGTTAAAGTCAAAGTTATTCTTTCAGTGATTGTCATTTAGGCTTTGAATATGATGAAAACACATAATGAAATTAAATACATTGATTTGATATTTATCAAATATTTATGTAAAGTCAGTTGTGTTGTTTAACAACCCTGAAAATGGAATTATCTTGTTATGGAATTAAAATACAATATTACAAGATATATTTAATTTAATCTGAGTCTGATATGAAATGTCATTAAACAATAGGTTTATGTAATGTTTGTTTCCTTTTCAACAGAAGACAAATATCAACGAGGATGAACCCAATATAATTTGGTACTCAATTTGTATAGCATCTGTTCTCAACCCTATTAGTTCAACCATACTGCACTTAAATGAAATATTTCTGATTTAATGAAGCCTGAATGACAATTACATTATCTGAGCTTACCCATTTCTGCTTCCATAATGCAGAGAGCTCACACTAAGGGGAGATAACAAGTACAGATGTTGGCTTCAGACCAGATGGGACGAGGGTGATTGGTTCAGGGTGAATTATCATTGACAAGAGTGTTTATTTGATTTGATAGATCTGTATTGTGCTAAAAGGACTCTGAATAGAATGTCCAGTCTCCTGAATAGGCGCCTGTCCACTATGCTTGACCAGTGCCTACTCAAAGAGGGATAATCTAAGATTAATTAGATAAGGAGCTTAGATTCAGATGAGGGTGGCTTTGATGTTCAATGTTTGAGAGCAGTCATGTGGAAGATAGTATCTCTGTCGGTGTGAGCCGTCTGGGCACAAGTGATCTTGTTGTTATTTGTCTCAGTTTGGTTAAGACAGTTCTATGATTTTAATCTCAAATATACCAAATTTTGACAGGATAATCAGTTTGACCGTTTTTAAATGTTTAAAGCACAGATGGACAAACTTTTCGAAATGGTTTAATTTAGTCTGGAGATTTTATCATTTTGAAGACGTTGACAGAAAGAAATAGAATGCACAGGCTTAAATTATCTCCATAATAAAGGTCTTTGATGGCAAGAGCTACTTGGTTTATTTGTATGACAAGACAATTATTACATCATGCCAATGAATAAAGTAGTTACATATCTGTAGACATGTTAGAAAAAATACAATTTTCGCAGTCATGCTTATGCTAATGTCATTTTCATAACCAACATAATTCTTGTCATTCTTTGGAATGTAAATGTAGTGTTCCCCACAAAACTAGTTATTCATGCAATATGTTAAATGGTGAGGCTGGTGAGACAGCACACATGGCATCGTATCCCGACATGTTGGAGGGAGAAAAATATCTGAAATGTCCATTTATTCTTTACATCTTCCATTCAGGTTTTCTTTCAACAAAGAAATAAAAATGTCGGGCCTGACACTGAAATAAAAATTCTCCAAGTGAAATATACATGACATACACATCGAAATTATCCTTATCTCAAATGCTATAGGTCACACCAGACACATTTATTTTTCAGATTCACTATATGGTTTCTTATCATTTAATGGCCATGTTTTTTGCAGTCGGTGCTGACAGCAACATTTTAATCAATTACCAGTATTCAGTGATTTCACACGTACCATATTCGACGTAATAAGCGCCAAGGGCGCTCTCAAAATTAGAAATAAGGGGCTCTTATTAGAATATAATTTTGGTGAAAGAGTCGAAAGATCGTAAATTTTATGGTTTCTGCTGACAGCCTGAAATGATACAAAAGAAAAGTCTGTGTGTATTATACCTGACAGATATATTTTACAGAATTTAATTGCCCGTAATTAAGGGTGCATATAACACACGAGTGCGTATTATACACGAATAAATGTACACGAATTGTGTACATTGATCAGTCGGAAGGGTGCTAATTGGGATTGTTCACTAACCAATATATTGGCAAATATCGCCGTGGGCGCTTATTACGTCGAATACAGTATATTGAGGTGTGTAAGCAAATGGCAGATCACTAATGTCTCCCTGCCAACAATATGGAGACACTCTTGGTTCAATAGAAATATAAAAATATCAAACATATGTGTATAATGCATATATTGCAGTTTAGATTGGATTTATTTATATTGTATTTTTTTTTAAATAATTCCCGAAAACACATTTAGTGCTGTAAATCTATTTAAAAACTACACCAATTGATGATGATGATAGTTGTTCTCATTTCAATTCTCTTTCACTCCCTTTAACTGCGGAAGTACACCGTTGATGTCATCACAAATCTGAAAATGCCACCCTGCACGGAATTGGCTGGAAGAATTGCGAAATGTACTTGGGTCATTTTTATCACATAACTCCCAGCAGTTAAAGTCATTTGACAGCCTTAGGTTGGATCATTTAAGTTGTTTTGGTACTCGTGTGATGAGATCATTTCCACATCTCTGACCAGTGTGTGTTTATGGTCCTTCGTAATGGGTCTCTTTTTGACAGATTTTCCTCTTAATTTGAAGACTAATTCGGAAATACATGTATAAGAAATGAAGCAAATGTTGATGCAAACAATTTTGTAGTCATTGTGACAAATATTATTCAATTTGCCTCTATAAATAAGATCAAACTTGATTCCACGGTCTCTAAGTTTGCTTATAATAAGATTATGCTGGGCTTTCAGAGTATAAAAAACTAACATGAAATGTATTGGAATTTGATCAGTTTCCAAAATCCGATTACTCCAAACAAGTGAAGTGTTATAATTTGTTCCAAAAGGCTAGGGTATGTAAAACTGCCAATTTGCTTTGAACTTGATCTGTCCGCTGAAAAGAATTAGCAAAAAATATCTCCAATGAAGAGGCTTGGTTGTTATTGACTTAAAACGCTATTGGCCTAGTCCATTAGGATGTGCCGTTAGTCGCTCGACTGACGCAAAACATGCGTGAATAGATTTTAATACAGACAAGATTTGTCCAAGAAAATTGAAAATTAGGTTATTGATGGAGGAAAAATGATAAATCAATACTAGTCGAAGGAAAATATTTGAGTTATCTTTCGTTACAAACGAGATGAAAATTACCTGACAGAATACACGTTTCCATCCTGCATTTATTCACAGCAGACAAGAAAGATGGTGGTATGGCAAGGTTCAATTGACCTGGCTCTTTTGCAAGATTGACTCAGAAACTGATCGAAACACATTTGTTTTTTTCCGAAATGGACATCAATGTTTGTGAAATGGACGTCAGTTTCCGTGACATGGACATGCACACTTTGCAAAAATGGACATGTATTTTTATCTTTGTTGGTTAATTTAATTGCACAGCCATGACAACACTGGCTAACACTGTCGAAATTTGATTTCTTCCAAGTTTCTAGAAGCGATCACGCCCAAGAGAGCATGATTACCCATAATGCTGTGTCATGGAGGAAATCGTGGACTGGCCTCTCGTTCCAACACACCTGCTTTGGGCTCAATGAAACGTCAAGCTGTGCCATCGTTTTCTTCCTTCACATCAGGAAACTCATCTTCTGTGAGAAACCTCGCGAAAACATCAGGTGCAAAATTAGCTTTCCAGTCCGGACAGTTTTTCTTCATTTTCTGTTAAGATTCCAAAAAGGCATTTTTGTTGTGAAATAAGATCCAATTTCTTTGTATATTGGATAAATGGTATTAAATGAATGCTTCTGTGATTAAAGCTCAAGCAGTTCATCTCAATATGATGTTTTTCTACGATAATCTCGTCGTTTCCTCTAAGCAGTGTTCTAATTGACACTGATATTGGTTTGAATTTTTTTCTTTCTCTTTGACGTCTTTGACGTTGTACATTTTTGCCAATATAAGAATTTTTATGTTGCTTTAGCACTTTTTACTGTTTAGAGCTCATTTTTTTGGCGAGCAGATGTGAACTGAGCGCTCCGGGCACTGGAACTGGTTTCCGTAGACCAGGATTGTTGGTGTTGTCGCTTCAAAGCTCTTGAATCTTCAGTATGGAGCTCATTTACAAATGAGTAAATTCTCCAGCAGATATTTCTAGTTGATCACCTCTCAGTGGTGTGCTTGTTTGAGATCAGGGTAATCTGTATTGTTCTGATGAGTATCAGTTACTCCATTATGATTTGGTGTGCTGCCTCACCCACCCAGCTGCCGCCCACAACCGTGAACCCAGCTGTCACTCTGCTTCCTACTCAACAGGGCACAGCACCCTCTACCCTCACCATGTCCACCCCTCCCCTCACCATGTCCATCCCCTCCCCTGACCATGTCCACCTTCTGCCCTCACCATGTCCATCCCAACCGTCACCATGTCCACCCCACCCGTCACCATGTCCACCCCCAACCCCTCACCATGTCCACCTCCATCCCTCACCATGTTCTCCCACCCCTTACCATGTCCATCCCACCCCTCACCATGTCCACCCCCACCCCTCACCATGTTCTCCCACCCCTCACCATGTCCGACCCCACCCGTCACCATGTTCTCCCACCCCTCACCATGTCCACCCCCACCCGTCACCATGTCCACCCCCACCCCTCACCATGTCCACCTCCATCCCTCACCATGTTCTCCCACCCCTCACCATGTCCATCCCAACCGTCACCATGTCCACCCCACCCGTCACCATGTCCACCCCCAACCCCTCACCATGTCCACCTCCACCCCTCACCATGTCCATCCCACCCCTCACCATGTCCACCCCCACCCGTCACCATGTCCACCCCCAAACCCTCACCATGTCCACCTCCACCCCTCACCATGTTCTCCCACCCCTCACCATGTCCGACCCCACCCGTCACCATGTTCTCCCACCCCTCACCATGTCCACCCCCACCCGTCACCATGTCCACCCCCACCCCTCACCATGTCCACCTCCATCCCTCACCATGTTCTCCCACCCCTCACCATGTCCACCCCCACCCCTCACCATGTCCACCTCCACCCCTCACCATGTCCACCCCCACTCCTCAACATGTCCACTCCCACCCCTCACCATGTCCACCCCCTCCCCTCACCATGTCCTCCCCAACCCCTCACCATTACCACCCCCACCCCTCAACATGTCCACCTCCACCCCTCACCATGTCCACCTCCACCCCTCACCATGTCCACCCCCACCCCTCAACATGTCCACCTCCACCCCTCACCATGTCCACCCCCACCCCTCAACATGTCCACCCCCACCCCTCACCATGTCCACCCCCACCCCTCAACATGTCCACCTCCACCCCTCACCATGTCCACCCCCACCCCTCACCATGTCCACCCACCCCTCACCATGTCCACCCACCCCTCACAATGTCCACCCCCACCCCTCACCGTGTCCACCCCCTCCCCTCACTATGTCCACCTCCAGCCCTCCCAATGTCCACCTCCACCCCTCACCATGTCCACCCTTCCCCATGTCCACCCCCCACCCCTCACCATGTCCACCCTTCCCCATGTCCACCCCCCACCCTTCACCATGTCCACCCTTCCCCATGTCCACCCCCTCCCCTCACCATGTCCACCCCTCAGCATGTCCACCCCAACCATGTCTCTGTTGTGTTGACATAGATTTTTCCACATATGAAGGAAATAATGACATGATCTGAGGTGACCCTCCAATAAACTTAATGATGTTTATATTCTATCATTTTCTTCATCTCAATATTATTCTGCCGATATCAGAGTTTCAAATTAAATGATTTTCTGATTGTATATTGATTATATCAAAAACAATTTCCTCTGATATATTTTGCCCTCTTTCACCAGGAACCTATTAGAGATGATGTATGTAATCTCAAACAGTACTTTGCACACTAAAGGTTATAGTGTTCCTATGCCAACACAACTTAGTAAATGCAAGGGAGTTTAAAATTCCTAAAGTTACATTAAAAATTGTGCAGTAAGAATTACCTTGCAACCAATGTTCAAATGTCAATTGTTTGATAGGTTTTTCTTTTTCGGTAGAAAGCTGATTTAAAATCGGTCTCATGAGATGCTAAATTGGCATTGTGTCTTGGATGTGTGTTTCAACCCTAGCCTGCAGTGTTATAGAGGGAAATGTACTCACAGACATGTTGTGGCCATCTATGGCTTGTGAGATCCTCTGCCAGCTATGTGTGAATACCTGCAGTGTCTGTCTGAATGTCTGTTGTGTCTGTCTGAATGTCTGTTGTGTCTGTCTGATTGTCTGTTGTGTATATGTATATAATAAAACTAAACAAAATCTAGTTTCCTTGATCCCACAGAAACAGCAGAAAGATTCTTATTAAGACAAAAAAATACAATTTGTTTAAAGAAATGTTTTCATAGACTAAGTGTTAGAATAATGGCAGTTGTGCCTGTGTTAGTGTCTGTGGTGAAGGCAACAGTGTTTTGGCTTGTGTCTGCATCTTCATATCACAGTTTTAGAGGGTTTGGCATTCCCAACACCTGGTGGTATCAGGCCTAGGCTGTCCTAAACAAACTGGCCACGTCACAACGAGTCCTACGACAAATCAAACTGTGACCATGGTCTGTTCATGTCAAGACATCGGTCTTACAAACTATCTTCATAACATGACATTGGTCAAAGTATTTTCATGATAGATGTTTCCCAATTTCAAATTTTCATGTACTTTATAACACAACAGTTTGGTGGATCACCAGCATTTAGGCAGAGAATATTTCATATCATTCTAGATAGGAATTTGATAACAAGATTTTCAAACTGCCTTTGTCTCAAAATCTATGATCACTAGGATTATGTATATGACATGAACATGATCCTGGTGGTAAATATGTACATTTCAAAATTCACGATTCGAAATTTACATCCGTCAATGTGACACGTATGACTCTTCACATCGCTATGTTATTTTATCGGGGGGGGTGGATTTGTGATCTTGTGTTGAGTTGACAAATATTTGATGACGGAAATACTTACGGTAAAGCGGGTGGATGGAGATTGACATGAGGAGTGATTTATTACCGGGTGCAATCCACGCTAGAAACACATCAAGCCATGCTCTTACTTTTGTTTGATCTGTATCAATAAAATCTGTAAACATTCTGTGATAAGTGTTGACAGTGTTTGGGGATCGCAAACAAGACGGGTGTAGCATTTCCCTATTTGAAATACTAATGTCCCATTCACGAGAAAGGATCGTAGTTTTGGCTTTAAGATCCTGAAAATTCTATTTGCTCATATTTTCATACCCAATCCTCTATTTTCACACTTCCTACACTCTAAGCGGAATAACGGATTGATTTTACGGGTAAAAGGGTGCGCTTCTAGTGATGTAAATTGATAAACATGCAAAGAGTCAGTTTCCGCTGTGTGATTGTCATTTCCAGATATTTCTCACCTCTGAACACACGTTGTTGTTATTCTAGTCATTCAAACTGTCATCTTTAGGAGTGTGTCTTAACGCTGACGGCTATATCTCGGGCAATCTTGTCAATATCACTGATAATGTTACACATATCGCACTCAGATCACATGGTGCTTCATAATCTACCTTGTATCACTTGTGAATCTTGGGGTGAAGGATTTGAGAAGATTATGAAAAAAACGTTTTTAATGAAGGTGTTGAAATGTTTGGGTTGTGATACTTGAGATTGTCAGATTGAGAATGACAGGCCTGATGATTTTGATGGCAGATACTGACAAGCTATGTCTGCTAATAAGAATCACTGGTTTTTGGGTTGAAAATTACACTTTGTTTTTTTAATAATTCACACGTACATTATGAAAGGATGAAAAAAAAATTCTCTTTGTCACATTTATAAAAAAAAGGATATCATTTATAATTGAATTCCAGCAATAGTTGGGGGGGGGGGGGGGGGGGGGGGGGGGGGGGGGGGGGGGGGTGTTAGATACTGAAAAAACAGAAGTTAGTGATCATGAAAATATTTTGGGGGATTTTTTTTGTAGTGAAGAATGATGACACAAATTAAGAAAAAATATCCTCCAAAATATTCATAATCCTTAACTTTTTTTGTTCAATATTTGTGTCATGTAGGTTGTTAAATTATGCATTATGTCATTGAAATGCAATGGAGTGGCTATGGACATGTAATTGTTTATTTCAAGTTGCTGTAGAGAGTTAGTGAGTTTAGTTTTAGTCCACTTTAGACAATGTTAAGACAATGTCAAGGTGGGTGACACCACAAATTGGCTTCACACATTGTACACATGTGGGGAATCGAACCCAGGCCTTTGGGAAGATGAGCATACACTTCAACCGCTAGGCTACCCCACCTCCATAATGCCCGCTACAGCCGTCCTCAATCTCAAACATGAACGTCAACTCAGTAAAGCCCAAGTGTGAAATCTACTACCAGTATCTAGTCTCCTTGACTGCCGATTTAAGAAGCAACCTTGCAGGTAACCGAGTGTCGAAAGGTAATCTGATGCACTGTACATTTTGAGTAACAACAAACGGAAATATGTCAGGAATATAACGAAGCATGAGGATTTGCATTGACACCCTAGTGACAGGCAGCAAAATGTCGGCTCACCAGACGACATGGGTGGGGTGGGGGGTGTCATGTTGCCGTGACTACCAAATCACTCATGGGTGGGTTTAGGGGTGGGTTTAGGGGTAGATTTCAGATAAGACATGAGTGATGCGTGCGCGTTATGGAGTTAAGCTCTGGATCGCTGCTCGTCATTGTCGGACCTGTTTTGGTGTGGGAAATCACATTCCTTACTGACTGAGACCTACTCGAAATGTACATGACGTGTGTGTGTTATGAACGTTGGCAGTGCCGCTATTGACAACACATGCAATATCTCCCCATGGCGGTATGTCAGACCATGAGGAATTCAAACGCTGGTTTTTATTATTGATAGACATGATAGTTATATTGAACACTATCAGACCTTCATGAGATTATTTGTTTGATATTATTTTGATATTTAGCTTCACATGAGTATCATTGACAGTATTTTGACATTGTTTGTGACGTGTGTTATGTGGAGACCCTCTTGGTGGTATCAAGGAAGTACTCCACTGAAAGGGACCAGGTTCTCCAGTGATCGTAACTACGATTGTCGATAGTCCCACACTTGTTTATGTTGATATCTTTGTTGAAATATTTCTAAAAGCAGTCAGGGTGGTCGGGTAGCCTAGTGGTTAAAGCGTTGGCTCGTCACGCCGAAGACCCGGGTTCGATTCCCAACATGGGTACAATATGTGAAGCCCATTTCTGGTGTCCCCCGCCGTGATATTGCTGGAATATTGCTAAAAGCGGCATAAAACCTCACTCACTCACTCACTCACTCACTCACTCTAAAAGCAGTTATCCCTTGTAGCATAACGGGAAAGCCAGTCATACAGATGACCCAGTTGAGCTATTGCCCACTTTGGTATATTTTCCGAAGGCCAGTTTAGTATCACCTGCCACGCTATTGCAAGACTGGTAGGTTTGGCAGACCCATTCTTGTGTTGTCACTTGACATGATTTAGCTGGCATGTCTAATTGGGTTGTGGTCTTTTTAATGTTGATTGTGTTAGCCTTACCCATTCCTTTCCTGTTACTCAGGGACCCCCTACAAGCTTGCCACAGTGCTGTGTTTTTATTATCATCTTCCATAAGCATCAAACATAATGTCAACTTCGTTCCCAGCGTATCATGCATTTTATGAAAATTTCGTGATAAAAACACCCTGTTCTCCCCATCTCAGACCCAAGTCAGTTCCTGAATCACTCCCCTTGGGACTCCATCCCCCGATCCCCCTAATCCCCTACCCGCCCCCAATCCCCTACCCCCCATGCTGTAAAAGCAACTCAACCTCCCCATCTCATATTGCTTCCCTCACACACACAAATTTCTGATTCTGTCCCTACCATATCTCACACTAGCCTACACCCCCACTCCCATCCCATCCCAAGTGTAAGAGGCTCCCATCCCCACCACCCCCACCCCCCACCCCCCACCCCCGATGTGTATGACACTCCCCCCACCCCCTACCTCTGTATGTTTGACACAAGACGTAGTCTATTTCACACCCACCGCCACATCCCCACCCTTATGTGTATGACACTCCCACCCCACCCCCCACCTCTGTATGTTTGACACAAGTAGATTTCACACCCACCGCCACACCCACACCCAAGTGTATGACACTCCCACCCACCCCCATGTGTATGACACTCCCACCCACCCCCATGTGTACGACACTCCCACCCCCATGTGTACGACACTCCCACCGCCACCCCCACCCCCATGTGTACGACATTCCAACATCCACCCCCACCCCCATGTTTATGACACTTACCCACTCCCACTACAGCTTTATCGACAGCAAACCAATTTCAAAAACAACCCATCACCTCCCACCCCTATCTCTGACTCCTGCCATCTCACCCCAAACCCCCCATCCCAAAACAGCCAATTACATCCCACCCCATACATCCTCCACCCCCACACACACCCTCAGCCCCCACCTACTCCCAACCCCCTAACCCCAACACTCTCCAAACCAGCATTTCATCTACAACAATTTCAACTCTACTCAGCAAATGAGGGTTTGTCATTTTCTCGCTTATCACGGCCAAAAAACCGATTCGATCAATCATCCCGATCCTCCATGTTCTAGAAGACACGGAGTCTATGTGAAGAACACATCCCCAGCTTCAGTGGCAGCAAAAAACATCTTCGATCTGCCCGTGAAGATTCCCTGTTGCACATCCCAGAAGGATCACCACTCAAGTCGTCAATTTTGATCCTTAAGAGAAGAGATATGTACATATTTGTTCTCTGCTCCTCCATTTGTAAATTACCCCAAAAGGCACACTTTCCACTAGCTCTCCGTCCCCTATTTAAACCCTAAATGGATCCCCCTTGCTCTCTGAGAGATTGATGATCTCCTGATGCTGTAATTAAAAACTAGCTAACGTACTGGCGCCATCAAGAAGAGCTTACATTTGTCCAGTGTTCAAGTCCCTACAGCATCACTGTCAGACAGAAGCCAGGAAAGATTCATTATGTTTTTGACGAGAAATTCACGTGCATTCACGTATGTTGCATATCGGATGCAGCCATTGCTGTTCCACCCGTACCCTAGCGAAGTAAGCTGAATCTCATTCCATTAACATCTTATCACAGAACACCTGTCTGTGAGAAATAGATTAAAGATCCTATTCCATATCTCATTAATTTTCAATTTTTGAAACCCAAATTAAAAGACTTTGTCATTTAACCCTAAGTGTGGGGATTCATATGAAAGGAAATTCAATGATTAAGTGAAATATCTGGTAAAATTTACATTTTGTGATATGTTGTTAAAATTTGTAAATAAGTTTTGAGTTCTTGTATTGTGTTATATTTGTGTTCGGTAATAGTGAGTGAGTGAGTGGGTGAGTGAGTATGGTTTTACGCCACTTTTAGCAATATTCCAGCAATATCACGGTGGGGGACACCAGAAATGGGCTTCACACATTTGTTCTGTAATACGATAGGTGGAACACAATTAGACTCCAACTCTTGCCAGTATTTATCACTCATTCCTAGCTGCCAATCCTGCTGTGAATGTGTTTATCAAACTGCATCAAACATTAACTAATGTAGAGCTAGACTCTGAAAAGCTTTTCGTTGTCTATCAGGCAGCATGTTAATCACTTTCAGACAACGTCATGTTGTGTCATTATCTTCCATATCTGCTAAGCGTCATATTTCATATTTCGATGCCTTCAAGAGGTGTAGCTACTGGCTGTGACCTCTCATTATTTTCATCATTGAAACCAGTATGCTGTCAAATCTATATCAGCATCTTAGGTCACAAAGTTTGTTTTAAAGTTTATGTTCAAAAACTTAACTACAGTTCCTTCGAGTTCACGTCTTTTCACAGATAAAATGATAAAAACAGGTTTTTTCACTCATATCATTTGAAATTAAGAATTTTAAATTCAAAAAATCTTTGATGGAACCAACTCTTATCATTGTGGTGAGTTATTTATGGGATCCAAAATTTTATTTTGGAAAAATAATTTTCCATGTGTAATGATTCTGATGAGAAGTCGTTGACGTCACACTTTTTGCGTCGAAGAGATCATTGGATGTGGATTTTTGATGAGGTGCGAGCAACATTAAATATTGAATCAGCAGTAATGAAAGTAACAATATCATCATGACCGAGGCGACGTGAGATTATAAATAAGTCATAACCAAGAGGAATCAAGGACGAAATCATCGTGTTAGTTTGCCGATTCCGATGAACACAAGCAAGATGTGTTAATGTACACTTGCTCATTTCAAGGAGTGTAAAAGGGGTGTGAAGATTTGTTGTCTCAAAATGTTTTCACACATTATGAGGCTAATCCCAGACACGGCTCCACTAGCTGTTGCCATATTTGCCCAGAGTATCTTACAATAATGAAATTTGGATAAATCAATGTTTTTCATCATGTTTCCTCGAAATATGAGCTGAAATTTGCATTTTGAAAATGCAGATTCTCACAAAAGTCCATGTTTGTGCTACTGAGTGTGTTTGACTTGATAAAAACCAAGAGAACGAAAATTCTTGGAATATGTCATGGCGGACAAAACAGGAAACAAATGGTAATTTCATATTTTTCTGTGGTCATCATAGTCATGGTCTATTAATATGATTTTAAATTTTGTTCCGAAGAGGATTGAAAAACCATGACGGTGTATGCTGAAGATGAAGAAGAATTAGAGGAAGAAGAATTGTAATGTACGAAACACCCTGTTGGGACAAGACAGAGTTTTGTTTGTTTGTTTGTTGTTTAACCCTGCACTCTGCAATATTCCAGCTATATGATGGTGGTCTGTAAATAATCGAGTCTGGACCAGACAATCCAGTGATTAACATCATGAGCATCGATCCACGCAATTGGGATACGATGACATGCATCAACCAAGTCAGCAAGCCTGACCACCCGATCCCATTAGTTGCCTCTTACGACAAGCATATTTGCCTGCAAATAGAGTACATTTATATGGCACAGAGACAAGAACATGGCCAACAGTTATACAGTACCTAAATGCATGAAAACATGATGAGAATGAAAATAACAGGGACAAAACTCTTTCAATACATAAAATTACACAGATTCTAACATTATTTGCAATGTTCTCTGGCAAGGACAGGTCCAAACGTACTACCCAGGTACCCGACCCCCTATTATCCAACCCTACCTGGGTACCCGCTGTTGGTCTCAAGAGATAGGTACAAAATATCCTATTGGGAATTGCCATGGCAAAAGGTTATAAGATGTACATATGAAATGATCTGGTCATGCATACACTGAAGTTGACAGAAGATTTGTCTTTATTCAATCATATAAAAGTCAGAAGGACAGTGTGGATATTCAGCAGAAATGCGAACATTAGTGACATAGTGTCATTGTCATTAAACAATATACCGCGTGACTAAAAGGGTTGTCCTGTGGGTACCCGGGTCCTACTCTGTACCCACCCGACCCGAGTACCCGAGTACCCGAGTTACCCATCCCACCTCTTCAGTGTACATCAGCATACAAGATGAGGGTCTATGACTATAATTAATACACAGATGTAAATGAGATGTGTTTATAATCATGTGTGTGTTCATTCGTGACCAAATCGTGTTATTCCGGGACAAGCCGAATAGCGACTCGTGCCCCTCTCATGGCCATTTTTGCGACCGGGTTCCGTCTTAGCGCAAACGGGCATACCTAAAACAGTTGTCAACTTGTTGCGTAATGGTTCACATATATTTCCCCATATATTATATATATTTTAGATGCAATTTAAAGCACATCAGGACATGCGGAATTATACAGTATGATTGAACACATTTAACTGTGTCTTGGGTATATTTTCGATGCAAGACATATGTAAAATCAAAAAATATTTCTGAGGGATTCTTTGACAAAGAACTTGAAATCATAGCGCATTCTGTTTGGTTTGTCGTATTTTCGCACATAACATTCATTGATAGGGGGACAAGTCTTCTTGCAGGTTACGAAAAGGGGCGAGTGGTGACGAATGGTGTGTGTTCCTTGCCAGCGGGTCCCTTTAAAACAACCTCAGAGAAAACAAGTAAAACTTTTGAAATGAACCAGAGCCGGTTTCAATGACTCTGAAATACACATGAAATGCCTATGAGAAACATACGGGATACACACACCAACTTCATCAAAGAAAATGTTTAAATTAAATAAACAGATTGAAATCAGCCACGGTCATTCATCACAGTTGGGGATCTGTTCAATTTAGGCTGGTACAGCTTTTGACCTGACCCATGAGGGCAGCGTAGCTGGACTGACCAGTTCTGACCCCACCCCCAACGGAGCATCATTTCCCCCTTGTGATGGGCGGATTCCATTTGTGTAATTACTATAATACCTGAATTATTAATGGCTGACTGGTAGTTACTGCATGAGTCAAGCACACATAACAAGGATACGCTCTTGATTGACAGGCCGTTGTCTATGGCATCAGTAGCAGACACTCCAACCACCTTGCTAAACGTGTGTCACTTTGAAATGAGCTTCATTGTAAATGCACTTAGGGCCAGTGCAATAATACATTGATATGGGATTGTCCCACTCAGGGTGAAATGTACATGATATTGACGACCTCAAATGTAGAACTGACATGTTTAAACAAACGGGCTTCTGATGAAAGTCGACTGTCTCCATGGTCTAGTGGTTAGAGCGTCTGCCTGGAGAGTGGAGGGTCTGTGGTTTGATCCTGTCTGCCTCATACCAAAAGACATTAAAAGATGGAACTTGTTGTTTCCCTGCCTGCCACTCGGTATAAGAGGCTAAAACAAGGACTGGTTCGCTCAGAGTCAGCATACTGGGTTTGGGTGGGGTATTTATATTTAACTGCAGCATGGTATCTCAATGGGCTGGCACTATAAAACAGGCAAACAGGCATTGGTTCGGGATGGTACAAGAGCACACACACACACACACACGTACACACACACACACACACACACACACACACACACACACACACACACACACACACACATACACACACACACACACTCACTCACTCACTCACTCAATTTGAGTGCAGTAGTCTTGAACATGACATTTAACTTTTTTTGCACCTCACCTCATCTCTGATCAAAGTAAAGTTTCATGAACTTAATTTAACCATTTCAAAATTAACAAAGTACAACCCAAATTGATTACAGCTGGAATAAATCAGAACTCGAGCGACAGTTCTCAACATTACCTTATCAATAGATAATCATTGTGGTATATATTTCTTGAGAATTCTTCAAAAGTAACAAAAAGATACTTATTTATTCACAAACCACCATATATCTAGGCCACCAATTGTCTATGTGGAGTTTCTCAAGGACATCTTTGAATGCGATATATGGATCTTTGTCAACTGATAATGGATGCTAATTCCAGTAACTAGAGTTCTCTCCAGTGATACATACTGTGGGTAGCCAAAGGTGAAATTGAGTAGACTTCAATGGCTTCTGATTTGTCTGTGTGAAGATAACCGTAGATCGTAAAGATGATGTGGTATGCATGATTACTTTAGAAGGCAGTTATTTCACAAACACTCTGTAGTATTTATATTTCAAGTGACTTGTCATCAATGTTTGATCAGAACCAGCCTCTGAGAAAGTATGTTAAAATATCAATACAATTTAACAATACCTTTTATCATCTACAATCATTTTGAATATCATCATCTTCATCATCGTCATCATCATCATCATCATCATCATCATCATAACCACCACCATCATCATCATCATCATCATCATCATCATCCTCCTCCTAACATCTTGACAGTGCCAGGATCACCCAAACCCTCTTTGCTGCATTTTATTTTTTAAATCAGTTAATAATGATGATGATGATGATGATGATGATAATAATATAAAAAAAATTAAATGATGCAGGTGCTTGTTTCTACGCAGGTGCTTGTTTCTGTTCAGGTGCTTCTGTCTTGTCTGTCTGGTAATGTTGTGTGACTGTACTTGACTCGTCAGTTTCAAGGTGTCACTTGTCTATTTCACTAAGCCTCATAAATTAGCCTCTGGTATAGAATGACGGGGACAGTGTAATACCTTCAATCTGTGTTGTTAATCAGACTTAGGATGAAGCAAGCTCCACCACTGAGATGCACCTCTGCTCTTATGTCGCGACATCACTGATGTCAGCTCCTTTTGTACTTGAATGATGATATTAGTCTTATGTTAGGCCATTTTGTCTCAAGTAGCCTGCTAATGCCTAACTCACATCTTGACCAGAAATTGACGTAGGTCTGTTTCGTCCCTGGTCTTGCTCTGATGATGACATGCCTTGTACGGAGTCTTGGAAATATGAAATATGCGTCTGTAATATCGAGATAGGATTATGACAAACAAATCCCTGAACTGGTATGATAAAAGGAAAAGGAGTCTGTATGGATCACGAACATGACATGAAAGCTATTAGTAATCACAATTTAATTAACGCGCATGATAATATATATTGAACAAAAAACTTAAGGATCTTGAATATTTTTATGGATGTTTTTTGTAGTGAAGACTGAACTCACAATTTCATAAAAATACCCCAAAAAATATGAATGATCCCTAACTTTTTGTTTAGTATATTTTAGATAAATGTTCTCGTTAAACTGGACGGTTGGGGAGCCTAGTGGTGAAAGTGTTCACTCGTCACACCGAAGACCCAGGTTTTGATTCCCCACATGGGTACAATATGTGAAGCCCATTTCTGGTGTCCCCCGCCACGATATTGCTGGAGTATAGCTATAAGCAGCATAAAACCATACTCACTCACTCACTCACATCACAGAATTAGTAAAACATGTAGTTCGGGCCCTGAACTGGCATATTCAAAGTAGACAATGTAGAGAAAGGTCCCTTGCCCAATACAATATGTAAACACAAACACACAATACCATTTATCCCCACCTGTCTGTGGTGCACTGTCAGATGGGATATTGCTAACTCATTAATATCAGTGCAAAACTCATCAATATCAGTGTATAGCTCGTCAATATCAACGCCATGTGCAACCTCTCTCATCACAAAATTGCAAATCAATCGAAAATATTTTGATAAAAAAAGTCAACCAGACAGCTGATTTTACAGATTTTTGACTCATATATACGCCAAAATATTGATATCCTTTCAAATTTTATATTGATGGTTGCATGCAAGACTACAGCATATTGACGACTGATGCAACACAATGCATGTCAGTTGCTGCCTCTGACAGCTATATACATCACTGACATGCACATCGTCTTGGTCCATGCTCCTATCAGCGGTAGTGATAAGCAACATTAGCGTCATCGATATCACGTGTCGTCAGATGCAAGGACTTGACGACCCCATGACATGCTAGGCAATCACACAGTATCTACAAATGGCTGACATGAAAAACATGCTGCAAAAAGGTTTACATTTAACATTTACAACTTGGTGGAATAATGGTTGGAAGCACTAAAAGCCGTCCCTTTAATCTTCATCCTATATGGCCCGGTGATAAAGTATTAAGCGCGTTGCCATGTATATTGTACAGTCCATGCAATAGTAAATCACCTTGCATCCGTGCACACTATGCAGGCAGTCATCAAGAGCGATGTCTCTATCATGCTAATTCAATCAGCCATGGCTATATGCGTTCAGGGATCCCATATACATGTCGTCAATAGCCTCGTCACTTTCATGCAGATTTAATTCACCATGGTCTTATATGGTGTGAAGTGTACTTGGAGATCGTCATTAGTGAGGTCGATGACAATCAGCCTCATCTTGTGGTCCAGCCATGAAAGTAGAGAATATTTCTGTGTCTATTTGTCAGCATGATTGGTCCATGAGTGTTCTCCCTCATGCTCTGACTCAGGACCCAAAGTACCCCTATGTATCAGTGTGTAATTTCCATGACCTGACCCAAAATACCTGATCAGTGTATAGCTCTCTCTCCTTCCGAGCTGACCCAAAGTACCCCTATGTATCAATGTGTATCCCCCAGACCTGATCTCTTTGTACCCCTATGTATCAATGTGTATCCCCCAGACCTGATCTCTTTGTACCCCTATGTATCAGTGTGTATCCCCCGAGACCTGATCTCTTTGTACCCCTATGTATCAGTGTGTATCCCCCAGACCTGATCTCTTTGTACCCTATGTATCAGTGTGTATCCCCCAGACCTGATCTCTTTGTACCCCTATGTATCAGTGTGTATCCCCAGACCTGATCTCTTTGTACCCTATGTATCAGTGTGTATCCCCAGACCTGATCACTTTGTACTCCTATGTATCAGCGTTTGTCCCCTGAGACCTGATCCTTTTGTACCCCTATGTATCAATGTGTATCCCCCGAGACCTGATCTCTTTGTACCCCTATGTATCAATATATCTCCCCCTCCCCACCTCACGCCCCTGAGTATCCTTATGTGTAGGAGTGTGCCCCTAGGTGCCTGGGCTGCCCTTCATATCAGCTGATTGACAGGTACTTGATGGCTATGTGCATGACAGGTCATTGACAGGTCTGGCCACTCAAACCTCATCAATGGCTGATTTGTTTTCTTATCACCCCCCAACACTGGGAGTTTGTGTATTCATGCACCGTGTTTACATACACACAGCCAGATCCTCTCCCCTCATGCAGATTAATTCATATTGATCAGTAATCAATTTCAGGTTAGGCACGTCTTTGCCGCAATGTGCAAGTGTTTTGTTGCTAGTAACAACATGTACATTGCTGGGATTTACATATCATTGATACATGTCGCAGCGTTCGTTTCAGCCTTTGATGCCTACCATCACGGATGCTAAATATTTTGCGATGCTATTAGCAAATTACCAGCGATGTGTCAAATCCACAGTCTGTGTTTGACTGTATCAGGGAATTGATATATACTTCAGAAAATCGATGCCATGCTAAAATATTTGCCTAGTTTCAAGATGGTCACAATATGGGATATTTACAGAAGGTCTCCTTTTGATGATTAAATGGTGCAGAATAACACAGTGGAAATCGATTTTCAAACTTTTTCCTTTTGTTTTGTGTTTTTTTTATAACTTCGGGTGATACTGACGAAAAACAGATGAGCTTATGAAATGAGTTGGTTTGTTTTATATAAATGATATATGATCAATGAACCATGCAAATAGACAGTACTTGTTTAACTTGTATGTTGTTAAATGTCACAAACAAAATGATTATGAAATGGACAGCGTCTGTCATTATGTCCGTATCACAAAGGTTGTCATGGTGTGTTTGTTTGGGAATTTAAAATTCAAACTTTAAATTTATATTCCTTCAAGGTAAAATTTTACATATATTAAAAAGATAGAAACTCAAATGACATTCCTCTTCTTTTACATCATATTTTAATTTCAAACTACTATTTTTAACTCTCTTTTTTTAACCAGCCTTTCCTGAACCATTCTGCTATTGATTTTAACAGTTTTATTATTACAATGATGATACAATTTGTTGTCAATTTTATCAATTGCCTTTTTTTGTCTCTTTCAGGTAAGTACCTCTTCATTTATGAATGACTGACATCGGAAACGGTAAGGTGTTGTCATAACAAATCACTCAGCAGTGTCAGTGAATATATTAACGACACTCCGATTTTTTTCACCGTGAAGGAATTAATCAGAGAATGTAGTGTAACATATGAAAGGATATTTGACGCCCTTTTCAATGAGTGGTCACACATGATGTCTCAAATCAATTTGAAATTTACGTTGAAATTGACAAGTAATTTGCATTTCAAATTTAGGTGAAGAGGCATTCATTGTCCTTCCTCTGACAACAGGGGAGGTCACGATGACATCATACTTCTGACAATGACTGTGTATTTAAAGGTGTCATGCCGCATTTATTCTGAATCATCCAATTCTGTGAAATAAATGTAGCTTTAACGTGTGATTTGTCTGTTGACTCACATGATATGCAACAGACTGAAACATAAACAGATATCAACGTGCTATTGACGTTGTATTAACACACGCACTGATGCTGATAGTTCAACCAATTCCTCTCTAAAATGTTTGCAAATATCAATACAGAATGTCCTATGGAAGTGACTGCGATGATCAAATTAAGCAAAGGATGTACATACACCACTGGTGTCTATTTGCATATTCTTTGGTTACATATTTAGTAATTGGTTAATCAAATAAGACTATTGACGAATCATCGTCGCTGATTTTATAGGAAATGCATATTATCCCTCACTAACGCGGTCACTCATTGTGAAATTGTTCTACTATTTCTAAGACCGGATTTATTTTTTTGCATGGATGTGTTCTTTTAGAGTGTGCGTTTGTTTTGCCAGCTGACCAATCATTGGATGCAGATGAAATATATTTGCTCATCACTGGCTCATTTACCGTTACCAAGGTTACTAATGAGTCTTGTCAAGCAATCACAGAGAAGCAAACTGACCAATCAGCAAGCATCCCACATATACATTAACTTTTTATTGGATGAATTATCGTTGCCATGGAAACATTTATATTGGTGGCACTGAAATTGGTCATGTGGAAGTGTCATGTTATCCTGTATTTGCAAAGTACCAACAAATGGTATTGACTAGGTGATATGATTTCGTATTGACCGTAATCACGTGAAATTAACAACCGTCACTGTGTTTGTTGTACACAAAACTTCCTTTTTGAAGCCCGTATCATTTTTCTTTTTTTTGGTCATCAATTTCGTCCACATTCAAATGTTTATTCACATCTTTAAGTGGGACAGGGGATAAGCAAAACTGATCAATCGTCAATTTCAATTGGGCATCAGCTGACTGGTGTTGGTTTCTCTGAGAGGAATCTATTCCATGGTGTTTATTTCTTTGTCGCTGGATATTTATCAGTTTTCATTGACTGCTAATCTATGAAAAGAAACCGCGGCAGACATCTGCACTTAAGATTAAAAACACTCAGTTGCAGATTAAGGGTGAATTTATTTACCTTTCCTTTCCAAATGAGTAAACTTCAAAGAAAGATATAATCAGCGCCTCCTATCATACATTTCAAGAAAAATCGGTATTGTTTTGCAAAATATCTAGGTTAGGGTGTTGAGTTTTTTAGAACTGTGTATTGGTCCGGATATTGGCAGGATATTGTGTTGTGGGGGAGTAGAGCCCCTTGATGTTGGTAGGCCACAGGTCGGTCCTGCTGGATATTGACGCATTGTTATAATTGTTGATTTCATTCATCAATTTTACATGCCGATTCACTGGCTGTTGTGCAGGCTGGTTATTTAATATCCTGCATAGATTATGATGTAGATTGCACACTTGTGTGTTTCCTGATGGGTGCTATTGGTTTGTGGAAACTGATCTGGTCAATTTCCAGATCAATGCATGCTGTGGTTAAAATATAAAGAGATAAGTATCATTTTATCCGTGTTGATGTTGATTCTGAAGTAATGTTAGACTGATGATCTTTAGATTCCATTAAGGCTGAACATTTGAAATTAAGATGAAAAAAATGATTATATGCCACAATATATATATATAAAACTCTTAGATGCCTAATTTTTTTCCAATGTATTATTCCAATGGTCCTACACAACAAACACTTATAAAGGAACCCATTTGGCTTGGTGTGCTATACAGAATATACTTTAGAAAGTAATTCTCAAGGAATTAGGAATATCAGTTAACCCTGAGAAAAGTGCTCAGACTGTCAGTCACTGGTTTACTCCCTCCAGGCCCAAACACAGGACTGGCGCCTCTAGTGTATCAGCATACCCTGGTGGCATGGAAAGATGCTCACACTATCAGTCACTGGTTTATCCCCTCCAGGCCCAAACACAGGACTGGCGGCTCTAGTGTATCAACATACCCTGGTGGCATGGATCAATGCTCACACTATCAGTCACTGGTTTACCCCCTCCAGGCCCAAACACAGGACTGGCGGCTCAAGTATATCAACATACCCTGGTGGCATGGATCAATTCTCACACTATCAGTCACTGGTTTACCCCCTCCAGGCCCAAACACAGGACTGGCGGCTCTAGTATATCAACATACCCTGGTGGCATGGATCAATGCTCACACTATCAGTCACTGGTTTACCCCCTCCAGGCCCAAACAGAGGACTGGCAGCTCTAGTGTATCAACATACCCTAGTGGAATAGATCGATGCTCACACTATCAGTCACTGGTTTACCCCCTTCAGGCCCAAACAGAGGACTGGGGGCTCTAGTGTATCAACATACCCAAGTGGCATGGATCGATGCTCACACTATCAGTCACTGGTTTACCCCCTTTAGGCCCAAACACAGGATTGGCGGCTCTAGTGTATTAACATACCCTAGTGGCATGGATCGATGCTCACACTGTCAGTCACATGGTTTACTTCCACCAGGCCCAAACACAAGACTGGCGGCTGTAGTGTATCACCACACCCTTGTGACATGGATCGATGCTCACACTATCAGTCACTGGTTTTCCCCCTCCAGGCCCAAACACAGGACTGGCACTGTAGTGTATCAGCATACCCTAGTGGCATGGATTGGTGCTCACACTATCAGTCACTGGTTTACTCCCTCCAGGCCCAAACACAGGTCTGGCGGTTGTAGTTTTCCAGATACCCTGTTGACAAGGATCAGTGCTCACACTCTCAGTCACTGGTTTACTCCCTCCAGGCCCAAACACAGGACTGGCGGTTGTAGTTTTCCAGATACCCTGTTGACAAGGATCAGTGCTCACACTCTCAGTCACTGGTTTACTCCCTCCAGGCCCAAACACAGGACTGGTGATTGTAGTTTTCAAGAAACCCTGTTGACAGGGATCAGTGCTTACACTCTCAGTCACTGGTTTACCTGCTCCAGGCCTGAACTCAAAGCTGAGATATGACTGACCTAAACCCCATTAATTCTTGAAAATGAACACATCATATACTGTATATGTCTAAAAGTGGAATTTGAGCAAATAGAATTTATACTTTATAAATTGATAACATCTTATCTTCTAGTGACATATGCACCTGATAAATGAGAAGGGAAAGTTCCCATCGTGAATCAATGGACCATTAGATGTTAATGATAATGCATTTTTAAAAGAGAAAGCTCGGGATTACGAAGGGAGATAAACGAGACGTTTCTGATGTACATGCGGCTATTATATTCATGTGTTTTATGGATCCATCGTGGCATTTTCCTTGCATCAAAGCAAAACATTAAACTAAGATGCTTGGAGCATATTATCCCTGACACAAACTGGTCGAGATTTAGATCATTAATTGTGTAACTTGCTTTGACATGCTCAGACCGATAACAAGCCTCACTTCCTAGAACATTTCCTGTCATCTCGCAGTAAATGCTCAGATTCATCCTGATTGGTTACTTTTATGTGCTTTATTGGCAATTATGACACAAAGATTGCCAGAGAAGATGCAATGAGTAAGTAAACCTATTAATACAAGAAGTGCCAATAAATCAATGTGATAAAACTAATTTTAGTTTGCATATGTTCAGGTTGCACTGAATGAAGCCCAAAACGAATGTAAATGATGTTTTAGGTTTTACTTTGAAGTTGATTTTGTCAACAAGAACTTTAATTAAACATGTACTTGTGGCCATTTGTTTAAATGGAAATTTTATGCTCCTGGCAATGAGATGTCTCATTAAACATTTAAAAAATGAAAATTTCAAATTCTTGAAGTAACGTTTAATTGTTTTTCTCATAATTGTAATGGATTTTTCGTGTTCCTTTTCCCTACTGTGACGAAATTCCCATTCATCCATTTAGATTGTTTTATGGATGATGCTAATCTGAGATATTGGTTTTGCTGTGTGCACCCCTGTTGATTGTATACGCAGAGTGACTTATTACACCTTCGGATGGTCCATTTTCAGGAAATTAATGATCTACCAAAGAGTCTTAAGTAAGGCATTACTGTGTGTGAATGTAGCGTTCATCAATATATGACCGTATACTGATCAGTAGAAATACTTCCACCCTGTACGGAATGACATTGCAGCTATCGGCAAATGCATTATTTCCGCAACCCTCCTCGATATTGGCCATTTTATTACAACGTGTGCCCGAGCTTCGAGGAAATGTTCTCTGACCCAGTGTGGCGTCACAGCTAACAATGGCAGACACAACCGTTATTATCCGTAGTGAGCTGATCCCTGATGCAGGGTCGTGGTGCAAATCTGTAGCAGGAGAAGGCAGATTCATGCATTCTGTGTGGAGGATGGAAGGGAGATGGGGTGAGAGTTGCTGGAACAAGGGGTGTGGGGATGTGAGAGTTGCTGGAACAAGGGGTGTGGGGATGTGAGAGTTGCTGGAACAAGGGGTGTGGGGATGTGAGAGTTGCTGGAACAAGGGGTGTGGGGATGTGAGAGTTGCTGGAACAAGGGGTGTGGGGTGTGTGAGAGTTGCTGGGACAAGGGTGGTGGGGAGGGGAGAGTTGCTGGAACAAGGGAGATGGGGGGAGAGTTGCTGGAACAGGGGGTGTGGGGGGAGAGTTGAATGAACAAAGGTGTGGGGTGTGTGAGAGTTGTTGGAACAAGGGTGGTGGGGAAGGGAGAGTTGCTGGAACAAGGGTGGTTGAGAGGGGAGAGTTGCTGGAACAAGGGAGATGAGGGGAGAGTTGAATGAACAAAGGTATGGGGTGTGTGAGAGTTGCTTGAACAAAGGTGTGGGGTGTCTGAGAGTTGCTGGAACAAGGGAGATGGGGGGAGAGTTGCTTGAACAAAGGTGTGGGGTGTCTGAGAGTTGCTGGAACAAGGGTGTTTGGGAGGGGAGAGTTGCTGGAACAAGGGTGGTTGAGAGGGGAGAGTTGCTGGAACAGGGAGATAGGGGGAGAGTTGAATGAACAAAGGTGTGGGGTGTGTGAGAGTTGTTGGAACAAGGGTGGTGGGGAAGGGAGAGTTGCTGGAACAAGGGTGGTTGAGAGGGGAGAGTTGCTGGAACAAGGGAGATGAGGGGAGAGTTGAATGAACAAAGGTATGGGGTGTGTGAGAGTTGCTTGAACAAGGGTGTGGGGTGTCTGAGAGTTGCTGGAACAAGGGAGATGGGGGGAGAGTTGCTTGAACAAAGGTGTGGGGTGTCTGAGAGTTGCTGGAACAAGGGTGTTTGGGAGGGGAGAGTTGCTGGAACAAGGGAGATGGGGGGAGAGTTGCTTGAACAAGGGTGTGGGGTGTGTGAGAGTTGCTGGAACAAGGGAGATGGGGGAGAGTTGCTTGAACAAAGGTGTGGGGTGTCTGAGAGTTGCTGGAACAAGGGTGTTTGGGAGGGGAGAGTTGCTGGAACAAGGGAGATGGGGGGAGAGTTGCTTGAACAAGGGTGTGGGGTGTGTGAGAGTTGCTGGAACAAGGGAGATGGGGGAGAGTTGCTTGAACAAAGGTGTGGGGTGTCTGAGAGTTGCTGGAACAAGGGTGTTTGGGAGGGGAGAGTTGCTGGAACAAGGGAGATGGGGGGAGAGTTGCTGGAACAAGGGAGATGGGGGGAGAGTTGCTGGGACAAGGGAGATGGGGGGAGAGTTGCTGGAACAAGGGAGATGGGGGGAGAGTTGCTTGAACAAAGGTGTGGGGTGTCTGAGAGTTGCTGGAACAAGGGTGTTTGGGAGGGGAGAGTTGCTGGAACAAGGGAGATGGGGGGAGAGTTGCTTGAACAAGGGTGTGGGGTGTGTGAGAGTTGCTGGAACAAGGGAGATGGGGGAGAGTTGCTTGAACAAAGGTGTGGGGTGTCTGAGAGTTGCTGGAACAAGGGTGTTTGGGAGGGGAGAGTTGCTGGAACAAGGGAGATGGGGGGAGAGTTGCTTGAACAAGGGTGTGGGGTGTGTGAGAGTTGCTGGAACAAGGGAGATGGGGGAGAGTTGCTTGAACAAAGGTGTGGGGTGTCTGAGAGTTGCTGGAACAAGGGTGTTTGGGAGGGGAGAGTTGCTGGAACAAGGGAGATGGGGGGAGAGTTGCTGGAACAAGGGAGATGGGGGGAGAGTTGCTGGAACAAGGGAGATGGGGGGAGAGTTGCTGGGACAAGGGAGATGGGGGAGAGTTGCTTGAACAAAGGTGTGGGGTGTCTGAGAGTTGCTGGAACAAGGGTGTTTGGGAGGGGAGAGTTGCTGGAACAAGGGAGATGGGGGGAGAGTTGCTGGAACAAGGGAGATGGGGGAGAGTTGCTGGAACAAGGGAGATGGGGGAGAGTTGCTTGAACAAAGGTGTGGGGTGTCTGAGAGTTGCTGGAACAAGGGTGTTTGGGAGGGGAGAGTTGCTGGAACAAGGGAGATGGGGGGAGAGTTGCTGGAACAAGGGAGATGGGGGGAGAGTTGCTGGGACAAGGGAGATGGGGGGCGAGTTGCTGGGACAAGGGAAATGAGATGTGAGAGTTGCTGGGACAAGGGGGATGGGGTGTGCGAGAGTTGCTGAAACAATGGGGAATGAGAGTTGCTTAAACAAGGGGGATGGGGGATGAGAGTTGCTGGAACAAGGGGGATGGGGGATGAGAGTTGCTGGAACAAGGGGGATGAGAGTTGCTTGGATGGGGTGGAGGGGGTAGTTGTGTGTGTGAGAGTTTCTCCAGGGGTATGAGGATGAAGGAAGACAAACACAGGGATGAGATACGGAGTTGGAGTATTGTGAATATAAGGAGTTATATACCGGCTTTATTACATTCAAGCAAATCACTTGTCCTTCAGACAACCTGGCTCATTCATTGCTACCAAAATTACATGTACATTTCAGCTAACTTCCTGAAAATAGATAAAGCATGATATTGTTTGATAGGTGAAAAAAACATATGGATATCCTCGCAGAGCTGTTTCCATACATCTAGATGAAGTACAAGATCGTGCAAATCGTTTCACAAATTTTCAAGTTGAAGAAATGAAAAAGGTGATGACAAAACTGAGAGAGAGCTACAAGATAATAACGTTTGGAAAGTTATTTCAGTCGTAATCACAAAAGTGTAAGCCTGAGTGAACAGAAAGGGATTGAAAACCAATTTTGAAGTCAATAAAGTCTTGGTATTTGGGATATGAGATTAAGCTAGTCACTGAAGAGCCTAAGGTCAAATTTGCTGAAAATTTGGCTTCTTTGAGTGTAAACGAAGCTATGTTTGACAAAAATGAATAAAACCACCATCTTCTGAATTACGGAGTGAAAACACATTTAAAAAAGGACAAAAGTGTGTAAGAAAATTTGAAGAACAAAATCCAGATGAGAAATAGGGAATTAGAGCTATATTGAATTTGGATGAAGCCAAAAAAATATTAAAATGTGGAATTAAAATTCATGTGAAAAGAAATTGTTTAGAATGCATAAAACGATTGACAGGACAGTTAATTAAATTTGAATATTAAGGGGTTTAAGATTAAAACCATAATTTCAACAGCAAGGAGGTGAAACAGAATTTGGGGATGGACAATTATGAGGCTCTGCGATGAGGGCGAGAGAAATCGAAGCTTGCCTTTCAGATTTGTTGGGGTCACTTACTGAGGCCAAGGCTTAGCCAGGTCATCTAAGGTTCCTTGCAAATGAACCCTTTTTGTACCCCAAACCCCAAATTACAGCTGTGCTTCTAATCAGTGTAAGTGCTAAGCTCTTCAGGTGCCGGCAGGCTCGGGTCAAGAGCAACCCCGAATTAAAAACCTTTTGTGTGACATGGCGTCTCAAGCTCACCATGACAGTTTCTGGCACTGAACATGATTAAACAGTGTCTGGTTGACTGGTGTGCATGTCATGTTTATACCAAAACAGACATTGTTTGTATCAAAGTAGATCATTAGTGGTTTGGCAGCAGATGAAGAAATAACATATAACGGCCACATCTGTTTATAGCACAAGTGTCATCCGTATGGTGTTTTGACAATTGGCATGATCAATTATTAGATTCTTTTTTGAATGCACATGCCAGATTACACAAATATGATTAATTATGAGTATTATTATATATCCCATAAGCATATATCCCATAATCAACCCGGTATTGTCTATTTGATAAACACAAGTTTACGATTTAGTTTGAATCGTGCAATAAACTTTGCTTTGAGTCGGTTTCTTATGATTATTTTTGTCACTTAATGTTTCATATGATTACCGGTAGATTTGTAATATTGATATTTTCTTTAAATGATTTCTTTCTGTTTTCATTAACCTTGTACTGAATGATAAGTCCATGGATGGATAATAAGGATGCCAGTCTTTCATAGGGTCAAGTTATTATTTATTTAATCCAGGAATTATGATTTAAACTAATAATCATTTCCTTAAAGACTTGTGGAAGTCAATGTTTACACGTATGTATAAATAAAAAATAAAAAATTATTTAAATATTGCATCTGTTCCATAATGGAATACTTTAGGCAACAAATATTATCTTATATAGCTTTGATTAGGGGAGTGGGTATTGGTCAGTTTAGATAGCCTAACATAGAGCTTCAATTCCAACAGCAATGTCAATTTCACTGAATGTAGATATCAGTATGATCTATGTCATGTATTGATATAACCTGATGTAATCGTTTAATTATCAATATTTATTTTATGTATCTTTGGTGTATTGATTATTGATTATTTTACTTAACCTTTGGTTCAAATCAAACAGCAATGTGAATTGTAAATTTAATGGAATGTAAGTATCAGTGTGGTTTGTACCATGTCTTGATATACCCTGTGCTTTTGTTGTTCACATGACATACATTCACAGTATCACACTTGTCGTCTATAACAGCAATTGACGTGAGGAGACACACGTAGGTTTCGTAATAGACAAGCCATCAATTTGCACCCCAGGTAGGGTTTAGTCCTCCTGTGAAATCACAATACCGCTCGCCCTCTCTGATCCAAGACCTGTACCTCATGCAGACAGCTTATTTAGGCTATTTCCCAGCAAACCCACAATCACCATGTGGGCTTCCTACCCAGAATACCTTTGTAATTATTCACGGTTTTCTGTCGGTTGACTGAGTCATCTGAATCGTCCATTATGGGTTGATGATGATTTATTCAGATTCCGATCATCACAACGCAGTGCATGAGGATCATCCGTACATATCAAACGTCGCATTGTCAATAGCGAAATGTACCAGCGTCTATAGCGAACATGTCCCTCTGTCAGAGCGTGGATTGCAGTGAGCTGCTGTCTCGACCTGCCTCTGAAAGCTGGACAATACAGGTCTATGTTGATATGTAGAGGTTTTTTTGGTCGCTTATTTCCACAGCTGGTTCTCTTTTGATATTGTGCAGTAAACTGTGGTGGTTGATGTGAAAGGCTGTGTCTATGTTGCAAGGGTTTTGCATGTATAACTGTGCATTGAGCCACCTAGTTCAGTTATTGAAGATTGAAAGAGTCAGAGCAGCTTGGGTGGAGGGTGGGGGGGTGGATCGGGGGGAGTGACATAAAGAGTTTTACCTGGAGAGAACCTGAGAGGGGGGTTAAGGGATGGAGGGAGTAGTAGCACCATGATACATCTATTGATGCTGAGGGTGAGAGGGTGTGGATGGGTGAGGATGGAGGTAGCACCAAACTAAACAGTACTCACACTCAGTGAGTGAGGGGTGAGGAGTGAGAGAAAGAGAGATTGAAGGTTGAGGAGTGAGAGAGTGAGAGAGAGAGATTGAAGGTTGAGGAGTGAGAGAGAGAGATTGAAGGTTGAGGAGTGAAAGAGAGAGATTAAAGGTTGAGGAGTGAGAGAGTGAGAGAGAGAGATTGAAGGTTGAGGAGTGAGAGAGAGAGATTGGAGATTGAAGGTTGAGGAGTGAGAGAGAGAGATTAAAGGTTGAGGAGTGAGAGAGAGAGAGAGATTGAAGGTTGAGGAGTGAGAGAATGAGAGAGAGATAAAAGGTGAGGAGTGAGAGAGTGAGAGAGAGAGATTGAAGGTTGAGTGAGAGAGAGAGGTTGAGAAGTGAGAGAGTGAGAGAGAGATTGAAGGTATAGGAGTGAGAGAGAGAGAGATTGAAGGTTGAGGAGTGAGAGAGAGATTGAAGGTTGAGGAGTGAGAGATTGAGGAGTGACAGAGTGAGAGAGATAGAGATTGAGGGTTGAGGAGTGAGGAGTGAGTGAGAGAAAGAGAGAGAGAGAGAGAAAAGAGTGACAGTGAGTGATTGAGGGTTGAAGAATGAGTGAGCAAGAGGTTGAGGCTGGTTTGGAGGTTAGAAAGGGAGAGTGAGTGAGTGAGAGTGAGTGAGTGAGGGTTGAGGGAGGTTTGGAGGTTGGAGTTAGCACCAAAGTAAAAATTATGCTCAGAAAGGTAGAGTTAGTGAGTGAGTGAGAGGGAAGGAGTAAGAGGTTACAGTACTTGTTTTACTGATCAAGGATTCACTGACATAAACAGTATTTATTCAATCTTGATTGTACCATATTTCCTCGATTAATCTCTCAGACCCTTTATCCCCAGCATTTAATTGAAAAGATAATAATTGGGAGAATTCCGTGCATAAAACCTACCCAGCATTTAATAAAGGCCTGGCATTTAATCGAGGCCAACGTTTATTCGAGGCCCGGTGTTTAATCGAGGCCCAGCATTTAATCGAGGAAATACGGTACTGGTATGAGTAAGATAGTGAGTGAGAATGATTGTACAAATGTGGGAAATCTCACCCAGCGTAACACAACCTGACACAACACAAATCCGAATGACACATTGTGCATCCATTTGATATGCACATCAATATTTTGAAATAAACGCCTAGATCTGCCTAGACTCCTCGCCCTTTCTGAAGCTATTGATCATAACTTGACCGCTAATGATGACTTGAAGTCTGCTGATGGAGACCTGATAAACCAACATGAACATAGTTTAAACCATGGTATGATACAGGCCGATATCAACCTGTTATTAACAAGGAACACAGTTCAGCAAATAAATACCATCCTTGACGAGCCAAATTGGCAGGTGCTTTTCGTACGTTAATATCGACAATGGCCTTTCCTGCTTATAACTGTTTATGTGGCATTTCGTTAATATTTTATCTAACATCAGAGAAACAAGCAGACGATGGAATAATTGCTACATTCGTTTCGTCATTACTTCATCACGCACTGATTCAGGAAAGTGTTCTTGAAACAACGTATTACCAAAAAGGTACCGATTCTTTGATGTATGGCACTATATCTACCAGACTGGTGCCGCGCACACTCAATGACATAAATTTGGACAACATGGCCCGAGCAGGAAAGATAATAAACGCTTTTATCCTCCATAACAAGTTTCCAAATTGAGGGTCTTTCAGGAAATAGGGCTTGTGAAACTCACTGTCTGGGGGAAGGGCAATGGAAGGTAGCTGGCTGTTTTCTGTTTTTTCGTCCACAATAATGAACCGAGCAAGTGACTGTTTCTTGATAATCAATACGTAATGACGAATGGGGACTTGTGTCGGATGCGACGAGGTCGCTTGTTTTGCCGTAGGTCATGACATCATGAAGGTCAAGAAACATGTCGTCGGTGAAGAAGAGCCACAATTTTTTTTCAAATTTCATCTACGCACGTTGATTCATAACGAAATGGAAATCAATATGAAGTAAAAAAACCAACATCAACGCCATGCTGGTTTTAAAAATTTGACGACTAGGGTGACAAAGATTTTATTGATTTTTCTTTATTGACGGTGTGCCTGTTGTTCTAACGAATCTGTGTAATTGTCACTCTCTAAATGGAGAGCTTGATTACTGGTAGGGAACAGTTGGTAGGGAAATAAGGTCCCCTTTGAAGCCAGAGGACACAATAGTGTTTTGTCACGACAATCAGTATTGGTCAATTTTATAGCGAAAATTCAATTTTTTTCTCAAACATTGTGGTTGCATAATGAAATATCGTCCCCCTGTGTGTTAATTACATTAATTGTAGGTTTCGATTAAATGAATTATCCATGACAGGATGATGAGTGTTTGTGCATAATTATATGTTAATGTCGGTCACCATTTCTTTAAAATAATTTTTGATCCGATTTCTTGTCATTGTATATTGTAAAACAGTGTGTAGAAGAGTACTGGGGTGTTCTCTTTTTTCATAATCAATCAATATTATATTGCACAATTAATATGACAATTAACAGGCTATTTGGACTAATGAATACTCTCTTTAAAAAATTAGCTTTAATAATCCAGATAATTTTAATTCCTTAATGCAACTATGATTTTGATCTGTTGTGTCATTATAAGAATATACTGTTATGTTTGTTGGACGTGGATAATCCCTTGTTGTACACTGTGGTTAGAAACATGATACTGAGTTTGATTGACGGTTGTTTATATTTGTAGTTTGTGCATGTACATTTCTTTAGGTAAACCTGCAAAAAAAGGTCTAAAAATAACCTGCCAACCTCTCAGCAGGTAAATCTTTGGCGTAATGTTATTTCTGAACAATGTGTTATTACCATCTGTAATCCATTTTGGAAACTGTGTGTTCAATATCAAATATCAACTTCAAATTCCACATCCGTGGTTCTAAAATGAGCAAAGCCCACCAGTTAAAAATTAACCAAAGAAATATGTTTATTGTTTGTGACCTCCTCTCCCCATGATGTTTTCGTTTTAAATATTAAATTGAAATTTCAATTTGTATCCAAAACAAATCTAACACCCTCTGCCTTCTTTTGAAATTTATATCAATAATTTGAAATGAACGCCCCAATTTTCCAGACTCATATTGCTACAGTCCTTTCTCTGGTTAGTGATCATAGCTTGACTGATAATGACGACTGATCCATTGAAATTGATTTGAAATGAAAAAGTTCACTTTGACCCCAGGGTTTTTCCTGTGTCCTTCTCCTGCCCTTTGGATGAGAAATGGCAGCACATGGACGAGTGACAGTTGAAATAGACGACGTTATAAATGATACTCTAGCAGGATTTAGGTTAATTTCAAGCACTGTACTTGTAATGGACGAATGAAATGCGAAAGGGATGAAACTAGAAGGACGTAGCCTAAGTATTATAGACACCAGATCAGGAATAGAAGTCCTAATCTTGTAACGTCTGTACCTTTTCAAAGTAATCAGGAATAAGTCTTGAGAAGAACCTTTGATCAGTTTGGTTGAAAGCCCACAAGAATTTTACATGGAGTTTTGAGGTCACAAGAACAATCAAATTACGGGTTTCATGAGTTTAACTTTAAGTAATGCTGGAAATAGGCTCTTTAATTTCTCAAGCTATATACAGGTTTCTGGAGGTTTTGTTTGAAATTGAAGCCCAGAACATGGATACTGAACAATCTGTTGGTTGTAGGTTATCAAACTACGGTTAGCATATAATGATATTTTTTGTTTTTTTCTGTTTCATAGAATAACACAAAGTTTGAAAAAGAACAAATTGTATGAAAGTAATAGACATGTTGAAATGTATGCATATTGGTTATGTGAGTGGTACGTTAGTGATTAGCTGTCAAGAAAGCTGGATGTTTTCTATCAAATATTTAATAATTATTATCAACTGATCAGCTATAATTTCCATATATGGTACTCATAGTTTGGAATGAATTCAGTAATTGTAATCGCTAAAAGCTCTGAGTCCCCACAGAATAAGACGGGCTAGTTGTGGGAGCCAGATTGCGCTCGTAAATGTGAAATGGACATGGCGAGTCAGACTCTTTATACTGGAGTTGGTAGAGGGAGGCTGGTAAAAAATTGACATTGACGCCAAGGATTTGCATTTGAGGCACTTGGCCAGCAATGTATGACAAGTCATCTTGACTGTCCCGATACTGAAATGTCCGAACTGTCACACAGTTAGATGTTCTGCTTTTTGACACTGAATTATGCCGGTCCGAATTACTGTGCAAATAGTTGCAGTTTGACAGACAAGATTGCATTGCAGGTCAATTTTTTCTTGCTCTGAAATATGTTTCCTGTTAGTCTTCGTTGTTGCAACGTTCATTGGCGAATCATTAATTTTTAATCTTCCGTTTCGCATTTCCCTGATTCAACCAATCAGTGAATGAGTCACACAAGCGATTGTAATACAAGGTTTTCACCTATACTCAAGTGAGGTTTTTTTTCAGCAGAGTGAAATTAACAAGTTTTCATTGATTGTCCAACACGAAGAGCAGACCCGTTCCACTCTGTCAATCTGGACAATTATTTCTCAAAATTTGATTAGTACCGAATTTGCAAGTTTGTACAGATCATGGTAGAGTTCAGCCTCTGCTCTTGTAACAATTATAGACTACCTCATTATAACAAGTAACATTGACATTCGCGAATTTCGCATCGTCACAAATCTTGCAAGGCTAAAATCAATGATTTTGAAGAATTCCCTAATAGTGGCGAATCTTTAATTCTGGATTCAGTCTGATGTAAAACTGCAATAAATGTTGTCTCTGACTTGATGACGTTATATTGAAGGCTGGTTGATTAGAAACAAGTCCTTTGATGTCAATTTCACATCCAAACTAATCTTTGCCCTTTGTGAGTGAAATTAGTTTTAAATTTCATCATGAAGGAGTCCCCTAAACAATTTGAAACTCTTGATACTTGAATTTCACACAGATTTCCAATGTAGATTGTGTTAGGAAAAAAACACTAGCAGGAGATGCAAGGAGAACACTTTTGTGAACGGAAATTTCTCGAGCAATTGTGATGAAAAGTTTTTGACAAAGACTTTTTTTAATAATAGGATTGTCATTTAAATAAATCAGTCTCTAATATCCTTCCCTATTCTAGAGGAGACATTAAGGAAATGACGAGAGAATAGCTGTTTACGTTTTTCGATGTCAAGCTGTTTTGCTTGAATGCCCGTCTAAGATTTGACTCTGTGTATGCTAATTCAAATCTTGGTGAAAGTAAAGGGAGATAATCATGTGGAAACAATGCGGAAATGAATCATAAGAGATTAGAGTCATCTGTACCGAAATGACATGATCCAGTGATGTAGATGTGGGATTGGTTTCTGCAGCAGGTGTATATTGACAGGCTATTATGGGAGAAAATTACAAATTTGACACCTTATGAAAAAGTGTTTTATGATCTAATACTGATAAGTCGATAAATCATGAAAATAGAAAATCATTCTCAAAGTTCTTTGTATAGGATGTACATTGGTGACATGGACTAAATGTTCCTTTTAAAGATATTTGTGATCTTTAAAGACTTTATTGCATCACTGCTGACACTTGAAGCTTGTTAAAAGGAACTGAACTTTTTGACAACCTCTTTCAAAATCTTCTTTGGATTCAAAATGGAATTGATTTTGGGGAAAATGTTCAAAATTTCACCATAGATATCTAAATGAAATTTTATGACCGAGTGGTTTGCCTTTCAGTAGTTGCATTTCATTTGTAAAGAAAATCATTCTGCCTTGAAAGATGGTTATATTTCAAAGTCAAACTGTCAAACAGGTGCAGGAATGTTAATTACCCTGTCAATGATGAAATCCCTTTGCACAAACACCTGGTGTCATCACTGATTTTTAAGGACCGATCTTATAATTTTCATCATTATTTTGCTTTTTAGTCCCAATGTAATCTGTTTGGGTATCACTTCGGGCTGCCCGCCCACATTAAGCTGACAAATGTCAATATGACTGAAATACTGGTTACAGTGTTGTGAGACCCACTCACTCACTCACTCACTCACTCACTCACTCACTCACTCACTCACTCACTCACTCACTCACTCATTCTTCTCCCCAGTTTGTCAATCGTTCCCTCCCTTCCTCGCTCCCTCACTCACACACTCACTGTCACTTTTTCCCCAGCTTTCTCTCATTCCTTCCTTCCTTCCCTCACTCACTATTCTCCCTGGCTGTCAATCATTCCCTCCCTTCCTCCCTCCTTCCCTCACTCACTCACTATTCTCCCTAGCTGTCAATCATTCCTTCCCTTCCTCACTCACTCACTTTTCTCCCCAGCTGTCAATCGTTCCTTCCCTTCCTTCCTTCACTCACTATTCTCCCTGGCTGTCAATCATTCCCTCCCTTCCTCCCTCCTTCCCTCACTCACTCACTATTCTCCCTAGCTGTCAATCGTTCCCTCCCTTCCTCCTTCCTTCCCTCACTCACTCACTATTCTCCCTGGCTGTCAATCATTCCCTCCCTTCTTCCCTCACTCACTCACTATTCTCCCTAGCTGTCAATCGTTCCCTCCCTTCCTCCCTCCTTCCCTCACTCACTCACTATTCTCCCTGGCTGTCAATCATTCCCTCCCTTCTTCCCTCACTCACTCACTATTCTCCCTAGCTGTCAATCATTCCCTCCCTTCCTCCCTCCTTCCCTCACTCACTCACTATTCTCCCTAGCTGTCAATCGTTCCCTCCCTTCCTCCCTCCTTCCCTCACTCACTCACTATTCTCCCTGGCTGTCAATCATTCCCTCCCTTCCTCCCTCCTTCCCTCACTCACTCACTATTCTCACTAGCTGTCAATCGTTCCCTCCCTTCCTCCCTCCTTCCCTCACTCACTCACTATTCTCCCTGGCTGTCAATCATTCCCTCCCTTCCTCCCTCCTTCCCTCACTCACTCACTATTCTCCCTAGCTGTCAATCGTTCAGCCCCTTTCTCCCTCCTTCCCTCACTCACTCACTATTCTCCCTGGCTGTCAATCGTTCCCTCCCTCCCTTCCTCCCTTCTTCCCTCACTCACTCACTATTCTCCCCAGCTGTCAATCGTTCAGCCCCTTTCTCCCTCCTTCCCTCACTCACTCACTATTCTCCCTGGCTGTCAATCGTTCCCTCCCTCCCTTCCTCCCTCCTTCCCTCACTCACTCACTATTCTCCCTGGCTGTCAATCGTTCCCTCCCTCCCTTCCTCCCTCCTTCCCTCACTCACTCACTATTCTCCCTAGCTGTCAATCGTTCAGCCCCTTTCTCCCTCCTTCCCTCACTCACTCACTATTCTCCCTGGCTGTCAATCGTTCCCTCCCTTCCTCCCTCCTTCCCTCACTCACTCACTATTCTCCCTAGCTGTCAATCGTTCCCTCCCTTCCTCCCTCCTTCCCTCACTCACTCACTATTCTCCCCAGCTGTCAATCGTTCCCTCCCTCCCTTCCTCCCTCCTTCCCTCACTCACTCACTATTCTCCCTAGCTGTCAATCGTTCAGCCCCTTTCTCCCTCCTTCCCTCACTCACTCACTATTCTCCCTGGCTGTCAATCGTTCCCTCCCTTCCTCCCTCCTTCCCTCACTCACTCACTATTCTCCCCAGCTGTCAATCGTTCCCTCCCTCCCTTCCTCCCTCCTTCCCTCACTCACTCACTATTCTCCCTAGCTGTCAATCGTTCAGCCCCTTTCTCCCTCCTTCCCTCACTCACTCACTATTCTCCCTGGCTGTCAATCGTTCCCTCCCTTCCTCCCTCCTTCCCTCACTCACTCACTATTCTCCCCAGCTGTCAATCGTTCCCTCCCTTCCTCCCTCCTTCCCTCACTCACTCACTATTCTCCCTAGCTGTCAATCGTTCAGCCCCTTTCTCCCTCCTTCCCTCACTCACTCACTATTCTCCCTGGCTGTCAATCGTTCCCTCCCTTCCTCCCTCCTTCCCTCACTCACTCACTATTCTCCCCAGCTGTCAATCGTTCCCTCCCTCCCTTCCTCCCTCCTTCCCTCACTCACTCACTATTCTCCCTGGCTGTCAATCGTTCCCTCCCTTCCTCCCTCCTTCCCTCACTCACTCACTATTCTCCCAAGCTGTCAATCGTTCCCTCCCTCCCTTCCTCCCTCCTTCCCTCACTCACTCACTATTCTCCCTGGCTGTCAATCGTTCCCTCCCTTCCTCCCTCCTTCCCTCACTCACTCACTATTCTCCCCAGCTGTCAATCGTTCCCTCCCTCCCTTCCTCCCTCCTTCCCTCACTCACTCACTATTCTCCCTGGCTGTCAATCGTTCCCTCCCTTCCTCCCTCCTTCCCTCACTCACTCACTATTCTCCCCAGCTGTCAATCGTTCCCTCCCTCCCTCCCTCCCTCCCCGTCTCACCCATCTTTCACCATGTCTTTGAACACAAATATCTTCATTCCATCCTTGTAATAGATTTCTTGTGTTCATGAAACTGAGTAACCAATAGCAACAGATTACATCAGAAGCTCTTACATCAGACAAACCTATTCTGTTGTCACAGAGACATATCATGGTCTTTGAAGTCGTGGAAAAAACTCCCCCAACCAAGCCTGTTGACATGAAATGTGGAAATAGCCCTGTCAATACATAGAGACCATGGGGACAAGCTGACTGATGACCTTCCATATTCAAAACGATAAAACCAGTTTCATCTCTCACATACCTTGTGATACGTGATACCGTTTTGGCGCTAACAAGTGTGCCATCTCTATGAGCACTTCCTGCTACGAATGGGATGAGATCTAAGTGGCTACTTCCTTCCCGCGAAGCTCATCATGATGATAATCATCAACATATGCCGTCAGATTGATGCTTCAGATGTTCAGGAAAGTTTTCAGGAAGCATCACTTGCGATGTAATAATACATGTTTGGTTAAGCTTCGTACAAATCTTGTAATTATTCCCTTCACAATAGGGCCTTGTGCCACAACGTGATCCTAGCACTACGACTATCGTGATCCTGTTTTAGAATAAGGGAGTTACAATCACCTTAGCGCTAAGATTATTTTCGAGAATAGGGCGTCGTTTGCACAAAACAACCATAGAACTTCGACTGTCGCAAGTGTATGTTAACGTAGGGGAGTTACGATCACTTTAGCGCTAAGATCATTTTCAAGAAAAGGGTGCTGTTGTACAAAACAACCTTAGCGCTTCAACTGTCGCAAGTGTATGTTAAGGTATGCGAATTATGATCACCTAAGCACTAAGATCACTTTCAAGACAGGGTGCCGTTGGGTTTTCTGTTGTATCAGCACAGTCTTTCTCTTGTAACCTGGAGGTTGTGGGTTGTCTGTGGTATCAGCACAGTCTTTCTCTTGTAACCTAAAGGTCCAAGGAGGCCTGTTGGGTTGACTGTGGTATCAGCACAGTCTTTCTCTTGTAACCTGGAGGCCCCTGTGGGTTGTCTGTGGTATCAAGGGATGTAATTGTGAGAGCCAGGGTGGTGACCCCAGTGTGGACAGACCGTCGACAGTGTCAGCCTCATCTCTCCCTACTCCTTGTTCAGTGTCAGCATCTTGTTAGATCCACTCACATCCATTTTGCTCCCACTACAAAGAACACATCCCTGGCTCCCCAATCTAATGGAATTGAATTCACCTTAGCCGTTTTCACTTGAGTCGGCACCGAAACGAAGAACTTATGAGAAAATGATTCCCAAAATAGCAGTACTTTCTATGTAGTGTGAGGTCTGAAATCGGTGACAACTTTGCCAATTTCAGGAGCTTCGCAAGTCTATTGCACTCGTTAACATGTCGATATCACTCATTCCGTCTGGATTAACATCATGCTTGAGTAACGTGCAGTCGTGTTAGCCATTCCATGACTGGTTGTTGCATGTATATTTCATGAGGGAGGGTTCGTCCCACCTACATGTTAGAGTTAGCGCCAGGAGGTAAACAACATCAATTGTTTATTTCAACATCTGCCAGGCAGCATGACATCATGGGCCCCGAGGAATGTCCAGTGTTTAAGCTGATGGGCTCCTCACTGCTAATTATCCCAGCAGGTCACAATGAGGCTACACCTCATGTCCAGCTCACCCTGTCCCCAAATACCCACTGACCAGTTAGTTACATGCCCTCCACGCTGTCGTTAATTACACCTCGTAGTTGACAAGCTGTGGGAAATTGGTCGTCTTTTGTTGTCCATTGCTATGCATACATTGTCAATTTCATCTCAAGGGTAGTCAATTTCACAATCAAACAAGTTCCACCCTCGTTTTCTATTGTTAAGATGTAAGTGTGATTGTTACAAACATTGTCAGTTATATGTCAAGTGTGGCGAGTTTCATCTTGAAATACACACCCCTCCCCACTACCCACGGTGATTTGGTAACAGGGTGGTATTAGCCAGATTATGACAAGAAACAGCTGGCAACAAATTCAGGTTGATCTCTTTCAACATACACTGCTAGGTAATTACAGTGTTTGCTCAGGAAGTTATTAGAGAGTAAATCTTTCAGATCTTACAACATTTTCAAGCCTGTATTTAATCCAGCCTTAGCGTTCATGTGAAAGCTAAGAGCCTTATGCTAAGATACGTTTGTCTTTCATGTCATTGTAATAAACAAACAGAGGACAACGATGTAAACAATCGTCCAGGCCAGCTTTGACTAACTTCCAGATGTGATTCAAATGAGAGCTGAAGCTAACAAACCCTCACAATTGAGGTATAAGTGGGCCATTTCTTTCTGGCTCATCATTTGATCTGAAGGAATTTTTTAAATAAATGAAGATTTATGATTTAATTAATTCTAGGAATAAACTGAAATTGACAAGTTGTATATGTACTTGTTGATTTTACCCTTCTGTTCGATTTGGTGTAAATAAATATCACTGTCTTTCTGGGAGAATGGTCTGATAAATTACTCCGACCATGGCGTCAATATAAGATATTGTGACATTATGTGTGTAAAGTTTAAGAATTTCTAAATTATCAGATTATATCTGACAAAAGGTATCTAGGTTTAGAAGTATCAACTCTTCAAGATAACAAGAAATGACAAGTAAAGGTACATGAATCTTACACAAATTGTGGAGTATGGACAGCTAAGCGTTCAGGAAGATGAATGTCAGATGTACCAGATACATCCATAGTACTATCTCCATTGTTTTCAGTAAATTTGGCCTCAATTACAGTAATCTGGGGTTATTTACCAGGGTCCAAATTACAACCATCGTGTCCAAAACTGAGCTGGACATGAAGGTTGTCTATTTCACAGACAGCAACTTACGCCTTTTTCTTCTGGGATGTATACGAGTGATGGTAATGTCGGACAGTAATAGCCTGCAACATTGTCTGACAAACCATGTAGATTTCCGGCTTCTGATGCTGGAGTCTTGTTCATATCTGTATGAAATAAACACCACCTTGTCTTTGACTTGGATATTGAGCTGCGTGACAACTGGGAGACTTCATTTAGCTTTCTCCTGACTCATAGATTTTCCTGTCTTTTTGTTTGACATCGTCCATCACACTGTGCAAGCCAACTCATCAGTTTCAAGTCGTCTTGAGCAGGGAGTTTACTTAAACCATAAATTTACAAGTCTCGACATTGATAGCTTGTTAAATATTGGTCATGTCGATAGCAAGCTTCGGTCAGGGAATATGATGTCTGTGATTGCCTTTGAATGCAGTCGTGCTGACAAGCTGATATTTGTACGTTATTGGATGTAATATTTCTTCGGATCACATCAAGTACACTACATAACCAATGACATGTGTTCATGGATGGCCTCACCCAGATGCTGTGTAACCAACAGTACCATCTGTAGTTGATACACGTTGATTTCTTTGAAATACATCCATGTATATTTCGTATCAGCTGTTTATTGTGTATCAATATTGACGGAATGCTACTTTATCAGTGTAATGAAGAAAATACTGCCTGTATGTGCGGATTATTGATCGGTTTTATGTTAAGCTGTCCAATCATTGACAAATGCTAGATTGCTAGATTCAATCTAGCTATAGCTGACCGGTGGTCAGGGAAATTGGAAACTCGGGTTGTTCATTGCGGTGTTTGTTGAGGGGCTTGTGGCTTGTATGTGTGGATATATGTACATTTCATTAACTTGATGCCACAATAAGATTACCCTAAGCCACAGGTTTATTTCAGAGACTTCCTTAAGCCACAATATTGTGAATTCTTGTAAATTAAGCCACATCATACTGCAGGCTTGTACATTTCAGAGACTCCCTTAAGCCACATCATACTCCAAGCTTGTACTTTCAGAGACTCCCTTAAACCACATCATGCTCCAAGCTTGTACTTTCAGAGACTCCCTTAAACCACATCATACTCCAAGCTTGTACTTTCAGAGACTCCCTTAAACCACATCATGCTCCAAGCTTGTACTTTCAGAGACTCCCTTAAACCACATCATGCTCCAAGCTTGTACTCTCAGAGACTCCCTTAAACCACATCATACTCCAAGCTTGTACATTTCAGAGACTCCCTTAAACCACATCATACTCCAAGCTTGTACATTTCAGAGACTCCCTTAAACCACATCATACTCCAAGCTTGTACATTTCAGAGACTCCCTTAAACCACATCATACTCCAAGCTTGTACATTTCAGAGATTCCCTTAAGCCACATCATACTCCAAGCTTGTACACTTCAGCGACTCCCTTAAACCACATCATACTCCAAGCTTGTACATTTCAGAGACTCCCTTAAACCACATCATACTCCAAGCTTGTACATTTCAGAGATTCCCTTAAGCCACATCATACTCCAAGCTTGTACACTTCAGCGACTCCCTTAAACCACATCATACTCCAAGCTTGTACATTTCAGAGACTCCCTTAAACCACATCATACTGCAAGCTTGTACATTTCAGAGTTTCCCTTAGGCCACATCATACTGCAAGCTTGTACATTTCAGAGACTCCCTTAAACCACATCATACTGCAAGCTTGTACATTTCAGAGACTCCCTTAAACCACATCATACTCCAAGCTTGTACATTTCAGAGATTCCCTTAAACCACATCATACTCCAAGCTTGTACATGTCAGAGACTCCCTTAAGCCACATCATACTCCAACCTTGTACATTTCAGAGACTCCCTTAAACCACATCATACTCCAACCTTGTACATTTCAGAGACTCCCTTAAGCCACATCATACTCCAAGCTTGTACATTTCAGAGACTCCCTTGAGCCACATCATACTGCAAGCTTGTACATGTCAGAGACTCCCTTGAGCCACATCATTCTGCAAGCTTGTACATGTCAGAGACTCCCTTAAACCACATCATACTGCAAGCTTGTACATTTCAGAGACTCCCTTAAACCACATCATACTGCAGGCTTGTACATTTCAGAGACTCCCTTGAGCCACATCATTCTGCAAGCTTGTACATGTCAGAGACTCCCTTGAGCCACATCATACTGCAAGCTTGTACATTTCAGAGACTCCCTTAAACCACATCATACTGCAAGCTTGTACATTTCAGAGACTCCCTTAAGCCACATCATTTTCCAAGCTTGTACATTTCAGAGACTCCCTTGAACCACATCATTCTGCAAGCTTGTACATTTCAGAGACTCCCTTAAGCCACATCATTCTGCAAGCTTGTACATGTCAGAGACTCCCTTGAGCCACATCATACTGCAAGCTTGTACATTTCAGAGACTCCCTTAAACCACATAATACTGCAGGCGTGTACACTCCCTTTAGCAAAGTACTGTTCAAAGTGGCATTAAACCCAACTCATGCCCTCATTGTGGTAGGGTAGCCTTGTGGTTAAAGTGTTGGTGGTCGAGTCGAAGACCTGGCTGATATAGTAATAATGCACCAGAGAACTGTTCCTTCACACAGAAGCTTATTGGATTTTCGCTGCTAAAACCTTTGAAAATAGGAATTTCCAAACCTTTGTTTACTCAGGATCGTTTGATGCTTTTTCATTGCCTATTCTTTATAAAGAAATGTAATATTCAAACATCAGTAAACAATTTGCAGGGTTTCATCTTAAAAAGGATTCTTTTTTAAAAAGGCACTCACTTTTTTCTATAACATTGAAATATGCATTTCATACTTTTTGGTATCAGATTGTCACTATTAAAACATTTGCAGCCCAAATTCATTCCTATACATAAAGAAGTGTACAGCTTTGATTTCTATCTTAATACTGCAATATTATCGTGCCACTGAATATGGAGACTGATAACATCAATAGAATGCTGCATGATGGGAGCAAATGTTCCACGGATATGACCGCTCATGAAGGTACATGTTCATCGAAGGAAACAGATTGTCTTTAATCAATAGCAAGGGCAGTAGCATTCATTTCTTCAAAGACAAAATTCCTGAAGCATTAATAACCGACAGAAGAGAATTACAATAAAAACAGCAATAGAATAGAAGCCCCTAGTGCAGAGCGTGACGTCGAATATTTTAGTGTTCCTTTGGGTGAAATTGACAGCTCATGTAGATGTTGATATACTTGTCCATGTCATAAGATGCTCGTTACTGCTGTTTTAAATAGCTACTATTCAACTGTATAACTCTCATTTGTAAGTTAGATTTGTCTATGATGATCGGTATGTTAGGTATCAGTGCCCAGAGTGTTGTCTATAGGTAGAGAGGGGCGTTATATGTGGCATTAATGCCCTGTGTGTGTTCCAGCTGATGTGTACATTTCCCCTCACAGTCGCTGGAGTCGTCACTTCAAGGACTGGTGTTTCATTTCCCTCCTGGGGAAAGCATGTGAAGCACACCGTGCCCCCAGCAGTCATATTGCTGCAATTTGGCTAAAAGCTGCATCAAATCTCATGTAGCTTCTCTCTCCCATCACACCTTCGTCACCCTCTCACTCTCCCTTACCCTAAACCACTTGCTCACTTTCTTGTATCCAATTCATTCTCTCCTCACTCTCCGCGACCGTATCTCCTCCCTGACTCTCTCTCCCTGACCCTCTCTCCCTGACCCTCTCTCCTTGACTCTCTCTCCCTGACCATCTCTCCTCCCTGACCCTCTCTCATCCCTGACCATCTCTTCTCCCTGGCCCTCTCTCTCCCTGACCCTCTCTCCTCCCTGACCCTCTCTCCTCCCTGACCCTCTCTTATCCATGACCCTCTCTCTCCCTGGCCTTCTCTTCTTCCTGACCCTCTCTTCTCCCTGGCCCTCTCTCTCCATGACCCTCTCTCCTCCCTGACCCTCTCTTATCCCTGACCCTCTCTCTCCCTGACCCTCTCTCCTCCCTGACCTTCCCTCCCTGACCCTCTCTTATCCCTGACCATCTCTCATCCCTGACCCTCTCTCTCCCTGACCCTCTTTTATCCCTGGCCCCCTCTCTCCCTGACCCTCTCTTGTCCCTGACACCTCCCTTCCTGACCCTCTCTTATCCCTGACCCCCTCTCTCCCTGACCCTCTCATCCCTGACCCTCTCTTATCCCTGACCCCCTCTCATCCCTGACCCTCTCTTATCCCTGACCCTCTCTCATCCCTGACCCCCTCTCCCTGACCCCTCCCTCCCTGACCCTCTCTTATCCCTGACCCTCTTCCTCCCTGACCCCTCTCTCTGCCAACTCTCTCATTCCCACCCTCTGTGATTCCTTACCCTCTACTTCCCTTGCCACCATGATTCACTCACTCACTCACTCACTTCTCCCCAAAGTCACTCATTTTCCTTCACTCAATCTGACAGTGCTATGGGCAGACACCTTCAAATAAAGTTAGACCCAGGCCAAATCCACATGAACCTCAATTCCAATCCCCAAGCTGTAGTGATCAATCAAATTGTTCATGTCAAAATTGAATTTTGATTTTGCTTTAAGCTCCCATGGACTTAAAACACAGAGCTAAATGTATGCATTGTGTATAGGTGTAATCCACATGTTGGGGGGCTCTTGATAGCCAGAGTTGAATGTATGCATTGTGTATAGGTGTAATCCACATGTTGGGTGGCTCTTGATAGCCAGAGTTGAATGTATGCATTGTGTATAGGTGTAATCCACATGTTGGGTGGCTCTTTATAGCCAGAGTTGAATGTATGCATTGTGTATAGGTGTAGTCTACATGTTGGGGGGCTCTTGATAGCCAGAGTTGAATGTATGCATTGTGTATAGGTGTAATCCACATGTTGGGTGGCTCTTGATAGCGAGAGATGAATGTATGCATTGTGTATAGGTGTAATCCACATGTTGGGTGGCTCTTGATAGCCAGAGTTGAATGTATGCATTGTGTATAGGTGTAATCCACATGTTGGGGGGCTCTTTATAGCCAGAGTTGAATGTATGCATTGTGTATAGGTGTAGTCTACATGTTGGGGGGCTCTTGATAGCCAGAGTTGAATGTATGCATTGTGTATAGGTGTAATCCACATGTTGGGTGGCTCTTGATAGCGAGAGATGAATGTATGCATTGTGTATAGGTGTAGTCTACATGTTGGGTGGCTCTTGATAGCCAGAGATGAATGTATGCATTGTGTATAGGTGTAATCCACATGTTGGGTGGCTCTTGATAGCCAGAGATGAATGTATGCATTGTGTATAGGTGTAGTCTACATGTTGGGGGGCTCTTGATAGCCAGAGATGAATGTATGCATGATATATAAATGTTATCCACCTGACACTGGCTGCCGATGGCCAGAGTTGAATGTATGCATGATATATAAATGTTATCCACCTGACACTGGCTGCCGATGGCCAGAGTTGAATGTATGCTTGATATATGAATGTTCTCCACCTGACGCTGGCTTTCGATAGCCAGGGCTGAAAGTATGCATGATATATAAATGTTATCCACCTGACACTGGCTGCCGATGGCAAAAGTTGAAAGTATGCATGATATATGAATGTTATCCACCTGACACTGGCTGTCGATAGCCAGAGCTGAATGTATGCATGATATATGAATGTTATCCACCTGACACTGGCTTTCGATAGCCAAGGCTGAATGTATGCATGATATATGAATGTTATCCACCTGACACTGGCTGTCCATAGCCAGAGCTGAAAGTATGCATGATATATGAATGTTATCCACCTGACACTGGCTGTCGATAGCCAAGGCTGAAAGTATGCATGATATATGAATGTTCTCCACCTGACATTGGCTTTCGATACCCAGAGCTGAAAGTATGCATGATATATGAATGTTCTCCATCTGACGCTGGCTTTCGATACCCAGAGCTGAAAGTATGCATGATATATAAATGTTATCCACCTGACACTGGCTGTCGATGGCCAGAGTTGAAGGTATGCATGATATATAAATGTTATCCACCTGACACTGGCTGTCGATAGCCAGAGTTGAATGTATGCATGATAGATAAATGTTATCCACATGACACTGGCTGTCGATAGCCAGAGTTGAATGTATGCATGATAGATAAATGTTATCCACCTGACACTGGCTGTCGAAGGCCAGAGTTGAATGTATGCATGATATATAAATGTTATCCACCTGACACTGGCTGCCGATGGCCAGAGTTGAATGTATGCATGATCTATCGATGTTGGTAGTCGGGGTAAAAGGGTGTGTCAACATTATTACTGATGTAATTGTGACAAGATGTATCATGTTTGAAATTAACATCTTGTCAGTTTGATCAATGCTTGACAAAAATATAGGTTGATGATAGAGATTAAGTCCTGTGTGTAATATCTTAGAATTTTTCCATAAATGATTAATGGAGCTTCATGACATGTCACCCTGAGAAAATGTGTTCAAATGAGAAATGTTATGAATAATTTGATCATGAAATGGATTCACATATATATACGATATCAATCAAAGCCAAGTCGGGTTGCCATTAGAGTGACTGGCACAGCTAAACACCACTGACGACTCACATCAACATATTAATGGCAGTAGACATAGTAATGGAAGATATGTCACTCATTTCACGTCGTCAGTTTCGGCTTTGATGGATGAAGAAGACAACTGGATCTGTATAAAAGTAAATGGTTAGAATTATGTAAATGTTCAAGCCCAGCATAGATTCATTTCAAATCCAAATATTATGTTTTGTATTATTTATATTTAATATTTTCAAAACCAAATATTTAGCACCAAAAGCGTGTGAGCTCGGGGTGATTATTAATAATAATGAGAGATCACCTGCAGGGAAAGAATGGAATGAGAGATATTTCTACCAGCGGGATTATCATCCATTTTAAATCTCTCTTAATGGTCCTCCATTGTCTTCCAAAACTTTGATAATGTTCTTCCAATTTGCTACACGCAGGTGTACGGAAATTGACATAGCACTATCCACTTCCGTAATGCTACGATTCCTGTAATTTTCAGGAGAATGCATTTCTCTTAATTAAAGCTGGGCTGATAACATCAAAGGTGGCGCTATTAGCCAATTATATCAAACGGAAATGAAGCAGTGGGTTTGTGTATTAGCTTAAAACATGAAGATAGGATTTGAACAATTTTATGCTCTTTTCATGGAGAAAAAAGGGGAGTTTATTTTTAGGATGTATGATTCTAAATCAAAGTGTAGAAAATGGTATTTGGGTAATGACCAATGGAGGAGAAGATGGCATTGAGGGCAGTATTGACGGAGGAGTAATGATGGAGGCAATGTCTTCTAGTGTACAGAATTACACAAGATGGAGATTTTTAGAAATGAGAATGGCGTTTGAATTAGGAAACAATGCAGGAGGGTTATTGCTGACATCTGCTCTGTCTGCAAGGGAATTGCAAAAAAGGGCCTGTGGTCTTGCCTATTTGTAAATATACAGAATTATGAAAATGAGAAATAAATTGTTTTTGTCATTTACGTAATGAAAATTACTGTTCACGGTGTTTGAGCATTGTGTGTGCAACATGAAAATAAATGAATTGGATACCCTTCAAAAATGGAATGACGAAATGTCAAAATTGGAATTTGTGCATGATAGACTCACTGTGATCAATATTGTTTTGATGATAATAGTGAAAGTGATTAGTGTATTTAATTATTCATCAATAACCATTATGACATCAATCAGGCAGTCAATGTGAAATTGTTATAGACACTGACAACTTTCTCTTGCAGCTTTCAAATGGAGAATCCATGTAAATTTCACATATACTGCAAATATGTCAATGTCGAAAAAGGAAAGTGTTGGGATCAGGCAGTGGAGTGTGATGTCGATTTGATATATTTTGTTTGTGAGTCAATGTTACAAGTGGAATGTTGGACAGTAAAATACAGGCATTATTCAGTTATCAATTGGGCTAAGTGTTTTTAGTGTTTCAGCAAATACTAAAACAAATCCCTTACAACCGGCATTTGTTAAATGTTTACCCCACAAACACCAATCTCTAATTGCAAACTTGATTAATGGGGAAGAGATTATAAGATTAACATTGTTAATGCATCAATATCTTAATCAGTTGATGGATTAGTCTGAGAGTTAATTAACGCATTAGCATATGATAAAGTGACATCCTCACCCTTTAGGTAGTGTTATTAAAGAGTTTGAAATTGATCAAGATGGATTTGAAATGGACAAGTGTCAATTTCACTTGGGTTGAAATAGACGCCAGATACTGCATTATGCTCACTCAGACATATGGTTAATACCAGTCAATCACAATGGTGTATTTCAGTATAATAATGCATTACGATGTTTAATGCCCTTCATCAGTGATACGGAAGCATTCATCCTGAGTGTCATCACAGTATATTATGCGATACTAGTTAATCTTTCTTACACAGCTAGTTCATGTCATCCCACAAATTGTCTGCATCCTTTATTCGAAAGGACAATTTGCTTCAAAAGGATTTTATAAATGCCAAATTATGGAGCTTGTGATTTTTCATCCTTTTGTTGTCCAACAATAGAAACTATTTTCTGTTCACCTTAGAGGGATTTTGTATTCACTATTTAAACATTAATCATTTCTTTAAATGAAACATTAAATTTTATAATTCAATTGTACATCTTTCAACAATGACCGATGTTAAGCACCAACTGTGCATGACATCGACAAAAAATGAAATCATTTTTGATGAATGGATTTATTCAATAAAACATTCTATATTTATCCACATCCCTCCCATCTTTTTTAACAAATTCATCTTCTTCCTCTCTCTTTATACAAATTGAATTCCACTTCATTTGGAAAAGTTTTCGACAGCTGAAATGAATGCAATTTACAAAGAATTAGACACCCCTGTCTCATTTCGCCTCCAGATATACTGTCTTCATATTGCATAACTGCATGACTATAGCGATGTGTAAATAACACATCGAGGTCCTAAGTCTATTCAGTTGAGGAATCTGTTTGAAAATACAAGCCTTTTTCTCTGCCCTACGGATGTGGCCTGTGCAAAAAGCAAATAATGTGTTTGCTTAACCATTGTTTGGCAGAAAATAGCCACGGGCAAGATCACGAAACAGGCAATGAATTAGCCAGAGTCTGAATATTTTTGATTGTCAATGACAATAAGTGAAATGGGTCACTATGATAAGGTGTCAAGTGCGATATGCGTTGTGTATTCATTTCTAATGTCCGTGCCATATGTCAGGAAGATGCGCAGGAAAGACGTGAAAATTATCTTGAAATGACACAAACATTGGCCCCAGGTAAATAATCAATGTAATTATTAACAAATCAGCTCAAAACGTTCAGAATATTTTTTAAAATATAACAATAACAAATCTCAATTTCTGATTTTTTATGATTGTCACTAAAACTAATAAATATTTTACCCAAATAATTCTTGACACATAAATAATATTTTTCTGAACTTCTGAGGTATGTATGTATAAAAATAAATAAAACGTTGAACCTATGAACCTTCCTAGGGTTTCCCATCAAACCTTGTACACTGGACGAAGACTTTAACCTTTCTGTAAACAACCCACAAATAGTCACAACAAACAGTTTTATGTAATCCTGTAATTAACTTGACTCTTTAAAGCACAGGAAACATATTCTGGACTAAAATGGCCATGTACAGAGGGGTGAGAGTGGCTCCAACAAGTTCTCAATAAACAAACAAGGACTTAGCATGCTCCTTTGTCGAACCCCTGTTTGGTTTGCCATGGTCATTTAGACAAATCTTTTGCACTTATCAGGAGTTAATTTTCAATTTTCACAGACTTAGGTACTTAGTGGCTACTTGCACTCAAATTTGAAGAGTACATATGTGTTAATAAGAGACTTAAGAGAGCCCCGCGATTCCCACACTGGGAAGTGGGACTCTGGCGACAAGGGTTTAAATAGGACATTTCACACAAGGAGGTTCAGTTCTCAGCAGAGTGGGGTCAGCTGAGGCCATGATAGAATGTCTTAATACAATGTATTGTATGCTTACTGTTATCACAGTGCAGCAACAGTCTGTCTTATTTAAACAGAAAAACAGACCTTTTTGTGAACCACAATTTGTGCTTTCATAAATCAAGCAGCTTTTTGCAATGAAGATTTAATACAAACTACCAGCAAGATGTGTAGTGGAAGCTGCTGATCTGAGTTGTTTATAAGGACAGCATATGCTAATATGTATCCGATCAGACCGCCTCCGTCGTCTAGTGGTAGAGCGTCCGCCCAGAGAGCGGAAGGTCTGGGGTTCAATCCCTGGCCATGTCACACTAAAAGATGTTAAATGATTGTATTTGCTGTTACCCTGCCTGATGCTCGGCATTAATGGGATAAAACAAGGACTGGTCGGCTCGGTGTCAGTATGCTGTGTCTGAGTAGGGTATTCATGTTAAACTGCAGCATGGTATCTCATTGGGCTTGCACTATAAAATTGGCATTACTAGTCAGGACTAGTACAAGCAGAGACACACACAGACACACACACAGACACACACACAGACACACACACAGACACACACACACACAGACACACACACAGACACACACACAGACACACACACACACACACACACGTGCATGTATGTCGCTATATAAATGCAATAATCTTGGACACGACGTTAAACCCCATTTCACCTCACCGCTAGTATGGACCCAGTGAAATTAAATAACAGTTTAAAAATCTCCCAACTTGGATCAATACAATGTTTCCCAAAGTGTGTTTTTTTTCACAAAATATTTTTCAAACATTTTTAAAAGAAGACCCCTTAAATATACTGCCTTTATTGATTAAAAATGTTAAGTTTGTTTTAGGAAGGTTAAATAATGCAAAATATGATCCTATTCAAACGTCACTTATTGTCATTGTCAACATGAAAACATTATCAAATTTGTAGATTTCACATACCTTTGTATTCCATGTCAGAATCTGACCCCTATTTCAATGGCAAGCTCAGAGTTCAATGACGGAGGTTAAGACCACATTTCCTTACTCGCACAAACAAATGATCAACTGCATTCTATTCCAAATGCGATATTAACATTCCCAATACCGATTCTAGGTCCAGCCCGAACCAAAATATGTTGTCTATGAAAATGGAAGTCTGACTCTTATCTGTTGGAGCGGGAGTTGGTTGTTGTGAAGTAATCAGGCCTACCAGTGGTGCCGAGATGTTCAATAGAGTTAAGAAGGTGCTGAAGTCGGAATGTATTTAAAGAAACAACACAGTTGAAGTAGAAGCTATACAGGGAGAGATTATAGAAAGAGAACTTATAGATTCTGGGCGAAGGACCTGGCTTGTGAAACAATAGCGTATGTAGGGTTGTATACATATCTCACCAGATTCTCAGTCATGTGGAATTCACTGACTGACTTGTTATGTAGTGTTGACCTTTAAAATATTTTTGTAATTGATTTTTAGTATTGATTTTTGTTGCGTTTACTTATGATTTTGAGGCAGTAGACTTAATCGGGGACAAGGCAATAGTATCTCCTTGTGTGTATCTGGCAAATACAGTCCAAATCCTGTTTATCCAGAATCTCTTGCCTACTCCCTCCATCCATCCCTCCTTCCCTCACTGACTCAGTCACTCACTCCTCTATATAACCTGTTTGTACATCGCTATACACAGGTGGTCCAGTCTTCTCACACACATCAATTCTTTGTACAGAATTGTGTCCCTTGGGTGTTCAAGGATCCGATGATTCTGAGTTCAAATCCCATATTCTCCTAGATTATTATCCTTGGTAGCATTTTTCATTCAACATTAGGCTGACATGTTGTGTTCAAAGCAGCATGAAACACACCCCTCACTCACTCACTCACACATACAAACTCACCCACCCACCCACTCACTCACCAACCCACACCCATCCACACCAGGTAGTCTTCACATGTGTCAGGTGTCAGTGATGAGAAGGACCGAGTCTGCATTGTGTGGAGCTGTCACTCACAGCGGAAATGCATCAGTTTCATGTCAATAGCCATCATCTCCAACAATTACTCTATATCATAAATAGGCTCCACTGAATATTGCTCATAATGGCGAAAATAAAAAGTAATTGAAACAAAACCTTGAAATGTTCAACCTGTTTTTACACTACCTCATATCCTTGTATGGAGCACCGTCTTAAAGAACGCTGTAGTCATCACAAAGGTAGAAACTCGTCAATTCCCCTGCATCAATTGCGTCATTCCTAGCTGTCAATCAATGCCTACTCATGGCGGTCGTCAGCTGTCACGTGGCAGGCCATCACATCGATGCACGTTTTTCACTTCCATTTACAGTAGCTAAATGAAATGTCCCCATATAAATTTGAAGACAGTTTTTATATCCTCTCATTGAAATATTGTCATGGTTTTTGTGTCCTCTCCTGACATCCATGGATATGAAACTTTTAGCTCAGGTTGTCAACATTAGGTAGAGGATTTGGTTGTAACGTTGGAAACAGACATATCAGGTGTCCAATAAGTAATCCTTTTGACAGTAAAATGATATAAGTATATCATGTTAGAAATAATTGGTCTGTATTAGTCATCACAGTATTGGCTCTGTCGTTTCCATTGGTATCGCTTGATTTACAACGGATTTAGGAAATAGTAATGTACGTGGTCAATTTCAATGGGGTAAGATGATAGATAACCTTTGATAAGCTCTGTTATGTTGGCTACTTTCATCATCATCAGCAGCAGCAGCAGCAGCAGCATCAGCAGCAGCAGCAGCACTTCGCTGTGCAGAGTTATGTCCCTTGGGCATGTCAGAAACCTGTGGGTTCGAAACCTTGGTTTCCCCGATTACGTTTCAAGGTTTGTCAGCACCATATCCGTATCATCTTCCCGAGGCAAGGGAGTTAACTGACTTTAAAAGTCCAGTTTCCACCCTTGCCGAACTAGGCTGGAATTCCTCGGCTCGATCGTAGCGCCACCACTGGTTATTATGAGTTATGTCCCTTCTGAGCCTCTCCTAAGGACCAATCCGATTCCATCTCTTGCATTTGTTTCAAACAAAATGGTGGCGCCAAGTCAAGACGATCTGATCGATAATCAAGGTCTTTATTGTGATAAAACGGGTCTTACATCGCGAAGTGCATCAAATCAAGTGCGCACCTTGATTAAAAACATGAAAAGGTTTGAAAAATATCTATTGACAATGAGTTGGCGGTGTACATGCTTTGCAAATCCTGCAATCGACTGAAATCTGCCAGGGCAGTTTACGAACCGGATTTCGACTTTGTTGCGAGATTTTGATTGGACTATGCATAGACTCGTTAGTCCAGCCAAAATGTAACTCCATAATACCAGCCTAGTTCGCCAAGGGTGGAAACTGGACTTTTATAGTCAGTTAGCTCCCTTGCCTCGGGAAGATGTATCCGTATCTAAAACTAATGTTTTATCAGGAATTATTTATTCCAACATCATGTTATTTTAGTTGCATATTTACTATATATATTTTTCATAAACTAATAACCATAAGCATAGCAATTTGGTACAGCTGATTTCTATGGCCTGATTTTTTGTATGTATCCAACAATTTGCCAAAATCATCATCAATTCTCCTGCGCTTGTGATCGGGATAACCTTTTTGTTGACATATAGTAGTTAAACAACAACAAATATGACTTATGATTTATGGTATATATATCATCCATTCTCTGTCCACTAAAGTTAATTTCAAGCCGTAATTAGCGGTAATCTGACCATGGTTGCTGTAAATAATGGTCACTTCACACACAATTTCACAGAAGTGAATGTAAACAATATTGACTGAAATTTGAATAAAATAGATAAAATAGATTACAAACATGAGTCCAGATATACAATGAACACTTTTTATAACCAGACAGTGTAATTACAAGATTAATATGCGTACTTCAGTAAGGATTGAAGGATGGTATTTCCAGTGTTTTGTGCGCAGTTTGTCTTTGTCTTGAGGGACAAAAATCACATCAAAACTCTTCTTCCCTGTGTATAGGGGGCAACCCCCATGAAACCCCCTGATTCTAGGTATAAAAAACTCAATATACGGTAGTCACACAGACACAATATAGTTACAGACAGACAATATAGTTAAACAATAAAGACACACAGACAAAATATGTTGCACAGAAACACACACAGAAACTCCCTGATCAAAAGCATGGTGTTCAGTCTAAAACTTCAGTTAAAAGGTTCTGATTGTGTAAGTGGTGATGTATATTAACAACTGGGTGCTTCCAAATGAAATTACTGATAGAAAGGATGTTATTGGTTTAGGGTTTTATCCAGTTAATGGGTTCATAGTGTTTAAACTCATTTTACACTGAAACTTGCCTCTTTGAAAGAGAAACTTTTAAACAGTAATGCAATAATGATATCTTTGATTATTTTTTTTGCAATTGACACTCTGGTCTATTTCCACTGTCCACCATCCATTGCACTTGTTTATTTCAAAGGTCGCATCCTCCAGGGAAATAGACTTAAAACAGCATTTGTTTGAAGTTAATTTTATCAATATTAGTCCGTTCACCGCTCACAGTTTTACATGAAAACACAAAGATTTGGTTTTGATCTTATTTGATAGTTTTGAAATGGACCAAGAAGTCGTAGATGGATAATGTATTGTACCATATTCCCCAGATTAAATGTGAAATCCAAGCCAAGATTGACAGGTGTAGGATTTCGGTGATAACCACGTGATTTGCTTGCAATGTGTCGGTGCTGATGGGTACAGAATAGATAGAATTCTCTCAAAGGCTTTTTTTTAATTTAAGTTCGAAAAGCAATCCACATTTTTTTTATTTCACTTTGTTTTGCTGTGTGATTTATATGGCCAGATTAAGATCCTTCCTCGAGAGGAAAACAGGCTTTATTCTCTGTTACGAATCACTTTGCTTCACACTTTTCGTTCATTTTGCGCAATTTGTCAAAGTGATGGATAGATCGCAAGTTAACACTGCTTTTGTCACTCTGGAGATTTATTATAAAAATTTTGTCCAAAATTTTGCCAAGGGATTATTGAAACAAGCCACATTGTTAGGTGAGGATCAGACCCTCTGGGGTTGTGGACTGCTTGCCAAAATTTCAAATGGTTTGGGATCTTTTGACAAGTTTTTACTGAAAGTTGTAGACGATTCCCGAGAGGAACTCGCAAGCTACGATTTGTTCTGCAAGGTCAAGGTCGCTGGACATTTGCCTCACCAGAGAAACGGAAGCAATTATTGTAAAAAGGGCTTCTAATGATATCATTGTAGTTGAATGGGGAAAATGTCACTCAGAGGCCTTGTGGGACGTTGCAGGGTAAAACACGGGTCTGAAATCCTTTTTGAAAGAGACATCAGGCATTTGATCATATTTCACACCTAATTTGAAAATATGGCCATACGTGTTAATGTGTTATCCAACTCAATTGACTTCCTTTGTTCACTGATGAAAAAATTTCAAAAGATTTTCAAACTTGATAATGTATGTTTGTTAAGGGTTATATTTTTTACAAAGTAATGGCTTTGTGGTGAATGTAAAAAGTTTGATTCCACCACAGGGAAAATTATTTTCTGAAAATGGATTTTTAAGAAACTTGAACAATTCATTTGAAAAGTACTCACGTCTGACTCATTCTCTTTACAAGCAAACAACAGGATTTGTGGGAAGAGATCTCACTCATGGAGTTTTGGCCACTCGACAATCAGGACAAAACTGATGGTGTTACTACTGTAAATGTTTTATAGTATCTTATTACATAATTATTGATTAACTTCAATTTTGATTGCATATGTGCAGAAATGATCCTGCATAATTCAAACATGTCTCTTTCTTTTGGTCACTAATTGAAAAATCTGTAATTGAAATTTGGAGTTTGTCTGCTTTCTGCTTTATCTGTCAACATCTTTTCGTGAAAGTTTCGAAATCTTGTCAATATCGCTGGTGCAATAGAAACGTAATCAACGAGAGGTGTCAGCTGTCATTATTTATACATTGTTTTCATGTAATGCAGATTTCGCCTCATTTCGTTCACACTGGGAAGCGAAATTAGTCACTCGTGTTGAAGTTTAGAGGAACATAATCAGAAATGGTCTCCATTTCACTGCACAACTGTTGTATCATACCATGAAATGAACATGAAATATTAAAAGTTGAAATATACATGTGTTGAATGTGACACAACAAGGATATGTCATGTCTATTTCATGTTGGTTTGATGTAACAAGTCATATATATTTCATGATTCTGTTGAAAGGTTTGAGATAAGTCTCTTCTTGATAAGTTCATTATGTTTTTAGTATTTAATGCTTGGTCGTATGTGTTTGGTTCTGCCTTATTAAATTTTCATAGTCAGTTTAAGTTGTTAAATTTTATTTCATTTTGTCAGTTAATGGGTATATCCAATAGTGTGTCTTGGATTATTTAAATTTATATCTTTGGGTATGACATGTAATACTTGACATGCTGTATGATTAGCTATAAATGAGTTTTGAAAAATGTCTTTGTGTAAATAAAAATGTTTATCGACATTCATGCAGTCAAGTGCATCGTTGTCTCATTAGACGTTAACTTAGGGAATCCGCATTGAAACTGATTGTCTAAAAACATTAATATTGCAACATTAATTTCAGTGCCATCATTCCATTGTCAATGTCCCATTGACTGTCTCTTGATATGAGTGACAAAACAATCAGACCTGATTCATTCACTGCCTTGTCATGCATGAATAGGTTAAATATTGATAAAGATGCATTTATTGTGTTCAAGAAGAATCAAGAATACTTAAGATTAATGCAATTAACATGTCATGAATGATCAAGACTTGTCTTTGCTTGTTAGTTTCATAATTGATGAAAGTGACAACTACTTGGCGAATGTCTTTCTGAATGTGTCAGTGGCAGGTGAACTGTATAATAGATTTGGTTGAGCAAGTTAAAACAGTGAAACAGCTGATGAATCGACCTGCACATGCAAATCATGTATATTTCTTGCCTGCCATGCAAAGATATGCCTATTTCAATCCATCACGGTGATCAGCTGATCAGCTTGTAATTCATTTCGAAGGATTTATCTGCACAGATCAGCATTTTCTTCCCCGATATCTGCCAAAGTATGTTCAGGACGGACTATAAGGTGACACTTGCTCTCCTCAATCAAAACCACTGCCGATAATCCACATTTTTTCTGACTCTGAATTAATGCCCCCTTGTCAGGAATGGGGAACTAGCAGATAAGACAACGCCCTGTAGAAGATGTTAAACACTGCGGTTTTGTGCTTTCTGTAATACAAAGGGGAACTTGATGATCAACATGGCTGTCTGTCCATCTGTCCATCTGTCCATCTGTCCTGTAGTTAATTCTGGAGTAGAAATCTCAACAAGATTTTTGGCAGTAAGACAACGCAGTTTAAGTATTTTCTACATCTCTCTCCCAGATCCAAGAGAATAAAATAAAAAAAGAGTCCAACTCAAGTCTGTTTCTACATCTCTCTCCCAGATCCAAGAGAATAAAATAAAAAAAGAGTCCAACTCAAGTCTGTTTCTACATCTCTCTCCCAGATCCAAGAGAATAAAATAAAAAAAGAGTCCAACTCAAGTCTGTTTCTACATCTCTCTCCCAGATCCAAGAGAATAAAATAAAAAAAGAGTCCAACTCAAGTCTGTTTCTACATCTCTCTCCCAGATCCAAGAGAATAAAATAAAAAAAGAGTCCAACTCAAGTCTGTTTCTACATCTCTCTCCCAGATCCAAGAGAATAAAATAAAAAAAGAGTCCAACTCAAGTCTGTTTCTACATCTCTCTCCCAGATCCAAGAGAATAAAATAAAAAAAGAGCCCAACTCAAGTCTGAAATTAAGGTTTGTTCTTGGCTCCATTTGGATTTTGTTTTTTATTTTTTTTAATAACATGACTTTATTTGTGGCCTAGTTTGTTCTCATTGTGCTGAAAACCTCATTGGAACTATATGTGAAGCTATTCTTGATGCATCTTCATCTTGATTTTGCTGAAATATTGCTAAAAACTGCATACACACACACACACACACACACACACACACACACACACACACACACACACACACACACACACACACACACACACACACACACACACACACACACACACACACACACACACACACACACACACACACACACACACACACACACACACACACACACACACACACACACACATCCATCCATCCATCCATCATCACAGTCAAACAAATCTTCCATAAAGGAAGTCTTTGTAAAAAATCATATATCCTGTTTTTTATTTTGATTATGAATATATATATATTGGGTTAGATTGAATCTCATAATCATACATGTCAACGTGTCCTTCTTTGTTAAGTCTACATACAGTATTAATCTACAACAGACACCATTCATCCCCCCCCAAAAAACATTGTTTAGATAACGCCTGGAAGAGTGAATATGTTTTGCAATTTGATTTCTCAAAAAGTATTTGATAAGGCATGCTCTGGGAAACAACTTGTCTACCATGTTTACTCAACCAAGCTGGAGCCACAATTTCCGCAAGTATTAAAAGACCAATCAGTTTGTTTACCATTATGGAGGCTATGCTGAGGTCTTCCCTAGCTGATTATGATGTTTTTACAGCATTTTGATGTGATTTATATGGCATTTGTTCATATCACTTTCTAGTTGTTGATTCCTCCTCACTTACACATGTTTATTTTCTCTTCCTGATAAAATTTGTCGCTAGGGTACCTTGTTTTGAAATGGCATATCAATCAAGGGAGACAATGCTGCCTTTGTTCAATCTGCATACCACTAGATTTGTTCCCATGCTTCCAAACCATGCACACCTTGTCATAAATATGCCCATGCTGTCAATTAGAGATGATGGATTGTTTTGACATATGGATTTCATATAACTGACAGCTAAAATGCAATGTACGAGATTAGCTGCTTTTACTGTGGAGGTAAAATAAGATGGGGTATTGTTTTAGCTGGGTACTCATATCGTTTGTCAGCAGATGAATAGTGTTATCAGACGAATCTGCTAATTTGGAGGGAAAATTGACTGGATAGATAAAGAAGGTTTATCCCATCTTGTTAAGGACAGATTGACGAGTGTCCATAACGAAGGTAATTACTCCGGCCACTGGTAGCACAGTATTGATTAAAAACAGAAGACGTCAATTACACTGAAATAGACATGAAATACATGCCATGGTCACTAAGCGAGGTGATGGATGGAAGCAGGTGTTGCAATAGACGTACATTTCGAGATTGCGATAAGTGTTATGTGGTAGTATTCTGTCATTTTGAATAATATACGACATTGATGGAAACAGGTGGGCAAAAAAGTGCTGTACATTTCAGAAGTTATTTAGGGGTATTATGTCTGCATCATTTACATATTGTTGATATTGATGAATGGCTGAAGGAAGTGCTACAATGTTGATTTTGACATTCATGTCACGTCAATTTCAAATGTCTGTTTCATGCTATTTCAGCCACAAGTCCTAGAAATGGTAATTGTAAAAGTGTAACATTGATTTTTTTTTAGCAATGCAAGTGATCTGTGTGCAATTATTTCGTATTTGAGGAAAGAAGGGTCATATAACGAAAATAACAGAGAAAACAATTATGATTTTAGAGGCCGATTTCTTAAAAGAATTGACAATTTGTAACAATGGTTGTCACAATATTGACTTGTTAGAGGCAGTACAGGATCTGTCCATTACCGGACGATATCACAATGGTCAGCAGTTCGAATTAAGACAATATTTAATTTTTGTAAAAATCACAATATGACTCACATAACTGTCACTGATATTCACGCAACCTAAAATTGAGTGACATTTGAGAAGAATATCATTCAATTTGCATAAAGTCATGACACTTTGGGGCTTTGATGTCCAAATTGAGGGCCCGGTTTTGTCAAGAACAAATGACGTGTCACATGAAAGTTACAGATCCTTGGAAAACAGATGGGTATCGGCCTGAAAATCTCGTCATTGGGAGGGAAACGGGAGGGGGTGAGTGGGGAGGGTGGGACCATTAGAGGAGTACTTGGGGGTGGGGGACAGAATGGGGGGTAGCTGGATCAGTCAAGCTTTCATGATAATAGGGAGAATGTCACCAGTTCATTAAGTGCAAGAAAATGATATCTTTTTATTGGACAATTATCTCCAGGTTGATAAAGTCTTGGAAATTCGTGGAAAATGATTCAGTCATTTCTCATTGGAGAATTGGGAAACTTGATTATAAAAAAAATTTGAAAGAGGAATTTGAGAATCAGCTTAAAAAATGTTTTGCCATGCACTGTTGGTTTTTTGCAAATTTGACGTAATGTGAAACGCTTAAAGATTGTAATTACCGAACAAGAAGGTGCTGGAGCTTGAACAAAGGAGTGACAATTTGGGGGATGAATTTAATAGCCCTGGTTAACCAATACCGTTCTAGGCACCCATCTTAACACCCAGGGTTATTCGCATCATCAACTGATACCACAGTGATACCTCTCGTGATTGATAATAGCGATGACGTCATTAATTATGGGAAATTTGAAACTACTTCTTTTAAATAATTTTGTCAAGAAAAAGGGTAAAAAATGTGGTAGTCAGTATGCTTTATGGATCACATTGCACTGAAAAACTTTTTTTCATTGGATTAAAATTACTAGACATTTTGTCAATTTGTAAATAATTGCTTTCATTTATGATAAAATGAGTCATCTGAAAAAAAAAGAAAGTTTAATCATCTTGACAAAATATGGCAAGTTTAATCTATTTGTAACAAGTACCATGTTTAACATTCAAGGCAATAATGAGTCCTGAGTTGTAAAAATGGTGTGAAAATCGGGATTGCCTTCTGATTGAATTATACTTGACCTTTTTTTATTTGAAATTAACCACCTCTTCCGTCTTGACCTAGAAATCAAATGGCATAATGGGATGCAGATAGTCCTCACTTGCATATGAATATGTTGTCTGATAATCTGATAATGTGCAGTAGTCGAGACAGGAGGATATTGATCATTATGGAAAAAAAAGTGAATGACGAGAGCGTACAATATCATGTGATTGAAGCTCGCAAGTCTAAATATGATCATTTTTTGTGACAAGTCAGTCGGCTAAATTCCCCATTATCAGCTTGTTTGTGCATACATGAATACTAAATCTTACCATGTCAATTTCCAGCTGAATTTTTTGCACTTTTAGTAAAGATATGAAAAGATTGGTGTTTTCATGCATCGTCTTGAAATTGACATGAGTTCTTTTGAAATCGACATATCTTAGTAACCAGGCTCTGTGTAAAGATGGTGTTGGAAGAAAAAGAGTGTTTCTTTAAACGACATCAAAGTTGTTAGAAAGTGTATATTTATGATGATTGGCCACATGTGAAACATCTTTTGGCGTGGCGTGGTATAGATGAAATTGACGCTATTTGATATGAAGTGATGCAGAGCGATATGGATTATATCGGCCATGCCTAGAGGATGAAAGTGTCATGTAGATTTCTGAGGTTTGGTGATTCCAATACTCATTTTACTTCCACTGATGAAACTTTCGAATAGTTCAAAGTGTGTATGAACCGCCCGGGGGCCATGGAGTCAATTAATTGTAATGTGCGCCTAATCTGCAATTAGCGAGGCAGCCGCTGAAATCAGATACAACTTCCATTAGTTTCGGTTCTAGATTTACTGCCAAGAACAAACCATATTGAGAATGTGTAAATATCTGCAGGATCATCACAAAGTTAGGAGAAATTTTATTGTGGGAATTGTGTTTGATGGTTATGAAATCAGCAACTGAAATGCATGTACATGGGACGTGGATTTCAGTGTGGTTGAAGTTGAGACTGCCTGGTGTTGGCCTGCAGTCAGCTGTAAGATCACAGCTATCTCGTGTGCATTTCATAGGTGGTAAAAACGGAATTGCTGGAGCAGCTTGACAGCCGTGTAGGAAATCTTGCAGCAAAACCTGAAATGAATGATTCTCCTCGGAGCTGCTCTGGTTCATTACATTGTCATGAAAATGTATCAAGATAATTTAGATGCTATTAAATCTTGCCAAAATGCTGTCAAATTTTCTATCTAAAGCATTGAATGTCTGTACTTTTTGGTGTGATGTATGTGCGTGTCAATGTTGTTTTATTTCATTGCAAGCAAGAAAGTAGCCTCCTGGTCAAGATTTGGCCTGTTATTCCAAAGAGTCCCAGCAAGGTACAACGCCTCTGTTCACCCAGGGAATGGGTACCTGGTAGGATGAGATGGTAATGTGACTTAACTTCGGCTTTCATGCAACTGGGTTGTATTATTCCCAGGGAGCTGAAAACGAAATTCAAGTGCACACTGATCCATTGACCAGGGTAATAATACTTTCTGGTGTGGATTTGATGCATTGTTGTTGTTGTTGTTGTTGTTGTTGTTGTTGTTGTTGTTGTTGTTGTTGTTGTTGTTATAATTATTATTATTATTATTATTATTATTATTATTATTATTATTATTATTATTATTGTGTGAATGTCATTCTTGGTGTTCCTGTGTAGAATAATGCTTAAAGTGACATAAAACAAGATTCACTCACTCAATTTCTTTCATTGTGGCCAAGTCAATGATTAGATCGTTATAATGGTGCAAGTACCTGACCATATCACACAAGTGCTACTTCTGACCAATCAGAACTGGGCGTACTGACCCCTTCTGTTTGTGGAGGGCTTGTCCCCCATGAGCTCAGTACAAACAAGAAGCAGTTGGACCTCAAGGATGTGATCAATTCTTGACCACACTGAGCCAGCAAGATGACCTTTCCATCTGCTATTACAGTTTACTTTACTGATGGTCGTTATATGGGAGACATTTGTCCACAGGGTCAAGCAAGGACTTTCTCCAGCTATACATCAACGACAAAAGGGTAATTCATTATAGCAAAGGTGAAACATACAACTTTGAAATAAACATCAGAAATTGACATGATATGTACAACATGTGAGTGAGCTGAGTCCTAAGCTCCCATTAGCAATATTCGAGTCATGTACTCAGTTGTGTACAAACTTGGAGTTCATGTACGTTGTATTATACCTGTAATTACGTATTTGAAAGAACTTACCTATAATCTTTGATGAAACCTACCTGTAATTAAGTCTTTGATGGAACTCACCTGTAATTAAGTCTTTGATGAAACCTTCCTGTATTTAAGTCTTTGATGAAACCTACCTGTAATTAAGTCTTTGACGAAACCTACCTGTAATTAAGTCTGTGATGGAACTTTCCTGCAATTACGTCATTGATGGAACTTCCATGTGATCTTCAATGGCACACTTACTTGTAATTAAGTCTTTGATGAAACCTTCCTGTAATTAAGTCTTTTATGGAACTAACCCGTAATTAAGTCTTTTGTGGAACTAACCTGTAATTAAGTCTTTGATGGAACCTTCTTGTATTAAGTCTTTGATGGAACATACTTGTAATTAAGTCTTTGATGCAAGGTCTGAAAGTGTAGAAACGTTAGAAAGGTGTAAAAAATAAAATAGCTATTTAGATCTTCACCGCTGCTTATCATAACTTCCAGAATTCAGCCGTTAAATTAATTTTGTATCTTTCTTCATCCACAACCAACATAAACAGCTCATTAGGCTGGAAAAACTTAAAATAACTCCATCTTCCATGTTTGTCAACCTGTTCTCAATCTTGACTTCATCTGAACATGTTATGTATACAAACATCTCACCTAATACAAGAAACACTTTGTATTTAAAACATTTATTGGATGTCTGTGTTTTGTATGTTTCTAAATTGCATCATCAACAAATACTGATCTAGGATAAGATTGGCGTTAGAGATGAAATGTATCATTCCAACCCAAGCATTTATCTCCAGAAAGTGAGTGACGTGTTTGATATGGACGAGTACCACGCAGAGTTCTCGCCACAGTTTTCCCATGATGCATCAGGGCAGGTGAAGTCTTATCAATCTGAATAGAATCCAGTCTACTTCCTATTGCCTTTCCCAAGACTGAAATATATTACCTATTTGCGAACTTGTGTTGTCAAATAAAAAGCTAATGGAAGATACACGCATAGTTGAATTGGCAATGAAGACCAAATGGTACTCGTTTGTTGAACTACTTTATATTCCTTAATCCTGATAAGTAAATCATATGTGATACTTCCACTGCAAACATCAGTGTAACATAGTCGAATTCAGTCAAGGAAATGTACGAGACACTTGCAGCAATCTACAAGCGCAATCAAGGACACCCTGTGAGGTACCACATCCAGCAGATGGTTAATATCTCGAAAACGGTGCCAGGTTAAAGGAACAGATTTCCTCCACACAGGAAATTGTGAAGATTTGTCACCTAGAAAATTAGTAAGGTCTGTGGAAGGATAACAATATGTTGAAACCCAGGTGGAAAGACATTATTAGCGAAATTAGATTTCGAGAAAGCTGTCGGTTTCCGTGATTTGATATGTTTGGTTGAAATGGAGAAGGCATCTGAGATGCATTTGTATGAAAAAAGGTTTTAAAAAAGGTTCAAAGCTGAAGAGAAATTATGAGGTGTTTTTAGCATCAGCATCTGCTTGGCAATCACTGGTTGGTTGGTATTTTTTGTTGTACATTTTGTAACATGTGAATGTAATACATCAGTTGGCTCTCTTTTAAAAAAGAGCATAAGACATAAAACACTAGCTTATTATCAAGCTTTATTATGGATCATAGTCCAATTTTGTCATAATAATGTCAGGTAGTGTAGTGCTAAGCAATAGAGTGTGGCTGATGAAGGTCAGGGCCAAAAGCTTGAGATCATGTATATTAATACATAAATATAAGTAAGGGAAAAATATGAATTGGTCCACAATAAAGTCGTTCTTTATTTATGGAAATTACTATATTTAAGTCCAGAGAAATTTTAGTGATGTTATGAGTTGGGACAATTGCATGTTGTAAGGGTAATAGTATTTGCATAAAAACAACAGATCATAATCATTACAAGTCTTTACTTAAAGCAGAGTCAATATGGGGCGGTCGGGTAGCCTTGTGGTTAAAGCGTTCGCTCGTCACGCCGAAGACCCGGGTTCGATTCCTGACATGGGTACAATGTATGAAGCCCATTTCTGGTGTCCCCCGCCATGATATTGCTGGAATATTGCTAAAAGCGACGTAAAAACCATACTCACTCACTCACTCTGAATCAATATCAAATACAGGTGACTGTATCCTGACCCACCAGTGGTACATCACTAATACATGCAAAGGCAGGTCAATTGTTCATCTGAAAACACATAGGAGTATCTGGTACAAGTCAAAAATACGAATTTGATCTATTTCTTCTGACCTTATGTGTAATTATGTCTGCCTGTGTCCAACTGAGGTATTGTTATGGGAGAGTGTTGCTAGTATTGATTACAACATTATATAAGTATTAGATTACTTACAGGTTCTCTGTTATTTACTCATGTGTAACTGTACTTGATTTTTACTATGAAGGAACTCGTGTGAGGTTCATAAGACTGCAGGTCGTAATCGTTACGCGAAATGTCAAGACTTGGTGTCTATCACACAAGGCTTCTATCAGAAGGTCAGATGAAATATCAGACATGTTCTGGTGTGCATTGACTGAAAGTGACATTACAGTGAGACTCGGCAGCTGACACATGCAGACATGTCTGTCAGAGGATGCAGATTGATGTATTGTGGTCAGGGTGTTCATTGTGAACTATTTGTGTTTTCTTCGATACATGGGGCAAAGCTAGCCCAAGGGAACTAAGCCACTGCAGTTTTCATTTGTGACCAACTCGTGTTATTCCGGGACAAACCCAACAGCAACTCATGGACTTTTTGTAACTAGGTTCCGTCTAAGCGCAAACAGGCATAGCTAAACCAATTGTCAACTCCTTGTGTAATGATTCACGTATGTTTCCCCCATATATCATATATATTCCAGATGCTATTGAAAACACATCGGAACTTACAGTATGATTGAACACATTTGCCTGTACCTTGGGTATATTTTTAATGCACGACATATGTAAAATCAAACATTTTTCCTGATGTATTCTTTGACCAAAGTACTTGAAGTCATTCGCTCATTCTGATTGGTTTGTCGTATTTTCGCACATAACATTCATCGATAGGAGGGGGAGACTTCTTTCGGGTTACTGAAAGGGGCGAGTGGTGATGAATGTGCAATTTGCTGTACAGAGTTGCATCCCTTAGGCATACCAGAAATCATGGTCCGAATCCCAGAAATCATTGTCTGAATCCCAGAAATCATTTTCTGAATCCCAGATTGCATCCCTTAGGCATACCAGAAATCATGGTTCAAGTCCCAGATCAGCCCTGATTAAGTTTCTAGGTTTGTCAGCACTATACCTGTTAATCTAAGATCTGCATCTTCGGGCTTTCCTCCCGCATCTTGCCGTAATTACTGAAATACGGTCCAAAGTGGCTTGAACCAAACTCACTCACTCTTTGATAATGGTCTCAACATTTTGCTGTGTCTTGTTACAAGACTTTTCTTACTCCAGTCTTGGATATGGGATAAATATAGATATATCCTATTATCATGTGAATACAACTAAATTTTTTTTTAGAACATTGCCATGGTAGATAGACTGTTTCAAGATTATCTCTTCATTCCAATGTTGTTGTGATGGAGTGGGGATCCAGCGTCTCTATCACCAAAGCTCCATCTCAGTGCCCTCAATATATATGTGTTTATTGCAGTAAATAAAACATCACTGTGTGGAGTTTAAGGAAATACATGTGCACAGTAATGTTATTTTAATAAAATGTCACATATTCTGTAAAAATATATGGAAAAGTATTTTGTTGAAATATAGCTAGTCTAGCACAAATGTCATTTCTAGTGTGACCTTGACCCTGTACTGTGCCTTTGATGTCTCGATTTGCTGATTCCACAGTAGACCAATTCTGCTGAACGAAGGAACTGTATTCCTATATAGATAGATGCCAATCATTTTAGGAAATGGGAAAAAATGTCACATCAATTATTCAAAATTACCATCTTTAAATAATTGATGAGTTTAGACGCACCAAGGGCTTTTAATCCATCCCTTAAGGAAGACGATGTACTAAATAGGAACAAGGTTTGTATGTTGTCCGGGGAGAGAGCCTTTGGTGATATGAAGTCCCCTATTATCAAGTGTGCTTGTATAATCAGCAGCAGACATAGCCTGGAGTCACTGCATTGAGTGTTTAACAAAGTGAAATGTACATGCGTCTCTTTCTCGTTCCTTTCTTGTCTACACCAGCCCTACAGCAATAGACACTAGCATTAAGTTCGGACAAAATGTCAGAGTCTACAACCAAAATCACTTTAATAAGACCCTGTCTGGACTTTTGTTTTCGCCTCAATTTGTTCATGGTGATATTAAGAACCACCGGTCACTAAGTGGCCATTTCGCCACCTTTGGACCTTTGCTCGAAGGAAATATCGCAATTACGCTTGCTTTCCTGGAATCTTGCTTCCACCATGAATGGATTTGCCTTCCTTGATTATAGACGGATGGACAGGGTATGCCCTTTGCCATAAGAAAGTGATTTTCTATGTCTGTGGTCAATATCAGGGGCAGGCTATCTGACCATAAATGACCCCCATCTGAGAAATTGTTGTCCAATTTTGACTTAAATTTTCTTCGTTCATGTGTCTGATTAAACATTGATGGCAAATGCATGTTGACTTTCCTGAAAGTGATGTCCAGTATTTCATCATGGGACATCCAGTGCCCTGAAATTGACGAGCGCTTGTATGTAGGATGTGTAAATGGGTTAATCGTGTTCGATGGTTGTTATTGAAATAAACATCATCTCGCCTTTACAATTGATCCATGCTTTGTTGCAGGGAGAGTGACATTTGAAAAACTGTTACCTGCTGTGTCTCGTGTGGGGAAAGTGAAAATATCTAAAAATCAAACATTGCTTTAAAATTTAATTACAGTAAATGCCACTAAGGAGGATCCAGTAGGTGAATAGGTCTGATATTTTCTTGTGATGGTGTTGAAAGTTTTTCCCAGGGAATAGGTGACAGTTCTTCACTGTTTACGATCTACATGTTGGTTTTCCCATGATACCATTACTATCAAAGCATCACATTGATTGAAACAAATGAATTATTTACACCTGTCATTAAAATCAGACCACAACACCACTCAGTAGATAAATCACACAGATTGAAATTAATAATTCAGGAATGTATAGAAAGTGCTAAGAGATTCTCCAGGAATTTTGGTCCCTCCTCTTCTTGTGGTTGACCTGAGACTGTAGGTTGACTGAGGCGAGAGGCGATATTAACGACATTCAATTTCATTGCTGAGTTACATACACTGTATTATTTATGCAGCTCCCAACCCTCATTTCGCTATAGACAAGTGAAAGCTAGGGCGTGGGTTAATTTGATAAATATAGCCCCTCGTGCTGCAGCGAAACAAGATTGCTCTGGAATGAAATCCAACATATTTGACTTACCCCTAATCATGCTATTTGCATAATAGATTTCCATTTAGAAATATGTTTGTCATAAAACAAAGACAAGTCTTTCATCATGTGAATTTAGGTGAAGACGACAATTATAATAATGATATATGTAAATGCCTTGTCATTTTACAATGTCGTTATATGTTGTATGGGAATAACATTTAAAGTCAGTCGTTTATATCACTTTGAGCTGAAATCTACATGCAGCTAGAATTCCAGGATTAGATTAACCTAATATCTGTCGTGCAGTTATGAAGCTAATTTCATTGTCAGAAAATGCCAAGGTAGTCTTTACTTTGATTTCCTGGAATGCCTAACCTTTGAGGCAGAGAGCCATCAATGCTGTTCTACCTGATGATAGATATGAAATATGCATCACTCCTCTGTCGTAGACATCCATCACTCAATAGACATAGAATTGCAAACTTGATGAGATTTGTCCGAAATATCAAAACAGAAAATCACTATTTATATGGAGATTCGATTTGCCAAGATTTATGGGATTGCATATTGTTGTTAGAAGATTATTTTTCTCTCACCTCAATAGAAGGCTTTTCACAAAAGTCTGATCCAATTTTCAACATGGCCGTCATGGCGGCCATATTGATTACTGATTTGATATTTGTTTGCTTGCCTTCACTTTGATAGTTGTGTATGAATGTTATTCTGTAGCAGTATTCAAATAACACATACCTTCCATACTAATCTAGTTGCTATTTTGTGAAATTAATATGATCAAACCAATAAGGAACTAATTTTTTCATAAAAGACATGAGCTGACAGTGTTTTGCTGTTGTCATATAAGTAGCAATAAGCACTTAATAATCTTCAGACATAAAAGACAAATTAATGCGACTTCTACATGACTAATCTTCTTTCTCCAATGACTACAAAGCTCAGAGAATTGGGTTAGGAAGGTTTTCTATTGTGGAGGAATATTATTGTTATTATCATGATGTGAGTGACACAGCGTTGCGGTCGGATTGAAATCAGCATGTGTGTAATAATGTACTACGCCCGTCCCGCCACTGTTGTTCATTTCGATCTATGTATGTTAATCTACCAACCATAAAGGCAATAATGTTGGAGGCCTACACACGTCTATTGCAGGTGAAATATGTATCTTTTGACCTGACACTGTACTCCACCCCTCTGACTGACCTGGCGCAACAATACCCCACAAAGTGATATTGACGACTAGCTCAATGAAATCTGCGCTTGACAGACTTCAGGGCTGCTCAAGACCTACCCTGGCTTCTATAGCTTTGAATACGATACGGCCATTGTGATAGCGGTCCAGCGTGGGGTGGCGGAAACACTTCCAGTCTAGGAGGGGGGGCAGGCTATAAAACAGGCATGTTTGAAGGGCACTGGACCAATCTCTTTAATAGATTCATTGATGAAAATCTATTTCAATAAGTTCATTTCAGTCCACGTGATGTTGACACCTTTTTGTCGAAATTGCTAATTTATGATAACTATGTATTATTACGCTCAGCGGGGGTTGGTCTACCTGGGTTTTAGTGGCAGGTTTGGGGCAGTAATGAGGAGGGGGATGTTGATGATGAGGGGAGATGAGCGTTTATTTCAGACAGCCCAAAATTGACAAAAAGTTCAGCTGTTCAACAGAGTAGCTTAAGTAGAGTGAAATAGACATTGACGTTATCAAGTGTCACCATCTTGGTCCAATCTTGTTTAGGGCACATAATGAAGCATATATTGGTGACAGTCTATCCAAAAATATTCTTGTTTGAAATTGACATTTCCTCTTTTGTGTAGAGGTCAGTATCATTTGTGTTACTAAGCAACCAGATCTTAGGAATTTCCAGACGTATTAGATCTATGCCATACAGACAGTATTTGGAAATGGATTCATAACGCAAACAGCCTTCCATGGCCAGGGAAGCTGTCTGGCCGCAGGCGGAATCTTTCATGTCCATTAACATTTTGCATTTTTCACTTGTTGAGTAACAATTTTCCTTACCTTAAGGGGTTCGAGTTTTTAAAGCATCAAGACTGGAAATCTAATATGGCTGCCAGGCAACCATCTTTGAAATTTAAAAAAATCCTCATCTCAAATTAAAAAAAAAAGATGTTGGCAGCTGAAAGTTTTCTGCCAGAAGGATTTTTACATTTGTAGAGTTTTAGATTCAATCAAGGCATATGTGTTTGAAAACAAATCGGGCCATCATGGGCCTGTTGGCAAAATTCAGAAACAATTAAATACTGGGATTAAATACTGAAGATAAATTAGTGAACACAATTTTTACTGAACTTGTTGTTGGGACACCTTCTCTGAAAATAGATTAAAATAAATTGAGAATGACACTTGTAGGCTATATTGTGAATACAAATGCTTGTTGAAAAGATTGACATTAAAACAATAGCTGATGATGCAAGAGCTCCAATGTCGCCAATTTTGAGTCTTAGTAAACATGCTAGCCGCCCTCCAAAGCACTAATCTGTTCAGTTCATGTTCACAGAGTAATTATGGCATCCGTCAGCTGCAGAGAAATGTCCAAAGAGACTTTGAGACGGTCCCTGTGACTTCCTCGATATATGTCAATGCCATCAATATTTCAGATCAATAATGTGTATTTCACGGTTGTTCGTTGTCAAGGCATTTCATCTATTATTTCAACACTGTAGAGATCTATCAGCGATCAAGATGACTTCTTGATGCATTGATGAACACCACCTTTGTCTTGGCCCTATCTTCGATCCTAAGGACCAGTGTTTGCATCGTATCAATGACTCGCAAATTTCATTGCTAAGATTGTCAATTATGAAACAGCTTTTTAAACCTTATGTCAAGCTGCACAATTTCTCACTCATTATTACATATATTTTATCATGGGTTCATTCCCACCTGATTAGGTATAGATTTTGCTGAGTTGTTTGGTAAATAGTTTCACGTTTACTCTTCATTTCCCACAATTCCATTTCCCTCATCACGTCACGTCAATGCTTATGAAATGCACAACAACGGTTTTGATAGTGATTCTGCCGGAGCTGATATCGAGTAGGTGGAGCCGCTATTTAGCCATGCGAGATCAGCGTGGCTTTTATGTTGCACTTGCAGAGAGGAACGGGATCATAAAAGCATCATAAAAGCACACATTTCATATCAGGAGTTCTGTATTCTGTATGTGAACCTTGAAACATGTCGAGGAATGTGCCTGAAACGCCGTTGTGCATTTCGGTCGAAATCCCTGCCTGGCAGACTGCATATGTGCATGAAATGAAACCTTCTTACAAATCATAATTTTCCTTAACGTTATAAATCTCCTTTTTTGGAGGGGGATCCGCTATAACAATAAAGTAGAGCATGGGATTTGGGTAATAATGAAAATGTTGAAACATAAGATGATCGAATTTGGCCTGTAAATCAAAATGAGTCGTGGCGTTTGGCGAAATTGACGCGAAATTGGCGACTTTCGGTGTGAATGAAATCCTTCTTAATGTTTTTTTGAGACACTTGGGGAAAGCTTTGTAAATCATAAGCAGCCACGAGGCAGTTATGATGTTGAAATTCCATCTCCACAGAAATATGAGGGATAAATCAAAATGATTCAAACCACACCCTTAATACGTGAGTCTCCATTTTGATGTAGGGGGATGTTGTCGCAGTCATAAAATGAGATGTGGCTAGAAAATTGTGTATTTCAAGGTTTGCTGCAATCGGATGCATAAATCTAGACTAGAATTTCTGGATTTGCCATGTTGTACACCTAAAGGTCCGGGAAGGACACTCTATCAACAAAAAAGGGCCGAAATTCTAGATTGATTTTTGGCATTGGATATGAACATTTCATATGACTGTGAATTTATAAGAGCTAGGGTTTAGAAGGGAAATTGCATTTTGGGAAATATAGAGACTATCTGTCGTAAAACAAGAATAGCTTGCCAGTTTTATAGCAATTACTTGTCAAAGTTACATGACAAAATCACAACAAGGCAAAAATCAATAGAAATTACATTTGACAACGAAAATTGAATTTCTGCCTTGGTCAAAGGTCACAGTATCCGATGAAATGTTACTAACATAGGGTGAACATGGAGCAATATCGTTGTCAGTCGTATATTTCCCGGACATTTTCTTGAATAGCATTCAGCTGTATTTTCTTGCTACTTGTGTTTGTTTTTTTTCTCAGTGCCATGGTAAAGTTGGTATAACAGTAGTTTGGGTTCTTGTGAATCCAAAATAATTTTTGAATTGCTACAAAACTTTGCCTCTTCTCTATATATTGAGACAGTATGGTACTGATTTTAATACAGAGATCAGTTTGTCCATCTAAAGTCTGATGTCTGTGATCAATTTGTTCCTGTGGCAAAGCTTCAAACCTGTGCTATAGTTGTCCATGAATCCACCCACCTAAATAATGATTTAGGTCTGTGATGAAACTTTGCACATGTAGTATTCAGATGTGTTAGTTCAGGTTTTGATCCTTGACAAGCGGGTTGGACTTAGACTCCTGTGACCAGGGTCTTTGTTTCCAGAGCAATACTGTTTGAGGTCTGATGGTACCTTTGGATGTTTAGGTTAGGTTTTTCATTGCAACAAGTGAATTGAGTCTGTCCATCTCCAACAACAAGTAAATTGAGTCTGTCCATCTCCAACAACGATGAATTGAGTCTGTCCATCTCCAACAACAAGTGAATTGAGTCTGTCCATCTCCAACAACAAGTGAATTGAGTCTGTCCATCTCCAACAACAAGTGAATTGAATCTGTCCATCTCCAACAACAAGTGAATTGAGTCTGTCCACCTCCAACAAGTGAATTGAGTCTGTCCATCTCCAACAAGTGAATTGAGTCTGTCCATCTCCAACAACAAGTGAATTCAGTCTGTCCACCTCCAACAAGTGAATTGAGTCTGTCCAACTCCAACAAATGAATTCAGTCTGTCCATCTCCAACAACAAGTGAATTGGGTCTGTCCATCTCCAACAACTAGTGAATTGAGCCTGTCCATCTCCAACAACAAGTGAATTGAGTCTGTCCATCTCCAACAAGTGAATTGAGTCTGTCCATCTCCAACAACAAGTGAATTGAGTCTGTCCATCTCCAACAACAAGTGAATTGAGTCTGTCCATCTCCAACAACAAGTGAATTGAGTATGTCCATCTCCAACAAGTGAATTGAGTCTGTCCATCTCCAACAACAAGTGAATTGAGTCTGTCCATCTCCAACAAGTGAATTGAGTCTGTCCATCTCAAACAAGTGAATTGAGTCTGTCCATCTCCAACAAGTATATTGAGACTGTCCATCTCATACAAGTGAATTCAGTCTGTCCATCTCCAACAACAAGTGAATTGAGTCTGTCCATCTCCAACAACAAGTGAATTCAGTCTGTCCATCTCCAACAAGTGAATTCAGTCTGTCCATCTCCAACAAGTGAATTGAGTCTGTCCATCTCCAACAACAAGTGAATTCAGTCTGTCCATCGCCAACAAGTGAATTCAGTCTGTCCATCTCCAACAAGTGAATTGAGTCTGTCCATCTCAATCAACAAGTGAATTCAGTCTGTCCATCTCCAACAACAAGTGAATTGAGTCTGTCCATCTCCAACAAGTGAATTCAGTCTGTCCATCTCCAACAAGTGAATTCAGTCTGTCCATCTCCAACAACAAGTGAATTCAGTCTGTCCATCTCCAACAACAAGTGAATTCAGTCTGTCCATCTCCAACAACAAGTGAATTCAGTCTGTCCATCTCCAACAACAAGTGAATTCAGTCAGTCTTTCTAACTACCGGTTCATCTCTGTGAAGGCCCGGGTTAGAACTGATCCTCAGGAATCAACAGGATCGGTGGTCAGGTTCGCTGACTTGGTTGATACGTGTCACCATATCCCAGTTGCATAGATCAATGCTCATGATGTCAGTCACTTGATTGTCCCGTCCAGATTTGATTATTGAAAGATTTCCACCATACAGCTGGAACAGTATGGCATTAAACAACAACAAACAAACGCAACCAGTTCCTTGTTCTTATGAAACCTGGTACTAAGTCAGGAAAATCAAGGCATTTCATCTATTTGTTCAACAGAGATGAACATGACTTCTTGATGCATTGATGAGCACCACTTTTGATGAAAAATGCTTGTTCAATTGAGATTGCTATCTTAACAAGTTGACTTGCAGAGTCCTCAATTTGGGGATTTGAAGATGTCTAAGTTGTAAGGGATTTGTATCAAGATGTTGTTTGTTAGTTGTATAGCGCCACACTCAACAATATTCCAGCTATACGATTGCAGTCTGTAAATAATCAATTCTGGACCGGACAATACAATAATTGACATCATGAACATCGATCTATGCAATAAGGATACGATGACATGCATCAACCAAGTCTACAAGTCTGTTAGTCACCTCTTTCGACAAGCATGGGTTGCTGAAAAACAATTCTAACCCGGAACTTCCTGGGTGTATATTGCAATGCATTGAACTAGATTGCAATTTAACATCCATGTATCTCAGGCAAGTTATGCCCAGCACCTAATGCAGAAATGATGTTGGTTTTCATTAACCTCCCACCATGCCACAACCTCCTGTTTCAAGTGTGCATATTATGGACATATTATGGACATTTAATCCCTTTATGGACACAGAAAAATATGCCTGTCACCAAATCAAATGTTTTAATGTTCGTGCCATTTTTTTTTCAAAAGAAATATCACTTTTATTGCTCTTTAAAAAAATTATCAAAAGCATCAAAGTTAATGTTCGGAACACAGTTAAAGTGCAAAAAGCCATCGCTTCCTGTATGTTGGTTTAACCCGACTCCCTGGCGATAAACCCTCAGGTAGTAACGATTTACGAGGAACCCATCGGCTGTACGGTAACAATGTTATAGCCGAAGATGCTTGTTTTGGTATTGCAACAAATGACTTAGAACGAGCAATTACGAAAGGTGAACAAGGTCACTGAGACCTGGCAATGTCAGACAAGAAGATTTAGAGCATCGTGGAAGCAGAGGGGTGATTATCACCTTGGAAAAACAAACACCCATGTGTACTCCCAGCACATGTGCTTTTCAGAAGAAATGTATAAGGTTTTAACTGTTTCCATGCAGAATGGCTTCAGATGCTGTATTACTACTTCATGGCATCTTCATCCACAGACTAGAAGACATTTTGGCAACATGGCAGTCGTAGATTTATTTTTTACTTGTAAATTTCTTGATTGGTTCTCAGTGGAGGTGATGTTTAATAGTTTGGGAGTCCTTATTGCATATTCATGAATATAACGACTGTATGTGCTTCGGATGAAATTGTTTGAGGGTTTACCGTAGGTGTTTTTATTTCACATGGATATGGCTGACAATTTGGGTTATGATCCGCACGGCTCCAGATTTAGATGGCAATGAGAATTCTCATTAATTCCATTTATTATTCTGCTTTTAATGAAGGCAATTTATGGTAGCAAGTTTCCCCAGAATGTCTGATGATACTTGAAATTTTTCAATAAAAGCTGATTAAATGTATCAAATTTGTTGGTTTAAAAAAAATTAGGAGACACAGATCTCTCAATCAGGAATCACATCAGACATGGCGCTTAAAAATGGCAGTGTTAACTCTAGGCCGAGAATGAACGAAAATCTAGAAGAAACATCAACTTTTCATCATAACTGAAAAAACGACCAGATCTTTTCAGAGTGGATTTCATAGATTTTGTTTGGATTTCATCTTACAAAATTATCGCTGTTAACGTGAGCAGCGGCGTCAGAACCTCCTTGTATAAATCTATACGAACAAAAGCGTATCTGAAAGAGAATACAGTAGTAGGCTGGCTTTGTGGATAAGGGAACACATTTGCCTCCTTCTCACGCTAGGACATCCGAAAAAAGTTGTTAGCGCATCTATAGAGCAGGCAAGATTACATCACTGCAAAGCTTCCTTTAGCTTTAATCACAGAAGCAGGGTAAAATAAATAGGGGAATGCAATAAAGATGAATTTGCTGTCATGACGATTGTTCCTCACTTTTTATTCTTCCATCGACCAAGCTTTGAACCTTAGAGGTGAGACTTCACAACAAAATAACTGTTTTGAAAGTGGGAAAAACACTATCACTCGGAGTCGACAAGTCTGCCATCATAGACCGACCATCCAATTTCAAAATCGAATCAACACTGCGTAGAAAAGGCTATTCTCACTTGGTCTGATCTATCAAGACTAGATTAGAGTTCGCGGTTAGAGGTAATGAAACGTTCTACTTGTTCTTCCAAAATTCTGATATTGACACCCCATCCCCAGTACTGACACTTATAAGGACGGTCATCTTCTATATGGCAATACCACCCTTCCGGAAACTAATCTCCAAATTGACATAGATCTTCAATTTACATGAATGGGAAGTACGTCCTCAAGAAAAGGACCTTCCCTGACTGCTGACTCTCTGCTACCAGTGTGTATATATATTAAGGAAATACATTAATTGCCTCTCGGCTTTTTTGAATTTGTAGCCCTTGAATACCCATTTTATCAATATTGATAGAAAATATGTGAAATGACTTTGATGTCGCTTGCGTTTTAGGCTTGCAGTCATAATCTGGCATCCTTTTTGACCATGCCTGGAATGTCATAATTTCGATACTACATTTATGATCGTTACTTTTCCCAGACTAATGGCACTCTCCAATATCAGAATGGGTTTGCTAAATGAGGGTAATTTTGTGTTGTAGCTCAAAGTGCAAGGGACGACTAAAATGTGCCTTATTTCTTAGAGGTGCGATGATTGGTTATTGGGCCCTGAAGAACCGCACTTTATTACGATAAATCATATTGATAATTTGTAACCAAATCTACCATAAGAGGCCGGCTTGGTTTCATAAAGTCTGCTACTTTGTAGCAAGTAGATTGGCATTATTAGATGCAATTTCTTATTGCAATGCTGTTTCGCTATTTCAATTACTGACACAAGCTTTCTTCATCGGAAAAAAATCTACCTTCACAATACAGTTGAGCTGTTTTTCCATAAAATCTATTTGATCTTGGTCCTGCCATCCATATGTGTCAGAAGTAAATAGTTTTGTTTACTGTTGCTTTTTTATATCCCCTGAAGAGAGGATTTTTTCTGAGCTTCTTAAAGACACTTTTTAGAAAGTGTAACATTTGAAGGGACTCCAATGTTTTTTTGGCTCTTAGACATATGAAAGTTTGGAATAGCTTCAGAAGTATCGATTTCAACAACTTTGCAGTTTCTTTGAGGTTTGATTTATATAACTTCGAATTTAGATATCTCTGATGCTTTATGTATAGTGATGCTGCTTGTATATTACATGTAGGCAAGACGTTGTACTATCAAGAGCACCATTGTGAAACTAAACTTGTACCACCTTAGTAGTTTGTTGTTTAATGTCACACTAAGTATATATTCTAGCTATATGATGGTATGTAAATAATCGAGTCTGGACTAGACTAACCAGTGATTGACATCATGAACATCTATCTATGTATTGGGATACAATAGCATGCCTCAACCAGGTCAGTGAGTCTGACCACCTGATGACATTAGTTGCCTCCTACAACATCATGGGTTGATAAAAAACTATTCTAACCAGTATTTTCAAGGGGGTTAGCGGGGAGGGGGAGGAACATCTGACTGGTGGCGCTACAATCGAGCCCAGAAATCGTAGCCTAGTTCGGGAAGGGTGGAAACTGAACTTTTTTAAGGTCAGTTAACACCTTTGCTGCAGGAAGATGGGGTGCTGTTGTGGTAGTATTAAGTTGAAGTGATGATTGACTTATCTGGCCTCAATTCATAATTCGTGGCTATATTTGACATGGCGTTGAAGCTCAATAAGTTCATCATTTCCCTGGTTCAGCAGGAGGCCAGGAGAGTTGTAATCAGTGTCAACTATTGATGTTTATGTTCGCATCGATGAATTGGCAGAGGGCATGAACATTGTAATGCATCAGTGACTTGGTCAACCATTACACATCTAGTTCCAAGTGGAGGGAGTCGGGAGAATTCAGCTTGAGGGGTTAGTTTGGGTCTTGTCAACCATTACACATCTAGTTCCAAGTGGAGGGAGTCTGGAGAATTGAGCTTGAGGGATCAGTTTGGGTCTTGTCAACCATTACACATCTAGTTCCAAGTGGAGGGAGTCTGGAGAATTGAGCTTGAGGGGTTAGTTTGGGTCTTGTCAACCATTACACATCTAGTTCCTAGGGGGAGGGAGTCTGGAGAATTCAGCTTGAGGGATTAGTTTGGGTCTTGTCAACCATTACACCTCTAGTTCCCAGGATGGAGGGAGTCTGGAGAATTCAGCTTGAGGGGTTAGTTTGGGGGTTGGTCAACCATTACACATCTAGTTCCAAGTGGAGGGAGTCTGGAGAATTCAGCTTGAGGGGTTAGTTTGGGGGTTGGTCAACCATTACACATCTAGTTCCAAGGATGGAGGGAGTCTGGAGAATTCAGCTTGAGGGGTTAGTTTGGGGGTTGGTCAACCATTACACATCTAGTTCCTAGGGGGAGTGAGTCTGGAGAATTCAGCTTGAGGGCTTAGTTTGAGGGTTGGTCAACCATTACGCCTCTAGTTCCAAGGATGGAGGGAGTCTGGAGAATTGAGCTTGAGGGGTTAGTTTGGGGGTTGGTCAACCATTACACATCTAGTTCCTAGGGGGAGGGAGTCTGGAGAATTCAGCTTGAGGGCTTAGTTTGAGGGTTGGTCATAAGACCATACTAACAGTATCAGGTGGTCAGGCTTGCTGACTTGGTTGATGCATGTCATCGTATCCCAATTGTGTGGATTGATGCTCATGATGTCAGTCACTGGATTTTCTAGTCCCGACTCGATTATTTACAGACCATCATCATATAGCTGGAATATTTCTGAGTGCAGCGTTAAACAACAAACAACACGAACAAAAAACTCTGATAGATATCCATATGTGATGGTTTCCTGTGTCATGTATCAATTCAGGTTTGGACTCCACATTAAACTAATATATCAAATACCTGAAATACAGTTCAAAGCAGCATCAAACCTCAGTCACTCACTCAGTCACTCACTCAGTCACTCACTCAGTCACTCACTCAGTCACTCAGTCACTCACTCACTCACCCAGTCACCCACCCAGTCACTCACTCACTCACTCACTCACTCACTCACTCACTCACTCTCACTCACTCACTCACTCACTCACTCACTCACTCACTCACTCTTTGTTCCCTGAACAGACAGACCAGTTGGAAAATGCTTCTAAAACATCACAGCATGTAGTGGTATCCAATATCAAAATAAATTAAACAACCATTATCAAAAGCTCCAGCAACCTTTTACAGATGATCTTCCTGTCCCTTTCATTCCTAAAACCTGATTTTGTCAAAAGGTCATCTGTTCAAGATTTAAGGAAGAACAAATTTCAACCTGAAATTAAAAAGTTTTGAAGTTTCCAGCTTAAATGTAAAAAATGGCAAAAACGCTCTTGTAGGCGTAGTGGATTTCATGCATCACCTTTGCAATCAAGGTTAAAACAGACAATCTGTCGGCCTCAACAAAATTAAGACAAAAAAGACCTGTGCCTGATCAGTGTTTGATGCTAAAATCAATTCTTGATGGATGAGAATCCCTTTGCTTACCATCTACTGGGGGGTATTTTTAACACAATCTAGATCAAGGGCTATTATTAAGGTCAAAATGATGACTTGCTCTCCCCTCAACTAAGCTTGGTCATTGGTTTGGGCAAGATTGGCCCAATTAAATTCAGATCAGATAGCTGAGCACAAAGTCCATACAAAGTCCATACAGCGGACTCAATATCAGACTCCAGCTGCCAATCTTGTTCTAAACAAACGTCATTTCCTTGTATGTTTCAATCCATTAAGGCTCTTCATATGTCTTATCTTTTATAAGGTTTTTGTTATTTCTTGAATAAAAATGTTTAAAACGCTGTCAGTTGTGTGTTTTTACATAAAGTAACATTACTGTTTGATTGATGGTGTCCATTTCACATTGTCAATTTGATATTTACATGTAATTGACATCTTGCTGAATTGTAGCAGTAACCCTGTGTGGATTCAGGGAAGAAAGTGTCCTGAGTATCCCATGCTTGTCATAACAGCTGACTTGGGGAACAGGTGGCTTCATCGGCTAGGGTGCCACATTCCATTGTGCAGAGTTACATCCCTTAGATGTACCAGGAACCTATGAGCATGGATTCAAATTCAGGTTCCCCTGATAATGTTTCTATGTTTGTCAACACCATACCGGCCTCGTGGGTTTCACATCTAAGACCTGCATCACTTCAGGCTCTCCTCCCACATGAAGCTAACATGCTGTGATATAACTGAAATACTGTTCAAATCGGCATTAAGCCCAACTCACTCATCACTCACTCTTAAAAGCTGCCTAATGAGCACCTGGTGGTCCGACTTGGTTAAGTTGCATCATCTTTCCCTGATGGTGTGGGTTGGTGCTCATGCTTTCCATCACTGGTTTGTCTGGTCATGCTCACTTATCAACATGCAGATAGGATATTATTGACTACAGTGTTCAACAGTATCCCAACTGTAGTTGGTTGGTTGGTTGGTTTGTTGTTTAACGCTGCACTCAGCAATATTCCAGCTATATGACGGCGGTCTGTAAATAATCGAGTCTGGACCAGACAATCCAGTGATTAATATCATGAGCATCGATCCACACAATTGGGACATGATGACATGTATCAACCAAGTCAGCGAGCCTGATCATCCGATTCCGTTAGTCGCTTCTTACGACAAGCATAGTTGCCTGGGTTGCTGAAAACCTATTCTAACCTGGGTCTTCACGGGGCCCAAATAGCATTGCTTTGTCACCAGAATAAGCATCAAAGTACAGATTTATTCATACCTACAATTTTATAACAGATCTGATGACTTTACAGATTGAACAATCTTGTAACACACAACATGTCTACTTGTCAAGGCAGGCCAGGTCTACTTGCTGCATTTTAAATGTAAATTTGGCTTAATAAAAAAAAACGCTTTTAAGTTCTCTTTCCCTTGATGTACTCTCATGGGGAAATAAATAATAAATATTTCACCATAAGTTATTTCAGGCACACAAAAATTGCCAGAAAATATATGACTTGGAAATTTGAATGTTTTCATTTTAATTTGAAAAAATTGAAACACTTTAGAGAGCCTATTAGTCTCCAGCTCAAAATATCCCCAGTAAACTTTAAGTCTTTAAGAAAATGAGTTTTGAGTTATGCACTTCTAAAACATCATATTATCAATAAGAACATCATGAGGATAGTTACTTTTGCTGTTGAGTATACAAGCATTTGTGCCAGTTTATAGAAATGGACAAAGTAAATTAACCTAAACGACAGAAAGTTGTTACTAAATATTGAGATTGAGTACAACCAATTTGATGGTCAACATTAGTAAACATCAACCGTTACCATAAACAGCACCACCATCAGCAACAACAACATCGTTGTTCATGTTGCATCCATCCATAAAGATTTTCATTACCCTTTCAACATAACATTCCATTACAAGATGAAAACTTATTGCTCTGCTGTCGGAAGTTGTGTTAATTCTGCTAATAGGAATTCCAGTTAATCTGAAATGCTTGGCAGAGTGGAAGTGGCAAATATGTTTCATATTGATATTTTTTCAAAAACAAAATTGGCACGTGTCATCTGAGTTCAAGAATGTTACCCCAGGATGTGGTGGCTTAAAGGGTTTTGCAAAACAGCTGGGTATTAATTGAGTAATTCAGAAATTTCCTGTCTTATGCAAAAAAGCAAGAAATAAGTTTACACTGAGGAAAAACTGGGGAGATGCATGCTTTTTTTTAAACTTTGTTGTTCAAAGAGACAAGAATGTCTTTTTTGCCTCCAGATAACTAGTTTTTCATCGCTTCTCCCAGTATTATTCAATAATGAGAGAAATAAGCGTTAAGCATAATGGCTGTCTTGAGAAAAATATTTGGAAACATTTGGACTAATTTGCCTATTTATTCCACAATAATGATGGCATTTCATGCGAATGGCCAATTATAGCTGGAAGTTATAAAAACGGGTGATCCAATAATCCCTGATGTTTCTCAGTATTGGCTATTTATATCTAAGCTGGGGTCAACAGTGACAGACTAATATTGTATCAAATTTGTTTGTTTTGAAAATAATATCCCTGAAAAACATTTGACTCGGTAGCTAATGAAATAATCACTTTATGATCTGGTATTATGTTGAGGCTGCACGTATGGGTTGTGAGGCATTCATTTTCCGTGGCGAGAACTCAATTCTTTTCACAGAAATGAATAAATGCTGTATGGTATTGCATAACATATCGTTTTATGATAGCGGTGCTTTTTGACACAAAAACAGTGTCAATTTCATTGATACCCTGCTAATTACTGTATTATGTGTCAATTTCTAGTAATTGATCCAACAAATACGACAAACAGGATTAATACTTGTATGATTTAGTTAAGGTCGATTTTTATGACATCTTAGGATTGAAAAAAGTAACTTCTGTAAACTGTGTAGGGACGATCAAAACAGTTGTCGAAATGATACGAATTGACTTGGTAAATGTTCTTCCAACTGATTCTTTGAAATGTTTTAAGCCAGATCGAAAAATCTGTTTGGATACCCCTTTAATCCTAAGTCTAAACAACAAGATTACATTGCCTTCACTCTCCCAGAGTTAATTTCACTTTCTGGCATTTGTCTAAGTAGCAATTAGCGATCAGATCAAGATAGATCCAACAGTCCTTTTATCCTGTGCGAACCTCTGGGACAGGACCTAAGGTCTGACACAGAGGAGATGGCTTTCAGACACATTAGCCGTGCATTTCAGCACTGATAACAGCACTGGTAGATTACACAAGAAAGGAGAGCGCTCCATTCCTCAAGTCATGTTTATTTCTCGTATATTTCACTTACTCTATCGTCCATTTCGCCAGATTTTGCAGTTACTGCTCTCATGAAGGGAGACCCCTAATCCCATTTCTTGTATATAACACTTTGTCTCTTGTTGATTTCTCTTGCCGGAGCAGGGTGGATAATTTTAGGTATATAACACTTTGTCTCTTGTTGATTTCTCTTGCCAGAGCAGGGTGGATAATTTTAGGTATATAACACTTTGTCTCTTGTTGATTTCTCTTGCCGGAGCAGGGTGGATAATTTTAGGTATATAACACTTTGTCTCTTGTTGATTTCTCTTGCCAGAGCAGGGTGGATAATTTTAGGTATATAACACTTTGTCTCTTGTTGATTTCTCTTGCCGGAGCAGGGTGGATAATTTTAGGTATATAACACTTTGTCTCTTGTTGATTTCTCTTGCCAGAGCAGGGTGGATAATTTTAGGTATATAACACTTTGTCTCTTGTTGATTTCTCTTGCCGGAGCAGGGTGGATAATTTTAGGTATATAACACTTTGTCTCTTGTTGAATTCTCTTGCCGGAGCAGGGTGGATAGTTTTGGTATATAATACTGTGTCTCTGTTTATTTAATATATAATATTTAATCAAACTGTCTCCCACTGGAGATATTGCTTGGATGAAATCACCAATGTCTCCCAGGAGAAATCACTTCTGTGAAATTACATCACAATTCTTTCTAGGACATTATGACATCATCGGTTATCATGATGTCACAATCAAATGACATCACTAATCTCTCAGCCACTGAAGCTGGTTAGCTGTACTTTACACTCAAGACACTGGTTATTACTGTCTGCAAACTAAAAGGTAGGAAATATTATTTTGGATGATAATTAAAATCTGTAAGGCAAGGAGTTTTAGACTATACCAAACAAAAAATGTTAGGGATTCTTGAAATTGTGGGGGATTTTTTTTGTAGTGAAGAATGAGCAAACAATTTCATAACAAAATATCCCTAAAATATTTTTTATCATCCAAAACTGGCTCCCACAGGAGATATTGCTACACTGTAGATATCGCTGCAATAAAATTACATCACAATGCTTTGCAGACCATTGTGACGTCACTGGTTACCATGACGTCACAATCAAATGACATCACTAATGGCTCTGCTACTGAAGCTGTTTGCAGTACTTTTTACACTGAAGACACTGCTAATTACTGTCTACAAATTGAATAAGTTGAAAGAATGATGTTGGATGATAAATAGAATCTCACCCTCGTGTCTTTTGATATCAAATATATCAACACTCGTTGATAAAAGTGGCAAAAATCCTCGGCAAGCCTCTGAATTTTCCCACTTTTATCAACTCGTGTTGATATATTTGATATCAAAAGACACTCGGGTGAGATTCTCTATATATCCCTAACTTTTTTAGTTCAGTATATTATCGACGAGTGTTGATATATTTGATATCAACAGACACTCAGTATACTTGCTGGTATAGGGGATCGTTTCTAGTATATAACTCTTTGCCTCTCTCTTTTGTTTGTCTATAATACTTTGTCTCTCATACATTTCACCTGCTACTGCTGGCACAGGGTAGATTATTCTTGTACATAACACATTTTGTCTCGTCAATTTCACTTGCTGGTGCAGGGTGGCTCATTTCTTGTATATAACACTTTGTCCCTCGTTGATCTCACTTCCTGCTGTCGGTACAGGGTGGATATATCTTGTATATTATTACTTTTAATGTGTGTATTTCATTTGAAGGCAGATTTTGTTTTCCCATGCGTCAGATTTCCTCGTCAGGGAGTGCGCGTTAATATTTTAGGCTTATCTGATTGAACAATGCGAATTTCATCATGAAAGGGTCTGGTTTCCCATAAATTGTGTATATTTTGTTTGTAGGTTATCTCATGATTTCCCACTTTGCAAGGTAGGGGGGTCGGTTAGTGTTTATATTTTGCATATTTCACTTTCGTGATGTCTATTTCACCAGACCTGTATTCCCCAGTGCCTGGTAGGATGTTTCAGTATAATCTGCCGTATCCCCAGCATCTGATACGCTTGTATATTGCCCAGCTGGGATGATACATATCATTCCATGACTCCTTATCATCTAACACTGTGCTATCACTGACCGGGCTGTTGCATATCACAGAGTGTCCATTTCATATTGCCTAACATTTGAACAAGCAAGACAATTCCATGTTCCCTGTAGGAAGATGAGGCCCAGGATAGTTCAGCAGAGCATCCTAGTCTTTGATGTTGTAATACATTTCAGATCTCTCCTGATTCAAGGCATTATAGACTGTAATACTTGTCGATTTCAGGGACTGCATTTCTCTATATTGTTGTACATTTCAGTACATGATGTGGGTTCTGTTACGGTGTGTTACAACTGATGGGAAATACAGGAGAAGTGTGTCGCAAGTGATTTGCTAGATGAAAGAGACATGTATCTATGCCTTGTATTGTGACATCTGTCAATCATGAAGGGAATTAACAATATCTTGGCCCTTTGAAAGTAAATCTTTGGCATACTATACTTCATTTGAAATTATAGTTGTACATTTCACTCTCTGATATCAAATTATGAGAAACGTATGGGGATAATGCCATTATGTATGGAGGGAAAATTCATTTTGTTGATGGTAATTAAGCGACATAACCCTGTCCATACCCAAAAGAAATCTCTGCATAAAGCAGAGTCGATTGTACAATTCCGACTATATCATGAGCATGTGTTTATGAATCACTATCAAATAGTAATGATACCAGGTGTTCGCGAAAAGGTTAGCGTATCCTGCCCCACGGGTGGCATCCATCACAAACACATGCAAAGGCAAGTTAAGTGTTAAGAAAAAACATGGGAACATATGGTACAAGTCAAAATAGGGAATTGCATCGGACATCATTTTTCCCGCTAATGCTTCAAATTTGGAAATGTCCTCCACATGTCTACAAGACACGTCTGTTTAGAATGATATCAAGGCTTTTTTGTACAAAACACCCACTGGGGACAGGGCACAGAAATAATACATTTATATGGCACAGGGATGAGAGCATAACAAATGGTTATTAATAACATAATGCTCAAAAATGGGATGAAATTTGAAATAAAAGCGACAAAACATTTTCCATACAATGATTATACAGATTTTAAGGTTATTTGCAATGTACATCAGTGAGTATTAGCAAGATAATGGTATCTGATTATAATTATTATACAGATGTAAATAACAGATACAGAATTACACAGTTTAGGCTATTACTTCGGTATTAGATAAAACACATGGAAAACGGTTCTGGCAACAAACCTAAAGCATGTTTTTTAAGTGGGTCATTATGTCTTAAGAGGGTGGTTTGGATTGAAGTAATGGAGAAATCACGAGAATCTGTTGATTCCAGGAGAAAAATGAACAGATGCGAGTGATTTCGCCGACTTAAATCATGTTCTGGTTGATATATAATTTCCATGTAATTTTGCCCAATGATCTATAGTTGCGTCAGGTTTACTTGTTAAAATGCACATTTAGAATGGCTGGAGAATTGCTGCCTCAGAATCAACTGTAATAACAATAGAGTGGCGTCATTGTTATGGTGTAACCTCAGGAATGGCTTGGTTCTGAAGCAGATGTTTAACAAAAAGTATTAAACAGCAATTGATGCTGTTCGAGCAGAACAGACAAATAAAGTTACTGGACAATAGGATATGTTTGCATTCAGTGAATACATTTGTTTTTTGACAAATGGATATGCCAGTCCCAACATAAGCTTTTTGAGCTTGTGAATACATTTGGTCCATCCCAAGTGGATATGCTTCTCCCAATATGATGTTTTCCTGAAGTGAATACATTTATTCTTTGACAAATGGATATGCCAGTCCCAAAATAAGCTTTTTGGGCTTGTGAATACATTAGTTCTTTCACAGCGTACTGTGGAGGGAATACCTTTGTTTGTTTGTTTCGTGTATAACGCTGCGCTCAGCAATATTCCAGCTATATGACGGCCAACTGTAAATAACTGCATCTGGGCTAGATAATCCAGTGACTGATAACATGAGCATCGATGACGTGCATCAACCATTCAGCAAGTCTGACCACCCAATCCCATGAGTCGCCTCTTACAACAAGCATAGTTGCCTCTTACGGCAAGCATGGTTTGCTGCAGACCTATTCTACACCGGATCTTCACGAGTCGCTTGCATACCTAACATCAGTGACAAGTTGATATGATTGTCAAACAGTGATACATATCTAATGACATGTGTGACCTCTGCTGACCAGTGGACATGGTCTGAAATATGCTTGAAGTGACCATGTGGTGATCAAGATATTATCTACAGACCGCTAGCAGATATTTACTGACTGAATTGCCGGTAATACCTAATGTATATAGTCTTTAGACAGAACTAGTTCTGTACACAAGATGGCCGTACAGCGATAAGGATACAGGAGTGTGATGAAACAGTTTGTTTACCCAGCAGAACCCAATATTTCTAGTAGTTATGCTGTCCGTTTCCGCGTCTCATGTTTTTACCATTGCAACTCTGACAAACACACAGACAAAGTGATGTCAATATTTGCTTCTATATGTTGTCGGGGTATCATAAACACAATAATAGAGGTTTTAAAAGTGATCTTCTATCCAAATATTGGTTTAGACGATTAATTCTAAGCCAACACATTACATACAGTTTTTCACCATTCAATCTTTCAACACATGCTTGTTCACAGTAGATGAGGCTTTGTTAGCAAGAAATGGGGGCTGTTTTTGTTGATAAACATTTCAGCATTCTTGTCAAAAGTCGTCAAGACAAATGTATTTTCTTTCTTTAAAATGTTTACAATAGTGATAACCCGAAAACTAATCTAGTTAAAAACTCCGAAGAATTGTCTGCAATACAGACTGGTTGTCAAGTCAGGGCTGGTCTAGACGTTTATAGGAACACCACTGCGATATTCTATCTGTTCTTACGTACAACAGAGCGTCTGTTTCAATGGGTTTCTGCACACCACATTTACTCCAGGCACCATTTACATTGCCGCCTAGGTCATGTATTCCAACCTCTTGAATCATTAATTCTCACCTGCCTGATGTCTATTTCACATTGCTATTGACAACTGAGGTTCCAAGTGGTGAAATATACAAGCTATCAAATCCTGTGGTGGATGGGATGGATTAAGCTAAACACACTCTATAAATAATTCTACTCCTGAAAGGTTGTAAGGAACATAGGTTAAATGACTTCAATGATTAACCGATTCTATATTGATGTGAATGTCTCTTCTAATTATTTCTTTTTTCTTTCAGGTAAGTACAAACATCGATGCCGATAATAGAGAACCAGCCGGTAGGGTTTTTGAACATTTTAAAACAATTTGTGTTTTTTAATATTTATTGAATAAATACATTTATTTTGAAATATATCCATCGCGCATGTGGCTGACATTGCTAGGTGAGTATGAGACGTCTGTGAAATTGACGCTACTCGTCAGTGACACTGAAATGTACACCGCTTATGGGATGAGATGAGATGAGATGAAGACAAGAGTGTTTTGGAACCAGCGATGTCAATTGTCAAGAGGAAAGAGAAAGGACTTATCACACATATTCCCCGACACTTTAACACCACATTCTTTGTCAGCTAGGCACTTCATATTTAGTCACGTCATGTCACAAGAGGAGGAAATATAACCAGAATGCATTCCTCACGACTCCCATTGTTATAGCTCTAGAATTGGAGAAAAACAGTCCCCTTCAGAAACAGTGGAACATTTCTGAAGCAGCCACCGGAAATATAACAAACATTATTTGTGTATGTTGTTTCTTAACACAATAATTCCATACTTACCGATCATACTGACAATAAATTAAGCAAAGAATTATTGACATTTCAAAACAAATATGGTTCCAAGTGACTGAGAATATGCTGAGACCTAACACTCCTTTAGAATGACACACTTTTATTTACCAAGTTCACGTCAGTTACATCGGCTGTTGAGGAGTATTTCTGTACAAACCTCCATGGAGGATGAACAGTTCTATGATGAACAATCCCGGATGGCATTGTCTCTGTGAGGTATTCCTTAACAAGCTACAAGAAGCCTACAAAATGGCTGAAAGGTTCAACAATCGCACATTTCTCCCTAGATGTCAACAAGTTGCCAAGATGTCTGTCGTATGCGACACAAGATAGACAGAAAGTAAAAAGGACGAATGATAGCTGAAAACAGTGTACCTTCACTAATGATCTAACTAGGTGCAGTGTGGTCGTCTTTCTTCGGAACTTCTTTTTTCAGCGTCTTTTAACTACACTAATCTGTCATGTTTCAACCCAGGGGAAATTTTCACGTTGAAAATAAAAACTTATGGTTGACTTAAGGGAAGCTGTTTTTTCTATTAACATTGTACCTTATTTAATTTTATTGTCATTTTGATTGATGAAGTGCTGAATTTAAACGTTTTTGGATAGCTTCCTTCTCCCGAGACTTGAAATGCAATTAACCTGAACTAAACATCTACAGGAAAGTGCTCTTTTCTTTCATTGTTTTTTTGTTGTAAAGATTGACTTTCACCTTTTTAATATTTTTAAATGCAATGGTTTAAGATATCTTGAATTTTCTTCATATTATGAAAGAGCTGTTATAGAATATTTTTGTTATAACATTAGTCATTCCTAGAGAAGATGCACAATAAAAAAATCATTTAAGTTTCATATTATCATGTGTGTATAAAAAAAATAGAAATATGACATGGGTTTCTCTTTCAAATACAGTCAACCGTAATTAATTCTTGCATCTTAATTTGACATTTTTGGAATGTCTTTGAAAACCTTTATACATGAATGTCAGTTATTGAACTTCTGTGAATAGCACTCATGTTTTTTGTTTAAAAAAGCATTGTCTTTGATTCTTGTTTCTACTATGAATGGCATTAAATGGCATGTTTAAGAATCTATTTCATCTTGAAATCAACATGGCTTGAATGAAATGGATCATAGTTAAAAGGTAGTTGATTATATCTAATTCAGTTCTTGTAGTAGATGATAAAACTATTTCTCACTTTGATCTTATGTTTGTCGATTGCTGGTCATTAGTTTCAAGCTTGTCAATTTCATAAAAAAAATCAATGTCTGTCTCCAAAAACATTAGATCACTTTTCGGACAGAGACCAAGTAATTGAAATACAATTACATGTGGTTGAAGGATTGATCCTTTGGGAAATAATCAATTCGGGGGGTCAATTTCGGAGGATGTAAGCCATCCATATTAAAGGTATTATGTGGGCAATGGGTTTACGTTAAACAGTAAAGACAAGACTAAGGTATCTCTTATGTCAGTTTCTAAAATATTCCCTGGGGAAATGTATGTTCCTCCGCAGACTATTTTACGTGTAATTACTATCTGAAATTTCTTCTATCATCAAGAATGTGAAATTGGTGATACATTTAGAAAATGTCTTGTGCATCTAACACACCATCAAGCTCTTTGTGGAAGATATTGCGAAAGTGATTGCTGTCAATTTCAAGGATGAAAAGAAACCTTGTCAATTTCTTGGCATCACTTTTAAGTATGCTGTTGCAACTTGCTTCTACAATATGTTTTGTGGTCGAAAGTAAATGTCAGTCCAGGTTGTTCTTTAGGCATCATGAAAAGCTAAGAATAAAATGGTGGTGATTATTACAACGAGGTATTAGATCATAATGTTTCTTAAGAATATCAAGGAGTTCTGTGTGTTAATTTTGGTTGGCTGATACATTTTCCCCTAACTGTTTCATGAGATCCTTTCATGGACAAGGATGTCAATTTCATATTGACATGAAAATGAAAATACTCTTTGTTTAAATACATAAATTTAAAAATAATCAATCAGGTTTGATATGTGAAAATGAATCAATGATCGGCCATACTTTTATCAGATTTGACAGTTCATGTTTATACCGATGCACTTTCAAAGGAAAAAGGTTTCAAAAATTGTGTCAATTTAAACTCTCAAAGCATTTTTTTTAACCATTGATCTGGTCAAAACTTTTAAGTGCTTTTAACAGAAAAAACTGAACAGTGTTTAAGCTGCAAGGTTTGAAAATCGCTCGAGTCACACAATATTTCACGAACGTAATACCACACTGGTCGGAACTAACAAATGCTTCATCCTTCATTATCGAAGTTGGGCACAACAAGCAATAATTATGTTGTCCAGAGAACCTTTCATTCCCATGATAAATACCTCCAAGTTGACTCATTATGGAGTGAGGACTCCATATTTCAAAACCTAATGTTTGTCTAAGAACAGACATCTTAAGATGTTACCCAGTATTTAAAAGAATTACTCATATTTCAAGCGAAAACCAGTTCTAAAGATGCATCAAGTTACGAGCAACAACTTTTATAGAAAATGTCCCAATGATTCCCTTCTAGTGTTGCTTTGTTTGAATACATGTCTGAAGCAGACGCAGGGAGATTTTTTTTTTCAAAATGGCCCCCAGTAATGCACCTGGAAATATCCAAGATCATTAGAGATTAGATTCGCAAAAATCATCAGCTTTGTGTTGATTGGAAGCCAACATAACCTCAAGGAGTAGATGTAGAATTATGGCCGAGGCGTCATTTAGGTGCAAGAAAATAACAACAGGGAGTTATTTTTCTTTTTTTATGCCGTCTCCCATTTTGAGTCGATTCTGCCCTAATTGGATATTGTGGTGTTTTTGTTTCTACTTGTTTATTCCTTGGCACATCCATAAATTGAAACTAGTTCACATGTCCTGCATTGCATGATCTCATTTGTTCTAACATCAAAAGCAATAATCATTATAACTGTTGGCTTATTTTTGTACTGTCTGGCGCAATGATCATTTTCATATAGATGAGTGTTTCACTGGCTAAATCATTGTCATGAAAACATTTTTGAGTCCATTTACATAGAAATTGAACACTTAGTTCCTTGTGTATTGAACATAACAGCAATCAGTGGACAAAGTGGGTATTTACATTGATATTTGAAGTTGGAAGCTTGTGTGATGACGAATATGAAACTAATTGATTAGATATGAAACAATGGTACCGTAGTGTGTAAAATGGTGCCATGCTGGTAATTTGGTAAAGTGGTCGGAAGAACTGAAGTAGAGTTAGTGAGTGAGATCGTTTTAATGCTGCTTTGATCACAGTGTATCAGCTAGGTGTCGGGGACATCTTCCTGAGGCAAGGGAGTTAACTGGCTATTAAAGTCCAGTTTCCACCCTTGCCGAACTTGGCTGGAATTTCCAGACTCAATCATAGCACCACCAATGGCTATTATGAATTATCTCCCTTCTATGTCCATCATATTGACCAATCATATTCCATCTCATATATCACTTGCATTTGCTTCATATAAAATGGCGGCGCCCAGTCAAGATAATTTGATTGATAATCAAGATCTATATTGTAATAAAATGGGTCTTACCTCACGAAGATCATCAAATCACTTGAGCACCTTCATTAAGAATATGAAAAGATTTGCAAACTATCTGTCGACGCCCAGCTGACGGTACACATGCTTTACAAATCCTGCAGTTGACCGAAATCTACACTTTGAAATCCGTGTTGTTTTAGAACCAGATGTCTAGTTCATTACACAATTTTGATTGGACTATGCATAGACTCATCAGTCCAGCCAAAATGTAACTCTGGAATTCCAGTCTAGTTTGGCAAGGGTGGAAGCTGGACAATTACAGACAGTTAACTCATTTACAGACAGTTAACTCCCTTGTCTCGGGAAGATGTGTCGGGGGAAAGTCTGATGCGGATCTTAGACATTTACCATTTTGGTAAAACCCACATGGGTATGTGCTGGCAATCATAGAGGCATGATCAGAGTGAGTCTCGGATTCGAACCTACAACTGTAGTAGTAGTTCCGTTATACTCATACTTTAGGTTTAACAAAGAGCTCTAGCAGAGAGAGATCGGTAGATATTCCTGCGAGGAACAGAAGGATCCTCTCACAGAGTATGTAGGCCCCACCATGACAGCTGAGAACCCATTTATCTTCCATCTGTCTCCTTCATCAGAATTTGGTTAAGAGGGAGGAATTTTGTCATGATATAAGAATCAAGTTTTTCAATAAACCAGATATCACGATATGAGCCGAAAAATTCCAAGATTTCAGCCGCCTGCACAGAAGAGATTTGTCATTGTGATAAATGCGTTCTTTCTTGTTTTTGGCACATCTTACGTCTCACACTACAGAGGTACCACAAGGAACCTACCTCGCACACTCCTGATGCATTTGCTTACTACATGTCCATTTCGAAATGTACACTCATACATAGGTCCTACATTTCAGCTGACTCTCGTCCATTTCTGTCAATCGTACAGATCAAATGGTGGTGATTGCTAAAACAAGAGACATTTAGACTTATATTGATGTGGTTGTGTGTTCAGCGGAGTATGTATATATAAATCAATAAGGATGTAACTTTGTAAACAGATTTATTCTAGTAATTGTGGCTTGGAAACTCATATTTTCTCATATTGATCACATTAACCATAATCCCATTATGAAACATGTCCTTCATTTCCGATACAGAAATAAATCCATACCAGTTTTAACTTGTCTGCCACATCTGATTTCATATTACATATATGACAAAGGAAGGTTTCTCATTAGGACAACTACTTAACCAAGTAAACTCAAAAATACAATATCGGCAAATCTGTTCACTATAATTCAGTTCTGAAATCAAAATATTTTAAGATTTCAACAAACACACATATAAGTATAAATATATTCATATACATATACATATATATATATATACATATATATATATATATATATATGCAAATTGTGAGTGGCGGGTGCTACCAGTAGAGCAGGACATGCTTACGCTTTTTGCGAACACCTGGTGTCATCGCCGATTTTCAGTGATCCATTCATATAATTTTCACCAAACTATTTTACCTTTTACACACCCAGTGGAAGCTTTTTTTTGATAATTGAGACTGGATATTCTCTAGAGGTAACAATATATATTGTCAAATTGTCTTTTGATATTTAATACGAAGGACCCCAGAGAAACACGGACCTTTTGGGTTGTTTTGTTTTGGTGTCTGGACCAATAACCAGCCAACCATCACCAAGAATCTTTGCAATGACTGGTCTATACTCAAAACAAGTGAAAGAATGATACATTTTGTCATATGACTAAAGTGACGAATCAGATTTTCTTAAACCTCTTTTGAGTAGTATATTTTAATCATAGGTTCACAAGATGGGTAGGAATTTATATTTTTTCAAGGATTTTTGACAGATTTTCAAATTGGCTGAAGCGCACTTGACAAGCGAAGACCATATAAATGTGATATTTTTATCAACTGTCAACTCAAGATGAGACATTTTTTTCCATGAATCAATTGAGTGTTGAGGAGGAACATGATGACTTCAAGAAGTCCTGAATTTCGGCACGCTTCCTAATCAGCTCAGTGTTATTACTTGCAGGATATGTTCCACATGTTTCAAATGTCATTACTCTCATTGGGGAAAGATGAAAATAGGGAAAAAACCCAAATCAGACAACTTTTTCCATGGCTATGAAAGGCTGCCGCATTGTCCGACATGCGTATTGTATCTGTCTCTGAAAACCCTTGGTCCTCTGAGAGTTTCCTGTTGAAGGTTAGATACTCAGAATATCCATACCTACATTGCTTTAGCATGATGAAATTGGCAAGGAAATTGCTGTGTTTGTTTTGATAACAAAAACTGAAATAGACGCATGTAGATTTGAAATGTACAAGACTCACTGTAAGAAGTTTGGTGTTTGTATCAAAAGGAAAATATAGTTTTTAGATGACATTTAGTGTCTAAGGTATTCATGTTTTCAAAGTGAAATTTAATCTAATTAGATTAGACTTACACTGCGTCTCTGAAAATGTATAATTTTCATAAAAGCAAATAACTCCAATTAAATTCAAAGGGAGCCCTGTGTGATGGGAGATATAGATCACGAACCTGAGGAAAATCTTGCTTCATTTAGCATCTTGGGTTACAGAAAGGGCTGGGCAGAAGGGAAAATAATATGGTTCAGGGACTATAAGACTCCATTTTAATTCTTACATCCCTGAGGAGTATACAACCCAAGCTGTCTTGTCAGGCGCTAGGTTAACAGTCATAGTACCATCTCATCCTACCGGGTGCCCATCTTACTGCTTGGTAAACAGAGGCACATTTTGAACAAAGTCTCGATCCTCATGAGACACCACATGTCTACATGTGCTTCAGTGTGGGGCAGGAGTGAAGCCCTAGAAACTCTCAGGAGTCACGCTGCTGGAGGCGGTCCCCCATCCAACTACTCTCCGTGACTCTCCGAAATGGGAATCCGATCATATACCTTTAAAGATGATGTTGTTAAATAAGATGAAAGTAGATTAATTAAATTAATGAATCACAAAATATGTCTATTTAAACATTTGTTTTTATTCAACAGAAAACAATTGCATGCTCAATTTTTTTCAATTTAGAGAACTATTTTGTTCATATTAGATTTTTTTCCCCAATATTGAATCATAACTTTTGCTGAACGATCACCGAGAGAAATATTTCTTGTATCATTTTGTCATAATTTGGTTCAAACAGACTACCGTTATTGAATATAGAAAATAAGAGATAATTTGTAGCTGAAATTAAATCTATTTTCCACATAAATTGTGTGCAGGCTAGCCCTGTGAGAGTGCTTATGGAGTTACGTTATTCGCGTTATTGTTTTCATATTTTTATCATTGAGTCCCCGGATGATATGGATCATAATCCAATACTTGTCCTGTTATTAGCGAAATTCAACACACTTCCATCAGCTGTCGTACAGAGCTACTAGAAATGTGAATTACCTCCCCTGTGGAATAGACACACGTAGATATACATCCCATGTGTGTCTTTAGCGAAACTGACGTGTCATATGTGTGTTGGTAACGAGATTTCATCAATATAACATGAGATTATATTCGTAGTTAAGTAAATAATGAAAGTGCTGACCAAATCATATTTTTTCTACACTCACATGATTTCAAGCTCAGATCAACAAAGTCATATTTTTGTTCTTTCAGTGGGATGAAATAAAAACATTGTTGCCAATAATGTAATTGAAAGAATTATTTTTCGTAAAAAACAGAGCTCAATATCTTTATTTAATCCTTTTCCAATGATCAAAAGAACACTAATATATTTTCAAAGATGAGTGAGTGAGCGATTGTTGTGTAACTCTAACTCAGGCTCTAAAGTAATTATCAAAACGTACAGTACACTGCTCTATGTCATTGCTGTACAGGATCCTCATATTGCCTGCAAGGACCCTTACAATTAATTATTGGGGATCCCCTGGACCCCCACTTTTGTAAGTGATGTTAAAACTGTGTGTATTGATACCTGTATTTGTCTTACCTGTATCTTTACCTGCACTTTGCAAGCTGTACTATCAATGGGGACAAGGTGGCTTTTTAGTGTTTCATTTTGGTACAGAATCTTGTACCTTTATCAAGCAAACACCAAAACATTGCATCGAATGATGCAGAAGTTGAAATCCTGGATAAAGATCCTAGCATCTCTACTGAAATGATGCATCGAATGATACAGAAATTGACATACTGGATAAATATCCTAGCATCTTTGCTGAAACATTGCATTGAACAATATTGAAGTTGAAATCCTGGATAAAGATTCTAGCATCTCTACTGAAACTTTGCATTGAACAATATAGAAGTTGAAATCCTGGATAAAGATTCTAGCATCTCTACTGAAATGTTGCATTGAACAATTTAGAAGTTGAAATCCTGGATAAAGGTCCTAGCACCCCTACTGAAATGTTGCATTGAACAATTTAGAAGTTGAAATCCTGGATAAAGGTCCTAGCATCTCTACTGGAATGATGCATCAAATGATACAGAAATTGACATACTGGATAAATATCCTCGCATCTCTGCTGAAACATTGCATTGAACAATATTGAAGTTGAAATCCTGGATAAAGATTCTAGCATCTCTACTGAAACTTTGCATTGAACAATATAGAAGTTGAAATCCTGGATAAAGATTCTAGCATCTCTACTGAAACGTTGCATTGAACAATTTAGAAGTTGAAATCCTGGATAAAGGTCCTAGCACCCCTACTGAAATGTTGCATTGAACAATTTAGAAGTTGAAATCCTGGATAAAGGTCCTAGCATCTCTACTGGAATGTTGCATTGATTGATACAGAAATTGAAATCCTGGATAAAGGTTCTAACATCTCTACTGAAACGTTGCATTGAACAATATAGAAGTTGAAATCCTGGATAAAGGTCCAAGCATCTGTACTGAAATTTTGTATTGAACAAAGTCTTCATTTACACCAAGTACTTTTTTTCAAAGTTGACTATTACTTGAAATATACAACTACAGAACTGAAATGGACAACATTTGCAAACACTTCTACTCTCTTCTCAGTCAGTCCATTCTAACCTACACCGACAGAAAAGTAGCACTTATTTGTGAGGTGTGAAGTCATAAACGCCTTGTATATTGAGCCAGGGCTATGATGTACATTTCGGCCTCTTTGACATGACATAAATAGCTCCTGATGTCCGTTTCATTGCACACCAGGTACATGGCCACCTAGGGGGCAGGCAGTCCCTCACTCAATGGTGCTGTGAAATGAATTACACCTAGTCCTGGATCATGTTAGTGTGACCAGTATCTTACTGTCTTGACTATTTAACTTTACACCTTTCACCAGAAGATGGGAGAAATCAAAGAGCTTTCTGCACGATTTCTCAGTAATGGAAAATAGGAAATATAAGTTTTAGGATGAGGTTGACGGTGATGTTTGAAGTAATACTTAAAGGAGGCGCATATAACACAGATTTCCCTTCTGGATAATAAACATGTACATTTCGCTTAATATTTTTCTTTAAACATGTTAATGTTTTAATATACCACTTACAACATATACATTTAGTTGAATATACCCCTTAAAAAATGTACATTTAGCTGAATATACCCCTGAAAAAAACATGTAAATTTAGTTTAATATACCCCCTAAGAAACATGTACATTGTGTTGAATATATCCCTTAAGAAACATGTACATTTTGTTGAATATACCACTTTAGAAACATGTACATTTTCTTGAATATACCGCTTAAGAAACATGTAGATTTTCTTGAATATACCGCTTAAGAAACATGTACATTTTCTTGAATATACGAAACATGTACATTGTGTTGAATATATCCCTTAAGAAACATGTACATTTTCTTGAATATACCGCTTAAGAAACATGTACATTTTCTTGAATATACGAAACATGTACATTGTGTTGAATATATCCCTTAAGAAACATGTACATTTTCTTGAATATGCCCCTTAAGAAACATGTTCATTTTGTTGAATATACCCCTTAAGAACTCTCCAAATTAAGCCAATGTCACTATTCTCACCCAAATCAAAATTTGCAAAATACCCAGTTTCTGCAAATTCCTTTACTGGATGTGTTTTGTTTGTTTTTTGGGTTTAACATCCAATAATAAACTTTCTGCACACTGCACCAGTTCCACACAACACCAGCATCTACCTGCAGTGCATCACAAGCCAACTCTGGAATCAGCTAGCAGCTATATATAACCCTGATACAGCAATCCTGCCACTAGGACCGCAGAGAAACGTGAACCAGAAAACACGTCCACAATGATAAAGTGGAAATGTATTTTTGTATAGTGTTAGCTGACTTCCTCCAAATGTCCCTGTGGGTCTTCCACAGAAGGCGGACTGTGGGTGTTGCTAGAAACAAATTTGTCGAGTTTCGAATCATCCCGAGTCTGGCCATCTGAGTCCACACCTGATTGTCTGCCGCACATGTGTCGTCAATGACGCTTTTATGTTTAACGCGCGAAATCGATTTTAGCTAGGTTTTAAAGTTTAAAAAAAAATTGATTTTCCTATTCTAAACAAAAAATCCACTGATGTTGCTTTGAAGAATTGTTCATTAGATTTGTTTCTTTCTGACGGAAGATGAAGGTTAAACAGTTCGGTAATGTTTCCCAATGGACTTGGGAGAAATGGATGTTTTCACTTGGAAATAAAATTTATGTGACAGTAAAAAGGTTAAGTTTAAAAAATATGTGCTAAAACATTTTGGTGCTTCTGGTATTCGCAACTTTTGTTTGACTTCTATGAGATTAGATGTCAGTGAAGTATGTTTTATGTAAGTATAACTTTGATCTACATGGCAATAAAATGTAAAACATATATTGAGGATGAGAGCATAAGAGAGAGTCGGATATCTGGATGCTGTGTTATGACAATTGTCTTGGAAAAAAACGAGAACCGTATGATGTCTTGTTTGAAAGCATTTCTTCAAACAGGAGGTCATCAGTTGCAAGTCAAACATGAGTCAAACATCTGAAACGGGGTAAAAAAGGAAACAGATTAGTATCATTTTCTTTTGTCCCAATTATCTTGTAGTGTTTCACTGCAATCAGCTTCGGTTGTCTGTGTTTTTCTTGAGACACGGTCGGAAAGAACAGATAGGCAATGTCTATTTCACAAAGCCGTTGTTAATTTCTCTGTCAGTTTTGACGAAGTACATGGAACTAGTCTAAGACATGAATGAATTTGTGTCAATTTCAATGAAATTTCAATCAGTTTTAGAAAGTCTGATTCTTGCATCTGACTGAGCCAATATACACAACATGGTATTCCTTGTCAAAATCCATGGTAACCTCCAACATTCCAAAGTGATATTGACGACTGGTTTGTGCTCCAACAGCTCGCTGACGACTCTCTCTATAATGACCCATTCCTTGTGTTCATTAAAATTCCATATATTTTTTTCCACGAATTCCTTAGAATTCAATAAATTTTCATCTTTCGTTCACCATACCAAAAACTAACAAACCACGGCAAATCAGTTCCCATGTCGTCTAATTGACAGATTTGAAACTGACGTGACATGAACAATGTGATGTTTGCTAAGATGTTAAATTTACAAAATGGGCATTTATCAGCCCCATACACTGCGTAAATTACTGAAATCAATTTCCGCATTATTAACTGACCAATATCACTGGACATCATGGTCAAGCATTATCAATGGCTGACCAGCCAGGACCCATTAGGTCTGGACAGTAGTTCCAGCCTCTCAACCTTGAAAGTGTTTTAGCCTAAAAGACAAAACATCTTGTCATCAGAATTAATTTATAACCTCACGCTACCTTGGTTCTCAACCCTCCCAAGACATGAGACCCAGCTGGTCACTTCCTAATGACCATAGCTTGACCAGCAGCCCTGGCCTCGGAGAGCTATTGCCTACTCAGTAATGGCCTTTCTCCCATCTAATGTTCAGGACATCACAGATTTGCTATTGCACAGGAAACAAATCATTTCTGGTGATACTTCAATCTGAGGCCTAATGTAGCTGTGATGAACCAGAGCTAATGATTAGGAGTTTTTTCCTCACAAAGGCAAATTTAAGGTCATTTTCTAGTCAGCTGATTAGTCTAGTGGTATGGGCTTGATGATAGAGGTGTTGATTTCTCATTACATGGGTCACATCTGATTTACAAACGTTAATTCTGGTGTAAAAGCTCATAGACACACAATCATCTTCTTTATTGTTTAAGAATCTAATCGCTATCAGTTCGTATTCAGGGATGATTGAAATAATCGAAAAAGATTTTCACTTCTTTTCAGCCTTCATCCCTATCTTTTAATGAGTGAGTGAGTGAGTTGGGTGTAGAACCGCTTTGAACATTATCCATTATCACAGCATGTCAACTTGATGTGGAGGAAAGCCTGAAGTGATGTAGTCGACGTTTACAATTTCGGTGAACCCCACGAGCACAGGTATGGTGCTGACAAACAGAGAAATATAATCAGGGCTAAACTGGGATTCGGATCCATGATCATAGGTTCCTGATGTACCAAAGGTACATAACTCTGATACATATTTGGGTGCCTTGGATGACTGGGCCACCCTTCATCCCCCCAACCTCAATTCTTTCAATGATAAATTGTAGATGAAGATACTTAAACAGTGTTTATGATTTCAAAAGATAAGAATAATAGTTTTTCTAGCATGTGTACACAATGTCACAGCTTCTGTATTCATTCTTCAGATGACGAATGAAGTATTTATTCAAAAAGTGTGCAGATAATCTGATAACAGTTGCTGAACTCTCAGTGACCATTAATGATGGCCCGTGTATTCATGAACATATTGAGGACATAATCTTCCAAGGGGATCTCTGCACAAATGTTCCACCACCCACATGTGTGCAAGGCTACGCGGGACTCATTTATTAATAACCATAGATGCTGGGGTCAAGCTTGCAACACCTTGTCGTTAATTTTAGATTAGCATCAATATAAATACACTCTCCGAACCATTGATTGATGAATAATTAGCTTGAGTTAAGTCCACTTGATTCATCTTTTGGGGTTCTTGTTTTTTAATGGCAGAATCTTGTTTTGCACTTGTTAATTGCCTGGGAAATAGTTTGCCAGCGATGCACGTGCATTTCGCAATTAACAACAGCCTTGAAATTGACGCTACTGCATTTCGAACTGATGTACATTTCAGTCAGGTGGATGCATGCTGTGGCCGGTGACAAGTAACGTCTATAGTGGTAATGGCGGATATCTCTATCAAAACATGCACCCGTTTACTTCTCCAACTGGAAACACAGCTATGGTGCGTGTCCACAAAATGTCCACTTATTGTCCAGTCGCTCTTCCGTCATATTTTACCTTGATTGATGAATTGATATTTACGACCTCGGCACTGAGGCAAAGGTAAAATACAAGCAGCCTCAGGTAAAAGACGACCGACAGACGGTAATTGGCAACTAGTCAGGCATGACGAGCGAAATTGAGGCTAGTCAATGTCCTACAATGGAGCCTTCTCTGACACTCCATAATGCGGTATTTCTGTAAGACGGGGTCCGAGTACACTTCACTGATCACACAGACTGGACAACTTTTATCGTGTTAGGCCGGGCGGAGTTCTACCTATGTTCTCTCCGCCGGAATTGATGTGTATTGTGCCCGGTTCTCCTCTAAAAAGGAAAATATGAGATGTGTGTTGAATCGCCCTCGTCACTTGCTTGATGGGTAATAAACCACGGACAGATATGGACGCAGGCTCATGTCAAACCATTGTCCGAGTTTTGACAGACTCGAAATGAAAATACCTTGCTATACAACCAACAATCATGACTCAAGATGGAAGATATATCCTATTGTTTGTTTTGATCTCTTTTGTGACTTCCGGGAAAAAATGCGTGAATGGCGGTATTGTTATGGACAATGGTCAAACAGCACTTGACACTGGTCAGTTTCCAGCGGTCACCTGGATGTTGGTTTTTATTCCCACCTCACACAAACCTGACCCTGTCAGGCCACACTTGCTTTTGTCACGTTGTTTGGCATCAATATGAAAATATTAATTATGATAATATGCTATCAATATTGAATTTGATATCTCAAGCTCAGCATATGATATATTCCTCATTTGGGGAATGGTGTAAAGGGCGGTTAATAAATCTTATATTTCAGCGTGAAATGCAACAGGCCTCAAAAATATGATTAAGACAAGAAAATATTGATTTTCTTATATTTATTGCATATTTGGAAGCATATATGGCATCCATTTGGAATAAATTACAAAAACAATTAATATGAATTAAAAGGAGCTTTGGAACTTTTTATGAGAGTGAAACAAAATCTAATTGGTCACAAATCATGAAATGTACATCAGGACTCGCAATCGACAAAGCAAAGCAAACACCGACAGTGAAAATGATACGTTAGGATCTCATTGACCAAATAACAATGATTTTTACCAAGGAAACAAATCCTCACAATAAACCCAAAACAATGATGTCATTGTACATAAGCGACATGAAGAATTTATTGCTTATGGTCCCAGTGAATGGGGGTGTATATAAAGGGTATGTTTATGACCCCCCTCGGGATGTGGGTAGCTGTTTGAATGGAGGACATGTAGACTTGGCTTATATCACCCCTGTTATCAGACCAAAACAGTGGAGAGTGGAGACAAGTGCATTTATACACCACATATGTGGGAAATTAACACAATCCCTGTCAATCACCCCTCCAGGCCATAGGGAGGTGGGAGCATTGCACTGCAATAGACAAGTCCCAGTCTTTGAAATGGACGTGCTTCATTTCTAACAAGTAGATACAATGTATGGATAACAACTTCTTTATGTTCTTATTTGTTATCCATAAATTGTGTCTACTTTGTCATCCTTCAACTTCTAAGTAATGCCTATCAAACAATTCATGTTTCATTTCTGTTTCAAAAATAACCTGTTTTTGTCATTTTTGAAAGGCAGTGTCTGCATTATGGACACAATGCCATTTAGAAAGTGGTCAGATGTAACAAATGTTATATTTGGGATAACACTAACAGTAAAGTACAGATTCTCATACTTTTGGGGGTTGAGTCCCGTCCAGGATTTAAACCCAGACTGCCAGAGTGAGGCACCTAATCGCCAGCACACAAAGTCAGCGATCTAATCCAAAAAAGTACGAGAATCTGTACTTTACTCAGAAAGTGTTATCCCAAATATAGCATTTGTTACATTTGATCACTTTCTAAATGGCATTGTGTTCATAGCTTTCGGCCATGGTAGCCATGCCAATTTACACTTGTCAGAGGGGTACACAAAGTACATGATCTAGACTACCAGTTGTCAGACTTTCATTTTTGTGGAAGCCTCGGTGGCTGAGTGGGTTAGATCGCTGACTTTGTGTGCTTGTGTTTAGGTGCCTCACTCTAGCAGTGTGGGTTCGAATCCCGGGTGGGACTCAACCCAATAAAGTATTTGTACTTTCCTCAGAAAGTGTTATCCCAAATATAACATTTGTTAGTGTCTGGGTTGTAATTATATGTTATGTTTTCTGTAGGACAATTTGAACCAGCAGGTTCTTTACAGATGAACTACCCAAACAATCTTTGTTCCAGGAAGTAACTTTTTAAAAGATATTTGTGCCTCAGAATATACATATTGAATTAAGTTTCAGAATTTTAGTTTCCTCTTTAAACAAAACAAGTACTTTCTATTGGGGTGATTTTAATTATACTGATTACATTTGGTATAAATATTACTTATCTCTTGTTTAATATTTATACACACAGTTCAGTATGGCAGATCTAGACATTGTCAATAAGTGTTATAACTACTTGGGAGTCAGTTGAAAGATTACACATTAAGATTAAACAACTGCTTTTACAATAAGCATAAATGTTTGATGAAATAAAAGATGAAGTCAAAGATTATTCTCATGAAGTTCATTGTTAACAAATTACATGACGATATAAAATCTGAAGATTATAGGAACTCATTTGGAACCTGGTAACAAAATTGTTAACTATCTATTTATTAAATATCAAATGTCTATTGTTGATATTCTGGTTTCTTATATAATGCTTTCACATGCATAATAAATAACATGATTGACATATAACAATAGCAGTATCAAGCAGGTTTGTATCGGATTGTAATATCTTGCACCTTAAAGTCAAACTAAGATCAGGTGTAATTGATTTTTTTCCATTTTCACCGAAATCTAATACTTCAAAGTGGCATAGGTGTGTATCCAGAATGTTTATGTCCTTTGTCAAAACCTGGGTCTCTAATCCAAGAACAAAGTGTCTGTAACCTGTGCAGACCTATAAACCAGCCATGGTTTTATCAAGGTAATCTGTGTTGGCTGCTTTCTAATTAAACCCGTAATTAACTGAGATGGTCAGTTTCAGAGCTCAAGACTTAAGTAATAAGGAAATAAAATCCTGCGGTCACTTCCTGGCTGCTTGACCAGTGGTTATTTGATCCTGGAGAAACGTTGAGACCTGTCTCTGCTCTCTAATTAGTGGCTAGTTAACAAAGCATGACAGAACAATGCTAATTGTTGTTTATGACCCAGCCCTTGAACTGAGATACATTTCAAAGGCGTTTATATCAACTGGAGTTGTACAACCGGTTGTCTATTGCTGGAGAACTGTTATCTACAAGCTGTGACAAGGGTTAGCATGCTAGTGACAGTTCAGTCACAAGGGCTAAATTGGGATAATTACTAAGACAGGCTTTGTTTGTTATTAGAGAGTCCCTTACTTCATTTCAAGTGTATGTTGCACCAGAGTATAACTGTTTCATGGTTTGGTTGATTAGTATGTTTATCTGTTGATGTTGTCACTAGGCTTGTCTTTGATGCTCCTGTCATTGGAGACACCTGTAGGTGGTGTTGTCAGATAGACAAACAGAACCTGGATAACTGCAGAAATAGCAAAAACTGTATCCTACTGCCATGCACAGGCTAGGATCAAAGAATTATGATACTTCATTTCCATCCGTTCCACTATCAAATACACCCCACTCCATCCCTGCCTCACTACAAAACATGTCCCATCCTTCCACCCCCACCTCACCCTTCCACCCCCACCTCACTATCACCAAGTACCTCTAACCCCTCTGCCTCACTACTAAGTACCCCCCCACCCCCCCTCACTACCAAGTACCTCCAAACCAGCAAATAGCATTATGAGCAGATACACAGACGTTTGAACAGTTTGTTAAAAAAATACAATATTACCAAAACAATTCGGACATATTTCAATAATTGGAATGAACGTCTCATTATTAATTCTGTATGACCTTTACTTCCTTTGCCATACTTGACCGTTGAAATCTGTACACACAGCCATAAAGACACTGCCATATGTTCAGATGGTGTTTTAACAGAACTTGCCACATGCAATCAGTTGGCAAACTGGCATGTCGCCTAATTTGATATAAATTATTAAACAATTCTACTTAAACATCAGCTGGAGGCTTCTTTGGGGACTCAATCTACCTGGTCGGGTTCCAAAAAGGCAAACAATACCTAATTATTACCAGTATTTAAATTATTAGGCCCCATAGTTTAAATAACTTCATTCATATCATTAGTGACTAATTCTGGTGTTCCAGTGCCTAATTATGTTGACAATAGTAATAACTGATCTCAGCAAACAAGAAATAATTAAGGTGTAGCTAATTAATTAAGACATATCCTAATATGAAACAGGTATTGTTTCCAGGTACTAAAGTCACTGATGAGGTATTGTTTCAAAGGTCAGATAACGGTACTAACAAGTCTCTCATTAGTAAAGGATGAATATATTACTGAAGTTAGAAGTCATAATAACAAATTGTGAACTTTGTGGCATGTATTTAAGAAAAACCCTTAAGCTCAGTAAGCTAGGCTTATCCCTTGTTAAGTTGAAGCAGGGTTAGACCTGTTGAAGGATGAATGAAGTAAAATGACCAGATCAACATACTGATGTAGATTTCATTAATCCCTATGTATATTTCATTGTGATGCAAGCCTGCACAGGCACAAGCCCTGTACAAACACTTCCTCTTCTACTCTATTTAACACCTCATTATCCTAGCGTGAAGTTTGGTCGAGAAAGGTACACATCAATGGCAGAGTCGCCAGGGATTATGTTAATATCGAGAGAAAACAGCGAGAAGTAAACAAATAGGATACTGTGTGCAAGTTTGAGTGGTCAGTTGACATAAATATTGGTACACTAAGCCATGTTTTATTTCTTCGTGGAGGAAGGTGTTGGATTCTTATTAACGGGCTGTCAATGGGTGTGAATGGATGAAGCACGTAAGATGCTTTTATTTGGCCCTTGAGTGCTGTAAAGAAAGCTGGTGATAAAGATTGAAGTTCTGTTGTGTTGTCACACCTTTTTGTCCCCAAGTTGAAGTTTTAAAACGATTCAGGGACAGCTATTAAAATAAAAATTATTGTAGACATAACTCAAACAAAGGGAAATGTTTTACAAACTTGGGGCAAGGTGACATTTAAGTCAAACTTCCACAAAGGAACCTCACAGTTTTATTTTTTGAGGAAAAGTTTTCAAACTTATGTACAAGTTGGAAGATAAAAATGACAGGAGACACCAAGAGGTTGTTTTGCACATTAAACCACATTGGGAATTGAACTGGGGTGGGTATTATAACAAGCAAGCACCTTGACTACTTGACCAAGTTACATGAAATCTAAATTTTACATCTTTCCAAATATTCTGAAGTTTAATACACTATTGTCATCGCAAGACCCTATTATGGATATGGATACACCAAAGTACTTGTTTTATGCCAATGCTGTAAGAACACAAATACTCCAACATGCATAATATGCAATTATGTTAAAACTGCTTTTGTTGAAAAAAAGCAAAGAAATATATTTATTTTATACTGTTTGCACCTAAATTGTTTTTGTTTGTAAAAAAAGGCCTGTGGCCTACAAGTACTGAATAATGTGAAGAAGACTTAACCAATTTAATGAACTAAAAGTAACTAATGACTGATGGATGTGTAAGATTAAAATTCAACAATCTACAATGGTCATCAATGTTTGAAACAAAGAACAAATATCAGAATTATAAAAATCAATATCTAGGTGTTCGCCCCCAAAAACATCATCTCTGGTCCCATCTTCATTTCATACAGTGGTAATAGTCCTCTTGTTTTTTTTAGAAATATGTAATTTCTTTACCCTCCTTCACATGTCTTAACAGTAAAGTCCTAGACACAATTAACACAGTTCTATATAGTGTAGCTCTTCATGGGTGGCGGTGGTCTGCACTGTGGAAATTGACAACACCTGCTGTGAAATGTACAAGGCGCATTTGTATTGTAAGGATGTCAAATAAATAATCTCCAATGTAGAATATATAGTTACATACATATAGATATTAAATTGCAAGAAAAAATATATTATTTCCACTTCAGAATAGATTGTTATGTACATATAGATATAAAATTGCAAGAACAAATAAATAATCTCCAATTGCAGAATATATAGTTATGAACATATAGATATTATATTCCAAGGAGAACAAATATCATTGCGAAATGCATGTAGCTATTGATTTGCAAAAATAATATTAATTCCACTGAGGAATATGTCATTATGTGCATGTTGAGGTCAAATTGCATGGAGAACAAAAATATCGTTAAGAGCATGTAGATTTCAAATAACAAGAACAAATGAATAATTTCCACAGCATAATATACCGCTATGTGCACCTTGTATAAATAAAAATGGAAATAATATTCAGTGCAACATCCCTTTTTCAATGTGCATCCTGCATACAAGAGAACTGAATAATCAACAAAGCAATATGTATCTCGTTCATCTCGTATACTCAAGACACTGTGATCTGCAGCGCGCACCTATCTCCAGTGTGCATCTGCATGCACCGCGATGACATCATCGGGGCTGTGCAGGTCCTGCTAGCTTAGTCCTCCTCCTAATCAACATGGACAGGATGAGGATGAAATCAACAAGATTGTAATTGCAATAGGACAAGGCCTCAGGCCTGTGACAGACATGAGGATGTCAGTAGCAGGCGCTAGATGGAGTCACTCTACCTGATAACTGATTCTTATCAACAAATGTATTACTCATTTATTTGATATGATCTCTCAGCACACCTTTAGATAATTATTGCAGTAATTTTTTCGGAAAAGCCTTTCTTTGTAATGTTTGAGAGTGGGCTTTTGGTGCTGTCGTTTATGGCCTAGAGAGACATAATGTTGATTGTGACAGGATGCTGGGTCACGGATATCTACACATTAAGTTTGTCAGGCGGAGTAGTGATCGACATTCACCTGGAAGTCGACACTCGAATGTCTCTTTATTCTCCCACTTTATTTACCCCTGTAGGGATTCTGGGGCTGAATGTCTCCAACTTCTCATTCTAGTATTTTTTCTTTTATTTTTTGTTTACCGCATTCAGCAATATTCCAGCTATGTGATGGTGGTCTGTAAATAATCGAGTCTGGACCAGACAATGCAGTGATTGACATCATGAGCATCAATCCACGCAATTGGGGTACGATGACATGCATCAACCAAGTCAGCGAGCCTGACCCCCCCGATCCCATTAGCCGCCTCTTACGACAAGCATCGTCACCTGCTACGGCAAGCATGGGTTCCTGAAGACCTATTCTATCTCGGACCTTCACAGGTCTCATTCTAGTCAGGGACAGATTATTGGATGGTTACAATGTATGGCCTAGTGACTTGTGTGTCGTACCCCCGTGGGGTGGATTGTTGCTCATGTTATCGACCACTAGTCTTTACATGCATTTGTAGTTTAGCTGTAGTATTCCCAACAGGGTTGTTAAACAACATTCACTCACACTTTCATTCTGGGAGCATGGTAGCCCAGTCGTCTAAGCTGCTGCTATTCACTGTGCAGAGTTGCGTCCCTTGGGCACACCAGAAACCTATGATTTGGGGCTCGAATCCGGTTCACCTCAGAGAGAGAGAGAGAGAGAGAGAGAGTATTTGGGTCTGACCCTTCACACTGGTGATATAGAGTACAATCATAAAACAGAAATATGATGTTATGGCCACTATTAAGGGACCTTAATCTTTTTCCTAGACTTGCACAAGTCTCAAAGGCAATAATTATTAGTTTAAATTATAATTTCTAGATTATGTAAATAATAAGAACAAGTTGTCCCTATTATAGACTGGAGTCCTGTCCACACATCTTGAGTGAATGAGTGAGTTTGATTTTACTCCGCTTTTAGCAATATTCCAGCAATATCACGGTGGGGGACACCAGAAATGGGCTTCACACATTGTACCCATGCCGGGAATCGAACACGGGTCTTCGGGGTCATGAGCGAACGCTTTAACCACTAGGCTACCCGACCACCTCTCCACACATCTAGACTTGCCTATTAGGAGGATAGAATTACTACACCTCCATGGACTTATCTTTCATTACAGCCTTGGAGCAAGGCTAGGGAAGCCTAATGTGTCCCCAAGGGTGACGGCACTTGAGGGGTTGGGAAATGTCAGTAAGGAGAAGAAGTGAATTACAATTCTAAGTTAGAGTAATATACGTGTAGAACACCTGCTACAGTGCCTGATTTGGAAGTTCGCAGACGGGCGTAATACAAGCTGAAGACAGGCTCCGAGAGATGACCGAACTCGAAATAGCTTCACAGAACTTGAAGACCCTGACAATGGTGTTGATTTCATGAGAGAATGTTTACAATATACAGTTCCTCGTGGTCAGTGTTTGACCAGACACTGGAATGTCCACGTCGCACATGACCTGCGCGAGACTTGAGGACTGACCACTGAAATACATGCCACTTCACAGAAATAGGCTTGAAAACCGTGTGCGCGTCACAGGATCGTAACCTGTCGTTAAATACTTGGAGGGACTTTGGCTGAGAGTTTTGTTACTGTATTCTCAAGTCCAGGACCTTGAAGGATTTTGTTTATATAGAAATAACACAAATAAACACGCACGTACATGTTCCTACACAATGGATTTGTTTCAAAATACCATGAAGGTATTTTTAACATTAACAACATTTTCCGTTATTACAAATCTCACTAATTTATCAGTATTTACGTGATTTGTTGACTGACGTTATAATGATATTTTTTATATTTTTTTTAAAGTCAAGCTAAGGCCGATACTTTTCACATCTAAAAAGGTCATGTCCAAACAGAAAACGGCGGTTCAGCATTTTGGACCGTAGGACCACGTGTCACGATAAAACTAACGCGATTAAATATTTAATTACAAATATTTTCATTAAGAAGTACGCCAAACTGTTCGTGTTAATAACAGGACATTTCTATGATACGCCGTGCGTGTTCGAGCATTCCGGGTTGGTTATTACAACAAATTATAAAGGAAAGTTGTTCATTTCATACAAACCATGACACTCTACAATCCATTTTTTAAATATTTTGAAAAAGTTAAATATTGTTGATGACGGTTTGGGTCCACATGTACGCGTCTCCGGTCAATATGTCGGACGTAATGAACAACGCTGTTACGGTTCGTTTTCACTGCATATATCAATGGTAATCCATAGCGTTGTCAATTACCTAGTCACTTGTCAGTTACACATGTAGATTTCAGTTAATTAGGGTAAGAACAACGATCGACTTTTCATGCATTAATTTGGCTTCTGAAGTTTACGTGTAATCGGCTATGAAAAGTTAATCAGGCGGGTTCAAGCTTGTGCGTGAAATTCACGAATGACATTCGATTTCTGCTTTGAAATTTCAAACTAAATCTTTTTCTCACAATCTCAAGAGAATGTTGCGCGTGGTTATAATTTGTCCAATCCCCCCGTTCCATGCTTATTTGATTTTCTATCTCTGTTGATTAATACGCCTGATTAAGTCATTGGCTGTCAAATTTCCACGACTGATGAAATGTGCAAGCGTACCGCCCGAAATACACACAAGGTTGTCTGTTACGTACATTAGTGATGCATCTTTCACCTCATGATGGATGGAAATGTATACTTGTCGATTTCAGGAATACTTACAGTATTTTTCACGCTATTGCAAGTGGCTTTTATCTTCCCTGTGATCAGGGCCCAGATCATACTGTTCACTCAGTTATCAAAAGCGCAGAAATTATGTTCAACTGAAGCTCATGAAGTTTAGTGTTGAATTTGATTTGTTTTTCTGTTGATAAAATATTATCGTTTGTTAAACGAAATTGCACGAACATTCTTGAATGTGTTTACAAAACAATGTACTGTTGACTTTGATTTGATTTTTCATTAACAAAAAGAATATATATATAAAAATATATGTATAAAATATTATCATCTGTAGAACGCAATATCACGAACGTGGCTTAACAATAACAAAACAATATGCGAAATGACGCAATGTTGAGTTTGATTTGCATTTTTACAAAAACAAAAATACTTTCAGTTGAAAAAATTTGGTTTGTTGAACGAACTATCACTAACATTGCTAAACATTTTCAAAACAATTTGAGTAATGACGTAATGTTGAATTTGATTTCATTTTTTTTAAAACAAAAATGCTTTCAGTTAATCAAATATTATTATTTGTGGGAGGAAGAAATTGTTCCGTGTATATACAAAACAATAAGCACGATGTCGAACACCGCTAACAAACACACAAGACCTAAAGAAACGAATATAACTGCGTTAACATTTACCGCCGCATAGGCAATATTACTGGCAAAGAGCGATAGGTACTTAAAGAACCGCGGCATTGTACTTAGCATCTTCTACCCGCAAGGCCAAGTTTACATCTCATCAGAAAATGCTGTACCACTTAACTAGACAAAAGTTTATCAAAACAAAAACAACGTAAATAAAGACTACAGGCATTGAAATGAACAGCTAACTATCAATGCATGACCGTACTTTAGTATAGAATCGAATGCATCACGTGGTCGGTTGTAAGTAGCAAACATGTTATCAAAATGGACCAATTGATTTCTCTGCTGGTATAATACATATTGGATGGGCATGGCTATATTGTAGTCTTATCGCCACACCGCGCTAATCCACGACCAATAACTACAGCAGCCACCATCCTCTCAACCCGAACGGCGCCCCACGTGTTGTGTTTGGTCACGTGACGAGTCTATTTCTGTTGTCGATTGCACATTGATCGCTCAGTGAGAGAAGTGTGTAGCTAGCGAGCGGTGAGAGCGAGCGCCCGTCAGATCAGCGTTAACGCATCACAGTGGAGTACACTAGGAGTTTATAGTACAACGGAGCACCTAACTCCGTGTATATGCTGGATGGTACCTGTATAGCTCCGTGTGATCCTGAGCATGGGATTTGCTGACAGTATATCTACATTCGTACGAAGGATGCCTTGGTTTTTACAATATTATATCATCCTTATGCCATTGGCAATGTCCATGGTATCTGTGGTTGACAGTGGACGGAAACTACCCCCAATCCACTGGAACTCGACAAACTCAATGTAAGTTTTATTTCATGTTCGTTTCTGTGGATTACGTGGAAATGTGTGGAATCTGTGTTGTGTATTTCGCTTTGACAGGAAAGTGTTGTATATTTCAATGGTCGTCCTGTGTTGAAGCGGGTAGGTAGGTACACAATGTCGTGTACCCGGGATGGGAGGGCCATAAACTCAGGTTAATGTCCATTTCTGTACCCAGAAACCTGTTGATGGCTACCGCCCGGTGAATACTTGTCATAAAAGGGTTATTACATGTCACGATTTTCACGTGCTTCCTAAAATCTAGGCGCGAGTACCTGCCAGGGGGAATGTTGTCAATCTCAATCCATCAACAACGTACCGCCGCTGTCGTCCAACAATAACCTTTCTTGTATATTTCATAGGAAGCCTTGTATATTTCAAATGTCAAAGGGTGTATCACGTCCGTTGTTTATTGTTACTCGTATAAAGTGTGTGGTGATCAATTAATCGCTTATTTAGTTGTCAAAACAATGCGTTTTATAACAGGATTCAATCGATCCAAAACCCAAACGGATGTTTTTAAATCGGAATTTCCGTCTTGTATATAAAGTCAAATATCGACCATGTCCCCATTACGTGAAGATAACAATGTTATATAACACAAACAGTTTCAGAGAGAAACACTATGTATGAGATGCGCATCGTCTCTCAGATAAGATCAGAACATCAAAATGTACAACACTGTATGTATCTCCTAAGGCAATAACGTGTGTATATCACATTTTGTCGATTTCATGTACATTTCTCTAAACTTATTTTCTCACGAATAGGCTGGTGGAGTGAAGATAAGGCAGCCTGAGTTATGGATTGTTTCGTTTCAGGTTAATCCCCCAGCGAAACATTTGCTCTAAGTGATGCCTTTCCAAGACATTTATTTTTCTAATGTTTTTACCCGATGTTTGGGTGTTAGGTTGGAGCGCGTGTTTTGGGGGGTCACTGGAATGTACGCAAGCACTTCGTGGCCTGTGACACATAACAATAAGAGTCTTATGGGCAAGGCCAGTTTTGAATAATATTTGTAATGAAACTTCAAGACAATGGCTTATTAGTCCCGAAACCCATTGGCGCCGCTATTCCCAAAGGCAGAGGCAAAAGTAAAACACTGTATTGTTTCCTCCACAACATTAGGGTGAAAAGCCAGTTGAATGCTCCAGCCTAGATCGTGTTTCCAGCTCCTAACTCTAAAATCTTTTAGATTCGGCTACAACTGCCCCTCGACATCAAGATCATATCAACCATGCTTAACAGGTTTGGCGTTGCACTGTGAAATTAAAAACAAAAAATATCCAAACATTGTATAAATTCATATTGTTTGTTCACTAAACATTTCCTTTTCAAGACGTAAGTTATATTTTCGATGACACAATGGCGTATATCACATTTCGTAGTGGCGTAACAGTGACTAAGCGCTCATGTCAAGCAGAGAGTGACATTGACAATTGTCTATTGCAAACATTAATCAAAGTTTATAGGTGATCTATCAGAAACGGGAGACAGGCAGGGCGAGGTATGTCCCCGACAGGTGCAAACAGCCACACGGGCGAAGAGGTCGGGACAACACTATACCCTTACAGCGGAGTTCAGCATCCCTACCCGAAATTGACAAAGACAGCCCATGTCTATGGCTGGGTCCACGGGGAGGTTAATAACATGGCTGGTTGAGATTTCAGCTTTGAGTTGTCCGCAGAAAGTGATAATTTCTACTTGGACCGGGAGTTGCCTGATAGCACCCCGTGAATGTTTCCGATGGGTGTCCCTTTTGCCCCTGGCACAGGAATTAATTCACTGGATCACAGGACCCCAAGTAGCCTGGGGTTATTTCAAACAAAATTACATCTTCAACTTGTACAAGGACGATAATAGGCCATGCGATACGACAATAATTGACCCCATCTTTTTGTTTTACGTGCGAAAATTGCTTAGGCTTATGTGACGAGAAATCGTGGACATAGATTTTGATGACACACTTCAAAGGAAGTTGAGATTTATCTAGTTGTATCGTTGCTAGGGGTGACTGAGCGTCATGAAAACTTTATATCAAGGATTCTTTTCTCTGCTTGAATAGGGTAAGCGTCCATGGGTTTCATTCGTCGGTCAGTTTGGCAGCTTTGTAAACACGACTGAGGTGTCGTTTTGTTCCGATTGTCTTAGGGATTTAGCTCGGTTTACTTCAAGGGAAATGCATTTGTTGAGATAAACACTATAATGCCTTGAATTATTTGGAGAGAGGAGGAATGTTACCGATTCAGTCTCGCACATTTTCACATTGGCTTTTGTTCAAGGTCCTTGGCTTAAAATTCTTTCAACGTAACCATTGACTAAGAATGTGACGTGGAAAATCATTTAAAAACTAAATCATCAAAATAAATTAAATTGAAATCGCCGTAAATCAAGCCCCTGTGATTTGATCTTACAAACCGGCGACACGACTGTCGTCATAAACACGGAAATACAAGGGAAATACTTTTCCTTGGTGAAAATTATTTTCTGTCGGAATTCACTTCGTTTGTCGTGTGGATTTCAACACACAACTTAAATTATTATTGTGGCATGTGTGGAATGCGAGTACACTCGGTGTTCTATATCGGTTGTCTATCCAGTGTCTGTTTCGTGACTACGGTCACTGCAGACCGTAAGAGCGTGCGACAGACATGCCTGTCTAAACGTTATCCGTGACACACGAGAGCTCCCAGCTCCTGTCAATTGCAAATACATTTCTGAATAGACAAGATTTCTAAAACTGTTCGAGGCCGTGAAAGCCAGTTTGACGGAATTTATAACTAATGTTATGTGCGTCTGTCTTCATTGCGGGATAGAGGGTAAGGACACACTGAAAGGACTTGTAAAATTACCGAAATTCGTTTTCATGTTATGTCAATAACATGTCAATTTCACTGAAACCTTGATGAAAACGGGGCCTGTTTCTCGTAAGCTCTGGGGGCGTATGGTTGCAGATAACATTGATAACATTATCAAAGAGAGTATGTAGTTCGTTGTTGGGCATAATCAATGTGTTTCATACATTGGCTGTCTTGTCATGAGAAATTCATGAGCCATGGATGAAAATAACAAATCTATTCAATTCTGAAACAACTAAAGTACACATTGAAAACTCCCAAACATATAAAGTCAATAGATTTTTGACAATGGAATAGAATATATAGTAATATATTCAAACTTAAAATGATATTGACAAATCAGGGAGTTGAAAAATCAATTATTTTGTACCAATGTAAAAAATTAACAAATAACATGTATAAAACAAACAGCATGTCATTCTGTCAGCACTAATTAGCCTAACGTCAGTAATCTCAAGAACAGGCCTTAATTCAGAGGATTAGTGATTAGTCTCTTGCTCTGTAATTGGCATTAAAGGATTTTCAAACGTTGCCAATTTCGAGCCACTTCCTGACATGGATCAATATTTTGAAGCTGACCAGACCTGCCACTGACCACCTCTCAGGCATTGTGTGGTAATTGTCCACATTGAAACACTGTCAAGAACAGAGACTAATATTTAGTCTGTCCTTTGTTTTAGCGTTGAATGCCAATGGTATCAACAACATGCTTAACACAGTAACTTGTTTAAAACTAACAGTTAACATAGAAAAACAGCTTACTGGGATTATAGATTTGTAATCCTTCCAAAGGTTCCTGTTTGTTTTGGTTAATACTTTTGTCCTGTTTATTTTTGTTTACGAATATAAATATTGAGGTATTTGCTTGCCTTAAGAAATACTACAACAGAAGTCATTTGTTAAGTGGGCTGTTTTTGAAATCTCCAAATATTATAAAAAAAATTATGTAGATCTATCGTGCTATTATCTTATAGCCACTTCTGATCTTTTTTATTGTGAAAACAGATAATCCTTTGAATTATAAACAAGAAAGGAAGTTGAAATGATTCCCTATCAAGGGTATGGGTTTCATTTAGTAGAAGTTGTTTATTGTGAAAGCTCTGGGGTGTGGACCGAGTGTGTTCCAAGGTTCTAAGTAAACACTCCCAGACCACTGGTCAAACTCCTGGCCTTTGCAAACCCCAAGTGTATCTACCCCAATCATATTTGCTAACGGTTTGAATGGAATCGAAAATCTCAAGATTTCATAAATTCTTCTCCCCTATTGTAAAACCACAGTTAAATTTCCCCCGTTTTTGTCAACATTTGTTTAGTAGTGTGTACCTGACCTGGTGTTGGGGCTGAATTGTGAGCCCTTTGAAAATAATTATTTCCGTATGTCTTGATAAGGAGCGTGATGTAATTAGGCGTTGTCAACATCGCGTAACCTCGAAGATGTCTAAGTTTGTTGAAATTCAGGGCATGTCTGTCTCGCACATCAGTCTCTTAAACAAGCCTCTCCATCTCAATCCCAGATCAAATACACTAATTGAAACAAGAGAGAGCAAGCCGGTTGTAAAAGAAACGATAGCTGAAAAAAAACCAGATTTTTTTCTTCCATCAATGTTTGAATTTCTTGAAGAGATTATATAATCTTCCTTAGCCCAGGAAGTGCAAATATATTATCTAATCCATTGTCTTGGTCGGGAGATGATGTCAGGTTAGAAATTGACAACTGATATTGACGAGTCACCATCAAGGCCTGTCAACTTCTTAAGTGTAATAGACGTCCATTAAGAAGTTAATGGTCTTTAGTTTTAAGTTATAGACATACTTGTTATTATAATGATGGCGAAACTGACATTAATTATGTACATTTCATAATGATAATGGGTCCTTTAGATCTTCCTAGTTTGCTAATTTTTTAAATCTTTCTCTCAGGGTGTGTGATTAACCTGTTATTATTTTGTGTTCTTAATGATATTATGACTAAGATCTTCCTCATAAGTTAGCTTTCGGGGTTTTGAAATCTGTCTTGGTATGATTTACCTGTTATTATTTTATGTCCTAATGATGTGTTTTTAATATCTTCCTCTTCAGTTCACTTTCAGTCTTTTGAAGTAATCCTCTCGGGGTATAATTAACCTGTTGTAATGTTCTTGTTTAATTATTTTTGTGATGTTTAAACCGAAAGCCCAACACACCTTTGGGTGGCCGTGTAGAATCAGCGCATTTCATATCATGTTCATTTTGAAATTTACCAGTCTGAGCCAAGGTATACAATGACAGTAATTATGAAGCATGATTCATGTTCTTTCTTGGAGCAGGTTTTGCCAGCAGAGATAATATTTTTGTAATTTTCAGGGTCCCGGCCACAAAATGTAGCCAACACAAACCACTGTATAGCCATGACCTCAAGCACAAGCCATTTACCCCAGTGATTGGCGTTTGTGAAAGCGCTAGATATCATTTCGGCATGATAGTGTGAGCCAGGGGGATCCCACCATGTGTGCTATGCATCAACCTTGTTTATACCTCTTGCAGAAACTCTTAGATTCACATAGTTTTTCAGACGCCTTACTGGTTTGTCGCTAGGATGATTTTCAGTCTTGATAGCCCTGTTTTCTTGTAAACTGCTTCGATTCTTGCCCAATATGAGGCCGATATCATCGGAGGGCTGACGAACATACTGTGGATTTTCGTTTAGTGGATACATTTAACCCTGCTTTTTTCAACTTCGTCAGCAGCGAATCAGCATCCCCATAAGACTCAGCTTAATTCACATTTCCTGGTGGTCCTTATGCGTGAACCAAATGGGGATGTGCTTCTACCGTTCCCCGATTTCAGCAACGCGTTGATTTCGCTGGTAGATTATGTGTAAGCATTTTGCAAAGTCGGCTAATTTTTACTGATCCACATCAGATGTGTTTTAAATACGATGCTCTTTTTATGGTTGAAATGCACGTGTGTACTTTACTCGGACGGTGTCGTGACATTTATGTTGTTTTCGGGAAGGATATTTGGTTTACTAGTCTATGAGTATGGATTGTGTCGATTAAGAAAACAGTTTTCACCAATGAAGACTCATAAAATGCCTGTTGAGTCGATGTAGCTTTGAAATGAAACGGTTGTTGGCTGAATGTAGCGGAAAAACGGCATCCAAATGTGTCAAGCATCTTGACCTATTGCTCTTCTGCCCCTGCACCAATGTTTTTGAGCTTTTCAACAAAACGCCAAATCGCTGAGAAATTTACAGCATTCTCGAAGGCACTGCTATCAAGTGCTACTGCCCGCGTGCAAACAAACGCGAGGGATGCCCAGCACAGGAGCAGGGTGTTTGCACAGAGAGATGTGCAAATTTCCTCTGCAGATTGCGTAGATAGGCACATGCACTTTGGTGTTTAGGTTTCAAGACCAAGTTATCGTAAGCCTTCTAACGACTGACACCACGAGGACCTGGGGAATGTGTTTTTATGTCTGAAAACGTAGGCAAACTTACCAAGCTGTCAGGAAGCACTATATAACGTGTGTGTATTGACATGCATCAATTTCGCTAAGCGTGACGTCCATTTCAGTGTGGTCGATTTCATTTTTTGCTTCCTGTCTTTTAATATGCCTTTATGGCTTGTGTTTTGAAGTTATGTTATGAATTATAACATAGGCAATAACAAATATGATGGCAAATATGCAGTCTTCAGGCAGGTGAGTCATATTTGGCTCTGCAAACACAGGCATTGTGACCAACCTTTTATCATTTTCAATAATTTGACATCCTGTCTGGTCAAGTAATGCCATGTATTTGGAAAACTTGTGAAAGCAAATCTCTCAAATCCCAGTTCAAACATGAAGCCTGATTTCCCTTGTTGTTAAGTGGTGACATAATTGTAAAGTGATACTCGTCTGAATCTTCACTTAGACTGGTGTCACGGAGCAATACTAAGTGCCACACCATCACAGGGCACCTGTCACAGATCTGTGGACATACATGACAACCGCGAAATCAACGCCACTTGCGTCAATTTCGCTCGTCACATCCTGCATGCGCCATCAGACTCAGGCCATAGTTCGAATGTATTTGTTATGTAATTGTCTTTTCCTCAATTTCTAATCATTCCCACTTCATTTAATTTAATGTGGTGAAAATCGCAACAAAGGGCTTTTGTCTAGGATATTAAGCATTTTCACAAAAGAAATTTCTCCTTTATGTTTTGGCATTAAATGGCTGTAAAGTTCATAATTGCTAAAGCTGTCACTTTTAGCATGATAAATGTTGGAATGTTATGTCAAACATGTTTCAGAAACTTTTTAACCGAGGAAAACGGAATACACCCTTCGCAAGCCAATTACTTCTAAAACTTCACTTGTCATGTTGTGTCTTTGGGAAAAGGTTTTCTTAAGTTCACGCCAAAGACCACGGTAGGCGAAATGTTCAAGAAAAATATTTAAACGACAGAGTTAAATTTGAACAAAAGCTCTGTGTTGCATTTTCTCCATGTAGGCAGATAGTGCTGGACGTTAGCGTTAAATATTTGTGCGGAATTAGTTGTGGCCGATGGTGTTTATACTATAGGTTCCATCAAGGAGCAAATCCCATGTCGTCTTAGGACCAAAGTGAAGAAAATTGGTTTGAGAGAAACCAACACATGAGAGCCAGCAAAGCAGTGTTAAGCCAGGTATTGGGGCCACGAGAGGGGGAGGGGGGAGCATGGACATGGACTGGATGACCGGTGGTCCAAATCCCCCATGAGAATTGCTTTGCGAAAAAAAGTTGGAATTTTTCAATTGAGGAAGAATTTTGAGTCTTATTTTATGTTTACAATCAAATCTGACATTTCTTGGAAATAGCTGCCATATGAGCCTCGGTTCATCATCTGAAATAATGGTATTGTTGCTTCGTTTTTGATGGCACTGGTTTAATGAGGAGCTGCAGCAGCTGTGATATCTCTATACTGACACTGTTTTGTAAGCACAGCGTAATTATCAAGGTCTTGTGTAACTCTGACAAGATCCACAGACTAGCCCTACTGATGATCCTTCTGTTATATGATCCTTCTGTTGTATGATCCTTCTGTTGTATGATCCTTCTGGTTTATGATCCTTCTCTTGTATGATCCTTCTCTTGTATGATCCCTCTGTTATATGATCCTTCTGTTATATGATCCCTCTGTTGTATGATCCTTCTGGTTTATGATCCTTCTGTTGTATGATCCTTCTCTTGTGTGATCCTTCCGCTATATGATCATCTGTTATATGATTCTTCTGTTATACGATCCTTCTGTTATATGATCCTTCTGTTATTTTACATATAAGTAAGCGTTTCCACATGTCGGTATATTTCTTGGCACAATAGACAATATGTGATTGATGCAAGATAGACGTCAAATGCTAGAGACAGGTGCTACGTCATGGGGATATCGCAGCCCGACACTGAGACCAGGCTCCCCAACTTACAACACCGTTGTTGTAGCAGATAAAAGTTACTGCATGAAATTTAAATGAATTATGTTGTGATGAAATTGATTGCTTTCAAATTGGTATCGTTTTAGCACAAACCTGTCGTTAAAAGTGTATGAAAGATAGGCCTGATTTGCTAATATGTCTCCAGTGCTACCGCAGTTGACCTCGGGGTCTGGCAATTGACATAGATTATCCCTGTGAGTATCTGTCCGACTGTTTTGACATACAATATGACAGGTGATAGATTTTAGGGGCCACTCACGAGAGAACCGACTCAATTTCTCAAATCCCAATACACACATGCATGACAAGATTTATGCTTGTAGCCAGCCATATGTTTTTATACAGTGAAAACAATTACACTTTGGTCCCAGAAAATTCCAATTTGAATAGCAAAGACCATGGTTGATGTACATTTCTGAAACAAGTTGTGGCAAGTGCGAATGTAATGAATAGGACCATTTGCTCCATCCATCTTAGGATTAGATATTCAAATTCATCTTTATTTCCCAGCATTGGTCGTTTAAAAGTCACAGATATCGAGACAAGCGAAGTGATGCATCATCATTCCATGTGATGAGGAAGCAAATATTGAGGGATGCCCGTCCCTCAGTGGCCATTGCAGACACCAGATCCTTTACTGTCAATTAGAACCTGTTAACATTGAAATTTACAATTGAAATTAACATGGGTCCATTTTACTGTCAGTCAGTCTCGAAGTGCCACCTTAGAGCCAATCTGTCCCTGCCACCATTACCCCTGACAAGCCCTCCACGGCATCCCTGGGGCAATAAGTCTGGCATTGCAAAATATTTTTCCTGAGCAATTTGTTAGAGCCTGTTTAGCAACTTACACTATTGTCCTGTTGTCAATGTCAATCTTGACCACTAGGTTAGAGAGGGATTACCTTGTACATACCACTTCCAGGCTGTAATGTACGTTCATTCATCCAATAAACCCTCCGTTGTGGTTGATAGATGGCAGACAATGGAACCTTCTTGCTAGAACTTATTCCAAATAAAAACTCTTCAGTGTATGTTAATTTTGTTGAAAAACTTTAATTTGGATCAAGTTCAAGTGAATAACTTTTATTTTTGTAGAGGTTGTGTTTGTTGGTCTCTTTATGCTCCCCCCTCTTGTGTCCCCCCCCCCCAATCCATGTCCCCACTGCCTCCCCCTTCCAGCCAAACTCCGTACCTCTCTCCATCCACCCTTCTCTCAATGCTATTATTCCTCCACACAGAGAGACACACAGAGAGAGACTCACACACACATGCACACGCTTTTAAAATGCAATAGTCTTGAATGCGACGTTAAACACAATTTCACACACCTCACTTCACTTCACTTCACCTCGCCAGTTCATAAATATGTGGCAATGCGTTTCAACTACATAAACCATCGAATAACCATTTCATTTTCTTTCTGGGGTACAGGAGTGGTTAAAACGTTCCATTGCTGGAATATCACTAAAAGCAGCTTAAACCATACTCACTCTCTCAAAAGAGCATCTCTAAATGTATAATATGTATAATATGTATGCATAATACATATTTATGAATTTGTAAGGTGCACACATTTCTGTGTGTTGTTGAAGTTGAGGAGTACATTTCAACGGTAACTCTCCTTTTGACTTTAGGTATCATTATACACTTGAAATGTGGCATTGTGCATTTCAACCCTGGTTATAACTGATGAGCAATTAACGAGTAAGTAATACTACAATCAACACTGGGTGTTGAAACAATGACAGTTATACTAGGGCACCCCTAATGGGCAGATACACCAGGGCACATTCAGACTCATTATCTCCATCATTTACAAGATGCTGTAAGAGGGGAGTAATCTGTAGACCCATGAACAAATACCTGTTACATGGGACAGACATTTATTACCCTGTCCGAGGGAGGCCATTAGCTTTTGACCATTGGTCAGTCAGGGCCTGTAGATGGCCATAAACTAGTTACAGGATCTGAAGTAATCACAGATAAGAGCTCTTTCTGTCATAATATCCATCAATGTCATCTGAGGGGGGAATTAAGACCACATGTCACAAGAGATCTTTTTGAAATGAAGTGAAATTGACATGATAAGTCTTGTAGCATTTACATTCTTCGGATTTGTTAACAAAACTTTTTCATTTCCATTACTGAAATATAACATTTCTATATCTGATGTTACTGTAATAAATATAAGCTATATTTGCTTCCTGGATAAAGTAAGTTTTAATCAAAGCCATATCCGTTATTGAAATATGATATTAATTGTAAATGGTGACGTTAAATATATGAAATATTTGCTGCTTTGAAAACAGAACTTTTTAATTAAGCCATTTCCATAGATGAAATATGATATCTAATATTACGGGTATTAAATATATCCAATATTAACTTCCTTGTAACATAACGCTATTTTTATTTTCAACCTTTCCAATGAATACTAAACTTTTCATATCAATTCATTGTCAAAATGAGGTTGATCAAAGGTCAGGTATTAATCAAGAAATCTACAACTGAAATGTACATGTTTCTTGTGTAAACAAAGTAAGGAGGTTGTCAAAACAATGAGGTTAGGACGAGATAATGGAGATACAATGTTGAGAGATATGGGAAGGGATTATGTTATCCATCAACACAATGGTGAAGCATGCAGGGGTCAGTCTTGACCAGGCATGACACAATCTCTTGTGTCAACACCTACTCAAGATGATGTAACACTAATAGGATTAGTGTCTGGCCTGTTAGGAACATACTCATTGTCTTGTTATTTCAACATGGAAATTGACAAAAGCTTAATGGTGTTGGTTTTTCCATCCACACTACATCTCAGGCTAACAAGTCAAGGACAGCATTGATTGACAGGTCATCCCTTGGCCAATTAGTCAGTTGCGTGGTGACCATAGATGCATATAGAGCTGTCATCTTATGGAGGTCATGGGGACCAGCTGTTGGGCAATCAATCAGGGAATAGTGATGTATATTATTGATGTATTATATTCATTAGTAGTCATGGTTAATGAATGTTTATGTATCCAATAAATTTTTATTTCATAGATTTGTACGAAGAGTGGCGTATAGGAGATGGACTGTGAAATAATACATTGATTTTATGCAAACCTTTTATTATGATATTTTAAGAAGAATAAAACAATTCTGTTTATGGTTGTAAAAGTTCAAAGAGAGTCATGAGAAGGCTGTCTTGGAGGCGTTGTATATTACAGGTGGACACGGCCTCTATTGTGACGAAAATGTGTACTTTCCCACAAGAAGAACTCTATTACTTTGAGGGTGATATTAACGTGTCCTGTGGACTAATCACGTCGCTTTATCTTCTAAAAAATCAATGAAATAACTTGGTAAACTTGGAACAAGAAGAATGTTCCTATCAACATAGTAGTCATATCGCAGGAGTAACGGACATATTGGTATGATAGGTATGAGATATGCTTTCATCTCCTGGCATGGCATGGATCCTTGTTAGGGTGTTGGGACGGATCCCGGGGAGATGAAATTGACTGAAATGGAACGCTTGGGAACAATCTTTGTAATATTATTACCAGTTTAATGAAATACTGATTAAGTTGTTAATGAATGCAAACGCAAAATGATTTTGAAATAGACGCTGAAATCTCAACAAAATTGCATTGAAAAATGAGGTATTTGTATGAAAATCTAATTATATTTTCATCCTCTGATTGTGCAAGAATTTGAATTTAATCCACTTGAAACTTTGGAATGTTGCTAATAGTTTGATAGAAATGTTGGACCCCCAAGATCATAATTGCAGTTTTTAGATGATCATCATAATTAGGTCTGTCAAATTTGAAAATGACAATATTTAGCAAACTAGCTTGATTGGATGAGGTTTGTCGACCCTATTAGCTAGCTCGATGCTTTCAGTAAGCTCCCCTTTCGGATCTTTGGACGTAATTTGTTCCCAATTAGCTGCCTGAAATTCATGTGTATTACATCATCAGGGGTTGGGACCTATTTCACGAATTAACCAAGTCGTCATGAACAAAACTTCCGCCTCCCATCATTTGCGTTTCTATGGTAACTGTTTTGTATTGAAAAATTGATTTGTAATTAAATTCAGGGTCCTTTGTTGAATTTGAGGACATGGGAAATGTTTTGTCATTGTGCCAGCCAAAAAAATCAATTGATACAATACAGACCAACATATGTTTCCATGAGGTTCAATTCAGTCACGTCCATTTCAAATGCTAATTTCAAGCTGTATTATTGCTGTTGACATAAGTCGTACATTTCCACCGTCACTACATATCATATTTCAAATCTATGTTGCTATTATCAGTTTCATGTTAACAACAAGGTCGTTGATTACAACCCAAATTTCACCACGGCTTCAGTACCTGAAATGTATACTTAAAATAGCTATTTCATGTTGACGAATGCCTCTCAAAACATGGTAAATGATATTTAAGTCATAAATAATAATGACTTTACCTTAACATCAACCTCTTATTTCACATTGTTGAAAACAGTCAAATCGTCAAACAAAGGTGTAAGCAGACTTAACAAGGCGAAACCCATTGAGATAAGAGCAGGAGGCAGTTTTCACCCCCAGAACCTTGGTCTTAATGACATTATTGACCCCTAGAGTGCTACCCCCTTTCAACAGGGGATTTAAATAGGTGTTTTGACCCCTAGGGGTGTGAAAAGCAAGTGTAGCACTAGGGTCCACTTTGGGGAAAACATGTCTTCACTCTTGAAATCCTTGAGATGTCGGAAGAAGGATGGAAACAATCGGAAACATACGATGGACTAGTCATGTACATTACAAACCTGACGCCCTAGGGCATGTAGTTCGGCCTGACCACTCTCCTGTTTTCTTAACTCGTACATATCTAGTTTAGAGTGTAAACACTCTGGTTGATGGAATCGAAAACATAGAGGTTGACAGGGTTGATGTTCAACCGATCTTGCTTTGGAAAGATAAAAGTACTTAATTTCTTTTGTGTTGGCTTTTGTAACACTGTCACGCAAATGCTTTTGTAAGTGTTTGATATGTACAAGTGGTGGGAATGGCATTGGCAGGTTTCTGCAGCATGCGGATTTCGGTGTGAAATGTGCGAGTGATGTACAGATAGTGCCTTGATATTTACATGCAATATACACAATATCGCACCAGCTGATCGGATGATAACCAACTGCAGTAAGGGTGTATATGTGAAATGTGCGAGGTGTGCTCGTACCGGTGTGATATTGACAACATGTATGTTTGTTTTCAAACAATTTTCAGCACAGCTGTTGAGAGGTGTGTGTCAGCTATGAAAGGTGTGGGGTCAGCTCTGAGAGGTGGTGGGTCAGTTTCCCTCTGGTCAACAAGGACGCACCCAAATTTAAGGTCATGGCCGGGGTGATGTGACTATGTATTGGCCCATACAGGGATACAGCGAGTCGTGCAATATGAAGTATTTCAAGGCATGCACTGGTGGAATATTGCCTACAATGAATGTCAGGTTGCAGAGTTTATTGAAAGTCTGTATTGAGATGAAAATGTGAGATATTACAATTTTAATCCCAAGTTCAAATTGTGTTCTTCATAACCCATGATTGAATGGATTTTTATTTGAATCATGGAATGAAAAGTTCTGTCATAGATATTTGTGTATTAGCTCTGCTGTTGTGAGCTTCTGGTAGCTTATGAATATTTTGTAGCTGATAAAATGTTTCTTGTGTTAAATTTAGATAAATGTAAGTAGGAACATTCGTGTAACTTATTGTCGACTTGACCTAAAAGATTTTGTATTTTCTTGTACCAGGGGTAATTGCTTCAGTGCGTCTGGAGATGTTAATTTCTCATGATTAGGGAGATTGTATTTCCATTTTCATCCCCTTGGACGTTTCAGAAGAAATTATTTTTTCAAGGAATGGCGATTCCTGCTGTAATTACCCAGCGTTGGGCTTGTCAGCTATGGACGAGGGCCGACTTTTCCGGTTAACTTGGCCACAACGGCTCTTGGTTTCGTCTCGAAAGAAAAATTCTTTTTTTTTGGTCTCGCCCCTTGCCAGCAATGATCATACCCATTGGAAAATAGAGATGTTCTTGTGAAAAAAGTGTTAATATGAATTGACAGGTCGGCACTTTTTCCATTGCGTCACCCCATCCAAACCAGCTGGCGCGTCTGAGTCATGCGACTCGCAGTAAAAAGTCCTTCAAAATGGTCGACACTGGCTGAAATCAAATTAATTCCGTATTCAAAGATGTCTTGTACAGACTGCCCCGTTCTGTTCACCTGCTTACATCCAATTAAACTACAGCCCCGCCCGAATTTCTCCTACTGGTCTTGAAAGTTGAAGGATTCCGACCAATTTTCGTCTTTTGATGGACACGAAGGAACCTGTCATTACATTTGGATTGATAACTTGCGTCTCAGTAGGGAGTACCGATTTTATCAGGCCACATTATCCAAGAAGGAATGCATTCCTTTATACGGATCTCAAGAGGAGGGGGTCGGGAGGGGGGTGAAGGCCATTATTAGGGGAGGGGCTGGGGTGAAAATTTCAGGCAAATTTAAACATGATCCGAACATTATTTCCCGATATTTTCAAATGTTGTCTTACAAAGATCTTGAATTTCCGATTTAACTATTTCTTGTCAAGGGGTGGACACGATGCCAGATTCTTTGAAATTCAACACTCATGGAGTTTGAAATGGAATATCATTTTCATTCAAATATTAACTCTCTGACCTCTAGTTGTAGAGGGGTAGCCCTGGGGTGTAGGGTTGGTGGGGTATTCTAAGCCTGTTTTATCCCTTTCAGCCCCCCAAAAGCCTTATCAATACCCCTATTAACTGCCATCCTTGACAAGGTGGCCATGCTTGAATCCCGGGTGGACTATAGGGATGTGAAGACAACTCAGGTTACTCCAGTGAGACGAGATGTCCCTGATCAAGGCTATAAATTCTGGTGACCTTTTGTGGAAAGATGACCTTTATGTTCATGCAGCCCCTGGGCATGTTCCTGACAGGGAACAGTCGTCAAGGGCAGTGGGTACTCCTGAACCATTGTTTCTCTACAGGATCATCATTTCTGTTAAGTCTGAAAATTAATGAAGACGAACTGTGAGAGCTTGGACCATGATGGACGGGAACCGGTAGCTACTGACAAGGGTCATGAATTGCTGGCCCCAGTTTTTGTGAAAACCTTTGTGTGAAGACCCAAAGGTCTAATGGAATTATTCTTGTCTTCGGACAAAATGCGTCCAAAGCAGGTCTTGGTTAGGAAGAATTCTCCTCATGTGGTTCATTACAGCTCCCTAACAATTTCATTTGCTTTGCACAAGTGGGTATAGCTCTCTAGAGAGCGAGGTAAAAATGAGATAGGGATTCAGTGTGAAGATTGGGTGAGTCATAGCCTTTGTTTCCTCTTTTATCAAAAGAGTTCTCGTTTGTCTCCGACTGCTGGTAAAGGGAGGTGTCGTGGCAGGGACATATGCTGTTGATATGACGTCGGAATCTGTCCCGGCGTGAGGAATGAATGGAGCTTATTTCAATACATTCCTGTCACTGGCAGGTCCCTGTTTAATTAGGCATTTAAAATCAAAATTAAAGCTGATTGAATAAATGTTTATTTCAAGCAATTATAGATCCATTCGAAAAGTAATTTGAACAAATAATTAAAGATTTTATTAAAATGATATAAATCAATTAGCAAGTGATATCGGGACGTGCATTTCGGGATGTGTCAATCATTTGGCTATTGACATGAAGAGTAATTAGAAACATGAGCAGAAACGATATTGTTATTCCAGCAAATTGTTTCTTAAGGAACTGGTCAATCTCCAATGTTGACAGAATGTCATAAGGATATCAGTTCATCATTGGCGCTCAATTGACAAGACCAAACAATGTCTCCGGGACCACGTGAGAGGCACAGTTGCTGACACTGGCGACATCATCATGTGTTTAAAATGGATTAGCAGACTGGCATGGTTTCACATGGCCTTTGTTTGAACAAGAAATTTGCGAACATGATCATCCGGTAATGATGAAACTGTTATCTTTGGAAAAAAGGAAAATGTTGTTCACCAATATTATTAATTTGATTACAAGTCAATTTAAGTGGAACACAGTTGTGTTAAAACTGAAGAGCTCGGGAGAGCTAATGAACCATCAGGTCTGTCCACTACATTCCAACCCTGCAAATTAACGATGTGCAGTTTTGATAATGATTGCTCCCCATTTGCCCCACTGACCATAAAAAACAAACGCTGCATCAATTTTCCTTCCAATCAAACACATGGCACTTGGATCCTTAGTTCAAATTTTTACACAGGGTAACAGGTGATCGGCCATGACTTTTCATCCGATTATTTTCCCATCAGAGAAATGTTGGGGTCTCTCCAAGAGGAAGAGCATTAATAATTGGACACTGAATCAGATAGCGTTTCGTTGATCAGATAAGTGAGCGGAGTTGAGAACCGGTGCCAAAATACCCACGCCCAAATTCGAAATCCATGTGTGTGTGGCGGCTCGGATTTTCATTGGTCCCACCACCTTCATGGAAGAATTGACGGAACAGACCAAAGTTTTCCAAGAACTGAATCCCCCAATAACCCGATGTACTTTTAATGTAGGTTTTACTGCTTTGCTTGGATAGGTTTCTTGCCACTATCATTAAGTGTTCAGTGGAAATTACAGCCCCCAGTCAAGTAATGTGGAAAGCCACCTTGGTAGGCTGTTTTTACGACCGATTTTATGGCCGAGAAATAACCCAGCATCCCAGCAAAGGTCCTAGCTCCGTATTACGGGGATTTCGATGGTATATATTTTCATTTTTTCCTAGTCCACTTCGATTTATGCGTCTGTGGTAATCACTTGTTTGCTATGCACTGTCAGACTTAAGCATTACTGCACGACCTGTCTTTGAAGACAGGAATTTATTCTCATCTGTTTGGCCATTCCAATTCTGGTCTCGGTGCTGGTACATTCCGACGCTTACAGGGTTGTAAGTAGAGTTAAACTTCCTGGAAATCAATCAAATCATATGGCAATGATATCTTAAGAATCCTGGCCATTTTGCCGGCAAATCTCACAGCTATAGATAAATGTTAAACACAGTTTAAAAGAAAATTCTCATTGGCTGTTGTTCGAGACTGGATTGAAAGCAGATTTGTTTTACAAAGATTTTCAAATATTTGGTCAAATGACTCTCAAATAGAAAATAATGGCCAGGTTACCCAATAAAGGTTTTGTAATCTGTTCAGCCTCAATTGCCGTGGCAACCAAGGTTACCGTGACGATGGCATCAAACATGGGCCTTATCTGTGATCTGTCTTACCTAGACGTGAGAGTTGGCTTACGGCCGCTTTTGTAAGTCCAGTAAACACCAGCAAGGACAAGTTTCAGCAGAAGATTTGTTTGAGATTCATTTTGAGTCAAGGTTCAGGTCATGGAAAGACTTTCAGGGGCTCTACCCAGCATGCAACATCTTCATCAAATAAGACTACTGATCACTGCTAACTTTAACCTTTAAAATTTAAGTAAAGAAAGATGGGATAATACAATCATACTTCTGCCTAAAGGTATAAAGTAGGTACTTCCACGTTTTAATTTCGTAAATATAGAATGCCAACGCTAGAGACCAGTCTCGATTATCCAACTACACAGCTTCCATGTGGAAGGCAAAATAGTGGTGAAAATTATATAAAAGATATCACTGATGAGATGTTGTGAAAAGGGTAAGCATGTCCTGCCCGACCGGTAGGCCTTTCCATTTGTTATAAAGTCAGTAAGTAGTCCTCCTGATTTTAAGTAAAGTTAGTGTAGATTAAGATACTTTCTTATGGTAAAAGGGGCGGTTGGGTAGCCTAGTGGTTAAAGCGTTCGCTCGCCATGCCGAAGACCCGGGTTCAATTCCCGACATGGGTACAATGTGTGAAGCCCATTTCTGGTGTCCCCTGCCATGATGTTGCTGGAATATTGCTAAAAGCAGCGTAAAACTATACTCACTCACTCACTCTTATGGTAAACTTTCATCAGTTACTTTAGCAGTGTGTCCACCTACAGTATGCCCTTTCTCATTTTGAACGTAATTACTTGAGTAAGATGGTCTGTGTTCTAGAAAAGCTTTAACTGAGCCATCAGACAAAGTAATGAATTGAGACTCTTGATTGGAGCTTCTTATTGGAAGGTGAGATCAGCATAATTGGTTTCCCTGGAATGTAATGATCTGGATGCCGTTTTCCCAGAAGTCCAATGATAGGTCTTGGAACATCCGTTTGGGGAACTCCGGATTGGGGAACATCTGTATTGTAGAAGGAACCAGCACTGACTTTGATCCTGGAGCCCTGTCCCAGTGCACCAATCAGATTTCATCAAATCCCATTTCGACCAATCAAATGTCATCATTGCCAATTTGGACCAATCAGGAAAGAATCTCCCCAGCTGGTCACCAATCACATTAATGGCAGATCCAGTGATTCAGATGAGCTTGAAGTCCACAAGGGACGCTTACATTTCAAAAGTCAAAGTCCCTTTAATTTTTAGATAGGGGGAGACCCTTTTCTAATTGCAGGTTAGGGATCATCCCATAATAAAACCAGATGTTTGTGACTCAGGATCCTGCTATGGCAGCTGTGGTTTTTAAGATAATTGTTTTGTTAGGAGGATAACAAGTTTAGAAAATTTGGGTTAGGTGAAACCCTGTCTTTCTGATTAGGAATCTGATTTCAAATTTAAAGGTTGTTACTGGCATGAAATGGATGATGGCAAGTGTGACACTGATGAAACAACATTTGGTCCTGGGACTGAATACGATGCACGTCTTTGTTTACATAGCTTACTTGTATACAGTTTCTAAAAATACAGCTCTTCTTCCAAATGATATCTTGTATGCTGAGAACAATATTCAAATTGAAAATAGTTGTTTTTTTAGGCAGAAACTAGACAAATAGCAATTAGAGAGGAAATTCTAGCGTGAATATTTGCCTTTGTGCAAATAGACTACAGCAGCTGTATAAGTTCTTTGTTCATGGAGTGTTTTGAAAGAACACAAGAAATAAAAATAAAGAGATCTCCGGACGAATAGTGAAATAGGCGTGCTTCAGACGAGGGGTAGTTGTAACAGTGATGTATATCCCCGGATATTTCCGTCAGTGGGTGTCATGTCACATGTCACAATCGCGGTCATGGTGGTCGCATGTCGTTGCCTCTATTCTTCAAGGTGCTATTTTCATACTAACTAATAATAATAGTTTTAAATTGCTAATGAGAAACATACACTGTGTATTTCAAAACTTATGTTAACTTATTACCGTTTGAAAAAATACATACAAAATCATAATTTCTGTCAATTTCAATTCAAACTTTGTCAGTATGAAATTGTGATACGTATTGTAAAAGTCCTTCTTCTTTTTTAAGACATTTCCTCTGTACTTATTAACCCAAGTCTAGCACGATTTCTTCTTACATTTTATTTTTCCATCAAAATCCGATTTCATATTGACATTGCGTTTCTAAGGCCTGTTAACACATTCACGCCAATGTTGAAAATGCGTTGGGAGTTGTTGACAAACATGCCCACGTACCATCCACAGATTATCTGATGCCCGTCTGCTGAAACTCAGTGTACAAACACATGCAGCAAACAACGGCTCAACACGCACAACGCGACAAAAGTCCGGAATGTTTAATTCAAGATGGACATGGCTTAATGTCCAGTGCATTATGAATGAAAAAGGACAGATAGCTTCAATACGAAAAAACATAGGTCATGGTGGTCATGTCGTAGGAGTCAGGCAGTAAGCAGTTCCTTGTCCATCAATATACAGAATCACCTGACTTTGTCTTGACCTGGTGATGTTGTTGTATGATTATGACAATAAAGATGACACCGAAGGTCATTGAAGTGCATTTATATTTATTTTTTCAGCATTTCAGGTATGTTTATAATCAATAATCTGTCCCTCACAATGACTTGCTGAGAAATGTGCGAATATTTTTTAACCTGTGATTGTTTGCATTTTGTCTTGAGTTTGACTTCCCCAATATCAGTGCATGTAGAAGGAAGTGGCCATTTTTTCCCTATTTTGACCATCTTTGCCATTGATAGCCGACTGCTGTGGATTTGAACAAACCCCTTTTAAGCTGAATATGAATCTGAGTTGTTGCATCAAATTCGCATTGACTTGAAATAAGAACATTCTCTTTGTAATCTAAATAAATCTAGCCTTTATTCTGTGTTTGTCTATAGCTGGAGCAGTTTCCCTCGAGTGATCGAACAAGGACTCGAGTCAATAATGGTGTCCTGAGTCAGGGTCAAACGAAATATTTTTCAAAAAGACCAAATCGAGTTCAGTTTGGTCTGTTGCTTGTAAAGTTGCACACATGCATAAGAAACGTTATTGAGTATCATGGAGGTTTAGGTATGCTCCATCGCTGTTTATGACGCCTGAATTCATCAATTATCCAAACCTTTTGGACAAGAAAGCTTCAAAGTTGTGTCTGGGTTTTTATCAGACTTTCCCTGCCTAATCTTCACGAGCTAAAAGCTATTGCAAGTGATTAAACTATTCAAGTTTGAATAAAGCCTAATTCAAGTTATCAATGCATCTGAAAAGGAATTAATTTCATATTCTGTTACCAGAGGAGTGTAACAAGGAATCTTCGACATCTCAAGACATAATGCTTTGAGGTTAAAGGCGCTCATAGTGAAATTTGGTTGTGTTTGTGGTAATTGTGAAATCGATGTAATAAACATTCGCACTTAGCACTGAAGCAGATAGGTCCCTCTTGAAATATATGACGAACTTCCACGCTAATTTGTCAGCTGTTGAAAACTACATGCGTTGATTGCACTCAATGTGTGCACACTTTACGCACATTCCATATATTCAAGCCAGATGGATAGCAGATTTATGCAAGAACCCATCTTGCATGAAGTGGAAATAACTGCCATAAAATGAGCAGCTATCCACATAGACGTGTTTATTTATATGCGAACTATTTACCGGAAAATTGTCCCTTGAATGTTGTATGAATAACGTAAAATAACGTAAACATGAGTTTTTGATCACACAGTTCAAAAAGATTATTATGGTAATGACAGATTTGGCTTTAATGCCAAGAAAAGCATATGTTTTATGTCAATAAACATCACAACTTTGATCAATAAAGTTTAAGATCTGTAAACATTCGTAATAGTTTGTTACGTAATATTGACCCAAAATAGCTTTTGAGATATATGAAGATTAGGATTATTATAACTTGGAGAATATTTCACAAATTGCATACTTAATGACAGACTGTGTGAAATATGTATGAGGCAAGGTATTTAAATCTACCATTAATGTCCGATTTTACTGTTAGCATCAATATTAGATCTTGTGATATTTCAATACAAAAGAGACTGCATCAAATATTAAACAATCCCACCTTTATCACTGACGTTTGAAGAAATAAGGGTCAGCAATGACGTTCCCATGGTATCCAACATTCTTGTCTGAAACTGCAAATCAGCAGTTTTTCTGTTCAAGATTTTCTCATTTTACTTAGCTTAAGTAGTTTTGTATATGATAATTGCTTAGTGTTGAACATTCAATATGTTGGTTGGTAGGTCTAGGTAAATAATTCATGTGGCATTCCTTCATGTATTTAACTTGTCGATGACACTGTGAAATGGGATTTGAAATACCCATACAATAGGTAGACATAACAATTGATATGAACGACAGTTTGGATGAATGAACAGACAAAATGAACTTTATTGATTTCTCAGTTTTCAAGCAATGTGTATTGAACAGCCCTCCGATACAATAGCAGGTCCCTTTATCGATCCCTGCACCCTTGTTATTGTTTGTGATTGTATTTAATGTTAGAATGATGTACTAAAACGATGTTAGAATGATGTACTAAAACGGTTCACATTTTCCATTTGTGTAAACTTGGCACATTTATCGAAGTTGTACCTCGAAGGCAGGACTTTGTTCCTTTTGGGATGATTCCTGACAGTGAATAGAGTCTATAGAGAGCGGATTGACATTCAGAACAAAAAACAGCAATGAATTTGTTAATGGTTAATTCTCTAGTGATTGATGTTTAATATTTTTATTTTCCAACGTAATTTGATTTTAGCACTTAGTTGAATAGTTCACTTTTTAAGCAGTTTGAAATTGGCGTTCTTTTGTGGATTTTTTTCGGAACTGACAAACCAATGTTGTCATTGATGGAGTTGTTCTTATGTCGCCTTTCTTAAGTATTGTAAGGTAAATCGATTACTTTAAGTCAGGTTGTTGAAAATGAGACATTTGTTTTGTTGGACAATGACAAATGCAGGGCTATGTGGAGCTGGCTGTATCAAGGCTTAGTGAAATGGACGAGCGATTGGCATCGTCAATTGCAATAGATTTATGTGATGATTAATACTTAATTATTGTGGTGATAGAGGGAAGTCTCCATCAGATTATAGTGTTTTAGATGTGTTTCAGTGTAGATTGGTACATCCGTGACAGCTCTTTCTTCATACTGTCAAATACAGTTAGCGTTTTTGTCCAATTTCCACCAGAATTGAATTAGTGTGCTTTTAACTCGTCCAGATGCTGCAAAGAATGTGTGAATTATCCATTAATTAAATTCAACCAAATGTTAGCTTTAGAAATCGGTGTCAGGCATCAGAGGCAGACATCAAGCTAATACCTAACCTTATCAAAGTTTGACAGTACGTTACTTATTGAAGATTGAAAAGTTATTCAAAAACACATTCAAAACATGCAACATGCAGGTATCCCCTGATGTGCTGTTGAAGGAAGTAATGTTCCTTCAAAACTTGATCTTAAGACAGATTTTTCAAAAATTAGGCATGTGTTGGAACTTATTTTCCACCATTTCTGCTAAAAGATTCTACAAATTGGTAAAATTAAGTGCCAAATATCAGAGGCCAGTTTGATCAGTCAATGGAACGCTGAACACAAGATTGCTTCTCAAGGCAAGTGCTGCAGTTTTGACATGGACGGAAATTTCAGAAACTCTGGCTTGGCTGGTTAAAAGCTTTGAAGCCATTTAAAGGAGCACTATGCTTGGATCTTTGAAGACAAGAAAAAAGCCGACTTTGTTAACCCCCTCCTGGAGAAGCAAGACTTGGAACTAACTCAGATTAAGATTTATTTGTCCATTTCCTGATCGATATTCACAGTCTATAATGGGGGCCTGTTTTGCCTGTTGTAAATATTCCATGGAAGATTATAGCACCTCTGTTAGCAGCCATTGTGCTGTGAATATGATAACTGTTAAAAAACATGGTGTAAATAGAAAGATTGCCAATAAAAGTCAAAATTGGACCGATTCCGATAAAAGTGACAATTTGGAAGATTTCATTGGTCTGAATGCATAATTGTTATGTTTGTTTTGACAAATGGGTATTGTTGAGACTGTTTGAAGAACAAACATGACTCCAATTGTTGGCCAATACACAGGAACCCCCCTTGGAGATGATAACCAGCTTTCGTCTGTTTCGTAATAAAATTACACAGTAACCATGGCATTTTAGAAGAAAAACAGTGGTTAGATGGCGCTACGCCTGTCCCAGAATCCTATTGTGCTTCCTGTTGTGTATCGGCGTTCACAGGATCAAAAGTGAGTCGTTATTGTATAAGGTTTAATTGCTGGGACTAGTTCCGGTTGTCCAATAGGGCCTAATAGCCATTCTAGTCATCGTACACAATGGTCATTGCTTAAGGCAATAGTTGTCCAAATATCTCACTTTGGGAACCACTGTACTCCATGTATTAATTGCATTCAGCGGGCGTGGTTGTGATTTTCTAAGATTTGTTTCAAAGGATAAGGTGCTTTGTTGTGGTTTGTTGACACTTCAGATGCCTTGATTTCAACAGTGGTGACATCTTGACAGAGAATCGTTTTGTTGATAGCTTGTCATTATGTTAATGAAACATGGCCGAACTTCAAAGGAGGTTTCATATACACAGGTGTCAGGTTAATTTCAGGAGCAGGCCATACACACTCTGTTCCTTTCAACAGTAAGTGTCTGTCACTGAATTTGACAATGTAGTTATATTGGAGGTATAAATTTGCAAATTAAATTTAATTTAATTATATGTTTATTATGCAATACATTGGTCTATTTAAACATCTCTATCTCTCTCTACCTCTCTCCTCTCTCTACCTCTCTGTCTTTATATACACATGCACACACACAGGAGCACACACACACATACACACACACACACACACACACACACACACACACACACACACACTGATAAAATGAAATAGTGTGTCATCAGTGTCCATTGCAAAAAAAAAATCCCCAAAATATTACTTATCCCAAACTGTTTTGTTGAGCATATTTTAGTATCAGTTGATCAGCTGTTAATTGTATTTGACATCTTGCTCACAAAGTCAACAAAAGGCTTTATCAGCTTTTACAGACACGATATTGATGCTTTCCGTCAACCCATTAGTTTGTTAGTGACAGGATTATGAGTGAGATTTCTTCACGGAAAAACAACAGAAAAAATGGATGTCGTGCACGATAACTTCGAAATTGCAATTAGTATGGGTAGATCAGTTTCGTGAAGATGGCTCACAGCAGAGGCTATGGTCGGAAGGAAAAACATGGTCTCCTTCTCAACGAATGTTATCTGATAGGACAGGCGAAATCAGCTGGTGAAATGTACATGCAATCGACACTTGTTCTTATTGCCTTCTTTTGATGTGTAGAATAAACTGAATAAACCGAATAAACCCAAGGCGGTGGATGGAGATAGTTGGAATGGATGGGTTTGTGGGGTGAAATATAGTGCACTTGACAAGTTTCCCTGCCTGTAGGTCAAGATATAGAATAAACATGCCATTCTGTTGAAGATGTTGACACTAAAGCTGACGAGTTAATTGCTTCAACCCATATCGCTTTTACAGATACGTAAATATTTACATATATATTTCATTATGAATGTAGCTTAATTTCACCACGTTTTGAAATATATCTGATTGTGGGTTACTATCTAAACATGCTGTATTTTTCCAACAATAAGTTCATTTTTGTATCTACACAATGATAACTTGTGTTTCAGTTGATTCTGCTTTTTCCCACAAAAACTGGTAGCTATAAATATTGAATTGAGCTATGCTGAAATTTCATCCAAATTGTGGTTAAAAAATGCCTGGCATCTAGCAATCAGCCTGGGAGGGTTGTAAATATCTGTGACTCTTGTAGATAATACAAAATGGCAGGAGTGAATATTTTGTCCCACTTTCACTTGTGTTCTCTCCATCACTGGACGAGGAGGACATTTTTCATGGACCATTTCAATGGATCTGAATATTGACACAACTTAGACTAATATTTCCAATTACTGAATAAGTCAATATTCGTATTCATATAAGCTTACATTAGTATAATTGACAATGTGAATAGAGATGAATTATGACTTGACATCTTTAGGGAAATTGTATGAGACTCAGTTTGTTTCTGTTTGGTTATCACACGGCGTTACATGTAACTGTTAGCGTGGTATCGTATTGCCATGGAGATCCAAACAATGGACAGATTACTGAGAAACTTTCATTCAATGAAATATTTCTGATGTAGATATTCCAATATTCAGTCACGAAGGGAATCTCTTATCACAGGTTTAATTCAATTTAATAAAGAACCTGTTTTATTATTTATTGTCATGAATTTCTGATAATGTGTGAGTAATGAATAAATAATGTCCCACTGTCGCACAAGATTGGTATGATTAATAATTGAATAGAATTTTAGGGATTGAGTAAGGAATACAATACCACCACGACAAACGTATAATAGCAGGGGACTGGACTCTACGGCAGTCTAGACAATCTGTTGGATCTGGCATTGAGGGAAAACCAAGGGGACAAATTAATATGATTACATAGACATATTTCCTGGTAATAGACTTATGATGCCAGAGTTATCGGTGTTGAAGTAACTCCCAGATCACGGAGGAGTATTTAGTGGTTTGGGTGAAGTAGCGCCCTGTGATGTAAACACTAGTTTCCGATGTATTTTGTTTTGCCCCTAGGGATTCTTGGGAGGATATGGGATGTCAGCTGGGAGATAGATTTACATCTCCAGGAAATATTAGGTTTGCTCTGATAAGAATCTTGTCAACTTGCATTTTTAGAAAAACTTCTCACAAACTTATCATTTCAAGATGGTGAGTTTTGTATAAACCGACATGTGGGTGCAAACTATATTGAATTATGAATTCAGCTGCTGAATTGAAAGAATGAATTGGCTTATATTCCAAGAAATTAAGGTGGTAATATTATGGAGAAAAAATGTTTTGTATCTGATTTGTAACATGTTATAGAAACATAAGCTGCAGTCCTGTGTAGAGTGTCTTCTCCATGAAGGTCAATTCCGCTTTGCTTGCTACAAGACAGTGAAATATACACGGGAATTTCTCCACTGTTTACTCAATACAAACAAGCAAGGTATTGGAGGTTACATAGCTTGGAAATCTTTCTATCAAAGTCGTCAAAATGCCATTCTTTCCAGCTATTAGAGATCCGATCTAAATCGCCACAATTTATTGTGTAAACACTATGGGTCAGTTACCAGTGGTAATGGTAGCCTCGTGGATGTGTGGTATGAATAATATCAACAGCGGTGTCCGTGTCTGTCTGCCAGATGGGATGTGGTAGCCATATGATCTTCTGCCTTGCTCCTACATTTCTCTGCAGTCTATTCCTCAGAGGAATCTACACATGGCCTACATGGGAGTCCCGGCTGAGGAATAAAAACGGGAAATGTAGTCATCTAAATAATGTCAATTTCATCGTCAGTTGCACGTTAGACGTCAATTTCGGTCATCATTTTCAAATGTCTTATTCCTGCATCAGATTGAAAGGTGAGGCTTTGAAGTTGCGCAGCCGAAATATTGAAGTAAGATAAAGCTATATTTAGGGGATGGATGGATACATATATTATATCCTGCTGGAAGTGTTCAAGGGATATCGTTATGAAGTCTCTGTTGTGTAAGACATACAGATGTTATGTGTCAGATCTGGAACCATCAAAGACATAGCCAAGTTATCACAAACACTGATAGCCAAGACCTTTCACATTTCACAAGTCTTGAAATAGACATCGGTGAGAATAAATCGGCGTCGAGCCCCCCCACTGGCAAACAGCCGTATCGTGTAATATTTGAAAATGATTATTATAAATATGATATTTGGGTTTTAGGGTTATAATTTATTCATAGAATTAGGGATTGTGGTCATAGTTGCTCATTAATAATGAGAATTGTCTAACAGCTGCTATTAATCATCTAAATAGCTTTAAAAAAAACAAGCTATCAGTCTTGACGAGGGTGTCTCTCCTACAGTACAAGAGAGGTAGACAAATGCAGCCTGTGATATATGTTCGAGAGTGTCTATATTATTTTCTCTTTCAACATGATGTCAACACTCCAGGGAAAGGCAGCCACATTTAGGCTGATTTACATCAAATGTGTCCCATTTTACTTGCTTGGGATGAGAGGGTAAGCTCCTACAATTAATCAATACCTATTTGAAATACACAACATTTCCATGTGGATGTTTTTGTTATTTTTATTTCTTAGGTTACGTTATGTATAAGTTATTGTCAATGATAATTTGTTTTTGATGTCTAGGAAATGGGTTGTATACTTAGGGAAATGCTGGTTAAGCTAAAAAGAGGAAATCTAATTTATCATCCGCAAGGGATGTTAGATATTATCGGGAGAGGTTTGCACATCCGTTACACTGTTCAAATGCCATCTGTCCAGAAACGAGTATCTAGTTCTTTATCGTCAATTGCATCTGGAAATCGGCACCTTTAGGTGTCAGTCAAAACAATTATGTGCTCTCTTGTCGGTGCATTGCCTGTTTTGGAAAACAAAAACCTCAGAAGGAAAATACAAGAATGCGTTGATTTCCCAGACTTCAAATGTTACATTTTGCCTAGAGCTTGATGCAAGTGCTATTTACGTGAATTTTGGTTTTATGCCAGGATCGTTGAAACTAATTAATTCCACGTTTGACGAACAGACAGGAAGTGACTTGAGTTCATCAGCCAAGAACAGTTTGATTTGGCTTTTTTCGCCAGCATACCACAATTTTCTGGTATGAAGGAGGGTTACTAGGTTACCACTAACGTTTTTTATCAACCAATCAAAAGACAGGAAGAAACGGGGAAAACCAGATTGATTCGATCATCCACTGACAAGGAATAGAGTCTTGAATCAAAGCCAGAGACGGAATCGGCAAAAACATAAGTTTGTAGTCGAACGTAACATTTCAGATACAAAACCTCGTTTTTCGCTCAAAGGGGAGCTATTTAGATGACACTTTAAGAAGTAAAGTGAAATTCAACATTTCAGACAAGATGTGAAAGTGCAATCCATTTCAATAAGAGAATCTTGCATTTCACTCTCATCCTTTCAAACTTACAATATCTAAAATCCTTCAAAGTGCATGCTATCAAATCTTTTGAATGGCAGCCTGACAAGCATATGTGGTCCTGTCAGCTTTCCATAGATGAAGAAGTAATTAAAGACATGGAATTTTACTCGTTTAGTTTTCGTTCAGTTTAAGATTTCCGGTACTTTCCTGTCTGCATGAGCAGTAAATTTTTATTTTCCTCTCCTTGAGACAAAGTTTGGAATAGTGCAACCATAAATTGTGGACTGACAAATTATCAAAACTTCTCATCAGGAAAACGGTATTTAGGCAGAGCATAACCTCGTTCTGAGTTCCTGTAGATATATTGGCCATAACCAATGCCAGATGTATGAAATAAATAAAGTTACGAGGGTGTTGGGAATATGTATGTAAACGCTCTTTGAATTAGTTCCAGGCTTGCCAGTGGGTATTGTTTCTCTTTGGGCGGGGACGGAATTCACGCTGACACAGAAATGTACGAGAGAGGAGTTCTGTTTTGATGCCTTCTCAATGTTTATAACATGCAGTCAGTGTAGTTTTTGTAAATTAGAAACAATATTTACCTATCTCGCTAATTGAAGATGCCAGTTGTGTAAAAGCATCCAAGATATTTATTTAATTGAAAACTCAATTTCTTTTTATATTGAAAGTACAAGAAATCAACATTGTTCAATTTCAACATCAGTGTTGTACATTTCAAACACTTATTAGCCCAGCCCTTTTACAACATTCATACACAATCTTCTCAATCAAGTTTTAATGGAAAACCAGGTACGTCCATTGTAAAAGTTCCTGAATGGCCAAGTCAAACCCTATTCATCTAATAAAAGTTGCAAATGTGAATGGTAGTGAAATAGGGATCACCTTTTTGGCCAAGTTACCACACGAAATGGATATGATTGAAGTGTATAAGAGGCTGTTAGATAACGGGCAGGTCTCCTGTTTTAAAGCTGGCCATTGTCTACAGCAACAATGAAGACTGAGGGAGCTAGCTCAAGGTCAGAGTGGCTAGAGAAAAATCGGGTTAAAAATTTATGCACCGACTCCAAATTGATTACATCTGGATCAGGATTTTGTTGTGCAGCAGTGATTTATTAGTTTCCCTGTGAAACTGATCAATCATATCTTACAGGCTGGCCTGCAGTGCTGGTAGGGACTTGTGTTCCTGATACCTACAGCACTTCATTCATGTACACCGGATTGTTGATGCTGTTTCCTGAACAACTAATTCTAACTGACCCATACAGATGTAGATTTCAAATTTATGAATGAACCGGACTTTCTTTCATGTATGGGCTGGGAAAACAACATGTATTTATACTTTGTCCACCCATGTGGTCTGTTTTGCCATTTGTATTGGGAAATACAACTTTCTACATTTCGCTTTTTTCAAATTCAAACTTTATTTTAAGACTTAATCAAATGATTGTATCACGTTTATGACATTAATTGAAAGGATATTGAATATTTTTTTTAAATTTCGTGATAATTGCAGACTGAATTCTTATCCTAGCTGATTGATCCTCAAACTCCGTCACACGGCCTACCACCGTGAGCGGAGAAAGTTAAATGGCACGATCCCATGTGAGTCGGTACAGAAAAATTAGCAAGTATTCTTTGCAGGGGTAACGTATCTGTGCTGGCTTCAAATGAGCTGTCCCTCAAATTACTCCTATCTAGTCACAGCAATCTATGGTCTCTTTTTGAATGACAGTCCAAAATGCGTTTCACTCTTTTGTGTGGCTATAAGGGTGTTAGAGACATTGCCAATCACGCTGAAGCAAAGATTGATCTAGTTAAACTCCATGGTATAGGGTTGCTTTCTCCATAGTCCTACAAAGGTTTATATCTTCTAGGAATCTGGGCATTCACAAATTAGTCCGAGAAAATGAGTGTAGGAGATAATGTTTACCACATAGGTCTTGACTGATTGTTTTCTGGGTGCTGAAATGTATAGTTGTCAATGACAGTAGACGATGAATAGTGATGGGAACCGTCAGCCAGTGACTGCATCTTGTCGTCTTGTCGGTTCACCATTCAACACTTGTGCTCACACACTGTGTCCTCATCCAATTTCCATTTCAAAATTTTTCTTGAAATTCTGTCCCGAGTACATTGATTGGGGACAATGTGTGGCAAGGAAAAACATGTTGAGTTTGAAATGTATCTAGGTTGGACAGTCATTAGAATGGTTGATGAGTATGTGTGTTTGAAATCGGTTTGGGTTCAATAGTCATTAGCAATGGTGGACTAACTCTTAGCAAGCTCATTGTTCAGACTCCTGACATTCCTCAAGGATCAAGATTTCTATCGTTGTTCCTTGATCCTGTCATTAGCACTGCTTGATCAGTGAAAGACTCAGGTACTCATCTCACATATATGTTATATACATAATGCTTTTTCAACAATTGAAGCTTTCAAAACATTTCAAATTTCAAAGCTTCTTTGTTCTTTGAAAAAAAATTGCCTGACAAAACCGCTTTTATTTTGCTGAGGTTTCTTGTCACTGAGGTAAACAGATATTTGGAGATGGTGGGTGATATAGACGTACACTTCAGAAGGGTAATTATGTAGATAGCAGCGATCGCTTTCAAAGAATGCCTTACTTTCATGACTTCTTTTTCAGTGAAATTAAGGAAAACCGTGATCCATGTCGGACTTGAGGCAGTGTGTTTAGTTCCCATACATAGCCCATCTGTCAGTGTACATTTCAAACCGAGCTGAAATTGACACAACGGAAATTTACATCTTTGATGTACATTTCATGTGCAATCCAATACTGTCATTATAACAATTCCATTATTTTGTAATGACATTGAATAGAGAAAAGTTTTTTTCGTATCTTGAACAAAGCTCGATAAAATAACATCATGCATAACAATGCGACAGCGGTTATGTATACAAAAATAGCATGAGCATGTATTCTTCTCGGCAGACAAAAGAAATTCAAACATTTGGCGAGAAAAATGATGTGATCAATTGATCTGTCTCCTGACAATTATCTTGCTCTATATTGTGCTTGTTTGGTTGTAGCCACAAGACGAAAAAGGAGTCTTTGAGAGTTTTTGCCGAAGGTTATATTACTTTGTTTTCAATGTTTGCACCGATAACGCTAAAATTAATCTAGGATTTTTGTGGAAAAGACTTTAATAGCTGCTGGTGGGGTGTGATGCCGGAAGGTGTAGAAACGACACCCTAATTGCGATGTTCCATTGCTGGTTATTGGTCGTCATGGAAACTAAACATGGAGAATCGTTGCTCCTAAGTCTTGGTAAATGGATTTGTGCGCTGGGCACGTCAGGTTCTTTATCAAAACACCATCCAGGTGACGAAATGTCCTCACTATTTAGTTTCAACCAGGACGGGAAAATGTCATTGCTGGGTTCCAAAAATTTTGCCATTGATCTACGAAAATGCAATGGATGAGCTTGCGGCACCAAATGGGCTAGGATTTTGGAAACTAAGGCCAATGTCTTTTTTGTGACTTGGGTCGACCAAAACTGCTTTTCAAATCACTCGGCTTGCGTAAACTCAATGAGAATCTGTCAACTTTTTTCCAGGCGAGCATTTCAGCGGAAAACCCATCGATTTAGTGCAGCAATTAACAAATTCTCCTTGTGTTAACTTCACATACCAGGTCATCTTTTCTTGTCATTAGACGCAGGTCGAGAATACTCTCACATGGCTATAGGCCTGTGCTCCGTTCCCCCAGGCTGTGTTCCTCCATTATTCATTTTGTCATTCTTTCCCTGAATGAAAACTAGCTAAAGTCATAATTCAGATGAAAACTAGTCCTTTTATGTGCAGACAAGCTTTTGTCGTGAAGCCAGTGACAGGGCCTTATGCAAGATAATCATTCATATGAAGTGTTTGATGCACCGTGCAATAATTCACAAAGATTAGCCTGTGGATGTTATTAAGGAGAAACTTTCATCTACTGTCTGGGATTTTGTCTACAGTAGAAGGAATGCCATGGTAATGTAGACCACACTAGTAAAACAAACAGCTTTCTTCACAAAGGACTTATAAGACAATACTCATCCAAGATCGTATCATTTAATGAAAAGGAATATCAAAAGGTGCTGCTCGTTCATCAAGTAGTCACAGTCTTTGTATGATTTGGGATAATAAACAATTAATTTCTGATCCTTTTATCAACACATACACATATAAAATCAGCGTACAATATCAGCTTCTTTCATATACAAATCCTTTGTTTCAATATCACATCTGCTGTTGGCCAGATTTCAAACAAGGAGCCCGGAATCGGGATGGTATTATGAGTGAGTTGTTCAAGGTCTGGACTGCTGTGGTTAATTTGGGGAGGTGTTTCGACTTTATTTGGCTCTGCTGAACTTTTCTGTGTGCCTTAAGTTGCCTTAAGTAATCGGTCCAGCTTGTCCTTTTGAAGAACCCTGTGTGTTGAAAAAACGGGAGCTTTTGCTCAATGGAGTGTATTGTATGCTAAAGACATAGAGCTTAGCTGCATATTAGAGACAGGGGTTAGAGCCATGGGAATTTCATTCCTGTATCGACATGTGACTTTCCAGCATGAGTTTTTTGGTACAAATGTCTGGACTGAATGTTCAAACAGTTGACATCTGCATGTCTTTAATCTGTTGCCAAGAATTCCAGTCATGCTTGTTTGTATCTTTCACAGTTGGCATGGTGTACATAGTTGTTTAGATTTTAATTTGCTGTATACCACCAAACATTCGAGGCATTTCTCAAAGCAGTTAATTCTAAATGTTAAGTACAGTTGTCAACGCCTATTTCACCTTCTTGTGGAATTCGTAATGTCTATTTTAGTGTTTATTGCCTGCATGTTGTCGTGTCGTTCATTGCATGATGATGTTAATTTCACAGCTAAACCATGTCTATTGCCTTGTTAATTTCATAATTGCTGTCCCCCCTGTAGGTAGAAGTATTGATACATTGCATGTCCTACGGTCATTTTAGGTTGTTGGTGAGCTGTTCATGATATAAGCTCAGTGGGGGTGCTGTGTTATCAGACTATTATCCCACGAATGATCGTAATCAGTTATGTAATACAAAGTGTCCAAACTCTCAAAAACCACAAACTTTTTTAAAAGGGTTTCTTTAAGCCAAATGATTTCTATCTTACTGATTAAATCAGGTGGTCATGATTTGGGTGTATATTTGATATGATATGATTAAGTCACGGTTAATGCCATAGCTCTGTCTTGAGAGCACTGTGGATCATTACTTTCCTGTTTGACCATGGCACCGATCTTGGTCGAAGCGCGGAACACCGCACAAGCCGCATGCATGCAACATGCAGCGATGACTCGTGCATTATTTGATTCCTCCTTCATGTGAGGAAGAGAGTAAACTTCGGGAGTTTTTCCACACACGCCACAGATTAAATTCCTGCAGATTGCCGAAAGTTCCGATTTCGGCATGTCGACTATTGACTCTTCTAATTTAGAGAGGTTCTTCGTTGACTTGCTGTCTTTGTTCATGATGTTGTCAGACTATCTGATTACCAAATCTTTGTATTCCATTTCGTACTTAGCAGGAACAATTTGCCTTTTCGAAAAAAATGTTGTATATTATCAGTGTCATTACTCAATTTTAGTCAATGTCATTAAAAACAGTTAACGTCAATAATCAATTCTACAATGATGAATGTCATTAAAACAGTCAATGTTAAAAATTCTACAGCTAATGACATAAAGAGAGTCAGTTTAATATCAAGTGTAAAATTCAGTCGATGTCATTACTGAAATATGAAATTATACATTGCTTGAAAAGATTTATTTTATGGAATGTAAGGCCTCTAAAGAATCATATTTTCTGACAAGCTGATATTTACAAGTTTTACGTCAATTTCAGCAATCTATATTTTTTCGGATATGAAGTGTTAATAATGACTGAGACATCGTCCCCAGCGAACACTTGTTCTGCATTTAGACTCAGTGGCTCAGCATGCCAATCTGCCGCTCACTGTTAAATATGATTCATTCCCATTTCATTAGAAATCTTCACATTTTGGCAATAACACCACCAAATTTGCCTCTCCATTGCACGCCCGTTTCACTCAATCTCCCCTTTTTGTATACCCCAATCATATGTTTCCTCAAATGTTTCCTCAAATGTTTCCTCATATGTTTCCTTCAAGCAACCACCACCTCAGACAGATGCATTACACAAAGAGCTACATTTCGATAATAACACATTGATATTTACAAGTCACTGGTTTTCTTTTATTATTTACATCTAGTAGTAACCTTTTTAATAGGCTTCAAATGTCAGCCATTTACCGCTGCCATAAACTGCTAGGTGAGACTATTATGTGATTTGTAAATTTAGGAATATGTAAGTGATAAGGTGTAAGGAATACGTTTAACGGTAATATTAAGAAACTGATATCATGTCACACTGAGAAACAGTGCTCTTTGTGGTCTGAGATTCTTTAATGGTGTATCAAGCCGCCTATTAGTTACATGCACCAGTATTTGCGATGACATTTGATTATGATAAAGGACTGAGGTTAAAATCTAATGGCTTGGAAATCCTAGAATGTCCGTGGTGATTCTTGCATCTCATTTAAGAAAGAAAGAGAAAATTTGTTGGTTCGGATACTTTGATGTTTCTTATCCATCACTGATCAGATTCAGCAGTTGGAAGTAAATTCTACATTTCATATAAATGCATCAAGGATTTGGAGATGAGATATAGCTTGCTGTTCTTGTGTACATTTCGTAAATGTATCGGGATATGTTTCACTCTGTCCTTCTTACTCTTGCACTGTAATTGATTTTAGTTGACACATGTTGCATTTGTAAATTAATGACTTTGGGCAAGAGATTAATGGTAATCCCTCAGAGATTATCCCATTTCGGGGCAAACTCCTTTGATATGACTTCAATGAATTAGTGTGATAAATGTTATTAGTAAATGCCGACACGGCTGTGAGTCATGTTGATAGCACGGCTGAGGTTCATACATTTCATTTACACTGATGTGTTTTGCCGTCAGTCAGAATCCAAAATCTGCATTCAGTCCACATATGATATCTGACAACTGTTGAAATACCAGATGAGAAATTATTGGTTACGTCTCATCAATGGTGGGCCCAAAAACGATGGAAATTGCTCGGCCCTGTTTTTTATTGAGGAATGAAATTGATGTAAAAAGTCAGAGCAATTGTGATCGCAATCTTCCGCATTTGATGAGGACCTGTTTGAAATTGGCCCGGGCTGCAGAGGTCAGCCCCAGACGGCGTATTTCCCTGCTCCAAGCTGCTGTATGTAGCAACATCTCCAATCCATTAGACAGTGTTCAATGACTCCCAATATGCGTGTTTCCTTTCCTATCAGGAGACCGGTCAATTTATTGGCACAGATAGAAATCATGATTAATTTAGAGAGGCATGGGACTCTGGAAAATGTTCACACTGCAAATAGTGTTCACAATCAATCGGTGGGTGCAGTTGAGATGCACTCCTGCTCTTTTCTGTTGCAGACGTCTCAGACAGGGCGTCAATTTCTGGTCATACATTCGATGACCATGTGACCTCAATTTTCCACGATATGTTTGATGTTTTGGAGTAGGCTTGAATGACAGGACAAACAGATCGAGATGTGCATTCACAGATTTGCTTTCATATTCCCAACATTGTCAAACAAAGTGGTTCGGGCTGTGTTTGTAGTTATATTTTTATATGTGACCAGGCCATGTACCTATTCTAAACGGAATCACATAGTTTCGTTTGATTTGCTCTTGAAAGACTCCGGGAGACATGGAAGGAGCTGGAAAGCTTATTGTGATATTGAAAAGATGAAATCGGCTTTGGTTCCTGATAATATAGAGCTGATTGTGAATGAACACATATAAAGTGAGAGATCACACAACAAAGGAAAAATTACCATTGATAAAAGATCTTTTCCTTGTTAATACACCAAACTGCCTCCTTTGTTGTTTTGCTATCACAGGGAATTTGTCCTGATCTAGGAGACACTTTGCACAAAGGGAAAATGTGAATGTTAATATTTGTATGGTGATAATGTTTTTCTTATTGACTTTGGTGTTTGCCTTAGTAACAGTTAGTAATGAGGCTACAGTTTTATCACTTTCAATGTCATTTAATTCACATAGCTATGCCATTCCTCATTTTTTCCATGGGGTTTCACCAATTGAATTTTCAAAGAAAAATGCTTTTAAAATGGTGTTAAATATAGCTCAACAGTGTTATTGATTGACATGAAGCGACAGTTATCGGATTAAATTTTACGTTTCTGCTAAATTCTTGTGACTGAGCACCTTCTCAAAGAAAATCTACATTTCTCCATGTAATCTATGTGGGCAAGAGCGAAACTGAAAAAAATTAGAAATTTCTTCGAGATATTACATGAAATGAAGAAAACATACTTTACATGGGGAAAAGCCCGTCATTTCGAAGCGCTTTCACAAATTTGACTTGCAGTTGATTGACGAGGCGAAGCTGTCTTTGGGGAAAATCCTTTTTCATAATATGTGTTTTTTCCCTGACAAGTTGACCCATATAGACCCCCTTTGAAATTCATACCAAATTTATGAGCAAAGAGCTCTTAAAAAACAGTTTCACAGCTCGTTTTCATGGTGCCTGTAGTAAAATGTTTGGCTGGAAGTGACGGAAATAGTGAGACAGGTGAAAGGATATCTTGTGTGTGTTCACGGTAGATGCCGACTCGGGACGGAGAACTTGCTGGTAAAATCAGATTGATTGGGCGGCTTCTTTGTTTTGAAAGCTGCTTAATTTGTTTCTGATTTATTTAGATTGTTTACATCTTAGGAACAATAACTTCGAACTTAAATAGTGAATAAATGACAGGAACGGCATAAACTGTGGTCGGTTATTGCATGAGGACTGAACATTATGATGATGCTGATGAAAAAGCGATGTAAGTAAAGTAGCATCACAAATGATTATTGGCCTGTTTTGGTAATCGGTCTCAGCTGTTGTGTAAAAGATGCCATAAAATTTACAAACTCTCATCAGACAGCAGCGTCAATGTCTTTTGTTCAGACAGTGTGTGAAAGGTCATGTCACAAAATAAATATGATCTTAAAGGATTACTGGATGAAATATGGATGATAAAACTGCTGTCAACAAGATATAAAGATGACAACACAACTACTGTTGACACACAAAGACTGAATGATAGAGGCCTGAAGGGCATTAAAAGGCATATGACTTCATTTGGAGAACTTTGACATAATCAACAAACAGCTTTTCACGACTTAAATCCAGGTGACTAAGGAAGATGGATTCCCAATTGCTCGTGACTGGCATACATTTGGCTTGCTCATTGCAATGGCGAGTCCGTGGCTTGTATTATACTGGAGATGAAATGAACTGATAGGGGCTGGTTAAAAGGGTTCATCAGTGGGTATGATCCTACATGGGAATTGAGTGCTTTTTAGTTGAATTCTTTCGGTGGGAGTCGGACAAATTACAAACTTTTATTTTGCTAATGTGTTAACTTGCCAGGGTTGATCAGCTGCGACATCATGGATTTGGACAGGACGACATCTCACGTTCGTATCACGTTCATATTGCACTGTGTAACACTCCCGTGGCACTCGCACTAAAGTGTTCTTCATATTGATCATGCTTTTCGTGTCAATTTCATGAAGTGAATTTTGTGTGGGATTTCCACGATTAAATATTACATCAATCACAACAATATATTTCATGTCAGATTCCATTTGAGGATTTACCATGTTTCCGACATGTAAATGGTGATGTTTCATTTTGATGTATCTTGTGTTGAACTTAGGCATCTTGTTTGTCAAGTCAGAACACATTTGTTTTGTTTTTGAAACAGCATTTTAACAAATCATTGCTGGTGAATTAACACATCAAATTCTGGCTCCCATCGGAATTCAAGTCTGGAGATTTTTGTTGAATGATTTAAACGATAATCTCCCCCAACCCAGAGCTGGCAATCAATACGAAGTTTGAGAATCATTTATTTTATCGTCAGAATTGAGAGAACACATTTCTAGATCTCGCTTTTTGAATTCACTCTTGCAACTTTGTCAGCAAGTCTGACAATCAATATGAGAATGAGATTTACAAAGTTTCAAGATCACAACAGCTTTTTAGGCTTGGTTAAACTTTAACAGTTTGTTAGGAAGGGTGTGAGGGTATTTTCTGTCCTGGGAGGATCTTGGCCGTCGCTAGTTGCATTGAGGCGACTTGTGTTGATTAATGACAAACTGATTACTCCTGAAGCAGGTGTGATGTGGACACATGGCCTCCCTTCAACAGATGGCAAGCACTGGACAGCCTTTGCGCGAGGGGCCCTACCTGGGGACCTACCTGGGAAGGGTCAAAATAAATAACACAAAACTTTGTCTATTTCTTAATATGTGAGGTGAAATGATGCATTCAAGAGTATTGCACTTATCTTAATATGTAGTCAGTCTCACACAATTAGATGTGAACTGTGAGTTTCAATTCATTGACAATTTTGTTGAAGACGAAAAGGAAAACATTAAACTGTCATGGTCCCACTTGTATTGACCCTCATTATATCAAAGGTTACTGGTCAGTTTGGATGATTCTTGACCAAGGCCTGGCCGTGTCATCAGTGAAGGAAATCGAGTGACCAGTTATTGTTGCGGAATAATCAAAGATCTGGTGATTGTCTTGTGTGTGTTTACTCGGCCACCACCAGGTTGAAAATATGAGCAGCGGTCACGAAGTCGTCTCTAAGCTGTGTGTTGATATACAAAGCATCGCATTTACTTCCAGTTCCAATCCCTTTGGTATGCAAAGTGGAGGTTTTAAAGCACCTGTTAGAATGTTTAGTTAATCTGCAATTGGTGTTTAGTGTTTGTCCAGGCCACAAGTGTCGGTGGTGGTCGTGGGGGAGCAAGTGACCGGTGGTCAGCTTGGGTAATTAGACACTGATGACTGACACTGACAGTGACTGGCAACAGTTTCCAATAAAAGATTCCCCAGTTTTGTGAGATCCCGGATTGCTCCTGTTTATTAGCGGTCCATTGATTTGTCATGCTTTAAAAGTGTCTTGAGGATTGTGGGCTGGTTTTATGTTGTTGATTTGCGTGGGTGATTAGTTGATTCGGCTTTTGGCCACACTCATATAGAAGATTAGGATTTCATTGTTTATCAGGTTGGAGTTTAAGGATGCATACAGTTGCGAGTTTGTTCCTGTCCCTGAAAACAATGGGTTGACACATCTCCTGTGTGGAGGAGGGACAGTCATGGATGGAAGGGATTTGGTGAAATATAATGGAATATTTCCGATCTATTAATAGTGTTCACCTTGACATTGAAGCTTGAGTAAGAACATGGATTGAGTCAAGAAGAGAGCACCTCAAGTCATCTTGGTTTTTTTTCATTAATCATGTTAAGAGCATACCAATTATTATCGCAAAATTGCAGTCATTAAGAGAAAATAGCCTTACATCAATATGGAAAAAATCATGATTGATCGTTAGGAAATGGCTGTGATGAGAAAATCTGTTGAACTCTGCACTGGAACTTCAGAAGGGCAGAATTCACGATCGCATCGGAGACTTGGAGCGTTTGGCATGAGCAAAAGAGCGTGCGCAAAAGTTATCCTGAGAATGCAAATATTTAGTTTGAAGAGGATATAAGGAGAGAGAAATTGCACTTGCAAATTTAAGCAAGCAAGGCAATGGGGGCTGTGGAGGGACATAGTCTTGATAGATCGGCACAAGCAGGTATTCTGGAAAAAAATAGCTTTCTTCCGGTGTCAATGGTGGTGTGTTGCTTTCAGTTACTTTGTGTGTGTAAATTGCCAAGGATTGGATATTACGGGAAGTGATATTGAGGTTTTGATTTATTGGGACTTGCCAGAGCTGAGAAGAGAATTATTGACAAATCTATCAACCCAGTGTCAAGGAGTTTGGGTGTTATTCTTTGAAGTTTGGAATAGAAATAAAAAACTGCTTCCTTCCCTAGGTTGGGTTCTCTTGGTTCTTGTCAAAGTGTCTTTTCACTGGCCATGTCAGGGTTTGTTTGGCAGCAATACTGTGAATTGGCAAAACTTTCATTATACATCTTGTCTTTTCATGTACTGAAGTGTGGTTTCAATCTGTGTCAAAATTACCCTAGTTAGGATGATTGATGTTTGGATCAGGCAAATTTTGTCCGCAAATCCACAACATCGTTAACATAACTAATAAAAAATAATTCACAGATGGCTTTCAGTCGGAATCACTGAATATATAATAATATACATTTTATTCAATTCTGTGTTCTCACACATTTCACAGCACACATCAAACATTCCGTTTCCTTAAGGCTTAATCTGTGATAATGATATCTTATCAAATGATAATTTTGAAAAACCATTCAATTTTTTTTTAAATGATCAATATTTTCAAATTGTTTTAAAAAGAAATTGTATATTCAGTTGAAGTTGAACAAGAATCATTTAGATTTGTTAAATGGTATTATCAAATAAAATTAATGAAGCACTTTGTATGAACAGTGGGAAGAAATGACGATTTATGTCTGAAAGCACTGTGTTGATGGGAGGGTATCCACTCAGGCTAATGTTTCACTCGGCTTCACTTCGGTGCTGAGGTTTATCTAGTGTTGACAGGTTTCATTAGGGCAAAACCACAGTAACAAAACACTCCAAGCTCAGGGACAGGGAGTACATAACCATCTACAACGCCTCTAGACCCCGACCTGAAGGGAAGATGACGTCTAGGGAAGTCTGAGAGTCTTTGGCGGCAATGTTATTACACATCTGATGTATACATCTGTCCAGACTTGGTTCCTTTGTTAGCGTAACAATACCTCCAAACCTGTGCCCTTTACACACCCTGTGGCTCTGATATTACGGCAAGGCGAGGGACACGCTTCTAAAGACCTCAGGTACGCAAGTGGGCAGCAATATCTGTGAAAGCTGGTGATATTCAATGGAATGCGTATGAGATATATAGATTGATCAGGGTTGCAGACAAAGAGTCTATGCTGGGTTCTAGTCGGATGAGTGTGAACGTTGCTGGAATCAAGAAAGTGTTTGAAACATCGGATTGGACTTGATACAGGAATCAATCAGAAAAATTGGCTGAGAACGTGCCCATAGAGCCGTGGAAAGTCAGACTGCTAGCTTGGAATGTCAATAGACTTTGAGTTTTTATGCATTCGATCGTCAGAAACGGTCGAGAGATTAAAGTAGCTGTTGCAATGTACGACAGAATGCCTTCTCGGTGAAATCGAATTCTACCTGAAAGATCTAAGACCCGATTGATCGGAGAATTGACATTCTTTGTTGCCTGTAGATTCGTATTTATGGAGCGTAGACGATTGGACTCGAGCGAGGATATTCACATAAAATTGCCAATCATTTAGGCAACAAGCAATCGTAAAGGGAGGTGGAGATGCCCATCTGACAATCGACAAGATACATACAATGAATAGGAGAGCTGGCACCAATCTTACGCCCAATAAATGCATCCATAATTTGCTGACAGAATCAAAAAGAAAATCTAATTGACATGCTCCCTGCTTTCTCGGGTCATATGGGACTCTATTCTGACAGACTTCGCGATTTGATGAGGTGGTAGATTTAATAAGCCTTCACCAAAGCCTAGTTTAATACTCATGATGTGTTTACGAGGAAGAAGCTTTCTGCTAATTCACTTAGATTCCACAAAATACTCCATAGGAATTTAAGGATATTAGAGTTATAGTCAGTTCCAGGATAATAAAAACAGATGGTGGATTTGCTCAAATGTTGCTTTCCCAGTTGATTAATTTGGAATGAATGATAAAAATTATATATTCATGAGTTGCCAGAAGGATTTGAATTCTGACTTAAGGTATTTGTCCATACATCTCCTGGAAGCAAAATGATCACCGGAGCTTGGCGAAATATTCAATTTTATAATTTGGTAAGATGATGGGCCTTTCACACATCTAGTTGAGTGTGCCAGGTCGGAGATGCTGCTGGTAGATAAAGCTATTAAAATGATGTTAATGTAGTGGCGGCTGTAGCCCCGGGCTTACTTCACTTCACAATATCACTCCATTAAGGCCTGACGTAAAGGATGTGAAAGCTTTATTTACTTGGAGCTGAACACGTTAAAAGCAAGTCGGCACAAAAACGTTAAGGAACAGACGAGACCTAAGACTCCACCTATATGAAAAGGTGCAATGAGGAGTAATTAATAGTGGTATATTTTTGTTCTGAGGTCATGACTGTGAGGTATTCTGACCCTTCCATACAGCACTAAGACCAGGAATGAACTGTACTGTTGAAGCGTGGCAGAGTGGAAATAGCTGACATGAAAATGACAACACTTAACCCGAATCAAGAGGGTCGTAGTTCCCATTTTTTATATTACAATCCAGGTGTATCTAGTTGCAGTTATGTTAGTCAGCTTTATAGGGGGGTCACAAATTGGTGGAATCAAGAAGCATGTGTCCCCGATGTGATCTACTGGGTCAAACAGCGAGTGTACATTTCTGAATTACCGTATACCCAGGTTGGGAAACTGTCAGTCAAAAAGACCTTTCATGTGGCAGGTATTTCTCAAACATTTGAGTTATTGTGTAGCTAGTCATATCACACCCACGCCCAGGTCTGGGATCACAGACGACCCTTCTCCTCATTGTCTAGTACCTTGCTTGAAACTTGCATACATTTTACTCGAATCGGCATCATGGACGACCCTTATACACTAACATTATCAAACTTTCTTGAAATTAACATACACTGCAAAAGTATACGCTTTCAGAATCTTTCATACAAACTTGTGAATGGAAGTGTTCATATTGACATTGACGAGGCTTCGTACACTTTGGTCTACACACTCAAGTGCAATGGAAATAATATTTACAAGACGGGTACTGAGGAGGACAAGATACGAGCGTGATCTCCCTCACCGGGAGCCTAATCCCAGAGGGATGTTGGTGGTAGATTAGCCGACATTATCTGCATCCCCATGTCCATATGTTTTATCGAGGACGAGGATGGTCGGGTCAAGACTGGTGTCAATTGTGTTTGCTCATAGTCTAAGGCGACATTTTTTTACTGAATGAATATTGAATAATAGTGAAGAGATCTGCAAGTGTTCCTCAAGCACATCCCCTAATACTGTTAGTGTAGGGTTACATGAATATGTATGTGGGAGATATTTACAAATGAGTCATACACGCTCTTGGCTCTATTTCATTGATGTTAATAGAATTTGGGAAAATGCTGTTGAAATGATTTATCGGAATAAGAGAAATGGGAATTATTCTATATGATATGTGAAATATCTAATTACATGTGTTACACGAGCCTGAAAAAGATTTGATGCGAGAAATTGAGTTCCTTAACAAATTTGTCACATGATCAACTTGAAATAGGACTTTTTCTGGTAAATGTATCTCTCAAATATAGTATTTTGTAGCTGTGTAGCTAGTTGATAAATGATGACTTTCTTTGGATGGTTGTAGGGTTGGTCTGGTGAAAGTTGGTTATGCGCTTTCATTGTGATTCACATTGCATAATCACAGTTCAATTTCCAGCAATCTTTATCCGTATTCCCGGGGGACAAGTAAACATGTAAGAGCGATCAGCAACATTACGCATCTGATTCACGGCATGAATATACATGACAATACTGCAGGGGGGATACAGACGCACAGCTCGCCACGCTCCCAACTTGATGACCAACTCGGCAAATTAAAGTATTCAGCAAGTACATGACTGATCTATAGCAATAGCGCTGGGGCCTTTGTCACTTATTAGTAGCGTATCATCGTCTCTTGTTGACAGACAGAATCATTACCTCCCCTTAATCCTCTCCAATCAAGTATTGCCCTTTGCCGTGGCTGGATTTCCCAAGTGAGTGTTAAGTGTATCTTTCCGAGATCCATCATTTATTTCCCCGATAGTATGATGTGAGGTGGGTTTTAAAGCAGGACCCTATATTTTGGGTCTCATTTTGGTTGGAAATACCACCAAAGGGTCAGGAATACACTGGTCGGTCATTCATCAATCCCAGAGGAGCTCAGTCGCATGAATGGAACAATCAGGCGCAGGGCTGACTCAGGATATTAATATGGTGGTCTACAGCGAAACCTGCTATCCTTGAGGCTTTATGTAACATCGTATCAAATGTTGGTGGCCTTCTATTTTCTCATTGAACTTCATTATGGCATGGCTTTTCAGATTTAGCATATTACTAAGGCGTAGCATTATTGTTACATTCCGCACGCAAAACTAATAGAATACAAGACAAAGGGCATATAGTGTAAATAAATTAAAATAACTGTTTGTCATGCAAGGGAAACCAGGAAGAAACATTATCACAAGATGGTGATTTTCCCCACTGCAAATCCTTCCCCTTATGGAATAATTGATTTTCAAAGATAGGTTAAAAGTCATTTAGGCATGCTATAAAATCTGCTTTTGCGTAGATTGTCAAAGAATCCGGGAAAGTTGATGTGAAATTAAACACGACCTCCAGCTAAGACCAAGGTTATCTAGATACAGGATTTGATCAAGAAGGATTAACCTTAGCAATTGAGATGTCAGCTATTAGACAGTACCAATTGCAATCTCATTTCCTTGCATCTTGCAGGATTTGCATCTAATTCTCCCTGTCTGAATCTGGGAAGGTAGGTCATAGGAATCAGAGTTCTTGGTTCCCAGCCATCAATGATATACATATCAGGTCAATTTCATGCTGGCATATTTCAGGTAATTAAGTCCGGCTGTATCATATTAACATTATCAGATCATTGTCGTGGTCGATTAAGTGTTAAATTTCCAATTAGATAGCACTTGTGTAGTGACTGCCTGGATAACAGTAGGGTGGTATCTAGTGAGTTGGCACCTAGGTTTGCTTGCTTTCCTGGCAGAATTGACGTCTTGATTAAACAAGTTCCTGAAGCAGAGCTCTGTTCCTTCAAAGGCATATTTGGGTTGAGATCTCGCTGGATCACTGGTAGACATTTTCATATTGGGTATCAGAGATGGGATTCAGGTTAACGTTGATGGCAGAGGTATGATGTTGCTGCAGTTTGGTGGCGGGACGATGAATTAGGTATCTCAGCAAAGCTGCAACAAAGGGTATCTGCCGTTTCAAATCAGTAGTAATAACAGACAGGCTGTCTTGTGTCTTATAGATCTGCCATCTTCCCAGTAACTCCGAGGAGAAGGTAGTGGCCAGGTCAGGTGATGTCTAAGCTGACCGGTAGCATGCTCCACCACTTGATTACATGGGCTATGGCCCATAGGGAGCCAAGGAGCCGACAGAGATCACCCTCAGTTCTTCCAAGCCAGATTGGGAAGTGGGATGAACAAATGGAGTCTGTCAGCCTTGAAGAGGCTCTTGATAAAATCTACATTAATTATCTTCATTAGCAAGAGGTAGCTCCTGCCGCTGAAGTGTCTTTGTTTACTGCCCGTTTCTGAAGGATCAAAGACGTTTATTGCTTTCATGCCTTTGTTTTCTTTTGTTAATGCTTCGCACAATCAGATGTCTCAAAAGATTTTATAGAGTTAAACCTTGAAAAATGGACTCCTAGATGTGGGATTTCTTCTGTTCATTTGTATGCTGGTTATCATGTGTCACTGTCACACGTTCAGGATCCGAGTGTTCCATAGGTTTGCTGTATTTACTGCCATCTGAAACCTTTCAATCAACAAACATGACCAATCTCCTCAGGGATGTGAAGTTTATTGCTCTAAATTGCAAAATGATGATTTGAGGGTAAGTTTCATCAGCCCATAATATCTTGGCCTTTAATCAAATCTAATGCATTTTCACGTCAGGAGAGTTCCAGAAGGGGAGATTAGCCTGTCGTTACTGAAATGAGTTTTGAATTGGCAAGTAGATGCACTAAGAAATGCATTAGGTAATATTGGCCATGGTAATTACGACCTGGCTGGGGGAGACGCAGTATCCTGGGGAATCGTTAGCAGATGGATGTGTTCTAGCGCATGCCCACGGAGGTGCTAGATCAGGAGAGAGGGTCCTGTTGCCTCTGATAAGCTCACTTGTAGGTACAGCAGAGCGCTAATAGGCCCACTGCGGCTTGCCATTCCCAGGAACCACTCTCAGAACCATAAAATTATGAATGTTTCTTTTATTGGGATAGTTATTCTTAGTGGTAGTCGTCCTGTAAAGGAAGTAGGAAGCTGAGATGTTTGTCTGTAGCAATAGGTGTTTGCAGCAGGACTGTGATGATTATTTGTCAGATTCTGATTATCAATCTTTCCTCGGGAAGTGAAAAGAAAATGTAATGTATGTTATATGTTGTGGCTGGATTGTATCGCTGATAGCATTACTGGAGGGACATCATAGAGGTTTATTCTGGCTCTGTAATTGAATCTGTACACATAAATCTCATCCGGAAAATTATGAAAACAATTTTGGGTTGGCAATTTGGTGATCCGATCAACAGTAAAACACACACATTAGCTGCCCCGGCATCATTGGGTCATGTGTCCCTGTAGCTTTATTTAGGGTTGGAGACGGGGTCATGTTGGAACAAGACCAGGCGCTAATAGAACTTCAGTCCTTGAACAATTAGAATGACATAATGAGAAACATTATTGAAGGCAGCAGGCTGTGCTAGATTGCATTACCAGTGATCTCACAAGCTTGTCAAAGTAAATAGACTGTCGTATTTGTTCTTGCAAGAGCAACCAGCCAATTTTCTGATGGGCAAAATACTGAGTTGCTACTAAGATGGACATAAATCGTATTTTTCAATAAATCGGTTGTGTAGCACCCACAAAGTTGTTCTGCCCTTCGTGTCTGTTTTAATCACGACAATTTGTAAAAATGTTACTTTTTGTAACCGTGTTTAGCGAAGCCTGGTTATATTAATAAGACTTTCATTTTGTGTCGTGGACACATTGAGCGACTTTCACGCTTGTAATTCCCCCTAACTCTCGATGAGTTGAGAAGATGAGGAAAAATCAATATGGCCGGAGAGTCCTCTGAATGATAAATTTTACTACTCTGTGGGGGAATAAGTCTTGGGGCTTTTTGGCTTTTTCATTTCCAGCAGTACGAACAAGAAAGGTCGAGAAACGATTTGTCACTACCGGAAACCTGTGCAGGAATCTTATTCAAGGATCAGGCAAAAACACATCATAGATTTCCAATTACCTTTTTTTCATTGTAATTATTATCCTTGATTTGCCTGTAACCATGCAGCCTGTCCCAGGATAGCTATAAATGAACTTTGTCTGTCAATACCAAAAAGATTTACTTGTCTCTTGTAACCAGAATTTACCTTGAGGAAATTTGAGAGTGAGAAACGCTGGGGCTGTTTCTAAATGAATGTTCGATGTGAGTCAGTATAGGGCTTTGCCATAAGGAGGATATGAGAAATAGGTAGACGATGATTTTCCACCGGCATTGACACATTAAGGACCAAGAGTTATAAGAAACTTTTAAATGAAATAATAAAAAAGGAATTGGTTGAGATTTATTATGGACAGTAACAGCATGTTAATGTTTAATCGGACATTTAAAAGAAAAAACGATGGAAACAGCGCATAAACCGTTTCCCTTGCCTTGGCAATTTAGTTCCATCATTGCTGGAACAAGTTGTTGTTTTTTCTGACCTCGCAGTTTATTGTGTATGCACTAAGTGAGTCCAGATCAAAAGTTAATTTCATTGGGAAGTTTGCAAGAACAAAGGGCAATACACTAGGGACATGGCTCAATATTGCTAGACGGACCAAAGGATTGAAATGCAATCGTAATGAATATGCATGCAACCACTTAGGACCAGATTCAAATCGGAAAATGAGATTCTGTACTTTTTACCCAGTTTTCCCTCTTGACTCTCAATTGCAGTAATTTGGCCCTTCGACTCTCCTGAAAGATCAAATAGTAAATTTGCATTTTGTTGATGAAATTAGTTAGAAAACATTTTGATACTACAACTAACAGAGCTCTTGCTCTGATCTGGTCGGAGGCACTTGGGTTCTTTCTCATTGTTGCAAATCTTCAGACTTGTTGACCAGGGTTTTTATAAAACATGGCATATCAACTGAAATGGAAAAATATCATGAATTTGCCCCCTTTGTACTTAAAGATCAAATTTGCTCAATTGATAAAGTTTGTTGAAACATGGAAACAAGGGAATTGGAATCAGTCTCCTTTGAGCTTATAATGGAACGAGGCGCAGAAGATCATTACACTTATTCTTTGGTCATAGAAAATGATTAAATTTGGATAACTGGCCAGTACTTCACATCCATTTAAGTTGTTAATTGGACAAGGGTGTATGGATCAGTCAACATCAGAGGTACACAAGCACACCGTGATCAGTGTCCAACATGAGTAAGAAATTGCTCTTAACACAAACCCCTTTTACGTACTGGCGGCAGTGCTCGTGGAATGGTTTCATTCTCTAGTCAATTGGAAGAAGCCTTTGAACATGTGGACTTTATCGCCTACGTCAAAGTCTAGCAGAGGGAGTTTTGTGTAAAACGAGTGCCCCAGGGGGCATCACTGCTTGTCAGGGTGATAGGCTGGGGCTGCGGCAGTGGCGGTGTGCTGAGGGTCGGCAGACTGATGCCAATGTAAGAATAATACAAGCAGATATAAAGGCCATGTTGGATCTGTGTCTTGCCACAGGATGTGTTGTAGAACACAGCGTCCAACATCCGGGTTGTCTCTGGAGATTGCTGCTCCATTCTGCTCGTGTCACCTGAGGTCATGGCAGACTAGTTCTATGTGGACGTATTGGCATATGAAACATGATAAGGGCTTCGTCACACTTTCGAAGAAATATCAAATTTTACTTCACAAATTTTCCGATGGGCCTGTTCAGTCTTGAGGTGTTTTTTGTGTCTTCAACTTTTGACAGGTTTCTGGTTGCTAAGTGACAACAACCGCTGGTAACCAGTTTATCTTGAAACATTTGCACACCAAGTCCATTAATGCCTTAAACACAACAGCTTCTAACAAGATTTAAAAGCAGCAAGTGCATTTGCAGCTTAGACTCCAACCACAAAGCTCTTTGTGGTGACCATATAAAGTGGGGAAAAATGCGCTAAGTTGCAAAGGTGCATTTTATTGTCAGGAATCCTCCAGGATAAGCCTTTAAAAATCAACCACTCCATTAGGCATGGCTGTATCTTGTGGCATGTGAAGGGGCTGGGAGATCTACCAACAACTGTTCTCAAATTTACTGCCACTATTCTTGTATCTTCATGTGTGATCCAACCACCACAGCCATGGAACCGTCAAACGCCATATCTTTGATCATGGACCAATTTGATATTCAGAATCCACACTTCACCAAAGGTGTTAAAGACCATTTTGATGGAAATAACTCTTTCTGAATAAATCACCAGGAAATTCCATATTTCCATACATTTTGATGAAATTTTGAGCTCTTCATGAAAGAAAGTAGACCGAGTATATTTGGTTCATTATCCAAAGTGCACTTTAGTTCTTGGACGAGGGTGCGACCATGTTGGATGTTTGTTATTCCATCTCGTGGCAACTGGGTGGTCCCCCAAACACAACCAGCATTGTTAATTAGATCCCCCTCGTAAAATGAATTCAGATAAGGGTGACACAAATATTGCTGAATTATCAGCAGAAACTTAGATGTACAATAAGGCTGTACTTGGTAGTAGCCATAGCTCGTGCTGTTCTCGGAAAGGCCATTGTGTAGCATGTTGGGCAAGAGGCAATAAAAGAGTGAATGTGGGTTTGATGAGAAATCTATTGCTGTACATGTGCTAATGAAGTTAATAAATCTAGCTGATCATGCGGCGAGAAGGCTGCATCATGTAGAGAGCCATCAAGCAGTAGATACCACAGTAATGGCGCTGTTGCTGAAGACAAAGGCTCTAATTATCTCGCACGAAAAAGACGTGATGCACTGTCCTCTAATTACTCTAATAAGAAGCAAGATAGTCCCATCTGTTTTCTTCAGCAGTTGAAGTTAATTGGTCTCCTGAGTTTTATTGCCCTTACAGAATGATAATATATTTGTTTGAAAAAACAACCATGAGGCTTTAAGGAGGTTTGAGGAGAATTTATACGTTAAATGTGGAAAATGTGTATGGTAGTTAAAAACATGAAGAGGAACGTGTGGATCAGCGTATCGATTTGAATGAGACTATGACAAGACTGACAGTTATCATAACTATTTGGTTGCTCAAGCTCCGAGCGGCTCCTGGTCGTGGTCTGTGAGGGTTGTTTCATATTTGTGTCCCATGTTTGTTGAGTTAATATGGATAGTTTACCTAGCTTTGGCGTCACTGTTTGAGATCGGTTAATATGTCCCAAACAGCTGTGAAATCTGAAAGTCAAAGGTCATTAAGTTTCCCTAGCGTCCCTCACCTGGCTTTGATCAGGCCAAGAAACTCGGGAAAGAAAAATGAAAATATGAAATTGTTGAATTTTCGGGATCAAATATTGACGTTATGGTTTCCTCTTCTTGTTACTAGATTTAGAAATATGAAATGGTATTTGGAAATGTTTCATGTCAGTGACTTTAAACAAGGAGTTTATGAATGATATTTGAACATGTTTCAGCTAGACGACTTTAAACAAGGAGTTTATGAATGATATTTGAACATGTTTCAGCTTGATGACTTTAAAACAAGGAGTTTATGAATGATATTTGAACATGTTTCAGCAAGATGACTTTAAACAAGGAGTTTATGAATGTTTTTTTGTATGTTTCAGGTTCATAGTCAGTAGTAGAAACAACGAAATTGACATCAAGTTGAGCGACAGTATAGACATCATATGCCCTACATATCCGCCAGGCACACCCACATCAAAGATGGAATTTTATGTAATATATATGGTAAGTTGAAATTTCTATATTATAATGATAGATACCATCACTTTACATATTTTGTTAAGTCTTTAATATATTCATAGTAAATTCAAGTGATTTAACAACAGCTTTTTGAAAATGCTAGTGGCACATAAAAGGCCACTTGTCCCAGTGGGAATTATGATCTTGTAGAAAATGACATTTTACCTTTTGAGAGAAAGATATTGTGGCTGATGAGGGGTTATACAGTATTATATCATTCATAATTCATGGGGGTGTCGTAGCCTAGTGGTTAAAGCCTTCGCTCATCACACCGAAGCCCCGGGTTCGATTCCTGACATGGGTACAATGTGTGAAGCCAATTTCTGGTGTCCTCCGCCGTGATATTGCTGGAATAATGCTAAAAGCAGCGTAAAAACATACTCGCTCACTCACTCATCATTCACTGTGTATAGGAGACTCTTGTCGCAACCAAACTGAAACCTCACTCAACAAGCCGCTGCAACCAACTATGTAGGGTTGTGATTCTCATCTTGCTATGTCTGCCCCACATTGGTGAAACACACCCTTGTAACACTATGTTAATGATGTGTTTGTTGCAGGTGGGAAAACAGGAGTATGATTCGTGTATAATCAACAACACAACCAAGGCAAAACTGCTCATCAAGTGTTCACGTCCGATGGCCAATCCCCCTTTGCTCTACACCCTCCTTATTAAACAGTTCCAGTCCATTCCTGGCAATCCCGACTTCCAGCCAGGGAAGAAGTACTATTTCATAAGTAAGTATAGGAATGCATCTTGTTGAATGCCAGTCCCCAATACTCAAGCTTTATCACAGCAGCCTGTTAATAATTTTGTCTGGACCAGGCAACAAATGGTTAATAGCATGAGCAACAATCAATATTTTGGGACATGATGACCAGAAATCTGACAATCTTGTCTGGACCAGGCAAAAATGATTAAAAGCATGAGCAACAATCCTGCTTTGGGGCATGATGACCTGAAATCATCCAAGTCAGTAATCCCGATTCATGTTAGTTGACTCTTACAACAAGAATAGGTTACCGGAGACCAATCCTATCCGGGGCTACCCCTGGGAGGAAGCATATTTGTATATGGTGGAGGCACAATACAGTTCAAATCTCATCAAACTGGCCATAGAAATTCAGAACAGAACTCTACAGCACCATCGAAGTGTTCAAAGCACCCTTGTATCATCAATACACTGAAACAGACTCCAAAGACAAAAACATCAGAGTGGTTTAATATCCTATATGGAAATATATTGCTTGTTTGTCCTGAATGTATCTGGCCATAAAAATGCATGGAAATAGTACATATGATTCTATGAATAAATCAGACATTTCAAATCATATGTTAGAAAGACCTTATTTACACAAGAAGCTCTTTTGTGAGAGTGTTGAATTAACCATGAGTCCTGGAGAATATATGGGCCGACCATTCTAATAGATATTCCATGTTGGAATGGTCTGTGTGGATCACACCCCTGCTGATGGAGGGATGCTGTTTCGTATACCATTGTTTGTCTGGTCAGTTAGCAATGGCTGACCCCAACGTTACATATTCTGGTCCTGTGTGCGATGCTTGGCTCCCGAAGCACTAGAGGGTAATGACATATGAAGACGGCCATCCACCAGACACTTATTTGAAATTATGCGCACAACCAGATCAAGCCATGTCTTGACTCTTCTGTGTCGATATTTGCAAGATAATTTCCGACTGTTTGGAATCCTGGGGGTGGAAACATGCCATCTTGCAATATATCAAGTGTGTTAGTCATTGCCGTTGTTATTGGTGGAGATGGAGGAAGAACATAATTACATCTCTTCATGCACTGTTTCGTTTCATGTCATGCAAACTTCGTTTGTAATTGAAACAAAGACCAGCTCCACGGTCTAGTGGATAGAGCGTCTGCCCGGAGAGCAGAAGGTTGGTGTATCGATTCTACAGCCATGTCGTACACAAAGATGCTAAAAGAAGGTGCTTGTTGTTACCCTGCCTGACACTCAGCATGAAGGGGCTAAAACAAGGACTGGTCGGCTTGGAGTCAGTATATACTGTGTCTGAGTGGGATATTCCTGTTAAACTGCGGCATGGTATCTCAGTGGACTGGCACTATAAAATTGGCATTAGTCCAGACCAGTACAAGAAACCATGCACATGTGTGCATGTGTGTTCCCATATTAGTGCATTAATCGTGAATGCAAACCCCATTTCACCCCACCTCACCCCACCTCACCTAAATGAAACAAGCCCTGGGAATTCCCGGGCAGAATAGCTCCTCAGTACCACTGCTTCAGAGGGAGACAAGGAGTGGCATGTCTTTCTAACCCCAACAAAGTGGGTCATCTCTCATGCTATTAACCATTGGTTTGGCTGGCCCAAACTATGAAATTTTACATTGGCAGTTAGAATATATATATGCATAACTGCCATGTAAAACATCCAACGTATCATTGCCATTCTTCTGATTATTCTATGTATAGCAATTTGTAAGAATATTGGACCTGGTTCACTTGTTTATGATGAATAAGAACAGACTACGTTCACTCGAACACAATACCATGAGACAGACATGAGAGCCTAACAATTCGAGCCATCTTGTAAACTGAAACCAAGTAGAGAATGCCCACAAGTAGCAAAAAGATCCATCATCAATGTAAGTGAAATTAAGAATTTGATTATTTTTGCAGCAACATCAGGAGGTGAATACCATGAACTGAACAATCAGTATGAAGGGGCCTGCCTGACAAAGAACATGAGACTAATTCTCAATGTGTGCTGTAACGGTACACAGACAGCCAAACCCACACGTAAGTTGATGTCAGCTCGGCTGGGCCAAGGGAGAGAACTGCGTATGGCCCACTGCTGTGACTATAAAAGGGAGCTATTTCTGCTTCAGATTTGTTGTGGCTGCAGTGTGCTTTTCCACTTGGACTTGATGATATATTTTGAATTTTAAATGTTAGGGATTAGTGAGTTTGTTTGTTTAATTATGGTATTGTTCTTTAAATTTTAGTTTCTTTCTGTATAAGGAAATTGTTTTTAATCATGTTTTTCAGGTAGTTTTTTAGTAAAATCATACAACATTTGATACACCATACATCAATTCAGGAATTGTTTGTTTTGTTTCTGTGTCTTTTTTTTTTAAAATATGATTTAAGGTCTTGAAGATCATGCTCTGTAAAACTCCTTCCAAATGAAGTGTTCTGTTTATGACTGATTCACTAGATTGAAAGCTATAGAAAGTTTATAGAAGCATATGGTGTAGTGTTATTGTGGACAATGATTCTGTCAGTGTCCATCACAAAGTCACCTAGTGTGCTAAAAAGCATTAGGACAACCACACTTGATATTTGCGCACATATTCTAAAAGGCGGGATATTGATGTGTTGTTGTGTATTTCAGCTGACAATCAGACTCCCCGACCAGTGGAGACGACCCCACGATCCATGGTGACCACACGGAGACCAACGACAACTAGAACAACTACACCAACAACAACTACTACTACTACACTTAGGACAACACCCAGAACAAGTAAGTACTTACGATATCCACATGAGTCGTACTTAAATCCTAAAGTTTCCAAAATGTGGCCTTCATTATTTTTGATACACTGGCTTAACATAGAACTAGATATACATGATATACGTATGCTTTGCAAACATGCTTGCAGCCACCTAGCTGTGTTTAACTTGGTGGTAGGGGCAGTGAAGCAATCTGGTGTTGAAGTGTTCGCTCATCGCGCTGAAGGCTGGGTTTGATTCTCCACATGGGTACAATGTGTAAAGGTCATTTCTTGTGTCCCTTGCTGGAATATTACTAAAAGCGTCGCAAAACTATACTCATTCACTTAGTATGCACTAGGCGGTGAGGGAGCCTAGTGGTTAAAGTGTTCGCTCATCACGCCTATGACATGGGTTTGAATCCCCACATTGGTACAATGTGTGAAGCCCATTTCTGGTGTCCACGCCATGATATTGCTGAAATATTGCTAAAAGCGGCATAAGACCACACTCTCTCACTAGTCGTCATGACAAATTGTATCCCCATTACAAATAAAGACTATTATTTAGTATTAATTTTATTGTTTTTTACTTATTTTTGTCTTCCTTGTTTCAGAAAAACCAACAAATACAGACAGCATTCCAGGAAATGGAAACCTTCCAGATGAAAATGTAATTCATGCAAATGGACCTAAAAATGTAGGCCTCATAAGTGCCGATGCTAGCCATAGGACTATTGTAAATGTGGGAGTTCTCCTCATGTCTGTGACAATTGCTCTGCTGCTGCGGTAGTCTTTCGCCGTGTCAGTGAATAATGACTGATATCCTGTGTGCATCATTGTTGTGATCTCGATACTCACAGAAGTACCAATATGGAGCAAAGAGTTATACGCCCTTGGATGAGAGTTACCTCCCTTTCAAGGTTGAGTTATCTCCCCAAATGAAGAAGGTGACAGTTCAACTCCTGAATGGAATGTAATTCCGGTTGATTTTCGAGCATCCAAGTTGTTGAGAGGTGTACAAGAGGACCGCCTTTGCCATTTCTCACTGCTCAATACTGGTTGAGATGGTCGATTGTGAACACCAGTTTTTCAACAGTTCCTGCTCAGAAATACTAACCAATCAACGATGATGGAGGGAATCAGAAGAGGGATACACCCGTTAACCCTATCCATGTTGATGCAGGTCTGGAACTTCAAGGGTTAATCCATGAACCCTGAACCCTGCTGAAACCCAATATCCAGAAGTCACAACACTGACCTGACATCAGCATGAAAAGGGTTAACACCAAAAAAAGCCAGTCCGCATTCTCACAAGGACTTGGAAGGAGAACTTTCTGCAATTTCAAGAAATCTGTGGAAAATATTTGACCTAAGATCTCTGACCTTCTGACTCTTCCATAAGAAAATCTTTCCTTGTGCCAGGTGCAAAGCTTGCCAATGATATTGACTTGAATGAACTTGTGATTTCATTTTGTACATAGATTTTTTGACCAATCAATGTGCTTTATATATTTGTCAAATAACCTATGAAATTGCTTCTTGTATCTGTGATTTGATCCAGTTGTGTGGTTGATTGTGCACACGCACCTGGAGTGTACGTTTGCACATTGCCGTGACAACACACGACAACCATCATCCAAGTTGGAATTCACAAGGAACTGTGCTAAGACTACACGTTTTAGTCCCAGCTGTGAGTAATGGATGATTCACCTTATAATACTAAAATACTGTACAATATGTGAAATATTATGAAATATATTCAAAATACGACCAAGGAAAAGCAACCACTGTCATCTTAATAGTTTAGCTGGTCATTCTGGTAGGAACCATCACCGCCATCAGAAACATATCTCCAAACTACTTCTTAATATTAGCCACTTATCACTGGTTGTATTTCTCTTGGTGAACTAATGTATGTGTATTACAAAAAACTGTTAATGCATTCCTAAGCGTACCATATTTGTGTTTTGTACAGAATCCGATGGTCTGAAACTTATGCTATTTAACCAACAAACCTAGTGCTTCAAGCTGTTTGAGTTTTCAAGTTTTGTTCCTATGTATTTCCAGATACCATTATCCTGCTTGGCGCTGTAGAATCATAATTTATTGTTTATTTATTCATGTTTTGAAATACACATCTTTCATTTCACAAAAGAATTCATGCTAATACAGGAGTAGAGAATAGTGAAATATGTTCAGGAAAACGATAAGGTTTTTGGGAATAAATTTTGTAGATGAATTTTAGATCCTTTTTTAGTTTCTGCAATTTTTGAGTAACTGCAAACAATAAACTGTGTCCCCCTCCTCATGCAGTTATTATGGGTGCTACCCTTAGAGGCAATATCTTAGATGCCTTGGAATGGATGCAAAATATGCTCAAATATGAAAACTATTAATTCTGATTTAGTAGCTAGTGTACAGTTGCCATGCCAACCAGCAAGCAGTGTACATGTACATAGGATCCGTATCATAATGGTATTATCTTTGAAATCTAGCTCTTAACATTTTGTTCTGAAATTTATTTGAATTGCAATTTTATGAAAAGGTCTTGATTTGACTGTTTTCTTGGATTTCGGCTATATTTGAGTACCCCATTCTTAGGAGGACTGACATGGTAGTGATCGATACACTGTTGTGTTGTATATGTGTGTATTGTGTTGTCAACTAACACCTTTAGTTTTAGCTTTGTAAATTATTCTCGTGACTATCAGTGAAAAAGTCCTTCACTCTAAATATGGTATTTAAGCAGATTTTGAATGTTGGATGAATGAATGCTCTTATTTGCCTGTTTTGACATTACTTTTGCTCGAGTTACAAAAATATCATAATTTGAATTTCGTGATTGAAACACAACGTATGGAGTATTATTAACTGTCATAAACAAATGTTGTGAATGAGGTTGGTGAAATACTGCGAACATGTCTAGTAATTTGAAAGTACATGATTTGCGCTATTTTGCCGTACGAATTGTGACAACCGTGGACTGGCTGAGATTGCTATGGATTATTAATATGAGCTGCTTGAATGATTAAAGGTGAAATGTGTGTATGAAAGATATTGTTGTTTTTACAACACCTGATCATGTAAATTATGTTATCTGTTATGTGTATATTTTGTATATAGTGTTTGTTACAGAGGTATTGTAGATATCATGATGTTCGTTTAACTGTCCTCATTACGCACAGAATGTGCAGTGAGGTTCAAACGATATGAAATTGACATGAAGTCTCGTCCTTGTTGTACAGATTTGTTTCTGTAAAAGTTATATTTTTATTGAAGTCACTTGATTTAAAAACACACTAAAGTAACCAATTTGGACGTACGAAATAAAAAATCGCAAAATTGTAAAGAATAATCCTGTGTGAGAATTAACACGTTGATGACATATCAAACTAGAGTATGTGGATGTACACATGAAATGAGATCATATCATTAAGGAAACAGCATTATGCATATTTAATTGACATGGATGTAAGTTTTGTTCGACTCACATCGATAGACGAGTATCAGGCATTGTAGACCTTGCTGAATAATTTGACTATGATATGATTACTCATAATCGTCCCATTTTGTTTGCTTGTTACATCTGACTGCTTTATTTTATTATGTAGCTTTAACTGTCAGTACGTGACTTCACTTGTGTTGCTGATGTTACCCTTCAAATTTACCATTGTATACTTTCATGGAGTTGAAATAACATGACGCTTGAAATCCAGATATGTAAATATGCTGATGAGAAGAAATAAGGGAACGTATTAAAATATAACGTGAGTATTATTATTCATATCATCAAACCCAAAATAATATAATAGCTGATATGTTTTAGCAACATTGTTTAATCATACTTTGTTCTGAAGGGTAAAACATGCTTGATACATGTTGCCTTATTTGTTTCCAAAAGCATATTGATGAGTGTGTGTTTTTTAAATTATTTCTTAATTCATCAACAACATTGTGAAATGTCATTCTTGTTATTTCTGCTCCATCTGGAAACATTAGACAATGCTCTGCGTTGAAACAGAAGAGATCCCTTAGTAACCACAAGCGGTATATGTAGTAGCAAAGACTGAGTGCAATATTTCTGTCACTGGTTTCCTCTGTGTTGTACACAAGGGACTGCTGGTGATCATGTGACAACATCATGTGACTAGTGATCATGTGACAACACCATGTGATGCTTGGCAGGCTCAGTTAGATCTGAACAACACAGTATGTCAAGATGTTTCAATAAAATAATTTTTGTAAAATATGTAAGTGTACATTTCTACACTTTCAATAAAATGTATATACAAATGTAAACTGGACTTTTGGTTTTGTGTTGGACTTGCTGCTATCAGGAGAGGTAGCCTTATTAAGTGTATGAGGGGAGATTGGTTGGTTGGTTGGTTTGTTGTTTAATGCCACTCAGCACTATTTCAGCTATATGACGGCGGTCTGTAAATAATCGAGTCTGGACCAGACAATCCAGTGATTAATATCATAAAAACCGATCCACGCAATTGGGATCGATGACATGAATCAACCAAGTCAGCGAGCCTGACCACCCCATCGGTTAGTGCCTTTTAGGGCAAGCATGGGTTGCTGAAGACCTATTCTACCCCGAATCTTCACGGGTCGCATGAGGGGAGAGATCTGTGTGGAGCTGTATACACACACAATACATGATATATACGATTATGATATATGATAAACATACAGTCGAACCTCGCTTATCTGGACACTTTTGTTTTCATATATATATATAACGAGTTCCCGAAAAACGAGTTTTCCGGATATATTGGTTGGATATAGTTTGTTGTTTAAGGCTGCACTCAGCACTATTCCAGCTATGTGACGGCGGTCAGTAAATAATCGAGTCTGGACCATACAATCAAGGTGATTGATATCATGAGCATCGATCCACGTCATTGGGATCGATGACGTGCATCAACCAAGTCAGAGAGCCTGACCACCCGATTGTTAGTCGCCTCCTACAACAAGCACGGGTTGCTGAAGACCTATTCTACCGGGGTCTTCCTGAAATATGAATCCCTTGGTGACAAACCATATTTACCTCCCCTACCCAAATTCTACCGAGGCATAAAACTCTGATATCTATCTTTATTCAAAACATTGTATATCACAAATCATTAAATGTACGCTAGCCTATCGCACATGTCTTTTCCATCAATATTTCATCAATTACAGCTAAAATGTACATTGTTGATACAGATACACTGTCAATACAATACATACTTACCATGATGCTGAACGCCACGCCCTCCGTGGTGTAGTGGATAGGGCGTCTGTCTAGAGAGCTGAAGAGACAGGGGTTCGATCCCCGACTACGTCATACCAAAAGACGTTAAAAGATGGTACTTGTTGTTACCCTGTCTGGCGCTCGGCATTAAGGGGCTAAAACAAGGACTGGTCGGCCGGGGTCAGTGTACTGTGTCCGAGTAGGGTATTAATGTTAAAACTTCGAGATCGTATTACAGTGGGATAGCAGTATAAAACCGGCATTAGTTCAAAATATTTCACACACATACAAGTGCAATCTTAAACGCGACGTTATACCCCTATTTCATTTGCCCTCCCCTAAACGCGACCTCCCCTTCACGCCACGCTGGACCCCATTTTACATGATCTCAATACACCCTTGTCATCTCATGACTTCTTGATGGGACACCCTCTGTGTGGATGTCATGGGCGTCTCACAGTACAGTGATTTTACTGCAGACAAATGACAGGACATTTTTAACAACGTTAACGACTTTCTATATGACATTCCGCCATATCTTTGACAAATTTGATTTTTAGGACATTCAGCCAATGTCCCAGAGAAAAAAGATCGATCTGAATCCCCGGAGAACCTGCACCAAAGTTAATCCTTCGCCCCATGTCCTCTTTGGAAGAGAGCAGCGATAATCTCTTCATGTTCTCCGGTATTACTACATTTTAATTGAAAAAGGAGACCCTTGGAGATAGGGATTTCAGAACCCGAACCTGTGGAAAATCTAGACTTGCTTCATTTAAGCATTACAGTAAGGGCGGGACCAAAAAAAGGAAACTAATATGGTTCAGGGACTGTGAGGCAGTCTATATGCCAAGCGTTCCACATGTGTAGAATATCCAAGTTTATGGTTTTTGTTTTACGCCGCACTCCGCGATATTCCACCTTTATGACGGAGGCCTGTAAGTAATCCAACGCCCCACTCCATCGGTATAAGTACATATAAAAACCCATGTTTGATGGTGAATAATAATGAAACAAACAAGAAATAATTATTTAATGGCGATGTATTTGATACCGATGTGTTTCGGACCTTAAGTTTACAGTGTTTCGGCCACTGTTTTCAGCCTAGTACCGTTTTGATAACGTTGTAATTTGAAAGTCAAGTTCAGTTTTCAAGTGTATTCTTTCTTTTCCCCGGCAGTTAATGTTAAACACACACATGCAACGATCAATTACCAGACCACATGCTATCGATCTATATCTGTATACATGGTACCAGCGCAGTCCGACAATGACATACATCACATAGTAATGAATCGATGGTTAAGCTCTGGAACCTATAGAAACACCTGATGCTTCCAGACGAAGACGTACTGTCGACGGACTTTTGACCGCTTGTAATCATACATTATGCGAGTGGCTACCGTAAAGCACTTACCGATGCTTAGAAGGCAGTCTATCCATTCTTGTGCAGAAGATTGAGGTCAGATGACCGCAGACGCCCGTGACACAGCACTACAAGCTATTCTGGACACGTCTTCAGATACACAAGAACAGATTAATAGAGACTCATCGGCAAAACAGTGAATGAGTAAGTATGGTTTTACGCCACAGAAAAGTATGTACGTTAGGAAGAGATGTTTCCAATGTATACCAATTAATGACAAAACTAACAATCAGTCAAGTAATACCACAGAGTGTCTTTATTCTTTTCACGATATGATTCACGTGATTTCCAAAAGTTACATGCTAATTCTGCGCGAGACAAAAGGTGCACTTCGAGTCGTGGATCTATGACGTCACGTCTGATGCGGTAATGCGCGTCGGTTCACTCAAACATTGACCTTCGATAGTCGTAGCATTGCCCCTCACACAAACACAGAAACAAAAATAAATAATTAAAACAAGCAAGTCTACGACATTTTGTCAAGTCTAGATTTCTTCAGTTTATATGGGAAAATATACCTTTTCTGGGGGCCATTCTATAAAATATACTCTTCCAGAAAAGAAACGCAAAGCCAGATTTGCGTGAGGTAGGAAAATACATTTATACGAGGAACCGCACAAGTTATTGAGCCAACATGTTGTGGAGAGAACACTTGGTGATTGTAGTCATCTCAGTTATCGGTACATAGGAAAAGTCGAAGGTGAAGGTCAGCTACCATCAATAACGCGTATGTCCCCCGTTGGAGTCGATAGCGGCCTGACATCTCCTGCACATAGAGGAGACGAGTATGCGAATTACATCCTGGGGAATGGTAGCTTACACGGCCTGCAACGCAAACTGCTGCAACGTCTGGGGTTGTGGTTGACGTCGGCGTAGCCGTCTATCCAACTCATCCCGCAGGTGCCCTATCGGGTTCACACCCGGGGATCTGGCGGGCTAGGGGAGAACAACATCAACGTTGTTGTTGTGTAGACAGGCTCTTGTGATCCGAGCTGTATGAGGTCGAGCGTTGTCCAGCTGGAATACACTTTTGCCGTTGGCTGCAATTTGGAGGACGTGTAGTGGGAGAATTTCGTTGATGTTTCGTTGAGGCGTAAGATGGCCCTGGATATGGACCAAACCTGTCCTGCCATGATGAAAGATATCCATCCACATCATAACGCTACCCCCACCAAACCTGTCCACTCTCTGTACGCAGTTTCCGGCGTAACTGTCTCCCCGACGTCTGTAGACCCCTGCTCTTCCATCCCCTCGACGGAGGAGAAATCTTGATTCGTCGCTGAACCAGACATCTCTCCATCACAGCTGAGGCCATACCCTGTGTTGACGACACAAATGCAGTCGTTATTGACGATGTTGTCGACTCAATATGACGCGTCGAACAGGACGTCTTGCTCGTAGGCCTTCTGCTCTTAAACGGTTTTGTACGGTTTGGTCGGAGATTCTGCGCAGTCCGGGTATATTGGATGCGGTTGAGGTGGCTGTGATCGTCCTTTCACGTAGGTGACGCAGTCGGATATAGCGATCTTGGGCGGGGGTGTTTACTCTTGGTCGTCCCGACTTTGGCCGATCACGTGTTGACCCATGCTGTTGAAACCGATCCCATAGCCTTGTGAGGGTGCTGTGCGCTACATTAAAAAACCCTGGCTACAGCTGATCGGGATTCCCCTGCCCAGCTGAGCGGCCTATGACGTTGTTTTTTTGCACTTCTGTTAATCTTGGCATGTTGTTGAACTGTCACTGTTACTCCAGGCTAGTACAAGCAGCCACATACACACACACACATTTAGTCGCTATATAGTGAGTGAGTTTGGTTTTACGCCGCCTTTAGCAATATTCCAGCAATATCACGGCGGGGAACACCACAAATGTGCTTCACACATTGTATCCTTGTCGGGATTCGAACCCGGGTCTTCGGCGTGACGAGCGGACGCTTTAACCACTTAGCTACCCGACCGCCCGTAGTCGCTATATAAATGCAATGATCTTGAAAGCGGCGTTAAACCTCATTTCACCTAACCCCTATTTTGATAATACCCTGGAACATTCACACAATCGCTACCATATCTTACATTTTGAGCACGACTCAGATCGCACGACCAATTGATAGCCTTCCCATTGAATTCATCTCACGAACGAAATAATGTTTGTGCTCAGTTAGAGATAGGAGAGACGGGGATGGTGACGTCACTTTCGAAACGAAGCTATGGTGGCCAGTGAGTTCTGTATTTTTGTCAATTAGAGTGGAAATAAATACACTGGATAAACGAGGATGAGGTCCCACGTTTGAAGCACAATCGGGATTTGGTCGAAACATGGCTCAAAATATCGACCCTTCACACAATGATTTGTTTGTTTGTTGTTTACGCTTCACTCAGCAATATTCCAGCTATATGACGGCGGCCTGTGAATAATCGAGTCTGGGCCAGACCATCCAGTGACTGACATTATGAGCATCGATCTACGCAATTGGGATACGATGACATGCGTCAACCAAGTCAGCGAGCCTGACCACCCGATCCCGTTATTCGCCTCTTACGACAAGCATAGTCGCCTTTTACGGCAAGCATAGTCGCCTTTTACGGCAAGCATAGTCGCCTTTTACGGCAAGCATAGTCGCCTTTTACGGCAAGCATAGTCGCCTTTTACGGCAAGCATAGTCGCCTTTTACGGCAAGCATGCGTTAAAATATCTTTCTGTTTGTTTGGTGTTTGTTTTACGCCGCATTCAGCAATTGTCCAGCTATATCACGAAGGCATATGAATTATGGAGGCTAGGGCAGAATCACCAGTGATTGCCATCATGAACATCGATCTACATGGGATATGATGACATGCATCAACCAGTTGAACGATCCTGACCACCCGATCCCGTTAGTCGCCTCTCACGCGTTAATCAAGCTTTTGAGCAAGACTTCAATTTAGTCGCGTCTTACAAGTGTTAGTGTGTTTGGGACCTATTCCTACCTGGCCCCACAGGTCTTAATAACTCCGTGATCCATGCGCGTCCTGTTGTACTGTGACTATATATCACGTTTTACGCTCAATGTTGGTTACTGCCTGGAAATAAGCTCATGTCCGCTAACATGACCCCAGGGACTGTTATGTTATTATCACAGGCTAAGTATAGGTAACCGTGTTATGACATCACTGGAACCGACACCTAATCAAATCTGCCGCTGTTACATGTCTATGAGATTGAATTGAGTGCGGAAGGGATGCGCAGTAACAAGGTAATGGATACATATATCACCAGACAACCCATCCCTCACTATCTATACAGTGCAGCTTGTGAAGTACAGAAGCAGGCCTATTACATATAAGGCTCTGTGTAGATCCGTGTTGGAATTGGTCTTCAGCAACCCGTTATGCTACCATCACACCAAAGTTCTACCCCGTTCTAAAAAAAATACTAGAACGGGCTGTGATCACGGTAGAACGCGTAGTTTGGCGTAATATACGATTCTAGTTCGTTCATAAGCAGTCCTCAATACGTCTATCTCGTTCTTATCTCGTTCTTAGCCAGTCTGCAGTCCGTTTGTATCTAGTTCAGATCGTGTAAAAGTGCTCGTTCACCTCATCCCGACAACGTTTCGAAGCAGTTCGAGCTCGTCCATGAAGTTCGTAAAACAACTGTCTATAGTTGCTACTACGTCCACTACGTTCATAGACAGTTGGAGCCCGTTCGACATCATTTTCACGAACGTATTGAGAACTAGTTTGGTGTGATGGGGGTATAAGAGGCGACTAACGAGATCGTGTGGTCAGGCTCGCTGACTTGGTTGATGCATGTCATCGTATCCCCATTGCGTAGATCGATGTTTATGATGTCAATCACTGGATTATCTGGTCCAGACTCGATTATTTACAGACCGCTGTCACATAGCTGGAATATTGCTGAGTGCGGCGTTAAACAACAAACAAACGCATGGCGGACATGGTGATCCAGTCTTCTTAAAACAAACAAAACATGGGACATAGTGTTAACGCCTGGTCACGTGATGTGTAGCAGTAGATCTGTACATTCATACTATTAACGCCTGAGCTTGGATTATACCGAAAAAAGAAATTGTCTGCCACACAAATTATATTGTTGCAATGTCTTGTTGTTTTGTTTGTTTGTTTGTTGTTGTTTTGTTGTTGTTTTGTTGTTGTTGTTTTGTTTTGTTTTTTTTGGGGGGGAATAGTTTAAATCACTTTTAATTTAATAAATATCTGGTTTTGTAACTGAGCGGAAAAATTATCTGGTCTCAATACAAAATCCCAACCACCCACACATGAGGCAATTCGAACATGGTCCTTACTAGGCGTTACTAGCGAACGCTTTAACCACTTGGCTGCCCTACAGAATCTCACTCGTTGTAAGTATGTGGAGAATCAAGCTTTCTGGTGAATGCTTTACCCATTGTTTATCCCTCATTGAGCTGAAGGCTTCATGTTCACAGCAGACATCTAAGTTACACACTAGTTTTACATGTAACTGAACAAGTTTAAACACAAACTGTAAATTGTCGTGAAAACGCGATTTATAATTACTGTATGCTTTCGAGCTTCTAAAAGTTGTTTGAATGAGTGAGTATGGTGTTACGCCACTTTAAGCACTATTCCAGCAATATCAAGGCGGGGAACACCAGAAATGGGCTTCGCACATTGTACCCAAGTGGGGGGAATTGAACCCGGGACTTCGGCGTGACGAGCGAACGCTTTAACCACACGGCTACCCCACCGCCCCTTTAAAAAATGCTGATGCGATGCAAACTATTGAATCACTCCCAAACCAGGTGTTTGGAGGATGCGCTGTCCGGTGCCCGGTTTCAAGTGTTCTGCCATCATCTGTTCGTGATTTCAAATCATTTCAAAGTTTCATCTGTATGCTGATCTGTTGCTTTTTGAATCGAATGCGTATCCATGCATCAGAAATGGGAGTCTCTCCTGGGGCTTAATGTATATGGTTAAACAGAGCTTTCTTTGGATTGTCTCGCATTAAATCAATGTATGGTTTTCCTCAATGGAATACTATTACTGATATATTACAACTGACGTATCTGCTTCCATACGGTTCTGTAAAATACTGGCATCTATCTTGATAAGCGATTAGAAAATACAGCATGTGTTTGGCACCAATACTTCATTGCAACCGCCGTTATGGCGGTAGACCAACATTAAGTGTGTGACGCGAAAAGTGTGTGTGTGTGTGTGTGTGTGCGTGCGTGCGTGCGTGCGTGCGTACGTGCGTGCGTGCGTGTGCTTGCACTACTCCGGACTGATGCCGATTAATAGTGCCAGCCCACTGAAATACCATACCGCAGTTGAACTCAATCTCATTTAAATCAGATCTTAGTTCTCGCTATCGCTATGTTGAGCGGCAGCGAGAACTTAGATCTAATTTTAATGAGATTGCAGTTTAACATGAATACACCACTCAGACACAGCATACTGACTCCGAGCCAACCAGTCCGTGTTTTAGCCCCTTAATGCCGAGCGCCAGACTGTAACAGCAAGTACCATCTTTTAACGTCTTTTGGTTTGACACGGCCGGGGATCGAACCTCGGACCACTACACCACGGAGGCGGTCGTGTGCAGTGTGTGCAGCGTGTAGCGTGTAAAGCGTGTGACCTGTTCAATGTGTGAACTGTGTGGCGTGCAAATATCTTATATATGTAGTGTCTCATTAATTAAGAATGTTGTTAGTGGGTAAGATATGTGCGGTGTGGGAACTTTGTGACGTCTTATAAACTGCCGGGCAAAAGAAGGTATACACCCATGTTTCAAGGTGGCAAAAAATGAAACAAACAAGAAATGGTAATTCGATGGTGATGTATTTGATATGAATACCATAGTTGTGTTTTGGACCTTAAGTTTGCAGTGCTTCGGCGACTGTTTTCAGTCAAGTAACGTTTTGATAACGTTTGTAATTTTGGGCTGAACCCAATCTTAAAGTACATACTTTCTTTTACCCGGCAGATTATCTACGATATGCAGTGTCTCACGTATGTTGAATGATGTTCCAGGGGCGATGTGTGAAGTGTGTAAAGTGTGTGAAGTGACCCGTGCAGTGTGTTAAGTGTAAAGTGTGTGAAGTGACATGTGCAATGTGTAAAGTGTGTGAAGTGACCTGTGCAATGTGTGAAGTGTGTGAATTGACCTGTGCAATGTGTGAAGTGTAAAGTGTGTGAAGTGACCTGTGCAGTGTGTGAATGTGTAAAGTGTGTGAAGTGACCTGTTCAATGTGTGAAGTGTAAAGTGTGTGAAGTGACCTGTTCAATGTGTGAAGTGTAAAGTGTGTGAAGTGACCTGTGCAATGTGTGAAGTGTACAGTGTGTGAAGTGACCTGTGCAATGTGTGAAGTGTAAAGTGACATGTGCAGTGTGTGAAGTGTAAAGTGACCTGTGCAGTGTGTGAAGTGACCTGTGCAGTGTGCGAAGTGTAAAGTTACCTGTGCAGTGTGTGAAGTGACCTGTGCAGTTTGTGAAGTGTAAAGTGTGTGAAGTGACCTGTGCAATGTGTGAAGTGTAAAGTGACCTGTACAATGTGTGAAGTGTAAAGTGTGTGAAGTGACCTGTGCAATGTGTGGAGTGTAAAGTGCGTGAAGTGACCCGTGCAGTGTGTGAAGTGTAAAGTGACCTGTGCAATGTGTGAAGTATAAAGTGTGTGAAGTGACCTGTTCAATGTGTGAAGTGTAAAGTGTGTGAAGTGACCTGTGCAATGTGTGAAGTGTAAAGTGTGTGAAGTGACATGTTCAATGTGTGAAATGTAAAGTGTGTGAAGTGATATGTGCAATGTGTGAAGTGTGTGAAGGGACATGTGCAATGTGTGTGAGTGAGTGAGTGAGTGAGTGAGTGAGTGAGTTGGGTTTAACGCCGCTTTTAACAGTATTCAGTTATATCGCGGCGTGTCAACTTAATGTGGGAGGAAAGCCCGAAGTGATGCAGGTCTAAGAGTGCAATGTGTGAAGTGTAAAGTGTGTGAAGTGACCTGTGCAATGTGTGAAGTGTGTGAAGTGACCTGTGCAATGTGTGAAGGGTAAAGTGTGTGAAGTGACCTGTGCAATGTGTGAAGTGTAAAGTGTGTGAAGTGACCTGTGCAATGTGTGAAGTGTAAAGTGTGTGAAGTGACATGTGCAATGTGTGAAGTGTGAAGTGTGTGAAGTGACCTGTGCAATGTGTGAAGTGTAAAGTGTGTGAAGTGACCTGCGCAATGTGTGAAGTGTGTGAAGTGACCTGTGCAATGTGTGAAGTGTAATGTGTGTGAAGTGACCTGTTCAATGTGTGAAAGGTAAAGTGTGTGAAGTGACCTGTGCAATGTGTGAAGTGTAAAGTGTGTGAAGTGACCTGTGCAATGTGTGAAGTGTAAAGTGACCTGTGCAGTGTGTGAAGTGTAAAGTGACCTGTGCAGTGTGTGAAGTGACCTGTGCAGTGTGCGAAGTGTAAAGTGACCTGTGCAGTGTGTGAATGTGTAAAGTGTGTGAAGTGACCTGTTCAATGTGTGAAGTGTAAAGTGTGTGAAGTGACCTGTTCAATGTGTGAAGTGTAAAGTGTGTGAAGTGACCTGTGCAATGTGTGAAGTGTAAAGTGACCTGTGCAGTGTGTGAAGTGTAAAGTGACCTGTGCAGTGTGTGAAGTGACCTGTGCAGTGTGCGAAGTGTAAAGTTACCTGTGCAGTGTGTGAAGTGTAAAGTGTGTGAAGTGACCTGTGCAGTTTGTGAAGTGTAAAGTGTGTGAAGTGACCTGTGCAATGTGTGAAGTGTAAAGTGACCTGTGCAATGTGTGAAGTGTAAAGTGTGTGAAGTGACCTGTGCAATGTGTGGAGTGTAAAGTGCGTGAAGTGACCCGTGCAGTGTGTGAAGTGTAAAGTGACCTGTGCAATGTGTGAAGTATAAAGTGTGTGAAGTGACCTGTTCAATGTGTGAAGTGTAAAGTGTGTGAAGTGACCTGTGCAATGTGTGAAGTGTAAAGTGTGTGAAGTGACATGTTCAATGTGTGAAATGTAAAGTGTGTGAAGTGATATGTGCAATGTGTGAAGTGTGTGAAGTGACATGTGCAATGTGTGTGAGTGAGTGAGTGAGTGAGTTGGGTTTAACGCCGCTTTTAACAGTATTCAGTTATATCGCGGCGTGTCAACTTAATGTGGGAGGAAAGCCCGAAGTGATGCAGGTCTCAGAGTGCAATGTGTGAAGTGTAAAGTGTGTGAAGTGACCTGTGCAATGTGTGAAGTGTGTGAAGTGACCTGTGCAATGTGTGAAGGGTAAAGTGTGTGAAGTGACCTGTGCAATGTGTGAAGTGTAAAGTGTGTGAAGTGACCTGTGCAATGTGTGAAGTGTAAAGTGTGTGAAGTGACATGTGCAATGTGTGAAGTGTAAAGTGTGTGAAGTGACCTGTGCAATGTGTGAAGTGTAAAGTGTTTGAAGTGACCAGTGGAATGTGTGAAGTGTGTGAAGTGACCTGTGCAATGTGTGAAGTGTAATGTGTGTGAAGTGACCTGTTCAATGTGTGAAAGGTAAAGTGTGTGAAGTGACCTGTGCAATGTGTGAAGTGTAAAGTGTGTGAAGTGACCTGTGCAATGTGTGAAGTGTAAAGTGTGTGAAGTGACCTGTGAAATGTGTGAAGTGTAAAGTGTGTGAAGTGACATGTGTATCGTCCGTGTTTCTGGCAAGGTTTTGTTTGTTTGTTGTTTAACGCCGCACCCTGTAATATTCCAGCTATATGACGGCGGTCTGTAAATAATGGAGTCTAGATCAGACAATCCAGTGCATTAACCAAGTCAGCGGGCCTGACCTCCCGATCTAGCTAGTCGCATCTTACAAGCATTTACCTTTTACGGCAACCATGGCTAACTAAAGACCTATTCTACCCCGGAGCTTCAAGGGTCGATGACAAGGTAGACATATGACGCAAAGGGCCTTCTTTGGGATAAATGACTGATTCACCGACAGCACCCGATTCACACAAGTTGCAGTGACACTGAGGACATCGCCAGCTACCAAGATGCATGCACTCACATGTGGATCTCGGAGACAAGCCGTTCGCTGCAAGGCGTGCTTCACTGTATTGATTCAGTGGACGGCCACAGCGAGGTATAAAATCATAAAAAAAACATTAATGTCGGCATATTTGTTCTCCACTTTTGGTTTCATTTTTTAAATGGAATCAGCTGGTAGGGTTTTAATCCGTATTGTTCCATCAATATCACGACAGGGGCTTCACACATTGTACTCACACGTTGTTGGGAATCGAACCTGTCGCCCCGACTCAACTGAGAAAATTGTTTCGCTGTGACAAGTCAGTAAAACAAGCAGATTTGACTTTAGAAAATGGACAAACTTGAGGAAAGAACTTGCAGAAAAAAGATTTAACACCAAATTCCATCTATGAGGTGAGGTGAGGTGAAATGGGGTTTTACGTCGCGTCCAAGATTATTGCACTTATATAGCGACGTGCATGCACGTGTGTGTGTGGCTGCTTGTACGGGCTGATGCCGATTTATAGTGCTAGCACACTGAGATACCATGCCGCAGTTTAACATGAATACCCCACTCAGACACAGTATACTGACTCCGAGCCGACCAGTCCTTGTTTTAGCCCCTTAATGCCGAGCGCGAGACAGGGTAACAACACGTACCATCTTTTAACGTCTTTTGGTATGACGCGGCCCGGGATCGAACCTCGGGCCTTCCGCTCTCCGGGCGGACACTCTATCACTAGACCACGGAAGCGGTCCCATCTATGAAGATGTGTGTACAACACTAAGGAAGATACCCCTTTCTATGACAGAGGCGGGCGGCAGAGTTTAAGCGCGGAAGGGAAAGCCTTGAAGTCGACACGTCAACAACACAAGCTTGATCCGGGGAATCCACGATACGGTGATGACAGACCGGCGAATGACTGAGCGCCATATTGCTTGTTCAGTAAGCATATCCCAGGGGAGAGATACATTCCACCATCAATGAAAGTTTGGCAATGAACAAAGCACCAGCTCGTTTAGGTCCAAAGCTTCTGACATCTGACTAAAAACGCACAACACGTCTCGTGATAATATTGCTTTGTTTGAAGCTGATCCATAAGGGTTCTTGCAACGATTTGTGACAATAGATGAAACCACTTCCAGCCCAAAGCCAAACTACAACCAAAACGGTAGAAGCATTTGACATCACCACCGGCAAAGGTCCCATCAGCTGGAACGGTTATGGCTTCCGTGTTCTGGGATGTCGAGGGCGCCATAATGGTGGACAGTCTTCCAAAGACAATGAACGGGATACGTGATGAAATTATGATTAAGAAAAAAAGTTGAAAACATGTGCGCCCTTCCACCAGCACAGTCACTGGCATGGCTACAATCTACATGTGTGGTTTGGAACCCCTTCAGCACCCACCCTATTCTCCTGATCTGGCCCCGTCAGACTTCCATCTGTGAAGAAATCTCCAGCCGGAACCCATTCCGTCTCGAACGATGACGTCATAGCAGCTGTGCCGACTGTTGGATAACATCCCCCCAACTTCGTCCGCAAAAGAGTATCAATGTGGTTGGGGATTGTGTTGAAAAGTATATTATTTTAATGTCTTCAGGTCAGATCTTTTTACGTGAGACCCAGAACCTATCAATCAGTCCTCGTGTATCTTGCCCCTACCACTCTACGTGAGTAAATTAGAAGCGGGGAACTATACGCCATTGACATATATCAAGTGCAGAGATGGCGAAGTTACCAACTTCCCAGTAGACAATACCATGTCCGCTTATAGTTCATTTTAACAACATCTCCCAGTTGATCTGATTAGCGTTATGGAAAGTATGGGGCACTCCGGGGAAGCAGGTGGCTGAGCTGTCATGTACGACATGTGTGCATCGGGTTCAAATCCAAGGGGGTTTAGATTCAATTAGTAAGCAACAATCACTCATAGTCAAATCCCAACCGACGCGCTCGGCTCGCCTACCTGATTCAGCGCTCGTGATGTAAACCGTCAGCGTATGTATGTATACCATATGTATGGTTATTCATACTGAACATGATAGATGGAAGCGGAGTGATATAAAGGGCAAGGGGTAAATAGGCATTACCACCCCACCGTCTGTGGAATAAACTACATATGTATTGTTATTTGTAGTCTTGCCCCGTCAGCAGCCATCGTGAGACACGCGCCGGTGCAGTATGGTGGACTTGCAGGCTAGACTGTCTCACAGTCCCGGAACCATATTATTTTCCCTTTTCGCCTATCCATTATTTAGGGTTATAGCATTACATTATAAACCCCCAGTGATGCATTACCATTGTAACAACAGGTTGTTCTTTTCTCCGAAAATCCCTCTGCCCACGGGATTCTCGAGCTGTGCGCTTTTGACTGAGAACTTTCGAGTGCTACAATTGAAATTTCAGAATGACAGTTATGCCATGTAAACAAAAAAGCATCTTCATATCTGTCGGTTTATAAGTCAGATATAAACCTTCTCCTATGGCTATCCGTGAAAATATTGCACTCCAGCGCAGGAAAAGCCCTTGGGCCTACGGCCCGCGGGCTTTTTCTTTGCCGGACTGCATTATTTTCACGGATGGCCCGCGGAGGCGGTTTATATCCTATACATATAGACAAACATATAGTCTATGAAGTCTTTTGTTACACAATACACTTCTCTCCTCTAAAATGATGACAAATCATTTTCCTGATGATGACTGGAATTGATATGGCTAGAGCTGGCTAAGAATGTTTTTTATATATATCTAGATTGGTTTGTTTGTTTTTCATAAAATATATATATTTCAGTCATGGAGCAGGACTACCCTAAATAGAGCGAGTCTAGATTTTCCACAGGCTCTGAAATTCCATTTCACAGGGGCTCCTTTTCAGTTTATATGTAGTTGCTTGTTTCTGTCAAAACTCTATATTTTCAGAGACTAAGCGTCAGTCTAAGACGCGGTATATATGGTTCCATTTAACCCGGCCATTTAGAAGGGCACTGGATGTTGTGACAGTTAAAGTGCTGTTAACGTTACGGCCATATAACTTGATGTTTCCGTGACGTTTCCTAATAAGGGTCGACTGAGTTTAGTTGCAATTTATGAATATCACATGTCAAATTACTTCTGACACCGTGTGATCGAACAATTTGATGACGTCACCGTCTTTCACAAAATGACTGTCTATCGACGGAACTGGTCGAAATTTGCCGAGTTTGACTGACGTTCGGAGTCTGTTATCGAAATCGAGACGTAATGAAGCGACGCTGCATTCCTCGACGCATGGTTTTCCGATAATTATCCAAGTAAATCTTGCTTGGTTGTCAATCACCTCGAAACGAAGCTTATTTAATGCGAACCATTACGACCATTACTGGGAAACAGCCGCTGGCGCTTTGAAACCTTGTTACAAACCTATCACATACTCCGGCCCTTCAAGGACCCTCCGAGATCCAACGTGTGCATCTCCCAGTTCGGCAGTAGATAAACCCGAGAAAGGATAAAACGTTCCCGTCTGAAATTTACCCGATAGTGAACCTAATTCATGACTGCAATTTTCAGATGAAACGTGCACCTTAGCAAACAAACAGGAGAGCATGCCTATATATCTGATTTCCATAGAAACCAACCACGGCAGTAATAACGATTTTCTAGGCATCACAGAACCCCGAATATACGAGCCATTGCAAATAAGTGGAAGTCAATGTGCAGTATAATCTGTTTTTTACGGATCTGAGGCAAATAACGGTCGCTGTGAAGCAAACCACTGGTCTGGAATCGGGAATAGATGTGTGTACATAATGGTAACGGGTATGTCGATAAACGTTGCCCTAGTAATCAGTCACATCCAACTGCTCATCGTTCGTGAGCGCTGTGGTTAAATATACAGACGCAGAGCCATCTTGCTTCAGCTGCTGCTTGGTATATTTCATCCCAACCTCGGGGCTTTCATTGTATCTGTCGCTATATAACGCGAAGGCTGTCAACAATGGAAACAGGTCAGCGTAAAGATAACGAAACAACAGGTGCCTCGTTATAAAACCAATCAGGTATAATGTATATTACAGAATACTGAAAACACCATTGTTGATAGTATTAAGCGTTTTAGGTTTTCAGATGACATTCAGAAGATCAAGATTGGTAAAAATGTTACACAAAATGAATGGACAAATAGGTTAAGAAGGTTACAATTAATACTAATTAATACCGCTGTCTTACTTTCTATTCAACCGGGGTGGTCGGGTAGCCCAGTGGTTAAAGCGTTCGATCGTCACGCCGAAGACCCGGGTTCGATTCCCGACATGGGTACATTGTGTGAAGCCCATTTCTGGTGTCCCCCGCCGTGATATTGCTGGAATATTGCTAAAAGCGGCGTAAAACCATACTAACTTCTATTCAACCTGTATGATAAACACACATGCTATTTTGGGTTGTATATTTTGGTCAAATACGGATTATTCTGCGAAATCCTCAACAAGGGCAGGTATCTTGATTAGCATTCCAGCCAATATATACAATCTCAAAATGATCCGATAGAGGAATTGTCAATTTGGATTTAGGACTAGAAATAACAGATAGGCATAGAACCACAGTTAAACGTTATGTGTGTTTGTTGTTTTACGCCGCACTCTGTAAATTTCAAATCTATATGACGGCGGTCCTTATATAATAACGTCTGAACCAGACGTCCAGTGATCATCCAGCATCGATCTGCGCAATTTGGATACGAGTGATATGCATCAACCAAATCAGCGAGCTTGATCACCCGATGACGTTACTGAGTCGCCTCTTACAAGCATAGGGGCGGTCGGGTAGCCTAGTGGTTAAAGCGTTCGCTCGTCACGCCGAAGACCCGGGTTCGATTCCCGACATGGGTACAATGTGTGAAGCCTATTTCTGGTGTCCCCCGCTGTGATATTGCTGGAATATTGCGAAAAGCGGCGTAAAACCATACTCACTCACTCACTTACAAGCATGGGTTGCTGAACACCAACCTTAACCCGGAGCTTTTCGAAACGTTATAAACATTGACACCACCATGGTTATATGTATGTTTTGTGAAAACAATATTTTGCATGTATTTGGACGCAATATATTGATATGTGAAGAGATTCTTCCGCTGTCGAAGTATACAAACATTCTGTCAACAAGAAAATATCGCTCTACGTGGCCACTGAAAGAATCTGACACTTTGTGAAAACATACATATGAGTCAGGAGACTTTCACAGGAGGGGGTCGGGGTGGGTTGGGGACTCATGGATCTGGGTGTGGTATTATTCGGAGATCGGGGAGGAGGTTGGGGCAGTTAGAGTGTGTGAGTGAGTTTGGTTTAACGCCGCCTTTAGCAATATTCCAGCAATATTACGACGGAGGAAACCAGAAATGGGCTTCACATATTATACCCTCGGGGAATCGAACTCGGGCCTTCGGCGTGACGAGCGAACGCTTTAACTACTAGACTACCCCACCAATCGTGGGCTGTTAGAACGCCTACACGTTGACAATAGGCCATGCTTAATACATGTAGTTTTCGTATGTCAACCACAAAACGTCATCAATTCGGATTCACCACGCTTGTCTTAGCATGAGTAGAATCAACAGCACGTTTCTAACTGATCTACATGTGTACCACACTTAGGGTGCATCTTGGGACGGGTAGTTAACAAATCGTTGCTAAACTCTAATCTACTAAGGGGCGACTAACGGGATCGGGTGGTCAGGCTCGCTGACTTGGTTGATTAATGTCATCGCGTCCCTATTGCGTGGATCGATGCTCATAATGTCAATATCTGGATTGTCTGGTTAAGACTTGATTATTTACAGACCGCCTTCAAATAGCTGGAATATTGCTGAGTGCAGCGTTAAACAACAAATAACAACAACAACAACTAATCTACTAGAATTGTCTTCGCAAGTGTAGAATCACCAATATTTTGTTAAACTTATCCATGCTTGGTTTAGCATGGGTAGGTTCATTAACACGTAGCTAAACTCTTATCTACCGGAGTTGTCTTAGCGAGGTTAGACGGAACAACACTGAGCTAAACTTTACTCTACCAACACTTGTCTTACTTTTGGTAAATTCAACGGTTTGCTAAACTTTGGTCCGCTACACTTGTCTTAGATGGGGAGAATCAACAACGCGTTGCTGAACTTAGGTATACCACACTTGCATTAGCATATGAGAATCAACAACGCGTTGCTAAACTTAGGTCTACCACACTTGCATTAGCATGTGAGAATCAACAACGCGTTGCTAAACTTAGATCTACCACACTTGCATTAGCATATGAGAATCAACAACGCGTTGCTAAACTTAGGTCTACCACACTTGCATTAGCATATGAGAATCAACAACGCGTTGCTAAACTTAGATCTACCACACTTGCATTAGCATATGAGAATCAACAACGCGTTGCTAAACTTAGGTCTACCACACTTGCATTAGCATATGAGAATCAACAACGCGATGCTAAACTTAGATCTACCACACTTGCATTAGCACATGAGAATCAACAACGCATTGCTAAACTTAGATCTACTACACTTGCATTAGCATATAAGCATCAACAACGCGTTGCTAAACTTAGGTCTACCACACTTGCAATAGCATATGAGAATCAACAACGCGTTTCTAAACTTAGATCTACCACACTTGCATTAGCATATGAGAATCAACAACGCGTTGCTAAACTTAGATCTACCACACTTGCATTAGCATATGAGAATCAACAACGCGTTTCTAAACTTAGGTCTACCACACTTGCATTAGCATATGAGAATCAACAACGCGTTGCTGAACTTAGATCTACCACACTTGCATTAGCATATGAGAATCAACAACGCGTTGCTAAACTTAGGTCTACCACACTTGCATTAGCATATGAGAATCAACAACGCGTTGCTAAACTTAGATCTACCACACTTGCATTAGCATATGAGAATCAACAACGCGTTGCTAAACGTAGGTCTACCACACTTGCATTAGCATATGAGAATCAACAACGCGATGCTAAACTTAGATCTACCACACTTGCATTAGCACATGAGAATCAACAACGCATTGCTAAACTTAGATCTACTACACTTGCATTAGCATATAAGCATCAACAACGCGTTGCTAAACTTAGGTCTACCACACTTGCATTAGCATATGAGAATCAACAACGCGTTTCCAAACTTAGATCTACCACACTTGCATTAGAATATGAGAATCAACAACGCGTTGCTAAACTTAGATCTACCACACTTGCATTAGCATATGAGAATCAACAACGCGTTTCTAAACTTAGGTCTACCACACTTGCATTAGCATATGAGAATCAACAACGCGTTGCTGAACTTAGATCTACCACACTTGCATTAGCATATGAGAATCAACAACGCGTTGCTAAACTTAGGTCTACCACACTTGCATTAGCATATGAGAATCAACAACGCGTTGCTAAACTTAGGTCTACCACACTTGCATTAGCATATGAGAATCAACAACGAGTTGCTAAACTTAGGTCTACCACACTTGCATTAGCATATGGGAATCAACAACGCGTTGCTAAACTTAGGTCTACCACACTTGCATTAGCATATGAGAATCAACAACGCGTTGCTAAACTTAGGTCTACCACACTTGCATTAGCATATGAGAATCAACAACGCGTTGCTAAACTTAGGTCTACCACACTTGCATTAGCATATGAGAATCAACAACGAGTTGCTAAACTTAGGTCTACCACACTTGCATTAGCATATGAGAATCAACAACGCGTTGCTAAACTTAGGTCTACCACACTTGCATTAGCATATGAGAATCAACAACGCGTTGCTAAACTTAGGTCTACCACACTTGCATTAGCACATGAGAATCAACAACGCATTGCTAAACTTAGGTCTACCACACTTGCATTAGCATATGAGAATCAACAACGCATTGCTAAACTTAGGTCTACCGCACTTGCATTACCATATGAGAATCAACAACGCGTTTCTAACCCTATTTACAAGAACATTCTGGTTAAGTGGAGCTTCAGTGTTGCTGGTGATGATCACGACCCACGCGGCTACCGCGGCTCTGCTCTGCGCTCAAGCAGATAGGCGGTATGGAATTATACTGTAAACTCCCAGGTTCAAAACACCAAACCAACAGAGACTTGATCCTAACATTCTGCAACATTAGGAGGGTCATTGTGATCAAGGAGCTGCCTTATAATGAATGATGTGTAGCTGATTACGGCAGCGGGGCGGTCTGGTAAGCAGATTACTGCTGTACTGGCTACTCAAACAGACAACAGCGGGAGCAACACACACATGTAACACGAGTATGTGTCTTCTTTAATTCCATCATAACACGAACCAGTGTAATAGGAAAATATTCCACTTTTGACATTAATTTCCGTGTGCTACTGCCTTCCTGTAAACGAAATAATAATAGCATGGGGTAGCATATCGAATCGGACCTCCAGAAATATGACTGCGCATGTAACAAGACTGAAGCAATTACCGTCCCCGTGCAGTCGCTCTCGGTCAGTCTGATTCGCAATATGACCACGTGCACGACGCCAGCGTGTGGAACTTGACCACCGTTTACATTATTGAAAGGAGGCCACATTTCAGTTGTCTGTGGTGTTATATATGGAATGTTGTTAATTAAATGAAATACAAGGTACGCGTAGCGTTGTTGATCGAAATATGAATTCCTTTCGTCCTGTTACGTACAAGGATTAATGGGTTGTTGCTGTGTATGTCCCATGACGTAAGGAGATGGGTCTTCATCCTTGTTTTCCATTAGGGTTCTAATCCACGATTCACGCCATCACTGATGCAGACACAACATTTCTGTGGTAAGACGAGTACAAATCGCCATTGTTTTGATGTCATGCTTGTATTGGTTTCTGAATGCATTCATTGGCGACTTTACCATATCCCTGTGTCTGGAACAATATTCCAGCAGCTCCAGCCTTTGGTGTCTAGATTTCACAACTTTTAAGGTATAGTCGAGCATGCCCTTTCTACAAAGATTTCAAAGACCGTCATAGGACTCTTGCTCAAAGGTTGTTTAATCAGGGCTACGCCATTCAAGGCCTCAGTAAAGCTTCAATCAAGTTTCGGGGTACATGTGGAGGGCATTCAATTTTTGACGCATCGGTGAATAACATCATGTTCGATGCAATTCCCTATATTCTACCACCTGCTCCAGTCTTGTTGTTTTCTGAGTTGGCTTGTGTTTGTTATGGGTACCGTCGGTATGGCAGGATACGCCCACCTTTTCACGAGCAACTAATATTATCACTATTTGATAGTGACACATAAACAGATGCTTTTGATTTAGCTGAAATCGTACAATGTACTCTGCTTTTGGTAGAGAATTCTTATGATAATGGAAATGAGGAAGATAATTTATGGATGTCAACTTCTTTATTATGAGTGAGTGAGTATGGTTTTACGCTGCCTTTAGTAATATTTCAGCAATATCACGGCAAGGAACATCAGAAATTGGCTTCACACATTGTACCCATGTCGGGAATCGAACCCTGGTCTTCGGCGTGACAAGCGTCTTCAGTGCGTTTCAAAACTTTTATGGAAAAAGTTTTGTCGCTTTAATAGAAACCGGGACTCTGGTATATAATAGGTTCCTAATAACCGATGCTTGTCGTACGAGGAATGGATCTGGTGGTCAAGCTCGGTGAATTGGTTGCGTGTCATCGTACCCCGATGGAGTCGGACGTTGGTCATAATATCAATCACTGGACTTATTAACAGGCGGCCGTTACATAGTTGAAAACATTGCGGAGTGCGGCGTTTATAACAAAAGAAAAGCAAATCTTTCAACATAACATTATATACTGAGGGTACAACATTGAAACTAGCGCCATTGTGATTGTGCTTTTGGTAAAATCAAAGGAATTCAGGTAAAGCGGACATGATGTAAACGGCCATTTAAAGAATACCTCTGAAAAGCGCGTGCAAACCATGTCTGATCCCCGTTCCTGAAAACGATCATGTCCTTTCTGAGTGAGTGAGTGAGTGAGTATGGTTTTACGCCGCTTTTAGCAATATTCCAGCAATATCACGGCGGGGGACACCAGAAATGGGCTTCACACATTGTACCCATGTCGGGAATCGAACCCGGGTCTTCAGCGTGACGAGCTAACGCTTTAACCACTAGGCTACCCGACCGCCCCATGTCCTTTATGAAGGGGCCGGTCGTATAGCTTGAACATTGATAAGATGCGGAGCTGAGCAATAAACAATTGATAGGATAGGACTTAAATAATGATCAACGGAGAAAGTTGCGTCTAACACTCCTTTAAGCATTATTCCAGCCATTCACGCCGTGAGACATCTGGGTTCGAACCCCGGTTCGCCCTGATTGTTTCTAGGTTGCTTAGCACCATACCTGTGCTCGTGGGTTTCACCAAGATGGTAAACGTCTGAGACCTGCATCACTTCGGGCTTCCTTCTACATAAAACTTAACTCTATTGCATACATACCAACTTCCCGTTGAAATAATGCCGATGCGACGTTAAATTTTAACTCACTCACTCCTTCATTAAGCTGACACACCAGGAGTTACTGGAAATCTGTTCAAAGCGGCGTTAAACCAAATTCCCTCACACCTGAGACATCACGAATGGGCTTCAAATGTTTTAACCACTGAGCTAGACCTGACTGAACGTAGAGAGCAGATAATCATTTGTTAAACGTTACCAATGCCCCAACCGCACTGATAATTAAGTGACTGACAAGAAACAGAATATTCACCACCAAAAAGCAAATCTGAAGCATTCCGAACGAGTTTAAGCGTCCGCAAAACGTTACGTTGCAGCTCTCATCCATATGTACATATTAATACAATGCGGCAATAACACAGTTAACGCTTGGGTTTGCGCTGGATGGGATGCATAATCGAGCCTTCATTTTGTTTTTTAACTCACATGGGCAATAAGCCCAACTGGCTTAATGTCATGGCGTGATTGTCCGTCGTCCGTCATCACCTCCTTTGAAGCCGATTGACTGATAATGATGAATCTTGGCAACAAAGTGAGAGAGCCATGTGGGTAAAGTTTTGATTCGACACGCCAAAGGTCCAGGTTCAATTTCCTATTGTACACGGTGTGTATAACCCATTCATGGTCTTCTCCGTCGTAAAGTGGTCGGAATATTGGCAAAATCGGTGTGAAACCACGACACCAATGTCCGATAAAATGGAGTCGTCGAATTGTAGTTAATATTAAAGAGAAAGGAAAATTATTAGAACTAAAAAACGGTTTGAACACTATATTCTCACGAACCAACGGTCCAGAAATCGAATTATTCTTTATAAGCGTTTCCCACGAACAGTTTATATCATTTACCAGATCATTGCAAAATAGAAAGTTGTTCGAGTGTCCCTCTCTAAGGAATCGTAGCTAGAAATGTGTGGGTGTTTGCGAACACGAGGTGAATAAAATTTAAAACGGAAAAAATATTAGTTTAAGCTATTTTGCCAGAAAAAATATCAAACTGCGAAAGCAAAACTGTATTCAGCATTCAACATTGTAGATGGTGTTGCCCAAAAAAATACATTTTCGTTTCTCCAGGAAAGTGCAGACTGAATTTGTTAAAAACCATACATATGTGGAAGCTACCATAGGGAGTTTTAAATTGTAATAGGTATTTTTTTTAAGAAACTGAAAAATAGAATCAATAAGGTGTTAAGCTGTTCTCACCAAAATCGGACCCGAGATAGTTGAAGTTAGCTTGAATGATTGACAATACGTAGTTTCAAGTTTCTTAAAAGCATCGCGGTAGACAATATAACGCCAGTCCGTTTGTCTGTTGTTTAACGCGCGCGCGCACAACTCAGCAATATTCCAACTATATAGTGCCGGTATGTTTGTTTTGTTTGTTTTTTCGTTGTATAACGCCACACTACTCACCACTTCACATCGCTGTATGACGGCGGCCTGTAACTAATGGAGTCTGGACCAAACAATCCAGTGATTGATATTGTGCGCAACGACCCACGCCGTCCGGATACGATGACATGCCATCAACGTCTCCGAGTCTGACCACCTGATCAATATCTTCGATTAACAGGACTCCCGAAAGGGAGACAAACATGAGATACAGGGACCTGCCCACAGGGAGACAAACATGATATATAGGGACCTACCCACAGGGAGACGAACATGAGATATAGGGACCTACACACAGGGAGACAAACATGAGATACAGGGACCGACCCACAGGGAGAGAAACATGAGATATAGGGACCGACCCACAGGGAGACAAACATGAGATACAGGGATCGACCCACAGGGAGAGAAACATGAGATATAGGGACCGACCCACAGGGAGACAAACATGAGATACAGGGACCTACCCACAGGGAGACAAGCATGAGATACAGGGGCCGACCCACAGGGAGACGAACATGAGATATAGGGACCTACACACAGGGAGACAAGCATGAGATACAGGGACCGACTCACAGGGAGACAAACATGAGATACAGGGACCGACCCACAGGGAGACAAGCATGAGATACAGGGACCGACTCACAGGGAGACAAGTATGAGATACAAGGACCGACCCACAGGGAGACAAGCATGAGATACAGGGACCGACTCACAGGGAGACAAGTATGAGATACAGGGACCGACCCACAGGGAGAGAAACATGAGATACAGGGACCGACCCACAGGGAGACAAACATGAGATACAGGGACCTACCCACAGGGAGACAAGCATGAGATACAGGGACCGACTCACAGGGAGACAAGTATGAGATACAGGGACCGACCCACAGGGAGACAAACATGAGATACAGGGATCTTCCCACAGGGAGACAAGCATCAGATACAGGGACCTACCCACAGGGAGACAAGCATGAGATATAGGGACCGACCCACAGGGGGACAAGCATGAGATACAGGGGCCGACCCACAGGGAGAGAAACATGAGATATAGGGACCGACCCACAGGGAGACAAACATGAGATACAGGGACCGACCCACAGGGAGAGAAACATGAGATATAGGGACCGACCCACAGGGAGACAAACATGAGATACAGGGACCGACCCACAGGGAGACAAGCATGAGATACAGGGGCCGACTCACAGGGAGACAAACATGAGATACAGGGACCTACCCACAGGGAGACAAGCATGAGATACAGGGACCTACCCACAGGGAGACAAACATGAGATACAGGGACCTACCCACAGGGAGACAAACATGAGATACAGGGACCGACTCACAGGGAGACAAGCATGAGATACAGGGACCGACCCACAGGGAGACAAGCATGAGATACAGGGACCGACTCACAGGGAGACAAGTATGAGATACAAGGACCGACCCACAGGGAGACAAGCATGAGATACAGGGACCGACCCACAGGGTGACAAGCATGAGATACAGGGACCGACTCACAGGGAGAGAAACATGAGATACAGGGACCGACCCACAGGGAGACAAGCATGAGATACAGGGACCGACTCACAGGGAGACAAGTATGAGATACAGGGACCGACCCACAGGGAGAGAAACATGAGATACAGGGACCGACCCACAGGGAGACAAGCATGAGATATAGGGACCGACTCACAGGGAGACAAGTATGAGATACAGGGACCGACTCACAGGGAGACAAGTATGAGATACAGGGACCGACCCACAGGGAGAGAAACATGAGATACAGGGACCGACTCACAGGGAGACAAGTATGAGATACAGGGACCGACTCACAGGGAGACAAGTATGAGATACAGGGACCGACCCACAGGGAGAGAAACATGAGATACAGGGACCGACCCACAGGGAGACAAGCATGAGATACAGGGACCGACTCACAGGGAGACAAACATGAGATACAGGGACCGACCCACAGGGAGACAAGCATGAGACACAGGGACCGACTCACAGGGAGACAAGTATGAGATACAGGGACCGACCCACAGGGAGAGAAACATGAGATACAGGGACCGACCCACAGGGAGACAAACATGAGATACAGGGACCTACCCACAGGGAGACAAGCATGAGATACAGGGACCGACTCACAGGGAGACAAGTATGAGATACAGGGACCGACTCACAGGGAGACAAACATGAGATACAGGGATCTTCCCACAGGGAGACAAGCATGAGATACAGGGACCTACCCACAGGGAGACAAGCATGAGATACAGGGACCGACCCACAGGGAGACAAGCATGAGATATAGGGACCGACCCACAGGGGGACAAGCATGAGATACAGGGGCCGACCCACAGGCCACAGGGAGACAAGCATGAGATACAGGGGCCGACCCACAGGCCACAGGGAGACAAACATGAGATACAGGGACCGACCCACAGGGAGACAAGCATGACATACAGGGACCGACCCACAGGAGGACAAGCATTAGATACAGGGACCTGCCCACAGGGAGACAAGCATGAGATCCAGGGACCTACCCACAGGGAGACAAGCATCAGATACAGGGGCCGACCCACAGGCCACAGGGAGACAAACATGAGATACAGGGACCGACCCACAGGGAGACAAGCATGACATACAGGGACCTACCCACGGGGAGACAAGCATGATATACAGGGACCTCGCCACAGGGAGAGAAACATGAAATACAGGGACCTACTCACAGGAAACAAACATGAGATATAGGGACCTGCTCACGGGGAGACAAGCATGAGATACAGGGACCTACCCACAGGGAGACAAGCATGAGATATAGGGACCGACCCACAGGGAGACAAGCATCAGATACAGGGGCCGACCCACAGGCCACAGGGAGACAAACATGAGATACAGGGACCGACCCACAGGGAGACAAGCATGACATACAGGGACCTACCCACGGGGAGACAAGCATGATATACAGGGACCTCGCCACAGGGAGAGAAACATGAAATACAGGGACCTACTCACAGGAAACAAACATGAGATATAGGGACCTGCTCACGGGGAGACAAGCATGAGATACAGGGACCTACCCACAGGGAGACGTACGGGAACACGACCTCTGTCAGTGTTGATTTTCCTCCAGGTTCTCAGATGTTCTGGTGCTAAACACCATGCCAAACGGAACCTCTGGTGGTCATCTGCCAGCAGGAGGTGCTTGATGACTCTCCTGGACGCCATTCATTCTGCTCTCAGGCGGTTCCTTGGGTTTCTGCATGGTGGGCAGACGTCGATTACGTAGCCATTATCGCTTCGAGGACGAGACTCTTTGTAAATGGATATCGTCGCACTAATCGACGTAGTGCCCTATCCCAGACCACTGTTCTACGCTATTTAAGCAAAGTCGAACAATATCATGGCTGGGGAATGAAACTCTAGCATTTGGCGTGACGAACGAACGCTAAAACAAGGCCACACCACCGCATTTGTTAAAAAACACTTTTGCAACAATTGAATCACACTATTGAACATGCAGCGTACGTTCACCTCCCTGCATCATTCGACGTCATATGAACCACGTTCGTCATTTCTCAGGTTTAGAAAATAGCTAGAGTTTGTTTGTTTGTTTGTTTGTTGCTTGCAATATTCCAGCTATATGACGGCGGTCTTTATATAATCGAGTCTGGATCAGACAGTCCAGTGGTGAGCATCGATCCACGCAGTTGGAATACAATGACATGCATCAACCAAGTCACCGAGCCTGACCATCCGATCCCGTATTTCGCCTCTTAGGACAAGCATGGGTTGCTGAAGACCTATTCTAACCCGGATCTTCACGGGTCAAATAGCTAGCGATGATGTTAAAGAGTCATGGGAGATAGTCAGATTATATTCTGGTACAAAGTTATGACGAAAGGGGTTGGTGTTGCCAATACTAGTATTGAGAGAGTTACTTTAACAGTGATCGAGCTAGCGATTGAGGTGTTACTGTAAGAGTGACGTCATTGAGAGAGTTACTTTAACAGTGATCGAGCTAGCGATTGAGGTGTTACTGTAAGAGTGACGTCATTGAGAGAGTTACTTTAACAGTGATCGAGCTAGCGATTGAGGTGTTACTGTAAGAGTGTCGCGATTGAGAGAGTTACTTTAACAGTAATCGAGCTAGCGATTAAGGTGTTACTGTAAGAGTGACGTCATTGAGAGAGTTATTTAAACAGTGATCGAGCTAGCGATTAAGGTGTTACTGTAAGAGTGACGCGATTGAGAGAGTTACTTTTATAGTGATCGAGCTAGCGATTGAGGTGTTACTGTAAGAGTGACGCGATTGAGAGAGTTACTATAACAGTGATCGAGCTAGCGATTAAGGTGTTACTGTAAGAGTGACGTCATTGACAGAGTTACTTTAACAGTGATCGATCTAGCGATTGAGATGTTACTGTAAGAGTGACGTTATTGAGAGAATTACTTTAAGAATGATCGAGCTAGCGATTGAGGTGTTACTGTAAGAGTGACGTCATTGACAGAGTTACTTTGATATTGATCGAGCTAGCGATTAAGGTGTTACTGTAAGAGTGACACGATTGAGAGAGTGACTTTAAGAGTGATCGAGCTAGCGATTGAGGTGTTACTTTAAGAGTGTCGCGATTGAGAGAGTTACTTTAACAGTGATCGAGCTAGCGATTGAGGTGTTACTGTAAGAGTGACACGATTGAGAGAGTTACTTTAACAGTGATCGAGCTAGCGATTAAGGTGTTACTGTAAGAGTGTCGCGATTGAGAGAGTTACTTTAACAGTGATCGAGCTAGCGATTAAGGTGTTACTGTAAGAGTGACGTCATTGAGAGAGTTATTTAAACAGTGATCGAGCTAGCGATTAAGGTGTTACTGTAAGAGTGACGCGATTGAGAGAGTTACTTTTATAGTGATCGAGCTAGCGATTGAGGTGTTACTGTAAGAGTGACGGGATTGAGAGAGTTACTATAACAGTGATCGAGCTAGCGATTAAGGTGTTACTGTAAGAGTGACGCGATTGAGAGAGTTACTTTTATAGTGATCGAGCTAGCGATTGAGGTGTTACTGTAAGAGTGACGTCATTGAGAGAGTTACTTTGATAGTGATCGAGCTAGCGATTAAGGTGTTACTGTAAGAGTGACGCGATTGAGAGAGTTACTTTAACAGTGATCGAGCTAGCGATTGAGGTGTTACTGTAAGAGTGACGTCATTGAGAGAGTTACTTTAACAGTGATCGATCTAGCGATTGAGGTGTTACTGTAAGAGTGACGTTATTGAGAGAATTACTTTAAGAATGATCGAGCTAGCGATTGAGGTGTTACTGTAAGAGTGACGTCATTGAGAGAGTTACTTTGATAGTGATCGAGCTAGCGATTAAGGTGTTACTGTAAGAGTGACGTCATTGACAGAGTTACTTTAACAGTGATCGAGCTAGCGATTGAGGTGTTACTGTAAGAATGACGCGATTGAGAGAGTGACTTTAACAGTGATCGAGCTAGCGATTGAGGTGTTACTGTGAGAGTGACGTCATTGAGAGAGTTACTTTAATAGTGATCGAGCTAGCGATTAAGGTGTTACTGTAAGAGTGACGCGATTGAGAGAGTTACTTTAACAGTGATCGATCTAGCGATTGAGGTGTTACTGTAAGAGTGACGTTATTGAGAGAATTACTTTAAGAATGATCGAGCTAGCGATTGAGGTGTTGCTGTAAGAGTGACGCGATTGAGAGAGTTATTTTAAGAGTGATAGCAGTATGTGCCATATCCCTGACAATAATGATCTAACAGTTAACATTCCTATTCTAGCACAAGGAATATCAAGTCACATAAACCAGCTCGAGAATAATAAATCCCCTGGGCCTGATGGTATTGCTTCTGAATTTTTAAAGTACACAAATTTTAGTTGGTATATTTAACAAAATCTTTGAGAGTGGTAACTTTCCAAATGTTTAGGGAAAAGGTATAATCTGTCCTCTGTTAATGTCTGGTGATATGAATGATGCCAACAATTATAGAGGTATATCACTCATTGAAACCATATGCAAAGTGTTTACATCTATTCTTAATGCTAGACTTCAGAGGTGGTGTGATGATAACAATATCATTGATGAATCTCAAGCTGGATTTAGACCCAACTATTCCACGACAGATGATATATTTTCACTGCAGGCCATTATCAAAAAGTATGCATTTGAAACGAAAGGAAGGTTCTACTGCTTAATTGTAGATTTCTCAAAAGGTTTTGATAATGTTGATCACAATATGGTGTTACAGAGTTTGGCTGATATTGGTGTCTGCGGAAAGTTTTTGTCTATTATCACATCAATGTACGATAAAGTGTGTGCCTGTGTTAGAACACCTACTTGGTTATCCAAATACTAAAAGTGTAATATAGGTACCCGCCAAGGATGCATCCTCAGCCCTCAGATGTTTTTAATATTCATAAATAAACTTGCAAATTTTATGGAAAATTATGGAGGACAAACCGTCTTTATTACTAAAGACTGCTCAGCAATATATGCACTTATGTTTGCTGATGACGTGTCATCTATTGATGATACACCTTTAAATTTACAAAAGAAGATCAATGCCTTGGAACATTTTTGCAATACCACAGGCATGAAGGTAAACTTGAAGAAAACTCAAGTTATGGTATTTAGAAATGGCGGACCCCTAAGACATTGTGAAAAATGGAAATTTAATAGTGTATATATTGAATCTGTGTCGTTTTATAGATATTTGGGTATTGTGTTCACGCCCAAACTTGTTTGGACTAAGGCACTAAATACTCTTGCTGCACAGAGTAACAAGCCCATTATGACATTATATAGATATCAAAAGAAAGTTGGTAATATACCCTGTCAAGATTTATTTAAGATATTTGATGCAATGATTGTCCCTATTGTCTGTTACGGCGCAGAAGTATGGGGCATCTCATATTGTAAAATTATTGAAGATGTACAGAATAAAATGTGTAAATGGTTTCTAAATACAGGTAAAACAACAAACAATGCAATGGTTTTAGGAGAGTGCGGTAGAGCCCATCTCCAACTTGTGTATATCACAAGGGCCATCAAGTATTTGTGCAGGCTACTGCGTTTGGACGAGCACAGACTGCCTCGCCAATGCTATTTAATGCTCAAACCACTGGACCATTCTGGTCGCACCACATGGGCTACTCACATTAAGAATATTTTGTTTAAATTTGGTTTTGGATATGTATGATTAACACAAGATGTTGGCAATGTGAAGATATTTATTCATCTTTTTAAACAAAGATTATTTGACAACCTTCAACAATCATGGTGTAGTTCTATCAATAGTATATCTGATACTTTTTATCATAAACATTTTAAATTCCTGTTAAATGTAGAAAAATATCTTACACTCCCCATACCAGTACATCTGAGAATATGCATGACTCGTTTCAGATGTAGCAAGTTTAAACTTGCAGTTGTCTTGGGGAGATACACAAATGTCCCATACACTAAACGATTATGTAAATATTGTATAGAAAATGGTATATCTTTTACGGAAGATGAATTTCATGTTTTGCTTGTATGTGAGCGTTATTCAGCCCTAAGAAATATGTATCTTTAACAGTATATTAAGTTTCAAACTGTAACATCTTTTACTGAAATTATTTCATTAGAAAACTTTGATGTTGTATATAACACATGTTTATATCTATATAAAGTCCAACGGCTAAGGGGGGCAAGGGTGGCAAGGGTGGCCCAGTTGTCTAAGGCCCCGCGATTTGCTGTGCAGAGTTGCGTCCCTTGGGCACGCCAGAAACCTATGATTGTGGGTTGGAATCCCGGTTTGCCCCGATTATGTTTCTAGGTTTGTCAACACCATGCCCGTGCTCGTGGGTTTCACCGAATTGGTCAACGTTTGAGACCTGCATCACTTCGGGCGTTCCTCCCACATTAAGCTGACACGCCGGGATATAACTTGATTACTGTTAAAAGTGGCGCTAAACCCAACTCACTCACAACAACGGCTAAGAGAAACTTAAATCGATTACTTCCTTGGCATGCATTGTTCATGCAATCAACCATTGTCTGTATTATGGGCCTATGGCCTTCATACTGAATAAACTGTCTGTCTGTCTGTCTGATCGAGCTAGCGATTGAGGTGTTGCTGTAAGAGCGACGCGATTGAGAGAGTTACGTTAAGAGTGATCGAGCTAGCGATTGAGGTGTTACTGTAAGAGTGACACGATTGAGAGAGTTACTTTAAGAGTGATCGAGCTAGCGATTGAGGTGTTACTGTAAGAGTGACACGATTGAGAGAGTTACTTTAAGAGTGATCGAGCTAGCGATTGAGGTGTTACTGTAAGAGTGACACGATTGAGAGAGTTACTTTAAGAGTGATCGAGCTAGCGATTGACCGAGGTACTTTAACAGTGACCGAGTGAGTGAGTTACTTTAAGATCGAGCGACTAAGAGAGTTGCTTTAAGACTGACCGAATTACAAAATACGCGCTCAGAGAAACTTATTGGCTCGTAATGGCCTCCCCAGCAATTAAAGCATGCCCTAGCTGCAAGTCGCGTTAGCTGAAGCTGGGTTCGATCATCCCCCGGTTATAGCGGACGCTCGAGACTCATCTTCAACTTATTACTGTCAGAAATTAGTGTGTGATGTCGCTGAGCATGACACAAATCCATTACTTCCGCTCAAATAACCTAACAGAAGTAAAAGTATGGTATTTTATTTTCGTTTTCATCCCGAGGTTGAAAAGAACGCGGTGAAGCAAACGGTAAGTGACAGCGCATCTACAATACACAAGAGTGTTGTGCCTTGTTCTTGCTGCAGGCGTCCTGCCCCGCCGAGACAGTGGCCAATGCATAATGCAAGATTACCGCGGTAACAGACGGCATTCAGAATTCCAACACCAAAACCTACGTTTTATGATTGAATCCTCTGGTGCTTTATACTGGTGAAACGTTTTTCAGAATCACACATATCTTTCCCGGACCTGTCAAAGCCAGTGAGAATCAATTCAACTCAATGAATGACGGAAAAAAGTAATCTTGAAGTTAACTAACGGTTTTGACTGCAACGTATGTGTTTCTATTATCCAAGTTCCACACACATGGGGATTCCAAGGCATAATACATGTAGGTCTCTGGGACCCAGACTTCCGGTACAAGCCGACTTAACATGGATCTGGGTGCTGTTGTACAAAACAACCTTAGCGCTACGACTGTCGTAAGTCTGTCTTAAGGTATGGGAGTAACGGTCACTTTAGCGCTAAGGTCGCTTTGTACAACGGCACCATGGTGACACAAATATTAAACCTGGCTGCTTTGTGTCAATGTACACCGAGAGTATGGATTGATGTTTGCTATCAACCACAGGTATATAACCACGAATATATTTATTTGTTTGTTGTTCACGCCGCACTCAGCTATATTCCAACTATATGACGATGGTCTGTAAACAATCGAGTCTGGACCAGAGAGTTTAGTGATTGACATCATGAGCATCGATCCACGCAATTGGGATACGATGACATGCATCAACCAAGTCAGCGAGCCTGACCACCCGATCCCGTTAGTCGCCTCTTTCGACAAGCGTAGTCGCTTTTTACGGCAAGGATGGGTTGCTAAAGACCTATTCTACCCCGGATCGTCACAAGCCGATGTGGAATATACACAAACCGCAGCCCTGTGCTGGAATAGTGCTGACTGCGGTGTAAAACAACACTCACCCACTGATCCCAGTTACAAGCCCTGCCCCTTAAACTCAGTTGAGTGTCAGAAGTGGGTGCGCTTTAAACAGCATAACCTTTCACTAATATCACATGTGACATTATTGCATTATCCAACACAAGAACGGGCCCCTGCTGTCAAAGAGGTAGCTGCGGCGATGAAGGTGCAAGAAACTGTCATTTCGCGGCGTTGCCAGTAGCGTCAGTGCCAGCATATGAACCTACGGAACAGTCCCGTGGCGGTTACCGTAATGAAGGAGAGACAAATTTAATAAGGGAGATAATTACCGTCTCTTGGTTACACAGAATACAATTTAGTGTAAATTGAGCAGTCATGGCGGTGAGAAATATAGCCTGTGACTGGAGGTTACTCAATTTATGGTCATCGCTAGATGTCGCCTCCTCGCTGGCCACAAAGGCAATTTGGGAGCAATTAGATGAAGAACCTTCTACAGGTGAACGTGAATGGGAGTCATGGTAGGTGCAACGAAGGTGGGAGCCTTCTTAGGGTGGACAGGGGGTACTGTAATGACGATGTGCTGTACGCTCTTTACATCGCCGTTGATGATGTCTGAATTACATCTTTACGTCGTGGTTGCTGTCGTTGACTCCTACCTCCGCTATGCACCCTAGGTCGACTTGGATTGTGTGACAAGAAGCCATGAGGCAGGAATCGTATTGATCTGAAACAGGGTTCTCATGCTGCAGACATACGTGAGTGAGCCTTAATGAGGACAACACACACAGTCCCTCGTTACACATACGTCTTACAATAGGCCTAATGGAATAACTCAACAAAGGCGTGTACAAGTGTGTATGATAAACGTCCATTTCATAGACACAATACTTTGTTTCAACATGTCATAATTGACGTTACATTGCACTGAACGCTTATAAAAATGATAATATGACACTATCATCCAAGCAATAGTGCTGGAGCATTGGTTTATTGTTATGCTGTGTATGCTTAGGGAAATAAATCTATGGTGCCACCTAACATGTACTGTACATTAAATCAAGGCAGGGAATTTACCCAGAGCAAAGACCGGGATGTCAGTGCATTGTTCGGTAACACAGGGGAATACTAGTATGTGGAGACCAAACAGACATCTGTCTTTAATCTCTTGGTTAAATCTTTTCCCGAGGAATGGTGGCGGAAACAAATGTAAATTTTTTTATTTAAAATCATACTTTAAAGTGATCTCATAAAACTTGGGTATGGGTAAGTGAGTGGACTTAGTGGATTTACGCCACCTTTAACAATATTTCAGCAATATCCCGGCGGGGACACCAGGAATGGGAATTGAACCCCAACGTTCTGCGTGACGAGCGAGCACTTTAACCACTAGGCTACCCCACCGCCCCGTATTGGTATAAAGAAGAAAAAATCTATTTAAATGAAAGAAACATTTCAACAAGTTTGGCTGGAAGAAAAAAAACTAGCTCGAAATATATTTTGCATATCTGTACATGAAATTTGGGGTCAGCGGATACGTAAACTAATTAAGAAAAACGCTTGACAAGACCCATGCGAATGAGAACACTAGCTCCTGTCTCTCTCCTATATTTGTCTGTGGAGATGACGAAACTAGTTAAGCAATTGAAAACATTGCTATGCTGCGTTACTGTATGTATTGAATGCGTGGAGACGACTGTCTGTAACCTTTGAAGACGATAAAGAGATTATGTAATAAACTTTACAGATGGACTCCGAGATAACGCTTTGTTTATGCTCGTTGCGGAGATGGCAAGCACTGTGTGTATTTTCCCCCCGTACAGACCATTTGCAAACAATGAAATGGAAAGCAATAAAGTCGTACGGAAACTGTCGTTAAGTTATTTCTACGTGCGAACAAGTTTACAGCTTTAACACTATAACTCCGAGCCTCCAGTGGAATACTGCCTGTAACAAACCATTGGTTATGTTGTGAATGCACTTGGCAGGGAGCGTAGCCGCTTATCCGAGTCCCACGGTCGAGCAGTACCATGATGAACCAGGAGATACTCAACATTGGGTAATTGCTTAGTCGCTTCCTATCACAGGGTCGGAGCGTAAACGCAGATAGCACATTCAAATCTAGTGGTTATCTTTAAGTGCTTCATACATGCACATATATCTCTTTAGTGTTAGAAACGATATGTAGCTACAATCATCGCTCTGCAATAGCTAATTCATGCTGTGCAATCACACAAAACGTCTTTGTCGGTCTTCTTGGGCTACATCTTTCCAGACATATTCTTGACACACTCCCCCGTGTGTTTGTCGAAACCCGGCAAACTTAAGGACCAAAACAAAGCTAGGATACCGGTATCAAATACATCACCATCGAATAACCATTTCTTGTTTGTTTCATTTTGGTGCTGACAAACCTAGAAACATAACCGGGATTCGAACCCACAATCATAGGTTTCTGGCGTGCCCAAAAGACGCAACTCTGCACAGCGAATCGCAGACTTAGACGACTTGGCCACCCGTCCCCCCAAGGGAACAGACTAAACAGAAACAGGCACACATGTTGGTTGGTTTGTTGTTTAACGCAGCATTCAGCAATATTCCAGCTATATGACGGCAGTCTGTAAATAATCGAGTCTAGACAAAACAATCCAGTGATTGACATCATGAGCATAGCTCCACGCAATTGGGATACTTTGACATGCATAAACCAAGTCAGCGAGCCTGACCACCCGATCCCGTTAGTCGCTTCTTATGACAAGCATGGGCTGCTGAAAACCTATTCTAACCCGGGTTTTCACGGGTTTCCCTGTGTGTGAATATCCACCATAACCTCCTTAACGGTAGACCGGAAGCAGTCCAACGTTTAGGGAACGATGTTCTAATTGTTTCTGTTTGGTTTTTTTTATTTGAGACGTTTACGTCATACCTCAAAGACTGGTGTGAGCATTCTGTATGTGAGATCTACCATAGTTTGGACTTACACTTAGTCTCTGAAAATGTATAATTTGGATGGAAACAAGCAACTACAATTATATTGAAAACGAGCCCCAGTGCGATGGGAGCTTCAGAGTCTGAACCGGTCGAAAATCTAGACATATTTACAGATCGCCGCCACTGCTGGAATATTACTGATTGCGGCGTTAAAAGGACAAACAAATTATATGTGGACACCCGTCTGCTAAGATGTTTGTTTCTTTGCTGTTTAACGCCGAGTTCAACAATATTCCAGCCATATGACGGTGGTCTGTAAATAATCAAGACTGGACCAGGCAATCCAGTGATTGACATCATAAGCATCGATCCACGCAATTGGGATACGATGACATGCATCAAACAAGTCAGCGAGCCTGACCAGCAGATCTCGTTAGTCGCCTCTGACGACAAGCATAGTCGGCAAGAATGGGTTGCTGAAGATCTATTCTACCCCGGATTTTCACGGGTCTGCTTAGATGTACCCTCTTGCTGTCCGGTACGGCCACCAGTAGGTCTTCACGCGGAACGGGGCGGTCGGGTAGCCTAGTGGTTAAAGCGTTCGCTCGTCAAGCCGAGGACCCGGGTTCGATTCCCGACATGGGTACAATGTGTGAAGCCCATTTCTGGTGTCCCCCGCCGTGATATTGCTGGAACATTGCTAAAAGCGGCGTAAAACCAAACTCACTCACTCACTTCACGCGGAACAGACGTACTTAGTTACATATCCCCGCAAGTTGGAATGTGTGCGTGAGTACGGTTTTACGCTGTTTTTCGCAAAAATCCAGCAATATCAAAGCTTCAACCACAAGGTCACCTCACCACCATGTAATGTCCTGTGAGCACCACCATGTTTGGAGACCACAACATCTTGCTGTACATGTAATTTCAGCGGCCCCATGTAACGAGAATTTTTTTGTCATCTTTCAGTGCGCTTGATTGCTTGGTTACGGTAGCGCAAGTTCCAGTAAATCTGGTTGGAGTGTTCGGCATGGCGAGTTCATACTTTCTTCCAGCAGATTAGCCTGCTGTGGCTGGAAGCCCAGAAGACAGCAGGATGGATAGGTGCGCGAGTTGGGAGAATCGATTCCGACGTCAATTCCCTGCCTCGAGCGCCAGGACACCAAGGTGGCCCTATTACAATTAACTGTCGCATGGATGGCCAGGTAATTGTATTACTTGGCCACGGCCCCCAATCCTGCTGACACGAGTAAATCTCCAGGCTTTGGGTATACTCAATGTAAGGATACAGAGACACGGGGACTGTTGACACTGACATGTGTTCGGGGTTCCCGCGCTCTCAAACATCAAGCAGTCGAAATACGACCAATTCTCTTAGACAGTGGCATTCTGTCGCCTCCCCAAGTAGCTATGTTGAACGCCTCTCATTTATACAGCCGGGGTAATGAATTAAGAGCAAAGACTTCTGATTCCAAAGAAGGGGTCGGGTGAGGATGTTTTGCAAGTGACACAGACAACATACATACATGTTTCATATGCATACATACAAAGGTCAACCTCAAGTAGATACATCCAACAAGGGTCCAAAGCAAAGCGGACGTATCCATCAACGTCTCAACCCAAAATACACACCGATCAACGGTTCAACCCCAAGAACACACATTAGTCAAAGGTTCAATCACAAGTTTACACTTATCAATGGTTTAATCCCAAGTACACACATCCACAAAGGGTTCCGCCTCAGGTACGTACACCCACCAATGGTTCAATCCCCAGTACACACCAATCAAAGGTTCAATCACAAGTGCGCACATCCACCAAGGGCTCAACCCGAAGAACGCGCACCAATAAAGGTTTAATACCATGCACACACCAGTCGTCAATGGTACATACCAATCAATGGTTCAATCCCAAGTATACACCAATCAATGGTTTAATCCCAAGTACATACCAATCAATGGTTTAACCCCATGTACACACTAATCAATGGTTCAATCCCAAGTATACACCAATCAATGGTTCAATCCCAAGTATACACCAATCAATTGTTCAATCCCAAGTATACACCAATCAATGGTTCAATCCCAAGTATACACCAATCAGTGGTTTAATCCCAAGTACATACCAATCAATGGTTTAACCCCATGTACACACTAATCAATGGTTCAATCCCAAGTATACACCAATCAATGGTTCAATCCCAAGTATACACCAATCATTGGTTCAATCCCAAGTATACACCAATCCATGGTTTTATCCCAAGTACATACTAATCAATGGTTTAACCCCATGTACACACTAATCAATGGTTCAATCCCAAGTATACACCAATCAATGGTTCAATCCCAAGTATACACCAATCAATGGTTCAATCCCAAGTATACACCAATCAATGGTTCACTCCCAAGTACATACCAATCAATGGTTTAACCCCAAGTATACACCAATCAATGGTTCAATCCCAAGTATACACTAATCAATGGTTCAATCCCAAGTACATACCAATAAATGGTTTAACCCCATGTACACACTAATCAATGGTTTAATCCCAGGTACACACATTCACCAAGGGCTCAACCCGAAGTACACACAAACTCATTCAAGTCAAACACACATCTATCAATGGTTCAATCTAAGAACACACATTCACCAAGGGCTCAACCCGAAGTACACACACCTATCAAAGGTTCAATACCAGGTACACACATTCACCAAGGGCTCAACCCGAAGTACACACATTCATTAAAGTCAAACACACATCTATTTAATGGTTCAACCCTAAATATCTTTTAATGTCAAGTTTACACGATAAACGGCTTTCCCATCGGACAAGAGGTTGGTCACATGGCGGTGAAACTGAAGTTCATAAGTGTATGATCGACACATTTTGACGTTCATACGTTTTTTCACGAGACAATATTCTTGAAATGATGCAAACACTGATGGACTACTTCCACACTCCTGGGAAACCCCTGGGAATTCCCCAGTACGAATAGATACAACAGTATTGTTTCTGACCATTTAGACCCTTCAATCAAGAGAGTTTAACTGCCTGTCCGTTCAAGAATATGCTCTCTTCGACCCGGAAGAAAAGACAATCCAAAGTATGTAGGGTTCGATCCGTGTCTCATCTTCCCGAGGCAAGAGAGTAAACGGACTTTGAAAGTCAACTGGACTTTTGAAGTCAGTTGACTCTCTTGCCTCGGGAAGATGTCCGTGTCTAGACTGACAGTGACAGTGCAAATTCAGCAATCTATGAATTTACCTTAGTATCTTTTTGACACATTTTTACAATCACCTTCCAATGATTGGCCAAGTGATCAATGATGACTAACACTTGTAATCGCCAGAGGTTCCTTAACAACTTCGGAAATCTCTACCGTCACGTTTATCGTGTAGGCCATATTGACGTCTTGTGCTTGATGTAGGGCTCAACCCCTCTAACACCTATCCATCAAGGATTCAATCCCAGGTACACACATTCATCAAGGATTCAACCACACGTACACACATCAATAAATGGGTCAAGCCAAAATACACACATTCTTCAATGGTTCAACCCCACGTACTTTCACCCACCAAGGGTTCAACTCCAAATACACACAGCCATCAAGGGTTCAACTCCAAATACACACAGCCATCAAGGGTTCAACTCCAAATACACACAGCCATCAAGAGTTCAACTCCAAGTATTCACACACATCAAGGGTCATCCCTAATAAAGTACACACCTCCACAAGGGATCAACACGACCTCACACAAGGGTTCAACTCCAAATACACACAGTCATGAAGGGTTCAACTCCAAATACACACAGCCATCAAGGGTTCAACTCCAAATACACACAGCCATCAAGGGTTCAACTCCAAATACACACAGCCATTAAGGGTTCAACTCCAAATACACACAGCCATCAAGGGTTCAACTCCAAATACACACAGCCATCAATATTCCAACTCCAAATACACACAGCCATCAAGGGTTCAACTCCAAATACACACAGCCATCAATGATTCAACCCTAAGTATACACACCCATCAAGGATTCAACTCCAAGTATTCACACACATCAAGGATTCAACTCCAAGTATTCACACACATCAAGGATTCAACTCCAAATACACACAGTCATCAATGATTCAACTCCCAGTATTCACACAGCCATCAAGGGTTCAACTCCAAGTATTCACACACATCAAGGGTCATCCTTAATAAATTACACACGTCCACAAGGGATCAACACGGCCTCATCTATACAATGTATGTTCAATCTCTATGAACTATCAGTGTCTTCCGATACTTGATAATCACTTCTTAGAGATCATATTATCAGGGAAAACGACATTTTCATTGAAAATTAAAGGCGTCAATCTTTAAATTACCTAGGGCGGACAACAAGAGGCCATACATATTCATGCCAACATGTACATTGCCTCGACCGTTGACTTGAAACAGGTCTGTATGTCACTGGAAGACAGACAATAACAGTATGCAACTGATCACAATGGGACCCACAAGTCGGGGTCTTCTGTCCGCGGCTAATTCAAAATTATGATAGGTTCTGTCTATTTCGTGCCGAGCCATGAAGTTATGAAGTGAATCTGACACTTGTGGCACCATCCATCCACTCCTCGACAGGTAAGTGGAGTGACGGCTCGACAAGGCAAATACCTGTAGCCCAACTGAGGCGAAAGGGCAGAACCCATTCCTCGGCTCTTTATTGGAATCACGACTCAATCTGCATTCTCAAACAAGGCAAATTTAAAAATATCTTCATCTTCACTTTAAACCTATTTTCTGTAATTGAACTTCACTTAGGAATTTCCTAGTCTTGAGATGTTCGCAAACAGAGTACTTTCTCCTAGTTTGGGTGAAGTGTCATATGAACGCTGGAACAACATGGATCGGAGCTGGAGTTATGGCGTGGACTCGACGCTTTAAGGCTCAACGGCGGCCCACGTAACATAACTAAACGTCAAGATGTAAAATAGGATTAGTTGGTTTGAACAGTCTTAAATACAGCGCATCATCCAATTGTAAATACGTATTTGAACCAAAGAATCGTATAGGCAGGTTGCCATTTTCCCTCATATAATAAACATGCTCTCGTTTAATCACAGTCGTGGTCAAATTCGCACGTTTCAGACACCATATTTACGTTTGTGGACCTTATGACAAGCCACATAGATACCCTTTCGCTGACCTATACATTATATTGTTGGATTGTTTTAGCATGCGTGTTCATTAACTAATTAACACTACACAGATGCAACCCTCCTGCCGTCCCTAAACCAACCTAAAATCAAGACAGGAGAATCTTTAGTTGTATCACTCTCTTATCGACTTTCCAAATCCGTGTCTATACCCAGCTCCACTCCAGGCTCGAGAGCTATATTTACCGTACGTGACGCTGCCAGTAGAACGTCGTGTGACAATATTTGCCGTGGTCGGCGCAGTGTGAGAAGGACGTGAGCCAGCGTTAGCAGTCCCTCGTAATCACCCGTAACCAGGCACACATGCTTGCTGTACCTCTCAAAATATTTCGCAAATTACGTTTGACTTTTCAATATTTCTAAATGGCCCTTTCTTAACTGAAGTATGCCTTGGCGACGTACAAGCAACGCTTCCAATGATTACCATCCTTAGTAGCGGTCTTGTTTCTCTCTCCGGGATTCTTTACTTTTAATTAACATTTATCGTGTGTGGCTATAGTTGTGACGGGGATTTACCTTCCCAATGCCCTCAGTAGCAAGTGTTTGAAGGCGGTTCACGTTTTGCTCTGTTGGTGTGACCAGAGTACTTATAATTACAAGACAGTTTTTCGCCAGTATATGCAACATTCCAGCTATATCGCGCCGGCTTGTCTGTCGTGAATGAGTATCGTTTTACGCCACTTTGAGCAATATTCCAGCAGGGGACACCAGAAATTGGCTTCACACATTGTACCCATGTCGGGAATCAAACCCGGGTCTTCGGTGTGAAGAGCGAGAGCTTTAACCACTAGGCTAGCCGACCGCCCCGGCTTGTAAGTAATTGTGAATACAATTAAATACCGATACAAGATCGGGGTTGACTTCTTTCCAAAATATGATTTCAATCCGGTTCAAGTATGACTTACAAATGATTTCAGCGCGTAAATAGGGGAGTTGGGTTTAACGCTGCTTTTAGCAAAATCATGGTGGGGACACCAGAAATGGTCTTCGAAATCGAACTCAGATCTTCGGCGTGATGAACGAACGCTTTAACCACTGAGACTACCCCACTGCCCCACGGATAAGCTGAAAACAAACAAGTTGAAAAAGGATCGTCATGAAACCGAACTAACTTCAACCAATGAAACAACGTTATCATATCAGAGACACTGGAAAAGAGAAACTTGTCGTTGGAAAACGGCCAATAACAACCAAAATCAACTTCAAATTCTCAGTGTTCCATGAACCGAAACAAGCCAGGCTACGGTATATACCGGGTCTTGTTTTTAATATGTTTGGTCAGGAAGGGAAAAAGAGTTAAACACCTAGCCCTCCAACCGGAACTCGTCCCGTCAGCTGTCCGAGGGGTCGTTCGTTGTGTCTTGTGTTTCGGGGGCGCGACCGGCGTTGTAGGTGATGACCCTCCAAACAGTAGATTTACGAGATAATCCATGGGCAAATATTTGCGTGAGGACACAGCACTTCTCATCCAGCATCCAGCAGAGCGTCCATTGTCTGTCGTGTTTTCCGTGTCACAGCCCCTTTTCACAGCGCCACCTGATAGGGGTAGCAGTGTCTAGGTGCTGTAGTTCACCTGGTACGCCTGGCACTGATCGCCTCACCTGTTGTAAAGCTGCTCAATCTGATGATCCAACAAGGAGCTTCGCGGGGACTTTGCTCATATGGTTTGCTTTAGGTAATGACTCTCTGTGCTCCGAGATGGCAGGCGTAGTTGCTGTGATATTAGATAGGGTATTGTGTCGTGGATTACTCCGATATCAAACCTACATGGATGAAAGAGTACCATGTGAAAGGGCTGGGAGAGTTCCCAAGACACTTTACGCCACGATGAAATCTTTGTGATCTGGATGAATGCTAGGACATCGTCTAGGTCGTTACATTGTCGGAATGATGACACGATGGATGTAGACATAATCAGGCGGATAAAGTAAAACTTCAGGACATTGGCACAACAGGTGTCAAGCGATACGTGTCCTGTTTTCGTGCTCTGCCTTACCTCCCACGGTGATTTCAAGGAAGTATATTTCCCCAGTACCCGAGTCTGTCTTATAGAATCTGATACAAATATATCAAATACAGCCTATGCAAGTCTATCATGTTTGGCAAGTCTAGATTTCTGCAGCATCTGAAAATGAAGAGAGTCTCTGGGTTCCTTTTAATTAAATTATTATTAAGATAATTTAACAACAACAAAATTCTGTACGATATGTTCATTTCAGAGACTAGATGTTAGTACCCATGCTTGTCATTAATTGTGACTTTGCTTTTGATCCATCGTCGATTATCCAAGTGTATTATTTCCATTCTATTACATTTTTGTTTTTTTGTTTGTTTGTTCTTTATTGCCATGCCCAGCAACATTCCAGGTATAGAACGTCGGACTGTCAATAAGCGAGTCTGGACCAGACAATCTAGTGACTGACATCATGAGCATCGACCCACGCAATTGGGATACGATGACATTCATCACCCAAGTCTGCGAGCCTGACCACCCGATCCCGTTGGTCTCCTCTTACGACAAGCATAGTCGCCTTTTTTTGGCAAGCATGGGTTGCTGAAGACCTATTCTACCCCAGATTTTCACGGGTTCTGTTCTATACAATACAATAGCCTGGGGCCATTTGCCGTCATAGACTCGTGGGATTGAAGGATGTCGTCACTATCTCAATTTATCAGTAACTTCGCACAGTAAATAGCTCTCACGTAAATATAATTTAATTGGACGGCTATTTTTAGCTTGAAGCAATTGATAAAGGTACCAGTGCGATGCCGAAGGGGTAAAGAAGTTGAAATTCATAAGTCAACCCTGGCTCCGTGGATACTGAACTTATAGACGCAACTTTAGGATACTTTTAGCTTCGTGTACGTCCAATCGGACAATCGGGAGCCATGGTGGCGAATGGGTCCAAGCCATTTATTGTAAAAGAATAGTGATATAATCCCTATATTATCGAGGATCTGGTAATCCGTGGCCTGGCTGGTTGTGTGGCATCGTACCCCGACGGCGGGGGTCGTTGTTCATGCCATCTCCTACAAGTGGGTGTCGCGGGACTGATTACTTACACGCTGGTAAATAGCAGGACAACACTTGGCGACGACGGCGTAAATACATACATACGTCAGCGCCAGAGAAAAAAAAGTCTCGATTATCCAAACAAAAATTTTCCATTGGGTGTAAAAGGCAAATTAAGTGTTGAATGATATGAATGGACCACTGCATATTAATGATGACAGCGGGTGTTCGAGAAAAGGGCAAGCATGTCCTACCCTATCGGTAGCACCGCCATTCACAAAGTTTGATTAATAAGCATGTGTTTCTTGCCTCATAGCACTACTCCAGCCAAGCGACGGCACTAAAAACGATATGTGAATTTTGCATTACGTCTGCGGTGTACAATTGCAGAGAGTCTGCTGCTCATAAGTAAAGAAACCGCGATACTTCGTTCACCCACTCTCTGACTATGTTTTAGCACCACGAAAGGCTTATATTCCATACGCAAACGTAGACATAAGATAGTCACAGTCCTCAAATCGACTTATGAGATCGGGGTCAACAGTGGGGGCAGAATCGCCAAACAGTAGTATTGATTGTGCGGGACTCTACGCTATCTCCACATTCAGTGCCTCCAGTTGCATTGTTGGTAGAAATATCAGACAATGACAACTCAGCTCTTTTTTAGTTGGTGTGGTAAAAAGTACAGTTGTTTAGCAAAATTAGATTCTTAGACTATAACAATCATTCAAACCCTTTTTACTCTGTTTTCGGACAGGTTTTACATTAGTCGGATGTTAGCATAACTGGACTTTCTTATAAAGTCAGTTAACACCTTTGCCGCGGGAAGATAGATGTTAAGGACGCGACATGTGCAGGAGCTCACGCGAGAAGCAGTTGATGGTGTTGTTCCTCCGTTTCGCCATCCATGACACCGAGTGTTTGAGATGTGGGAAGTGATCCACACTGCAGTGAATTTCCCAGCGACTGACACAAACCATGCATGGGCTTGTGCGTGGAGGTTATGAGTGAGTGAGTGAGTGAGTGGGTGTGAGTGAGTGAGTGAGTGAGTGAGTGAGTGAGTGAGTGTTTTTACGCCGCTAGAAACGTTTAGGGCGTTTGTGAGTATGAGTGAGTGAGTATGGATTTACGCCGATTTTAGCAATATTCAGGCAATAAAACGACAGGGGACACCAGATGTAGGCTCCACACATTGTGCCCATCTGGGAATCGAACCCGGGCCTTTGGCAAGACGAACGGGTTCTTGAACCACTTGGCTATTCCTACCACCCTTGAAAGTCATTAAAGGAAAGAACCGCAAAGGCAATGCACTAATGAGTGAGTGAGTGAGTGAGTGAGCTGGGTTTAGCGCCGCTTGAAACATGATTTCTGTTATATCACGGCGTGTCAGCCTAACGTTGGAGAAAACTGATGCAGGTCTTATGGAAGTTTACCACTTTCGTGAAACACACGTCCATGGGTATAGTGTGACAAGTGACAAGCCAGGGGCGGTCGGGTAGCCTAGTGGTTAAAGCGTTCACTCGTCACGCCGAAGACCCGGGTTCGATTACCGACATGGGTACAATGTGTGAAGCCTATTTCTGGTGTCCTACGCCGTGGTATTGCTGGAATATAGCTAAAAGCGGCGTGAAACCAAACTCACTCACCCGCTGACAAGCCAAGGATCATAAGTATAGCAAATGGGAGAATCGAACCTAGAATGATAGGATTCTGACTCAACCAAGGGACGCAACTCTGCATAGCGAATTCCGGCGCCTTATAAAACTGGGCCACCGGTGTTATCATTTCACAAAATATACAACCAGTCTCGATTATTCGCAGAAACAGACTGTGAGTGTGAGAGAGTTATACGCCGGTGTAAGCAGTATTTACATTTCATTACGACGTGTCAGCGTTATGTCGGAGATAACCCAAAGATGTCGATCGCCGACGTTTACCATTTGATAAAAATGCAGATGTATGGTACAGACAAACTAAGGATCATAATTTGGTGCCCAAACCGACGACAGGCTAAGCTTTGATAAAACCAGGTATTAGGTATTCTGACGTTGTCAAGATATAGGTATCAGGAAGATACCCTGTATCGTGATTTCAGCTGTCTGGTTCCCCGACGAAGCTACAGAATAGATTCTGTCAACATTCTGTCTGACAAGTGTTAGCGAAATCTAAACACCATTACTCATATGGATGGCAATTGAGAGAGGGTACACTCCCGCAATGACCTATCTGCTCCAGTTCAACTTGTAATCCGGGATGTATACATGACAGGTAACTGATGGTGGGACATTTCAATACAATTTCTAACACTAACGAAAAACATTTCCATATTTGGCAAGATAGCGAGTGATTTAATATTAGAGGGAGACTTTGCTCGGACCAATTGTCTGTCATAGCAAGCTGGGTTGTTTTTGTTCTTTCACGCCACACTCAGCAATATTCCAGCTATATGATGGCGGTCTGTAAATAATCGAGTCTGAACCAGACAATCCAGAGATTAACATCATGCGCATCGATCTACGCATTTGGGATACGCATCGACCAAGTCAGCAAGCCTGGCCACCCGATTCCGTTAGTCGCCTCTTACGACAAGCATAGTCGCCTTTTACATCAAGCCTAGGTTAGACCTATACAAACCCGAAACTCAAACTGCATTATGTATACATCTATAAGGCAGTTAATGGTTGTCTTAAATACGCGTAGACAATGTCTAAGTTCAACACAAGTCGCCCATTGAAAATGTTTTGACCTAGACCCAACATTGGTACCATAGTCGGCGCAGATAGTGCGGCATATAAACTCACGGGGAAAAGAAACTATACACTTCAAAATTGGATTTGACCAAACTATTACAAACGTTATCAAAACGTTACTAGGCTGAAAACAGTCACCGAAACACTGCAAACTTAGGGGCCAAAACAAAGCTATGTTACCGGTATCAAATACATCACCATCGAATAACCATTTCTTGTTTGTTTTATATTGGTGCTGCCAAACCTAAAAACATATCCGTGGCGAACCGGGATTCGAACCCACAATCTTAGGTTTCTGGAATGCCCAAAGGACGCAACTCTGCAAAGCAAATCGCGGCGCCTCGGACGAGTGGGCCAGCCGTGCCCCCAAGGGAACAAACTAAACAGAAACAGGCACACATGTTGGTTGGTTTGTTGTTTAACGCCGCATTCAGCAATATTCCAGCTATATGACGGCGGTCTGTAAATAATCAAGACCGGACCAAACAACCCAGTGATTGACATCATGAGCATCGATCCACGCAATTGGGATACGATGACATGTATCAATCAAGTCAGCGAGCCTGACCACCCGATCCCGTTAGTCGCCTCTCACGACAAGCATAGTCGCCTTGGCACAAATGTAGAGACGCGTATTGGCATGACAAGAATATAGAAGTTTGTAAAAGACGTTTTAATGTTCAAAGGAGAACGTTTCATGGGCGTTCTTTTCACTTTTCATGAGTAACGATACAAGCGCATTTGCGTCATCGTGAAAATACTTCGGTGAAGCAAGACAGAAAGTTCGAGAGTTTGTTAGGTTTAAAGTCGCTTAGAACATTATTTCAGCTGTATTGATGCGCGCCAGCTACTGTGGAAAGAAGTCCCAAAGAGGCGCCTGGCGTCCTCGTTTACCCATCGCATTATTATACATCCATTCCTTTATGATATTTTTATGCTGGATAACCGAGGTCGTTTACCACTTCTGTGAAACTCACGACCACGGGTATGGTGCTGACAAATCAAGGATCAAAATTAGGGAGGGGCACGCGTGGTCCCGATGGCCCAGTCGTCTTAGGTGCCGCAATACGGCGATCGCTGTGCAGAGTTGCGTCCCTTGGGAACACCTGAAAACTTTGATTGTGGGTTCGAATCCCGTTTCGCCACGATTATGTTTCAAGGTTTGTCAGCACCATACCCGTGCACGTGGGTTTCACCAAGTTGGTAAACATTTGAGACCTGCATCACTTCGGGATTTCCTGACACGCCATGATATACCTGGAATACTGTTAAAAGCGGCGTTAAAACCCAACTCACTCACTCATAATTCGGGACAATCTGGGGACAGTTTACACTGATCTCTGCCTTCTCTCTTGACTGTTTACAGCTATTACGACAGGCGGTCTATTTTCTATTTCATTATAATACGTTTATGACATCTCACATCCCCCTGTTGTTGATATTAAACCTCGAGTGTCGTTCGCACATACGCCTATCGGAATAGCAAATATTGCTCATTTAAACAAACACTTGCAAGAAAGGGATTTGACTCTTCTTTCACGTGTTATGGAATCTTATTTCAAAATTTCCATACAGCTGTTTGTTTACGGTCCATTTGATTGTATAGAGGAAATAACGCTGTGCCGGCTGACAATAGTCGCCTCAATTGCAGCTTGTTAGACAGAGATTTATTCCAGGAAGGCATGCGAGAGACAAACTGGCGGAAGACGCGACCCAGGTGTCTGGTTTCCAGGTGGGTAGGTGGGAAAAAGGAGAGGGGTTGGTGGGTGACTCGAGAAGAGGTCAGGAAAACAAGAAAAAAAGGTTTTATGGTATTAATGGCAAATAAAATGAGGATAGGGGTGGGGTGGGGTGGGGGTGCAAGAAAGGAATGGGGATCTGATTGGTGTCGGGGCAGGGACATGGTAAAGTTGTTTTTTTTTATGAAATGTGACAGACAGATTGGGTGTGAAGACGCATTGTAGTTGGTGAAGGTGGGTAGTAATGTTTTTTGTGGAATGTGGGACAGGCAGATGGGATTGGAGGCTCAAAATGGGGGATTGAGGGCGATTGGTGGATTAGTAAAAGACAATTGGTAGAATCAGGGATAAACAATCTGAGAGTTGGGAAATATCTGAAGCTGACTTCTTATGAACACATCTGTGGTTAGCTTATACGTGTATAATGTCTGGTGCCCTGTGTTCAAAATTTCCAAACCACACACCAATGTCAAAGTAGACCAAAAACATATTAATAACTTCTGTATTATACTGTTATAAACGGACGTTGGGGTATGGATCCTTATACCATTGTCATACACCAGTGCACCTACTGACTAAATTGACATTTGTCGACCAAACCATAAACTACGAGAACCAATGTCCCTATCGTGTTAAATGATAAACACATTTATGAAAGCTATGATTGAAGGGAAAATTGTGTTAATCTCGCCATGACAAAATTGGTATGTTCTCCGAATATCAGCACGCGGCTATCAAAGTGGCTATTTGAAAACCCTGGTGTAGCCTAAACTGCCTCGAGCGATTGCCTTTCTATCAAGAATGGTCATTTCCACTGTGGCCACCTATCTCTATGTAATAACGTGACAGCTGGGCGCCGGAAGCTCATTTACCATACGTAGCCCCAGATCCAGGGGTCCTGGCTCAACCTCATACACCACGGTACTGGAGGTATCACAGCGAATGACAGCGGAATATATTTGGCAACATTAAGAGTAATTTCCAAGATATCCCCTCTGCAGGGCGCCAGGACGCCACTATGTATGCATACTCGTGACTCATGTCGGCCCGCCATGTAAAACACTGGTATTAATGCGACCTCTGCCCTGAGCGGAATTTGTATCTTTATGTGGGAATAACAAGACAATGTTATGAAAGGATAAAGTGCTCATTCTGCGGTTTGATCTGGTCGGAGACAAGCTGTAATTAAAGGTGCGTAATAGTTATCCACTTCCAAATCCGTCATATGTAGACGCTCGTAAAGCAAGCCAAAATGGGTATTACTAGACGGGAAACATAATCTGTTAAATACACCTTTCTGTGAAACGCGATCCTTCCATTAAAACAAGTCATACGAATTGTATAACGTCAGCTTATGGTTTAGAGCTCTTTACCTGTGGGGATAGGGACAATTGGTATATATACCTTAGTGCTTGTATCGAGAGGGTGGACTTGGGGCTTGGCGGGGCAAGGTTGACGTGCAGATGGATCGGGTGGAGGTGATATTTTCCTTTTAAAGGTTCGCTCACAGACTCGCGCACTCACACAACCAACCAGCCAACCAGATCCATGAATATCCGGGTAGAGAATAGGTCTTCAGCTGGGCATGCTTGTCGTAAGAGGCGACTAACGGGATCGGGTGCTCAGGCACACAGACTTGTCATCGTATCCCAATTTTGTAAATCAATGTTCATGATGTCAATCACTAGATTGTCTGGTACGGACACATTTTTTTACAGGCCGACGTCATATAGCTGAAATATTTCCGAGGGTGGCGTTAAACAACAAACTACGTATATGTGTATACTGGCGTAACTGACACAACATCTAATGGTCACTACGCCCAGTAACAGCCAATGCGCATTCACCGAGACGCTTATTATTCATATCTCACACTTTTAAGTATGTTTACCCTTAAAATATTTCTGTGTAAACCAACCAACCAACCAGTGGCTGTATAATAATGCGATGATGAAAGTGACCTTAGATTTCGAGTGATGTGATATAATCTACCCATTGCAAACCTCGGGATTACAAACATGCTATTCCTCCGCAATGCCTGTGGAATATATATATCATAAAAAATACCAATCTAGAGTATAAAATATGCAAGTTTTGCTCTGTCACGAAATCAGCATCAGAAAAAAATAGTAGAAAAATGTATTGTGTAATAAAACATTTCATAGACTACTAGTATATGTTTGAATAAAAACGTGCGGGGCAGGTATTTTTTGGGAATATAAACCAGTGTTTGGCGGGACTAGCGAACGCTTTACCTACTACACTACCCCACGTCATCAGAGGTAAGGCTGGAACAGTTGACCAAACTTCATATTCACGAAGTTCCTTCGATCGGGTGCTTCAACATAAAATCCCTGTACTGCAAAACACCATGCACTTGATGGGTCTTGACGTACGTTTTGAACTCGGCCATGTATATGTAACCCACGCTACTATCTTGCAAGGTGTCAGGCATTCTTTAAAAGTGACGCACGCAACAAAGGCTGGTAAGATAAGGACAATAAATATTTGAACGTTCATCGCGCCCTATGCACAGCCGGTATGAAAGTAGTCGGGTTTGTTTCATAGAAAGCTTTATGTTATTTTTATGACAGGTTTGTGCAAAATGTGGGATTTTAGGAGAAGAAACGTCGTCACATAATAAACTGGATGTTGTCAGAACATTACAAGCACAGGATAAAGCGCCTCACGCCTAAAGGGTCAGCAGGAAGCTATCATGGGGCTATGTACAACCACATAACCTGGTACCACGCCTCTGACCTTCTTACATACAGCATGTACACATGTATGGGCGTCAGTGGTACCGTCAACATATAAACGATTATGCAACAGAAAGATGGGGGTTTGTTTGTATGTTGTTTAACGCCGCGCTCAGATATATATTCCAGCTCTAGGACGGCGGTCTGTAAATTATCGAGTCTGGACCAGACATTCCAGTGTTTGATATCATGACCATCGATGCGCGCAATTGGGATACGATGACATGCATCAACCAAGTCTGCGAGCCTGACCACCCGATCCCGTTAGTCGCCTCTTACGACAAGTATGGGATACTGAAGATCCTTTCTAACCCGGATCTTTACCGTGCAAAGATGGGAGTAGGCAGTCCTCGTATAAACAACAGATAAACGATCACATACAATACAAAGATGGGAGTACGCAGTCCTCGTATATACATATAAACGATCACACAACACAAAGATGGAGGTAGATAGTCCTCGTATAAACAGATAAACGATCACACACAACACAAAGATGGAGGTAGATAGTCCTCGTATATACATATAAACGATCACACAACACAAAGATGGAGGTAGATAGTCCTCGTATAAACAACAGATAAACGATCACACAACACAAAGATTGAGGTAGATAGTCCTCGTATATACATATAAAAGATCACACAACACAAAGATGGAGGTAGATAGTCCTCGTATAAACAACAGATAAACGATCACACACACAACACAAAGATGGAGGTAGATAGTCCTCGTATATACATATAAACGATCACACAACACTAAGATTGAGGTAGAAAATCCTCGTATAAACAACAGATAAACGATCACACACAACACAAAGATGGAGGTAGATAGTCCTCGTATAAACAACAGATAAACGATCACACAACACAAAGATGGCGGAAAGTAAGATAAAGGCACAGACGTGTCTGATGTGGGCACTCAGTGAACGGAGGTCAATTCAATTCTGAATCAATCCAAATTCACTCAATCCCCAAACTAAACAAAGCCCCAAATTACTGACGGTCTGTGTATATTAGTCGGGCTGAAATTGTCCACTTTGTGGGGCCCAAGTCCCAACGATGCACGCTGGCCTGCACTCTAGACCTTTTAATTATCAACCCATGGCCATTCCAATAAACGGACACACAGAAGGGCTGCATCGTGACGGTTTTAATTGATGTAAACACGCGGGAGTGTGTCAATAAGGAGACCCAACAATATGGTATATGTACCAGGCAAATCGCCGAGTATTTGTCCACCATGTTTCAGGGTGGACTGACAAGCGAAGAAGGAGAGTGGCGGACATTTGCCAACACCAATCACATTTCCCCAGCGGCCGCTTAATGAACTGTTGACCGGTTGTTATCTAGTCTTAGACAGCTATTTGTCCGGAAATTGTGACACTGACGAGGGCGGGCCGAAGAGTCCTCGATCGCCATCTGCTAACATGGCCATGTTGTATATTTTCATAATCCAATATGTACTTATGCCGGGCTTTCTGTTTAGGTTCTGATATATATACAACCAAAGGGTTTACTTACATATTGAAGCCATGTTGTAGTTGTGCTTATACTCCGTGGGGACTCCGGGTTAGAACTGGTCCCCGCAACCTATGCTGGCCAAGGGTTGATCGGAGGTGGGGGGTGGGGTGGTGGTGTCCTAACGCCCTGGAATCACCCCCCACCGCTCCTCCCTCTGGATCCGCCACTGATTGATGGAGTGTCATCGTACCCCGGTGGCGTGGGTTGTTACTCACAATACCGATCACTGGATTGTCTGGTCCTGACACGACTATTTACAGGCCGCCGTCGCATAGCTGTAATATTGCTGAGGGAGGCGTTTTGACAGCCAATGCTGAACACATGCATTCATTCACCGAGACCCTTATTATTCACATCTTACACTTTTAAGTATGTTTACCCCTGAAATAAGGTAGTATACAAAATACTTGCATTTTGCTGATTTTAACACAGAATAACAAATACGTATGTGAAAGGTTCGAATAGGTGACCTACCAGAATGAAGGAAAATGGAAGGTTAGTAAATATGTGAACTCGTCCTGACTTATGTCGGGTTTACAGTGCAATCCCACTGTTATACCATGCCGCACTTAAAAACGGATAGCCCAGTAAGAAACAGTATACTGACTACAACCTGATCAGACTTTGTTTTAATCCGTTTAAGCCGATCGATTCGCAGGGAAACAAGTACCATATTTTTACATATGTTGTTAGGACGTGGCTGCGGATCAGACCGCTGACCTTCCGCTTTCCCGGAAGACGCTCTATCCACTTGACCAGGGAGGCGGACTACGAATAACTTAATCTTTGCATACATCACGGTCATTCTCTGTATCACGCCAGGAAGGTTGGGGTTGGGACGTTTGTTAGAGACATGATATTAGTTTCAGTCAATGCTTAAAAACACACACTATTCCTAACAAAACTCCCGTTGCCTGACAACGGTATAATAAATCTATACCGAAACGTCGCCTTTACAGTATTAAAGAAGTTGTTATCCATAAACTGTGTCTACTTTGTCATCCGTCAACTTCTAAGTAACGCCTTTCAAACAATTCAACTCCCAGGACAGCCAGCAAACAAATTATTTTTCTCGGTAAAAACATGTGGACAAACATCTCTTGTGTGTTAAAATCCCAGACTTATTCGGAATGGCAGCCATCGCTCCTATACTCGTTCCTGAGAAATGAAGTGTTTTAGGGGTGACTAAGTTAGTCTGTACCATCATCGACATAACAAGCAATGAATATGTAGATGCATGTCCATCTGTGTACAACTGGCAGACAAGCAGTTACTGCTCACTTGGGCCGGTGACAAAAATATGTATGAGGAGAATACATCCTAGTCTGGTTGTCTCCACACGTTAACGTAAGGGACAGACCTTTAGTTTCCTGGGGGTGGCCTGGGATTCTTCTAGAGACAGAATATTGCATCCGAAAGGAGGAGAAGATGAATTTAAACTTCAACACATGTTTTTTTTTCAAGACACCCATCATGCGAACCTTTTTTCTGACAAACCTGACATACAATTATTTGTTTCAGTACCAACTACCGTGACTGTTCTGTAAGTTTCTAGAGTGTAAGAACCTCATTTTTTTTAAAGTATGATATATTTTGCTCACTGGTGAAATTGGGAAGAGTCTAAAAACTATAACAACGGAAATTAGGGACAGACCTTTAGTTTCCTGGGGGTGGCCTGGGATTCTTCTAGAGACAGAATATTGCATCCGAAAGGAGGAGAAGATGAATTTAAACTTCAACACATGGTTTTTTTTCAAGACACCCATCATGCGAACCTTTTTTCTGACAAACCTGACATACAATTATTTGTTTCAGTACCAACTACCGTGACTGTTCTGTAAGTTTCTATAGCTGTGAGAACCTCATTTTTTAAAGGTATGATATATTGTGCTCACTGGTGAAATTGGGAAGAGTCTAAAAACTATAACAACGGAAATTAAAAAGCTAATGCGATATGTTTCTCAGTATATGATTGTAATAGGACGTAAGGAATACGATGTACGTTCATTGCATTAGTCTGTGTTATTACTGGATTGTGCTGAAGACTCTAGTGTAGTGAATAGAGCGTCCGTTCGGAGAGCGGAAGATCGGTAGTTAGATTCCCTTGCCGCGTCATACCAAAAGACATAAAAAGATGGTACTTTCTGTTGCCCTGCCTGGAGCTCGGCATTATTGGGTTAAAACAAGGACTGGTCGACTATCAGTGTACTATGTCTGAGTGGGGTATCATTGGTTAACTGCGGCATAGCATCTCAGTGGGCTTGCACTATGAAACCGACGTAAGTCCGGACTAGTACAAGCAGCCACACACAAACATGCAACTCCGTTTCACATCGCCACGCCTTATATTGAGTGAGTATGCTTTTACGCAATAACACCGCGGAGGACACCAAAAAACAAAAACTTCACACATTGCACTCGTGGGGATTCAAACCCGGGCCTTCGGCGTGACGGGAGAACGTCTTAGCCACAATGCTACCCCACCGCCCCATGACTTGAGTGAGTAGGTGCGTTGGATTTTACGCCGCTCTTAGCAATATCGTGGCGGGGGACACCAGGAATGGGCTTCACACATTGCACCCATGTGGGGAATCAAACCCGGGCCTTGGGCATAACGAGCGGACTTTTTAACCACTAGGCTACCCCACCGCCCTATTATGACTTAAAACTCAACACTGAATGCATACAATCTACGTAGCAACTTGCCTTTAGCAGGTAGTAGTAGTAGTAGTAGTAGTAGTAGTAGTAGTAGTAGTAGAAGTAGTAGTAGTAGTAGTAGTGGTAGTGGTAGTGGTGGTGGTGGTGGTGGTGGTGGTGGTAGTAGTAGTAGTAGTAGTAGTAGTAGTAGTAGTAGTATCAGTAGTAGTAGTAGTAGTAGTAGTAGTATTTTAAACATCACTAAGTGAGTTGGTTGTATAGTAAAGTCAGAGTGGACATGGATTACAAGTATTTTGTTCATTGATAGATGCTACTGCTCCTGTAATGCTACATAAAACGGTACTTATGTACAGCGTTGTAATACTAAACGCTTAACACACCCGATCAATAAAACTGTCTGGCAAAAGAAAGTATACACCCATGTTTAATGGTGGATAAAAATGAAACAAACAAGAAATAGTTATTTGATGGTGATGTATCTGTTACGGGTATCGTAGTCCACATGACATGCATCATATCAATGAGTATATCATTACAGGTGACGTGCACATGACGTCTCACGAAACTCGGGGATCGCAATTTCATAGCACACGGTAATGAGCAGTGAGTGGGTGAGTGAGTGAGTATGGTTTTACGCCGCTTTTAGCAATATTCCAGCAATATCACGGCGGGGGAACACCAGAAATGGGCTTCACACATTGTACCCATGTCGGGAATCGAACCCGGGTCTTCGGCGTGACGAGCGAACGCTTTAACCACTGGGCTACCCGACCGCCGGTAATGAGAAGGGTGAAGCAGGTATTTACAAGTGGATAGTATATTTTTAGTATATTTTTCAGTTTATGTAAAACCTCCAAATGCATAAACGTATGCTTCATTTAGGGGAGGGGTGCGCACACCAAGGATAAGTGAGTGAGTTTGTTGTTTAACGCCGCACTCAGCAATATTCCAGCTATACGACGTCGGTCTGTACATAATCGAGTCTGGACCAGACAATACAGTGATTGACATCATGAGCATCGATCCACGCCATTCGGATCGATTGCATGCATCAACCAAGTCAGCGAGCCTGACCACCCGATCCGGTTAGTCGCCTCTTACGACAAGCTTAGTCGCCTTTTACGGCAAGCATGAGTTGCTGAAGACCTATTCTACCCCGGATCTTCACGGGTCGCGCACACCTGGACACCCAATCTGTATCGCCGCATGGTTAAGATGTTTTTGTTCTGGGTGTAGAGTGAGTGAGTTGGGTGTAACGCTTCATTCAACAGTAGTGGCTTCCCAGCGTGTCAGCTTAGTGTGGGAGAAAAGCCGAAAGTGACGCAACCCGTCTACGTTTATCGCTGCGGTGATATAGTGACATTTAGTCCGAGAAATATAGTTATCGTATTTAAAAATGTATATTATCTAGAAAATATAATGTAAATTCCAAATGGATTTCGGGGCAATGCTTCACTTCTGAGGCAATCTACACTTGCCAAATCATTCTAGTCTTGAGTCAGTGAGGTTTTACGCCGCTTTTAGCAATATTCCAGCAATATCACGGCGGGGGCCACCAGAAATGGACTTCACACATTGTACCCTTGTCCGGAATCGAACCCGGGTCTTCGGCGTGACGAGCGAACGCTTTAACCACGAGGCTACCAGACCGCCCCCATTCTAGTCTTAAGTTGGATTCAATAAATATATTCTCTCGGGACTTGGTAAAGTAACAAAAGATAAAATACTCTTATTCAAAAGCATATATCTACAAAATACAAAATATAATTCAAGTGATTTAAAATTTAACGTCACATCGGCATTGTTTCAGCCATCCAAATTTATTCTCTTCTAGGCGACTAGGGTCTTGGAGACTTGGGTCATGGGTACACTGACATACGAAGGACCATGTTCTAGATAGAAACAAGTAATGGGTATGATTCATCATTTCTCACAGTGGGCATTAGCTGTGTGTATTGTTATGGATATGCTTATGCTGTTGTCGTCATAACATTCGTCCCACGCTGTTTCCGCTACAAGAATAAACGCATCCTGGGGATTCCGGGTCAGAATAGGCCCCCCAAAACCTAATAACCTGTGTTTGAATGAGAAATCTACATAAATGATCGGGTGGTCAGACTCGGTGACTTGGTTGATTGTGTCGGGTGTTGCTCTAACATGAATCACAGGTTTGTCTGGTCCAGACTGGATTATTTACAGACCGCCGTCATTTAGTTGGTATATTGCGGAGTGCGGCGTTTATACATGGGAACAAAGTGCGAAGCCCATTGTTGCTGTCCCCTGCCGTGATATTGCTGGAATATTGCAAAAAGCGTCTTAAATTTTAACTCACTCACTGATAGTGTATCAACGACCCACTGAAAATACATATATAGTACATGTATAACAGTTAAATATGGCCGGGCCTAAAGTGTCTATACGGGCCTGCGTGGACAATGGCGTTATCTGTGAGTCACTAAGCTATCAGCACCAGGATGCCCTGGCGGACTAAGGATGTACCCACAGGTCGGGTAGATAACAACAGGAAATTCCTGGCAGTCACGATGGCGGCAGGCAACTGTCAACAAGATTCCAACAGCGCTACTTAGATACAGATTTATCGGAGTGAGTTCATTCCTCCATCCCTTGTCTCCGGCACGACCGGCGTCATGTTTCGTCCAGTGCCATGCATGTCGTAGCGATCATTAGACCAAGATACCCACCCACCCTAGATATGTCGGGGGCTTGTTAGTCGCTACTTTATGTGTATATGCGGTTGACTCGGCGACCCCAATTAAAGAGCACCTGTCGCTCCCTGCCCGGGTAGTTGCGTGAGTGTATTGTCTGTGCAGATAAGGAAATATCTCAGCGAGAGAAATATTGACATGGCTGCAATCATCGCCACCCTTCTCCTATCAACTGCGTATATACTGGGTGTATTGTGTGTCTATCCTATCTCAGATTACATCCTCTATATTATTACGAATGATTCAAGTTTTGGCCAAACCCACATCACATACTAATAATGTTATGTTAATAGACATGTTAAACCTTCCGTTCAGTTTTGTGTTCCGCTTATGTAAATACTGAAAGCTTTAAGAGACATTTCGTGTTTATAATCATCAACCTTTCCGACAAAGATAAACTGGGTGTATAATTGAAGTCGGCCATTAATAGCAACGATGCGAGCGCATGTTGGTAGAATCCATATATTTACCGCAGCCTAACATCAGCATCATCATTATCAACGTGTTTTTTTCGCGTTTTTTAATAGAACTCATGGCATTTAGTTCGTCTTTGTTACGTTATTTCTTAATACAGACACATGTTATAATCTACTATAACCGCTATATGATAAACCATTTGACAAGTATTAATTGTTTTGATTCGTCATAAGGAAATTGATTAGTTTCGTCACGTTTGAGCAATATTATGAAGATCTTGGTTAGCTGCACTAAATGTATGGGTAGTCGTATCTTCGCCACCAATCCCATCATTCGGGTGTACGGCCGGGGGCGAAACGGTGTAAGGGAGATAACTCTAAGTGAAAGGAGCTTCGCGTTGTCTTGAAGTTCGCGTCCGATCTATTTTGATCTAATTTACCCATCATTTGCTTCAGAGCTTTCATTTCAAGCATCGGCTGCACGGGAATATATTGCCTAAGGGGGGAAGTGTTGTCGAGGCTCGTCAAATTGAGCATGCAAGAACATGATAATTACACACATCGAACGTGGAGTCGTGGACCCATATCGCCCCACGAGTTGTAATTTCTAAGCAATCGCGACCTTCAAGTGCCTTGCACCACACCTTGCATGATGTTGTGTAAAAGCCATAAATCTTGTTCTAATTGCACACACAGAGACGTACATTTCCCGTGTTTAGCAGCCTATTGTTCATAACGGCTGCAGATTACAGAACAATGGGCGTGGGAGGACAATGCATACAAAACATCAAAGAAGTAGGTATGGTGCACCCGATACTTATCCTCTGACGGGAGAGCGGCGTGCATGTTCGCGCGAGATGCTCGACAAAAACATCACAGCGGGATAGATCAAGGCGAAGCACTGACAGTATAATCGTAAATCACCTTGGGCTAAATGAGTCTTCTATATGCACACTGGAATTAAGTAACATGAGCGGAGTTGCAAGACAACCACAAGACACAGGGGACTGAAGCAATCCATTAAAGCCATACTAAAACTAAACTATAGCTGTGTGGTTTCGACGGGTCATGCAATGTTTTTGGTCGGTAATATCAAACTTTGGCCAAATGCGGCCACGAGCGTCGTGGTGAACAGCTTTGGTTACCCCTCCACTGACTGTAATCAGTTACCTCTCCTCGGCTTGTCCCCAACACTGTCTCTTAGAATACTGGACCTGTCTAGCACTGAGACCAGTGATTTGTGTTAGGATAGGAAAATCGAATGGGGTTTGATGGATATAACACATCGTTCATGTATTTGTTACTAAATAGGCATTATCGATCTGAACGTAAGATATAATCGATATGGACGAGGGAAGTTCGTATTTGGTATTATAAGTGACAATGTGATATATATATTATATTGACTATTAAAATGCTGTTAAGAATGCCATATTTGAGTGATGATTCATTCATATTAGTCTACTTTCATTTTGATGGTGGCATAAACCAAGTATATGACCAGCAGTTGACACTGTTAAGGAGTGTTTGTTTGTTTGTTTGTTTGTTTGTTGTTTAACGTCGCACTCAGCAATATTCCAGCCATATGACGGCGGTCTGTAAATAATCGAGTCAGGACCAGGCAATCCAGTGATTGACATCATGAGCATCGATCCACGGAATTTTGATACGATGACATGCATCAACCAAGTCAGCGAGCCTGACTACCCGATCCCGTTAGTCGCCTCTTACGACAAGCAAGATGTTTCCATTGAGTTGACAGGGCTAATTGATGCATGCCTCATGATAAAACTGATAACATCAGCTAGATTCAGAGGTTTGAAAGTTAGACCGTGGTCCGCCTTTAAGATCATCCTTAATTATATCAATGCCACTCAAGATGCGATTTCCTGCCGTGATATACATATACACAGTCATCTGTAGACCTCATATGAAATTATTTAACTAAAATATGAATTACATTAATATTCAACATATGGATAAATATTTCCATGACAATTGCAGCCTGAGAACCCGTCCATGTTAAGTGTAATTCGGTACAGAGCTGGCCAGTTTGGCGTCATAAATTCCTCGGTAATTGCACTGTGGTGTTTCACGTTAATATTAATGATCTAATCGTTTGTTTAATGAGCCCCTTAAGTGATAAAAGACCCTCTGGTGCGGAGTGAAGTCAAATAAAGGACTTTTTAAAAATATTATTTAATGTTCTTTCTTGAGTTTAAATTCCACCTATGAGAAGAGTCAAATTATTTTTTGTACGTCAGCCGCAGTGAACAAGGGAGAGAGTTCTGTTTTATATCATCATTTATTGACTATATTAGCCATCGGTCTGTTCATTTCTCCTTGTATAAACATCAATTATCCACATGTATATAACTTACTGCATTACACTTTCTTGATAACGGTGTTAGCATCTACACCGAAACGTCGCACTCATTGTAATAAAGAAGTTGTATATCATAGAACTATCTTCCTTGTTCACCATACCAACTTCTAAATGCCACTCAAAGAAGTCCGCAGCAATGTTTTGACAGTAGATAAATGTATGTCTTTACACATAGAATCATTTCTATGTAGAACAGTACATATGCGCAAATGATTTTACCAAGGCCAAGACCCTGAAGATCTGGGTAAGAATAGGTCTTCAGCAATCCATGCTTGTCGTAAGAGGCGACTAACGGGATCGGGAGGTCAGGCTCGCTGACTTGGTTGGTGCATGTCATCGTATCCCAATTGCGTTGATCAATGCTCATGATATCACTCACTGTATTGTCTGGTCCAGACTCGATTATTTACAGTCCGCCGTCAATAGCTAGAACATTGCTGAGTGCAGTGTTAAACAACAGCAACAACGAAACAAACAAATATATCTGTGTTTTGGGGGTTTTTTTTGTTTGTTTTTTGTTTGTTAATTATTTTTTATTCATGTTAATTGTCCACGATTTTACATGGCCCTGTACATTGCCACGTCGACTGGCATACCAGGGTTTATATTTGGGTTTGAGTTGCTTTAAGCAATAATACTCATCTAATTATTCAGTACACTTAATTTTTTCTGCAAGATTAACATTGTTATACTGATCTGTGGTTGATAGCATGACAAACGCTTCTCGCAGTCGGGTACAATGGCATACTGTCTGCGATGCGGGTCACGGGTTGTAGCCATTCGATCCTCATTTAGTCCCCTCTTACGGAAAGCATATAGGTTACTGGGGACGTATTCAACTCCGGAGTCCCCATGGGGAGTAACGCTCGAAGACATGCTATTATCAAAAGATCTGTACATAATCGCTTTGATGCAGACATTTATTATAATGGAACCGCATCAGAGCGCGGAACTAAGGCGATCGTTTTGTATTTGAGGAAATCGATAGGAATTTGTACACATGCACCTGTGGTTGATAGCATGAAAAACGTTTCTCGCAGTCGGGTACACTGGCATACTGTCTGCGATGCGGGTCACGGGTTGTAGCCATCCGATCCTCATTTAGTCCCCTCTTACGGCAAGCATATAGGTTACTGGGGACGTATTCAACTCCGGAGTCCCCATGGGGAGTAACGCTCGAAGACATGCTATTATCAAAAGTGCTGTATTGCTGTTATTCGCTTTGATACAGACATTTATTACAATAAAACCACATCAGAGCCGTGGAACTAAGGCGATCGCTTTACATTTTAGGAAATCGATGAGATTTGTGTTATTACTTTAATGGCGCCCATGCATAGTGGTAGTGATAGATCTATTAATGCTTCTCGCATTATCGAAGTAATCCCTGGAAGAGGCGAGCGATGGCGAACAGGGATATCGATAATGGAAGAGAAATGTTTTAAATTGCGAGAAATAGATATGTTCCACCGTAGGATTATCAGTGGTGGATGAATGGATATCGATAGATAGTGGAGATATGATATCTCTCGAACTTGACAGGGCGATTTCTACCACTTAATGTCGTTCATAGCTCAAAGAACTAAATCGGCTTTGAGATAAATGAAACAGTAGTCGGTATATTATAAAACACAACTTCAACCACGGATGTTGTCTTTGAAGGGGGTACTATTAGTGTCGATTGTACTGAACTTTCAACTCAAAATAACGGCGTGTCTTCAGTTCAGGAAGTATGCATTACAAATCTGAAAAGTGTTTGATATTTTACGAGCGTTTCAATCGACGCCCAGTGGACCAGCTATGCAATATTTATGTCTCTACTGGCTGACTAGTATGTTATTCATAATCTGTACTTTCTGGACGTATATAACCTTATACAAGCCTGTGGTGTTACTGTTCCACTTAAACGTTTGAACAAATTACAATTAGTTTTGGTTTGGTTTGGTTTGTTGTTTTACGCCGCACTCAGCAATATTCCAGCTATATGACGGCGGTCTGTAAATAATCGAGACTGGACCAGGCAATCCAGTGATTTACATCATTGGGATACGATGACATGCATCAACCAAGTCAGCGAGCCTGACCACCCGATCCCGTTAGTCGCCTCTTGGGACAAGCATAGTCGCTTTTCACAAATTACAATTAGAAGCAGTAGAAGGTATTACGAGGTGAATATGTCTTTTCGATGTTCAGCTACAATCCTGCAGATTTGACGGCGCTAAATTGAATTTGGAACAGAACGCGCAGCTCAAGAGAGAAAGTTTCGATTGGTAGTTGATAATTATATTAACATTACTTCTTGGATTGGTTATCTCCCATTAGTTACACGTCCCATTTGTCACACACCTCTATATTCCAAGTTGTTACACAGCCTGGGAGGCGGCCAGGAGGGGATTAATTGAGACAACACCTATATATATTTCTACTTTTTCATGATCACTCCATTCTAATACATAGGGTAGACCAGTCAGTGCCTTCAGCGATGACCTATGTTGTTTTAAGGTGAGGTGAGGTGAAATTGGGTTTAACGTCGCGTCCAAGATTATTGCACTTACATAGCGACGTGCGTGCACGTGTATTTGTGTGTGTGGCTGCTTGTACTAGTCCGGACTGATGCCGATTTATAGTGCTAGCTCACTGAGATATCATGCCGCAGTTTAACATGAATACCCCACTCAGACACAGTATACTGACTCCGAGCCGACCAGTCCTTGTTTTAGCCCCTTAATGCCGAGCGCCAGACAGGGTAACAACAAGTACAATCTTTTAACGTCTTTTTGTATGACGCGGCCCGGGATCGAACCCCGGACCTTCCGCTCTCCGGGCGGACGCTCTACCACAAGACCACGGAGGCGGTCTTTGTTGTTTTAAGGTGACAAATGGGACGTGTAATTAATGGGAAGTTAACCTGGGATTTTATCTGTAGCTGAAAAAATGTCAGGCAAGCACGCAAACGCACGCACGCACGCACGCACACACACACATACACACACACATACACACATTGTCGAACACTGAATAGATTCGATGGAGTTATATATACTTCTGACAGTGACTGTAGACAACAAGTGCTTCCTGACAAGCACTGATACCATACAAGACTGTCTGTTATAGAAAACCTCAAGAAATAATGGATATGAATTATGTATACTGACCTTAGTGACTTGATTGCCTGAACGTGTGCGGAAGGTATATGCTGGCAACATCTTGTAGGAAATCTTCACGTCTGCTCGGAATAGTTGAGTCAACGCCTTGTCAATGTCTAGACGAAATGGTCAGAAATAACACGTGTCGACAACGGCATAATGTCTCAATCAGTCGACATTAATTATTTACAATTCCTTTAAGCAACCGTTTGGATGGTTCAGTTGAAAAGACCATATTTTCACATTTTGAGTGCATTCCGCGCGTCAAACTTGGTTTTGACGTGGTGGCCTACGATTGGATGTCTGGTTAGGTTAAGTTCGTGCAGTTGCGTGACCATGAACTCTGACCTAAGTTTGCGCGAGAGCTCGTGCAAGTTTGTCACCAGAACATATATTATCGTTTCCTGTCAGACAAATTCAAACACATTCACACAGAATTTAGAACCCGAGGTCAATACCGTTTTGAATAATTTAAATAATAGTTAACAACCAAAATGTAAATGATTGATGTTATATTTCACAATTTGTTTGTTTAAGCGACTTTGAAAATATGGAACAACGCCCTTTGTCTGGTCTGTTATTTACCGTGTCGGGATCGGTTGGTCAGGCTCGCTGACATGTTGATGTATATCATTGTATCCCAATTGCGTGGATCGATGCTCATGATATCAATCACTGGACTGTCTGGTCCAGCCTCGTTTATTTATTGAACGCCGTCATGTTGCTAAAATACTGCCGAGTGCGCCGTTCAACAACAACAAACACACAAACAAACTTGACTGTGCGTTCATACATCGAGCTGCACGTGATATATGTTCTCTTCGCTTGTCGCACGTGCACCAGGCTATGTGTGTGGCTTCTTTTGTTTTATAATGCGCGCGGTGTTCGTTAATCGTTTGTTTAGTTTGTTTGTTTACCATCGCACACACTGATACTGACCTGTAAATACTCAAGTTGATATTATGAGGAACGATGTGCTCCCGGGTATGACAACTCGCAATCAGCCAGTTCACCTATAAGACCACACCGATCCATTAAGCCGACACGATAAACATTGGTTGCTTGGGGCCTATTCTATTTGGGAATCCTCATGTTTGATATACCTGATAACTGAGGTTGGGTGAGATTTGATTTAATGTCGCGTTCACGATTATTGAACTTATAAAGCGCGCGTGCGTGCGAGTGTGCGTGTGCGTGTGTGTGCGTGTGCGTGTGTGTGTGTGGAGGGGCGGATACCAGTTCTGACTAATGCCGGGAATACCAACATACGTTACAATTTTGGTACTTCTTGTTACCCGGCTCAGACTACTGCGTCTGGGTGGGGTATCTATATTAAAATGCGGCATGATATCTGTATCTAGGTGGGCTAGCACTTAGACTAATACTTAAGAATATATATCTACAAAATAAAAATCGTAATCCAAATGGAGCCCAGAACAATGCACGATTTCAGCCTAGAGATGAAGCAATCTAGACTTGCAAAATCCTTCTAGACTTTAAGTTGTATTCATTTTTTTAAATTACTCTCTATTGTATGGGACATATTTCTTTTCCGAATTTCCAAATTTTATTATTTAATGTTAAATCCACTCTTTTCTCAAAAGGTTTTATTCGCGCTTGCGATTCTACAGGCAAGTGAAGCAAATATACGTTTTTTACTCCGAAAATGTTTATCATAACAAAATCTTCATAAATTTTTGTGACATTACATATTTCTTCATAAAATACCCAAAATGTATTATATAATAATTTATACGAGCTTTAGCTAGAAACACATTTATTTATATTTTGTGGTTGAGGGAAATTTGAGACGACAAACGCAGTGTTTTGTCTCCTGTGTGTTGGAAACAGATGCACACTGATCATGAGAAATTGGCCATTCAATAGACATTAATGTAATTGCTACGCTGTTGTAGGATTCTGTAATGTATCCATTATCACGATTATTTATGTCTCTCGGGGCAGATTGTATGACCGCTTCAATTATTAATCGGATCTGCGCATGTCAGACCGGAAGTTTACGTATTTGCCTTGGTTTCCGAAATTCCTTATTGCATCTCTTGAGGACCCATGTTTTACGCAACACCTCTACGCTAAGGGATATTGATTTGTCGTTACATAATGGTAAGCGCAATAAGTCATTCCATTTGTGAAAAGAAGTCCCCTGTCATGGTGCTAGCCTTTATTTGTGCTAATTTGTCCTACAATGGGAACATCGATTGCACAGATCATGTTAGAAGTGTTTGACGAGTGACAGTGACAGCTATGCCCTAGATGATGTAAAACATTTTCTTGATTCGTTGTATTATAAATAATTGCAATTTAACAAAGACACTGTTTCTTAATTACGTGGTTGTTCAATCACATTGCTCGTTAGTTCAGGTCAATTTGGGAAAAGTAATGCACGATAGATCTAACGCTTAGGTTTGTTTATTGGCCTAGTAGCAGACTTGAGGTGGGCCTTCACGTTCGTAGATCTTAGTAGCCTACTAGGTTGGAGTAATCTACCTCCTCAGCAACAAGAAGACTAATTTCATTATCCTGTTTATCATTATTGATTACTGGGAACAGTTACTAATATTAAATAATAACACTTTTAGGTAGGCTCATGAACATCTAGGCCAATAACATGACTAATCAATGTAAGGAAATATTGGGTTTTTATTGTTTATGCCACACTCAGCGATATTCCAGCTTTATGACTATGGTCTGTAAGTAATCTATTCTGGACCAGACAATCCAGTGATTGACATAATGTGCATCAATATTCACAATTGGGATACAATGACATGCATCAACCAAGTCAGCGAGCCTGACCACCCGATCCCATAAGTCGCCTCTTACTACAAGCATGGGTTGCAAAAGTTAATAGGAAATAATACAGTTGCCTTTAGTTAACTAAAAAATAATATATTTTTAATAGTTATCAACGTTCAAAATTAATTGGGGCTCTTGTGCCCTTGTTTGCTGCTACAGTATTGTCCTGAATTGTTCATTTTTGTATTATTACAGTTATGACAAGGGCCGAATGCATAATTTCGTAAAGAGGTCATGATTGTGAATCTCTTTAGCATGTTGCAGGTATTGCTTATAGACAAATGGCCTGTGGACATTTCGTGATAAACAAAATGTTAAAAGATCCTAAGATGATATGTCAATGTGGCTGTCTATGATAGATTGATGTGTCAATGTACAAGAAACGTTCAATAAGTTTTGCAACTTGGGCATTTGTGTTTACGCAAACAATGTCAACTTGAGGCAGGTGTGACACTAGTCATAACATCAGGTTGACATAACAAGTTCCAGACACAACAATAAGTTAGATGTGATGGCTTCATTCACTTAAGGGTGGTCACAATCATGGATTCTCTCAAACATGAACAACGCGCTGTCATAAAGTTCCTTACATGCTCCGGTTCACAAGTCGAGAATTGCACAGGCCACAAGATGTGAATGTGGATTTCGAACAGTTAAATCACCCACCCTACAGCCCAGACTTAGCCCCCAGTGACTATTTCCTGTTCTGGCAAATTAAATCTGCCTTACGTGGAAGACGCTTCCTGGATGACGAGAACATAAAGGCTGCCACAGAGGTGTGGTTAGAGGGCCAATCTGTGGATTTCTATAAAAAGTGGTATTAAGCTTGAAGGACAAATGGAATAAGTGTACTGAGGTGAATGGAGATTATGTTGAAAAATAAAAGTGCAAAAGATATTCTGCAACTTGGTCTTATATTGAAGTTGCAAAACTTATTGAATGCCCCTCGTATTAATTCAACATGTCTTCCAATGTAGCAATATACTGGGGTCTATGCACTAAAGGGGACTATCAAGACACATATTATAATTAAGCATTGAACATATTTATGAAATGTTATACAGATATCATCACAAATATGTTGAATTTTTCAACAGTGCTCCCAATGCAAGACCCGACCCGGGGTAGAATAGGTCTTCAGCAACCCATGCTTACAGGCGACTATGCTTGTTGTAAGAGGCAACAAACGGGAACGGGTGCTGACTTGGTTGATGCATGTCATCGTATCCCAATTGCGTGGATCGATGCTCAATTGCTCATGATATCAATCACTGGATTGTCTAGTCCAGACTCAATTATTTACAGACCACTGTCATATAGCTGGAAGATTGCTGAGTGAGGTGTTAAACAACAAACAAACAATACAAGACCCATCATTTTCACATATAAACAATTACTTGTTGACTATTCACATCCACCTCAACTGTGGTTATTGTAGTGTATTTGTAAGACTGTACATCATGCTCAGGTACTTGTACGACCCGCACCTGACTTGGGAGGAATATCAAGCAACAAGATGTCTGAACTGAACCATGATTTATTCGTAACTGACCACATGTACATGGTCATGACGTCACTCCCGATGCTGGGGCATGTGACGTATGACGTAGTAGACATGTGCACATTGGCGCTTTCAATATGTAGTGAGTGCGTGAGTATAATTTTTACGCCGCTTTTAGCAATATTCCAGCAATACCGCGGCGGGGGACACCAGAAATGGGCTTCACACATTGTAACCATGTCAGGAATCGAACCCAGGTCTTTGGCGTGACGAGCGAACGCTTAAACCACTAGGCTACCTGACAGCCCCTCACCATATGTAAACAAACCTAACACAACATCATTATTGCAGGCTGACAAGAGTCAAACTGTTGCCAGTGATTCTGGTTCTGACTGGGATGATGAAAGCACACTGGATTTCACATCACCACGGCAACAGAAGAAAGTGCCCCTCCGATCCCCGCACCACTCTGCACAACAGGATGAGGAAGACAAGTCCGAGATGAGTGAAGCCAGACCCAAGCCCAGGGAGAGGACCACAGGGAAGCAAGTGAATGGTGAGATAGTTGTACTCATTCCTTGCCATGTAGGGCATGTGTGGGCCAGCCGTCTAATTTGCTGTGCAGGTTCTAAACTGCTGATGAACTCTCTTTATAAACCTACTGCCACTTTTGCCTATTGTATTGTAGGTATCTTCCTATCACATAGTAACCTCTTGGAAGGTTTAACTTTTCCCTAGCAACACCTGGTATGAGGTTTTACTTTTTCCCTGTAACACCTGGTATGAGGTTTTAACTTTTCCTAGTAACACCTGGTATAAGGTTTTCAGTGGTAGAAACTAACAGTTTTAGTCCGCTAGTCCTTATAATGATAACACATAGCAAAACCCTAAAAAATGACAAATTTCTACTCATCCTTATGATACCTTAACTACTGGGCAGTTTGGCAAAGACTAGGGGACTAGTGCCAATTTCTAACACTGGGTTTTACTTTTTCCTAGTAAAACCTGGTATGAGGTTTAACTTTTTCCAAGTAACACCAGGTATGAGGTTTTACTTTTTCCTAGTAACACCTGGTATGAGGTTTTATTTCTTCCTAGTAACACCTGGTATGAGGTTTTACTTTTTCCTAGTAACACCTGGTATAAGGTTTTTCTTTTTCCTAGTAACACCTGGTACGAGGTTTAACTTTTTCCAAGTAACACCTGGTAGGAGGTTTTACTTTTTCCAAGTAACACCTGGTAGGAGGTTTTACTTCTTCCTAGTAACACCTGGTATGAGGTTTTACTTTTTCCTAGTAACACCTGGTATAAGGTTTTTCTTTTTCCTAGTAACACCTGGTATGAGGTTTAACTTTTTCCAAGTAACACCTGGTATGAGGTTTAACTTTTTCCTAGTAACACCTGGTATGAGGTTTTTCTTCTTCCTAGTAACAACTGATATGAGGTTTTTCTTTTTCCTAGCAACAACTGATATGAGGTTTTATTTTTTCCTAGTAACACCTGGTATGAGGTTTTACTTTTTCCTAGTAACACCTGATATGAGGTTTTACTTTTTCCTAGTAACACCTGATATGAGGTTTTACTTTTTCCTAGTAACACAGTGTATGAGGTTTTACTTTTTCCAAGTAACACCTGGTATGAGGTTTTACTTTTTCCTAGTAACACAGTGTATGAGGTTTTACTTTTTCCTAGTAACACCTGGTATGAGGTTTTTCTTACCTAGTAACACCTGATGAGTTGAGTAGCAGATGAAATTTGTACTTGTCCGATGTTCTAAAATTGAAGACAAGAAATGAAAGTTTTTCATTATGGATGACGGGAATTGAACCTGCAACTTCGCATATCGTGTTTAGTTTTGTAACCACTGTTTTCCCACTGAGCCATTGGGGCAGGTTAGGAAAGGTTGTTCAATTCTAAATGTCATGACTTCAGTTTTATGTGCATGTTTGCTTGCCGTTTTACATTTTCAACTTAAACCTCGGAGTCATGTTTTATCCGTAACATAAAATGTGATGGTAAGTTGGCACAGTTGTTACCGGTACATGGTCTCACTCTGTGACTTTTATTGATGCTTGTATATTTATTTTCAGATAATGGGGAGACAGGGCAAAGAAATTCAAATGTAATCCCAAAACAAAGAAAGTAGGTTGTATTTTAAACACATTTTTATCTAACTATCAACACCTTCACTGTGTCATGCTGTTGTTTATGTTGGTAAAACGTTCGTTTGTGGCAGAATACTGTTTTTGATTTATTTGATTCTGTGAGCTAATCTAAGAAACATCTGTTTGAGTGTTTACAAGGAGATGGAAATACTTTTAAAACAATTTTATGGTGGTGACATAATTAGGTTGTTCATTTCTTGGTTTATAGATTTGCTTAAATCGGAAAAGTTGAAGAAAATATATATAGTTCCATTTTCAAAGAGAATTTGAATTATTTTTTCTCAGCCTTACAACCCTATATTTTTTACAAAAGAATAATCAAGTTTCATTTTTATTTTTGTTTCGAGAACCGGCCAAGGTTTTGAAAAAGATCTGTAAGCCAGCTAATTAATGAAAATTATTATTGTTTACCACACACGGCATACTATTTTGATAATCATTTAAGGTCATGTATACAAATTGTTTTGTTTGATAGCTGACGGATGTCAAAGTAGACACAATTTATGGGTAACATCTTCTTTATTTACTGTAATGGCTATGTTTCGGTATAGAGTCTTATACCATTGTCAAGCAAAGTTCTTAAATATACCCTTTTTGTTTGGCATGTCACTTCTCTTTGATTTAGAGCATTTTCTTGTGATATTTTTGTCATGAATATTAGTTCTATGTCAGTATTTTACAATTGTCACCTGTGTTTGTGTGGCAGTCCGGCCGACACCTCCTCACCTTGGATCCAGTCGCACCCATCTGACAACCCACCTCATGACTTCAAGGGGGAACTTGAAGGTAGATATCACAGATCAGTTTCATATGTCAGTAACCATGGTAACTGTCACAGACAACCCACATTATGACTTCAAGGGGGCACTTGAAGGTAGATATTACAGATCAGTTTCACAGGTCAGTAAGCATGGTAACTGTCACAGACAACCCACCTTATGACTTCAAGGGGGCACTTGAAGGTAGATATCACAGATCAGTTTCACAAGTCAGTAACCATGGTAACTGTCACAGACAACCCACCTTATGACTTCAAGGGGGCACTTGAAGGTAGATATCACAGATCAGTTTCACAAGTCAGTAACCATGGTAACTGTCACAGACAACCCACCTTATGGCTTCAAGGGGGCACTTGAAGGTAGATATCACAGATCAGTTTCACAAGTCAGTAACAAGTCACTTTTGAAAGGAAGCTTGATGCCAACATCTCCAGGGTATTAATCATAATAGAATGGAGATTTTATACACTGGCTAAGAGAGGATGGGTTTTATGCTGCTTTTACAAGCTCCACGCATTGCACCCAGGTGGGGAGTCAACCCATGCCTTTGCTGTTGACCCATCTTGACTTCACTCCCCAGACAAACACATGGCAGTAAAGGGGTCAAGGGTATTCAACATGGTAGAATGAATTTCAATTCACCCATCTTCCCAAGGCAAGGGAGTTAACAGTTGACCAAATACAAATTTAGATTCATTACCACGTTTTTACAGGACGTATTTGGTAGGATAGGCATAGTAAGTAAGACACTACAGACTCGTGACTTGAACTATGGGGACATGAAGAACACAACTGTTGCTTTCTTGGACAGACGAAAGGGACAGTACTCGACAGATAAACCAACATACAGACCTAAATTAGAGCATTCTTGACCGAAACTGACGATACAGACGATTTTGAAAATGTGACAATGACGAGATTGCATCACGACAAGACACTGACTTATAGAGTTAAGCAATGTGCAAGAATACTGTTTGACAATATGACTGACAGATTTCCAGATAACGAATTGTATTCTGCGTTTGGAACCTTTGACCCAACAAATTTCCCTGACAAAGCTAGTGACCTAGTGACGTATGGGGACAAGAGTATTTCTAGGTTAGGTATCCTTTATGGCAGCAGATGACAGGGACACACCCCAATCGACAAAGACCAATTAGAACAAATGGGGAATATTTCGGCCTTTATTCTTCATCAACTACAGACGGTTGACATATGGACAGCTTCTGGGTAAAGTGCATGCTTCCAAATTGACCGATCAGTTCCCAAATATCGTTAAGCTCATGGAGATCGGTCGTGTACTGCCCGTGTCCAATTTAGAATGTTAGAGGGGATTTTCAAAACAAAACCTCATTAAGACGCAATTGAGATGTAGCTTAACGACGGAGACACTGGACAGAATTATGGGTATATCACTTTGTGGACCAAAATTGACGGATTTCGACCCAACACCGATGATGCAACACTGGAAGGCTAGACGCAACCAGACAGCTTTACATTGGAAACTGTTCCATAGCCAAGTTAGTAAAACCAACATCACGATAGGTTGAAATTGTATGTTTTAGATCTATGTGTCGTTGAATTAATTAATTGTATATATATCCTGTATATATATGTTATGAAAGTGACACTTGAGTTTATTCTTTTATTCATGCGTGGCCAAATGCAAATGTCCGACTGGCTAAGAAATATTTCCAAATCCCTGAAGTTAACTGACTGTAAAAGTCCAGTTTCCTCCCTTGCCGAAACAGGCTGGAGTTACGTTTTGGCTGGACTAACGAGTCTATGCATAGTCCAATCAAAATTGCGCAACGAACTAGACATCCGGTTTGTAAACAACATGGATTTCAATGTGCAGATTTCGATCAACTGCAGGATTTGCAAAATATGTGTACCGTAACCTGGGCGTTGACAGATATTTTCCAAATCTTTTCATGTTTTTAATCAAGGTTTGATTTGATGGACTTTGTGAGGTAAGGCCCCTTTTATCACAATATAGATCTTTATTATCGTCAGATCGTCTTGACTGGGCGCCGCCATTTTGTTTGATGCAAATGCAAGTGATATGAGACGTGGAACCTGATTGGTCAATAGGAGGAACATAAAAGTGACATAACTCGTAATAGCCACTGGTGGCGCTATGAACGAGCCAAAATATTCCTGTGTATTTCGACAAGGGTGGAAACTGGACTTTTGTAATCAGTTAAACACCCTTGACTTGGGAAGATGTATTTCACTGGGTGATCAAGCATGTTCCAGACATGACACCCCTGTTTCTCAGTGACAGGGTGATGTATGTAAGACTGTGGTCAAGGAGCATGAGATGACCAGTTTCCCCTTGTGTTGTACAGACGAGGGGAGGCAGGAGGACAGCGGTCAGCGGCCTGGCCGTGGCAGGAAGGGAAACAACTACGATGTCGGCCCAACTCCACAGCCGGTCAACCCAACAGGGCGTGGAGGTCAGTGTCTTCTTTTTATCTGTATGCCATCACAACTGAAATCCTCTGCTTGTGTGTTTTGGGGATGCATGGTGGCAAATCTCTCACACCTGCAGTAAATGTGACGCACATTATTCTTTAACTGTGTGTTTTTTGGACTGTCATCTGTAAATATAGGACAATGACAATTACAATCTTTTATTGTTCTTTAAGCAACAGACCCACATGCATTTACACAGAGCTCCAAATACATGAGATAAGCTTTTGGTGTTGTGGGTATTTTACCCATGCAATATTTTGATGATACGCACAAGTTTTATTTTTGTAGCGTATTTGTAATGTTCGTTGCGTATGTGATACACTTGGATTTTATTTTACTGCGTATTTCTGCATTTCTGATGCGTATTTTACGCAGATACGCAGCTTATCTGGAGCTCTGTTTACAGTTGTGATGTAATGTACACTGGTGCCTGGTTATGACTTATAAGTCTGTATTTCCATGGATCTTAAACATATTGTACACACATTTTGAAAGAATAGATATTGTTTTCTTATTATTACATCATTACATTGGGGACAGTGCAAGAGTACATGTTCTACAACTTCTAAAACATAGCATTCAATGCAAAGAATATTCTTTGTAAATTAGGATTTTCATATCATTAGGATTTTGAAACATGTTTTTGTAAAATGACCATCTTTTGCTAAAGTATTTCAATGCTATTTCAATCCAATTTTCTGCCAACATCAAAGTTTTTAAGTCATCTGAGCAATTTTACTTAAACGAAGAAACAAGATATGTGATATCACATTAGTTGATTATTAAACAGATATTTAAATGAATATCAGTGGTAGAAACCTTTTTATAATGATAACACATAGCAAAACCCTTAAAAAGGGCAAATTTCTAACTATTGGGCAGTTTGGCAAGGAATACCAGACAAGTGCCAATTTCTAATGCTGTATATCAAACATGTTAATATAAGTTTCCTGTAAGACAAAGACTTGTTGAAGTACTATTGAATAAAATGTTATAGCAGTGTTAGACATGGACACTAGTCTGCAAGTCTGGGACAGTACAAGTCATGAATTTACCATGGTTGATATCTCTTAGAATCTAGGTGTTATGTGAATCTATGGTCCAGTGCTAGATGTGGCCAAGTTGGGTGAACTCTGTTACTGTCCTGTTTGTGTAGGTGGTGTGGGGTCCTGGGACGACTCGGATGCAGAAGAGAGGACGTTACGCGACCTGAACGCCACGTTGAAGAAGGAGAAGAAACGAGAGACTGAGGAGAGAAATCGAAGGAAGAAAGAGCAGAGAGATGGTGAGACACAGATAGGAGTCTATTTCTTCTCCTGGTGAATCAAACATCATCATGTTACACAGAACATGCATGATGTTACAGAGGTTGCATGATTTTACAGAGGTTGCATGATGTTACAGAGGTTGCATGATGTTACAGAGGTTGCATGATGTTACAGGTTGCATGATGTTACAGAGGTTGCATGATTTTACAGAGGTTGCATGATGTTACAGAGGTTGCATGATGTTACAGAGATTGCATGATGTTACAGAGGTTGCATGATGTTACAGGTTGCATGATGTTACAGAGGTTGCATGATGTTACAGAGGTTGCATGATGTTACAGAGGTTGCATGATGTTACAGAGGTTGCATGATTTTACAGAGGTTGCATGATGTTACAGAGGTTGCATGATGTTACAGAGATTGCATGATGTTACAGGTTGCATGATGTGACAGACAGAAGTTGCATGATGTTACAGGTTGCATGATGTGACAGAAGTTGCATGATGTTACAGAGAGTGCATAATGTTACAGAGATTGCATGATGTTACAGGTTGCATGATGTTACAGGTTGCATGATGTGACAGAAGTTGCATGATGTTACAGAGAGTGCATAATGTTACAGAGATTGCATGATGTTACAGAGGTTGCATGATGTGACAGAAGTTGCATGATGTGACAGAAGTTGCATGATGTTACAGAGAGTGCATGATGTTACAGAGATTGCATGATGTTACAGAGGTTGCATGATGTTACAGAGGTTGCATGATCTTACAGAGATTGCATGAGGTTACAGAGGTTGCATGATGTTACAGAGGTTGCATGATGTGGCAGAAGTTGCATGATGTGACAGAAGTTGCATGATGTTACAGAGAGTGCATGATGTTAAAGAGATTGCATGATGTTACAGAGGTTGCATGATGTTACAGAGGTTGCATGATGTTACAGAGATTGCATGATGTTACAGAGGTTGCATGATGTTACAGAGATTGCATGATGTTACAGAGATTGCATGATGTTACAGAGATTGCATGATGTTACAGAGGTTGCATGATGTTACAGAGATTGCATGATGTTACAGGTTGCATGATTTTACAGAGATTGCATGATGTTACAGAGGTTGCATGATGTTACAGAGATTGCATGATGTTACAGGTTGCATGATGTTACAGAGGTTGCATGATTTTACAGAGGTTGCATGATGTTACAGAGATTGCATGATGTTACAGAGATTGCATGATGTTACAGAGATTGCATGATGTTACAGAGGTTGCATGATGTTACAGAGATTGCATGATGTTACTGGTTGCATGATGTTACAGAAATTGCATGATGTTACAGAGAGTGCATGATGTTACAGGTTGCATGATTTTACAGAGGTTGCATGATGTTACAGAGCTTGCATGTTACAGAGAGTGCATGATGTTACAGGTTGCATGATTTTACAGAGGTTGCATGATGTTACAGAAAAGTTGAAGGGTGTTACAGAGGTTTGTTACAGAGAGGTTGCATGATGTTACAGAGGTTGCTTGATGTGACGGGTTGCATGATGTTACATTTGCTGCCATGATTTTCTTGGAATGACATTGGATACAACAGTAATTTGTTACAAACCAATGTCTCCCCCACTTTTAGTGTTTAGGATTCTGTTAAATTTAAATGGCTTTGTTTCAGTAAGATATGTTCAGTTTTATTTCATTCTCTTATCTCAGATCTTCATGAGAAAACAAATGTAAACCAGGAGTTACCTAGAGTTTTTTCCTGTAACAGAAAGGTCACAGGCCTCAGATCTTCCAACCAGCAGGTCAGACAACATGAGAGGCAACCATGCCTATATCAGTGGCCGCAGTCAAGGGAGACAACAACCACAGGTAATTCTTGAGATATGAACACAGGTAGTCCTTGACATGTCAACACAGGTAATCCTTGACATGTCAACATAGGTAGTCCTTGACATGTCAACACAGGTAATCCTTGACATGTCAACACAGGTAGTTCTATATCATGTCAACACAGGTAATCCTTGACATGTCAACACAGGTAGTCCTTTATCATGTCAACACAGGTAATCCTTGACATGTCAACACAGGTAGTCCTTGACATGTCAACACAGGTAGGGGGCGGTCGGGTAGCCTAGTGGTTAAAGCGTTCGCTCGTCACACCGAAGACCCGGGTTCGATTCCCGACATGGGTACAATGTGTGAAGCCCATTTCTGGTGTCCCCCACCGTGATATTGCTGGAATATTGCTAAAAGCGGCGTAAAACCATACTCACTCACTCACTCAACACAGGTAGTCCTTGACATGTCAACACAGGTAGTCCTTGACATGTCAACACAGGTAATCCTTGACATGTCAACACAGGTAGTCCTTGACATGTCAACAGAGGTTATCCTTGACATTTCAACACAGGTAGTCCTTGACATGTCAACACAGGTAGTACTTGACATGTCAACAAAGGTAGTCCTTGACATATCAACAAAGGTAGTCCTTGACATGTCAACACAGGTAGTCCTTGACATGTCAACACAGGTAGTCCTTGACATGTCAACACAGGTTGTCCTTGACATGTCAACACAGGTAGCCTTTGACATATCAACACAGGTAGCCCTTGACATGTCAACACAGGTAGTCCTTGACATATCAACAGAGGTTATCCTTGACATGTCAACACAGGTAGTCCTTGACATGTCAACACAGGTAGTCCTTAACATATCAACACAGGTAGTCCTTGACATGTCAACACAGGTAGTCCTTGACATGTCAACACAGATAGTCCTTGACATATCAACACAAGTAGTCCTTGACATATCAACACAGGTAGTCCTTGACATGTCAACACAGGTAGTCCTTGACATGTCAACACAGGTAGTCCTTGACATGTCAACACAGGTAATCCCTGACATATCAACACAGGTAGTCCTTGACATGTCAACAAAGGTAGTCCTTGACATATCAACACAGGTAGTCCTTGACATGTCAACACAGGTAGTCCTTGACATGTCAACACAGGTAGTCCTTGACATGCCAGGTGGCCATGGTGGTTCTTTCTCGTAAGTGACAGCCTTGCACTCTACTTTAGTTGTGATACGTGGTCGACCGGATCTGAGAAAGTTCTGTGTTGGCCCATGTGTCAGATAACAGTTCTGCAGGCTTGTAACGGTGCTTGATGCTACGTGGGAAAACGTGACTACAACTGAAAATGATTCTTCTGTTTGCAGTTGTTCGATAGCGTTGTTGCGTTGGGCTTTCATCAGTCGTGGCATATTTTGGCTGTTCACATGCTGAAAGATTGTGATGGCATGCAAATAAAAACCCAACAGTTTTAAAGCCTAACAAGTGATGTTGCACGTGCATGTCATGTTGGTGTGTTTCGGCTCTAGGCTCTCACGTAGTTGTTTTTTTGCAATTTTTCCATCTTTTCACCAAATTTCTGCAGTACCTCATTCTTTCCACACAAATCAATCCCAGTCCATGCAGAAATGACTATTTCATTTTTGGTAATAACTTTGTATGGACGTCGGCAACACACAGATATTTACGATTTTACTATATTTGCATTTCTTTTTTGCAGAGTATATATGGAACAGTGTGATTTGATCATTTACGAAAGAAGCTGGAAATACTGACGGCAAAAACATGAAACAGTAATTTTGATTGTGAAACGTTTCTTATCTTCCAGCAACACGACCAGACATACGAACAGGACATGCCGTACGAAGATGTAGCACGACGTGATGTCATGATGCCACATGCCTCCCGTGATGTCACGTCACCGTACAGCCCTCGTGATGTCAGGGTGGACATGCCTGGCAACAAGTTTCTGGATGAGGCTAACCTGCTTCCTGTCGTCTTCCATGATGAGGAGGGAGCAAGGTCAGCAGCTTTCAATACATGACAAATTTTTTACCCTTTAATTTTCATCACTGAAACATTATGAATGCACCCAGTGGGGAATGCAGGTTAACATAAGTACCCAGCAACCTCTGCTGGTCATAAGAGGCATCTAAATGGATCAGTGGTCAGGCTCGGTGACCTGATTGGTTGTGGGTCGTTGTTGCTCACAATATCAATCACTGGACAATATCGGCAAGCCTCAGAATGTTTCCACTTTTATCAACTCGTGTTGATATATTTTATATCAAAAGACACTCGGGTGAGATTCTCTATTTCTTCACACTCAGGTACAGATTTTTCTAAATGGTTTTGTGTGTTCATAGCTTTCAGCAACCAGGGCTGTGCAAATTTACGTTTGTCAGAGGGGTACACAAGGTACGTGATCTGGACTACCAGTTGTCAGACTTTCATTTTGTGGAAGTCTCGGTGACTTAGTGGGTTAGATCGCTGACTTTGTGTGCTGGCGATTAGGTGCCAGGAGGGGACTCAACCAAAAAAAGTACTAGAATCTGTACTTTACTAAGAAAGTGTTATCCCAAATATAACATTTGTTACATAGACAAGAACAATACAAAACAAAATGTACATCCTTCAAGTGGGGATGCAGCTCTCTGGAAAAGAGGAGAGTACTTTACACACAACGTCAGTGTGAGTAACTAACGCACATACTTGTTTGGTAGTGGTTCAGGGTGTACAGTATACTGGTACATCAAGGTTCATTTTTTCCACAGTAGTATCACAAATATCGTTCTTGCATGCTGGGTATATCGGGTGATTTCAAATAGCGATGTTTATCATGTGTTTAATGTTATACACTTGCCAAATACCTTCACTGCTCCGTAGCATGCATCCGGGGCCCAAAGATGGCTACGTATTTGTTATACCCCCGTTTACGAAGTAAATCGGGGGTATATAGCGTTCCGTCTGTCCGTCCTTCCGTCCTTCCATCCGAGCTTTTGTACTGCCAATAACTTTTTAACCATGCACCCTAGCTTCACCAAACTTTCTACGCACGTTAGCCACAATGAGTACTTGTACTTGTACATATGCCCAGCTTTCACTAATTATCGCAGACCTTGATACAGCAGTAGAGATCAGAATGTAATGAGGGATTGAGATTTTCATTGAAACTCTGTAATCACCCAACATTTATTGGAGACAGATTTTTCATAGAGGAACTACAGTAATTCTCTTTTACTCTTTCTCATTTATTGTATAATAAGTATGCGTCATGCTTTGTACCGGTAGTTAATTTCCAGTATCAAAGGAAAGGGCAGTTCCTCTGACTTAAAGCAACAGGTATATTTCATTAATTAACAAACTATTTACTATTTGTTGTTGACCAGCGGGGATAATGGGGGTATGTGAGCTTTGCTCACTTCTTTCTTGTTGACTGAGTAAACATTGTTGTAACAGCATCTTGTTCTGTTCTATTTGTCAACTACAATTCATATATTTATGTTTCAAATTGCTTCTGAAGTCAAAATTTACAATGATACATTATCTCGTGATACATATCAAATTACGTCTGAGTGGATCGCAAAATATTGTGATACACTTTTAACCTCCAATACCCATCCAGCGCTGTCATGTTTGTCGACACATATCACCAATTTATTTAATTAAAAATTATGCTTGGTATACGTGTGTATGTTAAGTAAGCTTTAAAAAGGGTTGTATGTTGTAGTCGGACATGTTGTGTTGTAGGATGTTGTACCACTTCCAGCCGTGCAACATGAAGGTGTACGAAGTACCCGACTCCGAGGAGGCAGCCATCATGCCAAGCGTGGCCGACAAGTAAGTGGTGAAATGGGGTTTAGCGTCTAATCTAGGTTTAAGATTATTGCACTTACATGCATGCACGTGTGTGTGGCTGCTTGTACTAGTCTGGACTGATGCTGATTTATAGTGCTAGTTCACTGAGATACCATGCAGCAATTTAACATGAATACCCCACTCAGACACAGTATACTGACTCCGAGCTGACCAGTCCTTGTTTTAGCCTCTTAATGCCAAGCGACATACAGAGTAACAACAAGTACCATGTGATTGGCTGAAATTGAGTGTCAAGGACATTAAACCGGAAGTGCATGTAACTTACTTATCAAGGCAGCTAGAGGTGTGGGACTTTCTGTTTTAAAGTCACACAGCATATGACATGCATTTTCCTCAACTGGAAGTGATGGCATCAAACCAGAAATGGTAATAACGTTCAGATTTATATACAGTGAATATGTAACAAATTGAACATTAAATTATATGGAGGAAGTCTTGAAAAGGTCTTGAATTCTTTTGACTGAAGTTTTATATAAACTCAATTATGATAAGTACAGTTAAAATGTGTCAAAATGCTGCTGTTGGAGGCTTTCAGGGAGTATTTTCTACAATTTTGAACACAAACAAGCTAATTTTCTCAAGAAATGTGAGAAGTGTCTTAGAAATGTGTCTCTTTCGGGCTACAGTATTGCCGATGCCACATTATAGTTTTGTTCACTCACCTCTTAGGAAACATAGATACAAACAGTTCAGACATATTGTTATAAAACATCTTGTGTCAATAAGTTGCTTGTAGTTAGATTTTAGGTCTGTTTCACTCTCTGTGAAGAACTCTGACAGTGAAAGAAAAAATATGGCTTGCTTTCAGTCAGATAAATTTTTGAAACATAATTTTCATTCCAAAATTCTAAACCTTTCCATACATTTGAGGGGGCACGGGTGGCCCAGTCATCTAAGGCGCCGCGATTCGCTGTGCAGAGTTGCGTCCCTTGGGCACGCCAGAAACCTATGGTTGTGGGTTCAAATCCTGGTTCGCCACGGTTATGTTTCACTGAAGTGGTTAACGTCTGAGACCTGCATCACCTCGGGCTTTCCTCCCACATTAAGCTGACACGCCGCGATATAACTCGAATATTGTTAAAAGCGGCATAAAACCCAACTCACTCACTCACTCACCCATACATTTAGAAGTTAACATTTCCAGTAGACCAAAGGACTTTTATCATTCTGCATCCTTTCAGTTACCGTATTTTCTTGAGTATAGTGCGCACCCATGTATAATGCGCACCCCCCTCTAGCGGGTTCAATATTTTGGAAAAAAAAAAATTTGAATATTATGCACAGAAAAATGTTACACCGTACCCTTTCAGCGAAGTCCGGCAAACGAACGGGTGATGAGAAACTTTGTCAGTACAAATTCAAAATTTGAAATAAAAAATCACCAGACATGTTTATTTACTGTTTAAATAGTATTTATTGTTCTGCTAGGCATTGGTTTATATCCAGGGATTAAGATTACCTTGTGTATTTTCTCGTAAACTAAGCCGGAAACAGCAATCAGCTGTACACACGTTTTCTTGGAATCGACCGGTGATTCGGTCAAGACACACCCAATGATATAACTTTATAGGATTTTTAATGCAAGGTACATGTCTTGGCCGACACAGCTGAAAATACTTATATGCACCAGTCAGTAGTTAATCTATTTAGTAGATCGATTAACCATTGTTAACTAGATATCAGTAAGACATATTTATGTAGTTTATGCCAGAAGAAACAAATCCTATTTTTATGTTGGCCAATGTAACCAATTCCTTGGAAAAACGTTGATGCACGCCATCACACAGTGGTAGAAACTAACAGCGTTAGTCTACTAGTCCTTATAATGATACCATATAGCAAAACACTTAATAGGGCTAAATTCTACTAGTCCTATTGATACCTTAACTATTGGGCAGCTTGAAAAGGATGTCAGGACTAGTGCCAATTTTAAACTCTGTCACATATCAAACGATTTTCCAACCAGTGACCAAGGGACACACTCATGCTGACCTCTGACCTACAGCCTAAACGATATATTTTGAACCCAAACGAAGTCAGCTTATGCAAACTCGTCTGTAATGATATTGTTAACTTGGTATAAAATGTGTTCTGAACAATAAGCACTTTAATAATTGAAGTGGTTTCTCATCTGTTCCCGGTTCGCCCCAATTATGTTTCAAGGTTTGTCAGCACCAAACCTGTGCTTGTGGGTTTCACCGAAGTGGTAAGCGTCTTAGACCTGCATCACTTCGGGCTTTCCTCCCACATTAAGCTGACACGCCATGATATAACTGGAATAATGTTAAAAGCGGCGTTAAACCCAACTCACTCACTCACTCTCATCTGTTCCAGAGCGGAGAGAGTTATGCGGCGCCTGTGGCAGGAAGTGTTTGGCGGTTTACGACTGGTCACTGGTGTCTTCATCATCTTCATCGTTGAAGCGCTGAAATTCGTCTTCCACCATGTGGCTCAGCCAATCATCATTGGGCTACTAACTGGTGTCGGAGACTTCTTCATCAAGCCGCTTCTCTCTCTGACCTTCAGCCTCGTCTTCCAGCCCATCATTGTGTTTTTCTGGAACATGTTGACAGGTGTACGCCATCTGTCGCAACCCGTGATTGATATTCTCCATGGCTTGCTTACGCCCATTGCAATGGTTTTACGCTCATTTCGTCTTTTTGAAATCACATATCAAAATTCATCGAATCGACCCATTCGTAATGTGTAAAGGCAGCGCTGACCCTACGTTATTTTTGTCTCAGAATGTACAAAATGTATTTCATCTCATAGTTTTGTTTGTATTGCAATACATCAAAAGAAATACTGATATGCAAGTATTGAGTACTAGTACTTAATTTATTCAAGATGAACGGTTTTATGTTCAAGATACCATACTGTTTTGACATTTTTTCAGTGGTATCTCAGATGTTTTAGCTTGTTATGTTTGTTCACAGCCACTGTTATATGTAGTCCACCAATGCAATTTTTTTTAATATGTATCCTTGTAATAAATAATGCAAATATGTCTGGACACAGCGTCAGTGTTGTGCCAAGGTTTTGCTTTGGGTGGATGCCACTCTCCCAAACAGGTGACTGAATCAGAATCGGTGTTTGAAATAATTTTAAGACCCAACAAGAAAGTTGGGTAGGTGACCCAAAGTGTTGACTTGTCTTTTGCATGGCTTCAAAATAACCTGCCCGCGCTCGGGCATTATATATTGAAAAATCGCAAAAACTAAGAGACAAATAAAGCCTTGATTCACGGTTAAAATAATGCAAACAATTACTTGAGAATCTACAAGGAGTTATATTAAAACTGAATACGTAAGTGGTCTTAAAAGTATCTGCCAAACAGTCGGGCAGGTGGAGTCAAATTTTGTGCAGCCCGACAGAAAAGTTACCTGGCACGAGCAGGCAGGCCGGCAGTAATTTCGGACACTGGACTGAATCATTAAAGGGGAACTAGGATCGGGCAAATTAGCTGTCCTAGGTCATAATTTGATTTGGGTCTCTTGGTATGTCAGAACCCCCAAGATATAGATGTGTTTCGGATAACATGTTCCCAAAATGTAGGCAATTTTTTGTTCTTTTTTGTTGAATTGTTTTTTGATATTGGTTGCAATGTATCTTCATATTGTTGGTCAAAATAGGTACAGCAACGATAATATCCGGAACATCTGATTTGTTTCTGAATGTAAAATATTTGTTTCTTGATGTTTGTTTCCAGCTGTGATAAAAACATTGGTGATGCAGGTGAAATAATGGGTTTGTCAGGTTACCTGAAACATAATATATTTTTTCTCTCATGATATGATAAGCACTTTAGGTGTTGCTTTTCACTGATGTATCGATGGATCACACATTTACATCTGACGAAGCAATACACAATATGGTGACCCATGTATTGATTCAAGTTTTTAAAAAGAAATGTTTACAAAGTTTTGCAATAATGTTACCTGATAATCGCTGGAGCTAGTGCTACCTTACAGCCAATCACAGAACAGTATGCTAATTATGATTGCATTATACATGTACTATGAGAACAATGAGTGAGTGAGTGAGTATGGTTTTACGCCGCTATTAGCAATATTCCAGCGATATCACGGCGGGGGACACCAGAAATTGGCTTCACACATTGTACCCATGTCGGGAATCGAACCCGGGTCTTCGGTGTGACGAGCGAATGCTTTAACCACTAGGCTACCCGACCGCCCCACTATGAGAACAAGCTGACAACAACAACCTGTTGGGACATTTCTCATAAATATGTTACAGATTAATATGTATTTCTGTATTCGACGTAATAACGATGATATATTATGTTTCATGCAGTGAAATCAATTGAAGTAACAAGGCTTAAGGTTTGAAGTACTTCACCATTCCTTTCCATACAATGACATCCCTATGAATCTGCCTTAGTACATGACGTGAAGATCCGGGGTAGAATAGGTCTTCAGCAACCCATGCTTGCCGTAAAAGGCGACTATGCTTGTCGTAAGAAGCGACTAACAGGATCGGGTGGTCAGGCTTGCTGACTTGGTTGATGCATGTCATCAATCCCAATTTCGTGGATCGATGCTCATGATATCACTCACTGGATTGTCTTGTCCAGACTCGATTATCTACAGACCGCCGTCATATAGCTGGAATATTGCTAAGTGCAGCGTTAAACAACAAACCAACCAACCATTAGTACATGATCTGATGATGTGAAACATTTATGGTGGCACAGCTTACTGTGAGTCAGCAATAACTGTATATTACAGCCCACTACTCTGCTATTCACTGCAACACTCAGCATCATATTACATTATTTGTCCAAGGCTTTTCCAACATATTGAGAACATCTTGTAAGAGATTTGTTATTCTATTTTCATGTTTTGAAATCATTTTTCGAAATGATTTAATTTATTCGTCACAAGCTGTTGTTATGTTATTTTATTACATACATTTTGAAATTGTTGGTATTTGTTAATTTTTCACTAACCTGGTTTCAGTTGGTGATATTTTAATTAATATTATTAATATTTTATTACGCTCATATTAAAACTGTTTGTGTTTTGCAATAAATAAATGCATAATGTGTGAAATGAGAATAATTGCTCATTCAATTATTTTGTATTATTTTACAAATGTTTTTGTCTAGAGGTGAGGCATGCTTGATATTGTAAGCAAAGTTTGTTTTGAATATCACTGGCTATATAATCAGTGTACCGGGAAGTTTTATTTATTGAGTACGTACTTCAGTACGGATTTGTTGACATGGTATTTCCGGTGTTACGTGTTCACAGTAATATCTTTGTGTTGGGGAAAAAAACCATATAAGACGACCCCCCTGCAAAGCCCCCTAATTCTAGCTACGAAAAACTTGCCTTATGCACAATGATATACGGTAATGATTGCCCTAAGTATGTATCAGTATGTTGCCTGCTCCTTACCCTTAACTTACAGAATCTATACTACACAAAATAAGTTCAGGACCATGGCATGGCAGATTAACTATAGGAATATGAAAGAATTGGGCGGTCCTAACATCTTTTCAGTAGTATATTATGGTGTGTCGATTCCAGATATGTTTCAGACGCAATCTAGATGTCGAAAGCTTTAAGCTTTTGGGGGTAAAATTTCACTTCACATCCTCGGGCCACACTTATTTCTCATTTTATGCTTTACAGATTTTAGGTAATTAATTTGAATCAGCTGGTAATATATTATCAAATTTCCGAGCTCAATCCTGTATTTTATTTGAGATGAAGGTGTTTGGGTGGGTCAGTTCAAGTGGGACGGGGTTTATGCAACTGCTGTAAAACATGCATGATGTTAAGAAATGTTTTGTAACATGGATGTTTATTTTCTTATATAAAATAGCTATGTGATAAATCACAAAGAACAATGAAGAAAACACTTCTATCATGGTATTGTTTCTGAAGATTTGAATATGCGCTCGCAAGTGGAAGACTGGATATATTAGACGACATTATTTTTAAGAGGGAAGTGTCTCATAAGTTGTGCGTTTATTAATTTTAAAAAGTCTATAGTTACTTTCATTTGTTATGATTTTTATAGCTTTTAGTATTTGTTTAGTCCTTTAAAGATGAGCCATCAGGGATATGTGAATAATTTTATCCGTTTTTGTTATATTTTCTGATTGTGGTGTTTGTCTCTGTTTCATCAATCCATAAACTCAAAATATCAAAGAATCAAGCCTATAATAATTAGATCTCATTATATCTACAGTGGTTACAATTTAGGTAGATACATGTATATTTAAATCAAATACTTCCAAATCTTGTCAAGGACTGTAAAATACAGCAAGTCAATCGCCTGAGAAAGGGAAACATACAGTGTTGTTCATATGGTTATCAAAAAGCTCAAATTAACATTCCAATTTTATTTTACTTTTGTTAACACATCATGTTTTTATATTTTTAAAAGTTATCTAGTCATATCATAAGTAATACAGTAACATGGCTAGATAAAGTTTACATTTGTGAGTCTATTTGCATGGTGTTGGGGAACTGTCAGTTATAATCATTCATGTTGCCGGGGATACATCATGAGAGTTCAGGAGAGTTTGGAACGTCATACATTCATGTTTCTGTAAATGGAGTAACGACATTTGATGTGTATCTAATTAACCTGGGGAGAGTTTTTGACCAAGATCCTTATTGGCAATATCATCTAATAATGGCACATGCTTTTTCTTTTACACATATATTTGTTTTAGATTGTTCCAGGAAATACTTGAAAAAAATAGTTTGGCCTCATTTTTTACAGCTCAAACATATCTGTTCACTAGACATGCTACATGTCCTAACAAAGATGAGTGTTGTGAATAATGATATAATTGTTTGGCTCTTCCTTAAGATAAAGAAATTGTTTGTTTAAAGCATTTTTTAGCAAGTTAGGTGTGTATCTATGTAGTGAGATGCAGGAATGTCCTGTACAAAGATGTAACGTGTGTGTTATTTGTACATATTGTATATACACTGTCATGTTTGTTTGAAGAATCACAACTGCGACTCTGGAACCCAAGTTCCAATGATTTTGTTGGAATCGGGGATTGGGTGGACAAAGTGGTATGTGTCCAGGTGAAACTTGTACAGGTGACAGCAGCCTTAATAATTTGTTTTTTTCAATGGCTACTCCAGAGGACCAGTGGAGGCCTAATTTCGCCTGTCCTCAGAGGTTGTAGCCAAAATGATTCCTATGCTTACATTTTCTATCTATTTATTCCGTTCTGATTTGTACCGAAATTGAGAACTGGTTCAGAATTATAGTCCTCAAATTCTGCTAGTCAATGAGGACGACCATTATTGAAGTTTATTTGTCCTAATCATTATTAAATAGTCTCGAACTAATGTGAATTTTGAAGTCTGTCACAGGGAAGACTGCTGTCTGCTGACACCTGGCGGTTTCATTGTTCCCCAACAGCATGGACCATACCATCAGCAGCCAAATCTGCCCCCAAATTATTTTGATCAATTTGGTTGGTATTTCACGATGGCATGCTGGCCCACTAGACAAATACTGGTGACATTGATTCAGGACCAGTAATTGTGAAATTTTTAGGGATCCAGCTAGCTTATCTTCTTATAATGTTTACCTTTTACCAACATATAAATTGAAGAAATGTTGTCAATGGGAAGATGTGAAAATGTAGTGTCATTGTGTAAAACTCATGACTTGCAGTTTACCTAGAAATATGTATGTTGGCCCAGTGATAATTCTGTGGGCTGTTTCACAATGCATCCCAAGCACTTCGAAGTCTTTGATAGGTCATGGGAGTTAATGTATTCGACGTTATAAGTGCCAAACTCTTATAAGCGCCCACGGCGATATTTGCTAATATATTGGCTAATGACAATTCCAGTTAGCACCCCTTCCGATTGATCAATGTACACAAAACTTATTTATTCGCGTATAATACGCACTCGTGTGTTATATGCACCCTTAATTATGGGCTTTTAATTCTGGAAAAATATATCTGTCGTACATAAACATTTCAGGCTGTCAGCATAAACCACAAAATATATCTTTCAACTCTGTTTTTTTCACCAAAATAACATTCTAATAAGAGCCCCCTATTTCTAATTTTGAGAGCGCCCTGGGCGCTTATTACGTCGAATACAGTATGACCGTTAATGCTTAGTTGAACAGGACCCTGTTGGCTAACTAGAAACATTGTTTGTAAATGTATAAATGCAATGGTGAATGGTATTATTTGTTCAGGGTGGACTAGCCCTCTGATTCCAGCCTAGGATCAGATTAGAGTATTGCCTAGTGTAGACATACTGTACTCATACTCACTCACGAAACTTCCAATGTAGAAATGTTATTTAAGCTTCAAAAAGACAAGGGATGGGTGCTCTCCCCTGCATCCCCCTCTGGATCCATGCATGAACAATGAGGAACATAATGCTTCCCAAATAGCGCTTCGAAATGGTTCTCAAGTCATCTTGCCAGAAACTTCAGGTCCATCTCCCAGGGTTCCTGGGACTTCAGGTCCATCTCCCAGGGTTCCTGAGACTTCAGGTCCATCCCCCAGTGTTCCTGAGACTTCAGATCCATCTCCCAGGGTTCCTGAAACTTCAGGTCCATCTCCCAGGGTTCCTGAGACTTCAGGTCCATCCCCCAGCGTTCCTGAGACTTCAGGTCCATCCCCCAGGGTTCCTGGGACTTCAGGTCCATCTCCCAGGGTTCCTGAGACTTCAGGTCCATCCCCCAGGGTTCCTGGGACTTCAGGTCCATCTCCCAGGGTTCCTGAGACTTCAGGTCCATCCCCCAGGGTTCCTGGGACTTCAGGTCCATCTCCAAGGGTTCCTGAGACTTCACGTCCATCCCACAGGGTTCCTGGGACTTCAGGTCCAACTCCAAGGGTTCCTGAGTCTTCAGGTCCATCCCCCAGGGTTCCTGGGACTTCAGGTCCATCTCCCAGGGTTCCTGAGACTTCAGGTCCATCCCCCAGGGTTCCTGGGACTTCAGGTCCAACTCCAAGAGTTCCTGAGACTTCAGGTCCATTCCCCAGCGTTCCTGAGACTTCAGGTCCATCTCCCAGGGTTCCTGAGACCTCAGGTCCATCCCCCAGCGTTCTTGGGACTTCAGGTCCAACTCCAAGGGTTCCTGAGACTTCAAGTCCATCTCCCAGGATTCCTGAGACTTCAGGTCCATCCCCCAGCGTTCCTGGGACTTCAGGTCCATCCCCCAGGGTTCCTGAAACTTCAGGTCCATCTCCCAGGGTTCCTGAGACTTCAGGTCCATCTCCCAGGGTTCCTGAAACTTCAGGTCCATCTCCCAGGGTTCCTGAGACTTCAGGTCCATCCCCCAGGGTTCCTGAGACTTCAGGTCCATCCCCCAGGGTTCCTGAGACTTCAGGTCCATCCCCCAGGGTTCCTGAGACTTCAGGTCCATCCCCCAGGGTTCCTGAGACTTCAGGTCCATCTCCCAGGGTTCCTGAGACTTCAGGTCCATCCCCCAGGGTTCCTGGGACTTCAGGTCCATCTCCCAGGGTTCCTGAGACTTCAGGTCCATCCCCCAGGGTTCCTGGGACTTCAGGTCCATCTCCCAGGGTTCCTGAGACTTCAGGTCCATCCCCCAGGGTTCCTGCGACTTCAGGTCCAACTCCAAGGGTTCCTGAGTCTTCAGGTCCATCCCCCAGGGTTCCTGGGACTTCAGGTCCATCTCCCAGGGTTCCTGAGACTTCAGGTCCATCCCCCAGGGTTCCTGGGACTTCAGGTCCAACTCCAAGAGTTCCTGAGACTTCAGGTCCATCCCCCAGCGTTCCTGGGACTTCAGGTCCATCCCCCAGGGTTCCTGAAACTTCAGGTCCATCTCCCAGGGTTCCTGAGACTTCAGGTCCATCTCCCAGGGTTCCTGAAACTTCAGGTCCATCTCCCAGGGTTCCTGAGACTTCAGGTCCATCCCCCAGGGTTCCTGAGACTTCAGGTCCATCCCCCAGGGTTCCTGAGACTTCAGGTCCATCCCCCAGGGTTCCTGGGACTTCAGGTCCATCTCCCAGGGTTCCTGAGACTTCAGGTCCATCCCCCAGGGTTCCTGGGACTTCAGGTCCATCTCCCAGGGTTCCTGAGACTTCAGGTCCATCCCCCAGGGTTCCTGGGACTTCAGGTCCATCTCCCAGGGTTCCTTAGACTTCAGGTCCATCCCCCAGGGTTCCTGGGACTTCAGGTCCAACTCCAAGGGTTCCTGAGTCTTCAGGTCCATCCCCCAGGGTTCCTGGGACTTCAAGTCCATCTCCCAGGATTCCTGAGACTTCAGGTCCATCCCCCAGCGTTCCTGGGACTTCAGGTCCATCCCCCAGGGTTCCTGAAACTTCAGGTCCATCTCCCAGGGTTCCTGAGACTTCAGGTCCATCTCCCAGGGTTCCTGAAACTTCAGGTCCATCTCCCAGGGTTCCTGAGACTTCAGGTCCATCCCCCAGGGTTCCTGAGACTTCAGGTCCATCCCCCAGGGTTCCTGAGACTTCAGGTCCATCCCCCAGGGTTCCTGAGACTTCAGGTCCATCCCCCAGGGTTCCTGAGACTTCAGGTCCATCTCCCAGGGTTCCTGAGACTTCAGGTCCATCCCCCAGGGTTCCTGGGACTTCAGGTCCATCTCCCAGGGTTCCTGAGACTTCAGGTCCATCCCCCAGGGTTCCTGGGACTTCAGGTCCATCTCCCAGGGTTCCTGAGACTTCAGGTCCATCCCCCAGGGTTCCTGCGACTTCAGGTCCAACTCCAAGGGTTCCTGAGTCTTCAGGTCCATCCCCCAGGGTTCCTGGGACTTCAGGTCCATCTCCCAGGGTTCCTGAGACTTCAGGTCCATCCCCCAGGGTTCCTGGGACTTCAGGTCCAACTCCAAGAGTTCCTGAGACTTCAGGTCCATCCCCCAGCGTTCCTGGGACTTCAGGTCCATCCCCCAGGGTTCCTGAAACTTCAGGTCCATCTCCCAGGGTTCCTGAGACTTCAGGTCCATCTCCCAGGGTTCCTGAAACTTCAGGTCCATCTCCCAGGGTTCCTGAGACTTCAGGTCCATCCCCCAGGGTTCCTGAGACTTCAGGTCCATCCCCCAGGGTTCCTGAGACTTCAGGTCCATCCCCCAGGGTTCCTGGGACTTCAGGTCCATCTCCCAGGGTTCCTGAGACTTCAGGTCCATCCCCCAGGGTTCCTGGGACTTCAGGTCCATCTCCCAGGGTTCCTGAGACTTCAGGTCCATCCCCCAGGGTTCCTGGGACTTCAGGTCCATCTCCCAGGGTTCCTTAGACTTCAGGTCCATCCCCCAGGGTTCCTGGGACTTCAGGTCCAACTCCAAGGGTTCCTGAGTCTTCAGGTCCATCCCCCAGGGTTCCTGGGACTTCAGGTCTATCTCCCAGGGTTCCTGAGACTTCAGGTCCATCCCCCAGGGTTCCTGGGACTTCAGGTCCAACTCCAAGAGTTCCTGAGACTTCAGGTCCATCCCCCAGCGTTCCTGAGACTTCAGGTCCATCTCCCAGGGTTCCTGAGACCTCAGGTCCATCCCCCAGCGTTCTTTGGACTTCAGGTCCAACTCCAAGGGTTCCTGAGACTTCAGGTCCATCTCCCAGGGTTCCTGAGACTTCAGGTCCATCCCCCAGCGTTCCTGGGACTTCAGGTCCATCTCCCAGGGTTCCTGGGACTTCAGGTCCATCTCCCAGGGTTCCTGGGACTTCAGGTCCATCTCCAAGGGTTCCTGAGACTTCAGGTCCATCTCCCAGGGTTCCTGAGACTTCAGGTCCATCTCCCAGGGTTCCTGGGACTTCAGGTCCATCCCGCAGCATTCCTGAGACTTCAGGTCCATCTCCCAGGGTTCTTGGTACTTCAGGTCCATCTGCCTCGGTTCATGATACTTCAGGTCCATCTGCCTTGGTTCCTGGCAACTCTCTAGTAAGTACTAATCCACACGTTATCATGAGATCCATGTTTTTGTGCATAGACGCTCACATTTGTTATATTGATGAGATATTACCTTCCGTCCAATGTTTACAAACATATTTGTGCTTACTGTCACATATTCATTGTATTTTTGTAAATAAACTATATATTATCATATATCACATCTTGTTTTCGCTCGTTTGTCAGCAATATTTCGGTGACCTGAAGATTTATTATGTTCATATTTTACAGCACACCAATCACACTTTCACAGGACTACTGTTTTAATAACATTTACAAAATATGATGAAATAGAAATAGAAATTTGAGGTGATTATTACCCTAATTCAATACTTTCCTCTGTCATGTTATGGAAGTAGAGATGTTGAGGAGATTGGACAAGGTGGTTCTCATGTCATGTGAATGTCACTACTTCAGGTTGGAGTGGCCCAGGAGTGATGTCCCCTAGATATGCCCACATGAACGTGGGTTTGAATCTCAAATTTGCCCTGGTTATGTTTTAAGGTTTGTCAGCACCAGTCCCATGTCGTTGGGATTCATCAAAGTGGGAAAGGTCTAAGACGCTCATCACGTTCCTCCTACATTCAGCAGACTCCTCATGATATAACTGAAATACAGTTTAAAGCAAGGTTACATCTCACTCTCTCACTCACTCACTCACTCACCAACCCTCACTCACTCACCCATGTCACTCACTCACTCACCAACCCTCACTCACTCACTCACCCATGTCACTCACCTGTCACTCACTCACTCACACACACACACCACCCACTCACTTCCTCACTTACTCACTCACCCATTCAGTGATAATAAACACATAATCAGAATTCTAAAGCAACAGAAGTGCGACAAACAAGTAGATATAAACAAACTACCTGAAATTAAACCATTGTTTGAAAAGTCAGTCAAACTTTATTTAACCCTTGTTATTCAAGCAACAAATACAGCAGCTATTATTCCAACAAACAGTTTAAGATGAAAACAAATGACAACTGAGTTGATAAAAATATGACGAATTAAAAACACACCATAAAATGCACAATAAGTAAGAGAAATCACAGGAGAGATCAAACAAAATTTACATTGCATTGCACATGGGGGGTCTGACGAGATCCGAAGAAGCGTGCATAAAATCACTGTATGATTGCCTTTTCAAAACTTATTTAGCAGGCAGTTCAAGACTCCCATGCAAATGAGGGGTGTTTATGAAGAGAGGCGCCATACATGTATCTCGATAAAGTCATTATACAACAGAATAGACAGGAACTATGGTATTTGACCGGACATTCGCATTCTGATCCACTTATTACTACAAATCAATTTCTTTGGCCATATTTGTTCAGGGCCACGGGTTGTTCTCTAAAACAAGAAATATAGTAGGGAGGAGAGGAGCTTCGGAAACATTAGGCCTTGCTTGTTTTGTTGTTTTAGAAAAACGCCGACTTGCAAAAATTCAAACTGGGCCTTATTCCCTTATTATCACTGCCGGGTTTACAAATGCCAGGGGCGGTCATGTAATTAGTATAGGACGGGTCCGCAGAAGGTAGTTTTGGTTGATCCGGTTGATCCAGGCGGATGCGAAGGTGATTGGCTGATCCAAGTCACGTGATCGGATAGGATGACTCATGCATCAACAGCGCGTCACAGGTGAGGGGGAATGAAAGGTGTGTGTTTATAAGACAGAAAAGAATTCATAAGAAAACAAAAGTAAAAGGTTATGAATAGAGCTATGTGTATAGCGTGCTGCCTTGAATAGACACACCGTACCCGTCAGCCCAGTTTGAATTAAGCGCGCTTAACAACTGACGTGGCCTCGTCGTTTAACCCGCGCTCGCTAGAGCGTGCGACCTGGTTTTGATGAATGCAGGGTGTGTGTTGAAAGTACAAGTACCACAATGGAGACGGGTTAAGTCAACACGATATACGTCGGGTAATGTAGGAAAAAAAAACTGTACGTCTAGCTGGAACAGATCCATCTTATACGGTCTACACGTTGTACACCACGAACGTTAGACAACCTATATAGAAAAAAATACATAGAGACAAAATAGATAAGACTTCACAATCAGTAAGCTAGCAGTGACGTTTAGCGCGCAAGAACGAGGTAGTCACGTCACCCTGCATTAATTGACTATAACGCTGAAGGCAGCCGGATTTCGAATCACCCCGCGCTGCGTACTATTGTGAACCATTTGTATAGAGGGCGTTCACTTATTCAGCCCTGTCCCGACTAGCATAGTTGATGTTTCAACGCTAGCGTTTCCATTTAACGCGATGACAAATAAGCCCTACGGTTTCAGTTTTAACCGTGTATCATGATGTGCACAGTTTTTACTTCAGAACGTGCTATTTTGACAATAGATAGTTAGAACCATGTCTATGTTCAATAGAAAACTGATGAGTATACGTACCCGTGTGACGGCACGAAGCTAGGTTTGTTGGGAAAGTGATGGAAGCAATCTATAGGACATTTTCATGTTGACAATACTCACCCTTAATTCGAAGAGAGAACAGAGTTTATCATGGAAAATTGTTTGACGAGGAAAATGTTTTATTGGAAATATATGTCGAAGCAGGTTTATTCATAGCTAATGTATAGCAGAGAGACTAAGCGACCGACCGCCCATAACAATGTCAACATACCCCGGCCTTACAATTAATGTCAACATACCAGCCTCGCCTGAAGCTTCCCATTCATAAATTGTGTGACCACTGTCCCGTATTTATGATATGTCAGGGAAGATGTGTTGTACATTTGTTATTTTAAAAGGGAGTTATTTCAGAGAGGATATATATGGGTATTCCCCCTCATTAAACCTTTCTTTCGTTGGTGTCTATTGAACGTATCCGGTATTTAATACATTTGAATGATGTAGGAAAGTATGTGCGTGTAGATGTTGTACCTATATCCGAACACGAATGTATGACACCTTTCAATAGATCAATTACGGTTCTAACCACGACACGCAACATGACTATGGGCGTGGTTAGCAGTTCATATTTATAAACACATCGTAAATGACAGATTTCTGATGAATGAACTCGCCCGCACACATGTCTATAGGGTTATGTTCGCCCGAACTGTAAACAGTGACACATTGATAACAGGAAGGGTAAACTACGCGTTTAAACTCACCATTTAAATGATGACATTACTTTTTAGATATATTGGTATCAGTGAGTGAGTGAATGTTGTTGTACGCCACACTCGGCATTATTCCAGCTCTAGGCAACAGAGAAAGAAACCACATGCAGCCAAGAAGTCGACGCTGAAGACAAAGAAGAGACAGGTAACACCTAAAATGAAAACGATGACAACCCAACAGGAATCGAAGACAACACCCCAACCCGTGAAAATACAACATGTGTCGGAGGTGAAGGCTGTGGTGGAACGGGCACTTGCTGCCTTGAAGCGTCAACAGAGTCAAGGATATAAAAGAAAGCTGCATACCCTCTAATCGCACACCGTATTGGAGTGAGTGAGTGAGTGAGTGAGTATGGTTTTACGCCGCTTTTAGCAATATTCCAGCAATATCACGGCGGGGGACACCAGAAATGGGCTTCACACATTGTACCCATGTCGGGAATCGAACCCGGGTCTCTGGCGTGACGAGCGAACGCTTTAACCACTAGGCTACCCGACCGCCTCACACCGTATTGGATCAACATGGAGGTTGCCACCTGTCCGGACTGTCAAAAAAATGTTTTCAAGGAGAGATGTCATGTTACGACACAGGAGAAATAAACATAGCATACCGCCGCCGCCGTTACAAGCCCACTCGCCGCCGCAAGTCCACCGACCATTACAAGCCCACTCGCTACCGCCGCCATTACAAGCCCACCCGCTACCGCCGCCATTACAAGCCCACCCTCTACCGTCGCAAGCCCACCCGCTAACGCCGCCGCCGCAAGCTCATCCGCTACCGCGGCGGAAGGGCTTGTAACGGCGGGTTGGCTTTGCGGCGGCGGCGGCGGTAGAGGGTGGGCTTGTAATGGCGGCGGTAGCGGGTGGGCTTGTAATGGCGGGTGGATTTGCGGCGGCGGCGGCGGCGGTAACGGGTGGGCTTGTAATGGCGGGTGGATTTGCGGCGGCGGCGGCGGCGGTAGCGGGTGGGCTTGCAATGGAGGGTGGATTTGCGGCGGCGGCGGTAGCGGATGGGCTTGCGGCGGCGGCATCCGCTACCGCCGCCGCCGCCGCCGCAAATCCACCCGCCATTACAAGCCCACCCGTTACCGCCGCCGCCGCCGCCGCAAATCCACCCGCCATTACAAGCCCACCCGCTACCGCCGCCATTACAAGCCCACCCTCTACCGCCGCCGCCGCCGCAAAGCCAACCCGCCGTTACAAGCCCTTCCGCCGCGGTAGCGGATGAGCTTGCGGCGGCGGCGTTAGCGGGTGGGCTTGCGACGGTAGAGGGTGGGCTTGTAATGGCGGCGGTAGCGGGTGGGCTTGTAATGGCGGCGGTAGCGAGTGGGCTTGTAATGGTCGGTGGACTTGCGGCGGCGAGTGGGCTTGTAACGGCGGCGGCGGTATGCTATGTTTATTTCTCCTGTGTCGTAACATGACATCTCTCCTTGAAAACATTTTTTTGACAGTCCGGACAGGTGGCAACCTCCATGTTGATCCAATACGGTGTGAGGCGGTCGGGTAGCCTAGTGGTTAAAGCGTTCGCTCGTCACGCCAGAGACCCGGGTTCGATTCCCGACATGGGTACAATGTGTGAAGCCCATTTCTGGTGTCCCCCGCCGTGATATTGCTGGAATATTGCTAAAAGCGGCGTAAAACCATACTCACTCACTCACTCACTCACTCCAATACGGTGTGCGATTAGAGGGTATGCAGCTTTCTTTTATATCCTTGACTCTGTTGACGCTTCAAGGCAGCAAGTGCCCGTTCCACCACAGCCTTCACCTCCGACACATGTTGTATTTTCACGGGTTGGGGTGTTGTCTTCGATTCCTGTTGGGTTGTCATCGTTTTCATTTTAGGTGTTACCTGTCTCTTCTTTGTCTTCAGCGTCGACTTCTTGGCTGCATGTGGTTTCTTTCTCTGTTGCCTAGAGCTGGAATAATGCCGAGTGTGGCGTACAACAACATTCACTCACTCACTGATACCAATATATCTAAAAAGTAATGTCATCATTTAAATGGTGAGTTTAAACGCGTAGTTTACCCTTCCTGTTATCAATGTGTCACTGTTTACAGTTCGGGCGAACATAACCCTATAGACATGTGTGCGGGCGAGTTCATTCATCAGAAATCTGTCATTTACGATGTGTTTATAAATATGAACTGCTAACCACGCCCATAGTCATGTTGCGTGTCGTGGTTAGAACCGTAATTGATCTATTGAAAGGTGTCATACATTCGTGTTCGGATATAGGTACAACATCTACACGCACATACTTTCCTACATCATTCAAATGTATTAAATACCGGATACGTTCAATAGACACCAACGAAAGAAAGGTTTAATGAGGGGGAATACCCATATATATCCTCTCTGAAATAACTCCCTTTTAAAATAACAAATGTACAACACATCTTCCCTGACATATCATAAATACGGGACAGTGGTCACACAATTTATGAATGGGAAGCTTCAGGCGAGGCTGGTATGTTGACATTAATTGTAAGGCCGGGGTATGTTGACATTGTTATGGGCGGTCGGTCGCTTAGTCTCTCTGCTATACATTAGCTATGAATAAACCTGCTTCGACATATATTTCCAATAAAACATTTTCCTCGTCAAACAATTTTCCATGATAAACTCTGTTCTCTCTTCGAATTAAGGGTGAGTATTGTCAACATGAAAATGTCCTATAGATTGCTTCCATCACTTTCCCAACAAACCTAGCTTCGTGCCGTCACACGGGTACGTATACTCATCAGTTTTCTATTGAACATAGACATGGTTCTAACTATCTATTGTCAAAATAGCACGTTCTGAAGTAAAAACTGTGCACATCATGATACACGGTTAAAACTGAAACCGTAGGGCTTATTTGTCATCGCGTTAAATGGAAACGCTAGCGTTGAAACATCAACTATGCTAGTCGGGACAGGGCTGAATAAGTGAACGCCCTCTATACAAATGGTTCACAATAGTACGCAGCGCGGGGTGATTCGAAATCCGGCTGCCTTCAGCGTTATAGTCAATTAATGCAGGGTGACGTGACTACCTCGTTCTTGCGCGCTAAACGTCACTGCTAGCTTACTGATTGTGAAGTCTTATCTATTTTGTCTCTATGTATTTTTTTCTATATAGGTTGTCTAACGTTCGTGGTGTACAACGTGTAGACCGTATAAGATGGATCTGTTCCAGCTAGACGTACAGTTTTTTTTTCCTACATTACCCGACGTATATCGTGTTGACTTAACCCGTCTCCATTGTGGTACTTGTACTTTCAACACACACCCTGCATTCATCAAAACCAGGTCGCACGCTCTAGCGAGCGCGGGTTAAACGACGAGGCCACGTCAGTTGTTAAGCGCGCTTAATTCAAACTGGGCTGACGGGTACGGTGTGTCTATTCAAGGCAGCACGCTATACACATAGCTCTATTCATAACCTTTTACTTTTGTTTTCTTATGAATTCTTTTCTGTCTTATAAACACACACCTTTCATTCCCCCTCACCTGTGACGCGCTGTTGATGCATGAGTCATCCTATCCGATCACGTGACTTGGATCAGCCAATCACCTTCGCATCCGCCTGGATCAACCGGATCAACCAAAACTACCTTCTGCGGACCCGTCCTATACTACTCATGTAGCCTAGTGGTAAAAGCGTTCGCTCGTCACGCTGAAGACCCGGTTCGATTCCCGACATGGGTACAATGTGTGAAGCCCATTTCTGGCGATATTGCGGGAATATTGCTGAAAGCGGCGTAAAAACCATACTCACTCACTCACTTTACAAATGCCCAGCGAACATAAGCGTATGTGTTTACCATTCACCATCTATTTGACACACATACAAATGTATGGCAATTTGCCCATTTACATTTCAATAGTCACCCAGCATAAACAGCATAAACTAATAACGGCCTGCACTGACTGTACATTCGGTTATGGAAATAATCAATGAAATCAGCGTCGGAAGCTGGTCAGTGTACTTACCCTGAACAAGTTCCTTTAAGTAGTGGGGGAAACCTAGCTTTCCCCCACTACCCCTTTAAACTAAACACTATCAGTACAATACATATTTATTATCTCAAAGTCCAAATATCCGATTGTTCTTATCGCATTGTCGCATATGTCGTATCCTGACGATTCTAATCTACAATGGCGAGGGTGTGGCACTCCCAAAACCTTAATTGCGGATGTAGACATACCCACTAGTTGACTTTTGGAGAAGCGCGATAACGAGATCTACTCCAATTAACCCATTACTGTGTGTGTCTGGATATATATAATCTTAACTTGTGTGTCCCCTGTGAGGATCAGAGTTAGAACTGGTCTTCAGCATCCCATGTTTATTGTAAGAGGTGACCAATCGGATCGGGTGGTCAGGCTCGCTGACTTGGTTGATGCATGTCATCGTATCCCAATTGCGTAGATCGATGCTCTTGACGTCAATCACTGGATTGTCTGGTCCAGACTCGATTATTTAGCTGGCATATTTCCGAATACGACGTTTGACAACCAAAAATGTAGGTAGATGTAATTTTTGCTGCAAGTCGGGTATGCGGCGCTAAACAACAAACAAACAAAACTTGTAAATTAGTAACTGCGGTTTCCTTGAAAATAAAAGTACATTAGAGTATGGTAATATTAACCGAAAACTGATATTATATACTTTTTGGGGGGATAAATATAGCATGGTAGTTTGGTGTCGTAATAACAAGGTCAGGGTTTCGGTTTCAAGTCATGCATACAGGTTCCGTCTTATTGGGCCGTTTTAGCTATAACCCTTATTCCTGTTACATATGGGACCCGTGAGGTGAGGTGAGGTGAAATGGGGTTTAACGTCGCGTCCAAGATTATTGCACTTATATAGCGACGTGCATGTGTGTGTGGCTGCTTGTTCTAGTCCGGACTGATGCCGATTTATAGTGCTAGCTCACTGAGATACCATGCCACAGTTTGACATGAATACCCCACTCAGACACAGTATACTGACTCCGAGCCGACCAGTCCTTGTTGTAGCCCCTAAATGCCGAGCGCCAGACAGGGTAACAACAAGTACCAAGTAGTAATGAGATCTGTGACATCAGCACCGTCATCCATTGTGGTATTTTAACATTATGTTTTTTATCTTTATATATGTCAAAGTAAAACACAGTGCTTGTTTATTTTTTATATTTTGGACCTTTTGTTCGTTTGTTCGTGTTGGACTACAGTTTACAATATGTGCCGTCTCGGTACAAGTGCGAGTACCTGGCCTGTGAAGATCGGGGCGACTATAGTTGTTGTAAGAGGCGTCTAACGGATCGGGTGGTCAGACTCACTGACTTGGTTCATGCCTGTCATCGACACCATTTGCGTGGATCGATGCTCATGTTGTCAGTCACTGGATTGTTTGGTCCAGACTCTTTTACTTACAGACTGCCATCATATAGCTGGAATATTGCTGAGTGCGACGTTAAACAACAAACAAAACCTCTATCAAGCTAGCTTACCCAGTTGCAGATCACTTGCTTGATAAAGGTGCAGTAAAAGCCACTATGCTTGTCGTAAGTGGCGAACGGGATCAGGTGGTCAGGCTCAGTGACTTGGTTGATGCATGTCATCATGTCTCAATTGCGTAGATCAATGCTCATGATGTCAATCATTGGATTGTCTGGTCCAGACTCCATTATTTACAGACTGCCGTAATATAGCTGGAGCGTTAACATGGTGATTAACAGTCTGATTTGAGCCTTTGGTTCTTATTGATCGTTAGTCGGGATTAAGTAAGTTACAGTACATGAGCAATATTTCAGCCATATTATGACAAAGAACTGAACCGGGTCTACTCGCAGCCATGGCAACAAAGATGAAGAGATATTGGACCACGTCTCTGTGATGGATCATATTCCAGTGGATGTCAACATTGCCATATCAATCCCTGCATTTCTCATAACAAGGTGAGTCCGTCTTGCAGGTGAAGTGAAATGGAGTTTAACGCCATGTTCAAGAGTATAGCACTTCTACAGCTATATGTGTGTGTGTGTGTGTGTGGCTGCTTGTACTAATGCCGGTCTTGTAGTACGAGAGACCACTGAGATAACACCGACACCCTACTCAGACATAGTATACAGAGTCGGAACAATCTGTTCTCATCAGCTGGACACATCACAGCTTTGTTTCTGTCCAAAGTAGGCAGTAAATGCATTAAAGAGTAATGCAGGAAAAGTAAAAAATGTAATAATTAGTTTAGCCATGCTATATACCGGTATAGAGTTGGTTGGATGGTTTGTTGTTTAACGCTGTACTCAGCAATATTCCAGCTATATGATGGCGGTCTGTAAATAACCAAGTCTGGACCAGACAATCCAGTGATTGATAATCATATCATGAGCATCGACCCACGCAATAGGGATCGATGACATGTATCAACCAAGTCAGCGAGCCTGAGAAACCCGATCCCCTTAGTCGCCTTTTACGACAAGCATAGTCGCCTTTAACGGCAAGCATGGGTTGCTGAAGACCTGTTCTACCCCAGAATCTTCACGGGTCCCGGTATAGAGATTCCCTTGTTGTCTGTGAGATAAACATGAGTGTATACACAAAAATCAACTGAAAATAAAACATGATTTATTAAACAAATGTACACATGATTTTTACTGCTCTTTCTACATGAATATTTACACACTTATTGCAATTCTTAGTCAATCTCTAGCTATCAGCTGGGTTTACTATCTGTAGGTATGAAAGTCTGTAGATACTGCCACTCTTGAGGTGTAAACTTGGGGGTCAGCTTGACATTGTCGTAGTCGAAGTCCTCGTCCAGACAGAAGGCCTCCACCTGGTCCGAACACACCTGTCACAGCAAACATGTCCACTCAGCATATTAAACACAGCGTATATTCAGAAAAGATTGAGCTCTACATTTTTTGCGTTTAGGAAGGTATAAATGTAAAAAACGGCATGCATGCTGTGTGAATCCGCAAAACGTATTTATGTTGCAAAGTGTGCACATTGGTTTTTTGCAAAGTGGATTTACTCAAAGTTGCAAAAACATATTGAAGTCAATTTTGATAAACAAATATGAACTGTTTGATTGGCATTTTTAGAAGTTAAGTAACAGTAAAGGCAAGATTTTTTTATGGATGACAACTACTCAATCTGCTTCCAGCATGTCCAGATGCAGTTTCTCTCCCAGCATGCAACATGCTTGTTTGAAAAGTGGAGATGTGAGTTGTCTCCCCTAGTTGGGTACTCCTGTCCCTGCATAGACCTAGAGTCCATCTAAACCCTCCTTGAGTCCTCAAGTACCCATCAGAGTTATAACAAGACAAAACCCTGGATGAAAAATAAACAAAGGTAAAAAGACAGGAGAAGTTAAGAATGTAGCTACCTGATCCTCTGACTCGGTCATTTGTGGTGTGTCCTCGCTGCTGGTTTTCCGTGTCGTGGTCAGCTCTAGACTTGTGACCCGAAGCAGGTCCAACTCCGTGGGAACATTGTCAGGGAGGACGTCAACCTCACCAGGGTTAAGCTGAGCAGAAACATCATCATCATCATTATCAACACTGTCTGCATCGTACTGCTGATCCACCAACATACTGAGGTCACACTCAGCAGCTGGCTGTGTTGCATGGGGCAACTGCTGCTCCTTCAACAAGAACTCTTCCTTAGACTGGGTTATCTCCCCTCCTTCACTGCCACATTTACCTGAATATTGTACAGAAAGCACATCAGATATTTGCCATTCCATTAATAACAAAATGCTGAATTCAAGAATGTTGGTATCATTAGAAGGAACATGCATGCCAAGTTTCATCTTCCCATAGTCCGGCTAATTCAGGGGGAAGGTTTGCAGAGCTAACACAACAGATACAATACACCAATATCTTGCAAAATATTTTTCAGAGGAAAATAAGATGGACCCAGTGTCAGGTGAGGTGAGGTGAAATTGGGTTTAACGTCGCATCGAAGATTATTGCACTTATATAGCGACGTGCATGGATGCGTGTGTGTGTGTGGTTGCTTGTACTAGTCTGGACTGATACCAATTTATAGTGCTAGCTCACTGAGATTCCATGCCGCAGCTTAACATGAATACCCCACTCAAACACAGTGTACTGACTCCGAGCCGACCAGTCCTTGTTTTAGCCCCTTAATGCTGAGTGCCAGACAGGATAACAACAAGTACCATCTGTTAGTTTCTACCATTTCTATCTCTATTTGTGACAATGAAAGTCAGAGAGAATACATCCCACTGACCTGTCTCTGCAAAGCTTGCACTGTATCCTCCAACTGATACATCATCATCACCATCATCACTACCAACATCATCAACAAAGTTGTCAAACTGCAACAGAACAATCACAAAGCTATCACCCTCTCTGAACATTCTCATTGACATGTAAATTACTAGGAAATACACAAAGAATAAGAAACTGATCACATATTAATGACATCCAACACAATTACTGAACACTGATATGATGGTCTCTATAGTTGTTGGTTGGTTTGTTGTTTAACGCCGCACTCAGCAATATTCCAGCTATATGATGGTGGTCTGTAAATAATCGAGTCTGGACCAGACAATCCAGTGATTGACATCATGAGCATCGATCCACCCTATTGGGATCGATGACATGCATCAACCAAGTTAGCGAGCCTGACCACCCGATCCCGTTAGCCGCCTTTTACGACAAGTATAGTCACTTTTTACGGCAAGCATGGGTTGCTGAAGACCTATTCTACCCCGGAATCTTCACGGGATGGTCTCTATAGACAAATACTTACCAGTGAAAGGAGCATCTACATCAACAGGCCTGAAGTAGGAGATCCACATACACCAGGCAATAAATATCAGTTACCATCCCATGGTTGTTTGTTTATTTGCTGTTTTACGCCGCACTCAGCAATATTCCAGCTATATGACGGCGGTCTGTAAATAATCGAGCCTGGACCAGACAATCCAGTGATGGACATCATGAGCTTTGATCCACGCAGTTGGAATACGATGACATGCATCAACTTAGTCAGCGAGCCTGACCACCCCTTCCCATTAATCACCTTTTAGGACAAGCATAGTCGCCTTTTACGACAAGCATGGGTTGCTGAAGACCTTTTCTACCCCCGGATCTTCATGGGTTTGAGATATATGTACTCATTCCTTGCCATATAGGCTACAGGATCTTCACAGATCTACCCTCCCATGCCCCACATTACATACATAATATAAAATCTATGGACAACTGATTTGATGTAATCTGAAAATTGTATGACACAGGTTAAGTTATAACACCAAATGTCTGTTATTATTGCACTTCTAGGAATTGAGAAAGCCCTAAGCATAACACTTTTTACTATGATATATCAATAAGTAATAAATCATGTAGTTCCAATACAAATATCAAATTGACATAAATTTATCACATCACACAATGTTGAAGAAGAAATATGAACTGCACTTTTCTCTGTGGTCTGCTGCCTCGGTGCACAGCTCCAGCAGTCATCGTGCCAGACTTGGTTCCCTCATCCAGAGCCTAAAACAAAGGAGTGTCACTACATCACATTCTCTTCAGGGTACTGTCAAACTCTTGGTTGGCTGTGCCTCTCAGGAAATCAACATATCTATAGTTTCTTGAAAACATTTTTTTTCGTGAAATTTGAATGCGATCATTCAAAGGTTTCAAAAGCACTATTTTGTCTGCTACAGTGTTGTGAGTCATTTGGTATGAATGCTGCTGGGAGCAGTATTACAGGTCTGTTATGGTTATCATGTGATGTGTGACGGACATTTTGGGAACTCATGGTGCCAACCTCTGTAATGTCTATGGGTAATCGTGTCCCCTCTCTTGTCAGGCATCTGAATATAGTGGCTTATGTCAGAATGGACGCTACTCTGCTACATGATCTACCGTAGTTCAGTTACACTCTCCTTCCCCTCACCTGTTCTTCTACACCGTCGTCATCTGTCTGAGTATAATGTTTTGTTGATGGAGTCGCCTCTGTTATCTCCTTCACTGAGGAAAGGCAGACAGGTTTCTCCATATTGCTTACAACAGGAGAGACAGTTGCCTTCTTCTTGGATTCAGCTTCAAGTACATGATCTGCAAAGAAATAACATCTATCATCACCACGTAGTAACTTAGAGTATTTATTGTATGGATGAAAATAATCCAAGAATTTCTGAGATTTTCATTTCAAAGGAACATTACCGATAGTCATTGTTAGACACAGACACTAGTCTGCTAGTCTTGCTTTCCGCTATCATAAATTTACAATAGGACATAATTACCGATTGTGAGATATGTAAACGAGTTGACCAGCGCTTCGGTTGTCTCCTGTGACTTGTTCACGAAGCTGTCAATCACCTGCCGAACCCCCTCATCTATACTTCGGTTGATTGCATTTTGTCTTTCAGGACTTGGCTCGTTCATATTCATGCTGTTCTTATTTCCCTTCTTCTTTTTTGTCTTACCGATACATACATGTGTTGGGGCGAATACTCCTACGTATATGTATTCAGATAACACATATCGAGAATCTAAAACATGTAACCGTATTGAAAGAAGTATTGCTTGCTTTCGTTTCAATGCGTCTTTGACGACAGAGCGGAAGAAGGAATGTTCAACCGGAAGTGGTTAAAAAGTTGAATCCACATACGGAATAGGATTAGATTTATATGGAACATTTTTTACGATTGTAATCAAGATTAAATGAAGTTAGATATTGGATGCAGATATTCACACAAAACGTCAAAATAATTAGATGTATATATTTCAAATAATTAATATGTATAACAGGCCTGTTATATTACGTAACAATACCATTGAGTGTACATGGCATCTGCTACCACAAATGGCTATCTGTTTCAATAATGAGATCACATCATTCCCGCACGTATGAGCAGTGAAGGTTTTCAGTCACAAGGTATGCTAGTATATTGTCCTTGACACTGATAATATGGGACAATAGGACATGAACATGGACCTTCTCTTCCCCTCACTCCCACCCACCCCCGCGCCGGACTACAAATATGTATAATTCACGCTACAACTATATCAATGTACCGTTGTCGACAAGAACCCACCTGAGCGCGAACGCTGCAGTAGGATGACACGCGATACACCGAGTATTGAGCGTTCATCTGCAACACTGGTAAGCCGATTGCACAACAAGATAGACACTATTGAGTTACGTTTCATTACTGTAGATAACGACTGGAATGTGAAATTTCTTACGTCAAAAATAACTCGTGAGATACAGAATTCCCTCTGCAACACGAAGAGCCCAAGCCTGGATACTGCTTGAACGGAAAAGGAGGGTTGAAATTTGTGTTTTTGTCAATTCGCGTTTAGTAATCGCGTAACTGTTTTATAACATATATTACCAAATGAGTCATTGTGTTGTTTCATGTTTACTATCAGTGTTCATGGTCACCTTTAAAACTGTCCAATGTGAGTATGGTTTTACGCCGCTTTTAGCAATATTCCAGCATTATCACGGCGGGGGACACCAGAAATGGGCTTCACACGTTGCACCTATGTCGGAAATCGAACCCGGGTCTTCGGCGTAACCACTAGGCTAAACCCCCACCCCCCAACCCCCAACCCCGCCGCCACACGACGGCTGTCTGAAAACAAAACCGAGTTTGGACTAGACAACCCAATGACTGACATCATACGCATCGATCTGCGCAAAAGGGACACGATGACATGCATCAACCAAGTCAGCGAGCCTGACCACCCGGTCCCGTTAGTCGCCTCTTACGACAAGCATTGATTGCTGAAGATTAGTTCTAACCCGGATCTTCATGGGGCATTTTAGGTACAAATTGGTATTGAAATGCATCAACAATGCAAAAATTACACATTGTGTAATACCAAAACGCGTGCTTATGTACTCTCGGAACACGTTTCACGAACAAATATTGAAAGCTCTCAACATCCCATGGCTTATTCGACGACATTGCGTGTGGAGATGATAAATCACTGAGAGGAGCTTTTGCACACTCGATGACCCCCGCAACCTTGTTGCTAGGCTGGCGTCACATGGCATTGTTTCGCCGATGGATCTTGCAACAAAATTCCACCAATAAAGTCATCGGGTATTGTGACGTGATTGTAAACTTTGAGCTGCAAGGCCCCGTTCCACAAGCCGATCGTATTGTAGCGCAACTACAGTCGTTAGTCTAAGTAAAAGTATGTGACTTGCGATAACCTCAGCGCTACGATAATTTTGTGGAACGGACGCATGAATTCTAAAGGAAAACCGTTGTATGGTATTAAATTCATACGTTTCAACTTTTGACGTGTTTGAAGTATTACTCAATATTGGATTATGCCGTGGGTCGTGTAGGTCTCAGCCTATTCACACTCAACAGTATAATTCGAAAAACGGTATTAATGGCAAGTAATAAATAAGATACTAAATTCGCTCCCGTGTAAAACCAATTTTATGAAACTCGCTCGTCAGATACCAGAACTATTCACTCGTTTTTATACCCCGACAGGGTGGATCGTTGTTAGTGCGTGCGAGCTGTCACACCCTGCCTTTAATCTTGCAATCAACCGCTATAACGCCGGAATACTGCTCACTAGCGCATAAAACTGAATTGTCCATAGACAAATCAAATACTATTTTCGGTGGAAATATCTCTTTATTGGCTTGCCAACAGCTTGTACAAATATACCGTACTCGCCGTGATAAGCGCCCTTGAAGCTTAGAAACTTGGCAAAGGGGTGGTTACATAATACACGAGATAAATTTGTGTTCAGAGATTGGGCGGATAATAAGCACCTGCGTTCAAACGTTCATGAAACTTCAAATAAGTCGATAACAGGGGACCAGACAACGGTAAGCGTTATATACAGTTTACCCTGTAATCAGTATTGTTTATTTTCTCGTACGATAACCCGGTTATACTGCAGTCACGTTGGAGCTTAGTAAACAGTAAATTTACTGCCCTGTAGATTGCACGAAGATGCTGAAAATGAGTAAATATCAGTCATGAAATTAGTGAGGTGAGGTGAAATGGGGTTTAACGTCGCGTCCAAGGTTATTGCACTTATATAGCGACGTGCATGTACGTGTTTGTGTTTGTGTGGCTGCTTGTACTAGTCCGGACTGATGCCGATTTATAGTGCTAGCTCACTGAGATACCATGCCGCAATTTAACATGAATATCCCACTCAGACACTGACTCCCAGCCGACCAGTCCTTGTTTTAGCCCCTTAATGCCGAGCGCGAGACAGGGTAACAACAATACCATCTTTTAACGTCTTTTGGTGTGACGCGGCCGGGGATCGAACCCCGGACCTTCCGCTCTCCGGGCGGACGCTCTACCACTAGACCACGGGATGGTTCAAAGAACCAAGAAATGAATCTGGAACTGTTATTGTACTACAAATAAAACTTTCCGACGTGTCGTCATTCCAGTTGCCTTTTTTTATGATATGTATCGCAAGTATAGCATTGATATATCATCGGGTAGGGTTTTTAACAGAGCTGTGTTTCTGTAAAAAAAATGCGTATTATAAACAGGAAAATATGGACGTCGTGTACACTTGCGGGCTTGGCACGGAGCGTTTATAAAGATAATTTGCAGATGGGTCTAAATTTTGTCGGGGGCGATTATTGGAGCGATGTTTCAGCAAATACGGTAACTTTACATTTATGCCAGTTCATTGTCATTATCTACAGCCTGATCAACATTGGATGGTATTATTTGCCAATCATAATTGTTCCGAGTTATGGTGTCTAGCAGTAGCATGATTTCATTGAAAACGTATAGGCCTCATATCTCACACGGGGTTGGAGAGTGGGGAAATGTGCTTAAAAAGCCAAGCTGGTGGTTAATGCATGTTTGAGACTAAAGCCAACTGAGGTGAGTTCAATATTCCATGAATCTGCTGTGGAGGAATCGATTTTAGAATTCATTACCAGTTATAGATTATTAAATCCTTTAAATGACAACTAAATAATTCAGATTGATTACTTTCCTGTGATCTTTCAGTTTTATGGCAGTCACATGATATTCATGATATACATCTGTATTCATACATGGAGAGACATCTTTTCCCCAAAATGTGTAAGAAAGTAAAAATATTATATATCTATATAGGATTTATTTAAGGGGCTGGATGGGGTGTCTCACAGTTTGAATTCTAAGAATTGGGGGTGGGGGTGTATCAGACAAGGATGGGGCAGATACTGATGTGTTTGTTTTTATTTCAATAAAACCAATGTCATGTTTCAGAAAAAACATTGCCACCGCACTTTAGCTCACCTGGATACGTAGTCTACAGTGTAAAATGTCAATAAAGACAGGCACAAAGGTTGCTATCAGCATTGATATTGGAATATGTTCTTCATAAATACTGAGAACTAAAAACTAACACTGAAGTCTAATGATTTGAACAAACTATGATGTCCCAAGGAGAGAGATACACACTCAAGTTCAACTCCCTCAAGTTTTCAGAGGCAAATATGACTTTTGAGAGAATTTAAGAGCATGTTCAAAAACTTAAAATATTGCACACACATAAAAACTCAAAATATGTGTTGGATCCTTCAACTAAGAAATATAAAATTTCATTACTTTTGGAACCAAAATGGCAGCGTAATGGCAATAAAAAAAAATTCAATATGGCTGCTACAGCAGGTTCGAACTTCTTTAACAAATTGGGGTGTCTTCATAAAAGATAACCCCATCAATGATCATGGTCAAAGTACAAAGATTAAAAAATTGCAACAAACAGGAAGCCAGAGTACTAACTATACCAGTACTCGGTGGCTGAGTGGGTTAGACTTTGTGTGCTGGCGATTAGGTGCCTCACTCAGGCAAGTGTGGGGTCGAATCCAGGATGGGACTCAACCCCAAAAAAGTATGAGAATCTGTACTTTACTAAGAAAGTGTTATCCCAAATATAACATTTGTTACATTTGACCACTTTCTAAATGGCATTGTGTATTCATAATTATACACTACTCCGTTATCATTGGATATATAATATATATCATATATTTAACCTTAAATTTACCATCACACACAACACCGATTCTCATGCGTCAAATGTATAATTAAACAGAATGACATATCTGATTATCTCTATCAAAAGCAAAGTAGTATAATAATATTATGTTATTATATATGTTATTAAATAGTTTTTATTGTCACAATATCATTAACCTGTATAATTCCTATGCTTCTAGGTGAAAACAATGACTATAATTTGTATGATTGAATGTTTAAGTTCTCTTCGAATCCTTCAAAGATGGAGATGAATGAGCTGGTTTGACAGTATTCCTGTTATGTCATGTCAGCTTAATGTGGAAGGAAAGCCCGAAGTGATGCTGGTCTGACATTCACCACTTTGGTGAGTGAGTGAGTGAGTTGGGTTTGACGCCGCTTTTAAAAGGCTACCAGTTATAACACGGTGTGTCAGCCTAATGTGTGAGGAAAGCCCGAAGTGAAGCAGGTCTCAGACGTTTACCACTTTGGTGAAACCCACGAGCACGGGTATGGTGCTGACAAACCTAGAAACATAATCGGGGCGAACCGGGATTCGAACCCACAATCATAGCTTTCTGGCATGCCCAAGGGACGCAACACTGCACAGCAAATCGAGGCGCCTTAGACGACTGGGCCACCCGTGCCCCCACAAGAGCATGGAATGGTGCTGACAAACCTACAAACAAAATGGGGGTGAACCAGGATTCAAACTCACAATCATAGGTTCCTGGTGCGCCCAAGGGATACAATTCTGCAGAGTGAATTGTGGCGTCTAAGACAACTGGGCTGATAATGCCCCCTTTGAAGATGGAGAAGTCCGACAAATAATATTAAAACAACATTACCAACAAACATGACAAACCGGGGCATTTTATAAAACATGTTTATTACCAGTCTCATAAAATATACCATCACTCGTAAAACATGTCAAAATTGGAAGATTCATTAAAGCTCTTAAACATGATAATTTGATAAAAAACTGTTAATATGTTGTTTTTTTGTAAAATGATCTTAATGACATTTATGTTCACACTGTAAAATAGTTTTGAGTTTGCTACTCCTGACCTATGTTTTGTTCACATGAAATGAAAGATCACACAAAACGTGGTACTATGATTCAAATACACTACACAACAATACAAGGTCAAGCAGAAGCACAAAAGTTTGGTTAGGCTTAAAAAATATCCTTGTTCAGAGCTCCAGATAAGCTGTGTAAAATACGCATCAGAAATGCAGATATACGCAGGAAAATAAAACCCAAGCGTATCAAATACGCAACGAACATTACCATGATTACAGATAAGTTACAAATATAAAACATGTGCGTATCATCAAAATATTGTGAAGTAACCCTGCGTATTCGATTAGCAAATCAGCAACTTATTTTGAAATTATAAACGGGCATTCCGTTAACCTTGCCAAACTCCACGATGACAGTTACATCACGATCATTTGCCATCACACTTTCTTGTGGAAGCATCGTGGTATTTTTGAGTCCTATAAAGCTCTCGAACCCACACGACACCAGTTTGCAGGGACTAGATGAACAGAGTTTTTAAATATTTAACTTAAATACCCACATGTGTAAAAACTAGTGGGTAACAGAAATTTGAATACCCAGATAGAATTACTGATACCCAATGATTTTAAAATGCATGGGTAAAATACCCACAACACCAAAAGCTTATCTGGAGCTCTGTTGTTTGATGACCAACTGACCCCTAAAATTACACATGCCCCTAATATAACATGAAAAATATTTAAGCACTAGTAACATAATTAAGAAACTGTTGTTTTTTTAACTCAATCTTGTTTTTACACAAGATCATAAAGTTTTGAACATGCTATTCGTCATGTTCATAGTGAGTGAGATTCACAGGGAGAACCTAAACATGGTCAATGGACCTGTCTCTTCATACATTATTAATATTTGTATAGTGCACTTTCCAATAATTCATAACTGGTCACATGTGTTTAGCCCATGACAGATGGATCAGCACGGACTTGATTTTGATTTTGATTCTCACTCCCTGGGAAGTATACATCAAGCTGAAGGGGGCATGTCAAAAAGAGGTCAAATGGTACACTAAAATCAAGTTCACTTTAATAGATTTGTGACCTAATAAGGAATTAAAATAACAAAATAGATTTCTACATCCCCGTCCGTCACTAAACAAACTATTTTTAACCGACCTTACATTATCTTTTCGACAAGGAATCTGCATACATCCACGACTGAGCTATAACCATAAAAGTGAGATAAATGGTGTAACTATTTTTAACAAGGTTAATATATGTAAGCTGTATTGAGGATAACATTGGAGATGTGCTATATACAGGTCTGAAACTTAGTATTGATTAACAATATTAAAACTTGATATATTCATATTCTGCACAGCCAAGTTACATGAGGCATAAGGTTGATAAATATGATTAATGTTGCCCTTGGAGACATTTCCACAAGTATGACCATCATAACACCAACAAAACATAACATTTAACGTACAAACATAACTTAGTGAACATTGTTCTGTGAATAGTTTTGTAAATACCACTCATGATCTTCAGGCTGCAAGCACCATGGGGTTGACTGGACGTCACACATTAATTTCACATTTAGTATTGTCACTGGGGCGTTGTCTATTGCTAATTCTCTCCTACTGGCAACCTCATATTGCACTGTGGACATTCCAGTGTCCCTGTCCAGTCTTCTCGTCTTGTTCCTCTGGTCAAAGTAACGCTTGTTATCCCTTGGCCTTCTCTTTCTGTCATGGACATGTCTGAAGGTTCTATTTCCAGTCGTAATATTCTGAGGTCTTTGAACAATGATCCCCGCTTTCCTCATTCTGACATAGAATTCATCATCCTCGCGACCCCAACCCCAATATCGGTTGGATAAACCATTCAGCAATTTGAAATCGGATGACCTCAAGAGGAGTATTCCACCAACGAAAGTCTTATAGTGATAAAGAGGATGAAGATTTGGTGCAGCAATATGAAATGGTCCATTTTCAGGATAGGAATAGCTGAGGGCAGGGTTCAGTGGTAACAGATCCACATCATGCATGGCGATGTAATCACACTCTTCACTGCTCTCTCGAAACCCAACATTGATAAGGGATGCTCGGTTAAACCTGTAATTGTCCACTTGGTTAACCACATAAATCTTGTGACGAACACTTTGATTGTTAAGGAAAGAATGCATGTGAGGTACAAATTCCATCAACTCTTCAAACCTGTCTCTCAAAGGCACTACAATTGCTAGGGTGTGGTTGGTTTTGTACCGGTCAGCTATAGCTGGTGTCTGGACAGTTCGAACATCCTGCTCGGACTCGCTCTCGCCCCTTGGGCACGCGCATGGTGTAGACTCTTGTAGAGGAAATCGGGCAAGATAGAAACAAAACACCAACGTTAGACCTAAGCACACTAGAAGAATGCGCGAGGTTGATAACAGCCTCCTGTTGGCCATCCATTAAGTTTAAAACAAAAGTCAACAAATTGTATGGCATCCACTTATTCCATGTCTGCGGCGTGTGTTCGTGTGTGAGACAATCGGCTACTGTTCACCTCAACTCCAAACCGACAAACGTCATCGTTTCGGACTTCTGACATATGGCTCACACATGGGCTGGTCGACCACAAGCCTAAATGAATGCTACCGACTGTAATGTACCGGGCAGGCTGATGACAAAATGGGGAAGACGTTTCTGTTCTGACTGTCTACGTCAGCTATATGACACACGCAGCCATAAAGAATGTCTTTGGAAATGCTTCTTTTTCATTTTTTAGCAACGACCACTGACTGTTCCTCTCCCCAAAAAATTGACTGACCCATGACAGGTCGTACTCAGCTCCCAACAGCCTAACCTCCGTAAACGCGCTGCTGTTGAGCTTACTTATATAAATTGCGGAATGTGTATAGCAAATACGAAAATGGAGTCTAACTGTGCCTACGTTACAAAATTGCTCCACATTTTAAGCATTGCACATTAGACAAAAATGGAGTGTTTTACAAAGCAACAAATCAAGTATCAATGTACCTGGGTAAGAATCGGGGCCATTGACAGCGCCATTCCCGACCAACTCGTGTTATTCCGGGACAAGCCGAATCTTCTTGCAGGTTACGGAAAGGGGCGTGGTGACGAATGTGACAGCCCTAGAATTAGTTTTGAAATAAATAAATTGTCAAATGCCGCATGATTTTGAGCACAAATTCATGTGTATACATGCTCATATCAGCAAAGGCGAAAAACGGCACCACATTTACCGAAAACGGCGTCTGTATTTTAAATATCGATAAGAACGATTTATGTGGTAAAGTTTTCGCTTTAGGCCAGGTTCCGTTTTCGCCAATCAATGCAGTTTTGCTGAGGTGACGATTTAGCTATAACCCCTTTGTTTCAGGGTGACCCGACCCAGTACGTTCCTCTAACAACCAGCATTAGACTTACACAAGTCTCATTTAACTTCTTCCAAACTGTTTTTTTTCATACCATGACTAAATAACGCCACTTTGATTTGTTAGTTTGTTGTGTAACGCAGCAACCATTAATATTCCAGCTATACGACAGCGGACTGCAACTAATAACGAGTCTGGACCAAGCAATTCTGTGATCGATATTGTATGAGGAATGATCCACGCCATCGATCCAACATCGTGATTCGAGTGAGGAGGGGGTTGGCACCCTCATTAACAGCACTTTAGTATAATTAATACACGAACACAATTAGAATTGTAGAATACACTTTAGTATCATTCTCCCGGGCGTTATTCAGTGGGACCGCACACAATCAACCAAGTATCCGGCTAACGTATTTGTGCGAAATATGCATAAAGTGGGAAAGCGCACGTAAAATCTCCAACTATAAGTTATGATAAAAAGTAAGTATTCGACCATGTCACCAAGTCTTACCACGCGATCCATTCGGTCGCCTCTGACGGTTGGTTGGTTGGTTTGTTGTTTAACGCCGCACTCAGCACTATTCGAGCTACATGACGGCGGTCTGTAAATCATGTAAATAATCGAGTCTGGACCAGACAATCCAGTGATTGACATCATGAGCATCGACCCACGCAATTGGGTCGCCTCTTACCACCAGTATAGGTTGCTGGGGACCTATTCTAACCAAGGATCCACACAAGCTTGGCCAATTTGAACATTATCCCTCCACACGAAGTGGGGCGGGGGACACAGGAGCGGAGTTCGTCCGCCCGTCCTTTTTGAGTTATGGTCCTTGCTCTGTGTTTTTTTTTTAACTTATTGCACACCACCTTAAATAGGGAAGCCATTTCTTGTTTCAGTTATGTATCAGCTAAATGGGACCCATACTCCACTGTCTGGAGCCTATTTTCAGTCTGTGTCTAGATGCTGTAAAACGTGTGATGTGTGAAACTAAAACATTGTCTGTGTAATTGAGTTACCCTTAGTTGCTGTAAATGATACATGTTAAGACTGCCTGTTTAACAACAAGGGGCACAACTCTGCATAGAAAGGACAGATTTTTTAAACACTTGTTTACAAATTAGTCCACTCAAAAAAACTTGAAATCTGAAATAAAATTAAAATAATGAAAAGCAGTGTTCTTTGTTTCACAGACCAGGAAGTAAAATGTATAAATAAATCATTTACTGTCCCTATCTATATAAATAACTTAAATTACTATAAACAAAATCTTAAAAACTTAAAAATTGAACAAATTATGACAAATCCCTATTCCTCCTGCCCCCACCTTCTTAACATTTTGAGGACATGAAAATATATATTTGAATTTGGAATTCATATTTTTTTATTTCTTCCACCGATCAACATGAAGATTGTGGCCAAAAATCTGTAAACCATAAAAAATAGACATGTTTGGCCTCAACTACAGCACATCTAATAGACCACTTGACTACCCATGCCTCGGTTTTCTTAAAAGAATTGGAATCTCATTCTTCTGGGTTAGAGTACAGTGCTGATTGAGTGAATGTTGTGTGAGGTGAGGTGAAATGGGGTTTGACGTCAAACAAGATAATTGCACTTATAGCATGCACACTTGTGTGTGTGGCTGCTTGTACTAGTCTAGACTGATGCCGATATATAGTGCTAGTCCACTGAGATACCATGCCGCAGTTTAACATGAATACCCCACTCAGACACAGTATACTGACTCTGAGCCAACCAATCCTTGTTTTAGCCCCTTTATGCTGAGTGCCAGGCAGGGTAAGAATAAGTACCATGTTTTAATGTGTTTTTGTATGCTCTACCCCTCAACCATGGAGCTTTGAGGTGGTCAAATGTTGTTTTAGACCAAAACTATTCCAGTTATATCATTGCATCCTGGACCAGTCAAACCAGTGGTGAGTTGCATGAGCAACCTTCCAGGCTGTCAAGTTCAATGAAACCCGATCGAACAAGCTACCAATCCTACCAATCCCGACCAGTTGATTCATATTAGTCAATTACAAGATAAGTTTCTGTTGATCAGCTCTAACCCAGAATCCCGAGGTGAGGTGAGGTGAGGTGAGGTGAGGTAAAATCGAGCTTAACCTCACATTCAAGAAATGCCAGTTTCCTACTGTTAGTCCACTGAGATACCATGTGGCAGGTTAAAATGAATACCCCACTCAGACACAATATACTGACACTGCGCTGACCAGTCCTAGTTTTAGCCCTTAATGACATGCGCTGGGCAGGGTAACATCTACTCTATTTTTACATCTTTTGGTATGACACGGCCGGGGATTGAACCACCGACCTTCTGCTCTCCAAATCCCCTAAGGGTATGCTAGAAACAGTAAGAAAGCATTAATGAACAGTAGGTAAGTTTCCACTGATCTGATGTTGAGGCAAAACATAAGACAGGTGAGGACTATGTACATGTTTATTTAAAGTCACACATGATGATATTGTGACGCCCTATGCAGTATGTACACTTTAGACACACACTCAAGTACACATTTACATACCAGTGTATTCATTAACATAACAGAGTACAAGAGAAAAATCCTTTTCACTGGCGTTACAAACCTGTTAGAATAGAAACAAAACATGATCATCAAGTTTCACTTATAGTGTGACCTTAAAATAATATAAGATCTCGTTATTTAGCTTACAAGAAAAAGACAAACAGAATAAATTATGAAAAAAAGGAACAGATTTATCAAGGTAGATGAGAAAAGAGACTTTCAAGATAGATGAGAAACCCGGCTTGTCATGATGATAAACAGGCTTTCCATGACAGATGGGGAAAAAAAGGCTTATCAAGATAGATGACAAAACAGATTTGTCTTGATTAGTGAAAAAGAAAATGGAGTGAACTCGCTCCAATTAGCCCATAAGACACTACCCCCCTGTCCGAGACATCTACATATGACACAATGTCACCACACTCATTGTCTAGGACAACATTACAGAATGTACACACAGTCTCAGCACTGTAGTTCCATCACTTGAGTAACAGCAGGCCAGCTGATGAAATGATACATACACATATTTCTGGTAACATGTTATATCTTGACTATGAGATAAATGAATAACAGTAACATTACACTTAACAAAATAAGGATTCATGTTGTCTGAACACATCCTTAGAGGTAATAGTTAAAAGGTTTCGTCAGTACCTGTATTTGTCATTCATACCTTCTTTCTCACACACATTCCTCCATGACACCAACAAATGGCTACCACTGGATCTTACAGAGTCATTCTCTCAAAGTAGGAGTGAGAGAGTGAGTTGGGTTTAACGCCACTTTTAACAGTATTCCAGTTATATCGCAGTGTGTCAGCTTAATGTTGGAGGAAAGCCCGAAGTGATGCAGGTCTTCGACGTTTACCACTTCAGTGAAACCCACGAGCACGGGTATGGTGCTGACAAACCTAGAAACATAATCGGGGCGAACCGGGATTTGAACCCACAATCATAGGTTTCTGGCGTGCCCAAGGGGCGCAACTCTGCACAGCAAATCGCGGCGCCTTAGACGACTGGGCCACCCATGCCCCCCTCAAAGTAGGACTTCAGTAAGTGGAACAATGATGTCAGCCAAACACCAGGAACAGTTGTACTGTTGCAGTTAAGAGTTATATTAGCTACATCATGAACTGTCATATTTCTGTAGCTAGGATCTGAAAGTTAGCTACACATCAGGAACAGTTGTAATCTGTTGTAGCTAGGATCTGACTGTTAGCTAAACATCAGGAACAGTTGTAATCTGTTGTAGCTAGGATCTGAATGATGTTAGCTGCATCAGGAACAGTTGTAGCTAGGACCCGTATGATGTTGTAGCTTTGAGCTTTGTCCCATTGATACACTTAATCCTCCCTACTGGCTACTCAGAAGCTTTGTGACAATTTATCTTATTACCGATAGGGTTAGAAATAACTGAGTTCATAAAAATTGAATGTGCACTAGTGCAAATATCACTTCATGTGCACCAGAGTACTGTTTACGTCATCCGGATGGCTTTGTTGAATCTGATAATTTGACCTAGCTTCGGATTGATGTCACATTAGAAATGATGTCACGGCAGAAGATTGTTTGACGTCATTCGACAATTGTTGTTTTCTAAGAAGGCAGTCATGATCAGTGCATTTTCCTAGAGGGGAGCTCAAAATGAAACAACGGGTAATAAAGAAATTCATTACACTTGCATGTGTGTCATACTGATTTTACAAAACTCATGTTTAACACGTTTCACCCTCGCTTTCGGTCGGGAAATACAAGAATTCAGACAACCATTTTGTAAAATCAGTATGACACATAATTATGCTCGCATAATAATCTCTATGTATGGAACATACAGTAAAGAGTGTATCACAAACAGCTACTCCAGGGAAATGTCCCTGCCGACATGCTTGTACCCCTTAATTTGGCATTTAGTTTACAATATCTTATGGCATGTTTCTTGGCTATAAAACATTGTTTGGTTGTGTTTGTGCAGACAAGCTCCTTTCACTGAAATTGCAATTAATTTTAAAAACAATCCACTGTCAATGATTTAAATTACTCTTATTGTCCAACAATTGTCCCTTATTGGGTGAGTGAGTGAGTTGGGTTTTACACCGCTTTTAACAGTATTCCAGTTATATCGCGGCGTGTCAGCTTAATGTGGGAGGAAAGCCCGAAGTGATGCAGGTCTTAGACGTTTACCACTTCGGTGAAACCCACGAGCACGGGTATGGTGCTGACAAACCTAGAAACATAATCGGGGCGAACCGGGATTCGAACCCACAATCATAGGTTTCTGGCGTGCCCAAGGGACGCAACTCTGCACAGCGAATCGCGGCGCCTTAGACGACTGGGCCCCCCGTGCCCCCCGTGCCCCCCTGTCCCTTATTGAATATTGTGATTAACACTTCCTATGATAATTCAAAATCAGTTTCAGTACCTCTCCAATAAACCTTGCTTTACAAACATGTTGCCATCAACTATCTCTGACTTTGCCATTAGTACAAATCCATAGTCTAGTAAATTTTGTTCAGTCGAGTAAGCTTAGAAAATAATAGTCCATGTGATAACACTAAAATCTACTGACAATGATGTCTAGAGAAAAGTTCAGGCTAATGGACAAAAAAGGTTTTGGCACAGTCAATATGGTTTGTATTTTAGTCTGGTTCGGTCTTCTGATGAACTACGGTATGACACAACTGATTTAAGCCATCTGCAGCTGTTAGAACCTAGCTCCTGTCTGTTGACAGCCACACAATCACATCACCGTCAATACTTCACGGTTCCTCCATCATAAGTTAACTACATACAGACACTATAGTTGTCAGGGATTTACATGAGATTCCAAATAAGAGCCCTTGGGCAAGCAAATTGTTCCTATGTTCTTAAGGCCTTTAACATTGTCATCCTTTAACATTGTATAAAAACTACATTCAATAATATAAAACCAAGCAGTATAGCCTCTACCTCTTTATTGGTCCTGATATTAATAAAATACTAGTCGACCGACCAAGCCATCACATTACGTGTAACTATAGTAACATGAATTGGGAACAATTAATTCCAATTGGAGTACTTTTACAGTCATTGCTTCAGACTACGCCCGACTACCAGCTTCTGAGCAAGTCTAGATATATCCCTGGTTGTAAGGGTGCTCAGATTAATGAGCTCAGCCATCATCACACAAACAGCAATGTCTCTCGCTGTGTGTGTGTGTGTGTGTGCGTGCTTTGTGTGTGCGTGCGTGCGTGCGTGCGTGCGTGCGTGCGTGCGTGCGTGCGTGCGTGTGTGTGTGTGACTACTTAAAAAAAGCTGTCAGGCTGCCATCACGGATCCACAGATCTAAGAAGCTGCAGGCCCCGACTAATCTCTTCGGGCCCTTGTTTATAAAATGCAGCTTACTGTTAAAATAAATCAATACATATATTTACTGCAGGTCATAAGGACCCATACAAATTTTAATCTACGGGCCCAACACGAGATCAGCCTGACACAGGCCTGCAGGCAGGCGCTTATTTCGAACAGTGGTCACATGTATTTGTGGTTGATGGAGGAACTTATCCCTGTCAGAACTTTAGAAAAAACCTGACCCTAAAGTCACAAATGTTGTATACGGGTTGAGGGGGAAATAAGCACACACCACGGTCAGCTTCCTGTAATGACACTGTATAAACATCCTTGTGTGATGAATATGACCCCATATTGACATCCTCGTGTGATGAATATGACCCCATATTGACATCCTCGTGTGATGAATATGACCCCATATTGACATCCTCGTGTGATGAATATGACCCAATATTGACATCCTGGTGTGATGAATATGACCCCATATTGACATCCGTGTGTGATGAATATGACCCCATATAAGACAATGAAAGTGGCCATGTCTCGCATGCATTACACCATCTGCAACATATGAGTCCTGTAACTGATCTGGGTCCTGTACATTTCTCTCTTCACACTCTAGAAGACCACCTCCCCATGCCTCAGTGGGTTCTTCCACACTCAGTATCACACTCACTGTCATGGTATATAAAATTATATCACATTTGCCAACGTTGAGAAATTTGTATTGTCATAAGACAAGATTGTTATTATTTCTTTGTTTAGAATTTGCAGATACAAATGACATTTCACATGAGATCAGATTTGGTTTCATCTTAAAAGAAATCTCTGAATTTGTTTACATGTGGAAGAGTTTTTTAGCTGGTTTTGCCTTTTTTGCAGTATGGGGGAGAAAAACAAGTGCTTTAATGATACTTTTGGAGGGTCAGCAGATCAGTAAATCAATCAAGAAACAAATGCCATGGGAAACTACTTCCAGTGGTACTAGAATGAGATCAGTGAGTGAGTTGGGTTTTACGCCGCTTTTAACATTATTACAGTTAAATGGCGGCGTGTCAGCTTAATGTGGGAGGAAAGTCCGAAGTGATGCAGGTCTCAGACGTTTACCACTTGAGTGAAACCCACGAGCACGGGTATCGTGCTGACAAACCTAGAAACATAATCGGGGCGAACCGAGATTCGAACCCACAATCATAGGTTTCTGGCGTGGCCAAGGGACGCAACTCTGCACAGGGAATTGCGGCGCCTTAGATGACTGGGCCTCCCGTGCCCCCAGAATGAGATGAGATGTTTCCCTTAAGAAACAAAAGATGTCGGACTCTGGAGATCGAGATATTGTACTTTCCCCATTATTTAAATTAACATACAAGGGATTTATCTCGGGCCATTCAGAGGCCGATATATTCGTCCCCAAGTCTGCAGCAGATGTCAGTTAATATTCCCAAAATGGAATTACAAATTTCCCAATTCATGTTACATAGTAACAACTAATGCTAATATTAACTCTTTGTTCAGGTGACTTGAATACCACTGACCAATTTGAGCAAAATAACAATTTCCCCCCAAACTGCCTGCCAAGGGCACATAGCACGGAATCCTGGATAAAACCCTGCCTACATTACAGTGGCTAGGGACTGAAAAAGGGTAAACTATCTTTTTCCATGAAAGCAAATGGAAGCTGATACATTTTCAAAGCAGTCTTGATGACGTATTTAGATTTCAAAGCAATCCAAATATATATATATATATATATTTACTACTCAAATAATGAGCTAAATCCACCCCATTCTTTCATATCACAATAACTGTTCAGAGTTGCTTCCCTTTGGGTACACGAGCAATATGAAAGAATGAGTGAGTGAGTGAGTTGGGTTGGGTTTAACGCCGCTTTTAACAGTATTCCAGTTATATCACAGCGTGTCAGCTTAATGTGGGAGGAAAGCCAGAAGTGATGACGGTCTCAGACGTTTACCACTTTGGTGAAACCCACGAGCACGGGTATGGTGCTGACAAACCTAGAAACATAATCGGGGTGAACCGGGATTCGAACCCACAATCATAGGTTTCTGGCGTGCCCAAGGGACGTAACTCTGCACAGCGAATCGCGGCGCCTTAGACGACTGGGCCACCCGTGCCCCCCTCAATATGAAAGAATCCGGTGGTGCTTAATTTGTTTTGAGTAGTATAGATATGAAAATCCATTCAACAATGCACCATGATCACAATCTGCATCTGAGACAATCCACTTCCACGTGATGATGTCTAACCAAGGCCAATCCATCCAGCAACCAGGTCCTTCACTACCTGTCAACAGTGGCTCCAGCAGGGGTAGCCAAGGCCACCTGGATGACCGATGTCCAGCAAGAGCACCATGTGTGTGTGAGGTGAGGGGGCGGGGCGGGGCAGGGCAGGCTCATGTTGGGTAGGACGTAGCAGCGAAGCGATGCAGATTGCCCATCTGTGACAGCCCACTCTGGATGTGGTTGATGTGGATCTCGACGTTGTTCTGGAAGGAGCTGCAAAGTTAGGGTGGTGGATGAAGTGATGGGCCACAACCTTGGGAACATTTCAGTTAAAGAGTCTGATATTTCACATTATTCGTTCGTTCGTTCGTTCGTTCGTTCGTTCGTGAGTATGGTTTTACGCCGCTTTTAGCAATATTCCAGCAATATCACGGTGGGGGACACCAGAAATGGGCTTCACACATTGTACCCATGTCAGGATTCAAACCCGGGTCTTCAGCGTGACGAGCAAACACTTTAACCGCTAGGCTACCTGACCGCCCCCCACTAGTATGAAGCCCAAATATGGTAAAAGTATGTTCGGTCAAGTACTATCACATAAAAAATGTAGGTAATATGGAGAATAACCAACTCTCCACTTGGAATAATGGAGTATCAGTCCCCCCTGAAAACTTTGATGAACATTGAAAGTCCTTCATGGACTTACAAAATGAAAAAACTTTGGGACAGAGAATCCATGAATCCTCGTACTTGTAGGTTATTCTCTAAATGTCTTCAACAGGACTTACTTGATGTTGTTTCCGTCCAGGGTAACCTTGATATCCTGTAAGCTGTCTTGAAGTGATTTGAACTCAAATGAGTTGAAATCGTTCTCTGAGAATGTCTGCAAGGCCACAATAGATTAATGATCAGATTTGAATCAAAGTTTGTGACAAAGGTGAGGGAGGGAGCCTTTACAGTTTTTACATGTATAATACTTAATGGACCATTCCAGGCATCTGTGTACAGTTAACCCCTGCTTATCTGGACACTTTTGTTTCTCAAGGAATCGTCTGGATAAACCAAATTCTGGATATGAGAATTACATAGTAAACTGATAACAGTGACCTCCCCTCCACTATCCCAACATATATAAGTGAGTGAGTGAGTTGGGTTTAACGCCGCTTTTAACAGTATTCCAGTTATATCGCGGCATGTCAGCTTAATGTGGGAGGAAAGCCCGAAGTGATGCAGGTCTCAGACGTTTACCACTTCGGTGAAACCCACGAGCACGGGTATGGTCCTGAAAAATCTAGAAACATAATCGGGGCGAACCGGGATTCGAACCCACAATCATAGGTTTCTGGCGTGCCCAAGGGACGCAACTCTGCACAGCGAATTGCGCCGACTGGGCCACCTGTGCCACCCCCCCCAACATATATAAGAAAAAGCTCACACACGCACACAGACACACTCTTTATTCAAGAAAAAGAAATAATAGGTTAAAATGCTGATAATCAATACACATTCTTGAATTTTCAAATAGATTCCATGTCCAGCCATTTTTATTTACACTTATTCTCTAATAATCTCAACTACTGTAACAGTCGTAACAAGTATATAACAATGTCATTCAAAGAATAGGAATTACACAATGTGCATCCGGTGAGTTATCACTGCCTGGGTCAAGAGTTCTTCCCACTCATGTCAAGGTTGTTGACACCTACTCCGCATACAAACTGTTGTTGGTTTAATTATTTTATTGCCCTATTTTATTCCTTAATGCCAGTCAACAGAGTAAACATAGGAAAACACTGTTCATTGTTTTTTACGGAAGTGCTCTACTCATTGCTAATAAGCGGTGCTATTTGCTGTTTGATTGGATTAAGCAGTCATATTAATTTGGAGACACATTAATGTCCAGATTTCCAGTAGTTAAATCAAGCCATGCTGACGTTGTTACACTTAGAACTCACCCTCACTTGTAACATGAGTGCGGTCAGGTTGGCCACCAAACTCAGTATCCTCTCATTCTTGGCCGTCTTCTTATTGTGAAACATAGTCTGAAAACATCACGTTACATTGCTGAAGAATCACATTGAGTTTCGTTATCTTCAGATGATCATATAGATCAAATACAAACATCAAATGGATTATTATGGTTCATGAAGTGAGCTATTTAAAATATTTGGTCCAATTTGGGATACATTTGCCAAATTACGGAGTGAGTTGGGTTTTAACATCGCTTTTGAACAGTATTTCAGTTGTACCACGGCATGTCAGCTTGATGTGGGAGGAAAGCCCGAAGAGATGCAGGTCTTAGCCGTTAAACACTTTGGTGAAACTCACGAGCACGGGTATGGTGCTCACAAACCTTGAAACATAATCGGGTGAACATTTTCCAAATTAAGTTTATATGGTTTGTAATTTACTCTCAAAATCATCATGATAGACAATCTTGGAATTGACGACAACAGTAACAGACAAATATGAAATGGTAAACATAAACTTGTAAAAGAACATGACAGCATGACAAACATTGGCCTAAATGACATGAACAAATGTTTCAACTTTTTCAGCAGGTTACCATATAGGAGCAATCTCAATCACCTGATGTATGGTTGTCACAGGTAACACTGCAGACATTGATTAATGATTCCCTCAATAGCTGGGAAGAAACCACTTCAGATAAGCCATCCACTCTGAGGAATGTCATGATTACTTGGTATACCCAAAGTTTTATATATATTGAAATGGACAGTCTTATATATTTCCTGCATTTCCTGCCAAGTCTATTAACTTATTTCAGTAACTAAACAGACTGTAAAGACTGTTTACACTTGTCAGAGGGGTACTCAAAGTAAGTGATCTAGACTACCAGTTGTCGGACTTTCATTTTTTGTGGAAGCCTCGGTGGCTGAATGGGTTAGATCGCTGACTTTGTGTGCTGGCGATTAGGTGCCTCACTCTGGCAAGTGTGGGTTCGGATCCCGGACGGGACTCAACCCAAAAAAGTACGAGAATCTGTACTTTACTAAGAAAGTGTTATCCCAAATATAACATTTGTTATGTTAGACTGTAAAGTGTTCACCATAGGAGGTAAAGTAACCCACTGACTTCATACTTGACTTAGTTGATGAATGACATCAATCCCAATTGCGTTGATCGATGCTCATGATATCAATCACTGGATTGTCTGGTCCAGACTCGATTATTTACACATCATACGGAACTGTCGAAGAGTTACTTCCCTTACTATCAACATGCAGCTGCTTGCTGTGAATGTGAGCATCAGAAAACACACAGCACTATTTCAAAGATGAAAACAATTTGTTTTAATTGATTGTGCCTTGTAACAAGGAAGATTTCATATTGTGTGGCCACATATATTTGCATTGAAATTGCTCTTATATGATAACGAACCTGCAGAACAGAAAATAACATTTCACCTGTGACGAACATACCGCAGAAGTCTGTGTCTGGAAATACATTGGCCTTCGTCATGCAAGGAAGGTACGAGTATCATCAATGAGCTTGACAGTGGTGGGACAGTCATCACAGCTCAAGAGCCATGGCAACAATCACACCAGCTTTCAAATCCACAATGTTAGTTAGCTATGTCATCATATTCAATATGTGAATCTGCACAGTGCTAAGTCCATCCCTAAGCATCCTCAAAGCACTAACACTATGACCCCAGTCATTTGATCAGTGTGCACTCCAATTTTTCATTCTCAGCTCCCTGGGGAGTATACATCTCAAGCTGCCTTGTGAGACGGACTAAGGTCAACAGTCAAAATACCATCTCATCCTACTGGGTACCCATGGCTACAGACAGGGTAAACAAGTGAATGCTAGCCTCCCACTGACCTGGCAAATCCTGCTGACCATAGATTGTGCCTCTTCTTCGCTCTTCTTTCTTATCTCGGACGGTTGGTCAATCGGCGTCATCCCAGATCCAGGGGCAAGCTGTAGATTTTGTCCATTATTATTTCGTAAGATAAATGTGAGTAACATTTCATCTTCCAGTAAGTGCTTACTATTATGTTGAGCATAAATTTTGTTCTGTTTTAAGTCATGCCACCCCAAGGTACGTATCTCCTGACAGAACTGCTGTACCCCCAGGTACGTACCTCCTGACAGAACTGCTGTACCCCCAGGTACGTACCTCCTGACAGAACTGCTGCATCCCACACCCCAGGTACGTACCTCCTGACAGAACTGCTGCACCCCCAGGTACGTATCTTTTGATAGAACTGCTGCACCCCCAGGTACGTACCTCCTGACAGAACTGCTGCACCCCCAGGTACGTACCTCCTGACAGAACTGCTGTACCCCCGGACAGAACTGCTGCACCCCCAGGTACGTACCTCCTGACAGAACTGCTGTACCCCCAGGTACGTACCTCCTGACAGAACTGCTGTACCCCCAGGTACGTACCTCCGGACAGAACTGCTGCACCCCCAGCTACGTACCTCCTGACAGAACTGCTGCATCCCACACCCCAGGTACGTATCTTTTGATAGAACTGCTGCACCCCCAGGTACGTACCTCCTGACAGAACTGCTGCACCCCAAGGTACGTACCTCCTGACAGAACTGCTGCACCCCCAGGTACGTACCTCCTGACAGAACTGCTGCACCCCAAGGTACATACCTCCTGACAGAACTGCTGTACCCCCAGGTACATATGTTTTGATAGAACTGCTGCACCCCCAGGTACGTACCTCCTGACAGAACTGCTGCACCCCCAGGTACGTACCTCCTGACAGAACTGCTGCACCCCCAGGTACATATCTTTTGATAGAACTGCTGCATCCCCAGGTACGTACCTCCTGACAGAACTGCTGCACCCCGACCAGGTACTCCGTCAAATCCTTGTTGAGTTTCTCCAGCTCCAGCACAATGTTGGCATACTTCCGCTGGAACTCCACCGTGATGGGCTGCTGGTACGACTTCTGAAACACACAGCAACTGTGAGGGGATGTTCCACAGTTGGGAGTCCGTACTGGGACTGGAGTCAGGAGACAAAGTTTAATCCAAGCCTTATTGATGCAAGTAAATACCAGGAACGAATTGGCATGAGATCATCCTCCTTCACAGACAATCACTATTTAGACATTTTCATGCAATCGAACTTGCAACTTCAAACAACAATAAAGTGGAATGTTTTGAATTTTTAAATAAACATCAGTCATCTTTTATGTTCTAGAGGCATAACTGCTGACACTACTCAAACATGACATTTCTCTCCTTCTTGACACATGTTAATTAATGCTAAAGAATATTAGACAAGTGCCCTCTTTGTGTTTAGGCAAGAGTGAATTAGTGAGTACAGTTTTTACGCCGCTTTTAGCAATATTCCAGCAATATCACGGCGGGGGATACCAGAAATGGGCTTCACACATTGTACCCATGTCGGGAATCGAACCCGAGTCTTCGGCGTGACGAGCGAACGCTTTAACCACTAGGCTACCCGACCGCCCCGTTTAGGCAAGAAACATCATGAGTGTTTAGGTTCTCAATGTGAAACATGCAGTTACTCAACAGACTCACCAGTTTTTCAGCTTGCGTGTTCATATCCTGCAGCTGCCTAATCCAGTCTTTTTTAATCATCAAAATTTTAGACAAACGCGTCTGAAACACAACACATGGAAAATCAGACCAGGCATTCCAGTTAATGCTTTGTTGACGAGCGCTTTATACATGAAACAGCCAGTCCTTAACTGTTGGTGACCATGGTGACAGGTTTAGTGAGCAGTGTATCATAAATACACTGATGAAATCTCTGAAGTTTGTTGTTTAACGCCGCACTCAGCAATATTCCAGCTATACATACAATCCAGTGATTGACATCATGAGCATCAATTCACACAATTGGGATACGATGGCATGCATCAACCAAGTCAGCGAGCCTGACCACCCGATATTGTTATTCGCCTCTCATGACAAGCATAGTCCCCTTTTACAGCAAGCAAGGGTTGCTGAAGACCTATTCTACCCCGGATCTTCACGGATATAAAAGTTGAAGAGTCAGCAAAAGAAATTTGTTCTTTCACTTGTCGTCCGAGTTTGTAGCTAGTTCTGCTTTGTCGAAACACAAAAGGGTTACCATGTTTACATTTTCTGTCAGTTTTATTCAGTTCAAATTTGTAGCAAAATTGATCCAATGAAAACTGGTCAGAATGATAGCTCTCAAATGGTCTTTAACTTATCTTCAGCACAATTTAGTAGTCTCAGGCAAGTGGACTAGTGTAATTTCAAAGGTTAAGAGTCTGATGCTTTGTATCTTTGGAAACTGAAATGAACCACAAGGGTTTTGTAACCTAGTACATGCCACCAGTCCTCTGAAAATGTCACTGTCATAGGCCAGCATGCTTTTGCTTATTAATAACAACGCCTGATATAAGATTATGAATTATATCTCAAACATAGACATGTTTACGATATAACACTTTCCAGCAGTGAGTTATCTCCCCTTTGTACAGAAAGCGATTGACATCTTTCTACTCACCACTAAGACTAAAAACTTGATAGGAAAACCACCATATGTTCCTCCGTCCAAACTCATCAGCCGACCCTTGAATGGTGAGCCACTCAGCAAAGGATCATCGTTCTGTAACCATGGTAACATGATTAATGTAATCTCATTGGATAATCTCAACAAAAAGCTACCAGGGCTCACTTTGTTGTGTGTATGTAATGACAGTAACGTTAGTGGCGGTAGAAACGGTTGTAAATATGTTGCAGAAATTATCAGTGACAGCAAATGATTGGAGTACAAGTGAAAGTGCGGTCGTGGCCAGATTTGAACAGCAGCTGACTGAGCCTTCCTGAATGGTTTTGTTCCAGAACTAGAGTTATCCCCCCTTGTTGTGTATACGAACATGACAGGTTTCTGGATGAGAGCGTTACTAGAATACTGGTTCAGAGCTCCAGATAACTTTTTGAGCAATTGAGTTTTTCCTACAGGTTTTCTATTTTAATTGGGTTATTACATTTTTCATTGGGTAACCAATATTTTTTAACTCATCTATTCTTCACACTATTGGGTTTTTCCTAAAATTAGTGAACATTTTAAGATTTAAAAAAAATAATGAAATAATGTTTAAGATGTTCTAAATATATTGGCTTGACTCGGAAAGTAAATTAGCTCAAAATTGTGTTTCAGAATGAATTAGCTCCTTTGTACGAATGCTGAAAAAGCTTCATTGGATATTTAAGCGAGCTGTTTTATACATTTCTTTTTTACATTTAATGCATTTGTTTCTGTAAGCAAGTTAATTGAAAGTAATTGGGTTTTAAATATTTTTTGGGGGTATTTTACCCAAATACGCTGCTTATCTGCAGCTCTGCTGGCTGTACCTATACAAGAGTGACATTCAAGGCCATTTTGACCTGACTTTTCTTAAGAAAATTCACACAACTTTATGAAGAACAATGTTTTGATGCAGATTCTTACATCTTGATAATGGTGTAAGAATATCCACATTAAAACGTCACTCAATGCAATAAACCAGAAGTTGTTCTTCATAAAGTTGTATGCTTTCCCATTTACCGTATTCGACATAATAAGCACCCCGCTCTAATAAGTGCCCATATTTGCTAATATATTGAATAGCTAGTGAACAATCCTAATTAGCACCCCTTCCGATTGATCAATGTTCACAAGACTTATTTATTCGTGTATAATATGCACTCGTGTGTTATATGCACCCTTAATTATGGGCAATGAAATTATTGAAAAAATATCTGTCGTGTATAATACGCACAGACTTTTCTTTTGTATCATTTCAGGCTGTTAGCATAAACACCCAATTCCTGCCAGTTTCCAACACTTGATTCAAGCCTGGAGACAGGTCTCTTTCAAGACATTCAACAGTAACAATAATTCTATTTAATACTATCTGCATAAATATCCTAAGAAATGCCTAAAGTTAGTTCACAATAATTTTTTATATTTTTTTTAAAGTGAATGTGTTCCCTGGAGTATTGGTGAAGGACAAAAGGACACGTTGTATCATTTATTCTACCATGATATGGAAGGTGTGATGGTTAATGAGCGATAACTACTTCTGATCGCATCACTGCACTGAATACATGCACAAGAAAAAGAGTCTGTTTTTCAGAACACATTTAGTCAATGTTTAATCAAAGATGTGATAAAGAGGTGGAGGAACACATTGCCCAACTCACCAGCTGCTGGCCGGGGGATCCAAGTCCTGGGACGAACCTTGGCGGAGAAAATATCCCATGTCGGGGTCGATGTTTTTGCTGAAACGCTGTGATTGGTATTGTTTCAGCTTCTTCGTTACTCTGGAAGATAAAATCATGAACTGTTACTTTTTCACATCAAACAATAGGAAGACCTGAGGGATTGCATCTTCCAATGGTAAGGGATTTAACCGACTTCAAAAGTCCAGTTTCCACCCTTGTCGAACTATGCTGGAATTCCCCCCCCCCCCCCCCCACACTGACCAATTAAATCCCCCGACCCATCACTTGCATTAGCTTCAAACAAAATGGCAGCCAAATCAAGAAGATTTTATGGATAATAAAGATCTTTACTAAACATGTTTTACCCCATGAAGTGCATCACATCACTTGTGCACCCTGATTAAAAACATGAACACATTTGGAAAATATCTGTCAATGCCAAGTTGACGGTACACAAGTTCTGCAAATCCTGCAATCGAATGAATTCGGCATGGCAGTTGCCATGTTGTTTATGAACTAGATGTCAATTTCGCTACAGGATTTTGATTGGTCTATGCATAGACTTTCAGTCAGGTAATGCCCTTGTCTCAGGAAGATGGAGTGATTGCTTCACCTGTATAATGTGACGGACCATTCATTACTGATCATGTGACTGACTTGTATATTACAGACCAAGGAGACAACGGACAATAAACCTCCAGATCAAAATGTGCTATGGTGAGTTGAAGTGAAATGGGGTTTAATGTTGCGTTCGAGATATTGCACTCATAGCGACGTACATGCATGTGTGTGGCTGCTTGTACTTGTCTGGACTTATGCTGGGTTTACAGTGCTAGTTCTCGGGGATACCATGCCGCAAGGGGTAACAACAACTACCATCTTTTAACATCTTTTGATACAACACGGCCAGTGGATTGAACCAGTGGACTTTTCTCCATGCAGTATATGAGCTATTGACAAGTTAGACAACTCACAGTGCAGTGTTTGAAGTTAAGGGGGGTCCTTGTGGTTTGCCCCTATGTAATTGAAATCTACAGACCCCCTAAATCTTTAACTGTCAAAATTAGGATTATGACAAGGACCCTATAAAACATTTAGAACACTGTAGTGTATGCCTATGCTGTAGCACTGTCATCTGGCATCAAAGGCTATGATAAACGTAATAAATAATTAACTTGTATAAAGATGAAAATTGACGTGTATTTATATGCAAAAAGACTTGTGACTTACTAAGACTTCATAGTCGGGTATTGATTGCGTCTCGAGGCCAGGTCGGTCAAATGTGATTCTGTACGTGCTGTCCACCGTGTCCAAGGCTTCGACCGTACCCGTGAACAAACCATCCTGGGGCTTGCGGAGTCGAGCTGGACACAAGCCAATATCTCAATAACAAATCTGCTTACAAAGTGAGTGAGTGAGTGAGTGAGTGAGTGAGTGAGTGAGTACGGTTTTTTGCAGCTTTCATTAATATTCCAGCAATCTCACGGCGGGGGAAAATGGGCGTCACACATTGTACCCATGAGGGGAATCGAACCCAGGCATTTGGCGTGACAAGCCAAAGCTTTAGCCACTATTCCTCTCCCACTACAAATAATAGTTAATGAAAATATGCTCTTCCTAAATCAGAGTCATATTCCAGAATAATCACAGCAGCATATAGATTACATAACCCAGGCCATGGAAACCAGAGTGAGTGAGTGAGTATGGTTTTACGCCGATTTTAGCAATATTCCAGCAATATCACGGCGGGGGACACCAGAAATGGGTTTCACACATTGTACCCATGTCGGGAATCGAACCCGGGTCTTCAGCGTGACAAGCGAACGCTTTAACCACTAGGCTACCCGACCGCCCCCATGGAAACCAGAGGTTAATAGCTTGAGTAAAATCCTTTCAATCAGAGCACAGTTACAAACGAGTTAGTGAGTATGGTTTTACGCCACCTTCAGCAACATTATGGCCAGGGACACCATAAATGAGCTTCGAATCATGTTCTTTGGTGTGACAAGCGAAAGCTTCAACCACAAAGCTACCCCAGTATCCATTAGTGGATAATGAACCAGGTCACATGTTGTAACCACCCAACTCTCTACTCAGCTTTACTACAAGTATACTGGAACCAATTCTGCCTTGGGAGGTCAACAGGATAAGGGAGAGGTGAGGTGAGGTGAGGTGAGGTGAGGTGAGGCGAGGTGAGGTGAGGTGAGGTGAGGTGAGGTGAGGTGAGGCGAGGTGAAATGGGGTTTAACTCGCGTCCAAGATTATTGCACTTATATAGTGACGTGCATGTACGTGTGTGTGTCTGCTTGTACTAGACCTGACTGATGCAGATTTATAGTGCTAGCTCACTGAGATACCATGCCGCAGTTTAACATGAATATCCCACTCAGACACAGTATACTGACTCCGAGCCGACCAGTCCTTGTTTTGTGCCCCTTAATGCCGAGCGCCAGACAGGGTAACAACAAGTACCATCTTTAAACGTCTTTTGGTATGACGCGGCCGGGCATCGAACTCCGGACCTTCCGCTCTCTGGGCAGACGCTCTACAACTAGACCACGGAGGCAGTCGGATAAGGCAGAGATGTTGTACTTTACTAAATACATTTATAGGAAAATTGTCCAGCTTTTGAGTGACCAACCTGTGACTTTGGTTCCTATGACTAGATGTAGAGGTATTTCATCGGGAAGATCTTTGAGGCTGCTAAATTCATTCAGCTTCCTCTGCTGTAAAAGTCGTATCTTTTCTCTCCGCTCTGCCAGGGCTGCTCTCTCCTCCGTGAAGAATGCCGGGGAGCACCTGTCAGGGAATACATTGAGTGAGTTAGTGAGTGGGTTTAAAGACGCTTTGGACAGCATCTCAGTAATACATGACAACATGTCAGCTTTATGACAGCTCAACGTTATGCAGATCTTAGACATTGATCCCTAACCCATGAGTATGATGCTGACAAACCCAGAAACATAATCAGGTCAAACCGTGGATTTGAACCAACAATGAAAGGTTTTGGGCTTGACTAAGGGACGCAACTATGCACAGTGAATTCTGTCACCTTAGATGACAGGAAAAGACTGCGGACTGGTCATCGTAAGTCCCCCTTTAACTCCAAACAGCCTTTGTATATCTGACCAACTCACCTACGAGGCTTGCCCATTAGACGTCTGATCTTACACCACTCGACTCTCCGTAACTTCTTGGTCTTCAGCTGAGGAAAGGACTCTCGGAGGCAGATGCAGAAATCATTCTCTCCCAGGAACAAGGGGCTGATAACACACAGTGGAACTGTCATTAGGACACATATTACTTAAATTATGTTCATCCATTTCTCGTGAGGCACTTCATTTATATCTTACTTCTTAAACAGAAGGCAAATATGTGTATGAACTGTTGACTGATCAATGTAATTCACATCTTGACAAATACCAACAAGCACATGTATTTGGAATGGCAAGCACTGACGAGTCATATGTAATGGCCGCCTGTGACTGTTCTCATGCCTGACTGCATTTTACTATTTTAAGAAAAAAGACAAGATGCTTATGAAGTATAAAGAGCTGGGTGATTAACAATCACGATAATGACATCTAATTACCATCTTCCTGAGGCAGGGGAGTTTACTGACTATTAAAGTCCAGTTTCCACCTTGGGCTGGAATTTCTAGGCTTAATCGTAGCTATTAAGAGTTATGTCCCTTCTATGTTCCTCCTATTGATCAATCAGATTCTACTCTTATATCACTTGTATTTGCTTCAAACAAAATGGAGCTGCCCAGAGAATGCAATCTGATCGATAATTAAGATCTATATTGTAATAAAATGGGTCTTACTTCACAAAGTGCATCAAATAATGTGAGCACCTTGATTAAAAACATGAAAACTGCTGTCAACTGAACGCAATTTTGATTGGACAATGCATAGACTCTTTATCTTTAGTCCAGCCAAAATATAGCTCCATAACTCCAGCCTAGTTCGACAAGGGTGAGAGCTGGACTTTGAAAGTCCCTGGCCTCGGGGAGATGCCTAATTACATGGAAATACTTTGAAAACATGAAAAAGAGGTTGAAAGTTAATCTATTCAAGGTGCAGGTTTGTCTTTTAATCCATCTCATTAAAATCAGATCTTAGTTCTCGCTACCGCTAAACAAAGATCTGAGGACATCCCATTAGGGGTCACGTCAGACCGACCTTTCATCCGACCAATCGAGCGTCACTTACCAGATCATGAAAGTGACAGTCGGAATGTGATTTCTCATCATGCAACCTCAAAAACTTTTAAATGGGGTATTCCGAAAGATAATTACGGGCTTAACGAATGAATCTATATAATCTAGACCATATATTAGCCATTCGAGAATGTTCTTTTGTTAATTTTTTTAAGCGAGAACTATGTTTCGAAGCGTAGTCGCCAATTTTAAATTAGTGCCGTAAAGCACAAGAAAGCTGTCTCTGATTGGCTAATGTCGACTTCTTGTCAGTAATTCCATTGGTCAGTCAGAGTTCGCGAAAGGTTGGCCTGACGTGACCCATAATGGGATGTCCTCAGATCTTTGTTAAGCGGCAGCGAGAACTAAGATCTGATTTTAATGAGATTGTCTTTTAATAAACCGAACAGCCGAGTGATTTGGAAGAAGGAAACTTACATGTCTAAATTTGAGTAGAAGTATTCATAGCAGACCCATTTATGTGCTTTGGGAAGTTTGAGCAAGTTTCTTAGCCTGACACCGATGGCCTGTGCTGCCCGCTTGTCAGGCGTTGTAAGGGTGGATCGGCCAACTGACTGGAAGACAAGAAAACTAAAAATGAACACACTAAATCATGTAAATTAGACTTATTCAACATCATAACAAAACATATACATGCAATACACACAAGAAAACATCAACATGACACCAAAGCAAACCTTTGTTCAAATTAAATTTACAAAAACATATTTTTCTCAAATTTTTAATCAACACAGCATGTTTAAAACAATATGAACAATATTGGTTTCAATTAATTCCGTTACGTCTTATACCACATTTTTGACTACTATGCGACTACCTCCCTTACATATTTAATTTGATAAAAAGTAACTGTCCACAGTTAATGAGAAGCTGTAAGCTTACAAGGCCAAACAGAATTGGACTAAGAGTCGGGCTTCAGAAGATGAGGATGACTTAGGTGAAAAGATATGCTGGCCACACACAAGCGTGACTGTTGCCGATAGAGGTGAAGGTTATACTAGTTAACTGTCTATAGGCGTCACAGTAACATGTAGTGCTCGTATCGCGCATATCACATACGATGTCACTTTAAGGTTGGACCTTCCGGGTTAGCACACCTAGCGGGTAAGTGAAGGGAAGATAAATTGAAAAATGTTGCCCATTAAAATCACAAAATGAAATCAACATCCGGTTCGTAAACTACTGTGTAGATTTTGGTCAATTGCAGGATTTGCAAAACATGTGTAGCGTCAACAGATATTTGCCAAATCTTTTTTAATTAAAGTGCTCACATGATTTGATGCACTTTACGAAGAAAGACCTGTTTTATTACAATATAGATCTTAGTAATCGGGAAGATGTGTTCCACAAAGTGAGTGAGTTAGGGTTATTGCTGCTTTGAACAGTATTCACAGTGTGTCAGCTTAATGTGGACAGAAAAGGCCAGACCGCTTTGGTGAAACCCACGAGGTGCTGGCATACCTAGACACATAACCCTGGCGAATCTGGATTCAAACCTACAATCATTGGTTTCTGGCGTCCCCAATGTGGGGAATCGAACTCAGGTCTTCGGCATGATGAGCGAACGCTTAAATCACTAAGCTACCCCACTTGCCCCTTTAAAAAATGCTTCTGCAATGCAAATTATTGAATCACTCACAAGAGCAAATGACAGAAAATGCACAAAGTTTAGTATATTTGGGAAACAATGTCTCTCATATGTTAACTGTGACTTCATGTTCTCTCTTTTGTCTATCGGAATACTCACTCCGGCTGAATTGGAAGATGTGGTGCGTGATTGTTTCTTTGGTGATCGTACAGGGGAATAGTCTGTCTCTTCATCCTCATTGTAAAACCGCTGGTTCTTCTTCCGTAACCGAGGAGGCTGAAACAAAACAACAGCTATCAGTGTTAATAACTCAAATACTACCACTTTTACATCATTGCCCTAAATCCTGTATTTTGGTTGTCATCACACTATGAAAAGCTCAGATTTTCAACAGAGGTCCCCTTCACAGTCAGCTATTCATAATAAGTTGTGCAAGTAATAGTACCATGCTACCCAGACTTCATGCACATGCTTGAGGTGAGAAAACCTCACCTCCTTTCAAAATCTGATATCTAGATGAGAAAAATTGGGTAGGTGGGAAGGATTACTCCTGATTCATAGAGGTAATATTTGCAAGAACTATTCAAGTTTGAATTGTTTTTATGTTCTACAAATATCTGCTAATGATAATTGAATTTCATGTTCATGATACCAATGTTTAAAACACAAGATCTAAGCCTTACATTTCCTCTTCTGGGAGGTGTCTTGTAGGAGTTGCCTTTTCCTGAAAACAAGAAAAAGGAATCAGCGTTTGACATGGAACATTGACAGACTTGTGGATCAACAATTGCCCCATAAGGTCAAACAATTACAATTTCAGCTTTGGGGAGACATATTTTTTATTGCAACGAACATAACCTCAAAGCAGGTACAACGCTTGACATTTTTTAAAGGTCAATCAACATGGTCAAGTATAAAATAAAGTTAAACAATCTGTTTCTACAAAATAATTAACTTTTTAATGGCAATGGTATACAGTGGCAATCAGTAGCAGTGAGTTGGAAATAAAATCTTATGACAATGTTTTGTTTGTTCTTTAACGCCGGAGGAGGCAACTTAAGGGATCGGGTTGTCAGGCTTGGCTGGTTGATCGATGCATCATCACATCCTAATTGGATAGATCAAAGTGCATGATGTCAACCACTGGATTGTCTGGTCCAGAGTCGATTATTTACAGACCAACGTCACATAGATGGAATATTGCTGAGTGCGCCATTAAACAACAAACAAAACTGTGCAAATTTGTTGTCCTTCACTATACATGCTATAGGTAGACCAATCACACACACACGCAAAACCAATTAGGATGGGCAGAAACAAGACACATCTAAATAAACTTGTGTGGAATCCTAGTTTAGAATAGGTCTACTGCGGTAAGGCCCTTGACCAGAGTAAGTGAGTGAGTGAGTGAGTTTGGTTTTACGCCGCTTTTAGCAATATTCCAGCAATATCACGGCGGGGGACACCAGAAATGGGCTTCACACATTGTACCCATGTCGGGAATCGAACCCGGGTCTTCGGCGTGACGAGCGAACGCTTTAACCACTAGGCTACCCGACCGCCCCTGACCAAAGTAAGAAGGCATGTCATCAATGCATGTGGATCACTGCTCATGGATCACTGCCTTGTCTGTTTCAGAGTTGAATATTAACAGGCTCTATAACATAGCTGGAATATCGATGACTGCAGAGAAAACCAACATTCAGTCTCTGTTTAACGCTGCACTCAGCAATGTTCCAGCTGTTTGACTGCAGTCTGTAAATAATTAAGTCTGGACAAGAGAATCCAGTGATTATGCAACGATCCACACCATCGCAGTACGATGCCACAAAATCAACCAAGTCACTGAGCCTGACCACCCGTTCCATCTGCCAACATAGGTTCCTGAGGAACTTTTACATCCTGAAATCCACACGGGGTAAATTGATATGGAAACTGCAGCATTAAACAACATTCATTCATTGCACACAGCCATAGTGTGTAGAAAACAACTGCCTGCCTGTGGCTGGTAACTTCCCTGTTGGGCTGCATGAAATTTTCCTCTACCTGCCAAACTGTCTGGCCGATAATTTTAAGCCAATTTACATATTCAGTTATATTCTAACTTCTTGCAGATTCTCAAGTAATTGTAAGCATTATTTCAAATGAATCAAGACGTAATTCTCTTATTTTTCGCGATTATCAATATTTATAATCTCTGAATGCAGGCAGGCAGCTTTGAAGATGGGCAGGCAACGTTTTTGGTCACCTGTCCGACTGTCTTGTTGGGTTTTAAAATTATTTCAAACACTGAACAAAACATGCTGTTGATTATTTCTGAAGCATGTTTTCGATTTAAAAATGTTGAAATCAATAACATGATAAACTAGTCCATTTAGACAATACTGACATACTGGTACATGTGTATTCCCTTTCATTATCTGATGTGTATCTATGCTTGTCATGAATTCAACAAGTATAACATGCATATCACCATGACGAGCGGTTGTTCATAGTTTACAAAGCAGTACAGACAATATGTTCGATGAAGGCAGACAGGCAACATTGTAAAATACAAAAATACAAAACAGTAACTTGTTCAAGTGCATGGGATGTGGTTTTCTTATCAATCTATCTTGGAAGGAGATCAAAAAAGACAAACTTAACATCAGGGGCTAACAACGGCAAAGATTTTTCAAGCCTTAAAATAAAAAAAACATTGCAAATGACAAACAAAAATGCAAATATGTTTAAAACATGGATGTCTCTAACATTATTATGCTCTAAAATAAAGTCTATTATCAAAACTCAAATAATCAGCTTCATGTATTCACCATGTTTAAAATCGTTTGAAATAAAAGTATTTTTGTAGAGATAATTCTTAATTTCAAAATTCTGTTCAGAAACATGATTTGCCATGGTGACTCATCCCTTAATTTCATGTTAATATATAAACACACATCTATTAAAACGTGACGGACATGTGACACATTTCAAAAGCTATGTAGATCTGCATACATGATACAAACATGCACACATAATCAGTTCACTTATGTGAAGTCTGTGCCTTCAGCTACTTGTCTGAAGCCCAAGTCTAGTAGTTCTGTTCAGTCTAGTGGACTCAAAGGTTTCTACCACCAACTGAATGTGATCAAAAGCTAAAATCTCTCCCAGAATATGACTTTGTAATAAAATACTAGTGAATAGTGTCTAAGCTTAAATTAAGCTAAAATGTACCCAAATAAGTTTGATGAAAGAGACTTCTTTTATAATGTTACAGATTTTTTAAAGTAAATTAGACCTGAGGTAAATACATCTTGCGTACATGGTGTACCCAAATACTTATTTCATCATGTAAAATTGTTTCAACCTGGCATGACCCCGCAGTTGCATAGGTCAGTTGGCTTAGCTGGGAAAACAAGAAATACAACTACAAGGCTGGGCCCCGTCCCACAAAGCAATCTTAGCACTGAGACAATCGTAACTCCCATACTTTAACACAATCTCATGAAAATCAGATCTTAGTTCTCGCTACCGCTAAACAAAGATCTGAGGACATCCCATTACGGGTCACGTCAGACCGACCTTTCGCGAACATTGACCGACCAATGGAATGACTGACAAGAAGTCGACATTTGCCAATCAGAAGGCAGCTTTCTCGTGCTTTACGGCACTAATTTCAAATTGGCGACTACGCTTCGAAATATATTTTGACAAATTCTCGATTAAAAATTTGAACAAAAGAACATTCTGGAGTGGCCAATATCTAGATTGTGTGGATTCAGTCGTTTAGCCTGTAACTATCGTTTGGAATACCTACACTATGAAAGGTCGTTCTGACGTGACGCCTAATGAGATGTCCTCAGATCTTTTTTTTGTGGTAGTGAGAACTAAGATCTTATTTTAATGAGATTGACCTTAACACGGTTGCAGTGCGGTCGTAGCTCTAAGATCACTGTGTGGGATGAGGCGCTGGACTCGTTTCAAGCAGAAATGGCAGATGAAATGCTATTTAAATCAGAGGCCCTAAGGTCTAATGGATATTTGCACCATATATATCAGAGCTCCAGATAAGCTGCGTATCTGCGTAAAATTTGCAGAAATACGCAGTAAAATAAAATCCAAGCGTATCAAATACGCAACGAATATTACAGATACACTACAAAAATAAAACTTGTGAGTATCATCAAAATATTGTGAAGTAACCCTGCGTATTCGATTAGCAAATCAGCAACTTATTTTGAAATTATAAACGGGCATTCCGTCAACCTTGCCAAACTCCATGATGACAGTTACATCAGGATCATTTGCCATCACACTTTCTTGTGGAAGTATCGTGGTATATTTGAGTCCTATAAAGCTCTCGAACCCACACGACACCAGTTTGCAGGGACTAGGTGAATAGTGTTTTTAAATATTTAACTTAAATACCCACATGTGTAAAAACTAGTGGGTAACAGAAATTTGAATACCCAGATAGAATTACTGATACCCAATGATTTTAAAATGCATGGGTAAAATACCCACAACACCAAAAGGTGCTCTGTATATGGTAGCTGCCTTGTGAATGTTTGGCAGGGAATAACCATGATAACAGTTTTTTTCAACATCAGCTGGCCATTAGATAATTTTCTTTCTTACATCTTAAGTTGCCTGTAACGCTGCTTGAAACAGTATTTCATTGATAGAACAGGATGTCAGCCAAATGTGCAAGGAAAGCCCCAAGCAAAGCATGTCTTTCGTTTTCACCACTTCAGCAGAACCCATAAGAAGACAAACCAAGAAACATATAAATCAAGGCGAAGCAGGGATTCACAGCCATGATCATAGGATTCTGGCACACCTAAGGGATGCTACTCTGCACTGCAACCAGAGACCATATAAGTATACTTTTGATCAATTACTACTGCATTGCTAATAATATAACAGGTATCATATTGCCCTTAATATTCTGATCTTATATTTCAATCCTTTCAAAATGGAACAGGTGCATGTGCACCCTAAGAATAAAATCATTTCTATATGTTTGAGGCGATGGGGAGACAAAAGTGCTGGTATACTTTAACGTCACAACAGTAAAAATAAGAAAGTCTTCATCCATATGGGTTGTCATAGTTACCAACTGCTTGTGATAGCAATAACAAAGATAATGCCTTACCCAAATCAAAGAACACAGCATAAAAAGGATCTGAATGTCTGACCATTAAAGTTTTATACACCTGATGATACAGCCTTCGATATTCACACTGGTCCCCTAGCCCAAGACAACTTAATTATGCTGAGGACAAATAAAAATACACTGATGGTAGTCCTCACTGAATAGTAGCCATTGAGAACTATAATTCTGAACCAGTTCTCAAAGCTTCAAATTAGCTACAAATTGGAACCAGAGCTCCAGATAAGCTGCGTATCTGCGTAAAATAGGCATCAGAAATGCAGAAATACGCAGTAAAATAAAATCCAAGCGTATCAAATACGCAACGAACATTACAAATACGCTACAAAAATAAAACTTGTGAGTATCATCAAAATATTGTGAAGTAACCCTGGGTATTCGATTAGCAAATCAGCAACTTATTTTGAAATTATAAACGGGCATTCCGTCAACCTTGCCAAACTCCATGATGACAGTTACATCAGGATCATTCGCCATCACACTTTCTTGTGGAAGTATGGTGGTATTTTTTAGTCCTATAAAGCTCTCGAACCCACACGACACAAGTTTGCAGGGACTAGGTGAATAGTGTTTTTAAATATTTAACTTAAATACCCACATGTGTAAAAACTGGTGGGTAACAGAAATTTGAATACCCAGATAGAATTACTGATACCCTATGATTTTAAAATGCATGGGTAAAATACCCACAACACCAAAAGCTTATCTGGAGCTCTGTGGAACGGAATAAAAGACACAAAATGTAAACATTATTGTCATGTTCAAACAGGACTAGCGACAAACACTGAGGATTAGTGAAATAAGGTTTGCACTAGACCTCTGGACTAGTCTGAAACAAAAAGAATTTCTAAAGCTGCAAATTTATAAATCTCAAGGCAGGATGATGAAACTAAAAACATGAATACAACAAAATCAGTTGACACAAATCATAAGTCCTGTCGACGGTGAAGGCATTACAAAGCTGTGATTGTGAGGGTGGCTAAGTGGATAGATATACATACCCTCTTTCAGACTCACAAGAGCATTGGCTGAGCCTACAAATCAACATGTACAAATACACTACGACATACTGGAAATTAGGTGAGTCAGTCAGCTGAGCTTAACACCGCTTTAAACAGTATTACAGTCATATCCATCAGCTTAAAGTGGGACGAAAGGCAGATGAAGCAGGTCTGAAACATTTTCTATTTTGGTGCAATGGATGAGCACGGGTAAGGAGCTGCCAAACCAAGAATCATTATGAGAGTGAAACTGGGATTTGAACCCAGAATCATAGGTTGGTTGGTTGGTTGGTTTCTTGTTTAACGCCGCACTCAGCAATACTCCAGCTATATGACGGCGGTCTGTAAAATAATCGAGTCTGGACCAGACAATCCATTGATTGATATCATGAGCATCGATCCACGCAATTGGGATCAATGACATGCATCAACCAAATCAGCGAGCCTGACCACCCGATCCCGTTAGTCGCCTTTTACGACAAGCATAGTCGCAAGCATGGGTTGCTGAAGACCTATTCTACCCCGGATCTTCACGGGTCCAGAATCATAGGACACTGGCATCCTGTAGATGCACAAGGTGATCAGCTGGTGATGACTTGGTCGCCCGTGTCTCTCAGAATATTGTAACTAGGCACACATAGGGACTCAGATTCAAACCATACATCTTTGGTAATCTGATGAAAAACAAATCTATCTGCCATTGTTGTTTTTTACATAGTTCTCATTATCATCATCATGAATATTTACCAGGGTAGGTTCCTCATAAGAAGGTAGGTCTCCGGCAACATATGCTTGTCATAATAGGTTACTACATGACTTTCATGGTCAGGCTCAGTGACTTGGTCGACTGCATGTCATCATATCCCAATTACATAGATCCATGCTCATGTTAATCACTGGATTGTCTGATCCAGACATGATTATTTTACAGACCGCCATCATTTAGCTGGAATATATCTGGGTACGGCATTCAACAACAAACAATGTTATTATACCTCTTATTAAGCTGATTCTAGTGACTTCGAAACATAACAAAGACGGAGTGGAGCCTTAATATCACCATGATCACCAGCATCTCAGCATATTATGCTTTCAAGTACTTGAGTTGGTTCATTATGGGTTTATTCTTTGTCTGAAATATTGATATGCATCTACATGTCATGTTATCAGTAATGAGTGAGTGAGTTGGGTAAAACGCCGCTTTTAACAGTATTAGAGTTATATCGCAGCGTGTCAGCTTAATGTGGGAGGAATCCCAAGGTGATTCAGGTCTTAGACGTTTACCACCTCGGTGAAACCTACGAGCATGGGTATGATGCAGACAAACCTATAAACACAGGTACTACAGAAATGTACCCTAGCCAAATTCAAAATAAAGAAACGTATCCTAGGATATGAGTCCATTCCACCGCAGGGCGCAATGCACGTAAACAGTAAACAGTTAAATTCATCATAGCAGTAGATCTACGTGTCCGCCAGGAAGAATATTTGGATTATTATTTTGTATTCCAGCGTATCATATAGGAACGATCATACACAGTGACGTGCATACATTAATATAATATTCCCCAATGCACGCATGCACTCGTAGTCGGGTGAAACAGGACTACAACATTACATGAACCAGTTTTGGATTGGGGAATATGGACGCGTCCGCCGTTTAGGGTACCAGATATGTTTCTGAATTTTGATTTTGGCAAGGGTACATTTCTATATACAGAAACGTACCTGGGTATACTTCTGTAGTACCTGTGCCAACAACGACCCCTTCAGCCAAACTGATTGACTACTAGCAAGTTTTCATTCACTTCCTTGAATCAGCAATTGTTGGATAGGCTACATGGTATAATATGCATGAACATGGTAAAACATCCAAATATAGCTTAGTTGACATTAGCATGATAAAGATATTTAGTTTTAGGGTGTTACTGAAATTGTTCCAATAAACTATTAACATGTTTACAAATAGATCTAAACAGTGAATAACATTTCGAAAATTGATTCATTCAACAATGTGAATTTTCTAAGCTTACTTCAAACACAAAATGTTGTTAATGATATGTTTATCTCAGGGAATAAAACTAATTTGTTTCGCACGTTTATTAAATTTGCTCCCGGTAAGCTCTAGCCTATCTGTATGGGGAAAACAATATATCTTAGTGGTGTCATGTTTATCATATACTGGGGCCCTGGTAAGGTTTTAAAACCCAATGTTGACAAATTAAGTCCTTCAAATCATGGAATGCGAAACATTTTAGTCAAAAATTATTCACATATAGTAAAGACATGTTTAGTGACCAAACCAAAACTTTTAATTGTCCGCACAAAATAAGAAAGTATCCATAAGAAAAAATAAAAAACATTCTGAAACGTATTTCATCATCACACCTCGAAACCTCAATAGGGCCCTTCCATTGACACTGTTGATATCGAAACACTATGCCGGTTCCAATAAACAACTGCTGCGAAAGGTATCAGTATGTATTACATGAAATTGTTACGATCATCACACTAATGATCCCAATTCACTCCAATCAGACACAGGGTCGAAATATACACCCACTTCGGTATTTTCACTTACTTTCGACAGTCTCATCTGCCGCCATTTTGCTGGCGCCTCTTTTTCAAACCGGTCTCTACGTCATACTTCCATTTCTGGATACTACACGTGCGGGATTCCCACTAGGGGGATTCCCAGCTTGACAACAGTGGAAAATATTTTCGGAAACATTTTTGTCATTTTATCCGTCTTTGTTTACTTTCCAGGTATTATTTTAAGTTAATATCTAGGGGTTTCGGCGAGTGTGAATTTATCAAGCAGCATTGTAATTATTGAAATATAATAACAAATTACACGAATCTGGGTTCAAATCCCCCCACCCCCCACTGAAGTTATAAATGGTCCAAGTGGACACCCCCTTTTATTGATTTCTTCTTCTTCTTTTTTTCAATATTATCATTTCAATTCAGTAGACATATATCTGTAACATAGGTACATGAGGTATATAAGTGCAGTTCATAGGATCATAAAAGATGACCAAGACGTGTTTAATATACATATATTGGATTGACTGATAAATTATAAGTAGGCTGATAATGCTTTCCATTTTCTGTCAAATTTATTATTACTACTATTTTTCATTTTAATATTCTTTGTTTCTATTTTACATACATCTTTCAATATTTTTATTAAGAAAGGAAAGTATAATTGGGTTTTCTTAATGCTGGATTGGTGAGTGTATATTTTTGCAAGAATTATATGGTTGAAAAGAGAATTATTTTTGTTGTAGCAAAATAATTTATATAGACTGGTAATATGAATATCACATCCTTTATTAGTATCCTTGATCCGCCCTGTATTTAGTCGTGTGCATTATTCAATATCAAAATAGTGTTTCCTCCCACTTCAATCATTAGGCATTGCACTATTGTACTGTCGGGAATAGAAATATATTGTTTGGGACCTCAGTGTTAAAGTTTTAAATACCAATCATGAACGTAACTAATACACAAAGTTATTACGATCTTTGGCTGAACAGGCTAGACAAAGAAAAAATAGAAAAACGGAACCCCCTGAAACGCTTTTACTCCTAAAGGAACAATTCTGAACCAGGCTATAACAATATATGCGCAAACGATAATTGATACATGAAACCAAATAAATTTGAGTTTGAAATATTATTGAATGAACAAGACATCAATCAAAATGCAACTGTAGTTTTGTGTTAATAAGTAATAAATATTGATATTTTTTCTTGTTGTCACTGTACCGATTTACCAATGAATCCTATTGTTAATGTGTTTTAAGGCCGACCTGCTGTGATCACTATTTCACATCTGTTAGGAGTGACACAATGCGCATCATGTACAACGCACACTACATGTATGGCCTGTTTCATATTTCGTGTCTCCGGAGAGGTATTTTTAGAGCACTTTTATGCCACTTCGAAATTAGTAGTATAGTTGTTATTTTGATATATGGTCTTATCCAATCGTGAAAACCGGGTATCCATCCCAGGAATCCAACACAACTTCGCGACCCTAAATTGATTCTCCTGGAACCCGTGAGGCTTTTTGAGAGTGATCACCCCCCTTTACTACACCGGATGCCATGTTGAGTTGTATTCCGGATGCCATGTTGAGTTGTATTCCGGATGCCATGTTGAGTTGTATTCCGGATGCCATGTTGAGTTGTATTCCGGATGCCATGTTGAGTTGTATTCCGGATGTCATGTTGAGTTGTATTCCGGATGCCATGTTGAGTTGTATTCCGGATGCCATGAAATTTTTGTCTGGTACGTGAATGTCAATATTCAGTGTTGAAAGACATTTTGCATCTAATTTTCTTGCAAAGGGTGATAAATCAATAAAATCTTTAACACTCAGCTTATGAGCGCGCACAGTCATGCTTTGTTTTCTTTGTTTGTTGTTTAAGGCTGCAATATTCAAGCTATATGACGGCGGTCTGTAAATAATCGAGTCTGGGCCACACAATACAGTGATTGACATCATGAGCACCGACTCACACAATTTGGGATACGTTGACATGCATCAACCCGATCCCGTTAGTCGCCTCTTACGACAAGCGTGGGTGGCTGAAGGCCAGTTCTAGACTGGATCTTCACGGGTTGCATAGTCATGCATTCCACGTGAAACTCCCAGTCTAAAAAAGTGCTTGTACATTATCATCGGTGGTGTCAATGTGTGAGCTGGCTAATAGGGTCATCGATCGTAGACCGACAGTGTTGGTCGCTGCTTCTGCTGTCAACCATGGTTTGTCTGGTCCTGATTCGATTGAATACGGCTGTCGTGGTTGGTTGTTGGTTGGTTTGTTGTTTACGCCGCACTCAGCAATATACCAGCTATATGACGGCGGTCTGTAAATAGTCGAGTCTGGACCAGACAATCCAGTGATTAATATCATGGGAATCGATCCACGCAATTGGGATCGATGACATGCATCAACCAAGTCAGCCAGCCTGACCACCCGATCCCGTTAGTCGCCTCTTACGACAAGCATGGTCACCTTTTAAGGCAAGCATGGGTTGCTGAAGACCTATTCTACCCCGGAATCTTCACGGGTCCTGAGTTAGCATGGTTTTACGCAGTTTTTAGCAATATTCCAGTGATATCACGGAGGGGGGACTTAAAAAATGGCTCTCTACCCATGTCTTGTATCGAACCCAGGCCTTTGGCGATCGCTTTAACCACTAATTTAAACTACCCCCAGGACCCAGGTGTCGTGATGTAGCAGCGGGGAAATTAACTTGACCTCGATCTCTGTCGATTCCCAGGATATTGATAACGTCATACGCACAGTCTATATTAGAGGGAAAGCAGTTCCTTTTTCCAAAATACATTTTTAAAATTATATACAAATTTTGAAGTATTTCCTATTTCGTAAAATTGGCCGATGGACTAGGAGACGAGTTTTGGTTTTGTCTGTAACTGTTTATCGTACAAGTACAACTTTCGTAATGCCGATGTCGCCTAAATGACCCAATGAATGTGCGAATGAGGCTGCGTTACGTCACTATATGTGTGACGTCACGTAACTATTGCGTCACCGTGGACACAGCACAGAAACAAATGCAAATGGCTGCCATGAACATGTGTAGAGAAGGATCGATTAGCGGTCTCTCACTGGAATGATTTTATTTGTACAATGTTTTCTGTTTGCGAGCATTTGGTGTCAGGGTAAGTTGTTTATGATGTGGAATTTCAAGTGCTCAGTCATGTTGTTTCATAATCCTTATCTGTTTATCGGCCATATCAGAATGGTTTCTAAAGTATTAGCACTACCAGTACCCACTGTCAGAAATTCCGTGTCTGGTGTCCTCACCCACCCATTCATTCACCCTCCAGGGTTAGAAACTAACAGTTTTTGTCCACTTGTCCTTATAATGATAACATATAGCAAAACCATTAAAATGGACCAATTTCTACTAGTCCTTGGCATACCTTTAGTATTGGGCAGTTTGGTAAGGACTACAGGACTAGTGCCAATTTCTAACGCTGCCCTCCAAACAAAATCGCAGTGGACACTGCCATTCTAAATAACAGAGGAAGTTATAGGGTTCATAACTTCTTTTTGTCCCTTCTGTTTGTTGTTCAACAATATTCCAGCTAGATTCTATATGACGTCAGTCTGTAAATAATCGAGTCTGGACCAGTGATTGACATCATGAGCATTGATCCACGTAATTGGGATACGATGACATGCATCAACCAAGTCAGCGAGCCTGATTTCCCGACCCCTTTAGTTGCCTCTTATGACAAGCATAGTCGCTTTTTACGACAAGCATGGATTGCTGAAGACCTATTCTACAGTTGCGAGCGTAAACTATCGAATGGGAACCTTTTTCTTGAATATAAACCCCTTTGAATCTACTGCAAATCTTACAGTCATAAAACTATTTTACTTTGAAGAAAAAGGAAATGAACATTTCACATATTTCCACAAGAAGCAGTGACACATTTGGTCATCGCTGTTACATATTTCCTGTATCGTTATCATACGAGAAAATGGTGCCTAGATATCTCGATTCAGTAGGCCTCCTTCACCGTGACTCTATCAACAGCATGTTATAGATGTACAAAGGCTCTGATCTGCTGCAGGTGTGGAATCTTACAGGATTGTCTTCACGTCGACTATCGATCACGATCGACTGCAGGATGATAAAGGTAATTTGTCTTTTACTGTGATTAGATGAATAAAAACGTTGTGGTTTTGATGATCGTACTTTGAAGTCGGTGTGAGCATTTTTCAGGGCTTATTTTTCAATCCCCGAGCACATGTGATAGAATCGATTGGGAAGTGGAACTATAGGGATTAGGGAATACAGCATAAAGATACGGAAACGTATCTGGGTATAACGGAACATTCTGAACATTCTGGTTTTTTTCAAAGATATAGGTATTTTTTACAATATCTTCCCTGAAATCTTGTATTTGGTATGTCTTGACTGAACTTAATGGAACAGGTGTGTCCTAAACCTCATGAAGTAACCTAGTAGTGCAAGCGTTTTTTCGCCACGCCCAAAGTCTGATATACCGTATTCGACGTAATAAGTGCAACGCTCTTATAAGCGCCCACGGCGATATTTGCTAATATATTGGCTAGTGGACAATCCCAATTAGCACCCCTTCCGATTGATCAATGTACACAAGACTCAATTATTCGCGTATAATACGCACTCGTGTGTTATATGCACCCTTAATTATGGGCAATTAAATTCTGGAAAAATATATCTGTCGTAGATAAACATTTCAGGCTGTCAGCATAAACCACGAAATTTATCTTTCAGCTCTGTTTTTTTAACCAAAATAATATTCTAATAAGAGCCCCCTATTTCTAATTTTGAGAGCGCCCTGTGCGCTTATTACGTCGAATACGGTATATATACAAACAGTAAGCCAACATCACTGATAGTGTTGTTTGTACTATATTACTATAACAAGCGGCGCAAAATGCTATTTACTCTACAATTAACGCTGATATACATGTAGTTGAGTTATAAGACCTTTGGGGCGGTGGGGTAGCCTAGCGGTTAAAGCGTTCGCTCGTCACGCATCCACATGGGTCAATGTGTGAAGCCCACTTCATTTATCATTTTTGGTGTCCCCCGTCGTGATATTGCTGGAATTTTGCTAAAAGCGGCGTAAACCATTCTCACTCACTCATTAGACCTTTAACACGGGCGGTTTTCCATCCATAAAAGACGTTGTATGTACTACTAAATCGATGTGTCATTTGCATATTATTTTACCCTCTTTTTATACAGTATATCTCAACTTGACACAAATATAGCCTAGGCATCACAACTTGTCCGGCATCTTATGACGAAAAACATGTCATTCAAAATTAATAATATCATCGAACGATATTTATTTTCAGATAATTGGTTGTCTGAAACAGAGATAGAGAGAAGATCAGAGAAAGGAGGAGGACATGAGAGGAGGAGACGGAAGAGCGGGAGACAAGAGATCAGTTTTGGTGAGGAAAGGATGTACACAATTAGCCTATATAATAGTCCCGACCAGCCGCCGGGGTTTTTCCCACCCCCTGCAGCCTCCAGCCCCTGTGTAGTGGATTATCACTGAACTACTCCACAGACGAGGGAAGGTGATGACGTCAGTGATTACTGTTTTTGCCGACATCACTATAAATGGACTTGTTTCTGATGTATTTATGACCAAGATGTGGTCATCAGCCACCAAGTTTGGTTCACCCTTGTCCCTGACGACTGTGTCCTTGTGCTGTTGCCTTGTTACATCAGTGACCGGCAACTTATTAGCTGCACTTATAAGTAATAGGTTAACATGTTTCCCTCAGCGTTTGCAAGGAACTTTCTGCTCATACTTTCATGTACTACTACTACTACTACTACTACCACTACTACTACTACTAGCTGCACTTATAAGTAATAGGTTAACATGTTTCCCCTCAGCTTTTGCAAGGAACTTTCTGCTCATACTTTCATGTACTACTACTACTACTACTACTACTACTACTTATTAGCTGCACTTATAAGTAATAGGTTAACATGTTTCCCTCAGCGTTTGCAAGGAACTTTCTGCTCATAATTTCATGTATCACTACTACTACTACTACTACTACTACTACTACTACTACTACCACTACTACTACTATCACTACTACTACTTATTAGCTGCACTTATAAGTAATAGGTTAACATGTTTCCCTCAGCGTTTGCAAGGAACTTTCTGCTCATACTTTCATGTATCACCACTACTACTACTACTACTACTACTACTACTACTACTACTGCTACTACTACTACTGCTACTAATTGTAGAGTAATATTATTATCATTATTATTATTATCATTATTATTTGTGGGGGCACGGGTGGCCCAGTCGTCTAAGGCGCCGCGATTCGCTGTGCAGAGTTGCGTCCCTTGAACACGCCAGAAACCTATGATTGTGGGTTCGAATCCCGGTTCGCCCCAATTATGTTTCTAGGTTTGTCAGCACCATACCCGTGCTCGTGGGTCCCACCAAAGTGGTAAACGTCTGAGACGTGCATCACTTCGGGCTTTCCTCCCACATTAAGCTGACACGCCGTGATATAACTGGAATACTGATAAAAGCGGCGTTAAACCAACTCACTCACTCATTATTATTTGTGATATTGGCGGTAGTAGTTGTAGTAGACTTGGTTGATGCATGTCATCGTATCCCAATTGCGTAGATCGATGCTCATGACATCAATCACCGTCATATAGCTGGAATATTGCTGAGTGCGGCGTTAAACAACAAACAAAAAGGCGAAACCGCATTATCGGTGGTTCGAGAAGGGAGCTAACTCCGTTTGCCTAATCGAAAGTTCGAGGTGGGCCCACATTCGAAACTAAACGCACTTGTTGTTGAGAATATATACTACGCAAACAAACCCGCATAACGAACTCATAATTTGTCTATTTAGAATAAGTATTATGACTTATAATTGGATTAAAATGTACAAATAAGATGGCAATACAGCAGAACTCACTTCTACGAACATCGCCAAACTAGGTCGTGGGGTCATTAATATTCATGAGTTATTCCTTTTATGGAACAAGTTCTCGGAAACGTCTGAGGCTTGTATCATGTCAGAGATCAATTCAAGTGTAGACATATGTTCAGGTTTATATCGCCACCAACACTTATGATTAGATTGATGTGTTATATTGGAAAAAGTAGAATGAGTGGTATTGCCTCATTAAATTTAATTTGAAGTAGATTTAAGTTTCTTGCTTGGTAGCTATTTTTGTAAAACTAGTGTGGTCAGCTATGACGCAGTTATTCAAACTTCAAAGACTTTTGTGCCTTTTATGGAATAAATGTCACACGAAATGATTTATAAAGATATTTCCCATCAATATTACAAAATATGAATAATATAAAATGTCACATAATGACAAACGTGAGCCCAATATAGCCTAAATGACTTCGTCAACCTAATGAAACCCAGCGATTTAAAAATGTGGGCCCACCTGTTTCGATCACTATAAGACGGGAACAATGTGGGCCCACATTTTAGAAAATGGTTATAAGTAAGCCAAGCTAATGAAGCTAGCGATTTTTTAATGTGGTCCCTCCTTTGGCAATCACTATGACGGAAGAACGTCTACCCACTACGGCCACTAGGCGATATACAAATGTGGGCCCACTTGTTTCGATCACCATATATGACGGGAACAATGTGGGCCCACATTTGAGAAAATGATTATCAATATTTAAGTAGAATTTCGCGATTAATAAATGTGGTCCCTCCTGTTGCAATCAATATGACGGAAGAACGTCTGCCCACATTTAGGGATTGATTATCAGAACTAACGAAACAACCTAACGAAGCTAGGCGAAATACAAATGTGGGCCCACTTGTTTCGATCACCATAGATGACGGGAAAGATGTGGGCCCACATGTTAGAAAATGGTTATCACCACTAAACCAATCTTAGAAGATGTACTGATGGAAACATAAATATATAATGCATTCAAACATTTAATTACCTTACGTTTTACCTCAGGGATAAGCTGGGCATTTAATAGCTGGACCAACAACGTGCAGCGTGGGTGACGCCATTTCTCGCAAATACGAAAACAACGGTGATAGCTCCCGTTTGAAATTAGAGTGACCTCCCTTTCCCAATATGAACCACTGATAATGCGGTTTCGCCAACAAAAAAGTAAAAAATACTGGTAGTAATAATAATAGTAGTAGTAGTAATAGTTATTTGTTTGTTTTTGGCCGCACTCAGCAACATTCCAGCTAATTGAGGGCGGTCTGTAAATAATCGAGTCTGGACCAGACAATCCTGTGTCTGGTTCCATGAGCATCGATCCACGCAAGTAGTAGTAGGAGTAGCGGTGGTGGTGTTAGACATCGGATGACGTTCACCTTTCCATGTGTATTCGTGTGTGTATCTCGAGTGGCCAAAAACATCGTCAAACCATGACCTCTTCAGATCTGGACTGACTACCCAAGTAGTTTGTGAAATTTCACGTAACTTGTTAATATCTACTTGGGTGTCTCACTTCTGCGGCATGAGAACGGTGATGGAGCATCTGTATCCGGCTGTTACGTTTATATCTCCGTAACCGTTAAAAATGTTTTGAGTTCTTTCTTATACATATGATACATAAATACATATGACCCATGTGCCAGGTCAGCACATAGTGGTAGTAGTGGCTGTGGTGTGGCCCGGAGCAACTAGCCAACCCCTCCTTAGGCTAATGGTAGCTTCAATACCATGGCATCGACCTTTGTGATGTTATATAACAAAGGGGTGATGCATATAAGGATTGTCGGGCTGGCTGCCTTTTCAGAACAAAAGAAGTTTAATGTGATTACAAGCATTTGAGTAAATACAAATTAGGAAATGAAAAATAGACGAAATAGGCGCATGTCATGTTTATTCATATATAACAATCTTTAACAATTTGTGTCACAGTTTGAACACATTTTTATTACAGTTGTCACAGTTCATAATAATATAAGCAGGTGGGAGGCAGCATCTGCATAAAAAGAAGACATCCATGTCAGCAGTCTGTGTTTAAGTAGATTCAGGCTTCTGCAAATCCCTGTATTGCTTTTTCTTTGGTGGCAATTTTTGCCGGGGCTGTATTGAATCAGAGTTCAAGGTTGTCGGCTGTGCTGAAACCCACGATATAGCGGGGGTCAACAGACACGGAGTAATATATCAAATATACAGCATAGTAATTAATAGCAATTAGAAGTGAAATAGTAACAGAGCTCGGTCATGTTCGCTGACAGGAAATGTGCCCACAGGGATTAACATTTGGGATTAGCGTCTTTCAATTAATGGCAGTTAAGTGGGTATAGAGTGTGTTGGGTTTAAGGCCGCTTGTAACAGTATTCCAGTTATATCACAGCGTGTCAGCTTAATGTGGGAGGAAAGCCCGAAGTAATGTAGGTCTCAGTCGTTTACCACGTTGGATAAACCCACGACTACGGGTATGGCGCTGACAACGCTGTAAAGTTAAACGGGGTGAACCAGGGTTCGCAGAGTGATTCTAGACATATACATGTCATGACTGTGGTAAACCCCTGAAGATCCGGGGTAGAATAGGTCTTCAGCAACCCATGCTTGCCGTAAAAGGCGACTATGCTTGTCGTAAGAGGCGACTAACGGGAACGGGTAGTCAGGCTCGCTGGCATGTCATCGTATCTTAATTGCGTGTATCGATGCTCATGATGTCAATGAATAGATTGTCTGGTCCAGACTTGATGATTTACAGACCGCCGTCATACAGCTGGGATATTGCTGGCCATTGCTGAGTACGGCGTTAAACAACAAGCAAACAAACAAACACAACTGCATAATATTTAGCCATTGGAAGTAAATGTTCTTTCCGACATTTCACAAAGATTGACATGAATAGGTTGCTATGGCGGGTGTATCACCTTCGCCATCAGTCAGCCGTAAAAAGTTCATCGATTTCAGACTTTTATAAAATATATAAATATCCTGACACCATTCACAGACCATCTTATTGTTTTGTAGAAATGTTGCGTATCTCGATCATTAAAAGCCCGGTATATATCGACCTGATATAATCAATCATTTCTGACAATGCTACAGAGTTACATGAATATTTCATCGTGTTCTAGTTGTTAACATAGCGAAGAGCACCATCAAGCGCATGGCTACATTCAGAGCCTCGGTGAATATTACTCCAGTAATGTTCACACACCGCGGCTTCAACCGCCAGTCTGTATGTGGGGCAAGACTTGTGATTGCCCTCGCTGAACCTGACATTAAACTCCGTGGAGATTCCTCGTTATAAATGGTCCACAACAACCTTTGCTGGTCTCAAGAGGCGACCAAACGGATTGGGTGGCCAGGCTCGGTGACTTGGTTGAATGCGTGTCATCATAACCCGATGGCGTGGATCGTAGCTCCCAATATCGATTACTGGATTGTCTGGTCATTGGTCTTGTTCTACAAAAGGATCTTAGTGTTACGATTATCTTTAGCCTATGTTAAAGTATGGGAGTTACGATCATCTTAGCGCTAAGATCGCTTGTGGAACCGGGCTCATTCAGACTCGAATATTTACATTATGTTGCTGAGTGCGGCGTTTTATATAACAATTATCACACATTGACCATTCGTGAGGGCAATATCATGTTTTATATTGTGGTCAATAATTGTTTTATTACATAATAAAACAAAAGAAAAAGAATATTTCGAATTCTACAATAATTGAATCAGATGTTACGGAAAGTCACAGAATGTCACAAAAATAAAATCTTCATCATAATCTGAAAAAACAAACAAAGATAACATGTACTTGTATAAAATGTTCGTAATCGCTGCTGATAGATCGAATAATATATCCCGTGATACCATAACGTGTGAGTATCGTGTGCTGTTATTCCCACGATTTCGTGCATATTAGGGTAAATGTTTCATTATTTACACGATATATCGTGCATATTATGGTTAAAGTTCTGTTATTTACACGATGTCGTGCATATTGTGATAAATTGTCTGTTATTTACACGATGTCGTGCATATTGTGATAAATTGTCTGTTATTTACACGATATCGTGCATATTGTGATAAATTGTCTGTTATTTACACGATATCGTGCATATTGTGATAAATTGTCTGTTATTTACACGATATCGTGTACATTGTGGAATATGTTCTCTTTATGTACACGATATCGTGCGAATAGACACAGCTCACAGGAGATGATGCACAACAAGCGTTGCGTTACGCACTATCTCATTGGCTAATTTTTTTCTCTTCTGTGAGTCCATTGGCTTAATCACGCAGGGCAATATCACTTGTGATCGCTGCACAGCAAGGTGTGTCTCGGGCAATACCATGTTTTAAGGAAGGTCATTTGACCCTTTCTCGTCCAATGAAAATACAGATATAATATGTAAATGTAATAACAGACCTTGTTTCACGCGTAAATATTGCTTTTAGACCTCGTCAGGACTATTGTAGATATTTTACCGTATAATCAACCCTAAACTTGGTAAAAAATGAGAAAAGAACGAACTTTTAATTCAGTTTTAGGAAATAACTAAGTAGGCAGATACAGTGAAACCTCTTTTGACTGTCCAGCAACCTACAAAATAGACATACATTTTAATACCAATGTACCCTTCCCAGTGACATTGTTTGTTTGTTTGTTTGTTGTTTAACGCCATCATCAGTAGTAATCCAACTATATGACGGCAATCTGTAAATAATCGAATCTGGACCAGACAATCCAGTGATTATCATCAGCAGCATCAATCTACGCATTTGGGAAGCGATGACATGCATGAACCAAGTCAGCGAACCTGACCACCCGATCCTGTAAGTCGCCTCTGACTCCAAGCATAGTCGCTTTTTACAGCAAGCATGGGTTGCTTAAGACCTATTCTAACCCGGATCTTCACAGGTCTCCCAGTGACATTCCCAGATTGACTTGTTTAATGAAAAATGAGTTTCGTGGACTTTTCTTCTGCAGAGAGAAAACAACCAAGATGTCTTAGGAATATCCAAATGATGAGACGAGGTGCTAATAACCTGCCCATACAGTTGGTCAGCATGGTGGAGGAAGGGGAGGCCACTCAGTTCACCTGCCACTATTGGTAAGGACGGTGGGGCAGTTTATTGGTCAAAACGGATTTGCCCCGGGGTACGGGCAAATGTTTGGTATTCATCATCAATTGAAATATCAAGAATGATGGTCATAATATCATTGACTATAATCGTTTTGTTCTAAATCAATCATTGATGTTCCAAATGAATCATTGATGTTCCTTGATAGTATAGATTTCATACTTTTTATGTATTTTCCAGAAATTTGCATTTTAAAGTAAGTTCCTGTTTGTATAGTGAATGATGGTAAAATATATATGATTCATGATGGATAAATATCTGATTGGTGACTATAATGTGTAATAATGTTATGTTTTTAATAATTGTTTAAAGAAAGTATTGAAAGTAAACAAACGTACATGTATATATTATTCGATTATTGAACTGAGCAATAGTGACATCAGTACACGTGGCAACTGAACCACAGATTATAAATGTGAGTCAGAAAGTGAGACGACGACGTGGATCATTGCGTATTATATCAATCACTGATTGTCTTGTCCAGTTATAGCTGGAAAAATGCTGAGTGTGGCGTTAAACAACAAATATTACTAGACCATTATTAGAATATTATTTTGGTGGGAAAAACAGAGTTAAAAGATAAAATTCGTGGTCTATGCTGACAGCCTGAAATGTTTATATACGACAGACATATTTTTCCAGAATTTAATTGCCCATAATTAAGGGTGCATATAACACACGAGTGCGTATTATGCGCGAATAAATAAGTCTTGTGTACATTGATCAATCGGAAGGGGTGCTTATTGGGAGTGTTCACTAGCCAATATATTAGCAAATATCGCCGTGGGCGCTTATTAGAGCGGGGCGCTTATTAAGTCGAATAAGGTAACAGTGTTTATTGAATAAGCCTAAACAAATTCAACCATTCCAGCCTTCCGGAAAGATGCTAGTGGCAGAAGGGAATTTTGACTGACACCTAATCTCGGAAATGAACACCTTATACTGATAAAAACAGTTGTTAAATTATAGTTATGAAATATAATAAAATCTCTTCATTTTCAGATACTGATACTGCTGTAATCTAGACTTGCTCAAAATTATAGACTTGCATGGGCTGTATTGGATATATTTGTTTCAGGGTCTGTATGACAGACTAAAGGGAATAGAAAACTATATAAAACGGTTCTTTGTCATGATAATGGATAATCTATGGTTTCAGTGGTGACAAAACAACAAAATTTGTGTCTATGGCATGGTATCGCTTGACTCGACAGAGGACATCAGGAAAGTACGCTCTCAAGGAGGTTGAACTGGATATGCATGACGACGAGTCGAAGAACCGAGTTTACATCGGCGCTGACCACACTCTCTACATCAAGCAGGCTAGGAAAGGTTAGCAGAACCGTATTGAGTTGGTGAAAATTGTACACTGCGGTCAGCACATAGTGTACATGTAACGACCGCTTCAAGACTTTTGTAGCTCAAAAGGCAGGAGTGACTCAGTGGTTTCAGGCGCCGGCAAAATCCGCTAATCGTGTTTTAGTCTGAAGACTCGGCTCGATTATGACCCTTGGTATGCCAGCAGAGTTGCGCCCAATACGCGTGCCAGAATCCTAGTTGACATGAGTTCGAATCCAAGATTCTTTGTTGATCAAGACCATATGTGTACTTTCGTGGTTTCAACAAATTTAAAGTGTAAACGTCTAGGCCTGCATGACGTCGAGCTTCCCTCGCATATCAAGCTGCCACTGTTGCACTATTGTGTTGCTGGAATACTGCGTTCCTGTGTTGCTGCATTACCGTGTTGCTGCGTTGCTATGTTGCTGTATAGCTGTGCTACTGTGTTCCTGCGTTACCGTGTTGCTGCTTTACTGTGTTGTTGCGTTACTGTGTTGCACTATTGTGTCGTAGGATTACTGCGTGACTGTGTTGCTGCATTACTGTATTTCTTCATTGCTGCGCTGCGTTACTGTGTTGCACTTCTGTTTTGCTGGTTACTGCGTGATTGTGTTGCTGCATTACTGTATTTCTTCATTACTGCGTGACTGTGTTGTTGCGTTACTGTGGTGCACTATTGTGTTGCTGGAATACTGCGTGAGTGTGTTGCTGCATTACTGTATTTCTTCATTACTGCGTGACTGTGTTGCTGCGTTACTGTGTTGCACTTCTGTTTTGCTGCATTACTGCGTGAGTGTGTTGCTGCATTACTGTATTTCTTCATTACTGCGTGACACTGTTGCTGCGTTACTGTGTTGCACTTCTGTTTTGCTGCATTACTGCGTGACAGTGTTGCTGCATTACTGTATTTCTTCATTACTGCCCTGCGTTACTGTGTTTCACTTCTGTTTTGCTGCATTACTGCGTGACTGTGTTGCTGCATTACTGTATTTCTTCATTACTGCGCTGCGTTACTGTGTTGCACTTCTGTTTTGCTGCATTACTGCGTGACTGTGTTGCTGCATTACTGTATTTCTTCATTGCTGCGCTGCGTTACACTTCTGTTTTGCTGCATTACTGCGCGACTGTGTTGCTGCATTACTGTATTTCTTCATTACTGCGCTGCGTTACTGTGTTGCACTTCTGTTTTGCTGCATTACTGCGTGACAGTGTTGCTGCATTTCTTCATGACTGCGCGACTGTGTTGCTGCATTACTGTGTTCTCGTTACTGTGTTCCTGTTGCTTTATTACTGTGTCGCTGCGCTACTGTGTTCCTACGTTACTGTGTTGTTACTTTGCTTTGTTGCTTCGTTACTGCTTTCCCGTTTTGTTGTTACTGTGTTTCTGCGTTCCTGCTGTGACACCCACTACTTTGGTGAGGGTACTACGTGATTGAAAATGAACCCCGGAAGAACCACCGGAAGAGATTTTAATGAGCCACATATCCGATTCATCAAAATCTTTTGAAATGATCTCGGTCATCTATAAATACAGCCTCTGGACAAATAAACCGTCAGAGGCCACCTGACCAGAGACAGTAAATTGACTCAAGGTCATTACCTTACTTTAAGCCATTACATCGGATCAAAAGATGTGGAAGAAATACTCCTCTGATCGATGCGGTGCAACCACTTTGCCGGCAAAAATACTCAAATTAGCGTTCTCTGTACTAACGAAGCATTTAGTGTTAAAAGTACAATTACTTTGTTCCACAATGTGAATGTCAATCCCTGAAGGAATCCGACGGCAGATAAAATAGCAGAAAGTGCCCAGGTTTCGGTATATGGAAACAAACATGTATTGTATAAAGCATTTACAGAGTCAGAGACATTTGCCTCGGAATTCGAAAGATTGTGTGTGTGTGTTTGTGCGCGCTACTATGTTTGTCTCTCTCTCTCTCTCTCTCTCTCTCTCTCTCTCTCTCTCTCTCTCTGTGGATCTTTGTTTGTGAGTGAGTGAGTTCAGTTTACGCCCCTTTGAACAGTATTGCAACTATCACGGTGCTTCAGTTTGATGTGGGAGGAAAGCACGAGGTGATGCAGGTCTTGCACACTGACCACTTTGGTGAAACCCTCGAGCATGATCAATATTCTTTTAGTTTCACTGAAACATTGTACTATTGTCACTACGTTGTCCCTATAATGATATATGAGAACTTTATTTATCCTATGTTTATTATGCTCATTGAATGAATAAGTGAATGTGTGTTTGTTTGTTTCGTGTTTAAAGCCGCACTCAGCAATATTCCAGCTAAATGACGGCACTCTGTAAATAATCGAGTCTGGACCATACAGCCAAGTGATTGATATCGTGAGCATCAATCCACGCAATTGTGATACGATGGCATGCATCAACCAAGTCAGCAAGCCTGACCACCCGATCCCGCCAGTCGCCTCTTGCGACAAGCATAGTCGCCTCTTACGACAAGAATGGGATGCTGAAGACGTATTCACGGTTGTATGAGTGATTGTTGCGCCGCTTTGGTGAATATTTCAGTTGTGTCAAGTGGGAGGAAAGCGCGAAGTGATGCAGGTTTTAGACGTTGACCACTGCAGTGACACTGACTGACCATTGGCCATTGGTTTGGCTCTGCGAACCTGAGACCACTTGCCAACCCGTATCTCCTTATGTATATTCAGCCTTGGGCTGTTCATCATGATTGCTCTGGTTGTGTGAACAGTGGCAGAGAGACTGTATACCCACGTTGGGTACCCGATTAGATTAGGTCCCCACTAACCTATGCTTGAAGGAGGCGACAAATGGACCCGGAGGTCATGATCAGTTGGATTTGTGACATGGCATCCCCACGACATGGATCATTTCTCATAACAACAGTCACTCTAGGGCGGATCCAAAATAGGGAGGATCCAAAATATCGAAATCCTCCCTCAGTCACCTTTACTGCCTACAAAATACTACATTTGGTTTTCAAAGGGGAGTCGCCCCCCTCTGGATCCACCTAAGCAGTCACTGGTTTGTCTAGTCCAGACTCGAATACTTACAGGTCGAAGTCGTACAGCTAGAATATTGGCGCTAAACAATAAACAAAAAAACGTGTGTCAGTTATGGACAATGTAGCATGTTAGTAAGTTAGAGTGATATAGTCAAGTTCACTACTTCCATACCCCACCGCAATCACATCAACACCGGAAACACACTTCCCAGATTTTAACGATTCGTGTTTTTCTTTCATCGTTCTTGACTCTGTCTGAGAACATGTTAACACAGATGGACACTTACAAGATTCGTTTTTTAAAGAATCCATGTTTTTCTCAAGGTGACATGGGCACCTATTTCTGCCGAGACTATACGAAGAAGGACGAGAAGATCCAGATGTCTATGGCTGACGAAAGTATTTACAGCTTCCTCTCTGACAATGGGACGTTCCGGTTCATGTATCATTTTGATGGTGGGTATATGCGGAGAATTGTTATACAGTAAAGTACGGTTATAACGAACTCAAAGGGACTACTAATTTTAGTTCGTTATAACCGAAGTTCGTTATAAGCATATATACAGCATAACTACAGCAAATAGTCGGGACCAAAAACTAAGTTCGTTATATCCGTCAGTTCGTTATAAGCGTGTTCGTTATAACCGTAGTTTACTGTATAAAGGTCATTGGAAGACAGACAGACAGACACATCATGTACAGCTATATATACATAAAATAATATACATCTATGATAAAACTACACAAGCCATTCTAAAACAATTGCAAGAGACCATATATAAACAGGTTATACATAATATATTTAAAAATGCATTCCCTGAAATAAAACAGAAATACATAATAAAATCAGAAACATAAAAGCGCTCCTCGTCGGGTTATTATTAATTACAAGGTATTGGCCGAATTTTGGAATGTGCCTCACAGTAAAAAACAAGGTTCGTTGATGGAAACGTAAACAAAGGCTGGTGGATTGGTTTATGAATAGTCGTTAAATAAATAATTGACTGGTTTATGAAATGTCGCTATATATATACTATTATTAATGGACTGGTTTATGAATAGTGTGCCGGTTTATGAATAGCTGAATATATAAAATGCCTCTCAAGTTACAATCCGTTAACATATGAATGAAGATCACGCGACGCAACACACACGACCAGTTATATACCCGTTTGTAAGCATTTCAGGATTTGAATATGTTTTGTGCTAAATGTGCGTATAGGTGGTACATAATTAATAAGAGGCTTTGCTCCGACTAGTAATATCCATCTGATTTACTCTACCCGAATACCGACTCTTTGCTATGTACTGTAAAGGCGTCATTCGTTTCCCTTTCTGAACTAACGAGATGGTCAGGCTCGCTGATTGGTTGATACGTGTCATCGATCCAAATTGCGTGGATCGATGCTCATGATATCAATCACTGGATTGTCTGGTCCAGACTCGATTATTTACAGACCGCCGTCATATAGCTGAAATATTGGCTGAGTGCGGCGTAAAACAACAAACTAACCAACCAACCGTTTCTGAACTGATATCTTTAGACTCGTACCTACACACACCGATGATAGTTTACGTATACAGTATTTTAATTAATTTTATTTTTGACTAGATCGTGACTGAAAGGAAACGCTAGGATATGAATATCATTTTATGAAGTCGCTACAAGATTTGTGAAAACACTACTCGAATAGAATAACCGAGTTTTCTATTTTGATTCTGGGGAGTGCATCATAGCACTGAACCTTATTAATAATACATTTATCAGTACTATGTTTCCCTTATTCCTTGTGCTTTCTTAATACACCACAATAAACAGTAATTGGCCGTTACCATAGCAAATCGTGACAAACGGGACTCCATAACTGTTTAAAGTGTATGTAAGATTCCACCTGACTCTGAGCATTGGTGTGTGTTGCAGTGTTGCTGACGTCGCAGATGGCTGTGAGGGAAAGTGAGTGGACAACTGATGCCGAGAGCGGCGTCAATGACGTACTAGTAATGAGAATCAATATACAATCAATGTATACAATCACGTCTTTGAGAATAACTGCGTCAAAACGTGACGAAAGTATTGGAATATACTGCAAACCGTTATCTTTAACACCCACACAGAGTTTAGTCTATTCTACATACATAATATACACAGGTATTTAATGGTAGATGTCAAATAGTGTTAGAGGTGGCGCCATATTTCAGTGACGTAGCCAGGCAACGGTAGGTCTCCAGGGACACTGGAATCAGTACGTACGTTTCATTAGTAAAAGCATAACTAAGGGCAGTACGCGAATTAAACCGCAGAATTAGAAATACAAAAAGGCTGCCACGAGATGGAGAAACACTCCAGCCATTTGTATTGCTATAACACAACTACAGGAGGTCAACGTGTGCTAGCTGCTATTGTATCTTTTCTATTTAATGCATGTAAAAAGATTATTTTTAATTTATTTATTTATTTATTTTTGCATGTAAAAGAATACGGTAGTTCTAACCAACGCGTAGACGATCAGAGATGCAAAGTCTCCATTAAAGTTGTATGATTGACTCTCAGGTATTTTTATCATCAGCCCAAAGTTAAATTTTCCTGACGCGTATCAGAATACATACACTGTAAAAAAATGTGATTAGACTGTAAACACAGACAAGACCTGTTTATATCTAAACATGATTAGGAATGTCCTAAACGGAATACACATATGATGTGTTCTATCTAAATGCATTTAGGTTGAAACACATGAAATGTTTCGTCCCGCAGTCTAAACAAAACAAACACAATGTTCAGGATTTAAACACGTTAACACATGTTTAGATTCTAAATATGTTTGAACATGTTAAGATTTAAACGTGTTTCCAATTTTAGGATTTAAGCATCTTTCAATAAAGTGCATATCATTAGGAAAAAAATCAAATATGGCTAAGATGCATAATATATATTGAAATTAGATGTGCAAATCAGATTCACATGTACTTGCATAACACATACACCAGCAGAAAGTAACATTAATTATGGTCTACAACTTAACCCAACTCGGTTAATGACTAGGAAAACTGACTCGTGTCTACAGTCTCCGTAGCACAGTTGTCACCTAGAAGGACTACAAATCAATAAGTTGCAGGTTCGTATCCCGCCGAAGTGTAAAAATCTATGCTTTCATAAATATGTTGTTGCAGTATGACTGGTAGTATTTCTTTCATACAGGAAGCTGACGATGAAAGTGTATCTGATTACGACAGACCCTTGAGTTAGCAGTTACCACCACTCATCCACAAGTTAATCCAAATTAAATTTATACTGCTAAAATTGCTTCCCAACCCAACCCCACCCAACCCAGCACACACACTAACACACACACACACACACTCACTCACTCACTCACTCACTCACTCACTCACACTTCTGTATCCCCATTAAATGCAATCCTAAACATGTCCAAATTTAGGGAGCAGTACCGTGTTTAAGTTTGTGTTTAGGATCTAAACACATTTTTACAGTGTACATACTATTAATTTCTAGTTGATCATATTCATCAAAATGCTTTTATTCATGACTATCAATAAATGAAACCCACGATGTCGTCGTTAGGAGTACCCTATACCTTACTGGTTCAGTAGGTATGGGCGACTTTGGTCAACGGAAGTTTGACGTTGGTCGAATAACAGAAGGGATTTTTCTTTTTTTTTAGTTTGTCACTAACGACAAATGAAATTTCATTTGTCACATTTGTTAGAATACATGTATCAATATCAAGTAGCCTCCAGCCATACATACCTGAGAGACACAAACAGCTGTATCAATCACATATAATCATACGGAACATCTTGTTAACGTTGGTCAACCAAACCTAAATTGGGTCATACCTTGCTAAGGCAGGTCGCTCAGGGGTTTGACACCGGACGCGAGCAGTGTATCGGCTAGGCACGCGGCAGGCAGACAAGCTGTAGGGATGACTGCACAGCTGAGTTCTTGGATGTCACATAAGAATCAAAGTATGGTCTACAAGTTGAAAAGAACAAGGCTATGGGGACAAATTAGATGATTTAAGTTTGTATTGGAACTTGGCAAAATATTTGATATAATTTGCATGCATTAGGGTTATTCTTATAAAGAACATGTTGGTAGGCACTATCAAATGTTTAGTTTGATATAAATGTAACAAACACACTGTAAAAATGTGTTTTGGTGTACAAGACATGCTAGATAGGCATAGGATTGTTAATAAATCTTAAACGGAGCAAAGCCTTACTACCCACAGTATTCCCCCAAATCAAACGTGTTTAGGACTTTTACGTTTTTATAATAAAAAGTGGGGAAGATATACTTAATAGTTTCATTCAAAACACGAGTGGCCCAGTCGTCAAGGCTGTTTTGCTGTGCAGAGTTGCGTCCCCTGAGGGCGCCAAAAATCTATGTTCGTGGGTTCGAATCCCGGTCCACGATTATGTTTCTAGGTTTGTCAGCACCATACCCGTGCTCGCCGGTTTCACCAGAGTGATAAACATCTGAGACCTGCATCACTTTCATCCCACACGCCGTGATAGAACTGGAATACTGTTCAAAGCGGCGTTAAAAAAACCTCACTCACTCGTATAGATACAGGCCAAGCGTATGTCTGTTTACAGAGTGAGTGAGTGAGTGAGTTGGGTTTATAACGCCGTTTTTAACAGTACACGGCGTGTCAGCCAGAAGTTATGCAGGTCTCGGACGTTTACCACTTCGGTGAAACCCATGAGCGCGGTTACGGTGCTGACAAACCTAGAAACATAATCGGGCCGAACCGGGATTCGAACCCACAATCATAGGTTTCTGGTGTGCCCAAGGGACGCAACCCTGCACAGCGAATCGCGGCGCCTTAGACGACTGGGCCACCCGTGCCCCCCTGTATGCAGAGAAGAACCCAGCCTCTATTCTACCATTTTAGGTAGGTTTATCTTATATTGGTGAAAACAGCAGTGTTATGAAGCGATTCTCTGGCAAATGGTGAGTGTCTACTATGGTAAAACAATCTATCTTGTCGAATCAAACTAGAGCCCGACCGGGCGAAGTGGCGCGGTAATACTAGCAGTGACAATCAGGGCAGTTGTTGAACAGGCTGAGAGGTTATTACCCGGATATCAGACGGGTAAACATTCCTGTCAGTGTTGAATCACTTGGTTTTTTTTGGAAATGTCCTATTGATTGATGGTGTGTAGGCATTATCGCCTAAGACGATGAACGGGTTGATTTGAATTTAATACGACGACCTTGCCCTCTGAACCAACGGTTTAACTCGAAGGACAAGGAAACGATTGCAGCAGTAAATATTTATTCGCTTGACAAAGAATGACTGTGTGACAAAATGACATGGTTCTGTTTGGTTGTATCATGCCTAAATACACAGAACAACTCAATTTGATTTTTGCGGCTGTTTTGTCAATTATTTATAAAAATTGGAATATGCATTTTTTTATTAGTATACAATTTAATTACAATGTTATACTATACGAGCACTGTTGGAATAATGCAATTGTTCTCATATTCACATCTAAAAAACTACCAATATACAGCTTGTCTCGTATTAAACTGTTAGGAGTTGTCTTTTGTATATATTATATATCTGTACATAAAATTTGACATTTAAGTCTACAGATAAGCGTGGGTGGTTTAATAATATTCTCAAACCGAGTTTCAGATGAGCCGTCAACCATTATTTGGAACTAACATATTGTACTAAATAATTTATTTTCGGTAGATATTAGATGGAAGTAACTTGAACTTGATTGTGTCTAAGCTGTCTTAGCGTTGATACACACTGGGTAAACGTACGTCAGTGATGGTTTAATATTTTAGGAACTTCACTTATTTTCATCCAAAATGTCCCAACTTTTTCTTTTCATAAATGGTTTTGATAAGGAAGAATTTCCTGTCGAAAGTTTATGTGCTCATGAAAATTTCCTAACGCCTCTCGCAAAAGCATTGTCGGTGTAAAGGTATACAAGACATGTATATTTTGACGAACGGTTGCATAATGACGGACTTGAAATGTCATTGTCATGTTTCAGTATCTAGGTCATCCAAGGACCCTGCGATGGTTCCAGCAAAACCAAGAAACTACGGTAAGTCAGAGAAACCATGAGAATCTGTTGATTCCGGATTCAAGTGATTTCTGCCTCTTAAACACTGTTATGGTTGATATATAGTTTCTCTATAACTTTGCGTAATGACCTACAGTTGCATCCTTTGTACAGCACAAAGCACGTTCAGAATCCATTGCCTTTAAATCTATGGCTCAGTATAAACTACAACAATAATAGTGTGACGTCATCATAATGGTATAATAATATAAAACAGGTTTGATATTAGATATCACCAACAAAGCCAAAGACCTACGGTAAGTAAAAACGTTAGGTATTACATGTACATTATCAGAAAAAGCAAGGACCTACGGTAAGTCAAAACATTAGGTATTACATGTACATTACCAACAAAGCCAAGGACCTACGGTAAGTCAAAACATTAGGTATTACATGTACATTACCAACAAAGCCAAGGACCTACGGTAAGTCAAAACATTAGGTATTACATGTACATTACCAACAAAGCCAAGGACCTACGGTAAGTCAAAACATTAGGTATTACATGTACATTACCAACAAAGCCAAGGACCTACGGTAAGTCAAAACATTAGTATTACATGTACATTATCAGAAAAAGCAAGGACCTACGGTAAGTCAAAACATAAGGCATTACATGTATTTTGTCAGAAAAAGGAAGGTCCTACGGTAAGTCAAACATTAATGAAGTACTTTGGTCAACAATGTTGAATGTCAGTAAGGTCCAATGAAGCACCCCAGTATCTGTGGATGGATGGAGTGGTCAGTTTTAGGGAAAAATATCTACTTTCTGAAAAGACGCTATCTAAAGACCATTTTCAAAACTCTACACCTATGACAATGACGTTAATCAGTGTGCCGCATCTATGGAAGCAAGCGAGCATCACTTAAAGGGGTTATATTTGGCTATTTGCCTATTTGCTTCTAAACGTTTAACACGATGTTATTTTGTCAACGCAAAAAGGAAGTAATCTGTTAGTGGAATCGCGCTGAAACAAACTGTTGTCCTACATTTTGACTCGGACATTGATATCTCACCTAGAGCGTAATTGTCGTTGCATAGTGTTGTATTGTCTGTACTAGTCTGGATTCATTGGAGGCATCACCACCATGTACACAGTGCTCTTCATCACTTGTAAAAAACATACTCAGTCACTCACTCACTGTTCATCACTGGGTGGTGGGAGAGGGGCAACATGGCTATCAACCTTGAAGCCCATTTCAGGTGTTTATTGCTGGAATAGTGCTAAACGCGGCTTAAAGCCATACTCACTCATTCATTCACCTTTCAGCCAATCACAACCTGGTGATGACCACATCCTGGGAGAAGTGGGGCGTGTGCAACGTGTGTGGTCGTGTCGGGAAGAAGAAGAGACTAGGTTGGTGGCAGCGCTTCACGCACCTGATTTCAGTACGCTGGAACCCTAGACAGTTCACTAACCTGTCATGCTGGTCCAGTCGTTGACATAACCGAGTAATCCAGACATACACCAGCCATATTCACATACGTCTCTTCTGTCAGCTAAACACGCTACTCCAACCTCCCTTGTCAACTACAACTCATGCATCCTTAGTTTTAAAATTACTGACTGACACTGAGTTACCCTTTCATCATATCTTCCTACTTCCTACCTGCACAAGTAGCTTTGATATTTGGTAATTTAATATTTGTTTCTTTGTTTGTTGTTTAACGCCGCACTCAGCAATATTCCAGCTATATGACGGCGGTCTGTAAATAATCGAGTCTGGAGCAGACAATTCAGTGAATGACATCATGAGCATCGATCCAAACAATTGGGATCAATGACATGCATCAACCAAGTCAGCGAGCCTGACCACCCGATCCCGTTAGTCGCCTCTTACGACAAGCATAGTCACCTTTTACGGCAAGCATGGGTTGCTGAAGACCTATTCTACCCCGGATCTTCACGGATCTGGTAATCTAATAACTGGAAAGTATTGTGCCAGTGGTTTACAATAGCCTTAACTGCATCTGGAACGTTTTGCGACACCCTGGTAATCTAACAACAGGGTGTCGCAAAACGTTCCAGATGCAGTTAAGGCTATCAAGGCAGTAACTTCACGGCGCAATACTTTCCAGATCTACAGTATACTACTCAAAAGAAGTTAAAGAACACCCGATTCTTAATTAAACTGTAGTTAATGCGGTATCATGCTATGGCAGTTTAACTATAGTAATTATGTTCTTTAACTTATTTTGAGTAGTATATCATTTTATTAAACAGTCGCTAAATAATGCCGATGTTAAAACTTAACTCACTCACTAAATGTAAACAAATGTAAAATCAGCCGTGGAACAGATAACCATTATCCCAACCTCCTAACAGACAAGATAACTTTGATCCAGAGGATCAACACGGCGCGAAGAACTCTTGTAGCATACCTACCTACTGATGCAAGTATCTGTACTGTCATGGAGCGCACGTGTGTATCCCAGAAGGTGGAAACATATTGTAATTTGCATGTGGTACCTTTAGAATCAGGAATGAGAACATGACACATTTGAGTTTAAATACATATGTAATATAAAAATAGAAAACAAACATATCTTTACATAAAATTGGTAATTTGTTTTCATAGCAAAGACTTCCTGAAACATGTTATTGTTTAAAGGAACAAGAGGTACTGAGTTGACACAATCATAGTGGTATACATGATAAATGTTTGAACTGAAAGGAATGGCATAAAACCATCTGTTGCATTGTCTAGAATTGAACGAACAGTTATGGCAGTGATACAATGGCTGGACGGAATGGCATAAAAATATTTTGTATGTCTACACTGGTAAAGTATTCAATAATTTTTCATAATTAATATTTTTAAAGTAATAGTTACATCGTGGTAATATTATTTTATAATTAACTAGATGAATGGAGACACGAAGTGGGTGCGTAGTTTTTAAATAACCATGAATCATACTTACCTCCCTGTTAATGAGCGACCTGTGTGTTTACTCCAGTAGGCTGACACGTCAACTATTCACGCTGTACAAAGGTGATCATACCTTCCACAAAACAGGGTCAACGTTTGCCGCCTGTCCCCGTGGCAGAGACTGAGAATGTGTTTTGTGTTCTGCAATCTGCAGTTAAAAATGTTTTAAAAAATATTTTCATAATGATTTATGCATTTCGTATGTACACATATCATTACACAGGTGTGAGACAAAGATATGGCATTAAAAAAAACACACACAAAAACTGTTCACATCTATCTAACAATTACTCATATCATATATTTTGTTTCCAATTGATCATTGTGCTCGAATAACACAAACATGTTTCGTCTAATATTTTACATCTAGGAATGTTTTAAAAAATATTTAAAAATTATTTATGTATTTCGTATTTACACATATCATTATACATGTGCGAGATAAAGATTTAAAAAAAAAATGTTTGTTTACATCTTTTAGACTATGATGTTGAATTCTAAAATGACACTAACCTGTTTTACAGGTATTTGCTACATCAAGAAGATCGATCAACAGAGGAAGTGCAAGCCGTGGTATATCAACGCCGTAATGACGTCATATCCTGTCGGTGTTCCGTGTCGATCATCACTGTTTCACGGACATCAGGCAATCAAACCGAGGCCAGATGAAATCGAAGCTGAGTTCTGCGAAGTACCCTGCGTTGCAGGTACTTACTTACTTACCTACTTACCATTAACAGAAGACTAAATCTATTTCAACTATGGTGTAATCAAGCGTTCTTTTTCAGGCTTGATGGGGTTGAATAACACAAACAAGGGTGCAATTTCTCCCGATGGAATCAAAACAACACTCTCCTTTGGAAAAGGCAAAGGTAATCCTGTAATAGATATATTGTCAAATTCGAAATAATAGTATGCACCTAGTTTGGGTTGCAAATAAGGACATTACCCAAGCCTGCCCTAGACTAGTGCTAATTGTGAAAATACCTGCCACAATGAGTTTCATTTTGTAAAACTACATGCTTAAGTTTTAGGCTGCCTGTCCGCAGATAAAAACACGATTGCCACTTTGCACAATATAAACAACTAAAATGAAAACAAATACGTGATCAATCAACCCCTCATGAGTTAAATCCAACACAGTCATAGTGGCTTATGTGATATATCTAGAATTAGGGAGAAAAGAAGTGGTCCAATAAGAGCTTCACAGGCCTTGGGACTGCAGGACAAATGGCTGTATCTGGGCCAATGACACACGAAATAGTCAGACACTTTAAATGTGTCAAATACTAGATAATAGATATGATATTGCCTGATAGTGTAAGTCGATTGAACATGTTTTTTAAGAGTTCTGGAAAAGAAAGAAGTTCGTTAGTAACCATCTTCTCGGGGCAAGAGAGTTAACCGACTTAAAAAGTCCAGTTTTCACCCTTGCCGAACTAGGCTGTAATTACTGGGCTCGACTGTAGCGCCACCAGTGGCTATTACCAGTTAGGTCCCCTATGGACCAATGAGATTCCACCTCTCTATCACTGCGTTTGCTTCACACAAAATGGTGGCGCCAAATAAGGACGATCTGATCGATAATCAAGATCTATATTGTGATAAAACGGGTCTTACATCGCGAAATGCATCAAATCACGTGAGCACCTTGATTAAAAACATGAAAAGATTTGGAAAATATCTGCTGACAACGAGTTGGCGGTGCACATGCTTTGCAAATCCTGCAATCGACCAAAATCTGCATGACAGTTTACGAACCGGATTTCGATTTCGGTGCGCGATTTTGATTGGACTATGCATAGACTCGTTAGTCCAGCCAAAATGTAACTCCATAATACCAGCCTAGTTCGGCAAATCTGGAAACTGGACTTTTATAGTAAGTTAAATCACTTGCCTCGGGAAGATGGTTAGTAACATACCTTCGTGGGGATTCTGGGTTAGAACTGGTCCCGGGCAACCCATGTTTGCCGTAAGAGGCGACCAAATGGATCGGGTGGTCAAGCTTGGTGACTTGGTTCATTGAGTGTCATCGTACCCGACAGCGTGGATCGTTGCTCACAATATCAATCCAACCTACCATCCTAGCCACATACATATTGGTATATTAGTTGCTATCAATGCCAGATTGACGAATAGTTATCACGGATACTGCTCTCTGTTTGAAGCCAAGGTGAAGAAGTGGCGGGCAATGACGAAGGACGAAGGCTCTTCAGTGAACCTAACTTGTCATGAGTGAGTGGTACCCAGAACGTTCCTACTTCTCAATCTTATTCTCAACCATGATGAATCGATGACAGGCAAATATAGCTTTTGTAGATATATAGATTATACTGCTAATTATGTCACATATGGTTGAAATCCACACGACTAGTTGTGGAATGCTTACACAGATGTTGGACAAAATAGGCTGTGGTTAAAGTTATCTGAGACTGGGGGCCAGTGGTAATTAATGCCAATGTGTCAGGTTTCTTTAAACGATCTAACCCTTGGACTTGGTAACGCCATACCTCAACAGAAACTAACGACACTCGAAGTGCTTTGCTCGCTTCTTTTAAACAATTATAACGTCACAGTAGTGTTCTTGTTCATTCTGAGGCAGTAATTCACTAGACATTGTGAACGTTAAAATGTTTGTGGTTGGATTGATTGCGTGCCATCATACACTGACGGCGTCATTTGTCACAACCCGCCACTTTCCGTAACATGCTTTCGGCTTGTTCCGGAATGACACGAGTTGGTCACCAATACGACGGCGGGGAACCATGCTCATACTATCAATCACTGGTTTGTCTGGTCCAAAGTCGAGTATTTACAGGTCGCCGTCATGTTGTTCGTGTATTGGAGTGCGGCGTTAAATAGATAACAAGAGATCCATTCCCTCCCTCACCGACTGTAACGGGGAATAACATTAATGTCTGCAGCGTTCCCGTGGATACCCCGGTGGTGTGGCTGAACAACTCCCGAGTTATTGACGTCAACAGCACTGATGACAGAGTCCTGTTCCACGCCGACAACGTTCTACAGATCTCCCCCATCGCTCTGCACGACACCGCTACGTACCACTGTTTGGCTGGTGGAAAGGTCAAGGCTAAGATCAAGTTGACAGGTCAGCAACGCGCACGTGAAACTGGATATTAAGTGAACTTATTTTATTCCGCAATATATAAAACCAGTGTGTACAGAACACACTTAGCAAAGTCCACAAGCAAAGTGATCACTGGTTCCTGTATATTGTATAGCTGAGTTCATGCGATCATGTTCCATTTTCGCTCACCTGACCTGAAAGTCAAGTGAGATTATGTCATGGCCTGGTTGTCCAGTGTCTGTAGATACCTTCTCCTCAGACACCACGAAACCAGTAAACCACTTCACACGCGTGTTTCCACCAATGATGACTTGACCAAGGAATCGAATCCGCGACTATCCAGACTATCTCAAAGATCTTATATCTCTGTACACTCTAGAGCGTGCTCTCCGATCCTCTGGTGGAACTCTACTGTATCAGCCTCTGTCTACTTCTGCTATGTCTGACCGTGCCTTCTCCTTTTGCAGTCCACAGTTATGGAACGCTTTGCCTTTGAATCTGAGAAACTCTGCTTCTAAGGAAACATTTAAGTCTCTCCTCAAAACCCACTTCTTCACCTCAGCTTTTCAATAGATCTCCTAATTGTTGGCATATGTACATAGATATTACTTTTTAACCTTGTCACAGCGCCAGTGAGCAAATGTCGATGGATATTAGGCGCTTTACAAATCAATTATTATTATTATATGTATATAAACACCTGTTAATTGCCATTGCTCAAACTGTTGTGAATTTCTCTGTAAGTGTAGTAAGCAGTGGGGCTCCAGATGTATGTTTCGGGTTTTTTTTTAACTTTGGACCCTGATTTGAGCTGGCTGCTCTCTTCCAATGAGCTCCGGGCTCTGCAAACAGAGTTTCTTCAGAATACACTTAAGCTGAAACCTGAAACTTCACATGCTTTTCACTCCTGGGCCCACTTGCACAAAGTGATCTTAGCGCTAAGATGATCTTAAGTCCCATACTTTAACATAGGCTTACAATAGTCTTAGCGCTAAGATCGTTTTGTGCAAGTGGGCCCTGATGATGATACCTAAGTTTGTTCAAGAGGTCCGAATCCGATTTTCAATATGGCCAATCCACGCATTCTGTTGTCGTTTGGGAGAAAGACGGATGCGAGGTAGGCGGATTAATTGAAAGCTTTAAGTTTAGAGACTTAAGATGCAATCTCGCTCGGAGAGCGATTAGTATCATTTACATAACAATATTTGTTAATTCCGAACCAAGGAGGAGAAATGCCGATTGTTTCAAAGTGAAAATGCACACAGAATGTATGTATATATAATAACCCACTTATATATTTGCCCCGCATTGGGATTCCTGGTTAGAATTGGTCCCCAGCGTAAGGTCGTAAGTTGCTACAAAAAGGATCGGGTGGAAAGGCTATCTGACTTGATGCATGTCATCGAATCCCAATCTTCATAGATGCTAAAGGTGTCAATCATTGGATTGTCTGGTTCTGACTCAATTATTTACAGACCGTCGCCATATAGCTGGAATATTGCTGAGTGAGGGGTTAAACAACAAACAAAATGTAACATATATCACGTTCAATTCAAGAAGTTTCAACTAGGGCTAAAGGACAGACCAATTATCTTCCAAGCAAAAGGATTTTGTTTCACTGGGGAAAAAACCCAATGAACTGCCACATGTTATAACAGAACGATAACCTGAATGTCAGCAGTTATGAAATATGAAAAACATGAAGAGTAATGTCGCTTATCAGGACTTGGTGAATATTTCTCATTATCTATCCATAGAAGCTGGTATGTAATTATATAGAATAATGACGAAATCAGCCACTTGAGGCAGTGCGAGAATTATGTGTGCTATTACATGCGGTACAAGTGAAGCGGGACTTTGATGATGAGGTCGTGGCTGGACGCCCTACTTCGTGAAATGTCAGAACTAATGGCATGTGCTGTACTGTGAAGTGCTGAGAAATACAAAGTCCAGCCCAACAAATGTATGCAAAGCATCGCCGCTGTCGAATCGTAGAATATAACAATTATAATCTAAAAGTTCAACTTTGGAAAACTTGCAATATGGCTGCGTTTACTGGTGTGTGTGTGTTGTTTTGCGCCGCACATGACACGTGCCTGTAAATGATCAAGTCTTGGCCGCTGTCGAACCGTAGAATATAACAATATTAATCTAAAAGTTCAACTTGGGAAAACTTGCAATATGGCTGCGTTTACTGGTGTGTGTGTGTGTGTGTGTGTGTTGTTTTACGCCGCACATAACACGTGCCTGTAAATGATCAAGTCTTGGCCGCTGTCGAATCGTAGAATGTAACAAAAATAATCTAAAAGTTCAACTTTGGAAAACTTGCAATATGGCTGCGTTTACTGGTGTGTGTGTGTTGTTTTGCGCCGCACATGACACGTGCCTGTAAATGATCAAGTCTTGGCCGCTGTCGAACCGTAGAATATAACAATATTAATCTAAAAGTTCAACTTGGGAAAACTTGCAATATGGCTGCGTTTACTGGTGTGTGTGTGTGTGTGTGTGTTGTTTTACGCCGCACATAACACGTGCCTGTAAATGATCAAGTCTTGGCCGCTGTCGAATCGTAGAATGTAACAAAAATAATCTAAAAGTTCAACTTTGGAAAACTTGCAATATGGCTGCGTTTACTGGTGTGTGTGTGTTGTTTTGCGCCGCACATGACACGTGCCTGTAAATGATCAAGTCTTGGGCCAGACAAACCGTGCTGGTAATTTCCAATGACCAGGATTGAATGAAAAAAATTCAAGGAATTGCCTAATGGTGAAATCGTTGATCTCATAGGGGCATACACACAAAACACTTGCGTCAATTGAGTAAAATAAGAAGGGGTCTATTAGCTTTGGAAACATGACAAACTTGAGGCTTTTTAATTTATACTGCCTGTGTATCTCGTAACATTGGCCAAGCGTCTATATGAATACACGAACATCACCTACAAGCCATGCATCGTGACATGGGGAATCCTTCTGATCACTCGATCTTCTCCGGTGTATATGGGCTTCTTGTGACGTCACTCATGAGGGTATCGGTACAGTGTGTGCCCTTGGTGTCACTGTACTGGTGGCGTGAAGTGGAATGGTGATGACTCTGCCACAAACAACATTCACTCAAGGACATAAATAATCATGATCATAAATTATAATAGTGAGTGAGTGAGCTGGGTTTAACACCGCTTTTAACAGTATTCCAGTTATACCACGGCGTGTCAGCCTAATGTGGGAGGAAAGCCCGAAGTGATGACGGTCTCAGACATTTACCACTTCGGTAAAACCTACGAGCACGGCATGGTGCTGGCAAACCTAGAAACATAATCGGGGCGAACCGGGATTCGAACCCACTTTCATAGGTTTCTGGCGTGCCCAAGGGGCGCAACTCTGCTCAGCGAATCGCGGCGCCTTAGATGACTGGGTCACCCGTGCCCCCAATCACATTATGAAACACAATCAGCAGAATGAAGGCTTTGACGTCCGAATCCAGTGATGTACTACATCTGCATTTCACGGAATTGTCAAAACCTTCTGTAATAGGCCAGTTCAATTGTATACAATCTCAATAACCATGGGGGGGGGGGGGGGGGGGGGGGCGCGCTGGCGTCTAAGGCAGAAACCTATGATTGTAGGTTCGAATCCCGGTTCGCCCTGATTATGTTTCTAGGTTTGTCAGCACCATACCCGTGCTCGTGGGTTTCACCGAAGTGGTAAACGTCTGAGACCTGCATCACTTCGGGCTTTCCTCCCATATTAAGCTGACACACCGCGATATAACTGGAATACTGTTAAAGGCGGCGTTAAACCCAACTCATTCACTCACTCACTCACTCAATTACCATGTAAATGATACCATCAAAAGATATGAAGAGGCGAGATGAAGGCGTCACTAATCTCAAGTGTTTTATCTTTCAGTGGTCCCCCGTGTGCATCTTGATACAGGTACAGTATGCCGCTTTCTTCATCCGGCATCATTGCCCTTTTAACTGATCAGTTTCTGAAACCAGACTTACCTTGCACGAAACCCGATGGTTCGGATGTCCCGGAAGGATCAAAGACGTCACCTTGCATTTGACTTCATTTGAACCACAAAAACCTTCACGGTCTTTTCGCATCACATACGATGTGTTCGAACTTGCCGCAAGATATATACACGGTATAAGTTTCTCTTTTTAATTTCTTGAATTTCTGTATCATATGCCATCATGTGGACTGAGATTACGAGATTTTTTAAAATGTCAAATATTATCTTACCATGTCCTGTACACAGTTGCACGGCAGCGCTTTGCCTCGCTGTAGCCTGTGTAGGTTTACTACGAAGACAACTTGACTTATGACGTTCCTCGGTACTTAATGATTGTCGTTAGAGCCGGCCAAAGCTATGTATCAACTTGGCTGTGTGTCATCGTTCCCTGAAGGCGTTGGTCATACTATCAACCACTGGTTTTCCTTGTGAAGACTCGATTATTTCCAGCCGCAGTGATAAAGAATATTACTAGCAGCGTTGAAACAAAGAAAGAAACAAACAAACAATATATTATTACCGAAATCTTTTCATGAAACACCTTTTTGGATGTGTGTCATTGTTCCCAGAATGCGTTGGTCATACTATCAGCCACTGGCTTTACTGGTGAAGACTCGATTATTTTCAGCCGCAGTGACGTAGAAGATTACTGGCAGCGTAGAAACAAAGAAACAAACAAACGATATATGATTACCGAAAACCCGTCATAATACACTTTCTTGTGGATTCAGTCATTACATGACCCTGCGATGTGTTTGTTGTAGCCTCCTGGACGCACGCCCTGCTGACCTCGCTAACCTATCCCGCTGACCTGGTCTTGTTCCTGCTTCTGATGGTGATCAAGCACCGACATCGCCAGACAGGTCAACGCCTGACCAGGAAGCAACTTCGGGAAGTGGAATCTGCATCCAGTCGGGTCTCCAGTCGGGTCTCCAGTCGGGACCCCATCCTGGTCTTCGAGGCCGTCCCTACAGAGGACTCCAGCAGCAGCAATGGACACACTCCCAGCTCCTCAGGAAGTGGGACTTCTTCCTCAACATCATCTGGCAGTTCCTAGCAGATACGAATATGCTATATTGAAATGTTGTTTTCTCTATAGATGCCAAGGAGAATACACCCAAGTCACGAGACTTGATGAAATCATACACTCTTTCAGGCAACACTGATTAGATTTTGAAAGGAAAGGAAAGGGAAGCAAATACAGATCAGATGTAATTTTCCCACCCATTTCACATGTAAATTAATAAATATTTTGTAGAGCTAAGGAGTAATTCATTCCTACTTATCAATCTGAAAGTGACTAAAACCACATCATTATCAAGTTTATGTTTTTGCATGTTTAACTTTGGACTGCATCTCATATTATTGTAATATATAAATTTGGTTACAACTTCTCACACTGTCCCCAAGTTTACTATATGGTATTCCCGGTTTTGACATAAAAAAAACAATAACGTATAATAACAATTCACAAGAGAGAAAAAAGAACTTTTCACAGAAAAAAGGTTAATTGTTTTACAAACTCACGATAACTGGACTGTTGATAACTAAGGTATCACAGCTAATTGTACCCCCGACCTTTTAGGTCGGGGGTATATAGTTATACCAAGGTTCCATCAGTCCGTCCGGCCGAAAACTTTGTCCGCGCAATTTCTCTTAAACATTTAGTGGATTCATCTCAAACTTAGTACATATAATCTGTGTCATATGAAGGGGTGCAGTCAAAAAATTGTTTTTATTAATTTTCCATCTTTTTATGCATTTTTCAAACCCTAACCCTATCCTAGCTATTTAATTTGAAACTACTGACACACTAGGCGGGTCGGGGGTATTAGTGAGCCACGCTCACTTTTGCTCTTGTTTCTTTGAAAATATCGAATCACGGCAAATTAAAAGAGCCAGATACATCTAACGAAATAGGTATTCCCTTCCCGCTTCAAAGTAAATAGAGGGCCCTGTACTATTCCAACAAGGGCCACAGACATGTCATATAATATCCCCACGCCTTAATCTTTCTTTACCCTTTCATTCATTCAACAGTCACTTTAAGTCCAATGAAATATTCATGGGTCTTGACTTGTCAGGTTCAGTATCCTCTATACATTGCTTATGTTATCCTTAACTCTGCATTTGGTGTTGTCACCCAACTAGATGTATGCATTGAAAGAAAGAGTGTCTGTGTTCGGTTTAACAACCCCTTGGGCAGTATTCCAGTCATATCACTGGTGTATGCTTAATGTGGGAGGGAAGCCTGAAGTGATGCAGGTCTCAGACGTTTATCTCTTTGGTGAAATCAACGAGCACGAGTATGGTGCTGACAAGCCTAGAAGCATAATCGGGGCGAAACGTGATTCGAACCAACGAGCATAGGTTTCTGGCGTGCCTAGGGGACGCAACTCTGCACAGTGAATAGCGGCGTCTCAAGACAATTCACTCGTCACAATTCTTCTGAAAAGAAGAAAGCATCAATGCTTGCATGTGTATGGACACTTCTGACAACTTTCATAAAGAGTTCAAAAATGAGACTTTTTACTTGCGTTGTACAGAAATTGCTAGCCAAAAATGACCTGATCATACCTTGTTCTTTAATCTGGAGTAAATCAATGTGTTTGTATTTATACACTTGTGCATCTCCTGAATAATGTACCGCATCTGCGGAGTGTTCGATCTAATTTTCCGTGAACAGTATTTACGTAACAGTCCCGCGACAAATGACATGGCAGATGTTAAGCAGAACACCAGCAAACCATCGAATATACATTCTCGTACGAGACCCGTGAAGATTCCGGGGTAGAATAGGTCTTCAGCAACCCATGCTTGCCGTAAAAGGTGACTATGCTTGTCGTAAAAGGCGACTAACGGGATCGGGTGGTCAGGCTCGCTGACTTGGTTGATGCATGTCATTGATCCCAATTGCGTGGATCGATGCTCATGATATTAATCACTGGATTGTCTGGTCCAGACTCGATTATTTACAGACCGCCGTCATATAGCTGGAATATTGCTGAGTGCGGCGTTAAACAACAAACAAATCAACCAAAAGTGTTTTGTTTTTCTTTTGTTTCTCTGAAGAATGAACCAGGATACTCCAGGACATTGGCTGCACGTGATGGAAAGAAGTCATCGATATAAAACGGACACACACACAACTCAGTCCCACAGCGCCCATCCTCGTTTATCCAGTGGATCATATATCCATGATGTCGTGACATTATTAACGCATCTTGTAACAGAATGGAGATATAATTATCTGTGTAATCGGGGGAGTGGAGCACCAGAAAGATTTGAATAAACGTGTCAAGAACACTGTGTGAGAATGAACGCTGGTTGGGGGCATTCAGGTTGGGGGCATGGCAGACCCAAAGACTAGTGGTGTCGCGTGGTGTGTCATGATCATGTACCCAGATAACATGAAATTGCAGTGTCCAGAACAACACAACGCTGTGGTATGGATGAATTCGTGGTTTGTTTGTTGTTTAACGCCGCAATCAGCAATAGTCCAGCTATATGACAGCGGTCTGTAAATAATCGAATCTGGACAAGACAATCCAGTGATTGACATAATGAACATCGATCCACGTAATTGGGATACGCCGACATGCATCAACCAAATCAGCGAGCCTGACCACCCGATCCGGTTAGTCGCCTCTTAGGACAAGCATAGTCGCCTCTTAGGCAAGCATAGTCGTCTTCGTGGTTAAGAAAGTGCCAATTTGATGCATGTTTCCAAGTAAATGAAAAGTAGATTTCCGTAGATTTAAAATATAGACATAGGTCAGTACCGTGTATATAGCTCGCTGACTTTTGATACTAGCAAGCTTTCTGCTATTTCTGCTTTCCGAGGAAAACCAGAATGACCACCAGTAAAGTAGTGTATGGCGCAAGGGACTTGTAACACCAACCTATCGATTTACGAAATTTGTAAAAAAGGACAGTATATATCTTGCCATTATGTGCCTTTAAACCGATTAGTCTACTTTGGGCGTATGTACATTACACAGGGCGTGTATGTAGAAATGTGGTATGAATCATACCTAATCGTTCACTTTGCTTACCGTGTATGTATACAAATACATCGAAGAACATACTTGTTGTTTCAGATTGCGTCATTTAACGCGAATGTGTGGGCACATTTCAGTTGATTGTGAGTGATAACATTACTTGCATCGAGTAACCCCAAGCTTGTTAGACCCTACGCCACGGGGATCGATCTTGCAACACATGCACAGCTGATCAAACACTGGAGCATGTTGAGGTCTCTTGGGTCGATACGCAGAACAATGTACACGGACATTTTGTCAGTACTCGCACAAATACATGCAAGTGTATGCGTAAGCCGTTAAAGCTTTGATTTTGGGGGAACATGTATTAGTTTTCTGGGATATAATCTTAGTAATAAATATGTATATGTGTATAGAATGTGGTCATAAACATAAAGTACACATATATGTGTAAATATGGTAAAATAATTACGTTATCATATTAAATTAGGATACGTAGGCTGTGCCTCGAAAGTAACTCGTTCGCATTTATTGGATTGCTTCTTTGGATGTTTGTTGTTTAACGCCCTACTCAGCAATATTCCAGCTGTATGACAGCGGTCTGTACATAGTCGAGTCTGGGACAGACTATCCATTGATCGACATCATGAGCCTCGATCCACGCAATTGGGATAAGATGACATGCATCAACCAAGTCAGGGCCCGTTTGCAATGAGCATGGTATGGCATGCTCAGCGTCTGCAATTGTTCCAGTGCCGTAGCCAGCTGCCCCCCCCTGGATTTTTTTTTTATAGAAAACAGTTTTATTTGAATCATGAAAATACAAGTTGGGGACAAGTGATACTTGTACAAATATTTGCTGTTGTGTAAACTTGACACAGTCCATAAAACAGATTTCATTGTCAATCTTTAGTACTTGCTTTTACAATGCTCAAGTTTGTGACTTTGTCCAAAGACGTATATATACGTCTTTGCTTTGTCTTACTGCAGTATACCTACCTGAAATGTTACTTGTATTTTAGGGGAATTAATATCTGTCCTAAGTGGCTCATCCAATGAACGTACTTAATGTATATGACTATTTATGCCAGGCTTGAATTTGGGCGCTTCTACGTAGCATCAGTTTTCAGTATTACTTTTTGTTTTGTTTACGCTGTTTTCAAGTCGCTGGGTTCAAGTCACGTTCGCTGGGTTCAGATTTCAGAAGAATGAAATAGGTCGGCTACTTATAGGTGAATCATCTGCATAAAACGTGTCATGGTGTAAGGAGATAAGGTCGCGACCTCTAACCTTGAAATACTGTAGGAACAAACCACAGGAGCAGTTCAAGGTCGTCTGTGGCTGTATGAAGATGCGTTAACATTTAGTGTTTTCTAGTTATATATCGTCTTTGAAATGCAGGTTGTGGTGAAGGTAGTGCATACATGAGAAGGTATTAATGATGCGTATCCAAATAGGCTTCAAATGTAAAGGAGGCGCGTCTTTGATTAAGTATAGGCTCATGTACATATATTATTGCCTGTCAACCACATAACCTGCTAAGCTTTAGAAATTTCCGATGGACAAGCACATCATCTTAACATCTGACAAAAAGGAAGAATTAAATCTGATTGTCTTCCTTGAATTCAATGTTATTTTTGCATGGAGCGTTTTCAATGCGCTGAGCAAATGTTTAACTGCACAGTACATGCAATTTCGAGATATACCACGGCGGTTAGTACAGATAATCGCATCTGGGCATTACAAACCAGTGGTTGATATAATGAACAACGTCCCACTCCGTCGGGGTATTCAAAGACACGCAATCCCCCTATAACCTATATAGTCACCGAGCCTGACATCCCTTTCCATTAAGTCGCCTCTTACGACAAATCTTAGAGTGCTGTGGACCTACACTCTAACCCGGTGCCTACCAGTTTCTCCTCGTGAAAATGAACTGAAGATTGTTTTTACTTTTGTAATTGATAATTTATTACTAAAACCCTGATACAACTGTCACGTGTCAAGAAAAAACCGTCTAATCTAAAAAAAAAACGGAAGTGTTCAAGAACAGGTAACTAAAGACAGTAGCTGCATGTTGTAAACAGCGACTGCAGTTAACTATTTATAACGAACACGCTTATCACAAACTGACGAATATAAGGAACGTTTTTTTTTGTCCAGGCCATTTGCTGTATAATGAGCTACTGTTAATACAAACTAACATTTGTGGTACCTTTGAGTTAGTTATAACCGTAGTTTACTGTATATGGTATAAAGAATGCAGAATGGCGGTAAATGTACACAAACTCTGAATGGGTGAGTTTGTATTACCTAAGTCAGCAATATTCGATGTACAGGGAATCTCTAGGTAAATAGGATGAACAACGATCCACTTCGTCAAGGTAGCAGGTCAGCCACGTGATCACACAATATTACAATGTCATCATTATTTAGGAAAAAACATGTGGCACTGGGGACCTATATTCTACCCGGGACAGCACCTATGTGGCCTAAAACATTCCGGATTCAGTTTCGAACCGTGAAAATCCAGGGTAGAATACGTCTTCAGCAACCCATGCTTGTCTTAAAAGGCGACTAACGGGATTGGGTGGTCAGGCTCACCGAATTGGTTGATGCATGTTATCGTATCCCAAATGCGAGGATCGATGCTCATGATGCCAATCCCTGGATTGTCTGGTCAGGACTCGACTATTTACAGATAGCCGTCATATAGCTGGAATATTTTAAAGTGTGGCGTTAAACAGACAAATAAAATTTGTCTTGACCCTCCGAAAGAACATCTCTTCATATAACCAACACCTGAATCTCTTCGAGTTCTGCGCCTCTCCGACACTGTGATCTGCATTCAAAACAGATGGGTAACTGCATGATAATATTCATATAGCTATATAACGCACATTCGTGAGTAAAATAAGGATCCCCCTGATGACTACGGAGGTCTCGGGTCAACTGGAATTCAGTGTGAATCCAGTCATTCCGAAACAACTGTTTGTATGTTTGTTGAACCCGAAGGCCTTTCATTTCTTATAAGTTGTCTTAAAAAAGAAATTGCCCGAAAATTCAATGTACGAGTCGGGGAAATAAAATTACCAACTTCAAGATTAGTACTCAACTAATGAATGAAAAACAAACATAGCAAGATACAGAAAAATAATTGTTTTGTTTGATTTTTGTTAGAATATTGATTTTTATACCATGTTTACAACAAATAACAGATTGTTAAAAAATTCATGTTACTTTTGTTCATTTCGTCTAATTGTAAAACAGTAGGACATACTCTTTTTGGTCAAAAGTCATTTTAATTTATTTTCTAATTTCAGTTGTTTTTATGGTCCGTCTCGGAACCAACTAAAACAATATACATATGTATGAGGCCTTATAGATGCATAATATATACATCTAGCAGTTAACGACTTGCCTAATCACACAGAGATGGCGCCCGTGTTTCACAGGGGGCACTATTTACTACGTCTCGATCTTGAATGGAAATAGACACATACCGTGAAACATAATCACTCGAAATCACAAGAGGATGGGAGTTCGTATAACGACAGCAATCTGAAGCTCTGGTGAAAACAAAACCACAACCTTGGATTCGTGTGGCGTAACAGGTGCTCACATCGGCAGTCCTTACACATGTTCCTATGTGCTTTTGTAATACCATTAATCATGTGTGTATAATCCTATATGTGAGATGCAGCGGTAGAAACTAACATTTTTGGTCCAGTAGTCCTTATATGATAATATATAGCAAAACCCTTAAAAATGGCAAATATCTACTAGTCCTTATGATACTTTAACTATTGGGCAGTTTGGCAAGTACTACAGGACTAGTGCCAATTTCTAACTCTGGAGATGAATGTCAGATCTAAACATTACACATTTGGAGACTCGTCATTTTTAGGGGGACTGCTTCACCTTTATAGGAATGTTATCCCAGGTGCAAAGATATTCCTCGGCGAAGGAAATTCTTCACCATGTTTACCTTGGTCTAGACAAGTTGATGCAAATTAGATAAAAATTACGGGTCATAAATGTCAAAGATAGGGAATAATCCGCGCTAAGTTTACATCATATAGTCACTGTACTATAAACATTTATCAGATAACGTGTTACAATTCTTTTTACATCAATAATATTAATGTCTTTCTTGTATCAGAGGCAAGCGATCCTATTTCAAATTAGGCACCTATATGTTTGTCATCAAATGAATTCTAATAGTGTAAGGTTATATTTATAAATAGCCCCGCGAAAAGGGCAAACGCTTAAGCTATGTGGAATTATGTTAAATCCCCTTTCGCTTAAGAAAAATGACACTTTTTTCTTTGATGAGCGAAGAGAAAAAAATATTCAAACACCTTGTAACAGGAATGTATTAATTTGCTCAGTGTAGTCTAACAATACGTATACTCCCTTAAACAACGGATTAGCCTGTAGAACAACCTGCCCTTCCCTGCTACGCGCTTCTCTGTTGACAACAAGTGCCTGACAGTTCTCGCCTGTTTGCGAACGAAAGTGGAAACAGTTTCCCAAACAACTATTTCTATTCGCCAGACAATATAACTATTATTCTGAGGAGCATGTTATTACCAACATATCGAAATAATAAGTGTATATGTGGGCATCTCTTATTTTAAAATTAGTTCCGGGAAAAGTAACAATTCGGGTAATATTACTTGAAATGAACTTGTGGAATGTTAAAATGTTCTCCACCAAGCAGTCTCCGAATTGATTACTGAATCGTCCACTGGAGGTCGCTGTAGCGAAGACGCCGTTTTCATTTATCTATCTACAGGTGTGGTGTTGTGATTTTACTAATTTGGGGAAAGTAAGAAGCTTGTCGGCTTGACGTAAGGTATGGCTGTGTAATAGATGTATCGAAGAAGCTGTTTGCGTAATTTGCAGAGCAGCTACTCGGATGAGTTCCGTGCAAACTTGTTGCTTGGGGACGGCGTCCTTGCAGACAGGCAGTACATTAGCAACATTGAAAAGCTGACAGTTAGCCTGTCTATATACCAGATACTGATTGTGTTATGTGTCAGTCATGTAATCAATGGTATGTTTTTGACAAGTTATACTTTATGTGAAGGGCCTTGATTAATCAAATGTACATGTCAGTGTCTATAGTGCTAGTTGTAGAGAAATGCCATGAATACAAGGGTTGTATCGGTTTGTATACAATTGGCATTCGGTATGAGATCGTTGATATTCACCATTATGTGTTTGAGCATATTGATAGCATCATGCCATTGTCACTGTAATTTCATGTGTTTTTGATATTTTGTATTATTAGAATGTTATGGTAATATCTATGTGTGATTACATTATAATTTAAACGGGTATGCCTCTGAAAAATTACAGAGCCTGATTGTGTACTTTTTTTTCCATTAATTTGCAAAAGATATTATGGTATTTCACCTTGTCATCTGTTTATTTTGACACCCTTTCTGCCAGGTCTGATTCAAATATATCGTTGTCATTGTCAGTCAACATTATCTTCATCCTGATAATGATCAACTTACGAATTATGGTCGTGTGTGTTCATTCATAATCATATTATTTAATGTTAACACTAAGCATTAAATCCTTTAATACATTGTAATGAACATATTGTGGCTATTGATGATACCAAAAATAATTTTTTATGTACACCTTCATTCAGCCCTCTAAGTCGCAACCATTTCGGTTGCCAATACGACTTAAATCTATGATTGGCAGCCTAAATCTACTGTTGGCAACTTGGCTTCCTAAACATATACATGTACAATACAGGTGATATTAATTATTTCTGGTATGAATAATGTTGACTTGCGTAATATTGCACATGTACTTGTTCTGGGGAATTTTGTACCCTGTGGAAATTCCATCTCCATCAATTTAAGCCTTACAAAAAATATCTTATGATTCAGGTTACCCAACTGACCCGATCAAATGCTTCCGATCCTAATGTTTTTTCACCATTAATTAACTTTATTGACATTTGCTCTGACATTTTCGCAATTGCCAGTTTCATGATTGCAATGACATAACCGCACTTATTGTCTGTGTCAGTGAACAGTTTGATGGCTCCATGCATTGGTGCGAGGATTCAGTTACGCTAAACATGCTAAATGATCATGCTGTTTGCAGTGCATTGAGTTTGCAAACTTCTGACATACGTACACCATTTTGCATTACTTGACAACATCCTGTACTTTTCCATCTTTGCACAGCAAAAACACAATTGTTCCACAGAAAGTTGTGAATGAAAACGACAATGACAGTTACGTTTGAATTAATAATAGTGATGGTGGACAGAATTCCAAGCCGATTGATGCAAATGAAAACAGCAAGAAACCGTCCACCCAAGTGACAGTCAAAAGAAAATTTAAGAAAAAGTAACAGCTAACAAAGTATGCGTGGCTGAAATATGATTCCTGAACTAATGCTATGACTTGCACATATTGTTCTACACAACCTGCATATGCTGGCAAGACAAACTTCAAAGTTTGTAGATTTACTTGCCTATACTCATTTACTATTAATACATTATATAAATGACAAAAAGGAAAGAAGAGAAATAGAGAATCATATGTACATTAACGTAAACAATTGCTCACTCAAACCTTGTCATGAACTTCAGGAAGGTCCATTGACATTTCCTTGTGGACTGGCACTTTTACTAGTTTACCAGGATGTGCATTGCAACTCTGTAGCAAATTATTTTTGCACACTAATGAATTTATTTTTTTCTGACAAAGTAACATGATACGTATTGGATCACACAGTTGGTGTATTGTCCCATCCCCTATTAACCATTAGGCTACCTCAGTGTCCCCACTGCCCATACTTAATCAGAAGGCAATGAAGATGATTCATAGTCACTGCTCTGTTAAGTGACAATGAACGTATGAAATCTATGGTTTTGATAGTAATGAAAATTTTGAAGTCAAATACTTTTAAATGCACCTCAAAATGACTGTGGTTTGAAACTTGTTGACTATGACCATGATGACTTATTTTTAAGTTTATAACAGCAGTGTTAGAAGTTGAGGGTGGGGTGGGGGTGTCCTGCGATCCTTAAGGATCCCTGTCTTAGCATTTCAGTATAGGGACAGCACTGAATCTTACTGTATAACCATGATCACTTCATTAGTTATCATGGTTCTGCCATTGACCTGGATCCCATGACTTTATTCTTAATTTCACACCTTGCAACCATGGTAGTATTAACTAGGACTGGGACGGGTAACTCGGGTACTTGGGTCGGGTTGGTACTGAGTAGGACCTGGGTACCCACAAGACTACCCGGACCCATAGTTAGTCACGGGATATATTGTTTAATGACAAAACATATCTATGTTATCTTATGTTTAAACTATAAGTCACTAATTTCCGCAGTTCTTTCTGACTACTACACCCATACATTCTGACTTTTGTATTTTTGGATAAAAATAAAACTTCAGTCAACTTCAGTGTATACACCAGATCAAGTGCAATGATAAAGTGCTCCTGTCACTGGGTTGACTTTATATGTAATCTGCAACTTTTGTTGTAACTTTGTCATATTCACTTTGACAATGATACAATACACTGAATAATTCCGGATGTTAATGGTAATATATATGTCATGACGTTGTTTGTCAGTCAGGAGTGACAATCATGGACAATGCTTCACTCCTCAGGAATGTCTACTATGTCTAATTAGGCTACAGTTCATACTCAGCTGTCTGTGATAAAGGGGGTAATTCTGTGTTTGTGTTAACAGTAAACACTGTCCCAGCTTTTGATCGAGTTTACGTTTAGTACTGCCTTGAACGAGTTGTGTAACATGCATGAATACAGAATGTCATCCTTGATCATGCTTAAGGTATCCTACTCACTAATGCTAAGACACTAGCCAATATGATCAAGCTGTGGCCATCACGTTAGTATTGATGTGGTGTTTGAAAACTTGCCTGCGAACGTGGAAAAGGCAGCCAGCTGTGAAGTGTACTCTTACGAATGTCTGACAGAAGTTGATTGCCTGGTCATAGATTTTAGTTAAAACACATCAAGGATGATTTTAAACTTTGTCTTGAACATGTTGAGCAGTTTTCTAAACAACTTTTTTTTATGATTTAACTGTATATCATGTCAACATGGTCAATATGGTGTTGTTTTTTTTGTTTTTTTTTGGGGGGGGGTACAATGTTATAAAGCAGAGTTAGTGATGATATTATTAATGGTCATATCTCTCACAGTTGTGTCATCATGGTCCTTGTACAGAAACCTAAGTGAGTGAGTGAGTTGGGTGTAACGCCACTTAGAACAGTATTCCAGTTGTATCACTGCTTGTCAGCTTAATGTGGGAGGAAAGCCTGAGTGACGCAGGTCTTGGACGTTTACCACTTCGGTGAAACCCATGAGCAAGGGTATAGTGCTGACAGATCTAGAAACATAATCGGGGCAAACTGGGAATCGAACCCACAATCATAGGTTTCTGGTGTGCCCAAGGGACGCACCTCTGCACAGCGAATCGTGGCGCCTTAGACAACTGGGCCACCTGTGCCCCCACAGAAACCTAAGCCTCTGCTAACATGGTTATGTTAGGAATTTTCATATATACTTCAAAACTAGTTAACTTGTTCAGGTATGAATAATTCACAGTTTGATTACCAGGTAACCATGGTAACATTACTCTCATTGTATATTCTTTGCAAAAATAGATCAGTCATTTTATGAACATTGTAGTTACTGAGAAATAATTCAGTGTCATTCAGAATGTTTAGATATTTACATGATTTTGATTTGCTATAGTGGTGGTATGTGTAAATTTAATGAAAGCATATGATAATCTCTGATGATATGGTGATTATTATACACTGTAGGAGAAAACTGTGAAGAATGTGGGTCTTGTAACTATGCAAGACGTGAAGTAAATACATACATATATTATTAGCCCTGTCAGCTGCAGTCATCGTTTTTGACTGGGTTTAGCATTTTCAGACTTACTTATTTACAGATTTACAAGCACGATGCTCTATACTTGCATTATCATGTTACCTTTTTACTGGAACATGTTGACTGCGTTACCATGGTAGTGCATAAATATTCTCTGGCAGCTGAGACTACTGTTGGTGATCCTTGTGTAAAATGATCCCTCAGATATGTAAACATTGTAAAGGTAAACATAAAGGGGATGAAAGAGGCTGGTCTGCCACGGATGCAAATTGGAACAAACTAGTCGCCATCATATGTCTCATGTTAAAGGTATCCTGAGGGCTAGTAGAATTTCAAGCTTTTTCCGTTGTGTCCTTGTGTTATGTCATTTTTTGGCCTGGTAAATGTTTCATTTTAACATGTTTTAGGTTCAGTGTTCCCCCCAACTTCTATTCAACACCCGACAATTTTCTGTCTGACATATGCTTTTTTCACTGTGTCTGCTTTAATCAATTTTCATGTGTTTCTATTTTAGGGGTCATACCGATAAAGTGCATCTTTTTTCATGTTTGCTGTTTTCCATTGATAAACTCTGTATTGGGTTAGAGAGAAATGCCTTCACCATGTTCACTGTCAGACAACTTGTTTTTTGGCTTGTAATGTCCTGTGACTGGCATGATTTCATTACTTTCGTATTCACTGATGTTGCATCTATGTACACGTTTGATATGGTGAAAGTCTTGTATTTCACAGTAGGAAGAAGTTAGAGGTGTTACTGTGCATGTTGTCAGTATTTCATCTCAGTTTACATCTGTTTTCCAGACTTAGTAGTAAGTAGTACCAGTGTCAATGACATTATATTGCACCAGGAGTTATCCAACTATTACACATTTGCCTGGCATTTTGAAACTGATATTAGATCGTTAATTTACCAGGTTTTCTCATGGGTTTTTTAATTGACACATCATGCTAATGAATTGACCATGTCTGAAGAACAGAACTGGCTCTGTAAATATTTAACATCTGTTTATCTGTTATCATGTTAAGCTTGTTAAGACCAGAGCTTGTTTTCCTTAACATCCAACATCCAGTCATGTGATTAAATAGCCTAATCCTTCTCAGGTTTGTAATTAGCATGGCTGGTATGTGTCCTCTTAGGCGGCCCTTATTCTGTTATGGCCAGTAGGTTAGGATGGACAATTTTGATGAATGCCAGTTATTTGGTTGTATGAAATTAGTTTATATAACCTAGTCTGTGGTCGACAGTACAGCATTCAGTGACCACATCAGGGACCTCCCCGCACATATGTTTAGCAGTGATGTGGACTGTTTGATAATAATACTTGAATGGGTAATATATCTTGACTGATCGCCATGATCACTTCAAGTTTGCTGTCCAGTCGATGACCTTTCCTTATCCGGATATAGATCTGTTCTAGTGCTTGTTTCCTGTCTGTTGATGATAGGGTAAACAGAGCATGCAGAGTGGATTTTAAATATATTTTTCTTTTCTTTTCATTTTTTAACTTTGATGGACATTGGTCAGATGATTTTTCATCAAGCTGGTGATGCTTTCCTCCATTTTTTTTTGTGTAACTATAAACATAAAAATTGTTTTATTTTTATTTTCAATCTGTTATACAAATGACTCCTAAAGTGATGCTAATGTGAGTGTTGGGTTTTTTTTAAACGTAAAAACTGTTTCATTTTTATTTTCAATCTGTTATGCAAATGACTCCCAAAGTGATGCTAATGTGAGTATTTGGGGGGGGGGGGGGGGCTGTTATTTGGGGGGGGGGGGGGGCCAAAATTAGTTCAGGATGGTCGGTCGAAATCCAGTTCCCCCCACATTTTGTTTTATATTTCCTCAAAATGTTAAGTAGGTAGGAACATTTTTTAAGATAGATTTTCAACAGTTTTTAATACAGTATTTTTAATAATTTATATTTGTAGTGACAGTAAATGAGTTGGGTTTTTTTTAATTGTTTTTTATTTTTCTGCTCGGCAGAATGAAAAAGTCATCTACTTTTCATATTTTTATTTTCCACGTTTATATTTTTGGGAGTCTGCGGATTCGTAAACCAAGTTTTATAAAAATCTTTTTTGAAACTAAAAGCATAACATTTGACATACAGGCCTGAGCATTGCATCAACATATTGATGTTACTTGGTGATGGAGTAAACAACAAACAAACAAGCAAACAAGTGCACTCTGTTTGAAGTTTATATAGAAATGTCTATTCTCTTATTAGCTTTTCATGCATATCATGGTTTGATGGAAATATGGAGGCTTTCTTATGAGTGCTTATTGTGGTTAGCATGGTTAGGTAGACACATTTGAAACTATCAAATTCCTATTCTCACTGTTAACATGTTTTTGCAAGTTAATCTATTGAGCACATAGAACCACTGATGCTTCAATAGTACATTCTAAGCCTGGGTTTTTCTTCAAGGAAATCAATTTTCTGATATCAGTGTAATTTGAGTTGCCATTTTGAATTTTCTTTCCTTGGCAAATAATTGCACTACACATGTCACAAAGAATGATAAGTGTGTAGTAATAAGCAACACAGGATATACACGATGTGGTGTCTGAAAAATTAAAGCCAGGATTACTATTGACACATATTTTCACAGAAAATTTCAATCTACTGGAGGTGGTTTGAGTGCATGCTGCAGATTTTATGAGTGTGACACTTGCAGCAGGCTGGGATGAGATTATGTAGTGAAGCAGCCACGGGCTACAGGCAACGTGATGGGCAGATTACTGTACTGCTAGTTCTCCCACTCAGGATATGGATAAAGGTTGCTCATTTAGCAATATGCTAGCTGTTACACTGTGTATTGTATACGGCAAGGGATATTTGCTGGGCAGCTGGTATATTTCAAGTTACGCTTACATGATAACAGCTGGTAGTTGTTGCCTTGTGGTGATTAGCAGCTGGAGGTGGCACAGATGGTCGTTTTTGTAAAAACATGCAGATATTGCAGATATGTGATGATAGAGTGGTTGATCAAATTAATTTGGAATATTGGATTTTGGATAAAATATCCTTTCATCATTGTTGACATATATGCCAGAAAAGATTTTGAAAATTAACATTTATCATGTTTATTACCAATTATAAGGTTTCTTGCACATGATATATTAGTAATCATTATTGTTAATTTATAACTTGATTTAGTATTGTCATGTTTATAGTGTCATAGAATGGAGGGTACTATTAAATTCTTTTCTTTGATAGAACTCTTTGTAGACTTGCATGCAGCAGTGTGCACAAAATTATTATTGAGGTTCACGTAGTTACCATATATTCAATATTACTCCTCATTGAATCTGGCTAGTTGTTTGGCCAGTCACTGTTTTGTACATGTTGTAAGAACACAATACAAGTTGAGTGGCCATGTTATGGTCTATTATGTATTTCATCATGATCGTGTAGTATGAGTAGATTGTTGGCTGCCATAATTATTGTCAGTGCTGGGCTAGACTATTTCACTGAACAGTGCTGAAAGTGAGTGTTATCGCCTTTGGGTATTCTGGGTTGGTCCCCAGCAACCTCATGATGCTGGTCGTAAGATTTGACAAAATGGATCCATGGTACCCTGATCACATGGATTGTTGCTGACAGTATCAATCACTGGATCGTCTTTCCAGACATGCTTATTGAAAGGCTGCCATCAGCATGATCAGATGGCTTTAATACTGCTGAGTGAGCCGTTAAACAACAAACACAACCAGCATGACTAGTGGTTTGTGAAAAATTCTTTACATGCAACTTTCACATCGCAGAGCTACAGATAAGCAGCGTATTTGCGTAAAATACCCCCCCAAAATATTCAAAACCCAATTAAATTAACTTGCGTACAGAAACACATGCATTAAATGAAAAGCTCAAATTATGAAAACAGCTCGCGTAAATACCCAATGAAGCTTTTTCAGCATGCATACAAAGGAGCTAATTTCCGAAACACAATTACGAGCTAATTTTCTTTCCGAGTCAAGCCTATATATTTAGAACAGTTATATGCATCTGAAACATTTCATTTTTTTTTTTTTAAATCTTAAAATGTTCACTAATTTTGGGAAAAACCCAATGGAGTGATGAATAGATCAGTGAAAGAATTTTGGTTACCCAATGAAAAATCTAATAACCCAATTAACATAGAAACCCTAAAGTCCCCAGTTGCTCAAAAAGTTATCTCTCTGCATTGTTTTCCTTCAGTAGTTCAGCTGGTAAAACTCTCTGACCATGTAGCTCCTAATCTTGTTATCATTTGTGTGTGGAAATGAACTTTTAAAGCTCTCATAACACGATAAGGCCCAGCTAATTGTAATGAATGTCAAGAAGTTCTTCTGAAATCAATAATTCAACTAAAAGTAGGTTATGTATATATACACACAGGTACTAATGAATATGCGTGTAGCATTGCACAGCTAGTGAGTGCCACCTGTTCAGTGTGGGAAAACCGTGACATATGATGCAACAGTGAACATGGTGGTAGCAGCTGATACAGGCCTCCAGTACAACATCCATAACCCACTCACAATGAATCATGTTGCATTGTGCAATACGGACAGATCACTTTGATGAGCTTTGTTGAGTCACTGACAGTAATTACTTATTAGCAGTTTAACCATGTTAATGTCCATGGTCACATGATATATGGCTTATGTGTATTTATGTTTTATTGTAGATATTACCTGGTAATATAAACAGGGTCAACATGGTCAGCGTTAGAATTTAGTTGAAAAGCTTTGCCTATTTTTGCAAAGGCTTCTAACATATCTAAAAGCTTAACCCTAATATCTAAACCCAGAGAAGCCTAAAACATGACAAGGCTGGATCTTTAATTATCCTGTTACTTATCATGCTTGTGGTGTCTCTCAAATGTCACTTTCTTTTCTTTCCATTTCATGTACATAATCATAATGTGAACGGTCATGATATCAATCACAGGATTGTCTGGTTCAGATACAATTATTGGATGTCATGTTGCTGCAATATTGCTGAGTGTGGTGTTAAACAACATACAAACAACTTTATAGCATGATATGACGGATGTATTGGGGTTTGGCTAGTGAATCATAGGTAGATTCTGTACATGATGTAGATAACATAAGTTTTCTTAATTATTTTTCTTTTGTGTTTTTTCCACTAAAACCAATAGAGCAGTATTCACATTGAAAAATTATGTTTTTGTCATTTGCCCTCAATTTTCATGTTTAACCATGTATACTCCCACAATCTGTATGTTCTAGACTGTGTATTATGTAGGTAATGTTCTGGTTACATACAAGTACTATTTGAAGCATGTGGATACTATTTATTTTAACAATTTAAGTTCCTTCGTCATGATAAATTGCAACCATAAGCTCTTTATTTGTTTTTATTGAATACATTTCACATCAGGTTTAGGTCACTGACAGTATGATGGATGATTTATCAATAGACATTGTAAAGATCAGGAGTTAAATACCTGTTTCCTAGCATTCATTTCTGATTTGTCTAAAACTTTAGCTCCAAGCAATTCAGTCCTGTGGCATCATTTATAAAAAAAACAAGTATAGCTTGTGTCTGTTACTAGTGTTAGTGTTACATTGCAAAACTGTTATGCCAGATACAGTGGTTTGATGTATGAATTCAGTTTTAGTTTTAGGAACAGGTGATAAAAGAGAGAAAGGTACCTATAAATTATCATGATTATGTTTGCTTCATGTCTCCACATTCAATCAACAATGAATCTACACCTCTCTATGATCTCACTTAGTTCAGTTTCTGACTCCACTGAGGCATAGTGGAGCTGTCTGCTACTGTTGAACAATGACAGGCCACGATGGTATCTTTTAAATAAGAAATAGAATGTAGATGGGAAATTGTTCACAGTTGACAAAAGATCTATGTTCTGTGATCGATAGTTCACCTTCCAGTGATGCAAGAATCATGTCCAAACTTGCAGTCTTCAACTGAGTACCTGGTTCCAAAAAGATTGCGTTCAACATGTTCAACTGAGTATGTACACCAAATCCTTCGGCTTGTGTTCAAAGCTTTAATCCCTTGGTTAGTTAAAAGAAGGGCTGTGACCCAAGTTATCTTAAAACTGGTTCGTTTATTATTGATTACCTATCAGGAGTTCTGTTTGACCGACATATTTGCAGTCAAGTGGGATATTGACCTACATTTGAACATGTCTGATCACTGTGCATTGGATGACTTCCAGCATCTGCTAGTTGCATTTGTAGTCACGCCCCACTGGTGATATGCACCCAGCTGGGAGAGCACTGCTGGCTTCTGATTCCTTTCTTCATCTTTCTGAGAGTAGGACTCCTGGAGTGTTCTTGAATACTTCTCATAAAAAGCATGTACCCCGGTATTATTTTGTTCCAAATAACCCACAAATCATTGAGAAGGTGTTTCAGCTAAAAATATCAGTCTAAATATGGTTTGGAGGTATTTGAGTGCTGGGAAATATAATCGTGACTAGATATATTGGACTGGAAAGTGTCCTAGTGAATTATACACATGGCTGGTGTACATTGTACTTTGCATTCTTGCATAATGGATGCATTTGTGGCTCATCTGCTATAGTCCTGGCTGTTTTATTGATTCTGATTCAGTGTTGCCAGGAAAAGCAGTTAAGTTCCTTTTCATCCATGTTATTAATGATACTGGGGGTGAATGCATTGTACTGAGTCAACATAGGCGTTAGACATGATGGTCTTGATGGAGTCTTACAGAGTCTTGCTTAATTCCGTTGGATACAGTCACACGACCCATATTGATTACCATGATTACACAGTGTCCTACAGGACAAAACATTCATTATGTCATATGTTATACACAACTCTGACTACACAGTTATTACTTTGATGGTAGACATAATTGAATGCATGAAAAAATGTTCCTGATGCAGTCAAAGACTTAATGATTAAGCAGTTCATGCTTCAGGCATGGGACTTGTTTTAGACTAGCATTAGACTTTGTTTTTTTCCGAACCAGAAGTGGTATCATTAAGACTGAAGTTCCTATAGGCTCTTGAGATGCATGTTGAGGTTGCAAACAACAGCCGTCTAGTTTATTCTAGGTGTGTGATAAATGATAAGGGGTGTGTCATGTCACGGTTCAGCATGTTCATTGGTAAGAATATGAAAATACTGGTTAACAGTTTGGGGAGTGAGTAGACAAATAAGACAATTGTTTTTTATTCTGTTTTTGCCTGTCCTTGTTATGGTAAATGATTTGGTGATACCAGGTCTGTGAACATGGTGAGTCATGAAATAGAGTGATAGATGATAGACATCAGCAGGAGAGGGTTGAGAAATACACATAGCCAGAGGAGATGTCATCAGTTAAGTGCATGATCATGATAATAGGTGTCAGGAGAAACAATTGGTCTTTCCAGATTCACTTATTTTGGGACTAGTAACCGTTGCCATGATGGAATTAGAATGTATTGGCAGGATTGGAGAGAGTGTTATTTTTTATTTACACTTCTTAAATATCTTGAGTGTGTTCAGCATATTTTCAGCCCAGGTAATCATGGCCATTCTTTGTTTTATTATGTACTTCATATTTCAGGGATTTATGAAGTGTCTTTAGAAAGCAAATTTGGAAACAATCCATATTTTGTTCAAAATTGGAATCAGGCCTTGAAATTCTAGCCTAGTTTGGCAAGGATGGAATCTGGTCAGTTAACGCCCTTGCCTCTGGAAGATGGATTATCCATGATTAACATGTATAACTATGCAGTATACTTTAACATGAAATTGCAACTATTTAGTTCTTTATTTAGGAATTTTTACTGACATTTGCTGCAGATTTGGGGACAAATATCGGCCTTGAAGCAGATAAATCACTGTGTATAAAAAATAATGACCCTTTTTGTACACATGGGCAGGAATCATTTGAGGATCCATAGATTTTGTGTTTCTTTTATGGGAGAAACATTTCCAGGCAAAGGGTTTATGACTGCACCAGCTGAGCCAGCAGCAGCTGACGAACTGATATTGACTATCGTCAATCATGTGTCAATATCAGTGTTGTCCATGTTGCACTGCTGGTGTTGACTTCCAGTGCCGGATCAGACACTGGTGGAATGTTGTGTGATGTTATCATGCTTTCAAACATTCAACAGGATCGTTGATTGCAATTGTAACTAAATTATTAGGTTGTTGATTGAGGAAATGATAAACAGTTTACAACTGATTGTTGTGTTTTTTGTGTTTTGTTGTGTGTTTGGATGCTCAAAATGAAAGAGGACTTATGGATTGCAAGAGAGAGTATTTTCCCGCAGATCTGATAGTTTGTCATGCCATTGGAGATCTATAACTTTCTCATCATATGTCACAATGTTTGAAATTTCATTAAATTAAGAATATCATAATAAATCTATTTGAAAACAGCAGTCCTGTTGAAAAGTAGGATCATTTCCTTGGGAACGTCTTGAAACGAAACAATGTATAAACATGATAAAAGCCTTAAATTTGGTTAACTGGGATAGAGAACTTTAAGCATAGTAAATTATTTTAAGCCTATCTACACAGTGTTTTGTGTGAAATGGTATGTGTAGTGTATCATATTGCAATCAGTGCATCCTTTTCAAAGCTCCTAACCATGCTAAATGTGGTCATACCTCATCATGCTCATCTGCGTTATGACCTGTGACGTTTAGGAAGATGTCATGCAATGGGATGGAATTGGCTTCGTAGCATGTCATATGTTGACTTCTAATTTTCAATGATAAATAATATCAAGAGGAGTAGGTGGAGAATTTTTGTCATGTTATGCTTATGATATTGTGTAGTTAAACCATTCTTGTGTCGAAATTAAAGAACCACGCTACAGAATATGTATTTACTAGAACAGCCAATCGAGAGGGTGTAGTTGCTGGTAATATCAACAATGAAATTCCACTGGAACTTCAGTGGAAGTAACACCTTTGTAACCATGTCAACTCTCGCTTAAGTAATACATGAGCTCATGTTGAATGAAATTTTGAATAAAGTTTATAAATATGCTACAAACATAAGTCCAGATAAACAACGAACATGTTTTTATAACCATATATCATCAACAGTGTAATGATAGGACAAAATTGTCTAAATAGACTTCAGTTCGGATTTATTAATTGACATTTCCGGTGTTGCATGCTCGCAGTGATCAGCTGGTAATGTTTTATGTGATGTAGAAAAGACATCATGTTATTGCAAAACTTGAGTTTACAAAAAATGTTCATAAATTTAGGGAGCCAAGCGTTACCTCGCTCTATATTGAAGGGCGCAATAGCGAGGGATCACTTTACTGAACATGAATAAATAAGACAAATGGGTCAGTTGCATTCTTTTATTACAGAAAAAATCCATGGAGGACAGGTGTATCTCTGATTGTCAGTTCTGTAAATGTAACATTTTACTGAATTTATCAGCTTGATTTTGGGCAGGTGCATTTTAAAATAGTCATACTTGCCCTTGGTCAAGTAACATTTTTCATAAATTTCAACAATGATACAACCAGGCAATTAAAAGGTATGACAATGTTTGTTTAGATCAGACATTGGGGAACCACATTCACTGAACATTTTATGTAAAAAAAACAGTCAGACTTGGTGATTTGTTTGATGCATGTCATCGTATCCCAATTGCGTAATTCAATGCTCATGATTTTTATCACTGGATTGTCTTGTCCAGAGTCGAATATTGGAATAATGGCTGCAGCATTTAACAACAAACAAAATATGATAAATATTCTTTTGCTGATGACTTTAACAATAAAACTAAACTGCAGGGTTAAAAATTTACACTGGCCTGCTAACTCGGCACTAGCACAAATTCCTGCGGGCTTGTACAAAATTCCCAATTTCCCCATTGTTTTAACATTCCTAGGGCAATTCATCTTTACCTGGCCTAGTAAAACTTTTAGGTCTAGTTCTAACCCTGAACTATAATGCATGTTGTGTTCAATGACATGTGTTGCCCCCACAAGACGTAAATCAATATTCTGAAATGTCAAAGTAATCATTATGATACGGTGGTTGAGTATGGCTGTTAGTACTGCATATATAATAATGTTCATTCCTGGCTTGACCAATGTTATTGCATGGGCATTTCTGAGATTCTGATCAATGTCATCAATGATAAATAAACCCACTCCTGCAAATTCATTGCTACATCTTTTTTCTTCTTTCGGGATAATAAAACATGATAAAACATGTCATACATTTTGTGTCTGATTTGAGTCAGACCCGTGAATGAACTTTTACACAAATCAATTCATACAGCATGTCCAGTGTTCTCAGATGAATATTGTGACCTGATTCTGCAGCACTAGTTGAAGGTTGACCTATTGTGGGGATGGTGAGAGAAGATCTTTGGTTTATTAATCTCTTTTGATGACTCTCACTTCCAGAGCTGTTACATTTTTGGTTGGTGGCGAAATCGGAACCTCAGTTTATATTTGATGCCTTAATTGTTAATGTCTCTACTGTTTGCAGCTGTATTAACATGGTTATAATATGACCAGACACACATGGAGTCTTGAATGATAGGGGGGGCACGGGTGGCCCAGTCATCTAAGGTGCCGCGATTTGCTGTGCAGAGTTGCGTCACTTGGCCATGCCAGAAACCTATGATTGTGGGTTCAATTCCCAGTTTGCCCCGATTATGTTTCTAGATCTGTCAGCACTATACCCTTGCTCATTGGTTTCACCGAAGTGGTAAACGTCTGAGACCTGCATCACTTCGGGCTTTCCTCCCACATTAAGCTGACAAGCGGTGATATAACTGGAATACTGTTAAAAGCGGCGTTAAACCCAACTCACTCACTCACTCACTCACTCACTCACTCACTTGAATGATAGCATGTCAAGCTACTCACTTAACTCATTCACTCACACGGCTTCACTGTTGTTTCAGAATACTGCCACTGAATCATGGGCTGCGGAGACTGTCTAGCCGGCTGTGCCAGAGTGTTACTCATTGTCTTTAACTTCATCTTCTGGGTAAGTCATTGCCCTGTGTTGGGCAGGAATTTGTATGTTAAGAGATATATATCATTTCAAGGCTTGATGGAAGCCTGTGTATTTAAGGGTGGGTTATGTCTATGACTTTCTGTGTTCACAAATACTTTCCAGTGTGTATTCAACCCCCTGACAAGTCAGATGTTGCCATAACTACACATGCTAATATCTGACATTGTTCAATATGTTCAAAGGAAATATGCACAAATGTTTCTTTATTTTGTCAGAACAAGAATAATGAGATACTGTAATTTATCATCCAAAACTGGCTCCCATAGGAGATATGGATATCTAGATTTTGTTACTTGCCCGTGAAGAGATCACTTGTTTAATAAACATACAGCTGTATTACACTGTGTGTAGTTCCAAAGCATGTGCTAATATACTGTGGGAACAAGTTTCACGAACAAATATTGAAAACTCTCAACATCCCTGGGCTTATTCAACGACATTGCGTATAGAGATGATAGATCACTAAAAGATGCTTATGCACCCTCGATGACCCAGGCAACGCTGTTGCTAGGCTGACATCACATGGCATTGTTCCGCCGGAGGATCTTGCAACACCAATTCACAAATTACGTCATCAGGTCATAGGGTATTGTGACGTGATTGTAAACATGGTGCAGGACCCCGTTCCACAACGCGATCATAGCATCATGACAATTGTACGCCTAGGTTTATGGGAGTTATTGACAACCTTAGCACTACGATAACTTTCTGGAAGGAATCCTGAATTCTAGAGGTAGGCGGTTGCATGGTATTAAATTAATATGTGTCAACTTTTGACGAGTTTGAAGTATTGTTTTGTTAAACTCAATTGGATTATGCTGTGAATCGTGAAGATGTCTGCCTTTATTCACACACTGCATTGAAATTATTAAAAAAAAGTTTTAAACGGCAAGTAATAAATAAAAGTAATAATGCAACTCTTGAATAGTTCTGGTATTTGACGAGCGAAAACTCATCAGATACCAGAACTATTCACTCGTTTCATAAAATTGGTATTACACAGGACTCTTCTACTGAAGCTGTAAGCAGTACTTTTTGCACTTAAGACACTGCTTTTTACTATATCTACAATAATTAATCAATTAAAAAGTTGGACAAATGATGTTGGATGATAAATCTCACCCTCGTGTCTTTTTATATCAAATATATCAACACAAGTTGCTAAAAGTGGAAAAACTCCAAGGTTTTTAGAAATTAAGATTGTCATCCATATCATCGATCTATATGATCCTGCATAGTAGCTTTCAGTATATGTTGTTTTCTGCTCCTCAGCTGTCTGGGGCAGCCATCTTGGGTATTGGGATTTGGTTCCTCGTTGACCCCAACATCCAGTCGTACCTGGATGTCATCCAGGTCAAAGGTGAAGGCGAGCTACTTAAATATGCAGCATATATCTTCATCGCATTCGGTGCTTTCGTCTTTGCTGTTGGATTCTGTGGATGCTGTGGGGCCATCAGAAACAGCCAGTGTCTGCTTGGCTTTGTAAGTTTGAAAAGTTCCTTCTTTGAACTTATTCACTCAGGGAGGAAGTACAGTAAACTACGGTTATAACGAACACGCTTATAACGAACTGACGGATATAACGAACTTACTTTTTGGTCCCGACTATTTGCTGTATATATGCTTATAACGAACTACGGTTATAACGAACTAAAATTAGTAGTCCCTTTGAGTTCGTTATAACCGTACTTTACTGTACTTTCAACTCTGTTGTTTTTTTCACCAAAACTTTATTCTAATAAGAGCTCCCTATTTTTAATTTTTAGAGCGCCCTGGGCGCTTATTAGGTCAAATACAGTATATTCAGAGAAATCTTGGTAGCTCAAACTCACTTTCCCATGTTATGTAAATATGTCTTTTCTGACTGTGGAACAAGAGAAAAAAATAGTTGAAAAAATTACCTGTCTTCTTTTAACATGTTTGTAAAGATGAGAATAAAGACATCATGCAGGGAGTTGAAGCCTGATGTCAGTGTGTTTGTTGTTTCAGTACATCTTCTTCCTGGTGGTCGTGTTTGCTGGTGAGCTAGCTGCTGGTATCCTGGTGGCTCTCTACAGAGGAGATGTGAGTTGGCATCACACATTTTCCCTGCTTATATGTTCAACTGTACTCAGAACTTGTTCTTGAAATCATTTGTGTCTATGGCTAAAACCTGGGCTGACCTCTTGCACACTGAATCCAAACAACAATCTGGAAGTACGATATCACTGCTCATTTTGGGTATGGCCATTTCACAGAACCCTGACTTGTCTCAACAAAACAATTTGCTCAAGTGACTCAAATATATGCGTCATCATGTAATGGGGGGCACGGGTGGCCCAGTCGTCTAAGGCACTGCGATTCGCTGTGCAGAGTTGCGTCCCTTGGGCACGCCAGAAACCTATGATTGTGGGTTGGAATCCCGGTTCGCCCCGATTATGTTTCTAGGTTTGTCAGCACCATACCCGTGCTCGTGGGTTTCACCGAAGTGGTAAATGTCTGAGACCTGCATCACTTGGGGCTTTCCTCCCACATTAAGCTGACACGCCATGATATAACTGTAGTACTGTTAAAAGCGGCGCTAAACCCAACTCACTCACTCACTCATCATGTAATGTCGACAACATTGTTTTTTTCCTATTACACAATGACTTCTATGTGAGGCTGAGAACTTGTCAATCAACCCTTGCAAATACTTAGAAGAGACAGGAAATGTTTGTGGAAAGAGAGGGAGAGAGAGGGAAAAAGTTGTTTGAAGGGGGAGAGAAATGCATTGGTTACTACTGTACCAACAGCAAACAAAATAAAATGTTTGTGTGATGCCTTACAGTTATTATGGATGGGTATTTCCTTGTTTGAATTGAAACTTGGCCTCAATTTTCTGTGCAGAGTTACGTCCTTTGGGCACGCAAAAAAACCTGTGATTGTGGGTTCGAATCCCAATGTTTCTAGGTTTGTCAGTACCATAATCATGCTTGTGGGTTTCACCAGAGTGGTAAATGTCTTGAAACCTGCATCACTTTGGGCTGGAATACTGTTCAATATGGTGTTAGAACCAACTCACTCATGCACTTTAGGACCAGTGAAACCCTGGTTGATGTGCTGCACATGTCTGTTGGTTCATGTGAAGTAGACCATTAGGACTATAGCAGTGAACTGGAGACCAATGGAATGGACTAAATGACTTTGCATCTGGACAAGGAAGAATAATAATGAAGTCAAGTAGAGATACTTTATTCTCATCACTATGGTTGGCTGAAATATAGCAGATGTCACATTAAATGTTAAGTTACTCACACTCAATAGCTTTGTATTGTGTATAAGTGGGACTTGTTACCACTGGGATGTGGATCACTGGGATGTGGATCACTGGAAGCCATATCTTTCCTGGTTATGACCTTTTTCAGTAAGAGGACCGTGTGGATCACTCTTCACAATATCAATCACTGGATTGTCTGGTGCAGACTCAATTATTTACAGGACACTGTGATATAGCTAGAATATTGCTGAGTGATTAAACAACAACAAATAAATTAATTCAGTAACTTGTTTATAGCAACCTTCCCAGTAGGGGAAGAAGGCACCCTACAGCTTCAGGGAAAGTTGGCAGAAAATATATGTTCTTACAGGATACGATTGCGTTAAAGTGTTAAATGAGCATTCTAAACTTTCCCTTTTTTATGAGGTTGTGTCATGAATATACATGCAATGTATTTTGATTGACACATTTTCATAATTGAAATTGTGAATAATAAATACAATATTCAGGTAAGTTCACATATTCCACTTGAAGATACTGAACCATATAGTTTTTCTTGTAGCTGGAAACCAAGCTAGAAGCGGAACTGAACAGGAAAATCAAGGAAGAATATGATTTCGCCAACAGGTCTTCAGTTGGAGATGCAATTGACAAGGTGCAGATAGAGGTAAGCCTGTCATTCTATCAGCTTTGTCCTCATCCGAGGTAGAATAGCTCTTCAGCAACCCATGCTTGCCGTAAAAGCAACTATGCTTGTCAGAAGAGGTGACAAACAGGATTGGGTGGTCAGGCTCGCTGACTTGGTTGATGCATGTCATTGTATCCTAATTGCGTGGACCGATGCTCATGATGTCAATCACTGGATTGTCTGGTCCAGACTCGATTATTTACAGACTGCCAACACATAGCTGGAACATTGCTGAGTGCGGCGTTAAACAACAAACAAACATGATTAAAACTGAATCTAAAACTATAACTGACGACTATAAATGTAAATATGTATTGTAGCACTGGTGTTTTACACGGCAACTGGTAATGAAATACACTCGTTCATTGAACAACTAACTGGTAAGACTGCCTGCATGGTCTAGTGGATAGAACATCTGCCCATAGAGCAGAAAGTTGTTGGCTCTATCTCCGGCCATGCAAACCAAAACATGTTAAAAGATGGTGCTTGTTGTTACCCTGCCTGGCGCTCAGCATTAAGTGGATAAAACAAGGACTGGTCGGCTCGAGTATACTGTTTCTGAGTGGGTACCCATTGTAAACTGGCAATGTTTCTCTGGATTAGCACTAAGAAATGACATTAGTGCAGACTAGTACAATCACACGCACTCACACACCTGTTGCTATGTCAGTGCAATAATCTTGAACAAGACATTGAACCCTGTTTTTCCTAACCCCTACTTCTACTCCTACCAGTAAACATGTTAATTTCAGCTATGTCATATTGAGTACAATTGTGCCTGGTTTTCTAGATTCTTGTTGCTTTAGATCCTAGTGGAGGGCTGACAATGTTACTGGGTGGGGGACACAGGTGATGCCGTCGTCTAAGGCACCATAATTCAATGTGCAGGATTTGTGCCACTGGTGTGCCATGATCCTGTGATGCTGTGTTCAAATTCCAGATTTGCCCACGTTTTTAGGTTTGTCAGGACCATACCCATCTTTGTAGGTTTCACCAAACTTGACCCTCATCACTTCAGGTTTTAGTCTCCTCTTACGACAAGTATAGTCGCCTTTTACGGTAAGCATGGCTTGCTGAAGATCTATCTAGAATGCTGACAGCAACTCTAAAATCAGATGACCTTTTTGTTGTCTTCACTGCTATGTTTTTGTTTCAGCTTGTGTGTTGTGGTGGAACAAACTCATCGGATTATGTTAACAGCAAATGGAGCATCACTACAAAGGTAAGTATTTGAGAACCATCATTAAATATCCTTTATATAAACTATGTTGGATGGGTATTATTATGATGACCCTTATTCACATAAGATGGTCAACCAGTCTTCAGTCCTTGGGATAATATGAACTTGAGCATTTTGAGATGAACATGTTATTCTTCTACCACTAGGACAATGTAGTAGTGTAACGGTATAATCATCTATCAGTGTCTTGCAATTGTTTGGTCTATGATTGTACTATATGGACAGGAATGAAAATTGATATTGCCAATAATATGCATAAGAATCGATAGTTTTAATTGTTGCAAATAGTTACAAATAAAAACAATTTTGCTTCAGAAAACTTTTTAACGGTCAAATTTCAAACCTGTCGTTTGTTGATAGCAAGGATTACGCCAACTTTCAATTAGAGTTACTTCTCTTTGGAAGGGTGAAAAAAGGCAAACTTTGAGGTTGGGGGAATTACTTTATTAATTTGTGTTACATTGATTAATATAATTATCAAGAGTTAAAGTTGGTTTAATACCATCTACAACCAAGGAAATTCAGAATTCTTTTCTTTTCCCACCAACAAAAACCTGCATTAGGACACATTTGAACTGATGACCACATAACCACTAAAGAAGGTATTTTTTGAAACCACACATTTCCCAAACACTAGGCAATTCCAAATGCTGATAATTAATATTGTGAAAATATACTTTGTATTTCCCCGAAAATAGAATTTATTTGTGTACTAACATAAAGATCACTCAGTGTTTGAAATTAAGGGATGAGGGTCTGGGGTGGTTCTAGCAGAGACCATATACCGATATATGGTCTCTGGTTCTAGGAATCTGTTCCTAAGTTATTTGAATCGAGGCACCTGCTACATTTTCACCTTTAAGCATTATGGTTATGGGAAATTGTTTGTCCAATGTGAGGTACCGGTACTTATTTTTTAGTTAAAACAGCGTTAGTACTTCAGACCATTTGTAGACTAAGGTGACTAAGGTGTTGGTCATTTTATATTTGAGCAAGAATACAGAATACTGAATACCTTTGGCTGTATTGGTAAAGAATGTGTAGCTCCTTCCTTAGCCTTGCTAAAATAACAGGGGTACCCACCAAAGCAATGAAAAAAAATTTGTGGAAATGTGGCCATCATGGATGTAACTGGTGAGATTGCCGCACGCAATTATGGAACTTCTATTTTCAAGTAATGTTTCCATGTTAATGCCCAATAGATGTTTGTGAATTGCTTTGATATTAAATTTTGAGGTTAAATCATATTAAACCCTACAAATGCATCCATAGTAATTTCTTTCTGCATATTTTGAGTTTCAGCACCCTTTTCTAAAACTAGTCATGCTGCTGCATGCCATAACAAACATGGCAGATAGGTGTCTGGTATTCTGTAGATGTATTGTGTGATGTTGCTTTCAGCTTGTCTACCCTGAATCCTGCTGCACCAGGGGTGTTAACGACGAGGTGGTCGACAAGACTCAATGTCAGGCAGGGGCAAGCTCCTACAATAAAAGGGTTGGTACTTCATGTAGTGCATTGGAAAATGCATAAGAACCTTGAGAACTGATGCACAATGCTATTTGAGAGTAACTCATATTCTGGATCCTCTAAAACGTTGGTGATAAGAAATATATGATTAATTTGGGTTTTAATGCCAAAATCATTTCAACCCTTCTCAACCATGTGAACATCCAAACTACCATCCTTTTTGTTAAAGATATCCCGGCATACATAGAGGATATTTCATGTGTTGAGTGTAATATCATGTTTCTCTCATTGAGTGAGGGGGGGGGGGGGAGAAGATATTTTCACGAGTGGTGTAGCCATGAGTTAAAATATACGGAATTGCAAAAGAAACATCACCATGGATAGATATATGAGAAACTTTATTTGTCCGAACACTGTGAACATGCTTTGAGACATTTTAAAAAGATGAAACTTGGCAAAACTGAACATCAAGGTTGAAAATAAAGTGTCAAATGTTCTTAAAGTGAAACACAACACTAGTCTCTGAGAAAATGGCATCAAAAGTCAGTATCTCATGTGTCCGCCATGTGCATTGATAACTGTCGTGCAAGGTCGATACATGGAATGGATTAGGCGGTTGATGAAGGCCATAGGCACTTGAGCCCACAGTCTGAGGAACGCCTGATGCAGTTCAGCTGCAGTTGTCGGCCTTGGTCGGACATCATTCAGCTGCCTTTGAATCTTGTCCCACAAGTGCTCAATGGGATTTAAATTGGGATCGAGGACAGGCCATTGCATGGTTCTGATGCCATTCTTCTGGAGGAAGTCTCTTGTTGCTCTCGCAGTGTGGGCACGGGCGTTATCATGCTGAAACTCGTGGTTGCGGCGACGTGCCAAATGAGGCATGGCGTGTGGTCTCAAGACTTGATCAATGTACCGAGCTGCTGTGACACCATTTCCTCTCCCTGGACCGATGTTCAGGAAGACCACAGGGCCGACCTTCTGTGCAAGACCAATTCCAGCGGAAGGTTCGGGGTTCGATCCGTGTCATACCAAAAGACGTTAAAAGATGATACTTGTTGTTACACTGTCTTGCGCTTGGCATTAAGGGGCTAAAACAAGGACTGGTTGGCTTGGAGTCAGTATACTGTGTCTGAGTGGGGTATTCATGTTAAACTGCGACATGGTATCTCAGTGTGCTAGCACTATAAATCGGCCTCAGTCCGGTCTAGTACAAGCAGCCACCCACACATACATGTGCATGCACGTCGGAATATAAGTACAATAATCTTAGACGCAATGTTAAACACCATTTCACCTCACCATACTGCTATAGTTAATCTGTCATTCCATGACTGATTAACTATAGTAATATGAAAAATATGTTCTTTAACTTCTTATGAGTAGTATTTTTAAGACATCCTACTATTATTTGTGTACAGGGATGCAAGGCCAAGCTGATTGAATGGATGCAACAACACAGCACCATCATCATTGGTGTCGGATGTGGCATTGCTGGAATACAGGTAACATTACGCACACAAATATTCTAAATCAACTAATTATGTGGCAGGTTTATGCAGAATTATGTTGGTCTTTGAATAGAAACTTAAGTTCTTTCTGCCAAAAGTATCAATAATGCTCTATGCTGGGATTCCAAGTCAAAATAGGTCCCCACTACCGAATGCTTGTACTCGCCAACTATAAAGGGAATCTTGTGGTTCTTCTCTGTGACTTCAATGACTGTGTCGTGCCATGATGGTGTGGATTGTTTGCTCTTTCTTTCAAGACCCGTGAATATTCCGGGGTAGAATAGGTCTTCAGCAATCCATACTTGCCGTAAAAGGCGACTATGCTTGTCGTAAAAGGCGATTTACGGGATCGGGTGGTCAGGCTCTCTAACTTGGTTGATACATGTCATCGATCCCAAATGCGTGGATCGATGCTCATGATTTTAATCACTCGATTGTCTGGTCCAGACTCGATTATTTACAGACTGCAGTCATATAGCTGGAATATTGCTGAGTGCGGCGTTAAACAACAAACCAACCAAACCAACTTTCTTTCAATAACTGCTTTGCATTGTCCAGATGTAGATGTTGCACAATTTTACTCTCTTGGGGTATGATTCTTTTCATTATACATGTATTCATGTGTGGCAGATTAGATCCACAGTTCCATGTTTAGGATGACTAAGATAGGCATCAGGTCACTGATGCTACTGAATGGTGTTCTTTATGTGTGATGCCAAGGCAAGACTACACTTCCTATGTGGCCTGGCTGTTATCCTTCAAAGTATTGTTTGTGTCTTCCTGAATATTGTTTTCCTTACCTTAGACATGGAGGAAATTAATAATATATATTACTTGAATGAACTTTACAATTCTTCCATATTGCTATAGTTAATCTGTCATGGTGGCATGTGGTCCTGAGCACAGCGCACAGGTCACAAGTCAGGTGAAGATAAGCAAAGTCGGTCTCGGAGAGTAGTTGGATGGATCACCGCTTTGGGCAGTGTGGCTCCTAAGAGTTTCTAGGACTTTGATCCTGCCCCACACTGAAGCACATGTAGCACATGTGGTGTCTCCTTAGGAAGTGACTTTGTTCAAAATGTGCCTCTGTTCACTAAGCAGAAAAATGGGTACCCTTTTGGATGAGATGGAAATATGACTTTTGACCTTCTTCTTCTAGCGCCTGACAAGGCAGCTGGGGTTATGGAATGAAAACTGATCCTTTGCCCCGGGGAATAATGTTTGCGCTTTGTGCTTGCACTGCAATATACGTACCCTACATTTTTATGACAGATTAACTGTAGCAATGTGAAAAGTTCAGGTGCTCTTTAAATTCTTTTGGTAGTATATTTGATTAACAGTGAACAGCAAGTGGTAAGATTAATTGACAAGTTGGATACATTTGGTGAAAGTATTTATGTCACATAAGTTTGTATCTTCAGTTCAAAAGACATAGTGATTTACCTGTTCTGTAGGTTATATATACTTCCATATGTTGTCCTTACAGATCATTGGCCTGGTGTTTGCCATCGCACTGTGCAGACAGATCCGCACAGAAGAGAAGTGCTAAATGTCTGTATTAGACTTCACAGTGCAAATCAGCATTGGAGTTGGACAGAGGATTATATCTTTGAGGACACCAGTGAACGACAGTAGAAAATGCCTTAGTAGACAAAACATAGCAAGAAACATAGTGCTCGGCCTGTGACAAGTCAGACATGGAAAGGCCTCACCTCTTTTGTCATAGATTGTAGTTACAGAAAAATGGCATCTGTACATTTTCCATGACAGCTGTTAGAGATTTTTGCAGGTAGAGTCCATTACCTTCAATTAGGACATCACCTATTGTTGTAAGCTTATATTCCGATATTCTTTTTCTGATTTCTGCTTAGCTTGGACTGTTTTGTATGTGTAATTGTTTTGTTTTTTTGTAATTGAAGTCAACATTTACATCTTAACAATATTTCTGTGGCTCAGGTTTATAAAATTGAGTGGTTGCTGTGGTATTTTAGTGAAACTAGGAAAATGATTTAACAACTATTGGATATGATGGAACTAAAAGGCACTGACTGACCAATTTGAATGTAGGGATTTTGGATTTGTTAGGGTTTAAGATGTCCAAGCTATGCAGAGACTATTTCTCTCATCCATTGACTAATCAAGAGAACTGTTTTATTTGTATATTACAGTGGTGTTATTTATATCGATGGTGAATATATAGTGGTGTCTCATTCCATTCCTCAAAATATCCTGACCTCAGTAAACTTACCAAATGCATTCTTTTTCAATTTTATCAATTGATAATTTATGCACTTTGTGTTGTTGGTGCAATTTTCATATGGTTGTTATTTTCCTGCACAAAATGAACTCTCTGAAAGAGACTTTTGCGTAACTGTTATTACTTTCATGATAAACATGCAGTTAAATGGTATTTGGGAATCTAGAGGAATTCACTCACCTAAATACTTCAGCAATTTATCCAGAGACATGGTAGAACTCTATGTGAATCTAGTCCTTCATCTCAGTGTGTACATGTTACCATGGTAACTAGTCCATTTGAAGACAGGCCGTATTCTTGCTGCTGATTGTATTTAATGCTACATTGGTGTTTTTTCTGTACCTAATGACATGTTATTCTGTGACTATCCTAGTTTGCATATTGTTAGGTTGATGTCACTTGTTGACGACAATGGTATTCAAGAGTTATATAATAGATAGTTGTGATAACCATTAATGGTCTGATTGAAAACTTACACAGATCCAGTTTGGATATCTAGATTATCATTCATTATTTTTTAATGATTCTAATCAGATTTTGTTTTAATCTATAAGTTTGAGCCCAAAATATATATATACCTTTTAGTTTATCATATTCAAATATATAGCATTGTTTAGTTCACTTGAAAAAAAAATATCTTTGTATTAATACACAGATTTGGTTCATTTGCTCAAGTGTTTATTTCTTTATCACTGATATGTTTTTTCATCGTGAGATGTGGAGTATTTTCCTTGCTTTTAAGCACTAGTGGTATTACAGTGCTATGACCACTCTTGTTTGATCATCGTATAGAAATATGTGCAATATGCCTGATAAGTATAGATGGATCTATCATGAGCTTGGTTCTTGCTTGTAATTATGTTGATCATGATAATAGGGTAACTGTGGTCCCCAACATACAATTAATCATGTGACACGTTATGCAGTTTGTGTTTCTGGATTTGGTACCTGGATAAATATTTATGATTCAGCTTATATCATGCTTATAGGGTTGTGGCATTGTTTGAACATTTATTCCATGCTATTAGGATTGGGAGCTTGTGAATCCAGTGAATCTCAAATGCTGCAGTTGCTGAGAAAACTTGACATCTATGATTTGGAGCTGGGTTTGAGAAAGACCACCTCATTGTTTAAGTCATATGTTCATCCTTTGATTAAAATGCTTTGGAAAAAATGGAATGTGAAATATGTGAATATTTAGATATTGAGATGAAGTATGGCCTATTTGTGCCCCGTGGTATGGCCATGACAATGGCTTCAGCCTAAATGTTGGACCAAGTTACGATAATCCTGCAAGCATATTTGCAATAACAAAATTGTGAAGTGAACTGAAAAAATGTAGACATGATATTTTTGCTTTATGATAACTTTTTTGTTTGCGTTTACAGCGTAAAAACAGTCATTAATTGTTAAATTTGATGTTTATGACCCAATTGTTAGATTGAAGCTTTTGAAATGGCAGCAGAATGTCTTCTATAATGTTATTGTTGACTGTAATTTGTGGAAGAGTATTCCATGTTTGTTGATTCTTCAGTGTTATTCCTTGTTGGTTTGTGGTCATCATGTCACGAAGTCCCATATCTCAGTTGATGTTCATGTTACTTACACTTGTGGTGAAACAGGACACCTTCATGACATATTTGTAATAGTTCACACAAAGGCACAATTAACTATAAATATGTCAGTTTCTTTCGTAGTTCGAAGCTTAAAAATGTGCCTTATTTTGGTATCAGGTTTCACTGAGAAATTGGAAATGACCAGGAGTCTACAAAACTGGACTTACAAAAACAAGAAATGGCAGAGATGGACGGCTTATGAAAATTTATTAACGTAACCAACATGTGTTTTTTTTCAAGTAATGGCAGTAGGTTTGAACTTGTAGTAAATGGTTCAATAATTCATGTTGTGATCTTGATACTAGCTTGCTCTAGCTTGACCCATTTGTCTGCAAGTTGGATTATTCTAACCTTTTCTCATTGTGAATACTCACTTCACTTTGTTTATGACATTGCTATAAATATTTTTTGTTCATTTCAGAACAAACACATTTAAAGTAGCCTAATCTTCCAAAGCATGATATGTCCTATTTGCAGTATGTCTTTCATTTTCAATGTAACTTTTGCCAGTTCACACTATTTAAATGCAACATTTTTCTCATTGGGAGTCAATATTGGCACTTCTTGTCGGCTTTAGACATGGTAAATGGCTTTATTTATCTGAACACCCATGTCCTTACAATTTGTATCATGTATTTTAGCTATTGTTACATGACAGTCTTGTTAGTGCAGATTATTTAATCTTTTGGAAGTCACAGCTCCACATGACAGCCTTTAAAGAGGCGACTAACAGGATCGGGTTGGGGCATGTCATCGTATCTCAATTGCGTGGATCGATGCTCATGATGTCAATCACTGGATTGTCTGGTCCAGACTCGATTATTTCCAGACCGCCGCCATATAGCTGGAATCTTGCTGAGTGCGGCGATAAACAACAAACAAACAAAAATGTTTCAGGCTAGACTAACATTTTCCATGTTTTTCAGATGGGGCTAATTGTAGTTTAAATGAAAGTACTAAAGTGGCATTTAAGTTTTAAATGTTCTTATCTTAAACATCTACATTTTAGAATGTTGATTGTTTCTTTCTAACAAATGTGTACTAAGAACTGAATTCTAATATTTGCATGGAATGTTGATGTTTTTTTCTGATTGATCACATGCTCAAGTTATCACTTGCCTCCCACACTTCATCATATTGGACAGCTGTGGAATAAGAAATGATATTGGTTTAGCCCTGAGACAAAAATAGTTACAATTCTGAGACAATGGTAGCACTATTGTATACACAAACAAAGATTTCCAAAGACAGAAAGCCTACCTTCAACATACCGTAACAATTGTCTGAATAATCTGAGAATCATGGGCAATTATTTTGGGACAGACCTTTTGGTATTCTGGGGGACAGTCTGGGATGTATATTTCTAAATATAATTTGTTCAGAAAATATTGTAAAATGAGTTGTGAAAAAATAATATACTGTTTTGGCTCTTCCTTTTAGAGAATTTGGTTTTTATGTCTTGAAGCATTGACTGAAAATAATAATGATGGTAGGCCCCTTAGGTCCTTGGGTGTCTTATGCCTCCACATCTCCTATGTCATCTTCCCGAGGCAGGAGAGTTAACTGACTATAAAAGTCCAGTTTCCACCCTTGCCGAACTAGGCTGGTATTATGGAGTTACATTTTGGCTGGACTTAGGAGTCTATGCATAATTCAATCAAAATCGCGCACCGACATCAAAATCCGGTTCATTAGCTGTCGTGCAGATTTGGATCGATTGCAGGATTTGCAAAGCATGTGCACCGCCAATTCGTTGTCAGCAGATATTTTCCAAGTCTGTTCATGTTTTTAATCAAGGTGCTCACGTGATTTGGTTCTGTTTTATCACAATATAGATCCTGATTATCGATCAGATCTTCCTGAAAGGTCGCCACCATTTTGTGTGAAGAAAACAGAAGTGATACGAGAGGTGGAACCTGATTGGTAGGCTTAGAAGGGACACAACTGGTAATAGCCACTGGTGGTGCTACGATCGAGCCCAGTAATTCCAGCTTAGTTTGGCAAGGGTGGAAACTGGACTTTTAAAGTCAGTTAACTCTCTTGCCTCGGGAAGATGCTCCTATGTTGTCCAAATTCCTAAAAAACTTTTACAAGTTCCATTCCTGTTGCATATGCATCATTGTGCTTTGATGTAAAATGTTCAGGCCTAGAAAGGCAGTACCACAACTGATCATATCTATCCTTTTGAAACTACTATTTTGTACTTGAAAAATAGTGTTTGGTACCTTTGCAGCAAACTAACAAAATGTTTTATCAATGGTATGGTTGACAAATTTGATAAAACCTTTTGTATTTATATCTACGTATATCAAAAGGTTTGAAGGAATATTCATCCAAGCATTTAAGCATTGAACTAATCATCTGAGCTTTCAAACATGTCCATTTCTTACAGGTATATATATTTTATCAAAATTTCCAAGGTGAAAAAAATAGATTTTTTGTAGTAGGTTTTGAGCATTTTAGGTATATTTTGAGTGTTATTTTGTTGTCGTATAACAGATACTCATCATATTGTGATGTATTGTATTGTTAGTTGTAGCTGATATTTGGAAGGATCGATCTGTAGCCAAGCAGTTTGTGTGCAGTTTGTGTGCATGTTCTGCCTTGTTTTCTATACTTTTGTGTAACCAATGTTGTAAATTGATATTTTGTAAGATTAAATCATCTTATATTCCGTAATAAAATAATTCAGTGTAACATAGTCTCATGTTCTTAAATATTCAAGAAGGACATGGGGCAGTGTGATAGATATATTGTCAGCTGTCATGCTACTTGTCTGTCTCACCTCTGGGCTGGACTTCAGAAACAAATCTGAAATGAAGAAAGCAGAGCTATTAGGGTACTTACTCCTGCTTCCCCCGCAAGGCACAGGTGGTTTAGTACCAAATTTGGTCCAGTTACTGCTAAATGTCCCAGACTCTAGACGTATCGCATGTATGAACACCCACAACATTCCCTTTCGAAAAGGCATACCCATGAGGGCACCTGAGCTGATTTCCTGCCAGATCCCATGTCTGTGGTCTAGTGGTAGAGCATCCACCTGGAGAGCGGAAGGTCTGTGGTTCGAACACTGGCTGCAAAATACTAAAAGCCATTAAAAGATGGTACTTGTTGTTACCCTGGCTGGCGCTTGGCATTTAGAGGATGAAACAAGGACTGGTCGTCTCGGAGTCTGTTAGACTGTGTGGGAGTGGGATGTATAGTCCAGACTGGTACAAGCAGCTACAGATTAGTGACCAAGTAGGTGACTTTTATCTCTCAGTACCAAAACTGTTTTATCAGTCTGATGTGACGTAACATTACACATGTCTATATTAGTTTGTGGTTGATGTTTGGGCGAAGTCTTGTATAGGGAACTTGAAAGATTATACCCAAAATAGTCTATATTATATATTAGTTTGGGAAATCTATACAGATTTCAGGACGAACAATGAGTGAATCTCTGTCCATTTGAAATTGGACAAAACTTGTTCAGTGCTGGAAATGGTAGGTTGGTGATGCCCCACACATTCTTTAAAGGGGGGAGATCGGGGATCAGCGCTGGCAATGGTAGGGTGGTGATGTCCCACACATTCTTAAAGGGGGAGAGATCGAGGCTCATGGTGATGGGGGAGGGGGAGGGTTCGGGGCTCAGCGCTAGCAGTGGTAAGAAGGTGATGCCCAACACATTCTTAAAGGGGGAGAGATCGGGGCTCAGCGCTGGCGATGGTAAGATGGTGATGTCCCACACATTCTGAAAAGGGGAGAGATCGGGGCTCATCGCTGGCAATGGTACTGTGGTGATGTCCCACACATGCTTAAAGGGGAAGAGATCGGGGCTCATGGTGATGTCCCACACAATCTTAAAGGGGGGATATCGGGGCTCAGCGCTAGCAGTGGTAAGATGGTGATGCCCCATACATTCTTAAAGAGGGAGAGATCGAGGCTCATGGTGATGTCCCTCACAATTTTAAAGGGGGGAGATCGGGGCTCAGAGCTAGCAGTGGGAAGATGGTGATGTCCCACAAAATCTTAAAGGGGGGAGATCGGGGCTCAGCGCTAGCAGTGGGAAGATGGTGATGTCCCACACAATCTTAAAGGGGGGAGATTGGGGCTCAGCGCTAGCAGTGGGAAGATGGTGATGTCCCACACAATCTTAAAGGGGGGAGATCGGGGCTCAGCGCTAGCAGTTGGAAGATGGTGATGTCCCACACAATCTTAAAGGGGAGAGATCGGGGCTCATGGTGATGTCCCACAAAATCTTAAAGGGGGAGAAATCGGGGCTCAGCGCTAGCAGTGGGAAGATGGTGATGTCCCACACAATCTTAAAGGGGAGAGATCGGGGCTCATGGTGATGTCCCACACAATCTTAAAGGGGGAATATCGGGGCTCAGCGCTAGCAGTGGTAAGATGGTGATGTCCCACACATTCATAAAAGGGGAAGAGATCGGGGCTCATCGCTGGCAATGGTATTGTGGTGATGTCCCACACATTCTTAAAGGGGGAGAGACCGGGGCTCATCGCTGGCAATAGTATTGTGGTGATGTCCCACACATTCTTATAGGAGGAGAGATCGGGGCTCATGGTGATGCCCCACACAATCTTAAAGGGGAGAGATCGGGGCTCAGCGCTAGCAGTGGTAAGATGGTGATGTCCCACACAATCTTAAATGGGGAGAGGACGGGGCTCAGCGCTGGCAATGGTGGGATGGTGATGTCCCACACATTCTTAAAGGGGGAAGGATCGGGAATCAGTGCTGACACAGGTGTAGTTGCATGCAGGGCGCACATCGTGGTAGGCGTTGTCGCGGTAGTACTGTCCTGTGACCCTCAGATGGTCAATGCGTACTGGCGTCTTGACCATCAGGGGATCCCACCCTATACCATCACTGAACCACCAATATACCCGTCATGCAGGTGGACATTGAGGCCGACGTTACGTCCACTGGTACACCTCCAGACACAACCATACACCTGTCAAGGAAGTCGAGGGTACATCTATTTTCGTCTGAGAACATAACATGCATCATCCTCTACTCACCCACATGCAGTCGACTTTGAATTATCTGCTCGGAAACCCCATTAGCCCTGCACATGCAGTTGACGATCAGACCCCTTGTGATTCTGCATGTGTAGAAAACTATACATGGCCTCCGCAACCTATGCTTGTCGTAAGACCCCAGTAAATGACTCGATGACTTTGTTTGTTGCTTGCCATCTTATCCGAAATTCTGTAGATTAGTGCTCGTTATGTCAATCACTGGATTGTCTGTAACAGACGCAAATATTCACATGCTGCCGTCATTCAGCTGGAATATTGCTGAGTGCGGCGTTAAAGAGTGAGTGAGTGAGTTGGGCTTAACGCTGCTTTTAACAGTATTATCACGGCGTGTCAGCTTAATATCGGAGGAAAACCCGAAGTGATGCAGGTCTCAGACGTTTACCACTTCGGTGAAACCCACAAGCACGGGTATGGTGCTGACAACCTAAAAACATAATCGGGGCGAACCGGGATTCGAACCCACAATCATAGGTTTCTGGCGTGCCCAAGGGGCGCAACTCTGCACAGCGAATCGCGGCGCCTTAGACGAATGGGACAAACAGACAAAGAACAAACAAAACAGATACAAAGAGTTTGTCCCGAGCTTGGAGTGAGTGAGTGAGTCAGTATGGTTTTAGGCCGCTTCTAGCAATATTCCAGCAATATCACGGCGGGGGACACAAGAAATGGGCTTCGCACATTGTACCAATGTCGGGAATCGAACCCGGGTCTTCGGCGTTACGAGCGAACGCTTTAACCACTAGGCTACCCGACCGCCCCTCCTGAGCTTGGAACACCGATGAGACGATCATGAGACTTTTGGATCTAAGCACGGATGTATATACGTCTTTGATCTAAGGCATCTTGATTGTCAACGTTTTGTGTTTGACGGAATCTGTTCGTTTTCTGGTGTCTCTCACCGTGATATTGCTGGAATACTGCTAAAAGCGGCGAAAAGCAATACTAACTAAGTCACTCACTCCTTCTGAAGTGGAGACATATTGAGCTAGCCCACACTCCGTCGCAGTGGTGACTCAGCATAACACCACTGCCACAGGCTAATTTGCATATCACGTGACAGGACTTTTCTCTTGTTTGTAAACAAACGCGCTTTTTCAGAAATCAGTATAGAACGGACTAATGCAAGTATTTGGGGGCGCTTTACATATTGTTTTGCATAACTATATAGATATGCTACTACAACTGCGACAGTGAGTTGCATGACAATATATATTTATGCATCAAAGTGACCGTGTCGCTAGCTCTCCGTTGGGCTTCGATGACAGCACGTGGAGCTGTACAACCAATGTAAACATAGGATAACTACGCAAAAACAAGTAGATTTTTACGCATTTGCATACTTTCTCAATGAAAGTTAACCATTCTTTGACCTTTTTTATGAAAATGTGTAGACTTGTCAAACAAGAAACGGATTTAAAGCATATGCAATATCTTGAATGGACTGTGAAAGATGTGACGAATCGTCACATGGCGCTGGCCTGTGGCAGAGGTACTATGCTAGCTGGCTGCCGGCCGCTTGGAACTCTGGGTAGGAGAGTGGAGCTAGACGTTGATGACAAATATCACCATCTTGGTGTGCTACTGACAGAACACCAAGACGGCAGCTAAAGCCGCCAACAGGTCAATGGGACTTCTTATGTCCAAGTTCCGAGGCTAGGTTGGATGCTGTATAATGATGCACTAGACTGTATGGCACCATAGTGTGGTCCGTGTTAAGCTATGGAACGCCAAAATGGGGCACTGCAGACACTTAGCAGTGAATGATGCTGATCATACAGCAATACGCTTCTACCTTCGGCATGGAAAGTACACCCCAAACACAGCAATCAATAGAGAAGTAGGATGGTAGCCTCCCCTTGTCCGAAATTGGACAAGAATAATGAACACGACGGATTCGAGAAATCGTATCTACAGAAAATTGGCTTCGGTCATTTAACCGAAATAAATACAACATTGGAATTAAGGCTGTTTTCATTTCATGTGCAGGAAGTGATGACGACAGAGAATATATCTGGCTGGAAAAAGAGACTGAATACAGTCGATGGAAAATGAGGGAGAAACAAGTTTAAGGAACTATACATTGTTTAAAGACAAGACTGTCAATTCTTACCCGGATTGCAACCACGTTATCAAAACCATTTCTATTTTTTATTCACATGATACTCACACCATGGTAAACATAACCATTCAAATCCGCCTGGTCAGGGGCTACTGGTCTTCCAAATTATACATTTAACAAAGTCTTAAATGTGCAGATCAGTTAATAACTTGTCAAGGTAGTGATATTGTTTCTTTTATATTTTATCAGTACGGTGGCGCGTACCCACCACTGGTGAGATCATTTTTCACTCTATATTTTATCTGGCTCAATGTATGAAAGCTCAATCTTACGGATACAATCTCCAACCTGTTAATTGCCAGGGCACTGATCTGGAAGTAATTATGGTCACGCGTGAAATGCCAACTTGAAACGAAAAGTATCTGGCAAAATATAGAGGCACACAGTGAAAAATTATCTCACCAGTGGAAGTATCTGACGGCCGCCAGATAAAATATAGAGGTAGAACTATACAGGGAAAATGATCTCACCAGTGGAAGTATCTGGCGGCCGCCAGATAAAATATAGAGATATACAGGGGAAAATGATCTCACCAGTGGCGGGTATGGGCCACCGTTAATCTCATTAAAATCAGGTCCTAGTTCTCGCTATCGGTTAACAAAGATTTGAGGACATCCCATTAAGGGTCACGTCAGACAGATTGGGGCCACCGTATATCAGTGACATTATCCCTATATAATTATTCTACCGACAACTTGGTATTTGCATAGTCAATGATGATGTTCATCGCTGAAAAAACTGACGTTTCTTGAAAAAGGCACTTTGCAATTTTTATCATTGCTTTAAATAATATTGCTTATTAGTGGAATGGCTTGTTTTCACTTTATAAGTATTAGCACACATGCAGCTATCTTCGTTAAGTAATCATCGCGAAATTTCGTTATTCTATTTCAGGTGGCGGAGGACTAATAGATATAGTCTTCGGCTGCTTTCCGATCCGACATTTACATCCTACTGTAAAGGGGGGTAACTCTGAATTATGATTGGCTCGGGAAGAGGAAGGGTCATGATAGTTTTGGTTTCTGAATACAGGTGATTCTAAACTGACGCTTAAATAATTAGGCAATTTTAAACATATAAATGAAAAGGTCGGGTCAATTGTGCTTTCGCAACTGTAAGGTAAAAGAGACGTTTTCAGTCACAATTTCGTATCAGAATATTGTGTTGCCTTTCTCTCGGGTTGCTAGTAAATATCACTTTGTCTTGCAAACTGAATGAGAGGGTCTCACGAATGCTGACTATGAAACTTGTAGTGTGAGATGCAGTCACGTGATCTGTAACTAATGACTAGTCCACGTGCATTTTTATTTCATTTTCCCGAACCAATAAAAGTTAGTATGGTCCAACTCACCAAATAATACTAGCTTGAATCGTATTGGCGTGGACTGAAATTTTGGAATTCGGGTGAAAATAATAATAGAAATCTGAGATATATTAGAATCTATTATTTTCTTCATCCCTGATGACAATGTTTCAGGATGTATAATTTAAATAAAAAGGAATTGGCACTTTGTTTGTGTGATTGTTTAATTTGATTAGGTTGTGCGAGACATTATTTTCATTTATTGATATCATCCTGACGTACCCTATTTTCGAACAGTTTTGATGGCATTGCTGATATTTCGAGGGATGAGGGAATTCACCTACTTTTCAAAAGAGTAAAGAGTCCTTGATAAAAGGTGTAACCTCCATTGCCTTGTCTGAATTTCCACTACACTTGAGTGACGTCACATATTTTCGAACACCTGATTGGTTTGGTACTTAAGCGCGGTTTCCATGAATGAACAGATGTGTTTTGGCACTGTTCTCATCATAACTCTTTGCAGGTTGGTTTTTAAACTCAAAAAGCAATTGAAAGTTTGAAACCTATTCACAAAATATGAATATTTGTCAAATTATCATGATTATAGTGTTCACACTTCCTTTATTACTTGGCCGTGAAGAGAGCACCCGTTTAATAAACATACTGCTGTATTACACATTGTGTAATACCAAAACGCGTGCTTATGTACTCTCGGAACACGTTTCACGAACAAATGTTGAAAGCTCTCAACATCCCTTGGCTTATTCAACGACATTGCGTGTGGAGTTGATAGATCACTGAGAGAAGCTTATGCACACTCGATGACTTCCAGCAACCTTGTTGCTAGGCTTACGTCACATGGCATTGTTTCGCCGATGGATCTTGCAACAAAATTCCACAAATTACGTCATCGGGTATTGTGACGTTATTGTAAACTTTGAGGTGCAAGGCCCATTCCACAAGGCGATCGTATTGTAGCGCAACGACAGTCGTTAGTCTTTTTAAGTATGTGAGTTGCGATAGTCTTAGCCCTACGATAATTTTGTGGATTCTAAAGGTGGACCTTGTATGGTATTAAATTCATACGTTTCAACTTTTGACGTGTTTGAAGTATTATTCTGTTAAACTCAATTGGACTATGCCGTGGATCATGTAGGTGTCAGCCTGTTCATACTCAACAGTATAATTCTAAAAACGTCATAAATGGCAGGTAATAAATAAAAGACTAAACTCGCTCCCGTATAAAACCAATTTTATGAAACTCGTGAATAGTTGTGGTATCTGACTCGCTTTCGCTCGTCAGAAACCACAACTATTCACTTAATTTATATAATTGGTATTACACGGGAGCTCGTTTAGTATACTATATTTTCATCATGACAAGGGCACCAACTTTCGAAATGACGACAGAATGTTCTGACAGGTGTAAACTACTTCACATGAACCCAATAGTGACAGGCCAAACATGTGCATTGTCATGTCAGCAGTCTTGATGACGCCACACCTCTCGTTATAATGCAACAAATCACGTTCAATGGGGGCTGTTCGAAAATAGGTGTTGTTCAAAAATAGTGTACTCGACGATACACTCATATATTGACTGCTCCAGTCTTCATGTCCAAGCTTGATGTGAACTATGTTTTATCTGGGGTTTACTGAAATAAAAGCAACATGATCATCATGTATATGTATAAATACAACATTCTCACAATACTGAACATTATTCCTGATTTCAGGTGATGTTTTACTAGCCAACAGCTATAAGACCCTCCCAGCTCCCACCAAGAACCTTTCTGGCTTCACTGTACAATTCTACTCCTACAGGTTCCTTGTCCCTACAGTATCCACACTCACTGTCTGCATCCATTGTTCATCATCTTTGAGGGGCGGTTAGGAAAAGTGTTCACCCGAAGGCCTGGATTCAAATCTCCACATGGGGCCACTGTGAAGCCCATTTCTGGTGTCTGCTCCATGATATTGTTGGAATTATTTGGAATATTGCTACGGGTGGTGTAAACCCCACACTCACACTCACTCATCATCTTGGATGTTATTGCAGGTGATGATCAAATTAAGGTTCCCCGATGGAGGCTGATACAGCACATAACCCAGGTCCGTCAGATCTGCCCATCAGAGAGCTAGCCTCCCCTCTGAAGGGATGGGAGTGTGAGCTGTGCGGCTTCCAGTCCTCCTTCAGAACAAGCCTCATCAACCATCAGGCAGTCCATTCTGATGCCAGGCCCTTTGAATGCCAGATGTGTGACTATGCAGCCAAACGCAAATATGATCTCAAGAAGCACGTCATGCTGAAGCATAGGAGAGATGAATCATTCCTTGGCGCCAGCGTGTTTGACCATTCCTCTCAGCTGGAGAATGTAAGTGGGGACATGTTCAACATGGGCAGGTCATTGTCGCCATACCAGGCACAGGATCACTGTCAGCCGGGGGTTCAGCTTTCCTCAAAATACAGTATCTCTCCCATTGAGAAAAGGGAAAAGTTCAGTTTTTCCCCAACTGAGAAAAGGGAAAAGTTGCATCAGATTGAGATAAAATTGGAACCTTCTGATGTGGAGGATGATGAAAACGTTAGCAGGACTTTCCCATCCACTCACCACATGAAACAGATGTCTTCTGAAAAAGAGTTTTTAAGCAGAATTGACAGCCAAGGCTTTGGGGGTGTTCAGCCCAAACAGCTAAAAACGACACTTGTTGTCAACAAGAAATGTGATTTGTTGCATCTTGGAACTCATGGTGCTCAACCCAACAAACAAGATTCTCACACTACCTCAGTTCTGTCACGGTTGGAACATACTCAGGCAAAACGCTCACTAGAACAATTAGATGCAGAAAGTGATGGCAGCAGACGTAAACACAGACAACCTTCTTTACCTTCAAGCGAAACACCTGGAAAGTCGGCTGTAGACAATGTAGGTGGCATCCCTCAACAACAGTTATGGAAACCGTCCAATCCAAGTGCTCGTCTCTTTGAAGAAGCCCCCTCCAGCCAATCAGAGATTCCGACACATTCTGAAGTTAGCTGTAGCTCAGTGAAGGAAGACAAGTCATGTGAGACCAAGAAGTCATTTTTGTGTGGTCATTGTACGATCCTTTATTTTGACCATGCTCTGTACCTGATGCACATGGGCCTGCACGGGCGGGGGAACCCCTGGATGTGTGCTGTGTGTGGGGAAGAGTTCGGGGAGAAGTACAGCTTTACTTCCCATTTCATCAACCAGCACAGCCAGGCCTCTTCTGGGGAGTAGCTGGAACACAGCGAGTCGCCAGGGACCATTCAGTGAGGCGAAGATGAGGAGATGTCTATCTATGCCTTGGGGACCAGTCATTTACCATGTTTCTGTGGATACAGAACTATGTTTGCCATCATGTTAACTTGGCAAGAATAGGGAAGTAATATACACTGATATATACTACTCAAAAGAAGTTAAGGATCATCTGATTCTTTCATATTACTATAGTTAATATCTCATGTCATGACAGATTAACTTTACCATTATGAAAGAATCGGGTGATCCTTAACTTCTTTTGAGTAGTATATATCAGTGTATATTACTTCCCTATTCTTGCAGCAGCAATAATAATAATAATAATAATAATAATAGGTGACAAATGTGGGTGCTCCTGAACATGTTGATAATATTATGTACTGTGATCAATAATAATAGCTTAATTAGTAATAGTGAGGATGATAATACTATCAAGTGTGGGTAGAGTTACTCCTGATAAACATATTGACAATAACATCTACAATAGGATAATAATAATAATGTTATTGTGATGTAGTGGTGAAACGGTGCAACATCTGTGAATCAACTTCAGTGTTGGATGAGATTCAGCATGAATCGTCGAGCAAACATCTGTTTGATAAATCAATTATTCAACACCTCATCCCATACAACGATTAATAATTTGATCTTAATGAAGTTGTTACAATTGTTGTTAATTTGATTTTCACGAGGCCATAGCCTGATAACCTTTCCCCTCTTTTTGATGTGGATATTTAGTTTTTAACTATTTCAGATGCATTAGAAATACTAGATTCTGTCTCAAGCGAAAGTTTACTCAGGTGTAGACTTTGGTTCGGAGTAATGAGATCATGGCCGGTGTTGTCTCCGTTGCTGTCACGATATGAACACAATTTTGTTAGATACAAGAGTCAGTCCCCTGTATATTGTTTCAGAGCTCCAGAAAACCTGCGTATCTGCGTAAAATACGCATCAGAAATGCAGAAATACGCAGTAAAATAAAATCAAAGCGTATCAAATACGCAACGAACATTACAGATACGCTACAAAAATAAAACTTGTGCGTATCATCAAAATATTGTGAAGTAACCCTGGGTATTCGATTAGCAAATCAGCAACTTATTTTGAAATTATGAACGGGCATTCCGTCAACCTTGCCAAACTCCACGATGACAGTTACATCATTATCATTTGCCATCACACTTTCGTGTGGATGTATTGTGGTATTTTTGAGTCCTAATAAAGCTCTCGAACCCACACGACACCAGTTTGCAGGGACTAGATGAATAGTGTTTTTAAATATTTAACTTAAATACCCACATGTGTAAAAACTAGTGGGTAACAGAAATTTGAATACCCAGATAGAATTACTGATACCCAATGATTTTAAAATGCATGGGTAAAATACCCACAACACCAAAAGCTTATCTGGAGCTCTGTTGTTTACAAGTTAATTAAAAGAAATATCCTTACAAACCAGTGATAAAGCATCATACGTATGATATAACTCCCACAGTGTGAAGAACATGAGCATGACACTGGAGTGTCTTAGTGTAAGCAGAATGGTGGGATAGCCTAGTGGTTAAAGCGTTTGCTCTATCACACATGACCCGGGTTCCATTCCCCACATGGGTACAACGTGTGAGGCCCATTTCTGGTGTCCCCTGCCACAGTACAGCTGGCATATTGCTAAAAAGCAATGTTAAACCATACTCACTCACTTAGTTGTAAATTACAATAGAAACTAAGTACTTAGCTGTGTGTTTGCGTCCCTTGGGCAGGCCAGAAACCTATGATTGTGGGTTCGAATCCCGGTTCGCACCGATTATGTTTCTAGGTTTGTTAGCAGCATACCAGTGTTCGTGGGTTTCACTGAAGTGGTAACCGTCTGAGACCTGCATCACTTCGGGTTTTCCTCCCACATTAAGCTGACACGCCGTGATATACCCCGGGTAACTGGAATACTGTTAAAAGCAGCGTTAAACCCAACTCACTCACTCACGTAGCTGTGTTTGTTGTGGAGCATTGATTATAAACGCTGAATTATTGGATTAAAGATATGGTGGAAAGAATTTTGGAGCGGTATTTTAAGTGATCCAGATTAGCCAGGGTCTGGTTTTGACCGATTCCATTGTTCCTATTACCATGATCGCCTTGCTGAGAAATCAGCTGGCGGGACTGAATTGGATCACAACACAGGCTATGGCACCAAAAGAAATACAATAAGTATCGTCATTAGAAACCCAGCACTTCATGAAATGCCAAGCTAGAGAATATTTCAACATAAATCAGGATGAAACTTAGTCTGCTGTATATTTTTTGGAAAATTATGTATGATAAACAGAACACTTTTCCCACAGGCATGTTGGGGATGGTAATATTGTTGTGCACTTGCGTTAATAACTAACAATCTTTAAAAAAAACAAGGTTCAAAATGTTTTAGTTATGCATAATAGACATTTTTTTTGTTAATGTTTATGAAAAGGTATAATCTCTGGCCTCGTTTTTGTCTCTGCCTACCCTTTAAAATTGAAAAGTGGAAGAATAAGATCTGAAAAGCATTATTTTCTTAAACACAAACTGTGTGTTCACAAGAGAAATTGTACATAAAATGGCGGAAACTGACGTACTAGCTTAACCAACACAAAATATTCTGATATCTTTTCAGTCTTGTTTCATGTAGTGTTATTTCCCAGTTAACAGGGTTAGCAACCAGGATTGTAAAAAAAACATCTGTGAGCCAAGAAATAAATTGTTTTCCAAATGAAGCAAACAAACAAACAAACAAAACCTCCCACAGAAGGGAAACATTGTTCCTGTATATATTTTTGATCAACATTTTATAGTTTACACCCCAAGTATATGGTTAGCATTTATTTTTCCTGCTAACCGCACTAACCACGCCAACTTGTACGGCCAGCAAAGTGACATGCCATATGAAACAAAAAACATCATCAGGTACATGAGTTCATACTTATTATATTTTGGATCTTACATTATCATGGTCATGTGTGGCATCAAATGTCTGTCATATTCAGGGTATATAAAATAAGCCTAAAAACTATAAAAAACCCTCCTCATTTAGAAGTTCATTTCACACATTGATCAGTCATGTGAAAGGTCAAGGTCATAAGGTCGTAGCCTATAAAAACCCTCAAAAACTCCAGAAGGATTTACAGTTGATCACTGAAACTTAGTACATGCAATCCATGTCTTGGTCAAGATAGGAAAAGGCTGAGAGTGACCTACGTATGTCCAGGTCACAGTGAAAGTCATTTCAGGTGTATGTAATATGCCTTTTCCTGCAGATATTGTGAATTCTTATGCATGCATTTGTTATGTATTGGAGAAAACACGCTCACAAGGTTTTTCCCTCTCCCCAGGGCATGCTCTGTCTACCAAAACCGAGGGAAAGTGTTTTTCCATGTTATAAACCGAAAAAAGAAACTTAAAACAACATTTATCAACATTTTTATGTTTCGAACATACTTTCCATGAACCTTAGGAAATGCGGGTAAAATATCTGTTGCTGGCGTACGGATCTTGAAAAGGACATTCTAAAAACCAGTGAGGCTTATCAACACCTCTGTAACCTCATGGTACACTCACTGGGCTACAGATATGAAGGTTGTGAGTTCGATCCTCGGGAATATAAAGAAAACATTTGTCATTTGATTTTACATTTCATTACATGTTACAATATGAATGGAAGTTATATTAATAAAATACCCAGGACATTATATAAAATCCCAGGGACAGGTTTTAATGCCTATAGAAAGAAGTCTCTTACTTAATAGCGATCCCAATGAATAGGTTTATAAATGATTTGAATGGTAATGTATGCCATGTGATAACAATCTTATGAGAATATTAGTAGGTCATTGTTGCCAAATGCGATATTTTTTGTTACACTGTATTCCACCGGGCGTATCAAGGTATTCTACCTGCACAGTTGTAAGATTTCTGGGGCCTTCTGGACACTCTTCAAGTAAAATAGCACATTTCAATGTGCCCATGTTTTCTATTAAAACATGTTCAGAATACATGAATGGGTTCTATTTTTTTAATTCCTTCTCAAGAATATAATGAAATTAAACCAGTGTACTGTCTTACAATGGCTATTGAACTATGTGCGCCAGAGAAAGTTTTGTTTTCTCAAGTACCTTAATGTTAATGTGAGTTTATTTTTTCTTATTTCCGCTACTCAGTCTAACGGACAAATCAAAATGAGAGTTACAAACAAGCCTCAATGTTGGGTTGTGATATCAACAACATGGTGGCCATTCCCGTTGATTAGAATAGAGAGAACACAGAAAAATTGACTGACACGTAAAAGCAAGCCGTCAAAAGTCTTTTTGATTGAAAGGATGACTTCATGACCATTATGTCAAGTCCTCCCTTACCCCTTTGGGGGCGGTCAGGTAGCCTAGTGGTTAAAGCGTTCGCTCTTCACACCAAAGACTCGGGTTCGATTCCCGACATGGGTACAATGTGTGAAGCCCATTTCTGGTGTCCCTCGCCGTGATAAGACTGGACAATATTTCTAAAAGTGGCGGAAAACCATACTCACTCACTCACTCACCTTAACCCTTTTCCTTTTCCTTATTGATTGGTCGCTGAAATGTTGAAAGTCAAGGGCGGATAATTTGATATCGCGAGAACAACAGGAATGGATCGAGGGGTTACTGTAGTGGTTATCTTGTTCTTGAACAATGCTGAAACAGATTGTATATTTGTGAACATCTTTTTTGGAATAATAGTCAGATTGAAAATTATTTATATACCTTGAGATACACCAGATTAGCATTACTACATGAGTGTTTTAGGACTGTTAGACTAATAAATAGATGAAATTGTTTTTCAATGATTCTAGCAGTTGGTTTCTTTCTATTTGTATATTTTCTGTCAACTAACCTTCATTGCTCCTACAAAGAAGTGGCATGATATTAATTCGTGTATTATCAAAGGTTGTCATTGAGCATTATTGGACGACTTCCAGACCTAACATACCATTCAGTGTAAATATATATTACAATGAACCCGTGAAAACCCAGGTTTGAACTGATCTTCATGAAACCATGCTTGTCATAAGAGGCGACTATCAGGATCCGGTGGTCAGGCTAAATGAATTTCCTTCTTGCACACAACTCACTACTTAAGATGAGGCTGAACAATATTTATTTTTCATTTCATGGGCCCACCACCCCTACTGAAAAGTAACCGGTCCAAGAAATGAATTAAACATAATAAAATATTAATGTTTGTTTTGTCTCCTGATAGTAATATAGAACCTCTTATTCAATCAAAAATGTTATATATATAATTTCTATGTCAATAAGGGTCAGTCGTGTAGCTTAGTGGTTAAAGCGTTCGCTCGTCATGCTGAAGACCCGGGTTCGATTCCCGACATGGGTACAATGTGTACTTTCAGTGAATCAAAAGTCAGTTGGAGTTTTAACTCTGCGGCAGAATGACTTTCATATAAATTAATGATTGATTGACGTAGCTATTTATTTTTACTTTTATTTTGATTGGCCTTGTGTGGAAAAGCAGGAATAAATCCGTGAAACATAAAATGAAAAAAGTGTGGCCTGAGTAACTTCTAAGAAACATGTACCAGGGGTATGCTGTACTTAGCTACATGATCTACAAGACTCGTGCTTGGACACTGATGACTTCATTTCTGGATACTGTAGTTTGTGCAGAGTTGACTCCCTTAGTTTCCCTGATCTCCTGCTTGTGGGTTTGACCTGCGTCGCCAAGGGCTTGCAAATATACATGTACTTTGTTTTATGTATACAGAGCTACAGATAAGCCGCGTATTTGCGTAAAATACCCCACAAAACTATTCCAAACCCAATAACTTTCAATTAACTTGTGTACAGAAACGCATGCATTAAATGAAAAACTCAATTGTTTGAAAACAACATGCATAAATGAAGCTTTTTCAGCATGCATACAACAGAGCTAATTTTCGAAACACAATTACGAGCTAATTTACTTTCCAAGTCAAGCCTATATTTAGAACCATTATATACATCTAAACCATATTTTTCTCAAAATGCTTACTCATTTTGGGGAAAAACAATAGAGTAATGAATAGATGGGTGAATAAATATTGGCTACCCAATGAAAAATGTAACAACCAAATTTCAATAGAAACCTTTGTGTAAAAACTCAATTGCTCAAAAGGTTATCTGGAGCTCTTTGTATATAAGCAATAACTTCACTTAAAGAAAATATGTTTTCAATTAGCTCGCTTCTCTATCTGAAGAGTGGGGCGGTCGCGTAGCCTAGTGGTTAAAGCGTTCGCTCGTAACGCCGAAGACCCGGGTTCAATTCCCGACATGGGTACAATGTGTGAAGCCCATTTCTGGTGTCCCCCGTCGTGATATTGCTGGAATATTGCTAAAACCGGGGTAAAACCATACTCACTCACTCACTATATCACACTGTGTCAATGTAATGTTGGAGGAAAGCCCAATGTGATGCAGGTCTTGGATGTTTAGACTTTGGTGAAACCCACAAGCATTGGTTTGTGGTGACAAATCTAGAAGTAATCGGGGAGAAACAATGATCACAGGTTTCTGGGGCACCAAAGGGATGCAACTCTGCTCAACAAAGTGTGGTGCCACCCTAAGAATAGCCAAACCAGGCCTTTGAATTTAAAAATAACGGAACATAGAACCCACCTGACATTCTTTATATTTTTAGAAAACCTATGTTTTCGCTGGGCAAAATATTGCTTTGTCATTTTGCCCTTTTTATGGCATTGAGTCTAGTCGTAGAACATACACAATTTGGGATTTTCCTTGTTTTATTCCTGCATACATATTTGGAAGATGTTTATTACTGAATATTGCATGTATACAGATGAAGATTGTTTTTGTTATGAAATAAATTTCACAGTAAAACAAAATGTCCTAGAGTTACGTATATTTTATTTACACATTGTTGTACCATTGTTACCATGCCGACCACTGGAAGTGAGATGAGGTGAAATTGGGTTTACATCTCGTCCAAGATTATCGCACTTATATAGTGACTTGCATGCAAGTGTGTTTGTTTGTTTGTTTGTTGTTTAACGCTGCACTCAGCCATATTCCAGCTATGACGGCGGTCTGTAAATATTCAAGCGATTAAAACCAGTGATTGACATCATGAGCATCGATCCACGTAATTGGGATACAATGACATGCATCAACCAAGTCAGCGAGTCTGACCACACGATCCCGGGAGTTGTCTCTTACGACAAGCAAAATCGCCATTTATGTCGTGCACGTGTGTGCGTGTGTGGCTGCTTGTGCTAGTATGGACTTGCAGATTTATAGTGCTAGTTCACTGAGATACCATGCCGCAGTTTAACACGAATACCCCACTCAAGCACAGGATACAGACTCCGAGCCGACCAGTCCTTGTTTTAGCCCCTTAATCCCCAATGCCAGACACGGTAAGAACAAGTACCACCTTTTAACATCTTTTGGTATGACGCTCTACCGCTAGACCACAGAGGCGGTCTACCACAGGAAGTGGCGAAACCTATCAGTAAATGCATTCTCTGAGTGTCAAACATTTTATTTTTGTTTCGTTATTGAATGCAGCCCTCAGCAATATTCCAGCTGTATGACGGTGGCATGTAAACAATCATCTCTGGATCAGACCAACCAGTGGTTGATATTATGAGTAACAACCCATGCTGTTGGGGTATGTTGACATGTTATCAACCAAGTCAACAGGCCTGCCCACCCAATACATTAAGTGGACAAGCATAGGTTGCTGGGGACCTATTGTAACACAAAATTCCATTTTGTTTGTGATAAACGTAAAAACCATGTTTACTCACTGATAACCACTGTGTCTGTGGAAACCAGTGTTAAGTTTCACTGGCAGTACAATGCAGTGATAGTTTATTTCAGTTATATCAGCTGCACTTCGAACAGTATTTCAGTTATATTAATTTGTTCCACGTCTGTAAGAACCATGATGAGTGAGTGAGTGAGGTTTTACGCCGCTTTTAGCAATATTCCAGCAATATCACAGCAGGGTACACCAGAAATGGGCTTCACACATTGAACCCATGTCGGGAATCGAACTCGGGTCGGGGCGGTCGGGTAGCCTCGTGGTTAAAGCGTTCGCTCGTCACGCCGAAGACCAGGGTTCGATTCCCGACATAGGTACAATGTGTGAAGCCCATTTCTGGTGTCCCCCGCCGTGTTATTGCTGGAATATTGCTAAAAGCGGCGTAAAACCATACTCACTCACTCACGAACCCGGGTCTTTCGGTGCGACGAGCGAACGCTTTAACCACCAGGCTACCTGATCGCCTGATGAAATACAAAATAACATATTCTTGGTCACAAAAAATGATGTGCCTTGTACGTCTATAGTTCCCAGGTCCAAGATTTAAAGAGCAGGATTTATTGTTGAAATTGTCACTCTGTGAGTATCTGTATCATGACAACCTCAGACTCCCAGTTAGAGCTGATCCCCAGTAGCAAAGTAGGTTGTCGGCATGTCATATAGTACCCTTATCCCGGGTAGAATAGGTCTTCAGCAACCCATGCTTGCAGTAAAAGGCGACTAACAGGATCGGGTGATCAGGCTCCTGACTTGGTTGATGCATGTCATCGTATCCCAATTGCATGGATCGATGCTCATGATGACAATCACTGGATTGTCAGGTCCAGACCCCATTATTTACAGACCGCCGTCATATAGCTGGAATATTGCAGAGTGTTGTGCTAAAGAAACAGGATGGCTTATAAAAGGTGTACATAGGGATATTCCAAGGTGCCCATGGGGTCCGGACACCCATCCCCCATCTTTTGGAAACAAATTTTAGAATGTAGGATTTTGATATTTTGGACCTCTCCCTTTTATAAATGCTGGATCCGAACCATCGTATATATGCGTTTTGAGTGGGATTTCCCTTGCCAAGATCAAAAGTTTCGCATTTACATAAATTTGTTCTAAAAGCTGCATTGGGTCCAGAACCCATTATCCGTAGACTGGTGATGGAAATTCCCTGTGGTCACCTGACACAACCTTCTATGCAGGTGTCGGCAGGTCTTGATACAGAGAGGTATCATATTGGTGTAAAAGATGAAGACGTGCGACGGCATAAACTTATATGGACTTTTATAGGTATATACGTCCGTGGGTGAGGTAACAAGTCCACTCTAATAGTGAGTGAGTGAGTGAGTGAGTGAGTGAGTGAGTGAGTGAGTGAGTATGGTTTTACGCCGCTTTTAGCAATATTCCAGCAATATCACGGCGGGGGACACCAGAAATGGGCTTCACGCATTGTACCCATGTCGGGAATCGAACCCGGGTCTTCGGCATGACGAGCGAACGCTTTAACCACGAGGCTACCCGACCGCCCCTCCACTCTAATAAATAACAATAGAACACACGACTATGAATACTGGAAAAATCCCTTTATTACAACATCAGGAGTCCAACACATCAGGAACTGCTCTTGGGAGCAGTAGGTGGGAAACAGGTATGTTCCTGATCAGGTTTCTTTATGACACAGTGAGTGAGTGAGTTGGGTTTAACGCCGCTTTAAACAGTATTATAGTTATATTGCGGCGTGTCAGCTTAATGTGGGAGGAAAGCCTGAAGTGATGCAGGTTTCAGACGGTTACCACTTTGGTGAAACCCACGAGCACAAATATGGTGCTGACAAACCTAGAAACATAATTGGGGTGAACCGGGATTCGAACCCACAATCATAGGTTTCTGGTGTGCCTAAGGGACGCAACTCTGTACAGCGAATCGAGGCGCCTTAGACGACTGGGCCACCCATGACACAGAAGACACTGACGAACTAGCACAAATCTCCCGCTCCATGTCATTAGATGAGAGGTGTGTCATCTGAAAAGTTCTTGAAAAACTATTAATTGTTTACCATGTCAATATTTCACAGGAATGATAGATCATGGTGGATTTGATTTCATATTGCTGAACTGTCATCATAAATTTTAGTTTAAACACACTTTCTAGATGTGTGGTGTTGACTGCAGAGAAAAGTGTCTGTTAGCCTTCAAGCACCTCACCGGCTGTTGGGTTGTATACTCCCCATGGAGCTGAGAATTAAAATCGAGTGCACACTGATCCATTGATGAGGTAATAACATAGTCTAAGCACATTTGAGCAGTCATAAATTGGAAAGTGTGTGACACCAATCCACAATTTTATGTAATTTCCATCTTCCTGGATGCAGCATCTTCTTGGGTGGCAGATGTTTTCTGACAGGTGCCCTCGTCCACTTAACATCACTGAGGGGTCTTGGCCAACATTCTGTGGTCTATTTTCTCCAGATGAACTAATCTGAGAAGGTCAAGGTCAATCAAGGACACTGATACCCACGGCATATACATCCTCACCAAAAGCCGTATCAAAGAACTGAAGAAGCATGAATTACCTATATCTCCTGATGTGCGAAGAGATTGAAAAAAATATCTCTTGTTCTTTGAAAATAATATACACACCTGCCAATACATTTTCAACCCAAAAAAGTTTATATTCGCATGATGTTTCCAAGACACATGATGTGGTGACGTCAAAGGATGAAAATTGGTATAGACAAGTATCTCGCAAAAATCAGACAATAAAGACATGTAATAAATAGGGATTGGGTTTAATGTTGAAGTTGTGAAGTCAAATTCAAACTGAGAAAGTATGACTGTATAATTGCCGATTGCATTAATATTCTTCATGGAAATATGACACACTGTAAAGAAGTGATGCAAAACATTTGGAGAGATTTATATGAAAGGGATGTTTGATATAAAGGCCTTATGAGGCCAATGTTTTGGTACCCAACTTATAAAATATAATAGGCCTAAAAAGAGCAAATAGTTTCGTTATTTTTATCAGAACTTCACATTCCTTACCTAAGTGTAACCCTACCCTCAACTTTTGGCTTCACACATCGTACCCATGTCAGGAATCGAACCCGGGTCTTCGGCGTGACAAGCAAACGCTTTCACCACTAGGCTACCCGACCGCCCCCTCAACTTTAAAGTCAATCCTTACAACAAGCCTGCTTGAGACCTTTTCTGACAAAGAGTCCCTTATGGGGTCATATATAAGGGTTTCAACATTTTCACAGGTATGGAAGCATTGGAAGGATACGGTTTAAGTTGTTCTGAAAAGTTCTTCATGTCTTCCCCAATCTGCTCCTGTCCTGCAGGTGCAATTACACTCAGCTCCACCAGCTGCGACTGAGACAGCGGCTCCAGACTGTTGTTTTCTGTATTACCAGACTGCAACATCTGGAAACAGAAGATGGGGGGTTAATGTGACCGAGACAGCCTGTAACATGTTGAAACAGAAGATGGAGGGTTAATGTGACTAAGACAGATTCTAACATTTGGAAACAGAAGATGGAAGGTTAATGTGACCGAGACAGACTGTAACATCTGGAAACAGAAGATGGAGGGTTAATGTGACTGAGACAGACTAACATGTTGAAACAGAAGATGGAGGGTTAATGTGACTGAGACAGACTGTAACATGTAGAAACAGAAGGTGGAGGGTTAATGTGACTGAGACAGCCTGTAACATGTTGAAACAGAAGATGGAGGGTTAATGTGACTAAGACAGATTCTAACATTTGGAAACAGAAGATGGAGGGTAAATGTGACCGAGACAGACTGTAACATCTGGAAACAGAAGATGGAGGGTTAATGTGACTGAGACAGACTGTAACATGTTGAAACAGAAGATTGAGGGTTAATGTGACTGAGACAGACTGTAACATGTAGAAACAGAAGGTGGAGGGTTAATGTGACTAAGACAGACTTTTAATATTTTGAAACAGAAGATGGAGGGTTAATGTGACTAAGACAGAATCTAACATGTTGAAACAGAAGATGGAGGGTTAATGTGACTGAGACAGACTGTAACATGTTGAAACAGAAGATTGAGGGTTAATGTGACTGAGACAGACTGTAACATGTAGAAACAGAAGGTGGAGGGTTAATGTGACTAAGACAGACTTTTAACATTTGGAAACAGAAGATAGAGGGTTAATGTGACTAAGACAGAATCTAACATGTTGAAACAGAAGATGGAGGGTTAATGTGACTAAGACAGACTGTAACATTTGGAAACAGAAGATGGAGGGTTAATGTGACTGAGACAGACTGTAACATGTAGAAACAGAAGATGGAGGGTTAATGTGACTGAGACAGACTGTAACATATAGAAACAGAAGATGGAGGGTTAATGTTACTGAGACAGAATCTAACATCTGGAAACAGAAGATGGAGGGTTAATGTGACGGAGACAGACTAACATTTGCAAACAGAAGATGGAGGGTTAATGTGACTGTTATTGAGAACATGGTCCACATCAGTCTGTTGACTCCAATCCCCAGAAATGGAATTGAGATAAATAGCATGGCAGGTTTTGGGAAAGGAAGTTTATGTTAACTATCCCGGTTAAAGTTTAAACTCAGAGAAAATCAATTTAAGGCCTCTTACTCTGTAGAGTTTGGACACTGTCACCTTCATCCTCCCCTTGTGAAAGAAGCAGCCACGCACGACGTACTCGTGATCCAACCTGCAGCAATGTTCAATACATCCCAGTGATATCAACGGGTAAACAGTAGCAATAAGACAACACAGGTATGTGAATACACTACGCCACGCACAACGTACTCGTGATCCAACCTGCAGCAATGTTAAATACATCCCAGTGATGTCAACAGGTAAACAGTAGCAATAGGACAACACAGGTATGTGAATACACTATGCCACGCACAACGTACTTGTGATCCAACCTGCAGCAATGTTCAATGACGTCCCAGTGAAATCAACGGGTAAACAGTAGCAATAAGTCAACACAGGTATGTGAATACACTACGCCATGCACAACGTACTCGTGATCCAACCTGCAGCAATGTTCATTGACGTCCCAGTGATGTCAACAGGTAAACAGTAGCAATAGGACAACACAGGTATGTGAATACACTATGCCATTTAGAAAGTGGTCAAATTCTCCCTGCAGTGATTTATTGTATGATAAGCAACTCTCACTCGTCATTTATTTCCTAAATACACATATCATACCAAGGTTCTAGTACATTTGTATGTTACAGTTAGTCTTTCTTCAGGTGTAATTTGAGAAGACTTACCTGAATCCCATTTCATTCAGAAACTGAACAACATTTTCAGAGCAAGCCACATCAAAACATGCTCTGACAAGGGTGGGCCTTGTCTTGTCTCCAATCTCTGTCTGACCGCAGTACCGAATATACCTGGTTAAATAAGAATATTTCATGACAAAACACAACCTCTGGTTCACGTGAGATATACATTCATGCATGCAGTACCGAATATACCTGGTTAAATAAGAATAGTTCATGACAAAACACAACCTCTGGTTCACGTGAGATATACATTCATGCATGCAGTACCGAATATACCTGGTTAAATAAGAATATTTCATGACAAAACACAACCTCTGGTTTACTTCAGATATACATTCCTGCATGCAGTACCGAATATACCTGGTTAATTAAGAATAGTTCATGACAAAACACAACCTCTGGTTTACTTCAGATTACATTCATGCATGCAGTACTGAATATACCTGGTTAATTTAGAATAGTTCATGACAAACCAACACCTCTGGTTTACTTCAGATATACATTCATGCATGCAGTACTGAATATACCTGGTTAATTTAGAATAGTTCATGACAAACCAACACCTCTGGTTCATGTGAGATAAACATTCATGCATGCAGTACCGAATATACCTGGTTAATTTAGAATAGTTCATGACAAAACACAACCTCTGGTTTACTTCAGATATACATTCATGCATGCAGTACCGAATATACCTGGTTAATTAAGAATATTTCATGACAAACCAACACCTCTGGTTCATGTGAGATAAACATTCATACATGCACATAAATAGTTGCAAATTCATATAAAAACATGCTTAAAAAAGGGTTTGCTTCTACTATCATAGAGAATGCCATATAAAAATTATTTTTTAGAAATTCTAAAGTTTTACTGCCACTGAACGATGACATACAAATTATTACAATCAGCCATATCACCCATCCCTGACTGGCAAGCTATGTCTTCCCTTCAATCCAGCTGCACAAACCAGCATATACTATCCAGGGAATATTTCTACTAACCTTTAGAAGTGATGAGGCTTTATGCCATAATAATTAAATTACAAATACTTCATGGCAATTGATTGGCTGATCATGCAAATGATTTTGCGTTAACGCTCCCATAAACTGAAAAGAAATAGGCCATGTCCACTAATGGACAACTGTTTCCTTTTGGGCTGATAATAGAACAGATTTCACTTCAGTTTCTCTTTACTAATTAAATGAGCAGCTTGTGTGATCATCTGTTCTTATTTTATGGATCCTTGCAAGAGCTTAACCTTTGTTACCTAGGTTACCATACAACAGATGCCAACAGTAGAATGATGGTTTACCAAGGAGTGTCTGTATGATCTAGTGAGCGTCGAACTCTGAATAACACAAGCTGACTGCTGGGCTGTGCTGACCCTTCTGAAACAATATACCATGTAAAAAATAACAGTCAGACTGTAGGTTCAGAAAGTATGAAGTAACAAAAAAGAGAACCTATATTTCCATGACAAACCCCGGTTGTAGATTATTATGGTTAAAATATACACAAAAAGAATCACGTAGATAAGTTCCATAGAGTGAGTAAGTTGGGTTTAACGCCTCTTTTAACAGTATTCCAGTTATATCACGGCATGTCAGCTTAATGTTGGAGGAAAGCCCGAAGTGATGCAGGTCTCAAACGTTTACCACTTTGGTGAAACCCACGAGCATGGTTATGGTGCTGACACACCTTGAAACACAATCAGGGCGAACCGGGATTCAAACCCATGATCATAGGTTTCTGGCGTGCCCAAGGGATGCAAGTCTGCAAAGCGAATCGTGGAACCTTAGACGACTGGGCCACCCGTGCCCAAAAGTTCTATAAAGGTGATAATACTGGAAATATTACTGATTCCTCTTTCAACAATTTTCTTTTTAAAAGCAAACAATAAATAAATATATGTGTACATCATGGCATATTAATTCTTAAACACAAAAGTTTTCAAATGAATTCTTGACATGCTCATAAATTAGTAATTTCTCAAAGATGTTCTCAAGAAAACTAAAGAAATAAATAATTTATCTTCCTGCCAAAAAACAACAACTACAATATTAGCTATTTAGAATAAGTAGTATCATCGTAAGAATTGTTAATATCGATAAAGTAGGAGCAGTATGTTCATGGTTTTCATGATGTTGGAAGAGAGATTACCACGAAAGTTGTTTTGTTTGTATGTTTGTTTGTTCTTTAATGCCACACTCGGCAATAATACAGCTACATGATAACGGTCTGCAATTAATCTACTCTGGACCAGACAATCTAGTGATTGACATCATGAGCATCACTCCACACAATTAGGACACAATGACATGCATCAACCCAGTCAGCGAGCCTAACCACCCGATCCCGTTAACCGCCTTGTACGACAAGCATAGTCGCCTTTTACAACAAGCTTGGTGTGCTGAAGACCTATTCTGACCTGGATCTTCACGGGTGCCCAGGAAAGTTAATATGCTCCCACCATGCCCAGTAGTGACACATACATAGCAACATCCATATTATGTTCTGAGAATGTTTATGAATGAACAGTGTTTGAAATTAAGGATGAAGATCAAGGGGTCCTTGTGATAAGCCTACTGCAGAGCTCCAGATAAGCTTTTGGTGTTGTGGGTATTTTACCCATTGGGTATCAGTAATTCTATCTGGGTATTCAAATTTCTGTTACCCACTGGTTTTTACACATGTGGGTATTTAAGTTAAATATTTAAAAACACTATTCATCTAGTCCCTGCAAACTGGTGTCGTGTGGGTTCAAGAGCTTTATAGGACTCAAAAATACCACGATACTTCCACAAGAAAGTGTGATGGCAAATGATCATGATATAACTGTCATCGTGGAGTTTGGCAAGGTTGACGGAATGCCCGTTTATAATTTCAAAATATGTTGCTGATTAGCTAATCGAATACCCAGGGTTAATATTTTGATGATACGCACAAGTTTTATTTTTGTAGCGAATCTGTAATGTTCGTTGCGTATTTGATACGCTTGGATTTTATTTTACTGCGTATTTCTGCATTTTTGATGCGTATTTTACGCAGATACGCAGCTTATCTGGAGCTCTGCTTATTTTTAAAGCTAAAGATTTAGAGGTCTTCAGATTCAAGTACCATGTGTCAAGATCTCAAGGACCCTAGGACTCCCTCTTATTTCAAACACTGATGAACTCATGGAAACAACAACGTACTTAGTGCAAATACCAACTCATGATCGAGGAAAGTTTCTGGGGTGGTCTCAGCGTTGTCACACAGTCCTCGTAGTCGATGCAGCAGCATCTCACGATAGTTGTCGCTGATGCTACCTTGTAGAAGGAACTCCTGCTGTGGGGTGATGTGGTATTTCATACCAAGGTTGTATGTGCTTTCCATGACTAGTAACTGAAAAGAAAGCATCATCAATACAAATTTGCAAACAGTATACCATGTTTGGTTTGTTTGTTGTTTAACCCCACACTCAGCGGTCTGTAAGTAATTGAGTTTGGACCAGACAATCCAGTGATTGACAACATGAGCATCGATTCACACAATTGGGATTGATGACATGCACCAAATCAGCGAGCCTGACCATCCGATCCTGTTAGATGCCTCTTTCGACAAGCACCACACAATTGGGATTGATCAATCAAGTCAGCGAGCGTGACCATCCGATCCTGTTAGATGCCTCTTACGACAAGCACCATGTAAACAATAAGCAGTTAGCTCTACACACCAACTTTGGTTGTTTTTCCTAATATTTAAGAGCAGATATTAAAAAAGGTAGATGTGTGAATGAGTGCAATAGTTGGGTTTAATGCTGCTTTTAACTGTACTCCAGTAATATCATGGCATGTCAGCATAATGTGTGTTAACCACTTTGGGACATGGTGCTGACAAACCTAGAATCCTACAAACTGGGATTTTAAAACCACAATCATAAGTTTCTGATGTTGCAAAAGGACACAAACCTGCACAGCTAATAGTGTCACCATAAACATATTGACGACTGGGCCACTCGTGCCCCTCAATGGTGGCTCAAAAAAGTTGATAACTGATCATAATTATTTATCCTCTTTTATCGAAGTAGTCGTTCTAAATATGTGGACCAAAGGTTGTTGTTGTTTTTGGTTTAACGTTGCACTCAGCAATATTCCAGCTACATGACGGCTGTCTGTGAATAATCAAGTCTGAAGCAGACATTCCAATGATTGATATCATGAGTATTGATCCACACAATTAGGATATGATGACATGCATCAACAAAGTCAACGAGCCTGACCACCCGATCCAGTTAGTTGTCTCTCACCCAAACAGGGCGGTCAGGTAGCCTAGAGGTTAAAGCATTCGCTCGTCACGCCGAAGACCCGGGTTCGATTCCCGACATGGGTACAATGTGTGAAGCCCATTTCTGGTGTCCCCCGCCGTGATATTGCTGGAATATTGCTAAAAGCGGCGTAAAACCATACTCACTCACCCACTCACCCAAACATGGGTGTCTGAAGACCCAAGGGTCTGACTCAAGGGCGGGGTGCAGGGTTTATACATGTATACATTATTTAAACAAAATGTAAATGCAATAAAATCAAAATAATTTTAGGGGAGTAGTGCACTTTACCGTAATGTAATCAGTGCTCGTTTAATGATTTATTAGCACCCCATTAACAAACATGCATAATTCAGTAAACAATGAATTGTGCATGCGTGTGACGTCATGGTCTGCTCTCCCATTCATCTTTTCCTGAAACCACACCCGCCATTGTTTATGTCAACATGACCGACCAATCAGATTAACCTGATTAACGCTTGAAAAGGTAAGAATTTATGGCTAACCCTTGCCCAAAGCAAGCTAACCCTAAGGAACGAAAAGGGGTGTTGGATCTTAAAGATGTGTAAGTTTCCCTAAGACCGAAAACGGGTGTTGGATCGTGAAGCGAGAGTCACCGGAGCGTGAGGCACGGTAATGGTATAGCGAGACAGCGGTGGCACTATAGCGCAGTAATTGAGTGGATGGTAGAGCTCGGGCTGTGCGCGATAAACTGCATTATTGCCAATTTTAGGCCTAAATCATTTCAGATGATTCAAAGAAAAATAATATGACCATTAACCACAGACTGCATTTGCATTCATCTAGTATGTTGTATGTTAAGTGCAACTCTCCTGAATCTGCTCTTGACACTAGTTGCAGGCTTGTACTACAAATGAATAGTGCCGGCGGCAACTTGCCCTAATGTAGCCGAAAGACGGGATGCGGTCCTGCACTGGCTACAGTCAAGACATGTCTACTGTAGACTTCGAGGCTATCGGCTAGGCCCACTGTCAATATTGATAAACTCTTTAATTCAACAACATGGGGAGGATGGCATATGTGAAAACAATGCTAACATCTAGAATATATATTAACTGAATTGAGGACCATATAAAGAGAAAAACATTCTGAAAAATTATTGGGGACACTTGTAAGGCACCAACCAAGTAAGAAAGAAAAGTTCGACCACATTGTAATTCCGCTATATATAGCTCATAACTAACCTTTCCTCGACTCCAAAAGACAGATACTTGGGGAAGGCTCACTGGAAGCCGATGTAAAACCAGAAAAACGCATGCAAAACACACACGTTCTGATCTTTTTGTTTATTTTGGTCGGTAGAACGGAAATGAGTGTATGTGTATCTTTTATCGTTGAAGAATTCTGCCAGGGGAGACAACTCTTCATTTCCTCGCAAATACAGACTGAGATGAGGACTACCGGCTTTTATCGGCGTAACATTGGAATCAGTTAATTTAAATAGAGATAATATATTGATATATGTCTCTGATATCAACAAACTTCAAACTTTGACGGTGCGCAGTACCGCTCTTGATAGCAGTTGTTTTCTTTGATACACGATATGACGCCGTATCTTTGATTACGAGAAACGCATCACGACACCACACGTTTATCCGACTCTTCATATACGTTGTAATTATAACAATATATGTGTGTGATTTACCTATTAGGTCTAATTAATCAAGCTTTCACACTTTGTTTATTTAAAAAAAACCCAAAAAAACATGTTCCAGAAATGTTTAAACAAAATAATTTGTCTTCAGATTAAAAATTAATCAAACCGCTTGACATGCCTGATGTCACGCTAAAAGTGGTTTGTGAAAAATAATGAAATTGTTCAGCTTCCTTTATTCACAGGAAAATGCATGTTTAGAATTATCCTCTTGCCCCCATCCCCACCCCTGTGAAGAATGGTCGCCCTTAGTCATAACATGCATGAGATTTGAAAACTGGGACCTTTAAACTGATTTCCCAAATCCCACAACCACCTCACACAAACGACAAAAGATTTTGGGGTAAATAAAACCATTCTCATGCTTTAACATTATTTAAATACGGGTAAATATTTTCAAAGCTTGTAAATTTTATGAAAATCCTTTAAGAGGCTGTACATAATGTTGATATCTCATATAAGAAAGAAACGACTCGTGGTCGATAATTTATCGTACAATACAACACTGCAAGGAAAATAAACCATGAGGGGCTGGTACATATCCAGAATTGTAACAATCTCTTGCACATGGGACAAAAGCGTATTAACTTCTGAGGAATGTTTCTGCTGACAAAAGTACATATGGCCAACTGATCCAGTTTGTTTGTTTGTAGTTTAACGCCGCACTCAGCAATATTCCAGCTATATGGCAGCTGTCGGTAAATAATCAAGTCTGGACAAGACAATCCAGTGATTGACATCATGAGCATCTATCATCTATCCACGAAATTGGGATCAATGACATGCATAAACCAAGTTAGCGAGCCTGACCACCCGATCCAGTTAGTCGCCTTTTACGGCAATCATGGGTTGCTGTTCTACCCCGGATCTTCACGAGTCTCAACTGATCCAGTAAACCAAGGGGTAGTTTGTGCATTTCGTAAGGTGTAATACTGGTACATTTTTGTTTGTGTATATTACTGTTTTCTACGGGCAGTACCTGAACCGATATTGTAGAACCAAATCGTCTCTGTATGTGCATCATTGTCCACGTGGTCTACAACACCATGAACCCCGTGGGTTAGAATTTGTCTTCAGCAGCCCATGCTGAACCCAGGCGACTAACGGGATCGGGTGGTCAGGCTCGTTAAATTGGTTGAAGCATGTCATCGTATCCAAATTGTGTAGATGGATGCCCATGTCAATCACTGGATTGTCTAGTCCAGACTCGATTATTTCGAGGCCGCCCTTATACAGCTTGAATGTTGCAGAGTGAGGCGTTAAACAAGAAACAAACAAGACGTCTTCAATGCTTGAGTGAGTGAGTGAGTATGGTTTTACACCGCTTTTAGCAATATTCCAGCAATATCACGGCGAGGGACACCAGAACTGGGCTTCACACATTGTACCCATGTCGGGAATCGAACCGGGGTCTTCGGCGTGACGAACGAACGCTTTATCCACCAGGCTACCCCACCGCCCCTTCAATGCTTGAGAGTAAGTAATCTGCAATAGAAGTCAGTAGTAGTCTGTCCTGTTGACAGAAGAGACACCTCTCTTGAATTTTCGTGATGATCGACGTGCATAAACAATTTGAACAAGACACATTTGGTGGCGGACAAGTTATGGTTTGGAGAGGAATGAGTTTGAACGAAACTTTATATAATAAGGAATGTAACTTTGATGCCAGACATGGTGATGAGATTGTCAGCCAAATGTGACAACTGCGTGGATGATAATTTCGTCCGAGTCTATATGTGTGTATGTATTAACCTTAATATTCCTTAGACTGAGCGGCTGGGTAGCCCAGTGGTTAAAGCATTGGCTCATCAACCCGAAACCCAGGGTTCGTTTCACCACATGGGTACATAATGTGAAAATGGGTGTCCACCCGCCATGACATGCTCGGAAAACTTTAAACAATGGCGTAAAACATCTGGCCAACACATTAGTGTTAGAAAGTAAATTGATTTAAGCAGTGATGCGGAATTTGATGGTAAGCTTTCCACGACATTCTTAAAGCGTGACCAAGGCCCGTGGAGATCACGAGTCGTGAATTTATTTTTGACAGGGGTTTCAGTATGTGGAATTGTCACCAAGGTCTTTATACCAAATGATAAAGTCCTCAATATGTCCGATAGTTTCATAGTGATTTCAAGCGATTATCCAAACGCCAATCGCACACAGAACTTCGAGGCATTATCATGCACACTGCACTCATCTTGGTTGTGGGGAAGCTAGACAGCCTCAGACAATTATTAATACTTCAGTTCTATGCAGTCACACGTGTAACTCTGTACATCGACCTATACGAAGCCTATGTGTACTGGGCAACCGTGCCCACGGGAAACACGTGTGACTCTGTACATCGACCTATACGAAGCCTATGTGTACTGGGCAACCGTGCCCACGGAAACACGTGTAACTCTGTACATCGACCTATACGAAGCCTATGTGGAATGGGCAACCGTGCCCACGGGAAACACGTGTGCTAGAAACAGAACACAACATGAGGTTTGTCTTGTTTAATCTATTTAATGCAATTCAGGTATGTAAATATTGCACATACAGCTGCCGGGACTACCGGTCATCGTTGATGGATGTCCCGACAACTCACAGGACACTGGCGGACCACAGGGAGACTAGAAGTAAAGTGAGAGGCGTCGTCAGCGTTGAACTGGTACCTGCAAAGACAACATTGTTGGAGTGAGTTGGGTTTTACGCCACTTTTAGCAATATTCCAGCAATACTACGGCGGGGACACCAGAAATGGGCTTTACACATTGTACCAATATGGGCAATCGGATCGGGGCCTTTGGTGGACTAGCTCTGTTTTGTTTGTTTGTTGTTTAACGTCGAGTACCGACCAGACAATCCAGTGATTGACATGAGCATCGATCCACGCAAATGCATGGGATACGATCACATGCATCAACCAAGTCAGCCTGACCACCGGATCCCGTTGGTTGCCTCTTACGACAAGCATATAGCGCCTTTTATCTTCAGGGGATCTTCAGGGGTAGTCAAATGTTCCTCAAACTCGTTCTAGTTATATATGTCTCTAAGATTGTCTTGAATCAAGTGAACAGCAGAGATACAGATAAGCAGCTTATTTGCGTAAAATACCCCCCCTCCAATATTCAAAACCAAATTACTTTAAAAATGCTTGCGTACAGAAACGCATGCATTAAATGAAAAACTGAAAAGTATAAAAACAGTTCGCGTAAAATACCCAAAGAGCTAATTTACTTTCCGAGTCAAGCCTGTATATTTAGAACAGTTATATACATCTAAACCATTATTTCATACTTTTTTTCAAATCTTAAAATGTTCACTAATTTTGAGAAAAAACCAATCGAGTGATGAAAAGATGAGTGAAAACATTTTGGTTACCCAATGAAAATTGTAATAACCCAATTAAAATAGAAACCCAAGAGTAGAAACTCAATTGCTCAAAAAGTTATCTGGAACACATGCAGTACTCTTTTTTATCAACTACCGTATTCGTCGTAATAAGCGCCAGGGCGCTCTCAGAATTAGAAATAGGGGGGCTCTCATTAGATTATTTTGGTGGAAAAAAACAGAGTTGAAAGATAGTAAATTTCGTGGTTTATATTGACAGCCTGAAATATTCATATACGACAGATATATTTTTCCAGGATGTAATTGCCCATAAATAAGGATGCATATAACACATGGGTGCGTATTATACACGAATAAATAAGTCTTGCGTACATTGATCAATCGGAATGGGTGCTGATTGGGATTGTTCACTAGCCAATATATTAGCAAATATCGCCGTGGGCGCTTATTACGTCGAATACGGTATTCTTCTTGCCTCCAGAGCCTACATTTGTCAGTAAAATATCCAATCTGTTAAAACGGGTTACACTCGAGCGAGTTGGGACTTTCGAGATAGCATTCCATATACACTGACCGACTTCGCACTCCTTATCAATGATGTTTACAGATGATGGAAGAGAGGTCAGGTTTCTTAACTCAGGACAGTCGCCTTTATTCAGCTCAAAACAATCTTCAAACTCCAGAAGCGCTCTGAAAAGACAACGTTTTCTGTAAACACTATACATGTAAGGAAGAGAATTTATGGATGTCAACTTCTTTAAGTCCGTAGAGAAAAGGTCTTCAGCAACCTCTCTTCAAAGACTATACGTTTGTTTTTTAATGCCACTCCGCAATATTAGTCTGTAAACAGTCTGATTCTAACCGGATCCTCACGGGGGTCTCGGGTCAATGATACTAAGCGTACTTCCTAATCATACAAAACGATCATGCAGATCCGTTGTCAGGTATATTACCCTGTCAGACGAATCGTGCTATATCCCGGCTGATGTGATGAGCAACGACCCACGGGGCCAATGGCGCAACCAGCCAGGTCACGTGCACATTATTACCATCCGAAACTCACTAACCCACTTACGAAAAAGGCCCAGAACCCAGTCAGTGAGCGAGCCAATGGTATGCTCCCCTGATTGATATACCGCGACACTGTACCAGGGCCCTTTTCCATTAAGCGACCTATGGTAACGGGGCCTGGTTACACTAGAACTCGACACAACAGAACACCAACCTCGGAGTTCACGACAAAACAAATAAATTTGAAGTGATTCCGTGGCACTTGATTGGCTATTCAAGAAATGTATTCATGCGCGTAAGTTTCCGTGAACCGAAAACATAGGCCACGCCCACCAAACGACTACCGCTTCCTGATAATAAAATGGACGCGGCTTGCGTTGCATTATTAGTGAGTGAGAGTATGGTTTTACGCCGCTTTTAGCAATATTCCAGCAATATCACGGCGAGGGACACCAGAAATGGGCTTCACACATTGTACCCATGACGGGAATCGAACCCGGGTTTTCGGCGTGACGAGCGAACGCTTTAACCACTAGGCTACCCGACCGCCCCTGTTGCATTAAACTGAACAATATCACCGATTCCATATTGTCATCTACAGTTGGAGCGTTAATGCTTAAATAAACAGTCTAAAAAGGTATTGGTGTTGTATTTATTTATAAGAATTAACTTCAATGTGTTATTTTTAATCTTTTTACCTTCATAAACGCAGAACTATTATTGACGTATCCCAATGTTATGGGTTTTCGGACGCTTAAGATACATTCGTAGTTTTCTCTCTAATCATATACACAACTGTAAAACATCTCATTCATTTATAATAGATAACTTTCTCTAAAAGAAAACAAGCAATCATCTGAGTATTTACAATGTATATGTGATCCTACATCCCCCGTTATAACCCGAGTAATCGCGATGAATCATTCGTGACCAACTCGTGTTATTCCGGGACATGCCGAATAATTCAATATCTTCTTGCAGGTTACGGAAAGGGGCGAGTGGTGACGAATGCGCGATGAATGTAGCCGTCCGAAAAACCTATGACCCGACGATGTATTCTCAACAAGAACAGCCATAGGTCGCTACTACGATAAACATGATATGCCGGCATCCCATCACCATGTTCATGGACGACGGTCCTAAGAAAAGCGTACAGATGTACTCACGGACATGGGAAGTAGGTCTCAGAAAACTGGGCATAGGGTTTGAGAGCCAGCGAACAGTTCGCCAGTCCGCCACACCCTGTCTGCATACTCAGGTTCTGGCGGAGATACGGGTAGTACTCGAAGCTCGCTGAAACAGAACAAATACTTTTTTTGGTTTGGTTTGTTGTTTAACGCCGCACTCAGCAATATTCCAGCTATATGACGGCGGTCTGTAAATAATTGTGTCTGGACCAGACAATCCAGTGATTGATATCATGAGCATCGATCCACGCAATTGGGATTCGATGACATGCGTCAACCAAGTCAGCGAGCCTGACCACTCGATCCCGTTAGTCGGCTCTTACGACAAGCATGGGTTGCTGAAGACCTATTCTAACACGGATCTTCACGGGTCGAACAAATGCTTAGTTGAATCGCAGTGTATCAGTAATGTTATGCTATATGTTCAACTCCAGATATTAAAGTTATTACCGACTATTGTTTTGACGGCCAGTGAAGTAAACGATGAGTGAGTGAGTTGGGTTTAACGCCGCCTTGAACAGTATTCCAGTCATATCACGGCGTGTCAGCTTAATGTGGGAGGAAATCCCAAAGTGATGCAGGTCTCAGACGTTTACCACTCTGGTGAAACCTACGAGCACGGGTATGGTGCTGACACACCTAGACACATAATCGGGGCGAACCCACAATCACAGGTTTCTGGCGTGCCCAAGGGACGCAATTCTGCAAAGCGACTGGGCCACACATGGCCCGTATTAATAAGATGAACCCGACTCATCATTGGTTGATAGCATGACTTATGTAATACGTCTACTGCTGGTTACCCGATGACACAAACGTAGCCTTTCGACAGTAACCATCCCTTCCCATATTTTAGTCAGCTGCTCATACTGGTTCACTTGGTAGGTTGCGCTTGCGCTCCATCGCACAGCCAACCTAGGGAACCAGGCTGTCCGCTCCTCAGACCAATTTTGTTTGTTGTGTAACGCCGCACTTATCAAAATTCCATCTACCGGGGTATATGACGGCTGTATGTAAATAATCGAATCGATCTACGCAATTGGGATACGATGACATATCAGACATATCAGCCAAATCGGCGAGACTGACAACCCAATGCTGTTAGTCGCCTCTTACGGCAAGCATGGATTGCTGAAGACCTATTCTCTACCCGGATCTTCACGTGTCCCTAAGAAAAGAACGAGACTTCATTCTCGTATGTCGACAGTAGTCATGTGTGATGAATCGGTTCAAAGCCACATGCGTCACATTTTTAAAAATGTTCAAACTTATATCACAGAGTTTTGGAAAGTGTTTGGAAAAGTGAAATTCAGTAAAATATACCCCATTTCCTTTCAAAAAATAGGTGTTGGAGTAATTTCAAAAGACTACAACAACCACCTCTTCCGGTTAGAGCTAGGTATATACAGTTACCATAACGTTCCTTCTTGTTATAAAACTGGTCGAAGAGATTGCTGTAGTTGGCCGGAATGGTTATAACACCAGGCTCCTCCTTTGAACACAGACTTGCACGGGCTGCCTTCATCTTCACCAGTTGTTCCTCGTTACTATCAGGGTGGGTATGCTCAGTCGTATCTGGTGAGGACTGGGTGGGGGATTCAGAAGTTGGCCCTGAGGGAGAAGTTGGCCCTGAGGGAGAAGTTGACTCCGTGTCCGCGGGTGGCCCAGTGGATGTTTCTGTCGAGCTGCTTTGGTCGACAGTGGAGGTCGCAGCCCCATGGCATTCAGTCACCTTGTCCTCAACACATGCCAGATAGCGGGCATATTTCCTGTACACAATAATATATACCAGTGAGTTCCCCATACAATCATCAATGTGACTTCACCAGAAACAAAACGTTTTTATTAAATATATTTCTTTCAAAGGGAATATTGATCAGATGATTTACTTCAATAAGGATACAGGCTGCCCTGTATTTGTGGGAAAATAATCCAAAAGTATATCCCTTATTACGTTGAGAGATCCTTGAAAGTAAATATTTCCCTCGAAATACTACTGTGCACATTGACATTTAGATCTAGTTAAGAATCGGTCTGATCAGTGATCACCTACCTACGGAAGCCTATTGGAGTCAACAACCTGACATTCTGTTTCTTTTCTGAAGCAGGAGATACTAAACTCGTAATAAAGTTTTGACTTTAATAGGCTTTCAGACCTACCCGCAGTTCAGTTTTCGTTCATGTAGCAGTTGCAAAGTCAGCACGAATTTGCCATTGCAGTGATCAACCGCTGGGCATTCTTTGGTCAGTGGGGCGCTATGCAGATCTGTTAACACGAAAACAATAAATAAAAATAAACATTACGGTAAGAAGACGACCATCATGTCATGCTACAACATATGCAGTGTCAAACTATACATTCCGTACAGGGGAAATGCTATTAGCACATTGAAAAGAAAAATGATGTAAGATTTCTTACCTGAGAGTTCTAACAGGAGAAATAAAACTACAATATATGTTGACATATTCTACTGGAATCGGCTACACAATAGTTTCAGTTGATTTGTTTCAGTTTAACCTTTCACGTCCACAAGCCACCAACACTGCTGCCCATGCGCATCCTGCGCACGTGAAACTCGTGCGACATTCAAACTGGCGCGTTTCTACGCCATGTCCATATAAGGTAGGAAAATAGTTCAAGGGTAAATCTATATATTTTTAATCAGGTATGCTCTAAATTGCCCATTTCGGTATCCAACGCGCACTTTAAACAGGTTACACGCTATTCAGGTAATATCGTGTTTTACTGTCGCACACAAAACCTATTTTGTTTGGTTTTACATTGTCCAGTTGAAGGATATTCACGTTAACAAGCTCGGGGGAGGGGAGGGGAGGGGAGGGGGCGCAGTTATGATGGAAAATCTATTTCATTCTTATTTAATTAGTCCGCCTTGGGATTCAGACATGATTGCTATAAAGACAAACGCTCGCATATAACTTGTCTACAGCAGTGCAGATAACTTGTTTTCCAACACAGACACCACGTTGGAAATCCGGGTGAGAATTGGTTCCCAGCAACCTGGGATTGTCTGAGAGGCGTCTTATTAGATCGGGTGGCCAGGCTCGGCGACTTCGTCAGTGGTATCGTGACGGCGTAAGACGGTACTCATAATATCAATCACTATATATTTTATCTGGTACTCACTCGATTGTTTACAAGGCGCCTTGATAAAACTGGAACTTAGCGGCGTTAAACAAAACCTACAATTTAATTAGTGGCAAGCATAACTCAATAGGAAAACAATCAGTTCTTATTCTCTAAAGTATTTGGCGTTGTTAACTTGGGACTATGGGACTTGATTTTTGTTTGTTTGTTTAACGCCGCGCTCAGAATTATTCCAGCTATATATGACGGCGGTCTGTAAATAATTGAACCTGGGCCAGACAATCCAGTGAATGATATCATAAGCATCGATCCACGCATTTGGGATACGATGACATGCATCAACCAAGTCAGCGAGCCTGACCACCCGATCCCGTTACTCTCCTCTTACGACAAGTACAGTCGCCTCTTACAGCAAGCATGGTTATACAGCAATTCAAACAAATTATTGTTTGCGTTTCCAAGGCAACACGTCGAACATAGTTTCAAATAAGAGGTGAACGCATAAGCTGTAAATGTTCAATCATACATGTGCAACTTTGCATAAAAAGTCAAACAAGTGTTGTAGTGTGTAGATATCGCTTGATCTCATCCAAGCGATATCTCCTGTGGGAGCCAGTTTTGGATGATAAATATCGTATTGCTATTTTGTGCCAATCATAGAGCTGCTTAATCTCCGTATTGTTTGGTTGCAATTGCTCCATTTAGCGTTTGATTACACTTGTGAAATCTGTCACTATTTGTTGAAGTTGTTATCAAGAAACAAAATGTATAAATGCACTAATTTACTTGTACCAACTGTCTACACTGATATGACTCACGAGTTCTTAAATTGGATGCGAAGACAAATAAAGTGGTATGCCAAGAAGTGGGGGATTGGCACCCTCAACCAAGTGAGCGAGGGACTGAGAGTGTGTGTGTGTGTGTGTGGGGGGGGGGGGGGGGGGGGGGGGGGGGTGAGGGGGGGGTGAGGGTTGGTTGGTTTGTTGTTTAACGCCGCACTCAGCAATATTCCAGCTATATGACGGCGGTCTGTAAATAATCGAGTCTGGATCAAACAATCCAGTGATTAGTATCATGAGCATCGATCCACGCAATTGGGATCGATGACATGCATCAACCAAGTCAGCGAGCCTGACCACCCGATCCCGTTTGTCGCCTTTTACGGCAAGCATGGGTTGCTGAAGATCTATTCTACCCCGGATCTTCACGGGTCGGGAGAGTGAGTGGAGTGAAGAAAATAATATTTTGGACAATACACCTTTTAAAAGCCCATGCTACAAGGCCTAAAACCTAATTAGTTTTAAATATTTAAAGAGACATACTTTTTGACATCCCAAGGTACATCAGGTAAAACCCTGAGGACACCTGCTCGATTCCAATGTTTGATGCTGCAGTCAAATCTCCTCCTATGGAAAGGTAAGGTCTGCATTAACTCATCGACATTTGTTTTAAGTGATCAGCACAAACCAACCAAATCCTAGACTCTTGGCTTTTCAACAAAGTGCACATGCCTGGAAATCTGTGAAGAAAGTGTTATTTAAACACACACTTGAGAAACATTGGACAGTCCTTATTTCCTGTTTTAACAGGTATGCTACTGGTAGGGAAGGACACGATTACCCCTTTTGCGAACACCTGGTGTCATCGCTGATTTTCAGTGATCCATTCATATAATTTTCCCTTTTATTTCGTCTGTTTCGTGGAATATTCGAAACAAGTTATTCTCTCGCGTTGACCTTATATATTTACAGGCTTCCAATATTCAGTAATATTAAACTAAGTATTAAGATTGTTACAAAGTATTATATATAAATCTAATTTCCAAACCGGAAATTCTTTATTCCAATTTTTAAATTTTAGGTTCTATGTTAATCTTTAGTAATGTCAGTAAATTCTGAACACATGGACTATTGTCAGCTAACTAGATATACTATACATGCTACACCAAGTTGAATTTTACTAGAATAAGGTTCCAGATCTCTTTGCTCTTGAAACCATCTATTGTTGTTGCAGTTGATCCTGAGCCAGGAATTCACTGGCCATGGTGTAGTTATGGCATTATGATGACGTCACTAGTGTTGTTGCAGTTGATCCTGAGCCAGGAATTCACTGGCCATGGTGTAGTTATGGCATTATGATGACGTCACTAGTGTTGTTGCAGTTGATCCTGAGCCAGGAATTCACTGGCCATGGTGTAGTTATGGCATTATGATGACGTCACTAGTGATGTTGCAGTTGATTCTGAGCCAGGAATTCACTGGCCATTGTGTAGTTATAGCATTATGATGACGTCACTAGTGATGTTGCAGTTGATTCTGAGCCAGGAATTCACTGGCCATTGTGTAGTTATAGCATTATGATGACGTCACTAGTGTTGTTGCAGTTGATCCTGAGCCAGGAATTCACTGGCCATGGTGTAGTTATGGCATTATGATGACGTCACTAGTGATGTTGCAGTTGATCCTGAGCCAGGAATTCACTGGCCAGTGTGTAGTTATGGCATTATGATGATGTCACTAGTGTTGTTGCAGTTGATTCTGAGCCAGGAATTCACTGGCCATGGTGTAGTTATGGCATTATGATGATGTCACTAGTGTTGTTGCAGTTGATTCTGAGCCAGGAATTCACTGGCCAATTCATAACATGCATTTTAACAAGTGAACACTACACAACTATAGATGATTATGCAAATTTATAGATGTAACAAATGTTATTATTGGGACAACACTTTCTTAGTAAAGTACAGATTCTAGTACTTTTCTAGGTTGAGTCCCATTCGGGATTCGAACCCACACTTCCAGAGTAAGGCAACTAATCGTCCACACAACAAAAGTCAGCGATCTAACCCAGTCCAAAAACTGGTATCCCAAATATAACATTTGTTACATTTGACCACTTTCTAAATGACATTGTGTTCATAGCTTTTGGCCATGCCAACTTACACTTGTCAGATGGGTACACAATGTATGTTTTTTAGACTACTGGATCTAGCGATTGGGTGCCTCACTCTGGCAGTTTGGGTTCGAATCCTGGATGGGACTCACCCCCCAAAAAGTACTAGAATCTGTACTTTACTAAGAAAGTGTTATCTCAAATATAACATTTGTGTCACATTTGGCCACTTTCAAAATAGTATTGTGTTTTCACAAATTTATAGAGAAATTACATATCAACCAAAACCTGGTTTATGTGGGAGAAATCACTCAAATCTGTTTATTCCGTGTGTAGAAAAAACTTTCGGAATCAATAGTTTTCCGTGAAGATCCAGGTTAGAAGTGGTCTTCAGCAACCCATGCCTGTCATGAGAGGCCCATGGTCAGGCTCGCTGACTTGGTTGATGCATGTCAGTGAAGATCGATGCTCATAGATTGTCTGGTCCACACTCGATTATTTACAAGACCGCCTTGCCTTCATATAGCTGGCATATTGCTGGATGGGGCGTGAAACAAACAAACAAACAAACAAACAAACAAACAGTTATCAATATTGCTCCATTATTACTGAATACTGAAGACCAAGCCATGGTGATCTCAAGCTAGCAATCTGACTTACAAGAAAACAAGCACTGATTTTGTATGTTTATAAAAAAAAGTAATTATGACATGGTCTTGAGACATTTCATTTTTGTTACATATCATTCATGATAAAGTGATCAACACTGCCTACAGTTGTGACATGGACATACAAAGATAAAGAACTACCCGACACCTACAGACTACCTTTTCTACAAATACACAAGCGCAATATTTTACCCTACTGCCTGTACCCATCACTATAATTCCCAGTATGAGTGCCCCCATATTCTTTTCCATGTCATAATAACAAGTTCATTTATGAATTACGAAAAGTATATAAACTCTGTAATATATTATGCGATTTATTCAAGATAACTTTAAAAAAATAATTTTATGTTGAAAACATGAGGACTGATGTCTGGAATACCTGTCTTGAATAAACTCAGCAAAATGTGTAAATGTCCAAAATTTGTAACAAGCACCCAAACCTTGCATCGTTTGACTTCTGACTTAGCAAAATGCTCAAAATTATGTTACAGTATATAAACAAATCTTTTATATTACAGTTTAACACATAGAAGTGAAAAGACAGGTACAGTTGGCAGACTTAGTATGAACCTCTGAGGTAAACATGTGAAACACTACATTGAACTGTAGTGCAAAGCCCTTTAGTTTAATAGGTCAGAGGGGGGACGGGTGGCCCAGTCGTCTAAGGCGCCGCGATTCGCTGTGCAGAGTTGCGTCCCTTGGGCACGCCAGAAACCTATGGTTGTGGCCATCAGTGCCCCCAACATTACCCCCAGTGTTTCAGTATTGAGTTTGGATGAGGAAATAATATTTCAGGTTGGCAGGAAAAATATTAGCATCGGTCTGGGGGCTGTTTATTGGAAAAGAAATGTATTTCAATACATTGGGGTACAGGTATCTGTATTGAGATATGTGTTGTGAATTGTTTGTGAGCAAAAACATTTGACAGTGATTGAAACGGATTGTACATGCAGATCCTATTTTCTACATACTAAAGTAAGTATTATTCATCATGGACACTCCCACCATTTTGTAGGGGACAGGGGAGATAACAATGTGAGAGAAAAATCACATTCATGCTTCCTCTGTTTTGTCAATCTATTTCGGAATGAATTTCTGTGTAGATGATAGGTAAAATGATAATAATTTCAGGGTTCACTCTGCAAATTTTCTGACATGAACCTTTTATGTGAAACTTTCAAATATTCCAGAGGTACACCCACACTTGCCCATACAGCACAATGTTAAAATGTCCCATTGTATTTGAAAATGTGGGCTTTCTTTCAAATTTAGGGGCTAAAAGCACAAGGCCTCACCCTAGAGTTATCCCTGTAATTTGACATATTCTTTTACCCAATATACTGACAAACATCATTTGAAAAAGCTTACTGCGGTATACCAGTCATACTGTGCAATCCTGGGGGCATGGGTGGCCCAGTCGTCTAAGGCGCCGCAATTCTCTGTGCAGAGTTGCGTCCCTTGGGCACGCCAGAAACTTATGATTGTGGGTTCGAATCCCGGTTCACCCCGATTATGTTTCGAGGTTTGTCAGCACCATACCCATGCTCGTGGGTTTCACCGAAGTGGTAAACGTCTGAGACCTGCATCTCTTTGGGCTTTCTTCCCACATTAAGCTGATACGCCGCGATATAACTGGAATACTGTAAAAAGCGGCATTAAACACAACTCACTCACTCACTGTGCAATCCTAGTACTGGGAAACATGAACAACAACAACAACAACAAAAAATCATGATCATGCATACAGATGAACAACTTGTATGGATGATAGTTAAAGACCATCTGGAATAATCCTTGTAGACATACAGTGTAGGGGATTATTAGGGGAAGGTAAGGTGTCATTTCTCATTCATTCATCATCTCTTTCCACTCTTTGTTGTTACATTTTCACTGTTTTCATACCAGTCAATCTTATCCGCAATGTCAACTGTGTAAACATTGTCTTCTTTCACATCATAGTCAACCAACTCATCACTGTCAACCATTTCCTTCTTGTGAGACATGTCATCATAATTATCATCACCACTGTCAACCTCATCATAAATATTACTATCATCACAATCATCATTGTCAACCACATCATTTGGATGGATGTCATCATCATGATCATACATATTACTTTCATCAACATCCACATTCTGGCTTATATTGCCTTTGTTGACAACACAGTTCTCGGAAAAATACTCCTCTACAATCCCCTCTTCATCAACATCAGTGACAACACTGTCAACAACAGCATCATTATGCAGACCACCATCACCATCCACAATATTTCCAATGTCAATATGGCTGCCAGTGATGTCCTTATTGCTTGATACAGCCTTGACCTTGGCTGGTCTTCCCCTGGTGCGCGGTTTGCAAATCCCCAACATGATCCTGGTGTGATCCTTCATATGTTTACGGAAGTCGGAATCCCATTTGAACTTCTTGCCGCATGTCTCACACTTATGTCTCTCTCCTGTGTGTGTCCTCAGATGTTCCTTGAGAATGGACGTGCGTGAAAACTTCTTGCCACATTCCCCACAAATGAAGGGCTTTTCTTGCCTGTGCTTTGCCATGTGCTGGTTGATGCTTGATGAATATGCAAATGACTTGGGGCACAATGTGCACTTGTGAGGGCGTTCCCCCGTATGAACACGCATGTGTTCAGTCAGGTTGCTGGAGTCACTGTAAGCCTTCTCGCAAAGTGAACATTTAAACGGTTTCTCTCCAGTGTGGGACCGAATATGTCTTGCAAGGTTATCTGAAACTGTAAACGCTTTTCCGCAAATTTCGCACTTGTATGGCTGAACCCCGTTATGGTATTTGATATGTCTGGTTAGGTTGCCGGAAGTCGAAAACGCTTTATCACACAGGTGACATTTATATGGCTTCTCCCCCGTGTGCACTCTCATGTGTCTGGTCAGGTGTCCCGACACCGAGAAGCGTTTATCACACACGTCACATGTGAAGGACCCCAGCCCCGTGTGCAGTTTCATATGTCGGTCAAAGTTCGCTGGGGTTGAAAACGTTTTATCACATACAGTACACTGGTGTGCCACCTTCTTCCCATGCTTCTTTAAGTGTTTCTGTAGGCGCTGATTGCTGCTGAAGTCTTCGCTGCAGAAGCTACACGTGTACTGTGTCATGGCGTCAGTCTCCATTCTGGTGCTGTATTGACCCTGGATCTGTGTCGTTAAGCTCTATCACAGAAAGTTCTATACAGGATGACAATCCTCTTTATTACCATTGGTAACGTTGGTGAGTAGAATCCTTGAAGATTTTCCAGAATGAACTCACAGAAGTTCTGAAAAAGATTATGAATATACAAATGAATATTTACGAACATAATTATCATGATCATGGTTTTACGTGACACACAAATGTGTGTCCAGTACACACAAATGTAGAGAATGGACACAGAAAAAAAGAAATACTGTGTCCCGAGAGACGCACAATAACAGGGCATCAAGACCAGTTATGGGTATCTGTTTTTTCATCCTTCAATCCTGACCACTGTCCACATGATCATTGAGTCATTCCAGGCTCTGAAGTAATTATCTAAATGTACAGTACACTACAATAATACATTACTTTACAGGACCCTCATATTGCCTGCAAGGACCCTTAAAATCAATTATAGGAAAGCCCACTTGTGTAAGTCAAGGTAAAAACCCTGCATGATTATACTGGAGGTGAGGTGAAACAGAGTTTAGTTTAATGTCGTGTTCTAGGTTATTGCACCTTGAGTGGGTGAATGAGTGTTAATCTGTGTGTGTGTGTGTGTGCGTGTGCACGAGTGTGTGTGTTTGGACTAATGCCCCAGTTTAACATGGATACCCAACTCAGACACAGTATACTGAATCTGAGCCGATTAGTCCTTGTTTTATTCACTTAATACCCCTCTACAGGCAGACACGCTATCCACTTGACCACGGATGCAGTTTGATTATACTAGAAGTGTACAGGGATGTGAAGATTCCGGGGTAGAATAGGTCTTCAGCAACCCATGCTTGCCGTAATAGGTGACTATGCTTGTTGTAAAAGGCGACTAACGGGATCTGGTGGTCAGGCTCGCTGACTTGGTTGATGCATGTCATCGATCCCAATTGCATGGATCGATGCTCATGATATTAATCACTGGATTGTCTGGTCCAGACTCGATTATTTACAGACCGCCATCACATTGCTGGAATATTGCTGAGTGCTGCGTTAAACAACAAACCAACCAACCAACAGGGAAGTGAGCAGGTTTCCCCCAAAAAAGAGGATAAATCTAGAAATTTGTAAAACAAATGATTGCATTTTAACCAATTATAAACAACATTCACACCAAGAAATGTAATAAGTCAATGACAAAAGTCAAGTGACAAAAACAAAACACCACTGCAAACATAAGACATATATCCCTGTGTTATTGGTTTTCGGACGCTGAAAAAACATTTTCAGTTTTCTCGTTTATCACATGAACAACTGTAAAACATATCATCCACTTATAGGCTAAAAGACAACTTTATCTTAAAAACAAACCATCTTCTGAATATTTACAATTTCTGTGTGATGCCACATCCCACATTATAGTGCAAGTATTTGTGATAGAAAACGTATGATCCGACGATAATAGTATTGTGTCATAAATAACAATAAAGGTATATATGATGCTGAAAGCTCTGATCAAAAACAGCATAAACTGCGAGGGTTGTCCGGAAACATGATAATATATTTTGGAGTATTTTTTTAAAAATCTTTGATTATATTTTTACGAGGAAGATGACTTTTTCCGAGGACTACTGTTTTAAAAAACGTGATTTTCAGCGCTTCCGCCGAGATTTCACATCCCTGAAACTACTACATGCATACCTAGGCATGGCTCCAGGCATCAATGAAAACGAGGATGCTAGAGGTTGTGTACCTATCATCATCCTAAACCACACACGCCTAGGACAGTGAAATGTTTGTTAAGGGGAACAAAAGGGATATATTACTGTGTGTAATCAGGTAGGGTACCAGGTACCTTAAACGGCAGCCGAGTCCATATTCCCCAACCCAAAACCGGAACCGGTTCATGTTGTAGTTCAGGTTCACCTGATTATGAGTGCATGTGTGCATCGCGGAATATTGCAGGAATATTCGATTACTGTACGTACGCCACGAGACATTCAACTTCAGAAGATAATCCAAAGTTCCTCCTGACGAATGTGTACTGCCATGTTGAATTGAACCACGGTTCATCATACAGGAAGTGATGAATACCTAAGGAACAGGATACCCGCATTGCGCCCTGCTACCCTGCAGCGGAATGGATTCATCCTAGGGTACGTTTCCGATTTTGATTTTGGCTAGGGTACATTTCTGTAGTACGTACTTGTGCAGACAACGACCCCTTCCGCGATAGTGGCAGCTTACTAACACAGCATGCATAGGACTTGTACGTTTGTTGATGACATATGATATTGGCAGTCTAAAGTAGTTGTAAAAGAAAAACAACCCAACCCACAAATTAACTCAGCTAAACTTTTCAAAGTCTATTAGTATGAGAATCACTAGTAAGACGCTATCAGACAATGGTAAGCGTTCATCCTCATTAAGCTTTTCTTTTCAATTCTCACATTATAAATAAGCCGAATTGTAATTGTTGAAAGTAAATACATGATTATACTTTTTTTTTCTTCATAATCTTTAATCTAATCAGTGATGTAAATGCCTGATCATTCATTTGCAATATTATTCACTGCTATTTGATGAACGAAAATAGGACAACTAATGATATTGATAGTTAATATGACGACTACGCTTCAGCGGCGCAGTGGTTTGTCAAGGTGCATCCTCCATATAGTGAACAGTAGAGAGATTACTTGTGTTCACATACATCCATTCGCCTAAGGCTTAAATCGATACACAAATCGTACTTAGTCAGTCGTTACCATCCTGCTGCCCTGTCCTGTAATGATGGGGAGACAATTCTGTCAGCACTGTAGTGTTTCAAAATCTGTTGTCATTGCACCGTTTCATCGGTACGCGTAAGTTCGATTCCCATATGCTTTGCGCACTCCTTTTGTGGTTATTGAATTGCGTTTTCCGAATGACATCATTCGCCACAAAGCTTCTTTGATATAAAAATAGTTTTATTTTTTTATGATGCATTTTATATTTGAACAAAATATTTCTTTAAATTGATGCACGTTGAATTTGTATCCAAGAAGGGAGTTAATAAGATCTATTTATCACTGTTGTTGTAACCCTTTATATAACAGATTCCAGGGTGGTTAATCGTCCGTCCAGTCTTGAGATACGCTGTGTTCCTTGCGTAACATAAGTTCGATCACATAAACAATCCCGCGCAGTTCTAGCGGAAAACAAAGCAAGCATAAACAAAGAAAACAAAAGCTCACCTAAATTACTGTTTCTTAGCCTCAATTTTGGCAAAGTTCCATTGAAATCCACTGTCAGATCGATCGATACTTCGCCCGCCATGTTTCCTAATTCTGTGCTTCAAAATCGCTTACCCTCTCTTCCAAACATTACCGAAACATTGCGAGTTTTCCTGGAATGCGTGCATTAATATTTATAACGTCACAGGATGTGTCAGTCGGACAGTGACAATAGCCAATATAGTTCCAACTGAAATCTGTTTCTTATTATCTTATACAGTGCCGTCGTCACGATATGGCTGAAATATTGCCGATGTGACGTAAAGCATTAACTCACTCGCCCACTATACAGTGGCGAAGCAACATATACGCAAAACAACAATTGTTTTTAATTGCCTTTCGCGGCAATCCATCGGTCTGTCCGCTAGAGTAGCTGCCCTTTGTCAAAGGGAAGCTACTCTAACCCTAGTTTATGAGACGTCACGGCCACGGTCCGACGTTGTTGACAGTCGGTCTGTCCTGTCACAACGTTAAGAAGTGTACTTCCCTTTGACAAAGGGCAGTTACTCTAGCGGACAAACCCATGATTGCACTGAAATGCAAGTAGGAACACTTGTTGTTTTGGGTATTTGTTGCTTCGCCAGTGTATAAGAAACAGATTTCAGTTGGAACTATATTGGCCACTGTCACTGTCCGAGTGACACATCACTTACCCTGTGACGTAATAAATATTAATGCGCGCATTCCAGGAAAACTCGCAATGTTTCGATAAGGTGTGAGAGAGGGAAAGCGATTTTCAAGTACAGAATTAAAGAATGACATAAAAGGTTGGCACGCTTGTGTGTTTGGGGATGATAAATATCCTGTATTAGGAATAAACATTATGTATTTAGCTTGCCAAGGCTAGCTAAATACAATGTTTATTCCTAATGCAGGATATTTACCATCCCCGAACACACTCGCGTGATAACCTCTATGTCCGTGAATACATTTTATCAATGTCACATTGTATATTTGCAGGGAGTCAAATTGTCGTATATATTTATCAAACTGCAATGTCTAGGTCGCTTCCTTGATTAATTACACAAATAATTAACAATCACAGATTAAATTGTTAACTGTTTAGGTATGGTCGTTTCAAAGTGATTGATTCTATTACCCAAAATAGCCACCCCCCATGAATGGAATTGATGGCCCCATTGTTAAAGAAGGGAATCGGGAAAGACTTATCATGTGTGATTTACTGTTAAATGCAAAGGTCCTTATAAAGCTTTATGTTTCTCGAATGACACCTGTTAATCCTGCTTTTCGGGTGCCATAGAAAGTCGGCAAGGAAATATCTAAAATCACCTTGAATGAGAAGAAAACTTTCCCTTACACTAAGACCTTATCAGAATATAACATGTATATACATGTTTAGCGTTTTTTATTCATGAACATCGACTCGATGTATACATGACAATGCTCATCCACAGCAGTCAGTATCATGTGATATGGTCCAACCTGGAACCTTTTTATCTTAAACTGTTTCTTAAAGTTGATTAAAATCACATGCAATATTATGTCCCTTGGAGAATGTAGTGGAGCTCATCTGCAATTAACTTACATGACAAGAGCTGTGAAATACACCTAAGCTCAGATAGACTTCCATACCATGCAGTGTTATAAGACGTTAACTGCATAATATGATACTGGCCGGGCCATCTAGACCATCCACATTTAGACTATTCTATGTGACTTTTTATGCTTGTATGGACAACCCAGGATATTGGTGATAAAAGAATCTTTATATCTATGTTCAAATATAGCCTTTTTTGACAACTACAACAAACCCAGTGCAGTAAAGTCAACAAACTAACCAATTCATATTCTTATAAACAATTCAAATGACTTTTAAATTTTGAAACTTATTGAAATGTGTCTGTGCCTGTTCATCTAGGACTGTTCATCTTATCGTCTTCCACCTCACGTGTCCTCTGTCCATCGTATTGTGACAGTATTATCCTTCTGTTGTCATTACTTACTCATGTTATCCCACTCATGTATGCAATTGTTGTTACTGTTAATCCTCCACTGTTAATCCTCCACCTACTATAAACGCTCTGTGCCATGTTCACCATTCAGTCTTGCTTGACAAGGGTATAATGAACTGTCGCCTTTACAGTAATTAAAGAACTTGTTAGCCATAAATTGTGTTTACTTTGTATTAGATATTGTCTTATTTGACCCATTTCATTTTTCTATTTTAATCCCTCACAGTCCAGATGTGAAACAGCATTGTGACAATCGTTCTCTGGTTTCTGTTAGGGAAGACGTTATCTCGTCTCCCTCTGGGGCGGTCGGGTAGCCCAGTGGTTAAAGCGTTCGCTCGTCACGCCGAAGACCCGGGTTCGATTCCCGACATGGGTACAATGTGTGAAGCCCATTTCTGGTGTCCCCCGCCGTGATATTGCTGGAATATTGCTAAAAGCGGCGTAAAACCATACTCACTCACTCGTCTCCCTCTCATGGATATAGCCTTGGTTTCCATACTTCTTCTTCTCCTACGGTGGCATCAAACTATGTGGATTGTGATCACCGTATTATCCTGTCCAACCTGCAGTATCTCAATGAATCTCGACCTGATTTGTGGCGTCGTCTCACCGCTCAGAGATACTGGTATATTATTGTACTTCGTGACAAAGTCATCTTTGCTGTTAATGATGGTTGGTTGAATGCAAGATTGACGTATGGTCTTAAATCGTGAACTTGTACCCTGCAAAAACTAAGTACTCTTAGAATGGTGTGTGTGTGTGTGTGTGTGTGTGTGTGTGTGTGTGTGTGTGTGTTTTTGTGTGTGTGTGTGTGTGTGTGTGTGTGTGTGTGTGTGTGTGTGATTTGTCATTGGAACTCAATCTTAGTTTTTAAAACATTGAAGTTAAAATCAGTTAGAAATATGTAATATTTCATTAATTAACAAACTATTTACTATTTGTTGTTGACCAGCGGGGATAACGGGGTTATGTGAGCTTTGCTCACTTCTTTCTTGTTATTATTCTGTATGATGTGTGTAATTTTCACCAAAGGCTTTTATACTGATTAAAAGGTAATTATTATTCTGTATGATGTATGTAGTTTTGACCAAAGGCCTTTATACTGATTAAAAGGTAATTATTATTTTGTATGTGTGTGTAATTTGGGCCAAAGGCCTTTATACTGATTAAAAGGTAATTATTATTCTGTATGTGAGTGTTATTTGGGCCAAAGGCCTTTATACCGAATCTTTCTGTCTGACCGTCCGTCCATCCGTCCGTAATTGAACACAATTGTACAATTGTATTGGCATATTACAAAATCCAGAAGTAAAACATCACTGGAGTATGACGTCGACGCCAGTGCCTTCATTTAAATCAGCTGATCGTGTTTTAAAATGAGATTATTTACGTCCGTGAGTGAATATTGTTTTATGGCAGTGCCATCAGTGTTCAAGTTCTAACACACCGCCGGTCCAGTGACCCGCGGGGCACACGCTGTAACCAGACCCTCATTTTAGTCGGGGTGATGGCGACCTATTCTGTCAAGAAATATATAAAAGTTAAAATAAGTTCTACTTGCCAAAGACTTCATCTGGTGCAGAAGTGATCTATAATTAACCCTCTCTGTATGACCTTGTCTTCGGTTGAACAAAGTGTTTACTTCATGCAGGGTGATGAATGACTTAAACCTCTTGCTGCATTAGTCTTCTCCATGTTTCACAGAAAGCAAAATTATGTAAGATGAGCTATACATCACAAATAGCAAATAGTTCTAGATAAGTGATCTCATCTTCACTTACATTTTATGAATGAAAGTATGTATAGTTGTAGCATGTATATGCTGAGTTGTACTGTATGGCTGTGTTGTGTTGTACTGTATGGCTGTATTGGGTGGTTGTACTGTATGGCTGTGTTGTTTGGTTGTACTGTATGGCTGTGTTGTATGGCTGTACTGTATGGCTGTGTTGTATGGTTGTCCTGTATGGCTGTGTTGTGTTGTACTGTATGGCTGTGTTGTGTTGTACTGTATGTCTGTGTTGTGTGGTTGTCCTGTATGGCTGTGTTGTGTTGTGCTGTACGTCTGTGTTGTGTGGTTGTTCTGTATGGCTATGTTGTGTTGTACTGTATGGCTGTATTGGGTGGTTGTACTGTACGTCTGTGTTGTGTGGTTGTCCTGTATGGCTGTGTTGTGTGGCTGTACTGTATGGCTGTGTTGTGTTGTGCTGTATGGCTGTGTTGTGTTGTACTGTATGGCTGTGTTGTATGGTTGTACTGTATGGTTGTGTTGTCCTGTATGGCTGTGTTGTATGGTTGTCCCGTATGGCTGTGTTGTGAGGTTGTCCTGTATGGCTGTGTTGTATGGTTGTCCTGTATGGCTGTGTTGTATGGTTGTCCCGTATGGCTATGTTGTGTTGTACTGTTTGGCTGTGTTGTGTTGTACTGTATGGCTGTGTGGTTGTACTGTATGGCTGTGTTGTGTTGTTCTGTATGGCTGTGTTGTGTGGCTGTACTGTATGGCTGTGTTGTGTGATTGTGCTGTATGGCTGTGTTGTGTGGTTGTACTGTATGGCTGTGTTGTGTTGTACTGTATGGCTCTGTTGTGTGGTTGTTCTGTATGGCTGTGTTGTGTGGTTGTTCTGTATGGCTGTGTTGTGTGGTTGTACTGTATGGCTGTGTTGTGTGGTTGTACTGTATGGCTGTGTTGTGTTGTACTGTATGGCTCTGTTGTGTGGTTGTTCTGTATGGCTGTGTTGTGTGGTTGTACTGTATGGCTGTGTTGTGTTGTACTGTATGGCTGTGTTGTGTGGTTGTTCTGTATGGCTGTGCTGTATGGTTGTACTGTATGGCTGTGTTGTGTGGCTGTACTGTATGACTGTGTTGTGTGGTTGTACTGTATGACTGTGTTGTGTGGCTGTACTGTATGGCTGTGTTGTGTGGCTGTACTGTATGGCTGTGTTGTGTGGCTGTACTGTATGGCTGTGTTGTGTTGTACTGTATGGCTCTGTTGTGTGGTTGTTCTGTATGGCTGTGTTGTGTTGTACTGTATGGCTGTGTTGTGTGGTTGTACTGTATGGCTGTGTTGTGTGGTTGTTCTGTATGGCTGTGTGGTTGTACTGTATGGCTGTGTTGTGTTGTCCAGTATGGCTGTGTTGTGTTGTACTGTATGGCTGTGTTGTGTGGTTGTACTGTATGGCTGTGTTGTGTTGTCCAGTATGGCTGTGTTGTGTTGTACTGTATGGCTCTGTTGTGTGGTTGTACTGTATGGCTCTGTTGTGTGGTTGTTCTGTATGGCTGTGCTGTATGGTTGTACTGTATGGCTGTGTTGTGTGGCTGTACTGTATGACTGTGTTGTGTGGTTGTACTGTATGACTGTGTTGTGTGGCTGTACTGTATGGCTGTGTTGTGTGGCTGTACTGTATGGCTGTGTTGTGTGGCTGTACTGTATGGCTGTGTTGTGTTGTACTGTATGGCTCTGTTGTGTGGTTGTTCTGTATGGCTGTGTTGTGTTGTACTGTATGGCTGTGTTGTGTGGTTGTACTGTATGGCTGTGTGGTTGTACTGTATGGCTGTGTTGTGTTGTCCAGTATGGCTGTGTTGTGTTGTACTGTATGGCTGTGTTGTGTGGTTGTACTGTATGGCTGTGTTGTGTTGTCCAGTATGGCTGTGTTGTGTTGTACTGTATGGCTGTGTTGTGTTGTACTGTATGGCTGTGTTGTGTGGCTGTACTGTATGACTGTGTTGTGTGGTTGTTCTGTATGGCTATGTTGTGTTGTACTGTATGGCTGTGTTGTGTGGTTCTTCTGTATGACCGTGTTGTATGGTTGTACTGTATGTCTGTGTTGTATGGTTGTCCAGTATGGCTATGTTGTGTTGTACTGTTTGGCTGTGTTGTGTTGTACTGTATGGCTGTGTTGTGTGGTTGTCCTGTATGGCTGTGTTGTGTTGTACTGTATGGCTGTGTTGTGTGGTTGTTCTGTATGGCTATGTTGTGTTGTACTGTATGGCTGTGTTGTGTTGTCCTGTATGGCTGTGTTGTGTGGTTGTCCTGTATGGCTGTGTTGTGTTGTACTGTATGGCTGTGTTGTGTGGTTGTTCTGTATGGCTATGTTGTGTTGTCCAGTATGGCTGTGTTGTGTTGTACTGTATGGCTGTGTTGTGTTGTACTGTATGGCTGTGTTGTGTTGTACTGTATGGCTGTGTTGTGTGGTTGTTCTGTATGGCTATGTTGTGTTGTCCAGTATGGCTGTGTTGTGTTGTACTGTATGGCTGTGTTGTGTTGTACTGTATGGCTATGTTGTGTTGTACTGTATGGCTGTGTTGTGTTGTACTGTATGGCTGTGTTGTGTTGTCCTGTATGGCTGTGTTGTGTTGTCCTGTATGGCTGTGTTGTGTGGTTGTCCTGTATGGCTGTGTTGTGTTGTACTGTATGGCTGTGTTGTGTGGTTGTCCAGTATGGCTATGTTGTGTTGTCCTGTATGGCTGTGTTGTGTTGTACTGTATGGCTGTGTTGTGTGGTTGTTCTGTATGGCTATGTTGTGTTGTCCAGTATGGCTGTGTTGTGTTGTACTGTATGGCTGTGTTGTGTTGTACTGTATGGCTGTGTTGTGTTGTCCTGTATGGCTGTGTTGTGTTGTCCTGTATGGCTGTGTTGTGTGGTTGTCCTGTATGGCTGTGTTGTGTTGTACTGTATGGCTGTGTTGTGTTGTCCTGTATGGCTGTGTTGTGTTGTACTGTATGGCTGTGTTGTGTTGTCCTGTATGGCTGTGTTGTGTTGTACTGTATGGCTGTGTTGTGTTGTACTGTATGGCTGTGTTGTGTTGTCCAGTATGGCTATGTTGTGTTGTACTGTTTGGCTGTGTTGTGTTGTACTGTATGGCTGTGTTGTGTGGTTGTCCTGTATGGCTGTGTTGTGTTGTACTGTATGGCTGTGTTGTATGGTTGTCCTGTATGGCTGTGTTGTGTGGTTGTCCTGTTTGGCCGTGTTGTGTGGTTGTCCTGTATGGCTGTGTTGTGTGGTTGTCCTGTTTGGCCGTGTTGTGTGGTTGTCCTGTATGGCTGTGTTGTATGGTTGTCCCGTATGGCTATGTTGTGTTGTACTGTATGGATGTCTGGTTGTACTGTATGGCTGTGTTGTGTGGTTGTTCTGTATGGCTGTGTTGTATGGTTGTCCTGTATGGCCGTGTTGTATGGTTGTCCTGTATGGCTGTGTTGTGTGGTTGTCCTGTATGGCTGTGTTGTATGGTTGTCCCGTATGGCTGTGTTGTGTTGTACTGTATGGCTGTGTTGTGTTGTACTGTATGGCTGTGTTGTGTTGTATTGTATGGCTGTGTTGTGTGGTTGTTCTGTATGGCTGTGTTGTATGGTTGTCCTGTATGGCTGTGTTGTGTTGTGCTGTATGGCTGTGTTGTATGGTTGTCCTGTATGGCTGTGTTGTATGGTTGTCCTGTATGGCTGTGTTGTATGGTTGTGCTGTATGGCTGTGTTGTGTGGTTGTGCTGTATGGCTGTGTTGTGTGGTTGTACTGTTTGGCTGTGTTGTGTGGTTGTCCTGTATGGCTATGTTGTGTGGTTGTGCTGTATGGCTGTGTTGTGTTGTGCTGTATGACTGTGTTGTGTTGTACTGTATGGCTGTGTTGTGTTGTACTGTATGACTGTGTTGTGTTGTACTGTATGGCTGTGTTGTATGGTTGTACTGTATGGTTGTGTTGTGTTGTCCTGTATGGCTGTGTTGTATGGTTGTCCCGTATAGCTGTGTTGTGTGGTTGTCCTGTATGGCTGTGTTGTGTGGTTGTGCTGTATGGCTGTTTTGTATGGTTGTCCTGTATGGCTGTTTTGTATGGTTGTCCTGTATAGCTGTGTTGTGTGGTTGTCCTGTATGGCTGTGTTGTATGGTTGTACTGTATGGCTATGTTGTGCTGTACTGTATGGCTGTGTTGTATGGCTGTACTGTATGGCTATGTTGTGTTGTACTGTATGGCTATGTTGTGTTGTACTGTATGGCTGTGTTGTGTGGTTGTACTGTATGGCTGTGTTGTGTTGTACTGTATGGCTGTGTTGTGTGGTTGTCCTGTATGGCTGTGTTGTGTGGTTGTCCTGTATGGCTGTGTTGTGTGGCTGTACTGTATGGCTGTGTTGTGTTGTACTGTATGGCTGTGTTGTGTTGTACTGTATGGCTGTGTTGTGTTGTACTGTTTGGCTGTGTTGTGTTGTACTGTATGGCTGTGTTGTGTGGTTGTCCTGTATGGCTGTGTTGTGTGGTTGTCCTGTATGGCTGTGTTGTGTGGCTGTACTGTATGGCTGTGTTGTGTTGTACTGTATGGCTGTGTTGTGTTGTACTGTATGGCTGTGTTGTGTTGTACTGTTTGGCTGTGTTGTGTTGTACTGTATGGCTGTGTTGTGTGGTTGTCCTGTATGGCTGTGTTGTGTGGCTGTACTGTATGGCTGTGTTGTGTGGTTGTGTTGTGTTGTCCTGTATGGCTGTATTGTATGGCTGTGTTGTATGGCTGTGTTGTGTTGTACTGTATGGCTGTGTTGTGTGGCTGTGTTGTGTTGTACTGTATGGCTGTATTGTATGGCTGTGTTGTATGGCTGTGTTGTGTTGTACTGTATGGCTGTGTTGTGTGGTTGTGTTGTGTTGTCCTGTATGGCTGTATTGTATGGCTGTGTTGTATGGCTGTGTTGTGTTGTACTGTATGGCTGTGTTGTATGGCTGTGTTGTGTTGTACTGTATGGCTGTGTTGTGTGGTTGTGTTGTGTTGTCCTGTATGGCTGTATTGTATGGCTGTGTTGTATGGCTGTGTTGTGTTGTACTGTATGGCTGTGTTGTGTGGCTGTACTGTATGGCTGTGTTGTATGGTTGTACTGTATGGCTGTGTTGTGTTGTACTGTATGGCTGTGTTGTGTGGTTGTCCTGTATGGCTGTGTTGTGTTGTACTGTATGGCTGTGTTGTATGGCTATGTTGTGTTGTACTGTATGGCTGTGTTGTGTGGTTGTACTGTATGGCTGTGTTGTGTTGTACTGTATGGCTGTGTTGTGTGGTTGTCCTGTATGGCTGTGTTGTGTGGTTGTCCTGTATGGCTGTGTTGTGTGGCTGTACTGTATGGCTGTGTTGTGTTGTACTGTATGGCTGTGTTGTGTGGTTGTCCTGTATGGCTGTGTTGTGTTGTACTGTATGGCTGTGTTGTATGGCTATGTTGTGTTGTACTGTATGGCTGTGTTGTGTGGCTGTACTGTATGGCTGTGTTGTGTGGTTGTACTGTATGGCTGTGTTGTGTTGTACTGTATGGCTGTGTTGTGTGGCTGTACTGTATGGCTGTGTTGTGTGGCTGTACTGTATGGCTGTGTTGTGTGGCTGTACTGTATGGCTGTGTTGTATGGCTGTGTTGTGTTGTCCTGTATGGCTGTGTTGTGTGGTTGTTCTGTATGGCTGTGTTGTGTGGTTGTGTTGTGTTGTCCTGTATGGCTGTGTTGTGTGGCTGTACTGTATGGCTGTGTTGTGTGGTTGTGTTGTGTTGTCCTGTATGGCTGTGTTGTATGGCTGTGTTGTGTGGCTGTGTTGTGTTGTACTGTATGGTTGTGTTGTGTTGTCCTGTATGGCTGTGTTGTATGGCTGTGTTGTGTGGCTGTACTGTATGGCTGTGTTGTGTGGTTGTGTTGTGTTGTCCTGTATGGCTGTATTGTATGGCTGTGTTGTATGGCTGTGTTGTGTTGTACTGTATGGCTGTGTTGTGTGGCTGTACTGTATGGCTATGTTGTGTTGTACTGTATGGCTGTGTTGTATGGCTGTGTTGTGTTGTACTGTATGGCTGTGTTGTGTGGTTGTTCTGTATGGCTGTGTTGTATGGTTGTGTTGTATGGTTGTACTGTATGGCTATGTTGTGTTGTACTGTATGGCTGTGTTGTATGGTTGTGTTGTATGGTTGTACTGTATGGCTATGTTGTGCTGTACTGTATGGCTGTGTTGTATGGCTGTACTGTATGGCTATGTTGTGTTGTACTGTATGGCTATGTTGTGTTGTACTGTATGGCTGTGTTGTGTGGTTGTACTGTATGGCTGTGTTGTGTTGTACTGTATGGCTGTGTTGTGTGGTTGTCCTGTATGGCTGTGTTGTGTGGTTGTCCTGTATGGCTGTGTTGTGTGGCTGTACTGTATGGCTGTGTTGTGTTGTACTGTTTGGCTGTGTTGTGTTGTACTGTATGGCTGTGTTGTGTGGTTGTCCTGTATGGCTGTGTTGTGTGGCTGTACTGTATGGCTGTGTTGTGTTGTACTGTTTGGCTGTGTTGTGTTGTACTGTTTGGCTGTGTTGTGTTGTCCTGTATGGCTGTGTTGTATGGCTGTGTTGTGTGGCTGTACTGTATGGCTGTGTTGTGTGGTTGTGTTGTGTTGTCCTGTATGGCTGTATTGTATGGCTGTGTTGTATGGCTGTGTTGTGTTGTACTGTATGGCTGTGTTGTGTGGCTGTGTTGTGTTGTACTGTATGGCTGTATTGTATGGCTGTGTTGTATGGCTGTGTTGTGTTGTACTGTATGGCTGTGTTGTGTGGTTGTGTTGTGTTGTCCTGTATGGCTGTATTGTATGGCTGTGTTGTATGGCTGTGTTGTGTTGTACTGTATGGCTGTGTTGTATGGCTGTGTTGTGTTGTACTGTATGGCTGTGTTGTGTGGTTGTGTTGTGTTGTCCTGTATGGCTGTATTGTATGGCTGTGTTGTATGGCTGTGTTGTGTTGTACTGTATGGCTGTGTTGTGTGGCTGTACTGTATGGCTGTGTTGTATGGTTGTACTGTATGGCTGTGTTGTGTTGTACTGTATGGCTGTGTTGTGTGGTTGTCCTGTATGGCTGTGTTGTGTTGTACTGTATGGCTGTGTTGTGTGGCTGTACTGTATGGCTGTGTTGTGTTGTACTGTATGGCTGTGTTGTATGGCTATGTTGTGTTGTACTGTATGGCTGTGTTGTGTGGTTGTACTGTATGGCTGTGTTGTGTTGTACTGTATGGCTGTGTTGTGTGGTTGTCCTGTATGGCTGTGTTGTGTGGTTGTCCTGTATGGCTGTGTTGTGTGGCTGTACTGTATGGCTGTGTTGTGTTGTACTGTATGGCTGTGTTGTGTTGTACTGTATGGCTGTGTTGTGTGGTTGTCCTGTATGGCTGTGTTGTGTTGTACTGTATGGCTGTGTTGTGTTGTCCTGTATGGCTGTGTTGTGTGGTTGTCCTGTATGGCTGTGTTGTGTGGTTGTCCTGTATGGCTGTGTTGTGTGGTTGTCCTGTATGGCTGTGTTGTGTGGTTGTCCTGTATGGCTGTGTTGTGTGGTTGTCCTGTATGGCTGTGTTGTGTGGTTGTCCTGTATGGCTGTGTTGTGTGGTTGTTCTGTATGGCTGTGTTGTGTGGTTGTCCTGTATGGCTGTGTTGTGTGGTTGTCCTGTATGGCTGTGTTGTGTGGTTGTCCTGTATGGCTGTGTTGTGTGGCTGTACTGTATGGCTGTGTTGTGTGGCTGTACTGTATGGCTGTGTTGTGTTGTACTGTATGGCTGTGTTGTGTGGTTGTACTGTATGGCTGTGTTGTGTTGTACTGTATGGCTGTGTTGTGTGGTTGTACTGTATGGCTGTGTTGTGTGGTTGTACTGTATGGCTGTGTTGTGTGGCTGTACTGTATGGCTGTGTTGTGTTGTACTGTATGGCTGTGTTGTGTTGTCCTGTATGGCTGTGTTGTGTGGCTGTACTGTATGGCTGTGTTGTGTGGCTGTACTGTATGGCTGTGTTGTGTGGTTGTGTTGTGTTGTCCTGTATGGCTGTATTGTATGGCTGTGTTGTATGGCTGTGTTGTGTTGTACTGTATGGCTGTGTTGTGTGGCTGTACTGTATGGCTGTGTTGTATGGTTGTACTGTATGGCTATGTTGTGTTGTACTGTATGGCTGTGTTGTGTGGTTGTACTGTATGGCTGTGTTGTGTTGTACTGTATGGGTGTGTTTTGTGGTTGTACTGTATGGCTGTGTTGTGTGGTTGTCCAGTATGGCTATGTTGTGTTGTACTGTATGGTTGTGTTGTGTTGTCCTGTATGGCTGTGTTGTGTGGCTGTACTGTATGGCTGTGTTGTGTGGTTGTGTTGTGTTGTACTGTATGGCTATGTTGTGTTGTCCTGTATGGCTGTGTTGTGTGGCTGTACTGTATGTCTGTGTTGTATGGTTGTCCAGTATGGCTGTGTTGTGTTGTACTGTATGGTTGTGTTGTGTTGTACTGTATGGCTGTGTTGTGTGGCTGTACTGTATGGCTGTGTTGTGTGGTTTTTCTGTATGACAGTGTTGTGTGATTGTGCTGTATGGCTGTGTTGTGTGATTGTGCTGTATGACTGTGTTGTATGGTTGTACTGTATGGCTTCGTTGTGTGGTTGTACTGCATGGCTGTGTTGTGTGGTTGTACTGTATGGCCGTGTTGTATGGTTGTACTGTATAGCTGTGTTGTGTGGTTGTACTGTATGGCCGTGTTGTATGGTTGTACTGTATGGCTGTGTTGTGTTGTACTGTATGGCTGTGTTGTGTTGTACTGTATGGCTGTGTTGTGTTGTACTGTATGGCTGTGTTGTGTTGTACTGTATGGCTGTGTTGTGTGGTTGTTCTGTATGGCTGTGTACTGTGGTTGCACTGTATGGCCGTGTTGTTGGAGGTTATAGTCTGTTGTTGAATTGTGTTCACCTCACGGACTAATTTTCAAACATGTTGATGTAATCAGTTTTATTGATCTCAGAGCTAGACAGGCCCAGGATTCCAAGACTGTATTGGGGACGACCCGAACTGATAACCAACGATTTCAACGACACTCATGGTCGTCAAGCGACGCTCAGAGGTTTCTTCGACAAAACAAATATTACACAAGGTCTTGACCTGCAACGTATTCCAGTCGCGTTAAACGGTCACGATCAAAGTTATTTCTTTCTTTTCGAAACAGAACTTGTATGCTCGACAAGAATTTTAGCGGCACTTTATGATATTTCTGACCTCACACCTTGCTTCCTAGCCTTGCTCCTTGTCTATACTAAATCATAAGTCCATGGATGTATAGTAATTCTATCCTTATAATAGGACAGAAAACCCCGAACCATTCGACATGCTATAGTTCTTACATTGGGTTAAATTATATATGTACGTTAATTAAGGTAATAAGCAATTACTGTTTTCATTTAATTACGACAAAGTAACGGTAATCAAGTAAATACTTAAGTATTTAAGTATGTTTTATACACACATGTTGTATTACAGTGGCGAACGTGTTATGTAATCTTATTTTTGATCGTACACTCTTCACAAACGCTTTGTGGGCATACGGCCCCTGGATCCTTGAGGTGAATGTTCCGTGCTTCGAGAGTCACAAGGGGCGATGCTTATGGCTGGAGGTTTTACGTGATTTGATAGTATCTTTGAATTGTTTATTGTTTTTGAAAATAAATAATAGTTATGTTTTAAATTTTGACATTTTTAGCATATCGTTATGTTTAAAACCATATACTTGCATTGGGTTTTGTTTGTTTGTGACATTCTCTAACTCCTTTACCTGTTGGATAGATACCGACAGCAAGATGGTTCACACCCATTTTACAAACTCTCGCATATCGTGTTAGGACGCGATAAACTTTATAATACTATTTCAGTATTTCATTGTCAGGATAATGACAGCCATAAGCTTATAAGTTCGGTAAATGAATAACTATCAAGATCAAATGACATCCGGGATAGGATTGGTCTTCAGCAACCAACGCTTGTCGTAAGAGCCGACTAACGGGGTCGGGTGGTCAGGCTCGCTGACTTCGTTGATGCATGTCGTCGATCCCAATTCCGTGGATCGATGCTCATGATGTCAATCACTGGAATGTCTGGTCCAGACTCGATTATTTACAGACCGTCGTCATATATATATCTGGAATATTGCTGTGTGCGGCGTTAAACAACAAACCAACCAACCAACAAACACGGGTAACACCACAAGTACATATAATACAATACAATGTTGCACTGCGACCGACCGCGCGCGTGTGTGTGGTGTAGTTCTATGAGTGTTTGTAGTCTGTGTGTGTGGTGCGCGCGCGTGTGTGTGGTGCGTGCGCGTGTGTGTGGTGTAGTTCTGTGAGTGTTTGTAGTCTGTGTGTGTGGTGCGTGCGCGTGTGTGTGGTGCGTGCGCGTGGTGCGTGCGCGTGTGTGTGGTGTGCGCGCACGCGAGAGCACTCCCAGAGAACAGTTTGAACAAGCTTCGGGGTTGGGGATATTCTGCCTGGAATCCCAACGGGGTCTCCACCGCATGAATGCTGAAATCATGTACATGTGTGTTATAAGTTTCAGAAGTGTATTTATTTATCATAACAAAACATGACTTTTTAAAAACATATTTTATTCATATGGTAAAACATTATTCTTACATTTGAGATCAGGTTCTTCGAGAAAATTAATTCATATAAGAATGAATAATTTACTTATCAATCAACACCTGCTGTATTGCGGAGTGGCCGAATATTTTGCGGAATTGCACTCTTCATACAGAATTGTACCCATCTTGCAGAAAATCACTCTTTGTGCAGAATATTGCATTTTCAAATTTACAATGTAAATCATAATGTGATCTTCAATATTTAAAAGTCGCCGTTCTAACATGTGAATTAATTGTCTTTGTATTTCTGTAGCTTCAAATAATTAATTTAACATTTTGAAAGTGTTCAAATCAATATTCCGGTTTTGTCTCCAAGTGTATCCAACCTTTGTATTCTGATGACAGGAAGCACATGTTTTACGGTTTCATGCTGCGACTGTCAGTTAACAAATCAGTGGATAAATATGTCCAAAAATGGCTTTAAAATAGCTCAAGAGAATGCAGAACCTTGTACAGAATTCATGAAAATTGGTTGCAGAATTTATCAAACGTAACTGCGGAATATTGATTTTTTTTGGCCGCGGAAATCAGCAGGGATTGATTAATTTTTCCATCGGCTTCGGTGGTGCGAATATAGGAAACCTTTTGTCCAATAGTGAGTGAGTGAGTTGGGTTTAACGCCGCTTTTAACATTATTCCAGTTATATCACGGCGTGTCAGCTTAATGTGGGAGGAAAGCCCCAAGTGATGCAGGTCTCAGACGTTTACCACTTCGGTGAAACCCACGAGCACGGGCATGGTGCTGACAAACCTAGAAACATAATTGGGGCGAACCGGGATTCGAACCCACAATCATAGGTTTCTGGCGTGCCCAAGGGACGCAACTCTGCACAGCGAATCGCGGCGCCTTAGACGACTGGGCCAGCCGTGCCCCCATTTTGTCCAATAAGATATGATACATCCCTCTCTGAGCAACATTTTATTATGTGATATTATCTACACCACTTTCTGTGCAGCTGTGTAAAGTATCTTATCAATATTTCATTACTAGACACAGGTGCACCAGTAGTCTAAAGCGCCGCCATTCGCTGTGAAGAGCTGCGTCCATTCGACGCACCAGAAACCTACGATAGTGGGCCCTGATTATGTTTCTAGGTTTATCGGCAACATGGCTGTGCTCGAAGGTTTTACCGGAGTGGTAAACGTCCAAAACCCGCTTCAGTCGTACTTTCCTCCCACATTAGGCTGACGCGCCGTGATATAACAGAAATACTGTTCAAAGTGGCGTTAAACCCAACTCACTCACTCACTGACTACAACTATTGTACGTCCCAGTCTGTCCAACAGTGTGAACTATACGACTAATCCCAATCCCAAGCCAAGTGTGTAACTTGAGACTTAAGAGCAAACATTGCCGGCCAGAATGTTAAATGCATTGTATTTGAAACCCAAAGTCGTAAATAGAATTAACCTATATATTGCACTAAAGCTAGTGGGTCAGAACGCTTTCACCACAATCACAATAGAGATGCATGGCTTCACACACTGTTTGCTACAGCAGCGATTATCCAGTGTATGATGTCGTCATTCTCTCAGGATAAATACCATTGGCACATTCGCAACAGATTCCATTGGGTGTAAAAGAACCGTGGAAATTATATGAATGGATAAGTGAAAATCAGTGATGTCACGCGGCTAAAAATAGTCCAATCAGGTTATACTGGTGAGCAAGAGAAAGTATGTGCTACGTTCGTGCTAAGATGGTGACGTCAGCTCCGAAACTGGTCTTGAACAGGTCCAGCAGAATGGCGATATAACGACAGAGGATAATCGAGGTAGTTTTTTTGGAATGCAAATTGATATCTAGTCCTTGGCATCTAGCTCGGCCATTGGCCATTCACCATTCATTTTGGCCTTGGAGCTCCTTCAGATAGTTCAGCAGCAATTGGACTTTGGCTGTCGTGACACCTAAGCCATAATGGGTGCCGTCGAAACTGATGGTGGAACTCGTCATGTTGAAAGTATCAAACACTGGAATACCGAGAGGCTTTAAGAGTTTGTGCATCCTATAGTTTGCCATTTTCATATGTTTTAACCCTTGAAGTTCATAAACTGGCGATTTGAGAAGACCAGGCGCGTGGCCGTTAGCCCACATCAACTTCGGCCATTTGAAGGAGCCATTTTTCACAATATTTATGGCTGGCTGGAGATATTCCATAAACTTGGTCACGTTGTTGTCTTCGCGGGCGGCCAGGGAAACCATCACAAACGTTTTCTTTCGACGATCAAGTGCTTTGACTTTTTTATATAGGTCCACCCCATCCGCAGCTCGTGTGTGGCTGACATACTTCAGATTGAACTTGCCTTTGCACAGAGGTTTAGCTCTTAGTTCGAGAAGTGGTCTGCATTCCTTGGATCCGAACTGGTAAGGGCCAGAGCATTTCGCTAGGGTGTCTGTAACGTGAAAGCAAACATGTAGGTTTAGAAAGTTACAGCAATCGTTGTTTCAATGTACAAACACACACAAACACGCACGCACGCACGCACGCACGCACGCACGCACATACACACACCAAATAGATATCTATGACATGAATTGAATTCATTGAAAGAATTGACAGAAGCCGGGCTTCCCGAGACTCGACTACAACAAATAACCAGTTGTTCCAGACCGGAGAACGCAACACTTTATTACCATCATGCCATGGTCTAGTTTTGTTAATTGATCATGTGTCTTCACTTGGGCTGGGACCAGGAACTGGAGTACTCGGGGGTCGGATGGTTCCGGATCCGGATACCTGATCCGGATACTATCGGAACCTGTGGTTAGTCACGTGATATATTGTTTAATGGCAAAAATTGTTCGCATCTCTTTCTGACTTTATAAATTTGAATGGAGATGAAACTTCAGTCAACTTCAGTGTATGCATGACCAGATCATTTCATACGAGTATCTAAAGACATTTTGCCAGGGCTACGGTCAAACTATTCCCAATTGGACATTTGTACCTATCTCTTGAGACCTACAACGGGTACCCGGGTAGGGTCGGGTAATAGTGGGGTGGGTATCCGGGTAGTAAATGTGGACTCGTCCCAGCCCTAATTCTCACTGAAAAAGATTTAAGGGGTCTTGAGTTTCCTTTCCGCAAGTTGTTGGCTCAAGTACTCAATCGGACATCTTATATCGCATTTTTATTTTTAAATTTAGCTTATATTTGTTTTGTAAGGGACCAATCATTTCATATGTTATGGGAGGGGGGTTTGGTGTCAGCGGGAATCAGGGGCGGGTCACCAAAAACATGACCGTCTCTAGTGGTGGGTCATAAAAAATACACATATTTGGGGAGGGTCATGTAGAAATGGACTTTGTAAATAAGATTTAAAGTGCTTTTGCATTTTATATTTTCAGGGTAGTCAGGAATAATATGTACAAGAACATGGGGAGGGTCATCTAAAAATATGACTAGCATTAGGAGGGGGTAGGTATTTTCACTACATTAGTGCATCAATAGGCTCTGACCTAAACCACCCCTCTAATAATGACCGGTCCCTAATTATGACGAAAGGGAACAGCTTTTCGGAAAAGAGGATTTTGTGATTTGGTAATTCGCGGTATGGTGATGTTACGCGTTTACATTTAGTACTAGTATATTATCACCTGTAAATTGACTGACTAATTTGACGTCATTCAGCCTAAGCAACTGAACACATGTAGTGATTCAGGATAAATAGGACTTCGTGTTACCTACCAAAAACAGACACTGCTCGTTTCATCATAGCTATCGTTTGAGCAGAATACTCTCCAAAGAAGGTAGGGCATATTCGAAAAACCCCAGATGATTTCGGAAATACAAAGATGTATCGCGTGATGGTAATGAATGACTAAGGGAAAGGACAGACTAGGTGTAACATGACAATCAACAGAACATGTTGGCGGTGTATTATAAGAGTGAAAAATCACCCCCAAAAACCTAGGCCGCTCGGTGCCGGGCCGATCATTGACATGGTGTGTCTGCAGAAACCTGTTCCAAAGTCTGCAAATTACAGACACATGCACCTTATCCGCGTGCTCGACGACCACGTGTTGTGGCACCCCTTTCAAATCGTCATATTACCAACAGGCGTCAATGGTGTACACAACGTCGAAATTTTTTTTAGGGTTATCATCGCCGGTTACGTGTCATTCACGTGTCATGACCCCCTTTCACTTCCTTGATAGGCATGGCGTGTCTGGTGACGTCAAAATGAACGTCAAGCCAATGTCAATCTGAGGCATCATGACATATGTCGCGGTTGATCGGTTATGATGCGGGATGGCATCGCTGTAACATAACGAATCCCACTCCATATTGTGCAAGGAAGGGCCAATAGACAGTGCTATCCCATCAACATACTGATATTCTTTGTTCGTTTGAAAAGGGTGTGGATTGACGTTTTGTCAAGGATCGCCTCCAGCAGCCATAGAATATCATGGCTAGCAATGAGCCTTTAGCTTTCTCCCATTGAACACGTCTGGGACACGATTGGCAGACAGTGTACGTCAACGTCATGGTCCGCCGACCACGTTGGCTGAACTTTGCCAGGCGCTGTGAGAAAAGTGGGGCAGACTCAATGGAATCGCGTTTGGGAGACTCATCACAGTATACCTGTGGAGTGAATGAATGTTTGACAAATCGTGGCGATACTACAGATAAAAAAACGTCAACTTTGAAATTTCCCATCTCACCCCAATCGTCTTTAAGATCGTTTGCGGTCATAACATCTTCTGTCATACTTCACAACCGGTTGTAGAATGTTCCTAAGTCGTTCATTAGTATCATACAACTATTTCTAGAAACTAACATATCTCACAATTTTGGAAATTGTAAGTTTGTTTTGTGGAAAGTACCACACGTCATTTTTGTGTGTTAATAGTGACAATGAAAAGAGTGTTTGATGTGCTCAGTAAATAAATAGTGTCTTGGATACAGCTGAGAAAGAAATAGATATTTCTCATGAACCCTACCCCCTACAAATCGAATGGATTCTCCCCAACTCTACTGTAGGAAAAGTGTCAGAGATCGTGTCATCTCTTCTATATTAATAAAACTTTGAACTGGTTCACACGGCAACGCCCATACACACAAAGCCGCCTTACATCCAGTGAAGATCTTGTACCGCGTATCTACCATAAAGAACGTATGGCTGTGCATGGCGTTTCATTTTCAAACACTTGTATAGTCTATCAGTCTTGGCGATTACCAGGAAGAGTGTGCATTGCATCCCGGATAGACTATATGCCATGAAAGCTTCATATTCAAGACCTATAACACAATTCACTACTGGAGAATCTCATCCGAGTGTCTTGAGATATCAAAGATATAAATGAGTGTTGATATATTTGATATCAAAAGATATCAATATTAATTCTTAAATCGAAATACGCGAAGTAAAATCAGTGATTTATAAAAGCGATATCTACAATGTAGTTATCGACTGATCTCACCCAAGCCATATCTCCTGTGGGAACCAATTTGGGATGATAAATAGAGATTACTACACGAGTGCCTGCCAGATACCATTGATCTTACAACGAGTTGTTTCAAAACGTATCTATGAACGAGCGAAAGCGAGTTAGATACGCTTTGTACCAACGAGTTGATAAATAGAGATTACTACACGGGTGCCTGTCAGATACCATTGATCTTACAACGAGTTGTTTCAAAACGTATCTGTTAACGAACGAAAGCGAGTTAGATACGCTTTGTAACAACGAGTTCTTAAATGGTTTTCTCACCCACAGGTGTGTAAGAAATATGTTTATCTAACTCACTGTCATATTATTATTCCCCGTGAAGATCTTAGTTAGAATATTTCTTCAGTAGCCCATGCATATCTAAAATGCGACTAACGTGGTCGGTAGGTCAAGCTTGCTGACTTTGATGATGCACGTCACCGTATCCCAATCACTGGATTGTCTGGTTCAGACTCGCTTTTTTTACAGACAGCAGTCATATAACTGGCATATTTAGAAGTGCGGCCGAAGGGTGTAAAAAATCTGATTTTCGAACTTCAAACAATGAGCACATTTGGAATCTGAAATGATTTCTTTCACTATAAAGTTCTACCGCTGTATGTGCCATCAGCTTGTATCAACATGCTCGTGTTCAAAATGTTTTAAATGTGCTTCCTTTAATTCCTTTTCAGCTTTTGAGGAAACGACGTCACATAGCTGGAATATTCCCGAGTGCGGCGTTGAACACCAAATAAACAAATAATATCATTATTGTTACACAATTGCATGCCTAATTTACAGCCAATGTTAAGTGTAGAGTTGGTTGGTTTTGTATATGCGCTGAAGATTTCTTATTCTACTGATGAATTAAACCGCAACCCACCCCTGTGTAAGATCCCTATTCACAACCTGCAAAACAACGAAGTATGCGGTATATAATTTACAGGGATGTGACTCAACAACTGTAAAACATCTCATTCACTTACAGGCTTAAAGACAACTTTATCTTAAAAACAAGCCATCATCTGACTCTGAGTATTTACCATTTCTGTGTGACGCCACACCCCACGTTGTAGTGCAAGTATTCGTGATAGAAAACGTATGATGTCCGAAAACCTATGCTGCTGAAAGCTCTGATCGAAAACAGGACAATCCGCGACGATTGTCCGGTTTTCGATCATATTTTTCGGAGGTTTTTTTTAAAAATCTTTGATTATATTTTTACGCGGAAAATGATTTTTCCCGACGACTACTGTTTTAAAAAACGCGATTTTCCGCGTTTCCGAGGAGATTTCACATCCCTGCATTTAATTGACAATGGCATTCATAATTATTTACTATATACGTGAATAATATTTTTCTCTTTTTGTCTAACTTACCATTGTTACTGTGTTTAAGTCCACCACCGATCGGGTCGTTACGCATCAACATAAGCACTGCAGTATAAATGTGACGAAAATGAGAATCTCCAAACAAATACAGTGTCGAATTTGTCACAATTCGACAGGCTTCCTTCCTTGTGAAAATATGAAACGAGCACCTCTTGTCCGCCGGTACCCACGTGGCATACTCCGCATGTACACGTTGTCGTACGTCGTAGCAGTTGCTGCAGCGACACTTCTTCTCAGGTAGCGCGACACATCTACCGTTGAAACAACAAGGTCTGTTACCGGTTGGGTAGCACAAAGATCTAGCTTGACGGTTGTAGGGGAGAGTCACGTTCCCACACAGCTGATCCTTTCTTGATATTGGAGAAATTATGTTTATTTGTTGGCGAGAATGATTCAGGAACGTTTCTTGTTTTAACACTTCTTGCTTTGTCAGAACCCATTGCTTCCAGTGTCCTTTAGACATATTGTCCAAAACACTCGGGCAACGGGTTTCACTTCCGGTGCGCACTCTGGACTTCCGGTTTGGACTTGAATGCTGGATTTCAGTTTGTACTATATCTGTTCCTATAATATGAACTTTCCGCTCCCGAGTGCCCGACGGCGCTGAATAGACAGGATTCTGGTGGTACATGTCCACAATGATTTTATTCATCATTAATGTGGTGAAACTGAGAACGCTGATAATGGTTAAACCACATTTGAGTGAAACACATGAGCATTTCTTAGATGAGGGGGAATGGTGGACTTTCATCGTTGTACAACACTGTACTCACAAGCATAACTACTGTCGAAAACTGCTAACCAAATCGATCTCTTCGTTATGAAATAAGCAGCATGCACCTCACCTGTGAATAAAAAAGTGAAGGGCTAAATTAACAAGGAAATTAAATGAAATACGAGCATACCTCCCTAAACAACGGACTTCTTAATATTGCTTAGTGCGAAACTTCCACCTTTTTGCACAGATAACCCTGTGTTTAATCCTCTCAAATAAGTTTTGAATAAGGGTGGGGATTAGCTCACATCGAAGGCGAAGAATAAGTTGACTCCTAGCTAATTTGATATTCGGGAGCTGTGATTTTGGATTGAGGCCAGATATTGTTTCTGCAAGACCAGCCTTTTGTTTGATTTTAACTATGAGACAACGTTTGTTTCTTAAGAACACATTGCAACAATGTAATTTTTGTGGTAGACATTTTCTTTTCTCCCAAAAATATAAAATCGATTAAATCCCACCCTCTTGTCAATTAAACAAATACAATGTCTGACAGAAATACGTCGAGCAGTGATTCCAACTCTACCACAAGGTCCAGCGAGCAGGCACATGCTACTCGCGGCTGTACAAACAGGTGCTGTCGAAATACCACATTGACTACATGTACATAATAGTCACACGGTGACTTAATAGCGTTCTGTTTTGGCAACGTAAATATAGTTAACTGTATATTATTTGTGAATAATAAATTTGGGACTACTTCACTCTTGTACAATGTTGACTTACACATCGTTAAGGGAATCTGGACTCTTTTAAATACTGTAGTCTATGCGTGTACAACCGTCAGTTGTGCTATTATCAACATGGTAATTCATTACTTAACATTATGACATTTATAGCCGTAATCTATTTATATTGACAGTGTGATTGTGTGTATTTGTTGTTTAACGCCACACTCAGCAATATTCCAGCTATATGACGGCGGTCCGCAGATAATCGAGTCCGGACCAGACAATCCAGTGATTGATGTTGTAATATCTGGAATTGAAACACAGTAGTTTTAAACCAGCTAGTGTATAATGTTATGATAGGCCAACAGATGTCCGGTCTTGTAATGTTATTATTTGCAGGTAAGCGCAATCACGTGCTGTTATGTAACATGCGACAATCTTGAATAAACGGACGGTCAAGTTGCAGGCTCGTCTCCCTGCTCCCGCATATGTCGTTCCTCCCTGATGACCCAACAGATATCAAGAGCATCGATCCACGCAATTGGGATGATGCCCATCTTCCCGAGGCAACGGAGTAAACTGACTATAAAAGTCCAGTTTCCACCCTTGTCGAACTAGGCTGGTATTATGGGGTTACATTTTGGCTGGACTAACGAGTCTATGCATAGTCCAATCAGAATCGCGCACCGAAGTCGAAATCCGGTTCGTAAACTGTCGTGCAGATTTCGAACGACTGCAGTATTTGCAAAGCATGTGCACCGCCAACTCGTTGTCAACAGATATTATTCCAAATCTTTTCATGTTTTTAATCCAGGTGCTCATGTGATTTGATGCATTTCGCGATGTAAGTTTTATCACAATATAGATCTTGATTATCGATCAGATCGTCCTGACTGGGCGCCACCATTTTGTGTGAAGCAAACGCAAGTGATACGAGAGCTGGAATCTGATTGGTCCATAGGAGAGGCTTAGAAGGGACATAACTGGTAATAGACACTGGTGGCGCTACGATCGAGCCCAGTAATTCCAGCCTAGTTCGGCAAGGGTGGAAACTGGACTTTTAAAGTCAGTTAACTGTCTTGGCTCGGGAAGATGGATGATGACATGCATATCAACCAAGTCAGCAAGCCTGACTACCCATCCCGTAACTCGCCTCTAACGACAAGCACAGTCACCTGTTACGACATGCATTGGTTGCTGAAGACATATTCTACCCCGGATCTTCTTAGGTCAACTCCCCTCTCCATCTACACTACGGCCCGCGAAGGTCGTGGCCTTACCTGGATATGCATGAACGTGTTCGAGGACCTCATACCACAACACAAAACAGCCTTGTCGTACAAGTCACGTCAAATATGTTTGCATTTAACCTCTCCGCCCATATACATTTCACTTTGGATGTTACACCTAACTTCAGTTTTAATTCTGATACATCGTAAATTTAATCAGTTCATTTCTAAGAGAAATAGCATGTTTGGCATATGAAGATTAAACATGACAGCATTATCTTTTGAAGAGTGAAGAGAAAACAGGAGAACTTGACATGTAGTGTTCTGGTATAAACAGACCACTCCCACTGAACGACTCGATTGTACCAGTTATCTAGGTCAGACCATTAGCCCTACCCGAATATTGTGTCCCTTTGCACTGAGACCATAGAGACCATATACATCGGTGTCTTTGAAGACAAGCCGCTGTGAACTACCCCCGCTTGTTACCGGGTTACATGAGCTCAGTATAATGATTGCTAGTCGCTGAAGCGATCACGCCCGCACTAATAACCTAACACAGGCATACACTCTGTAAGATGTACTGCTGTGTAAAATCCCCACAGCGGAACATTTAAAAAAAGCGTCAACGCAGTCTTGTCTCTATCGCCTGCCGAAACAGATTCGACGGTTGGCAAAATGGCGGTGCAAATGACAGCAAACACCGCTAACAGGGAGAGGAACTCCTAATATGTCAGGCATCATATTGCTAGAATAGTGCTGGGCAAACAAACAAACAAGACATACCTCCTAAGGATCACTGACATATTTCCAGGTCATATATCATTAGGCACTCGATAAAAGTGGTGAATGTGTATTACTAGCTGACACTTCTCCAGTGAGAAATCGATACATGTACCCAACTTTATAATGTAATCGATACCCGTATATTGACAGAAGATAATACCTGAAACTCACTGATTGTACTTAACACATGAAAATTGGCAAAGTTAGTTTAAACACATTTTATTCAACTTAACTTGAAAGGGGTTTGTAAACAAGCCAAACTGGCTTGTGTAAAATACCGCTCCCTGTTACATAATTACATTTATGTTGACATCAAAACTCGCCTCGGGGCAGATCTTGGTGGTAGTTGCAATTAATCAAACGTTGAAAGTCGACATGTAGCCTCACATTAAACAATCTCCCTAAATAGCGAGAACTAAGATCTGATTTTAATGAGATTGCACATATAAATTAATAAATACCGTAGGTAACTGGCGAAGAACAATGATGGGTACTTCTTATCGGTGTTTCATAACTGAGGAAGCCCTTCTCTGATTTTGTTCCCCTGATTTGTCTGCTAGTAACATATGAGGCCATGAACTCGTCAGGGATATAACCATCTCGCCTCACTGGGTGGACGCTAAATACCAATCTTCAGTTGATGGTGGTTCGTCCATTGTTCAAAAGCCATAGCTCGCTTACCTGAAGCCGCGTCATGAAGTCACATCGCGGGACTAGATTGGACAACAAGCAACAGATTTGTTCTTGTAAAAAGAACTCAGATGAATTTATTATACATTTTATCGTGTTAGAATAAACCTCGTCAATAAATCAACAGCCTACCTTAAATGTAGTTACTATCCGTTGTAAAAGTTTACAAATACAGCCGAGTTGCAGGACCGGTCGTGGCCTCGGAGGAAGGTAACACCCTATGAGGCGTTGGCGAGAACCGACACAGTTCGGGAACGTCAGTCAACAATCGGCGTTGATTGAGGATAAATCTGAATGTTCGGTGTTCGTTTTAAATCCTTCAAGGTTATAATCAGGTTTTGTTCAATGACCGCTACCGTCCAGGGTGCCCCCCCATTGATATAACAACAGCAAGCAGTTGACTGGAGGACAATGAGGAGATTATGGAATTGTTATAGTCAGTTTCAGGGGTATCGCCTATTGCCTACAATGCACTTTTCACTTTTTATCAAAACAACTCCACGGTTCAGGGCACGCAATAGCAAAACTTTTATCCCTATTTCGTAATAAACCTTATCAATGCACTGCTATTGTCAACAAACAAAGAATAAGTGTGTACTTGTTGCTTGTTGTATATACATTAATTTAAAAAACTTCTCACACTGTAAAATCCTTATAATTGACATTTGGTCAGATGATACGATTTGACACATTACGACGTGAGAGGTGTCAGGTATAGATTGAACAACAGACGTCTTACATGCTTACATACATCCACTTGAAGTGTGTTACTGCTGTCCTGTATTTCATATTTTCATTGTAAGGATTTTATAAATTATATATATAAAATATTTCAAAATGAAAGAAATTGACATGATTTTTATAAAAATATGTTTATATCAAATCAGAGACGCTGCGAGTGCTAACAGTAATCACTAAGAGAGGCTATCGGCAGACAAAAGCAGAACTTGCAAAGAAAATGGAAGAAATGGAAAATGTGCAATTTATATAAAGTGGAGGGATTGGCAAACAAGCAAATTTTGCTTATCCTTAGCAAAATGCCTCTCCCAAACATGATACATATACAAATTACAATGTATTGAAAGTGACATAAGAAATAGCATACATTGTATAATTGACATTAAAGATAATTATTGTTAGGTAAGTGTTTTATTACTCGAGTATCTGTCGTAACTACAGCTACGAAAAGAAAAGACTCTAATTCAGCAAGAAGTTAGAATAAATGGACACCTTCTGCAGTTGAGATGTTTTAAAATTGTACACTAATTTCAAAATTTCAAGGCTTGTTACAGTCGTTAAATGTGAATTACCATTTAAAACTGAATATTTAAATCATAGCTTTTTACAAAATAATACATATTTTGCCTTAATGTACTGTTTAAGGGACAAGTAAGAAAGAAATGAAGTGCAACCCACGGGTTTTCGGATATAAATCTGGAACATTTGTCGGCGTTAAGATCAATGCAGCCAAGTCTGAGACAGGAGTGTGTAACCTGACAAAAATCTTGATCCATAATATACATCAAAGTATATACCATTCGATCATTTATTTTATAAATGTTTAAAACTTCCTAAACTACTGGCTTTAGTGGAAAACCTATGGGTGACCATACATAGTCTGAAACAAGCCCACTCAAATGCGGCAAAACCTTGTGTTTTATAACACCCCAGAGGGACAAGATGAGAACTCAAATTACACTATAGTGACATTCTGTAAAAAGCATCTAAAACTAAATGAAGATCGTGAGATCACTATGGACAGAGATCACATGTCCCTTTAAAACTGAGTAAGTGTGGTTTTACGCCGCTTTTAGCAATATTCTAGCAATATCACGGCGGGGGACACGAGGGCCCTGCACAAAGCGATCTTAGCGCTACGACTACCGTAAGCCTATGTTAAAGTATGGGAGTTACGATAATCTTAGCGCTAAGATCTCTTTGTGCAAGTGGGTCCAGGAATGGGCTTCACACATTCTATCCATGTGGTGAATCAAACCCGGGTCTTCGGTGTGACGAGCGAACGCTTTTACCTCTACCCGACCGCTAAAAGTATTACGAATAAATGATTATTGTCAATTGAATCTATCTTTATGAAGACCGATTTGATGTATATATGGTATTCACATTGTTTTGATTCTGTCCATTCACTAAAATGCATTGTGTGAAATAGATTACAAGATCAGTGTATTTACAAATATGGTCATTTGAAATGTTTGAATCATCAAAAGCCGTAACGTATAGATTATTTAGGTCCGAACTTGAAGCTGAACAATATTTTACTAAATTATGCAAAAAAGAATGGTTCTCACTAACTCAAAGGCTTCCAGTTATTTGGGTTTTCTTAAAAGTAAATGGACACTTCGCATCCGTATGGAATAACTGGTATAACTATACTGTCACAAAGCCTCAATTGACATTTAAGTGTTAAATCTAATTTCCATCCTTGGCATAAAACATATAGCGTATCTTTCGTTGCTTAAAATTTGTTCTATTATCTTTTTATAGGGGAATAGCTTTGTCATAGTGAATTTTGAATTTATTAGAAAGAAAACACCAAAGGAAGTTATAGGAATCACCTGTTCCAAAACAAAAGGACCAATCTTGAAATTATGTTTATAATCGTTTTTTATCAACAAAAAATACTATTTTAGTTTTGGTCATATTAATCTTAAGCCTCCATTGAATACTATAGTTATGAAATGATTTTAAAATATGTTTCATATCATAAGCATTTGTGGCTTATAACACTGCATCATCTGCATACAATAATACAAATATTATGATCATATTTCGATTCGAAACTGGACGCCTGTATTTGAATCCTGTAAAGTGCCGCTTCGAGATAATATTTTTTATTGCTTCTCTTACTCAACATTTAATAATTAAATTTTCGTTGTGTTCATGGAAATTCCTGCATTCTGATTAGCTGAATTGGTCACGTGTTATTGCATTCATTTCCCAATGAATGTAAAAAATTAAGCCACGCCAACCGCGGCGCACTACTTTTATAACTGCGGAATGTCGGGGAATCCCAATATTACATGTCGAGGGAATTCCCTTTCTGCTCACGTGTATCGTCATGCACAGGACATTTACCGACTTTCATGCCTATTCATTGTCCAAACTACCCTTTGAAACCTAAGGCCGAGAATGAATGAAACATCAAACGTGCTGACAGGTCCATTGAACATTGTTTTAATCCCACTCTCCGTTGATTGGCTACTGACTGTGTAGTCGTGTCAAATTATGTGCATAAATTAAACGATCACCTGACTCATGTCAAGCCACTGTTAGTATTCCTACACCTGGAATGTTTATCAATGTCGTCATTTTTGGCTGTTTTGATATATGCAACTGTTTTGGGTTAAACTATTGTAGATAAAACATGTTTTACGTCGTCGAATTTAATTATAAGCATTGACTGTGTATTTTTTTCGGTTCATTGAGGTATGAATCGAAAGACCGATGTGCAAACTGTATGAATCCGCTACTACAATCCTTAACATGAAAACGAACTTGAACATTACCATAACAGGAACGCTTGATTTGATATCCTGGTACACAAAAATAACGATAAAACATGTTCCAAATATGTTATTTTGTAACAGTTTTTGCCAAAGTCCTAAGACCCCTATCGCCAAACTGCATCAAATACTTTCTGAAAATCTACAAACGCACAAAATCATTTCTTTTTCCTAGCTTTTATTAATTCCGAGAGGATATATAAAGCAAAAATGTGATCATCAGTAGAATGTACCTTTCTGAAACCTGCATGAGCTTCCGACATTAAAACCTCTATTAAGTATTAATGTTAACACAGAATTTACGACGAATCTTACACCTTTTAACAAATCCGAACACTTTACCGGCGGGATGAAGAAGCACATCACTTATTTTGTCATATACTTTTGTAATTACATTAATGGGGTTACAATAATCAGCACAAAGTAGCTCAAATTAACTTAATTGTAGAACCTCTTTGTCAATAGAGTCGACAGTTTAATAAGACGGGTGCTTGTGTCATTCTTTGGGCTTAAAGCTTGGGGTGAAAGAGGCTTATCGATGTTTTTTGTTAGTGTTACAGTAATAGGCGAGGGGATGTCTGAGAACAATGCCTCAAATTCAAGGTTAAGAAAACATTAGCGGTCAACCAAGCTTACTCCTTCACGTGTAGCTTTGCAAACTCCTTTGTCATGACCAACTCGGCCATTTTTTGTTTTCCCTCTTCTACTCGCTTATAGTGTTTTCTTTAATCTGTAAATGTTTTACACATTTTAACGACTTCAGTGCGTCATACGTCATACTGGCCAGGCATTGTACGCATCTACCCGAACTTCGTAACAATTTCTATGTTGTACAATGCGTCACACTTTAATAAAAAATATTATTTGTATATATTTTTGATTTTGCATAAATCAACCAACTATGTGAGGTTGGGTTACCCAAATCCTGACTTGACCTTTCTAACAATATATTAGCATATTTTAGTCTTTCAGCATCATTAATATTATCCACCAAATTGTTAGGGAGTATCGTTATCTACGTTGATAGAGCTTGAGTTTAAGCATGGACCTAAGTCCGTGGTTTAAGTAAGGATAAGAATTTATGGATGAACAACTTCTTTATTACAATTAAGAGCGACGTTTCGGTTTGGCTTCTTACACCGTTATCAAGCACTTCTTTATTACAATTAAGAGCGACGTTTGGTTTAAACATATTTTTATTCATTGAAATGAGTTGGGATTGGTGAACAAGCTTTACAGCTTATGTTAACACCGCTCACATACAACATATATTACATATTGAAATGAAGGATGTGACGTCATCGATATAGACATTATTTAAATAATATGTTTGTACATATTACAACAAATACAAATACAAAGTGAACATAAATAGAAAGTTACAGCTTGTGTGTGTCTAACAAGTCGTTTGTAACAAAAGTAATAGTCAATCATGAGGTTATTGTCCGGTTAATTTAATTATTAATTTGTGAAGAGCTGAAACGTTTTGTCTTGATGAAGAAATCGTGGACGGATTCAACTAATTTCTTGTTTTCAGAGTGAGCAAGTTCATTGTTTCCGTTCATAATAGTATCCAGGTTATAACCGGTAGTATAAAAGTGCATATTAAGTCTTATCTGAGTAAAGTTACAGCAAGTAAAAAAATAATGGAGGGCGTTTTCACTCTGATATCCACAGGAGCAACACGGACTGTCAATTAAATGTCTGTTATAATACTTATCGGCGTCTAGGTCGCTACAACCGAGTCTGAGGCGGCAGTGAACGATTTGACAGAATCGAGTGCCATAGCTAAGGTCAAAATAAGTCTTATTTTCAGTTTTCGTAATTAGGTTTTTAAATTCTGACAGGCTACTTGGCTCTTTGGACTTTGGTAGAGCATTCCATAAGTGTATTGTGTCTGGTAAAAAGGATTTGGCGTAAGAAGAAGTACGGCTATAAATTCCTTGTATTTCAGAACTGTTTCTTCAATTATAGTTTGTAGTTCCGGAGACAAAGTTTGGGATCAAATCACAAAGATAGCTTGGGAATTGGTTGTTATACATTTTAAAGAAAAAAGTTAATTTTTGGCAGTATCTTCTATCTTGCAAGGATTGAGATTTAGTTTCATTATAAAGTTTCTTATGACTTGTGCCAGGAACACAAAGTGATATATGCTTCAAACGTTTATTGACATCTTCTGCTCGTGACACCTTTCGTTCCGTCTTATGACGCCTTTTCATTGTTCCCCTTTGATTCTCCGAACGATGGCTGCATCGTCGACGTCCACGTGTTGAACACGTTTTTTCCTATTTCATGGTACTTCTGTCCTGTATACATTTTATTTATTTTTTAAATGTTTTTTATTCAATTCAGTATATGAATACATATGTATACATATACATTTTTCATTTGCTTGTCTTTCTAGTTTTGGACGTACACTAGTAGCAAATATTTCCTGAGACAGAGAGATGATCTTTGTACCCATTTCATCCCCTCACAGTTTCTTCCGCTGAAAATGGTTTAAATAGATGCATTTACCATTATTTTTTATAATCCGTCATCCTTACCTTCACCTACAAAAAAAACAAAACAGTTATCGCAATGATATAAGAATTACTTCAAAAAGGACATGGATCAATTATAAATGCGTCATAATAGAGGCCAGGTACTTTTACCAGTTGCTTACCTGATAATTGAATGTCCTGTAAAATAAAATGTGTCTGTGCGTGTGTGTACACTGATAATTGTTTCATAGGCGTTACTTAGAAGTTAACGGATGACAAGGTAGACACAATTTTATGAATAACAACTTCTTTAATACCGTAAAAAGCGACGTTTCCTTATACTATTGTCAGAGCCGTCGCTTTTTACAGTATTAAAGAAGTTGTTATCCATAAATTGTGTCTACTTTGTCACTGATAATTGGATAGCAAATAATACTAATGCGTGTGTGTGCATGTTAGACGAACATCTAGTCTCTTAAATGAGCATAGTTTACAGAAAGAAAAGTTGTTAAATTATAGGAGCCAAGAGACTTTCTTCATTTTCTGAAGATACTGCAGTAATCTAGACTTACCACGTATTATAGACTTGCATGGGCTTTATATTGGATATATTTGTTTCAGTGTGGTATGCTTTGTGTGTGTGTTGCCACCTAACAATAATTGGTATGCTGTGTGTTAGAATTTGAATTAATAGAGATTATTTAAAAAACCCATTTACACTGACATCACACCAGTCTTATAGAGGACAAAAGCCATGTCACTTTTCCAGATTTTTTACTAAAAAAAACACCCCAAGATGATATTTCACACACTACACAAACAGATAACAAGGTTGTATATCAACATGATATATGATTGTTCAGAAAATAAAAAGCCATTTCTAATATTCTCAACTATTATATGACATACCTATCAACCAGATGTAGCTTCAAAAGAATATTCTGGTGATTATATAACGTTGTACAATCTGAAAAATCCGCACCAGCAAAACAGGTAAACATTGAAGCTCAATGATAATATTTCATGTGGAAAAACAATCGTGAATTATTACATTTATTACCTTGCATTATGATAACACAACAAAAAATCCAATATGGTAGTAGCTTAAAATGAGATTCATCAGATCAAATACGGTATTTCCTTGAGTATAGTGCACACTTTGTTTTCAGAAAATGAAACCGTGCAGAAGTGGGTGCGCATCAAACACGCCACCATAAGATTTCAGGTATTTTCCCCTCCATGGGTATACAAAACATCCAGCATGTACGACGGGATTCGAGTGTCAACGGGATTCGAGTGTCAACAAACAGAATAAACTACCGATACATGCATCTGTACTATTTTTATATTTATATGAACATTGAATACTATTATGTGAATTATTACATGTGTATATTTACTTATATTTACTTATATCGGGGGGGGGGGGGGGGGGGGGGGGGGGCACGGGTGGCCCAGTCGTCTAAGGCGCCGCGATTCGCTGTGCAGAGTTGCGTCCCTTGGGCACGCCAGAAACCTATGATTGTGGGTTCGAATCCCGGTTCGCCCCAATTATGTTTCTAGGTTTGTCAGCACCATACTCGTGCTCGTGGGTTTCACCGAAGTGGTAAACGTCTGAGACCTGCATCACTTCGGGCTTTCCTCCCACATTAAGCTGACATGCCGTGATATAACTGGAATACTGTTAAAAGCGGCGTTAAACCCAACTCACTCACTCACTCACTACTTATATCGTTTTAACATAGGCTATAAAGTCATTCAAACATGTCATTTTATGTGAAATCCTGTGTGAGGCAATCCCACTGGCTCATCGTTATCTACAGCTACACCAACTTGACTAATGCCATCTGCGACTTGTTGTTGATGAAGAACGAATAAATATATATCATATCAAATATGTCGACCCATAAGAAGTTGAAATTGTTGTTATTTGTTCTGTTATGGTCAATGTTTTGATTTTTTTCATTGTGGTAGCATGGCTTCAGCACATGACTCAATCCAAGTCACTGATTGGTCTGACCGGTGGCTAGTGAAAAAATAATAAAAAAAATATGATGCTGTGCATATACTACCAAGAACCAGTCTTTGGAAATATAGTTCAATTTCCGCTTGAATAGCATAGGTATAAAGGTTAAATACTTGATAACATGTAACTGGAACAATATTACAGGTAACTGTTACTAGCTGTTTATAACAGTTAATAACAGTTAATAACAACATATGCACAATCATGCAGTCTTAACAATAACAAACAGTATTAACATTATACATTACAAGCAATAGTAACATTAACATACACATTGTGGTTCAACATATACTGTTAAACTTGTAAACTTATATGACCTTGGGAAGGAGTCCTCTGAAACAGGCATGTTTGGAACAAAAGATATGTATTAATCTCCCCCCCCTTAAAAAACCCAAACCCAAACCAAACAACATATGCCATAAACATGAACATATAAAAACAATGGGTTCTCTTTAAAAGTTCAGACAAACTGCAGACAGACCTTTTTGTGTCTTAAAATACCGGTTGAACAAGTTCAAAATCATAAAAGTTCAAATAGCTTCCCAATAGCTTTGAAAAAGAACCCCATTACCGGGTAATATTGCTATTTGAAACTGAAAGTATGTTAAAGGTAGAGTATACCTTATCATCTTGTACTTGGATGACTTTAATCCCAGGTTGTCCTCACAGACCGGTCTGGCAAACTCCTACTATAAAAATTATCACTATTTAAACCGGGATGTGTCCAACACATTAAATTCTCAGTAGTTTCAAATTCCATTTATAGTTCCAAGATTTAAAAATATGTTAAAAGTTACTCTGATAACTTGAACATAATGCTTAAACACATCCTTGCACAAGTTAAAATTTGGGTCAAGTATAAAGGTCTAAGCACAATACAACATGAAACATGAAACACAGGCCACGGTTGACTGGCCTGAGTAAAGGTGGCGACGATTAGGGGTCTTGACATGTTCTTTGATTGTTTGTTTGTTGTATAAAGCTGCACTCAGCAATATTATATGACAGGGTTCTGTAAATAATCAAATCTGGACTAGACAATCTAGTGATTGACATCATGAGCATCGCAATGCAATTGGGTTACGATGACATGCAGAACCAAGTCAGTGAACCTGACCAGCTGATCCTGTTAGTCGCCTTTTACGACAAACCTAGAAACATAATCAGGGCGAATCTGGGATTCCAACAATCAATCTTAGGGTTCTGTCACGCCTAAGTAACTGAACACTTCACCCATTCCCCTTTTGTCCATCTTCCCGGGACAAGGGAGTTAACTGACTTTAAAAGTCCAGTATCCACCCTTGCCAAACTAGGCTGGAATTCCTAGGCTCGATAGTAGCACCACCAGTGACTATTATGAGTTATGTCCCTTCTATGCCTCTCCTATGGACCAATCAGATTCCACCTCTCATATCACTTGCATTTGCTTCAAACAAAATGGTGGCACTCGGTCAAGAAGATCTGATGGATAATCAAAATCTATATTGTGATAAAACGGGTCTTACATCGCAAGGCGCATCAAATCACGTGAGCACCTGGATTAAAAACATATAAAGATTGGGAAAATATCTGTTGACAATGAGTTGGCAGTGCACTTGCTTTACAAATCCTGCAATCAACCGAAATCTGCATGACAGTTTACGAACCGGATTTCGATTTCATTGCGCTATTGTGATTGGACTATGCATAGACTTGTTAGTCCAGCCAATATGTAACTCCATAATACCAGCCTAGTTCGGCAAGGGTGGAAACTGAACATTTATAGTCAGATAACTCACTTGCCTCAGGAAGATGCCCTTTGTCACGTTTATCAATATTGCAACAGGCATACCAAAAATGGTACAGTAGAATCGAACCTCAGTCATCTGATGGGCAAACACCTGAACCACTAGGCTACCTGACAGTCCCTCAGAAGTCTATCATGTCATTTGTTTACTATTTTGAGGAGTAAAAAATATTGTAGCTTCATATAAGTGACATACGCCTTTGGTCAAAGGGAGGTAATAAATAATCATTCCTAACTGGATAAATAAATGTCATTATCAATTGGCACATCCCGAATCTAACCTATTACCAGTATCATGAAAATTTTCAAACAACTGATTTACTGGCAAAACTAAGCATAAAGGATACAAGTGTTAGCTGTACAAATTATCACAGGGGTAAAAAAACATGTAACATCATCACAATGATATAAAGCAAGATAGAGGCAAAATGTGACACATAACCTATCTTCAACACTAACTCATAAAGATCATGCAATACTTAGGTGCTTTCACATGTGAATAATAGTAGAATAATAAAAGAAACTTCCAAATTAGTCACTGATGGAAGTGAAAACAAACAACCCTTTGACTTTTCATAATATCCCAAACCTTCACTAAAAGTGAAAACAACAACACATTTTCTAGGCAAATTATAGATTTTCTTTGTGTCCTGACACAACAGTGATGTAAAACAAGTGATTATATGACAGTAGCCTCTGAGGATTCTATACTGAAGCTGCACCATGACATTCTTCACAACAATATTGAAATGTGGAACATGTATTGTCAGAACCTGACCTACCCACAGCATGAGAACAAAGAAACACGGTAAAGTACATTTCATGTAGTTTTCTCCACTTAAGTATTATTATTGCCAGTATCGCCAGTAAATATTGCACTTTGGAACCACATAGGTTAACAATTAACAAGTGTCTTATGTCTTGTGTTTTTTCTGAGTGATATAAGTTGTTTGTTTGTTGTTTAAAACTGCACTAAGCACTATTTCCAGCTATATGACAGCGGTCTGTAAATAAACAAGTCTGGACCAGACAATCCAGTGACTGATATCATGAGCATCGATCTACGCAAATGTGATACAATGATATGCATCAACCAAGTCAGCCAGCCTGACCACCCGACCCCGTTAGTTATTCTTAAGACAGGATAGTCTTTTATAGCAAGCATTGGTTGCTGAAGGCCTTTTCTAACCTGGATCTTCATGGGTCGAGTGTTACAAGTACATTTGAAGAAGAGCTTATCACAATGTTCCAAGACAACTATCCCTTGATGAGTGACCACTAAATATCCTTGGGGAGGCCTGGGATGTTTTTTAGAGCCAGGATATTTTATCAGTTTGCTGCTTCAATTTGAAGAAATGAATTAAATGCTTTTGACATAGATCAGTGAACATCTTTATGAAGTTTACTTTCATTGCTTTGATCACCTTTGATAACATTGAGTGAGTGAGTGAGTATGGTTTTATGCCGCTTTTAGCAATATTCCAGCAATATCACGGCGGGGGACACCAGAAATGGGCTTCACACATTGTACCCATGTCGGGAATCGAACCCGGGTCTTCGGCGAACGCTTTAACCACAAGGCTACCCGACCGCCCCACCTTTGATAACAAAATATAGGCAGCCTCAATAGTAGTTAAACATGGCCGGAGCTAAAGTATGAATCTGCAGATTGTCTGCAGCCTGTTGATACTGCTCCTGAGGTGGATGAGGAGGTGCAGCACAACCAAGACCTGTTGGAGGAACAAGTGGAGGAGCTTGAAGAGGAACATGAGGAGTAGCTTGAGGAGGAGCAGAGACAGATGTAGACAGGGTAGGTGGAGCTGAGGGATGACAAAGAGAAGAAGGAAGGGCCTGTGGAAGAGTTGGAGGTTGTATAAGGGGAGGAGCAAGTTCACAAGGCTGGGGAAGAGTCTGAGGCTTCTGCATAGTCTTCGGGTTCATCTTGTGAGTGTCTATCATATGCCTCTTTAGGTGACTGGGTCTGATGTAAGCCTTGTCACAAAGCTGGCACCTGCAGTTCCTCTCCCTGTTGTGGTATATCATGTGCCGCTGGAGGTTCTTCAGGTCAGGGTAGAAGTTGCGGCACACTTGACACTGAAATTTCTTCTCCGGACGAGACTTTTCCTTCTCATGGAACTGAAGATGACGTCTGAGCCCATGACCTTGGACAAAACCTCTGCCACAGATCTCACAGGTGAATGGCTTCTCGCCTGTGTGGAGACGCATGTGAGAAATTAGGTAATACTTACTTAGAAAATACTTCCCACACACCTCGCATGTCGCTGGTTGCTTTTTGGTGTAGACTTTGGGAGGTATGCCTTGATGGGCAAGGCGATGATTGCGGAATGTCCCATACATGTAGAAGGCTTCACCACATATCTTACACCTGTATGGCTTCTCTTGGGTGTGAATACGCATGTGACGTTTCAGGTAAGACTGATTGGCAAGAATCTTAGAACACACCTGACATCGAACTTTTCCGAGCTGGTGCAACTGGCGGTGCTGATGGTACCCAGACTTGGCAGCGAATGTCTTGTCACAGTCCATACATTTGTAGGGGCGCTCACCAGTGTGTGTCCTGGTATGAATTTCCAACTTGGACTTGCAGCCAAAGATCTTTTGGCAGTATTGACATGGAAAAAGCTTCGGTGCAACATGAGACTTCTTGTGGCGTGTCAAACCACTGAGTCGATTGAATGACTTGCCACACATCTCGCATGTAAATGTTGGCTCAGGAGGTGTGTCATGTTCTTGTCGATGCAACTTCAGCCGTTTTGCAGAACTATAGGCTTTACCACAGATCTCACAGACTTTATTTTTGGGAGCTTTTTTGTATTTTCTTTTGCTATTTTCTTTATAAAATAATTGTTTATCTGTACTAGAATTATTCTGATCTGACTTTGAGCTGTCGTCACTAAGAGGTCCATTAACATTGATGCCACTGTCTGAATTACTTCCCTTGGTATCATCAGTTTCTTTATCAATATTCCCTGTCTCCACCTTCGTATCAGAATCCCCATCCTGGGAGCCACTGTCACATTCATCACATACATATGGTCTTTGAGATCTTTTGCTAAGGATATCCTTCCCACATCCACCACATGGAACAATCTGGCATTTACCTTCTCGATGCGTAAGTAAATGACGTTTCAGAAAACGTTTTTGCTTAAAAGTCTTCTCACACAAATAGCATTTGAAAAGGATCCCTTGTGTTTTGTATTTCATATCATCATCCAGGCAGTCAGCACCTTCTTCATCCCCATCTTCTAACCTTGTTGACCCAACATGGCCTGACATGTGCCTCCTTAGCTCATCCATGGTCAACATGGAGTTCCCACACAGGTCACATTTGAGACTGGAACCTATGTCTCTGGCAGACCCTGATCTCAAGGATGAGCGAGTTCTCAAAGATGAAGGTCTCACATGGAGCTCAATATGGTTCTTCAGGCTGCTGTAATCACTAAAGACCTGGCTACATAAGTCACACTGCAATACACACTCTCCTTGTTTTACTACACCTTTCCTCATTTTTGATTTGGCCTTTTTCTGTTTATGACGTGACTCAGGCGACTTGTCAGTTTGACTTTCATCATATGTATCGAACCCGTCAGTTTTACGAACATGGCGTTTAGCTGCTGCTCGAGGAAGTCTAGCCCGTCTCCGAATGTGTGTAGATTTTGTCAGGTTCCCTGCTTGCATGTCAATCTTCATCACCATCTCTGTGTCAGACTCTCCATCTTGCTGATGAGTCTTCTGATGCCTCCGAAGGTTGCCCAACTGGTAGAATCCCTTGTCACATATGTCACACAGAAACTGCTGATCACCATGGGTTCTCAAGTGCACACTCAGGTTGGCTGAAGAAGCGAAAGTCTTTCCACAAGTTCCACACTTTACCCTTTTACCAAGATGCTGTCTGATGTGGTACCTGTAACTCTTAGGATTACTGAAGTCTTTACCACATTGCTCACACTTATGGGGACGCTCACCAGTATGAACTCGTTCATGTATGATCACAGTTTTCCTATCAGCATACTTCTTCCCACAAACTTTGCACTTGTATGGTTTTTCTCCACGATGCATTCTCATATGCCTGGCCAAGTTGCTCCCATTCTTGAAATGTTTGCCGCACAATTCGCAGTCTGACACGAAACCGCCAGGATGAGTGGCTTGGTGTACTTTACGGGCTCTCGAACTCTCAAACTCCTTATCACATATTTGACACCTGAGAACCTCCTCATCTTTAGCATCATCACCTTTTTCCTCTCCAGACTCATCTTCGTTTCCATGGCTTCCTGTCTCTTCAGAATCAGACTCAGAATCATTTTTGTTGCAATATTTCAGATCTATATCTCTGTGTCCTATGGCTTTCTCATTTCCACCTTCACTACAACTTGAGACATCTGAAGAAGCCCAGTCATCGTCTATTCCATGGTGGTCCTCCTCCTCCTCCTCCACAGCTGCTTCATTCTCTTGTTTTCCAGCCCCATCCTTCCAGTTTTCACTCACATCTTCCTGCAAAGAATTCTTTAGCATCTCCCTGCCATTTTTGTCAACCACCTCACAGTCTCTTATCCTGCTCTCTTCAATCTTCCCTTCACCCTTTTCCTCATCCATAACAGTTTGGTCAGATCTTTCTTCTCTCTGTGTCTTTGTATCACACCAATCACCACACACACGATAGTCTGGTAACATATACCCCAACAAATCCTGATCCACATTTTCTTCTAAACCATCCTGATTTCCATTTGCCTCTACATGAATCTGACCATGCTCTGCAAGATTCTTGTCACTCACTCCTGTTAATTCTGGAATCTGACTGGACAGTATTTCCCTCTTATCCTCAAATATAGATTCTCCTACTGAAGCACATACCAGCAATCCTCCAGAATCAAGTCTACCCCGAGGTCCGTCTTCACAAGCACCTGCCAACAATACTCCAGGATCAAGTCTGCCTGGACATCCACTTACAGAAGGTCCTGCCAACAGTTCTCCAGAGTCAAGTCTACCCCGAGGTCCGTCTACACAAGCACCTGCCAACAAAACTCCAGGATCAAGTCTGCCTGGACATCCACTTACAGAAGGTCCTGCCAACAGTTCTCCAGAGTCAAGTCTACCCTGAGGTCCTTCTACACAAGCACCTGCCAAAAATCCTACTGGGTCATGGCTTCTGCAGGAGTGAGGTAAAGGACAGGCTACTTCAGGAAGGAATTCTCCACATCTGTTGCACTGTTTTATACATATATGGGTTACGATGTGTTTGTACATTTCTTCTTTGTTTCCAAAAGAGGTTTTACAAAGTCCACACACAAGTATGCCCTCCATCCTTTTTTGTCCTCAGTATTTGGTTTCAGGAAGGTGTAGGAGATTCAGCATGTTCAGAAGTATACTTTCAACTGGAGTCCATTTCTTTGCATGGAATCCATGGATCCTGTGAAACAAGAACAAAGTAACAATAAGGTTGGTTGGTTGGTTGATTTGTTGTTTAACGCCGCACTCAGCAATATTCCAGCTATATGACGGCGGTCTGTAAATAATTGAGTCTGGACCAGACAATCCAGTGATTGATATCATGAGCATCGATCCACGCAATTGGGATCGATGACATGCATCAAACAAGTCAGCGAGCCTAACCACCCGATCCCGTAAGTCGCCTTTTACGACAAGCATAGTCGCCTTTTACGGCAAGCATGGGTTGCTGAAGACCTATTCTACCCTAGATCTTCACGGGTCAGTAACAATAAGAATTAATGGTAATGATTTGCTCTTTTTATTTAAAGAACCATGCCTCCTCTCATATAATGTGCCAATAATAGGCCACTGTGCTGACAAAAATACTGGTACCTTATAATCACAGTGGTTTGATTTGTTTGTTGTTTAACGCCTCACTCAGCAATATTCCAGCTATATGACGGAGGTCTGCATATAATCGTGTCCGGACCAGACAGTCCAGTGACTGACATTGTGAGCATCAATCCATGCAATTGGGAAACGATGACATGAATCAACCAAGTCAGCAAGCCTTACCACCTGATTTCGTTAGTCGCCTCTTACGACAAGCATAGTCGCCATTTACGGCAAGCATGGGTTGCTGAAGACCTATTTTACCTCGGGTCTTCACAGGTCTATAATCACAGTGACTGAAATTAAGTATATTGAGTAAAAACAGTTATGGAGGATACCCTGATGTTTGTTGCATAAAGCCAGTTATTTACAATGTATCTAGGATTCCAAACAAAGTACCCTTGGCCGCTTAATCAGTTAAAAAAACTTGATTTTGTTCAGAATTGGGATTTTATCAGCTTTTAGTTTCTAAATTTCAACTGCTGGTTTCAGTGTCCTTTTTAAATAGAGGCAAATTAAAGAGAAAGCTTGTGTGTTTTTCTTACGGCTGAATTACTAAATGCTACTTGCTAGCTTGATAAGATTAGAAGCCAGTGTTTATCAATGCCTAGGTTACAATTTATACACCTCGGTCGTGTAAAGCCAACTGCACTCCAATCCAGAGTTCCTTGCGGCCAGCCGAGTGCATCTGTCACATTGTCATATCTTACGCAGTCCATTCAATTTTTTTTCATCTGGGGGACGGTCAGGTAGCCTGGTGGTCAAAGCGTTGGCTCGTCACGCCGAAGACCCAGGTTCGATTCCCAACATGGGTACAACGTGGGAAGCCCATTTCTGGTGTCCCTAGCCGTGATATTGCTAGAAAATTGCTAAAAGCGGCGTAAAACCATACTCACTCCCTGTTTCATTTTGGACAAGTCTACAAACTTAGATAAACATGCATCATAAAATGTTTAACTTTCATTGAGAAAATATCCCCAAAACGTGAAAAGCTATTTCCATTTGCATATTTATCCCCCATGTCTTGTCATCAAAGCCCTATGGTGAGCTAGCTATATGGTTTCTTTGATGTTTAAATCTGTATCGTCATGCACCTTACTGTCGCAGTTGTGGTAGTACTATCATGATATAACATTTATACTAAGTTTTCCTATAATAATTAGATCCACATCAAGTGCTTTTATGAGTTATCATGGTGTAATATTTATACATCATTTCATATAATTGTAGTTTAGCAAGTAATACTTATCATCAGGTAAAATGCATATATAAAGTATCAGTAGTTTCAGTTATAGCTTTTTAGATAGATGCTAGCCTAAGGCAACGAGAACACATCTCCCAGACATACTATTCAATAAGACAAAAGTTATGTCTACATAGTTTAATAGATTTAAAGCTTTTAGATAAATACTTGCCTAAGGTATCAAGATCCCATCTCCCAGACATAATATCCAATAAGACAAAAGATATGTCTACATAGTCTTATAGATTGCCTTGAACTATTTTATTTCAGCAAATCTGTCATCACCTATATTAGAATAACATTCAGCAATAACTTCGATTTAGACTCATTAAGGATTAGCCCCCATACAAGCTTGTCTATAGTGACACCATAATCTCTTTCAAAGCACCCAGTAAATATGTCAACAAGATTAGTGCCAGTCCAACATGATTAACAGGATTAAGTATTCCCCTCTGTCCAGCCATTCATTAACCATAAGGCACAGCCCATCGTGTATCAACCAATCATATTCCTTTTTATTGTTCTAAGTATTGTTAAATCGATACAGAGGCAAAATATTAAGCAGAAGGGGTTTGATGCTCATACCAAGCAGATCTCTCTCCCACAGCCCAGAGGGTTGTACCGACTCTCTGTGGCATCAACAGCTATGTTTTAAGATATTGTAAATTGTTCATTGTTAATTGTTCTTGTAAATAAAATTGTGATTAGTCTCCTGTGACTCTGGAGTACCAAAAGGCTTGCCTGTTCTTATCGGCTATTGTTCACAACGAAAGCTTCAAAATGGTTGACATCCTGTCTGCTTAAAGCACATAAATCAAGATTGTCTGTGCTATCTGGTCCTTGGAGAGTTGGGGGTCATAACAAATAATTAGTGCTCCTTTACCTCGTTATCGCTTACTGATCTTGTGTGCATCTGGAGGGCTATTTGTGTTGGGGATAGGGTAGGTTACGCAGACTTAATCTTTAGCCCTAATCAAAACACCCCTTTACAAACTTAGGGTCGTTCACCTCCTGCCTATCAACACCCCTTCACAAACCTTAGGGTCGTTCTCCCTCTGCCTATCAACACTCCTTTACGATCCTTAGGGCCGTTCACCCTCTGCCAATCAACACCCCTTTACAATCCTTAGGGCCGTTCACCCTCTGCCAATCAACACACCTTTACAATCCTTAGGGTCGTTCGCCCTCTGCCAATCAACACACCTTTACAATCCTTAGGGTCGTTCACCCTCTGCCAATCAACACACCTTTACAATCCTTAGGGTCGTTCCCCCTCTGCCAATCAACACCCTTTTACAATCCTTAGGGTCGTTCCCCATCTGTCAATCAACACCCCTTTACAAACTTAGGGTAAGGTTGCCAATCCGTTTTATGATCCATAAATTGTGAGTTAACATTTGGGTTTGTTATCTCACCTCATTGAACAAATTAATCCAATGTAATTTAGGGTAAATCAGTTCATTTTTTTGGGGAAACAATGGCTACCTCATGTGTGTATTAAGGTAACCAATTGGGTGCTGGTGAGTAGATAAACAAGCACTAATTATAGGTGATAGTGCCGGAGGTCTTGTGGTGAACTGAACTTGATTACTCAGGCCATAGTTTGTGGCATTAGAGGTACAATATGTACAATGTAATTATAAAATATGTTATGTCCAGTTTATATAGGTGTACAGATCTGCGCTTGATGGTAATAAATATATACACATGAAATACATACAGAATATAGAATAATACAGTGTTCTAACATACAATTAATTTTTTGCCTGTAGATATCTTTCAATCAAGAATTGACAAGCATTTTAATCAGATAAATACTTTGAAAGTTCAGTGATGCATACATATATAAATTACTCCTGGTTGGTAAAAAATGCCTTTTATGCAAGTTAACCATTATGTGATTACATTTTCCCAAAATACTATCATCATAAATAAACTTATACACTAAAGAGATACTTTTGCTGCTCTTCCAGTCATAAGTTTACCCCCAAAACAAATAATTCTACTTTTACCTATGTTGGCAAGTGGGAATCTCCCAAGCTCTCCATAAATCATAAAATTAGGTGTACTTTCCTAAGTTAACATAGTCCTCCATATCCAAGGAATCGTAAATCCGTGTTAGTGGTATTCGGACGTTTAAGAAACATTCATAGTTTTCTCTCTAATCACATCAACACCTGTAAAACATCTCATTCACGTATAAAAGACAACTTTCTCTTTAAAACAAGCCATCATCTAAGAATTTACATCTGTGAGATGCTACACCCCCCATTCTAGCATGAGTAATCGCGATAAAAATGGCCGTTCGAAAACGTATGAAGTCCGAAAACCAACTACATATTTTCAACACAAGACAAGTAAAGTGTTGACTATATGAATTATCCATTCGCCTAGCTTCAAGCTAGCAACACTAGTTCAACCCTACACACAGTGTTAATTGAAATCCGAAAAAATGCAACCGGTAAAGTTCAATTCACTCTATCAGAAGTCTGTCCAACTATTGGGTAACCTACCTTAACACAACTAAGCTACCTAACCTTAACACAACTAAGCTACCTAACCTTAACACAACTAAGCTACCTAACCTTAACACAACTAACCTACCTAACCTTAACACAACTGACCTACCTAACCTTAACACAACTGACCTACCTAACCTTAACACAACTGACCTACCTAACCTTAACACAACTGACCTACCTAACCTTAACACAACTAACCTACCTAACCTTAACACAACTAACCCATTCTTATGATGGTCCTCCACGCAAATAAGCGTGACGTAGCTGCTCATATATCCAATATACAGTAGTTGGTCAGTGGTCACTAACATGAAATAGGCCTGAGCCTATTGAACTGTCCGAAATGCTAGAAAGATGCTTTTTGCCTGTTAAAAAAGGACATAATTTTTCACAGACTGTTGTTATTGAAATATCGAGTAACTACCGATCGACCTACCTGTGGTTTGAAGTATTTCAGTCACGAGGAGTCCTATCGACAAGTTTACAGGAGACAAATTCGAACGAAAACAGGAAGTTAACATTCATTTTAAGTCCAATGATGGCAGTCTGAAACGGACTTATGCGTATGCATATAGAAATATGCGCATGTGACTCCGTTATGTTGATAATAATGTAGTCTTCATAAAAAATCTAATCCAAACACAAAAATCATTTTGAGAAAATTCTCGATGTGCATCTTCTAAAATGACAAATGATGCTGCGTTTGCTTTGTTAACATTGCTCCCATGATGCATGTTACATAACACTTGCATAGCCATAACCATGGTACACGATATGGAGTCTGTACTGGGAAATGTTTATAAGTTCTTTACAGTTTTGAGAGATAGAGGGAAAACATTTATTTATTTAGATAGGGTGAATTACCTTACTGCCCAAATTATTGGGTTTTCAATTCATACCATCAAGTCTACGGTATGATAAATAAAACAAAACAGGCATAGGGGTGGTCTCAAAAACAAAACTGGGACGTAAAAGGATATTAGACAGCTTTGATACAGGATGATTAGGCGTATAGAGTACAAGTTTAATGAGCAGAAAGTATCCCTGACTTGTAGTAGAATTTGGGAGGAATTAAAGATACAATTAATGTTAACTGCACTAACTATTGCTCTCCAAGAGATGGGATTTCGATACACTGCACGTGACAATGACCGAGCACTTTTTAGGGGAAAATATTCCATCCTGTCTGTGAGGTCACATTATCTCCGAACCATTCATAACTATCACAGTCAGGGCGTCCAGATAATTTACCTTGATGAATCATTCCACTGACTACATGTGGCTATTGGCAGTATACAAAAAGCGCCCATGGTACCATCAGGTAAAGGTCATCGTGTCATTGTTTTGCACGCTGCAACCCATGATATTGGGCTTATTGTTTGATGTGTGCAAGATTTTGAGGCAAAAAAGAAAACTGGTGATTTTCATAAGGAAATTATAGGAGGTGATGTGTTCATAGACTAGTTGCAACTTCAGCTATTGTCCATTTTAAACAATGTCAGTGTCATTGTCATTGATAATGCCAATTAATATAACGCCCGGGAATCGGATACTGTCGCCCAGATTCATATTCGTCATCAGCGGAGATAAATGCTACCTCAGGAAATCATCTGTAGAACATCAAATCCTTCTGGATTCCAAAACCTCAACCTTCCAATACTCAAACCATTTCATAGCTCTTAACTATTCCATCATGTTTCCAAGCAAATATAATGCAGTACATATCCTTAATTGCTACCCCATCAACGCACATGTCAATTAAGTACAATAATCGCAATATTTTGAGACCTCCCCCAACTCGGTGACATTTGCACCTGTGAGAATGCACGGGACGGTGTGAGGTCATCACCTCGGGACAGGTGTTAAGTAATTACCTCAGGTTATAGGCCATTTCATACATGAATGACAACACGAATATTTTCTAAGTTGGATCTTCATTTTACCTGTAAAAGTACATTTTAAGGGTAATCACAGTGTCAGTTAGAACAGGCTAGTTTAGGGCAATTTGCGTTATTTTGATATATGTTCTTTTTAATAGTCCTATGACTCGTATTTATTAAATGAAGCCAGAAAAGCAGTTTTCTAGCATTTCCGACAGTACTTTAGCAGCCGATCATCTACCGACGACAGATGTCAAATATCACACTCGGCTGTCGAACACTATAACCTTCTTGACAGTGAGATATCTTCAACCTATTCACTGTAAAATGTTGATTACACTGATCATTTGGAATTTCAACTCACAATAAACTCGCATTTGTAAACAAACCTCAGGAATTTTGACATTTTTCATCGTTTTCACACAAGCGGAAGGTTGCAAGTTACGATCTCAAGCGAATGGAGAACCACTAATGGGAGGTAACTCTCCCCATCTCATTTAGTCAGCACTCGCGGAACAATCTTAACGCTGATCTAAAGCACTTCCCCGGGACTGGTTGTTGCCTTTGTTTACACTATTTAGCCTTGCAACACAAAGTAAATATTTCACCTGAGCATAGCTTATTTTATCGTGCTTATGTCGCGTCAAAATGTGCAAAATTTTCACTTAGGAAATTTATTAAACGCCTAAATAGTTATTTTACAAATTGATTGAAAAATATGTCCACCTGTCTCTTATGATAACAAATTCCAAACATTTTTATGTTTAATATCATCACCAAGTGGCTGAAAATGTTAGGATTAAAAGTACATTTCGATATTGTTTGGCTTCTAATCCTAGCATAATTAATCTATTGTGATGTGTTGACGCCCTTTTGATCGTCGTAATCAGTTTTAGTCATTCTGTTAAATAAAAGGACAGATTTGTCAGTCAATTTGTAAAATGACTGACATATTCAGACATTTTATAAATTGCCTGAGTGAATCACATTTTACAAATTGACTGTAATATATACACGCTTAAAAAGGAAAATACTTGTGAAAACGTCTATCGCGCATGGAAGAACTTCCCAACCAAGACGTAGAGGAACAAGAATTAATCTGTTCAATGCTACAGCAAATGAATGAAAACAAAATGTAAATATCATAATTACAACCTACCAAATTTATATGTATAATTTTAGGCAACTTTCTTGTTCGAGGAATGTATCCGTGAATATCCACATAAAGGAATAATATCCCACACGTCTGAAGTTGTACAAAGAAACTTTTTCAATATCACGTGTCTCTGTAACAATCAAATATTTTAAAATATATATATCGTGTCGGGATATTATAACCCGTATTCATTTATCAAATGATCACTTAGTTTGTTTCAGGTGTTTCACATAGGTGTCAAGTCTCAAAGATCAACTGAGAAAGTCCACGTGACAACTATTTAATAATGTCCACGGTTCTTAAAAAAAATCCACTGAGTTAAATAACAATGAGCAATCAATCAACTTATCATCGTTAACCCTTTGAACAAAGTATGTTGTTTTTACATCGGCACTTCACGCCATGATATGAGTGTATTCCCTTTGCTTTAGTAAACCTACACACGTAAACACTTACTTTTGACATATCCACTGTGAAAGATAACAGTGATGAATCAATCAACAAATTTTCTGTTGATCCTTTGATGGCTCAGTTGTTTTTCAAAAAAGTAAATCAACTGATCATTCATCTCTTGCTGGGCTGCGACGTACATATTACATAACACACATTTCACCTCACTTCAACCTGGATTTAGAGTGAATAATTACCCCAGACACAATAAATGCCAAATGGGAACCTTTATCGGGTAATCCGAGTGGTGCTGCCACTAATTATACCTGTAATAAATACATTAACTGAGCATCAAGTGAATGACGACAAATACTCAAGTGTAGGGTTATACCAGAAAACGTGGATGACAATGTCGGATTAACGAGTGTGTCTGATAAACGAAATTAGGTAGTATAAACGTTCGTGATCGAAATTGGACAAATACACGATAGATAACGATACGAACACGTAGGAAAATGAAAATGAAATATTCATGTACACCACAATGAAATATTCATGACGATCTTGCAAGTAAAGGTATACGAGTATTTCCTTCTATACATTCAACATAAAACGTAATGATATTTTTTCAGCGTCATCCCTAGTCATTGTATAGAAGCTTCAGAAGAGTAGATAATAAATTTATTGTGGCCTTACTGACGCGTAAAGTCAAATCCATGAGGATCTATAGCCGAGATTTTACGTGCGCATACAAAATAAGGCCAAAGAGAAACCAGAGGTTATTCATTTTACAAATGATTAATTTTGTTTTTTCAGCCTTGTTGTCTACTGTTGATAAACTCGTCAGTAAATGTGTTTGTGTCAAGTAACCTTCTGTGTCACTAATTGCGATAAAACTAAAACATCACCAGGCAGATTTTAAGATATCAATAATTTCATTTATATTGATATCTAAACATCACATTTATGATATATATTACAGTAAAGTACGGTTATAACGAACTCCAGGGACTACTAATTTTAGTTCGTTATAAGCATATATACAGCATAACTACAGCAAATAGTCGGGACCAAAAAAGTAAGTTCGTTATATGCGTCAGTTCGTTATAAGCGTGTTCGTTATAACCGTAGTTTACTGTATATATAAATCTGTGCCACATATATATGTGGGTCTACGTCTCAAAAATAAGGAAATAAAATTTTCTATCCAACATTGAATTTTCTGCTACCCCCAACCCATAAAAAAACCGTATGCGTGTTTAATGCGCGTGTGTTTGTTTGAAAAGTTTATACTATTTATAAGGATGACATAATAAACAATTTTTGACCAAATGAATCTCATTTGCAAATGGTACCAGGCAAAGGACTCTACCTAAAGTATTCATAATCCGATCAAAGTTAGCTAAATCGTTGTATTTTGGCTGGATCAGTATACTGACAGCATGGTACAAGTTAGCAGTGATTGTTCGTTACATTTGAACACAATGTTGGTGTAGTATGCGACCAATATACACTCAGGAAGAAACGCACAGGTAGATTTTAAGTAAATTTATTGCACCCAATAAAGTCGATATATTTAATTTAATATCAGAGATATAAATATAAAATTTTGGAGCTCGATAGTCACATGTTGTCGTTTTACAAAGGCATTGAAAACTGTTCATTGTCATGTCACATAAGGCCACAAGGTTGCACTGAACTCAGTATCTCGTGTGACCGCAGCAATCACGGCTCTGCATCTCCTCGGCACTGACTGGATAAGTGTACGAATTTGATTCATGTAGCCCCCCACCACCACACACACCATGACACTACCGCCACCGAAATTGTCGAATTCACGTACACAATGTGGGGCAAAACGCTCATTTCGACGACGATAAACACTAAACACGTTGTCTTCCATCTCGCCGGTGAAGAAGATATCGTGATTCATGGCTTAACCACACTCGTCTCCAGTTTCTCAAATTCCATGGCTGTAAGGTATGGTACCATCGCAAGCGTCGCCGTCGACGGATCTGTTGCAAAACAGGGACCATTACTAGTCTTCTGGGTCGGTTTCCAGCCTCGCGAAGATGGTTCCTGACAGTCTGGTCCGATATCCTCCTCAAACCAGGGATGCGTCCTGCAGTCCTGCAGACGTAGGTGGAACAGTCGAATGTAGCGATCCTGTGCAGGGGTGGTAACTCTTGGTCGACCGGTTCTCGGACGGTCTGCTGTGGAATTGAACTGTGAAGTGGCGTTCAACAGAAGACTGCGATTCCCCTCTTTGGATACGATCGGCAGTGCTGAGTCTCAACATTTTCGAACTTGAAATATGTTGACAATTGAATGACACATTATTGGCTCATGCTTGCCTTTATATAGCCACTACCACGAGTTACGAATGCCATAACTTGCACGTGCATTTTGCTGTACTGTTTTCCTCTATTTGAACAAGTGTGAAAACAATGCCGTTTAAGACATAGGAAATCGACAATGGCTGCGTTTTGACGCACCGTTTGTCGAATATCAGGCCACCAACATTTTCCAATAACATATATCCAATTTATATACCGGATTTTTTTGTGTAGTCAGGTTCAATGAGCTACATACTACCTGTGCGTCTTTTGTAGAGTGTATTTATATCGAAAAGAAATAATAACAGAGACGGTAAAACAGATATGATCATAAAATATTCTGATCACATGTGAATAAGAAACTGGACAGGCGGGCATTGCAGATACATGTATGTGTCTTCGAAGTTCAACCCCGAGCTTTCGCATGTTTGTTTAGGTGAGGTGAGGTCAAATAAGGGTTCAACGTCGAGTCCATGATTATTGCACTTATATAGCGACGTGCATGCACGTGTGTGTGTGCGTGTCTGCTTGTACTAGTCCGGACGGATGCCGATTTATAGTGCTAGCTCACTGAGATACAATGCCGCACTTTAACATGAATACCCCACTCAGACACAGTACACTGACTCCGAGCCGACCAGTGCTAAGATTTTAGCCCCTTAATGCCGAGCGCCAGACAGACTAATAACAAGTACTATCTTTGAAAGTGATTTGGTATGACGCGGCCGGGGACACAACACAGTCGCAGTTTGTACTCCAAGCTAGCAACACCTCTCCAGCTTAGCAAACCCAAGCCATCCAGCCACCAAGCCAACCTCACCCAGCAAAGCCTCCCAAGCCAGCACAGTTCCACTGATAGCCAGCCCAAGAGCAACACATCGGTAATTATCACAACACACCCATACAATCTAGGTTAAAACCACTCACACACAAGCCCACTTAAAACACCAAACCCTCAAACCCTCTAGTTACTACCAAAACACACCCTTTCAAACTTAGGCCAAAGGTAACTCACCCCAAGCCCACTTAAAACACCAACTCTCCAAAATCTCCTAGCTAAACAAACTAACTCACCAGCCAAAACCCAAATAGCGTAGAAGCCAGCCAAACACTACTCACCCAGTCACCCACTCTACACACAAAGCCCCCTCTTAAGCCCAGCTCACTCTCCTCCCCCAAACCAAAACCTACAAACCTACAACAGCTACACTACCACAGACATGACCGACACACGCATTATCACCCAGGCAGACATCCACCGCACAGACACACCCACACCATCGGAGGCCCACAACACCTCCGATCGGACACCTGAAACCCTCATCCCGCACGAATTCGGAAAGCAAACCACAGTCGCTTCTCCCACCAAAACTCCGGATTCGCCTGCAACCACAACAAACCCAAAGAAACGGAAGCTAAATGCTTCAAACACAACACCTGCATCACCTTCCACCCCCGCATCTATAGTCACCTTCGCCCTCTACTTCTGCGCGGCTGGCCCCATAAACATCCTAAGTAAGGTACTCTCCGCCAATAAAGTAGGATCATTCTTTAAAAAACAACAAATACTCTTCGATAAAATCAGGGAAGCCCACAAAGGATTTCAGATCATCTTTCCGGACCAACAATCACTTAACGCAGCCAAAAAAATAACGGAAATATTTCAATACACAGTAACCCACCAAACCCCAAACTGGCAACTATACACTAGAGGAGTAATTAGAGTTAACCCTAGAGAGTCAGAGGAGGACCTAAAATTCTACAGTAACGAAGCAAATCTAAACACAGGCTCCTTCCCCCAACCTAAAATAACCAGCACTAAAAGAATTACATCAAATAGGAACGGTAGAATAACCAACACGCCGATAGTCATCATAAACTTCCAAAAATCAGAAACGTATCCAGAAGCCCCTAAACACATCTCCTTCGGAGCGTCATCTAAATTAGAAGTTAAACCCTATATCAAACAAGTCAAACAGTGCACAAACTGCCTCCAATACAATCACACCGCTAACGGATGTAAATATCAAAAAACTAAATGTAGAAACTGCGCTCAACCTCAATGTCTAGGGCCATGCGCCCCCTGGTGCATTCACTGCAAAACAAACACCCACTCCTCACTATCCAACAAATGCCCCCACAAACACACACTCACCCAACAGGCCAACCGACACATAAACATCGACTCGGCCAAACTACAAACACGAAAACTGACACAGCATCCAAGAACACCCCTACTACCCACACCACAACCAAACAACCAACCACACCTACAGAGCCCGTACGACGGCGTCCTCATGCCAACACCACAAGCATCAGCCACAAACACCCAAACCCAACACTACCCGCCAACATTCGCCACACCCAAACCAGTCGCCGCATCCACACCCGCACCTAAACCAAAACTCACTAAACCTACCATATCTCACCCCAACACCATACAATCTACAGCCACCAGGGCAACAACAACCACACACGAGCAAGCAACACACGAAAAACTAAACATTACTAAACCCATTGAAATACCCAGTACACCTACTCCAACACAACCAAACACCCACACAACTCCCATGGATAGTGAGGAAACCAATCTAATTAACCTAGATGACTCCCAAACCACAACTGATCAAAACATAAATGATAAAACATTTTCAGCCCCCAAAACCCTGAAAAATCGCAAACGCAAACCCCAAACTCAACCTGAACCCGAAACTTTAACCACCAAACTAAATAGCTTCACACTCCTACTAGTATACATGCTTAAAGAAATCAAACCAGACCTTAAAGCCACTAACCTACACCAGGTAGCACATAGACTAAATCTAACTACCCAAACCTACCAAGAATTCTACGATAGTTACAACCTAGCAATCGCAGGACTATAAACCAAAAACCAAACCAAAATCGTAATCTCCAAACACTAAAAGCCCACATAATGACAGGCCTAAATATCTTTCAGTGGAATGCGGCCGGGCTTAACTCCCACAGCCACGAATTAAAAGCTAGATTTAAACTAAAACAAGGACCACACATAGCGTGCATCCAGGAAACTAAATTCTCCAATAAATCCAAATTTCACCTACCAAACTACAACATAGTCAGACATGATCGACCTAAAAACAAAATAATAAGAGCATCAGGTGGCCTACTAATACTAATTAGAGAAGACATAAGCTACGAGGAAATCAAAATAAACACCCCAAACCTAGAAGCCAATGGTATCCAAATCACCCTTAAAAACCAAAAAATAAACATCATAAACATCTACCACTGGCAACAACAGAAAATCCAACCGGAGGATCTAAACATACTCACAAAGATAGGCAACAAATCTACCATCTTTCTAGGAGACTTCAACGCCCACCACCCTTCCTGGGGCACGGGGGATAAACTAGATAATCACGGCAAACTAATATCAGAATGGATAGAAACAAATAATTTAGTACTACTAAATAACAACCAACCTACCAGATACGACAAAAACAATAAAAACATGTCGGCTATCGACCTAACCATAAGTACAGCAGACTTAGCTCAAAGTACCCAATGGGAAGTTCACGACGCCCCCCTAGGAAGTGATCACTTCCCCATAAACATAACCATAGGAAACACTAACGTCCCAAATCAATCCGAAAGTTCAGAACCTAAATTTAACTACAACCAGGCTAACTGGGATAAATTCCAAGACATATGCAACCAAGCTAACCTAGTAGAACTAGAAAATAGTGACCCAGAAATATATTGCCAAAACCTAACGGACTTCATAATAAACGCAGCCAAAAGCGCAATCCCCTTTAAAAAACCCAATAAATCGGGTAGGCCCTCTGTACCCTGGTGGAACGAGGAAATAGAACTAACTAGACAAAAACGTAAAACAGCCTTCAACAAAGCCAAACGCGACCATAACCACATACCAGTAGCTCACCAACTAAACCACCAGGTACAAAACCTAGTTAAAATAGCAAAAACTAGAGACTGGAAAAAATTCTGTGAGGGATTAAACAACCGTACAGACGCCAGAACGGTCTGGCGTAAAATCCACGCCGTTAGAGGCCTAAAACGTCACCAAAAGACACCTAACATAAATAACTCAACAACCCCTAGCGAAAAAGCAGACAACCTAGCAAACCACTTTTCGGCCACAAGCAGTAATAACAATTTCAGTGACAAATTCCAACTAAAACTTAAAACAGAAACCAAACCTAGCCAAGACCCAAATAATGACGCCCTAGAAATAAATCAGCCGTACACAATAGAAGAACTCAATTATGTACTCCAAAATAGGAAAAAGGGAACAGCCCCAGGACTAGACCTAACCTCCTACCAAATATTAAAAAAACTCCCCCCTAAATTACTCCAGACACTACTCAAACTATATAACCTAATCTACATAAAAGGCCATGTACCAACCCCCTGGAAAGAGGCGCTAATCATACCTATTCCCAAACCCGGTAAACCAACCAACCAAGCTAACTCTTATAGACCAATCTCTCTTACTTCCAACCTTTGCAAAGTAATGGAATCCATGGCCAAAAATAGACTTCAACACTATCTATCTCAAAATAACATAATAAACTCAGATCAAAGCGGTTTCACTCCTGGCCGCTCCACCCTAGATAACAAATGGGAACCTTTATCGGGTAATCCGAGTGGTGCTGCCACTAATTATACCTGTAATAAATACATTAACTGAGCATCAAGTGAATGACGACAAATACTCAAGTGTAGGGTTATACCAGAAAACGTGGATGACAATGTCGGATTAACGAGTGTGTCTGATAAACGAAATTAGGTAGTATAAACGTTCGTGATCGAAATTGGACAAATACACGATAGATAACGATACGAACACGTAGGAAAATGAAAATGAAATATTCATGTACACCACAATGAAATATTCATGACGATCTTGCAAGTAAAGGTATACGAGTATTTCCTTCTATACATTCAACATAAAACGTAATGATATTTTTTCAGCGTCATCCCTAGTCATTGTATAGAAGCTTCAGAAGAGTAGATAATAAATTTATTGTGGCCTTACTGACGCGTAAAGTCAAATCCATGAGGATCTATAGCCGAGATTTTACGTGCGCATACAAAATAAGGCCAAAGAGAAACCAGAGGTTATTCATTTTACAAATGATTAATTTTGTTTTTTCAGCCTTGTTGTCTACTGTTGATAAACTCGTCAGTAAATGTGTTTGTGTCAAGTAACCTTCTGTGTCACTAATTGCGATAAAACTAAAACATCACCAGGCAGATTTTAAGATATCAATAATTTCATTTATATTGATATCTAAACATCACATTTATGATATATATTACAGTAAAGTACGGTTATAACGAACTCCAGGGACTACTAATTTTAGTTCGTTATAAGCATATATACAGCATAACTACAGCAAATAGTCGGGACCAAAAAAGTAAGTTCGTTATATGCGTCAGTTCGTTATAAGCGTGTTCGTTATAACCGTAGTTTACTGTATATATAAATCTGTGCCACATATATATGTGGGTCTACGTCTCAAAAATAAGGAAATAAAATTTTCTATCCAACATTGAATTTTCTGCTACCCCCAACCCATAAAAAAACCGTATGCGTGTTTAATGCGCGTGTGTTTGTTTGAAAAGTTTATACTATTTATAAGGATGACATAATAAACAATTTTTGACCAAATGAATCTCATTTGCAAATGGTACCAGGCAAAGGACTCTACCTAAAGTATTCATAATCCGATCAAAGTTAGCTAAATCGTTGTATTTTGGCTGGATCAGTATACTGACAGCATGGTACAAGTTAGCAGTGATTGTTCGTTACATTTGAACACAATGTTGGTGTAGTATGCGACCAATATACACTCAGGAAGAAACGCACAGGTAGATTTTAAGTAAATTTATTGCACCCAATAAAGTCGATATATTTAATTTAATATCAGAGATATAAATATAAAATTTTGGAGCTCGATAGTCACATGTTGTCGTTTTACAAAGGCATTGAAAACTGTTCATTGTCATGTCACATAAGGCCACAAGGTTGCACTGAACTCAGTATCTCGTGTGACCGCAGCAATCACGGCTCTGCATCTCCTCGGCACTGACTGGATAAGTGTACGAATTTGATTCATGTAGCCCCCCACCACCACACACACCATGACACTACCGCCACCGAAATTGTCGAATTCACGTACACAATGTGGGGCAAAACGCTCATTTCGACGACGATAAACACTAAACACGTTGTCTTCCATCTCGCCGGTGAAGAAGATATCGTGATTCATGGCTTAACCACACTCGTCTCCAGTTTCTCAAATTCCATGGCTGTAAGGTATGGTACCATCGCAAGCGTCGCCGTCGACGGATCTGTTGCAAAACAGGGACCATTACTAGTCTTCTGGGTCGGTTTCCAGCCTCGCGAAGATGGTTCCTGACAGTCTGGTCCGATATCCTCCTCAAACCAGGGATGCGTCCTGCAGTCCTGCAGACGTAGGTGGAACAGTCGAATGTAGCGATCCTGTGCAGGGGTGGTAACTCTTGGTCGACCGGTTCTCGGACGGTCTGCTGTGGAATTGAACTGTGAAGTGGCGTTCAACAGAAGACTGCGATTCCCCTCTTTGGATACGATCGGCAGTGCTGAGTCTCAACATTTTCGAACTTGAAATATGTTGACAATTGAATGACACATTATTGGCTCATGCTTGCCTTTATATAGCCACTACCACGAGTTACGAATGCCATAACTTGCACGTGCATTTTGCTGTACTGTTTTCCTCTATTTGAACAAGTGTGAAAACAATGCCGTTTAAGACATAGGAAATCGACAATGGCTGCGTTTTGACGCACCGTTTGTCGAATATCAGGCCACCAACATTTTCCAATAACATATATCCAATTTATATACCGGATTTTTTTGTGTAGTCAGGTTCAATGAGCTACATACTACCTGTGCGTCTTTTGTAGAGTGTATTTATATCGAAAAGAAATAATAACAGAGACGGTAAAACAGATATGATCATAAAATATTCTGATCACATGTGAATAAGAAACTGGACAGGCGGGCATTGCAGATACATGTATGTGTCTTCGAAGTTCAACCCCGAGCTTTCGCATGTTTGTTTAGGTGAGGTGAGGTCAAATAAGGGTTCAACGTCGAGTCCATGATTATTGCACTTATATAGCGACGTGCATGCACGTGTGTGTGTGCGTGTCTGCTTGTACTAGTCCGGACGGATGCCGATTTATAGTGCTAGCTCACTGAGATACAATGCCGCACTTTAACATGAATACCCCACTCAGACACAGTACACTGACTCCGAGCCGACCAGTGCTAAGATTTTAGCCCCTTAATGCCGAGCGCCAGACAGACTAATAACAAGTACTATCTTTGAAAGTGATTTGGTATGACGCGGCCGGGGACACAACACAGTCGCAGTTTGTACTCCAAGCTAGCAACACCTCTCCAGCTTAGCAAACCCAAGCCATCCAGCCACCAAGCCAACCTCACCCAGCAAAGCCTCCCAAGCCAGCACAGTTCCACTGATAGCCAGCCCAAGAGCAACACATCGGTAATTATCACAACACACCCATACAATCTAGGTTAAAACCACTCACACACAAGCCCACTTAAAACACCAAACCCTCAAACCCTCTAGTTACTACCAAAACACACCCTTTCAAACTTAGGCCAAAGGTAACTCACCCCAAGCCCACTTAAAACACCAACTCTCCAAAATCTCCTAGCTAAACAAACTAACTCACCAGCCAAAACCCAAATAGCGTAGAAGCCAGCCAAACACTACTCACCCAGTCACCCACTCTACACACAAAGCCCCCTCTTAAGCCCAGCTCACTCTCCTCCCCCAAACCAAAACCTACAAACCTACAACAGCTACACTACCACAGACATGACCGACACACGCATTATCACCCAGGCAGACATCCACCGCACAGACACACCCACACCATCGGAGGCCCACAACACCTCCGATCGGACACCTGAAACCCTCATCCCGCACGAATTCGGAAAGCAAACCACAGTCGCTTCTCCCACCAAAACTCCGGATTCGCCTGCAACCACAACAAACCCAAAGAAACGGAAGCTAAATGCTTCAAACACAACACCTGCATCACCTTCCACCCCCGCATCTATAGTCACCTTCGCCCTCTACTTCTGCGCGGCTGGCCCCATAAACATCCTAAGTAAGGTACTCTCCGCCAATAAAGTAGGATCATTCTTTAAAAAACAACAAATACTCTTCGATAAAATCAGGGAAGCCCACAAAGGATTTCAGATCATCTTTCCGGACCAACAATCACTTAACGCAGCCAAAAAAATAACGGAAATATTTCAATACACAGTAACCCACCAAACCCCAAACTGGCAACTATACACTAGAGGAGTAATTAGAGTTAACCCTAGAGAGTCAGAGGAGGACCTAAAATTCTACAGTAACGAAGCAAATCTAAACACAGGCTCCTTCCCCCAACCTAAAATAACCAGCACTAAAAGAATTACATCAAATAGGAACGGTAGAATAACCAACACGCCGATAGTCATCATAAACTTCCAAAAATCAGAAACGTATCCAGAAGCCCCTAAACACATCTCCTTCGGAGCGTCATCTAAATTAGAAGTTAAACCCTATATCAAACAAGTCAAACAGTGCACAAACTGCCTCCAATACAATCACACCGCTAACGGATGTAAATATCAAAAAACTAAATGTAGAAACTGCGCTCAACCTCAATGTCTAGGGCCATGCGCCCCCTGGTGCATTCACTGCAAAACAAACACCCACTCCTCACTATCCAACAAATGCCCCCACAAACACACACTCACCCAACAGGCCAACCGACACATAAACATCGACTCGGCCAAACTACAAACACGAAAACTGACACAGCATCCAAGAACACCCCTACTACCCACACCACAACCAAACAACCAACCACACCTACAGAGCCCGTACGACGGCGTCCTCATGCCAACACCACAAGCATCAGCCACAAACACCCAAACCCAACACTACCCGCCAACATTCGCCACACCCAAACCAGTCGCCGCATCCACACCCGCACCTAAACCAAAACTCACTAAACCTACCATATCTCACCCCAACACCATACAATCTACAGCCACCAGGGCAACAACAACCACACACGAGCAAGCAACACACGAAAAACTAAACATTACTAAACCCATTGAAATACCCAGTACACCTACTCCAACACAACCAAACACCCACACAACTCCCATGGATAGTGAGGAAACCAATCTAATTAACCTAGATGACTCCCAAACCACAACTGATCAAAACATAAATGATAAAACATTTTCAGCCCCCAAAACCCTGAAAAATCGCAAACGCAAACCCCAAACTCAACCTGAACCCGAAACTTTAACCACCAAACTAAATAGCTTCACACTCCTACTAGTATACATGCTTAAAGAAATCAAACCAGACCTTAAAGCCACTAACCTACACCAGGTAGCACATAGACTAAATCTAACTACCCAAACCTACCAAGAATTCTACGATAGTTACAACCTAGCAATCGCAGGACTATAAACCAAAAACCAAACCAAAATCGTAATCTCCAAACACTAAAAGCCCACATAATGACAGGCCTAAATATCTTTCAGTGGAATGCGGCCGGGCTTAACTCCCACAGCCACGAATTAAAAGCTAGATTTAAACTAAAACAAGGACCACACATAGCGTGCATCCAGGAAACTAAATTCTCCAATAAATCCAAATTTCACCTACCAAACTACAACATAGTCAGACATGATCGACCTAAAAACAAAATAATAAGAGCATCAGGTGGCCTACTAATACTAATTAGAGAAGACATAAGCTACGAGGAAATCAAAATAAACACCCCAAACCTAGAAGCCAATGGTATCCAAATCACCCTTAAAAACCAAAAAATAAACATCATAAACATCTACCACTGGCAACAACAGAAAATCCAACCGGAGGATCTAAACATACTCACAAAGATAGGCAACAAATCTACCATCTTTCTAGGAGACTTCAACGCCCACCACCCTTCCTGGGGCACGGGGGATAAACTAGATAATCACGGCAAACTAATATCAGAATGGATAGAAACAAATAATTTAGTACTACTAAATAACAACCAACCTACCAGATACGACAAAAACAATAAAAACATGTCGGCTATCGACCTAACCATAAGTACAGCAGACTTAGCTCAAAGTACCCAATGGGAAGTTCACGACGCCCCCCTAGGAAGTGATCACTTCCCCATAAACATAACCATAGGAAACACTAACGTCCCAAATCAATCCGAAAGTTCAGAACCTAAATTTAACTACAACCAGGCTAACTGGGATAAATTCCAAGACATATGCAACCAAGCTAACCTAGTAGAACTAGAAAATAGTGACCCAGAAATATATTGCCAAAACCTAACGGACTTCATAATAAACGCAGCCAAAAGCGCAATCCCCTTTAAAAAACCCAATAAATCGGGTAGGCCCTCTGTACCCTGGTGGAACGAGGAAATAGAACTAACTAGACAAAAACGTAAAACAGCCTTCAACAAAGCCAAACGCGACCATAACCACATACCAGTAGCTCACCAACTAAACCACCAGGTACAAAACCTAGTTAAAATAGCAAAAACTAGAGACTGGAAAAAATTCTGTGAGGGATTAAACAACCGTACAGACGCCAGAACGGTCTGGCGTAAAATCCACGCCGTTAGAGGCCTAAAACGTCACCAAAAGACACCTAACATAAATAACTCAACAACCCCTAGCGAAAAAGCAGACAACCTAGCAAACCACTTTTCGGCCACAAGCAGTAATAACAATTTCAGTGACAAATTCCAACTAAAACTTAAAACAGAAACCAAACCTAGCCAAGACCCAAATAATGACGCCCTAGAAATAAATCAGCCGTACACAATAGAAGAACTCAATTATGTACTCCAAAATAGGAAAAAGGGAACAGCCCCAGGACTAGACCTAACCTCCTACCAAATATTAAAAAAACTCCCCCCTAAATTACTCCAGACACTACTCAAACTATATAACCTAATCTACATAAAAGGCCATGTACCAACCCCCTGGAAAGAGGCGCTAATCATACCTATTCCCAAACCCGGTAAACCAACCAACCAAGCTAACTCTTATAGACCAATCTCTCTTACTTCCAACCTTTGCAAAGTAATGGAATCCATGGCCAAAAATAGACTTCAACACTATCTATCTCAAAATAACATAATAAACTCAGATCAAAGCGGTTTCACTCCTGGCCGCTCCACCCTAGATAACCTCGCTCGTCTCGAACAGGATATTAAAACCGGTCAACTAAACAAACAATACACAACAGGCATCTTTCTGGACTTCTCTAAAGCCTTTGATATGGTATGGCATAACGGATTAATCCAAAAACTTAAAAAAATAGGACTTAAAGGTCAAATCGTAAACTACATCCAAAGCTTCCTCCAAAACCGCAAAATTACAGTGGGTATAGACCAGGCCTTGTCAGAGCAGTGTCCCCTGGAAAACGGCACCCCTCAAGGCAGCATTCTTAGCCCCACACTTTTTAACATAATGATAAACGACCTATTTGATGGCTTATCCCCCAAAATAAACACCTCAAAATTTGCGGATGACGGAGCCCTATGGATCCGCTCCAAAAGTATCTTAACATCTCAGGACTTACTACAAAAATCCCTAAACAAAATACAAAACTGGGCAGACAAATGGGGCTTCTCCCTAAACTCCGAAAAAACGACAGGAATAGTATTCAAACACAAAAATATGAGACGGGCCTCCCCTCTCCTCAAACTAAACAATAAACCAATCATATTTCAAAAGCAAACTAAATTCCTAGGTCTAATCTTCGACGAGCATCTCTCCTGGGATGCTCACGTCCAAAACCTAACCACCAGATGTAGCAAAGATCTAAACACACTAAGATGCCTAACCGACTCCAACTGGGGAGCCTCTAAAGATACCCTCCTCAGCCTCTACACATCCCTAATCAGATCTAAACTAGACTACGGCTGTGCCATATACGATACCCTAAACGAAACCCTAACCAAAAAACTAGATTCAATACAATATCAAGCCCTCAAACTAGTAACACGTACTCAACATGGCACCTCCCTCACATCACTTCAGGCCCTTACAGGAGAAATGCCACTAAATTTACGTAGACAACACTTAACACTAAACTTCTGGGCAGCATCTCAATCAAACCCCCTTCTCCAAAACATGCTAAACCAAAACATACGTCCCCAAAACCAGGCACTTACTAGAAAACACCCTCTACTCACCCCAATATCCCAACGAATAATAAACTACCATAACGAACACCAAATAGGAAACCAACAACAAAACTGCAAACAATCAAACGTATTCACCCCAAAACTTAAAATCCCCAAAATAGACACATCCCTAGCCAACACAATAAACAAACAAACCGACCCAAACCTAGCTAAAAGCACATCACTAGCTTACATCCATCAAAAATGGCCAAATTGGTGTCACATATACACAGACGGATCCGCTGATCCGATCACAAATCACACAGGTTTCGGAGTCCATATAGCCCAACCAGTCAAAAATACTCAATCCTTCCGACTCCCAAACAACCAATCTATATTCACCGCAGAGCTCATGGGTATCGCCACGGCGCTCCACAGCCATCACACCAAAAACCAAAAAAAAATCTTAATACTCTCAGACTCACTAAGCGGACTTCAGGCCCTCCAAAACAAAAACACCAAAAACCGCCCCAAATTAATAAACCAAATTCTCAAAAGCGTAAACAAACTAACAGAGGCAGGCAAAAACATACAACTTATCTGGATACCAGCTCACGTAGGAATTTACGGGAATGAAAACGCAGACAGAGCCGCAAAACAATCCCTAAAAATACCAGACATAAGCCTTAAGCTACCAATATCTAAAGCAGAAATCAAAAGTATAAACAAACGTAAAATCACCCAAAAATGGCATAACCTCTATCAAAACACAAAAACCCAAATCCTAAAAACCCTCAAAAAACCCCTCACCAAACCAAAAATCCTCCATCCCTCCAAAAAAATCGATAGAATAATCACCAAACTCCAAACAGGACACACCAAACTAAATAACCACCTTCTAAAACTAAAAAAACACGCAAACGGGAAGTGCCCACACTGCACTCACCCAGAAACAATAGACCACGTACTACTACATTGCACCCACTACCTCACACAACGTATAACATTACAAACCAACCTAAATCCAAATAACGCTCTTACCTTAGAAGCAATCCTTAACCCCCAAAATAAAATAGAAAACTTCAAAGCCCTAGGCATTTACCTAACCAAAACAGAACTAATTAACCGTATTTAAAACTTCACTAAACCACCAACACTAAACATCCAAAAAAACATCAACTCACCCCCACACACTCCCTTAGTCCCAACCACTCCCCCAAGGCATGTATTCCAAATCTCAAAATTTCAAAACTTTATATAAGCAACCACTAAACCCCCCTCCTTGGTTGCACTCCTCTCGCTACCACTTTTATACCACTAAATGGCCCGGCCGGGCCCGTGTGCGAAATACGCTCCAGTCGGAAAGCGCACGTAAAATCTCCTAATATAAATAAGTAAGTAAGCAGTACACTGACTCCGAGCCGACCAGTGCTAAGATTTTAGCCCCTTAATGCCGAGCGCCAGACAGACTAATAACAAGTACTATCTTTGAAAGTGATTTGGTATGACGCGGCCGGGGATCGAACCCCGGACCTTCCGCTCTACCACGATCTACCACTAGACCACGGAGGCGGTCTCATGTTTTTTCAGACCTAACTTGTTTGACCAATATATAATAAGTTGTAGCAGGATCACGGGGGGTACATGGGTTTTTATGCGTCCCGGTTAGGTTTTTACCACGAGGCGGAGGCGAGCCTTACTAGGTTTTATACCACTCGCCTCCGTCTCGTGGTAAAAACCTAACCGGGACGCATAAAAACCCAATGTACTCCGAGTGATCCTGTTACAACGAATTTATCTTACCGACATGTTTTAATATGACATTGTAAAATAATTAGAAAGATTCAAAATTGACAGAAAACGGCTGTTCGATTGAGCTGAGGTGAACGTGTGCTATGTCACGTGACTTCTATTGACTCGGAAAAAGCTCGCTTTTTGCTTGGAAGCGTGGTGAAAGGGATTTATCCGAAATCCACGTGTAGCCTGAATTGCTCGTGGCGGGGTATAAGAGATTTATTTCCCCTCTGAAAAAATTATATCCCTCCAAGGCGGGTAACACAGTATTTTATCAAGATCACGTGGACCAATCAGATCTGGTCATTTTGACATGGAGGTATGATAAATTCTGTTATGTGCAGAGCATTTTTCCTCTTATCAGGGGGCGGTCGGGTAGCCTAGTGGTTAAAGCGTTCGCTCGTCACACCGAAGACCCGGGTTCGATTCCCGACATGGGTACAATGTGTGAAGCCCATTTCTGGTGTCCCCCGGCGTGATATTGCTGGAATATTGTTAAAAGCGGCGTAAAACCATACTCAGTCAGCCCTCTTATCAGGAATGTTATCTTATCAGCGACATCTTTTCACGATCTACCTCTGAAAGCCACAGCGTAATTGAAGCAGACTGAAAGTAGTTTCTGTATTAAGGCTGAAATATCGATTTTATGTTCTAAGATAAATACTGAATTTCATCGTTAAATATATGCAAAATCTGTAATCAATAATACCCCTTGAGACAGGTCGGGCACACTTCGTCATTATGTCCCTGAGAGTGACACGAAACATCTAATGAAATGTAGGTAAATATATAACCCCGTCTTAACATAAACTACTTTTTTACACCTTGCTTGAAACACAATGTATTCCGAGAGCTGTTGTCTCCTTGTAAATGTAAACAGAACGATTATCTGACAAACATTTGTCTCTTATGTCAATAATCAATAATAGAAAGTAGGCACAGTGTAAGTATATCATGTGTTAAGTATTTAACGATCGTCTCATGATCTCATGATAGTAGTCCTTCGCCGTTCATGTAGACGAAGACCGCCTCTGTGGTTTAGTGGTAGAGCGTGCGCACACATTTGCGCGATAATCTCTACAACTTGTAGCTGCATGAGATGAGAAGAGTTGAGGCTGCTAAACGAACACATTTAGCTCGTGCTGTGGATGAATGTACAAAACATTTCGACATTTTTCACTGGACTCGGCCACAGCACACCGTACGACAAGACCGCCTCCGTGGTGTAGTGGTAGAGCGGAAGGTCCGGGGTTCGATCCCCGGCCACGTCATACCAAAAGACGTTAAAAGATGGTACTTCTTGTTACCCTGTCTGGCGATCGGCATTAAGGGGCTTTAACAAGGACTGGTTGGCTCGGAGTCAGTATACTGTGTCTGAGTGGGGTATTCATGTTAAACTGCGGCATGGTATCTCAGTGGGCTAGCACTATAACTCGGCATCAGTCCGGACTAGTACAAGCAGCCACACACACACACACACACACACACACACACACACACACACACACACACACACACGTGCATGCACGTCGCTATATAAGTGCAATAATCTTGGACGCGACGTTCAACCCCATTTCACCTCACCTCACCTCATGTAGACTAACATCGAGTCTTTGAAATGAACATATCGTAAAGAAAAAAACAGTTGTTCAATTATCTTAATCAAAATATAATGAAAAGGAGCCTAGAGAATTTCTTCATTTTCAGATACTACAATAATCTAGACATGCCAAACATTATAGACTTGCATGGGCTGTTTTTATATCTTTGTATCAGGGTCTGTAAGACAGACTACCGTTCATGATATGTTCACGTGTACGACATGTCGTTTGTCAAGTTATGTAAACTGTACGCGCCAAGTCGCCAAGCAGTGAGAATTGTACTACTTTGGAAACAACAAGCTGATGACTTTCAGCTGATTGCTGACCCCCCTCCTGTCACATCTAACATCGGGAATCGAATAAAGAAGAAAAAACAAACTCGTCGGGAACCCTTATGTAACTAGTTTTCTGGCCGTACCTTTCAAAAACACAGTTGGTTTAATATCAATTCTCATTTTAATCCCGCATGTTCTCTACAAAAGACATTCGGCATTTCAGTAACATAGGTTTATAAATGGTGGTATTTTTAAATTATTAACCCAAAACAGAAAATTCAATGATATAAATGATTTCACTGGATTTATAAAAAAAGGACAAAGAAGGTTGTATTTATCATTTTCCATGACGCCCTCTACATATTCCGGGTCGTACCATAATGTACTTCTGTGTCAAAACCACAAGCATGGCGAAGACGGTAATATGATCGAGCCACTCAGCATGTCGCTTAAGATACTTTCTTTGTGCCAAAGCTGGGCATCCACTGACAATGTGTTGGACAGTCTCATTAAATTCATTGCATAATCTTCTTCTTATTAATGACATGAATTACCAATTTGTAAATACATTCACATTCGATTTAACAATTAATAATCCGGTTTATCAAAAATATCAAACTACATAAGAGTTTGGGGAAGCCTCAAATTCTCAAATCATATAAAAACATTGCGAATGATCCAGTCTGAAAATCGGTGATGACACCAGGTGTATGCGTGTACAGTTGGCTATGTGAATACATGTAGTGAGATTTCTTACTGAAAAGGTGACTGTTCAGAAGGTGATTACCTGATCTGTATCCCGGGTTAGAATTGATCTTCAGCAACCCATACTTTTCGTAAGAGGCGACTAGCGGGATCGGGTGGTCAGGCTCGCTGACTTGGTTGAAGAATGTCATCGATCCAAATTGCTTGGATCGATGCTCATGATATCAATCACTGGGTTGTCTGGTCAAGACTCGATAATTTACAGACCGTCGTCATATAGCTGCTATATTGCTGAGTGCGGCGTTAAACAACAAACCAACCAACCAGACTCGATTATTTACAGACCGTCGTCATATAGCTGGAATATTGCTGAGTGCGGCGTAAAACAACAAACCAACCAACCAGACTCGATTATTTACAGGCCGCCGCTACAGCCGGAATATTGCTGTGAGCGGGATATTTACAAACAAACAAACAAACACAAACATAATTCAGACGTCCCACTTGAGACCACCATGGCTGTAGAAAACAAACAAGGACAAAATACTGTTTCGTTATTAGTACTGTAATATTGATGACTCGAAGATTCGTTAGGATCTGGAAATTGGTGTTCCTTGATAATTACATTTCTAGTTTATAATTGCCGAAGAAATACGACATAATAGCTCAGGCTATGTGATTGCATTCGAGAATAATAAAACAAACCTGATCTGTGATGTGGATGAGTGAGTGAGTGAGTGAGTGAGTGCGTGACTATGGTTTATCGCCGCTTTTAGCAATATTCCAGCAATATCACGGCAGGGGGACACCAGAAAAGGGTTCACACATTGTATCCATGTGGGAAATTGAACCCTGGCGTTCTGCGTGACGAGCGAACGTTTCAACCACTAGGCTACCCCACCGCCACAAGAGCCGTTCCATGAAGCGATCGTAGCGTTAAGGTGATCATAATTTATACTATAGTCGTAGCTGCGGCCGCTTTATGGAACCAGACCCAGTGAATTTCACTATGCTTCACGGCTATTTCAGGAAGGTATTATTGTATGATTGTATTGTATTGATCAGTATGTTTTCAGAATATGAAGGCACGGTCGCGGGAAAATGATGGATAAAGTGTCATAAAATTAATCACCGTTTCAAGAAATAAAGTATTGTGCCAGTTTGGTTTAACGTTAATTTGAACCGTATTTATTGCACTGTGTTGCACTGTCTATGATGCTGCACATATTGGTTTTTTGAGCTAGTCGGCATCGTCTTCGTGACCTCGCACTGACCAAAAAGCATTTGCTGCTCTTTAAGCACAGTTACGAATTATCTGGTGATACGTGGTGCTATTGACAGCCGAGCTCGCTGGTGCATTATACCAAGCGGTTGAGCTCAAATAGCAAGTGTCAGTGCTGTGCTTATAGTCCGCGGTAATACAAGTGAAACCCGATTCCGCCTGGCACAGACTGATGCACGTTTCTATTGTTAGAATGGAGGAGACGGTCTTGTCGTTGTAACCATTTAGGACTTTATCGTGAAAGACGGTGAAGCCAGATCCGTATCCAGATCCACCACAATCTGAAATGAAAAGCGAATCGTTTCATATGAGTGAGGCATGACGTCGTTCTTTGCCATTACAGTCGTGATCCCAGTGGAGTGAGTGGGTGAATTGGGTTTAACGCCACTTTTGACAGAATTCCAGTTAAATCACGGCGTGTGACTTGATGTGAGAGGAAAGCCTGAAGTAATGCAGGTCACAGACGTTTACCACTTTGGTGAAGCTCACGAGCAAGGGTATGGTGCTGACAAACGGGCGAACCGGGATTCGAACCCACAATCATAGGTTTCTGGCGTGCCCTAGGTACGCCTCCTTATCCGAGTGGAGGTTCTAACGGTAAAATGGATCTAAGGGATCATTCTTGTCTCCAGGTCCGAAGAATGAGGATCGTGTAGTCACAGCGGTTTAGGCTGCATACAGAAATGTTCCTCAAAAGCGAGCAGGGAAAAAGGATTCATATTTGTTTTATTGAAAAGCATAGCGACGAGGGAGAATCGCCGTCTTTTCCCCCGACCCACCAAGAATACCAACTAAAACGAGTGGCCAGACATTAAACTCGGCTCTCTGATACAATTTGAACTGTATGGGCACGGGATCTGCACTGTCCTGAAATCCCCACGGAGTTACTTTCCCAGTTTGTTATCGATCGGTATGATGGTGCCTTAGTTATGTTAAATATCTACTTTGGACACAACAGCTGCCAAGCTTGACATACATAATGTCACACACAGACTTGTTATGGATCGTTATGATGGTCTGTTATTTATGTTAAATATCTACCTTGGACACAACTGCTGCCAAGCTTGACATCCATAATGTCACACACAGAATTGTTATGGATCGTTATGATGGTGTGTCATTTATGTTAAATATTTACCTTGGACACAACAGCTGCCCAGCTTGACATACAAATGTCACACACGCACTTGTTATAGATCGTTATGATGGTGTCTTAGTTATGTTAAATATTTACCTTGGACACAACTGCTGCCAAGCTTGACATACATGATGTCACACACACAATATCCGTTATTGCAGACCACGTTCGTGCCAGAACAAGAGGAGGTACACGTGCCAAAGTGTGTCGAAGGTGCTGAAAAAATCAAGATAATCACTAAAGTAGCGTTAACTCACTCAATCTCATTTGATTAATTTGAAACTAATTAATTACCCCCTCTTTTATCTGTAGTTTGCAGGCATATATGATAAAACTAGTAAACACGAAGCTTTTGTCTGATCAGTCAGCCATTGAATAGCGGCAATTCCAGCAAGAAGTGCTCATTCCATGAATCTACAGGTCTTCAATTTATCTGCAGACGTTAATCAGCTGTTTTATTATGTACGGCACGACTGGTTCAGGTTTCTGAAATGACATCGACGAGTGAGTTTTTTGGGCTTTTCGGGTCTGTAATGTACTGTGGCCACTGGATTGTCGTGATCCGAATTATGTTCGGTCGCGTGTTCATAGAGGCCAGAGCACAATGATACAAAATCATCAAAGGTATAGTGATCTATACATTTTTAAGTGAGTGAGTGAGTGAGTGAGTGAGTGAGTGAGTGAGTGAGATTTGGTTTAACTTTGAACAGTATTTAAGGCACACTGCAAGGGTGTCATCTTGATGTAGGGGAACAGTCCAAAGTGATGCAGGTTTTAGACGTTTACCACTATGGTGTAATTCACAAGCACGGGTACGGTGCTGACAAACCTAACAACATAATCATGGCGAACTGGGGCCCGAACCTCCCCAAAGCGACACGCCCAAGAAGCGCATCTCTGCACAGGGAAGTGCAGCGTCTTAGACGACTGGGCCACCTATGTCCCAGCGATTTAAGAAAGAAAGAATTGCAGGACCATACTATGCCTTGGCGGATTCATTCAAGGCATGGAATTTATAAACGCATTGAATGTATAAACGTAAAGCTTTTGTCTTAAAATTGAAAAGGAGAGAAGATGTTTTAAAATTTAAAACTAATGGAGACAAAATTTTGTGTAGATGATAATAACCATAACTATCTGCACTTTACTTCAATATTTAAGTGATATTTTACACGAAATATTGTCACCATAACAATGTTTTTCATATGAAACGCAACCCAGCCCTCTGACATCACATGACGTCGCACAGATTCCATTACACAAAAAGTTAAAAAACCATCATTTCCCTACTTGATGGCAACAGCTGTCACTACATTGAATGTCTCAAGTCAGCCGACCCCTGGAGATCCGGGGTAGAATAGGTCTTTAGCAACCCATGCTTACTGTAAAGGGCGACTATGCTTGTCGTAAGAAGCGACTAATGGGATCAGGTGGTCAGGCTCGGTTGATGCATGTCATTGAATCCCAATTGCGTAGATCGATGCTCATGATGTCAGTCACTGGATTGTCTGGTCCAGACTCGATTATTTACAGATCGCCGTCATATAGCTGGAATATTGTTGAGTGTTGCGTTAAACAACAAACAAACCAAACTCAAGTCAGCCACTGTACATTGACACTATTTTAGAACAGTTCTCTTCTTACCTGGACAAAGAGAGTACATTCTGTATCCACTGTCGTCATAATAGATGACGCTTGACGGGTCTGTGAACGTGGAATTGTAGGCTACACAGACTCCTGTGTTTTGGTTGTAGCCACACATCTCGGCCAGGTCATGTTGGCCACATCTGGCAGCACACTCATACCGTCTGGTCATGTTCTGTTCCGTCCACATCACATGGTCAGTCACTCTCTTGTCTTCAAACCCGGGCAAGTCCTTAACATTACAAATCCCACAGTTCCCATTGACATCAACCACTCTAGTCAACACTAAAGTTGCGCATAAGGCCTCAATTGCCCACATTTTGACGTATTATTCCCTGTCTGAAAAGATTCCTTGTTAAAATATAATGTGATTGCTCGTTATGACGTCTTCTTCAATGTTTTTTTCTTGAGACTATGAAAATTGTTCCTTACATCTGAACACAACGCTGGTTTTGACAGCTTTCGATGCGTGCCAAAATATTTATATTGTCGAAAACAACTAACAAACAAAGAGATGGTTAACCTTATTTGATTACAAGACATCGGGAGGTTCATGTCAATATCGGAGAAATGTGCATAGTGCTTATAGTACAATTCGTCATGATCATATCGACCTACAATGTTGGACAAATCTATATATTCTGGGCCATCCAGGAGTCCTGCTATTCCTCTGTGACTCTCAAAGGTTTATCAGAGGTATCATGGTGATTTTTGTCTAATATCTTCATAATCAATAAGGACAGTTAATCGAAAGATGCTTGGAATAATCATCAGGATTTGAAATTAGAAACTATTTGATGATCGTTTCATTGTCAATGTCTACAGACCATTCACTAATATGGTTTAAGGAGGAAATACAATTGCAATAATCCTTTGCCGTCATTAGAATACATTTTATACATATTTCAACATTTTAGGTAAGGAGGTTTGAACATAGGTCACGGTCATATGAGAACAGTTAGAAATTTGGTGTTGAATCGTTGAAATATTACAGTCTTTAATGATTTCAACGATTAGGCACCGGGTCGTTTTGAACATATATTCAAAGAATTCAGCGATCGACTGTGAAAACACTGTGTGAGTAAACCATGCATGATGCACGTGAACACGTGTTTCCCGAGCCTTTCGAACGTGTACATCGCCCTTCCGGGGCTCGGGTTATGAAATGCATGTTCGGGGCGATAATATAATTCATGTCGGACCAGCTTGAGCACATGTATTGAATTACCTTTTCTATAAGTCCGTTTCTTTTAACGAAAGCTACATAATCATTCACACGTTCAAAGTATAGAATAACATACTGAATAACATATTCATGAATGGATTAACTAGTATTCAAAAGGAAATATTTAATTGTCCACTTGATTTCGTCCATGACGCCACGGGAGGAGACTATATTCGTTAGTCTATATGGTGCCTACTTCAAATCACGGTTTTCCTCGAAGTGTGTTATTATCAATGAATCAATTTCTTTATTAACTCAAACCACCAGTCGGTGGTATATGAGCACCATAATAACATACATATATATAAAATACAATGTGATCAAATGGCAACACTGGTTTACTTGAGTACAGAGAGTATTATTTTTACAAACTTAGATAGTTTTTTAAGATTGTATGTTCTCATATTTGACATCAAATGCTTAAAAGAAATAATGTTTGACCAGTTTAGATATCTATTATCAATTAAGGTTTTTTTTGCTGGTTAAAATATTCACATCTAAAGAGGTAGTGGAACTCGTCGGCTATGGCAGGGGAGGTACAAAGCTTACATGTACGATATTCGCGTGGGATGCCCTCCCAGCGGCCAGTCTCAATCGGTAAATTATTATTTAGGATTCTGAATTTAAAAATTGGAGTAAAGATTTCTGGCGATAAGAGAAGATATTGTTCAAGTTTGAAATTAGTTTTGTAAATTCTATAGTTGCAAGATTTGGAGCTTGTAGTTAAATCGATATTCAATTTTTGAATAAATTGATCTCTTAAAATGTTTTCAATTTTTGAGACTAACCAGCCGTGACTTACAGAATCCGGTTGATTAAAAACTACAGAAAGACCACACCTGTTTAATCAGCTCGAAATGGACTCCATCCAGTTGTTTCTATTGTTATTGGTATTATTGATAGAATTTATGTATTTCAATATTAGGGTTGAAATTTTTATAACAGGTCGATTATTACTTATATGTTTGTGCCAAAACGAAATCATTCTCTTATATATGATTATACTTATTGGAAATCTCCTAAATTCACCATACAACATATATCTGGTGTTGAGTTTCTAAGATTGAAGCCAAGTTTATTGAATTTCAAATGTACTCTTTCCAATACTGAATGATTTTCGTATGCCCAAGTTTCACAACCATAGGTTAAAATAGACAAGATTAGAACATCAAAGTCTTTGAGAAGACAGGTAAATTTAAATTCCGTACTCTTTTTAATATACAAAACATGGCCTTTGTAGCTCTATCAGCAAGGTTTATAATTGCACATATAAAACGATGGTTTCGATGGGATAAAATACCAAGATAGACATAACTATTTACGATTTCTAAATCAACAGAGTCAAAATGAAAGTTCCAATTCTGGGGTATTTTGGTTGCTGATCCAAATATTAATATTTTAGTTTTGCACGTGTTTACCTCTAATTTCCCTTTCTTGCAATATTTGTGAAACGATTCAAGGGACTGTTGAAGTTCAGGTGCGTTGTCAGCAAATAAGAATGTGTCGTCAGCGTACGGGATAATAAGGAATTGTAAAATTATATCAAAATGTCCTTCTGCAAAGTCATTGATAGCACAAAAGCGATGTTCCGCCATCGCTATGGAAGTTTCGCAATCAATTCAGTTAGTTCATGCCCTTTCCGTGCAAAGACAAAGCAGACGTCATCAGACATTTATATCTAACTACATGTGCTACCTGAGGACTTGGTGATTTGACATCCTTCAAGAGTTTATGCTCCAGTGAGTTGGAACTCCATACGTGGATCCATGTCCGTAATCATGTTAACTGAAGCATAACTGGATCATTTGGTGATATGCTTTCAACATAAATAACAACTATTCGAATATGTTTTGCTTTACAATCGCAACTTGTTTCCCAAATGAATGATTTGCATTTATCGAGAATTTGTTTCAGCGCAAATTTTTTTTTGGAGACTATTTTGGAGGAACAATCTGGGCCCTTAACTGCATTTCTGACGTCGAATGGTGTCTGGCAATTCTCTGCTACTTCAGCGTGCCAGCGCATGATGCATCTTGTACTAAGTGGGGCTGTCGAAAGATCATGTTTTGGTGTATCTGGAAGAGAGTGTGTCTGCCCGATGAGCATTGTCTATGTTGCGTGAGATGTTTGAGGGATTGGCATACTGGATTGTGCCGAGTATCTTGGTTTCTCAATTTCAGCTGATGGCGTAGGTCCTGATAGCAAGGATATCGGAATTATCATCTTCCAGGTCATTTCTTGGCTTGTCGTCATACCCAACTGATTCTCAATTTTTCGGATATAGTTCAGCCACGTAGTTGCATGGTTGATTCTCGTGCGTATGTTTGGCATAGATGTGAACAAAGCGCGTTTGACAAAGTTAAGGCTGTTCTCACTAAAGCGCCAGTGTTAGCACATCCTGACGTTAGTCCTTCAGTGTTTTATTGTCCACCCTGTTTGCTATGCTTCAAAGAGGTTTTCAAAAACTGAACGCAATTATTCCACTTTACATGGGGAAGCTTTGGCACTTATCTGTGCAGTACATTTAGAGAGTATGTTTATATGTAACCAAAACAAAGATGGGACGTCGGTCATGAATTTTAGGACTTCGTGGATAATTGGGGTAACATGCTCAAGCCAAACATGAACGTCAAGAAGAAATATGAACGTGACAATCGAGAAACTTTGAAATAGGTAATAACATTGCAGCTAAACTTCCTAGTGGTCCTAAATTTGGCAAGTAACATTTCCAGACAGGTTTTGTTGTGACAAAAATCTTTGGTGATCTTTTATGTATAACTTTGCAAACAGTTGCTACGTGAGATAAGAACATTTTGGGTAGTAAAGATCTTGTAATCTTAAATACCTGTGGAGGGTGAGTGAGTGAGTGAGTTTGGTTTTACGCCGCTTTTAGCAATATTCCAGCAATATCACGGCGGGGGACACCAGAAATGGGCTTCACACATTGTACCCATGTCGGGAATCGAACCCGGGTCTTCGGCGTGACGAGCGACCTGTGGAGGGGAGGACTGTGAGATGTAAACATGAGATAGTCCCTTTAAATAGAGCGATACCATTGGATCACAGCACATGACACGCCAAGCCAATAAGGGCCGAGTACGGTGAACGGGTCGTCCGTACTGCATGTGATCAGTCTTGTCTCGTCTTCTGTCCTGTGTAGTCGTGCAGGATAACTGCTTTGCGTGCCGACCGGCAGTATCTATTGTTATGTTTATTTGTTCTTTAACGCCGCACTCAGCAATATTCCAGCTATATGACGGCGGTCTGTAAATAATCGAGTCTTGACCGGACAATCCAGAGATTGACATCATGAGCATCGATCCACGCAATTGGGATACGATGTCATGTATCAACCAAGTCAGCGAACCTGACCACCCGTTAAATGTCAAATCCTAGTTAGTCGCCTCTTACCAGCATAGTCGCCTTTTAGGGCAGGCATGGGTTGCTGAAGACCTATTCTACCCCGGATCTTCCCAGGTAATTTATTGTTATGCCTTGTTGGTGGCAATGTAAAGTCCACGTTCTGCAATAAGTTTTTATATTTGAACAACTTGGATAAAATTGTGTTCGCATAGGAAATTGAAACTGATGGTGGTTCTTGAAATTAAACAAAAATATCGTGGTCTATTTTGAGAAACTTATTTTTGTCTGGACATGGTTTAAAGTCGACTGCATGTGAGGCTATAAGACAGATGATATTTTTTTCTCTAATATACTTTTACTTTCATGCAATGGATGGAATAATTTTTAGAATTGATATGTTGGTGGACGCAATTGGAAACATTTCTGTTGATGCCTGACCCATGCTGTCTAACGAGTATCAAAATTTTCTGTTTATCTCTCCAACATATATCGGGGGCACGGGTGGCCCAGTCGTCTAAGGCGCGGCGATTCACTGTGCAGAGTTGCGTCCCTTGCGCACGCAAGAAACCTATGATTGTTGGTTCGAATCCCGGTTCGCCCCGATTATGTTTCTAGGTTTTTCAGCACCATACCCGTGCTCGTGGGTTTCACCGTAGTTGGAAACGTTTGAGACATGCATCACTTCAGACTCTCCTCTCACATAAAGCTGACACGCCGCGATTTAACTGGAATGATGTTAAAAGCGGCGTTAAATCCAACTCACTCACTCCAACATAAATCAATTCATTCAGTAACCATGTCCTGCTCTATCGGTAGCAAACTCCACTCAAAATATTTTCATTAAAAAAGTCAAAGTGAGTGAGATGTGAAAATTCCACGTATAGGCAATAGAATGGGATAATGGCGCACAACATATTTGGTAATTTCGGCTGAATGTCCATCGTAAATTTTCTGGAATTACTTAACACGTCCTTTGCTTGCGAAACCTTGATATTAATAAAAATAATAAAGCGACAAAACCCTTTCCATATCCAATGGAAATCTCCGCATAAAGCAGAGTCGATTGTACAATTGCGACTACATCATGAGCATGTGTTTATGAATCACTATCAAATAGTAATGATACCAGGTGTTCGCGAAAAGGTGAGCGTATCCTGCCCAAGCGGTGGCTCCCGTCACAAACACACGAAAAGGCAAGTCAATTCTTCACCTGAAAAAAAACATAGGAGCATATGGTACAAGTGAAATAGGGATTTTTTGTCACAAGCGTCAAATTTGGAAATGTCCTCCACATGCCTACCTTAAACCCATGCTACATACGTGTTTGTTCTTATACGCATTGACCGCCTCCGTGGTCTTGTGGTAGAGCGTCCGCCCGGAGAGCGGAAGGTCCAGGGTTCGATCCCGGGCCGCGTCATACAATAAGACGTTAAAAGATTGTACTTGTTGTTACCCTGTCTGGCGCTCGGCATTAAGGGGCTAAAACAAGGACTGGTCGGCTCGGAGTCAGTATACTGTGTCTGAGTGGGGTATTCATGTTAAACTGCGGCATGGTAGCTCAGTGAGCTAGCACTATAAATCGGCATCAGTCCGGACTAGTACAAGCAGCCACACACACACATACTCGTGCATGCACGTCGCTATATAAGTGCAATAATCTTGGACGCGACGTTAAACCCAATTTCACCTCACCACTCTTATACGCATTGCTCAAACGATCATAACATATTAACTCTGTAGACCATACGCATCTGCCTACCACAGTTTGGCATTTAAAGGCATGTATTGGGTTTTATTTCACTTATGTAGGACAAGGTATGGACAGGCTCGCTGGCTTCCAATTGTATCGATCGATGCCTATGATGTCAATCGATGCCTCTCAAAGACGTTAACAAACATAACTCAAACGTCCCACTTGAGACCATCATGACAGCTATTGTACTACACAAACATCGACAAAATACGGTTTAGTAATTGTAATATTGATAACACTTAAGGTGCGTTAGTATCTGAAAATTGATGTTCTTTAATAACTCCATTCCAGGGTATATTTGCTGAAGAAATGGGAATAATTAAACAAACCTAATCTGTGATGTGAGTGAGTGAGTGAGTGAGTGAGTGAGTTTGGTTTAACGCCGCTTTTAACAGTAGTCCAGTCATATCGCGGCGTGTCAGTTTAATGTGGGAGGAAAACCCGAAGTGATGCAGGTCTCAGACGTTTACCACTACGGTGAAACCCAAGAGTACGGGTATGGTGCTGACAAACCTAGAAACATTATCGCGGCGAATCGGGATTCAAACCCGCAGTCATAGGTTTCTGGCATGCCCAAGGGACGCAACTCTGCACAGCGAATCGCGGCGCCTAAGACGACTGCGCCACCCGTGCCCCCAAATGTAAGTGAGTGACTAAGGGCATACGCCGCTTTTGGCATTATTCCAGCAATGTCCAAAAGGGGAACACCAGAGATGAGCCTCACAGAGTGTATCCATGTGGATAATCGAACCCGGAACTTCGGCGTGACCAGCGAACGTTTCAACCACTAGGCTACCCGACCGCCCTGTGATGTGGTGTTTCAACTCTATTTAAGAAATGTCGACTGCAGAGAGATGCATCAGTTCTGTTTTCCCATAAATTTCACGTTTGACTGTCTTGAAAAATACAGTCTCAGTACTATTTAAAAGTATCTGTAAAGCGACTTCGATGTGCAGATTGTACTTCTTGAGGCGCTTGTTGTGATATGTTTTGTACGTCTTTAGGTGATATTCCTCCATGAGAAGAGAATGCGCTATTCACTTTACAGTGTGAAGACCTCTAACGGTGTACATTTAAGTGAAATTTTCTTTTTTTTCATGATCATAAGACTGAAATCATCTCCACCAAAAGCAGACGCCACTGTACGATTTCGACTATATCATTAACATGGGTTTATGAACGAATAGTGATGACAACAGGTGTTCGAGAAAGGGGAACATATCCTGCCACGCCGGTGACATTCATCACAAACACATGCAAAGCCAAGTCAATTGTTCACCTGAAAAAGCACAAGAACATTTGGTAGACGTCCAAACACGGAATTGTTTCGGACATAATTGCTGTCACTGATTTGACAAATTTGGAAACGTACTCCACACATCTACCATTACGTCTCAATAAACATTGACCAGATAATAATCAGTCCCGGTTATCTGCTGAAACAAAGACAAAATAGTGATGACAATTATATGATCACAAAAAGCAGTACACCTGCCAAACGACGATGGCGTCCTGTAAACTAATGTTACTGATTCTTGAAATTCAAAACGATATGCTATTTTTAATTGCATCTGTCGTGTACAAGTTTAGAGATTCTGCTGCTTATAACTAAAGAGAAACGTTTAAGAAATATGTTCGTTTTGCAACACAATGCAAAAGATGCTGTTAAAATTGATTTTATCCGAAAAAATCAATATCTTATTTCTTGTACCGGTGTATAAGTGTAAAAGACTTCATATATAAATGTTCAGTGTCCTTATATTCTGATAATGTAGTGCCACGTGTTGTTTTACTTACAATACCTTCCTCAAATCACAGTGAAGCGTACGTGAAACCGGATCACGTCAACGGGGGAACAAATCTGACGAGCAAAAGAAAGTGTACAGAGTTTGTTTTTTAATGTTATTGAAATTGAAAACTGTTAAATTTGATCATGTCCATTTAACCATCACGCATTGCTGTAGCAGTGTGTAAAAATGTAATCTGTTGCTGGATAATTGTGTGTAAATATAAATTGGTTCAATGAAGACTAAGGTAAGATATGAATGTGCAACCTCATGACCCCTTCCATGTTTGAAATTAAATTAATGTAGCAAAAAGCAAATGTACTGATTTTCAAAGAAAAGATGTCTAACATCAACAGTTGTGTTATATGCGAATTGTTTTGTTTTATTCAAAATACATTCTAAAAAGTGAAACAATGTAGAATTATTCTTGAGTGCTGACTAAGCGTGAAGATCCGGGGTAGAATAGGTCTTCACCAACCCATTCTTGCCGTAGAAGGTGACCAGCTTGTCGTGAAGGACGACTAACGGGATCGGGTGGTCAGGCTCGCTGATCGATGCTCATGATGTCAATCACTGGGTTGTCTGGTTCAGACTCGATTATTTACAGAATAGCTTGAAAATTGCTTAGTGCGGCGTAAACCAAGACGCAAACAATAAACTAAACGCAAGCGAGTACAGTTCATCAAAATATTGCTAACTAAAGATGTATTTCCAACTGAATTTAAATTGTCAATGCAAGAGAATAACCAGCCTAGATTTTCGGCCGAAACATATTCAACTCGGCGTAGAGGACAAATGCAGTGGAAATTATATGAATGGCCCACTGAAAATCAGTGATGACACCTGGTCTTCGCGAAAAACAAACATGAGAAAATCAACTGAGAGGTAAAGTTTCCTTTGCTCCTCAGTTTATAACGTTACTCGGCATGGACATCGTAAACCTCGCACTGACCAAAAAACATTTGCTGCTCTTCAAGCACAGTTACGAATTATCTGGTGATACGCGGTGCTATTGACAGTCGAGCTCGCTGGTGCATTATACCAAGCTGTTGAGCTCAGATAGCAAGTCCCAGTGCCGTGCTGATAGTCCCCGGTAACACAAGTGAAACCCGATTCCGCCTGGCACAGACTCGTGCACGCTTCTATTGTTAGAATGGAGGAGACGACCCTGTCGTTGTAAGCATTGAGGGCTTTGTCGTGAAAGATGGTGAAGCCTGATCCGTATCCAGATCCACCACAATCTGAAATGAAAAGCGGATCGATAAAGTCGTTCTTTGTCAATACAGCCGTGTATCCAAGTGGAGGTTCCAGGGGTGAATAGGATCTCTAGAGCCTATTCTTGTTGTCAGAGCAGTGTGTGATGATGCAGATAATAAATGTTTCTCAAACGCGAGCACGAAACATATAGTGATGAGGGAGAAATACCTTTATTTCCTCCACCAAGTATACCGAAAACCGAAGATTAAATCATACATTAAACTTGGCTCTTTAAAACAATTTCAATTGTCACTGTGTGCTCCATATGACACGGGGAATTTGAAAAAAAAAGAAATTTTGGCAAGAAAAATGACTGACCCAGGAACATTAATTATCATTTTAGCCACATACCGTACCTGATCCATCTATTCCAAAATAAGGGTTTGACACAGGGATGCGGACGGGATATGTTTTATCCTGAAATCCTCAAGGAGTTATTTTCTTGGCATTCTAGTTATGACGGCATGTAGTTATGTTAAATATTTATTTTGGACACAACTGCTGCCAAGCTTGACATACATAATGTCACATACAGAGTTGTTATACATCGTTATGATGGTGTGTTATTTATGTTAAATATTTACTTTGGACACAACTGCTGCCAAGCTTGACATACATAATGTCACATACACAGTTGTTATACATCGTTATGATGGTGTGTTATTTATGTTAAATATCTACTGTGGACACAACTGCTGCCAAGCTTGACATACATAATGTCACATACAGAGTTGTTATACATCGTTATGATGGTGTGCTATTTATGTTAAATATCTACTGTGGACACAACTGCTGCCAAGCTTGACATACATAATGTCACATACAGAGTTGTTATACATCGTTATGATGGTGTGCTATTTATGTTAAATATCTACTGTGGACACAACTGCTGCCAAGCTTGACATACATAATGTCACATACAGAGTTGTTATACATCGTTATGATGGTGTGCTATTTATGTTAAATATCTACTGTGGACACAGCTGCTGCCAAGCTTGACATACATAATGTCACATACAGAGTTGTTATACATCGTTATGATGGTGTGCTATTTATGTTAAATATCTACTGTGGACACAACTGCTGCCAAGCTTGACATACATAATGTCACATACAGAGTTATTATGCATCGTTATGATGGTTTTGTTATTTATGTTGAATATTTACCTTGGACACAACTGCTGCCACGTTTCACATACATGATGTCACACACACAATATCCGTTATTGCAGACCACGTTCGTCCCAGAACAAGAGGAGGTGCACGTGCCTAAGTATGGCGGAGGTGCTGGAGAAAAACAAGATAATCGACAAAGTGACGTTAAAATAAACTCACTCACTCTCATTTGATTAATTTGAAACTAATTAATTACCACCTCTTTCATCTGTAGTTTGCAGGTATATAAAATAAAACTAGCAAACAGGAAGGTTTTGTCTGATCAGTCAGACATTGAATAGCGGCAATTCCAGGAAGAAGTGTTGGTTCATGAATCTACAAACATTTAATGACCCATAAAAATATAGTTTATCTGCAGGCGTTAGTCAGCTGTTATAATATACATCACGACCTATCACAAAGCAATCTGGTTCAGGTTATTGAAATGACATCGACGAGTGAGTGAATTATTTGGGCTTATTGGGTCTGTAATGTTCTGTGACCACTGGATTGTCGTGATCAGAATCGTGTTCTGTCGTGTGTTCAAAGCGGTTAGCGCATAACGATGCAAATCCATCAAAGGGAGAGTGATCTACACATTTTCTTTACAAATGTATCTTGTTATGGGTAAGTGTGCACAAAAATTTGAAATCAAAGGACAATTGATTAATAAGCTCGGACCATTCGGAATGACTTGTGTCCCTTTCCTTGACATTTTTTTAAATAGGTTCTTCTTTGGACATGTGGGCATAATCTAGGTTGGCGACAAAACTGTGTTTTTACATGATTATTTTAAAACTCGCACAATTGTATTCACATGTAGTTTGAACTCTATGTGATACTCAGTATGGTTCAACTTTTAGCTGTAAATGTGGGTACATTATAGACAAAAAGTATACATCAATCAAAACTGAAGGGTATGAGGATTCTTGAATGTTACGGAAATGTTGCTGAGTGTTGGCCGCTTTGTTGCCATCGACATACCTGGGACACATCCCCTAGAAACGTGGGAGAAGACAAGCGCCGCATTGCAGACACATCCCCGATTCATGCAGACGGTGTCGGCCATGGTGCAGTCGCTGGGTGAAGAGCACCATCCCAGAGGGGTGGCTGGAAAAAATAATGTTGCAGACGTCAGACCACGAAAGACACGACGGTGTGCCACACCATCAATACATTATATTAATTATATTGTCAGGAAGTACACCCTAAAGAAACACAAGTAACGTAATGTCTAAAAGATAAAAAGCTTTCAAGTTTTGTGTGATCTTCAGTATGGTTTAACACTTTTCGTTGTAAATGTGGCTACATTATATACTACTCAAAAGAAGTTAGAGAACACATATTCTTTCAATTTACTATAGTTAATCTGTCATGCCATGACTATATTACTGTGGTAATATGAAAGAATTTGGTGTTCCTTAACTTGTTTTGAGTAGTATAGATTAAACGTATACCTGAATCAAACCTGAACACTGAGGGGTCCTCCATATCAGTACTTATAATCCCGCACACGTAGTGTTTTCGCACAAACCATGTATTGAGGAGGGTATGCGTATTCTTGAATGTGTCTTGAAACACAAGTAACGTTATGTCGTTATCACGTTTCCAAAAGTAGTTACACAAAATCTTAAAGAAAAGCTCATTCTGTTTAAAAATAATAATGCCCGGAGAGTTGGACTTCAGTGGTTTGCGTGTCATCTTGATGTGGGGGAACAGTCCTAAGTGACGCGGAGCGGTTGGGTAGCCTAGTGGTTAAAGCGTTATGTTTTGTAAACACTTTTTTTTAATCATGCCAGCATTATTGTTTGATATTCATATCATAAGGAAGAGAATTTATGGATGTAAACTTGTATTATGAGGAACACAACATTTCGGAGTATATGCTTACTCCTTCATCACCAAAACACATTGCCTCAATAATTTACATTCACCTGATGAAGGCGCAAGCACATACTCCGAAACGTTCCTCATTATAAGGGGCGGTCGGGTAGCTTAGTGGTTAAAGCGTTTGCTCGTCACGCCGAAGACCCGGGTTCGATTCCCGACATGGGTACAATGTGTGAAGCCCATTTCTGGTGTCCCCCGCCGTGATATTGCTGGAATATTGCTAAAAGCGGCGTAAAACCATACTCACTCACCTAAGTGGCGCGGGCTTATGACGTTTTCCATATTGGTGCAACTTACGAATAGGTGTACGTTGCTGACAAACCAAATAACAACATAATCATGGCAAACTGGGGCTCGAATCTGCGATCATAGGTTTATGGCACGCCCAAGGGACACGCCCAAAGGACGCAAATCTGCACAGCGAGTTGCAGCGTCTAAGACGACTGAGCTACCCATGACCCTGGGGCAGAAGTGCAAGAACATACTGTGACTTGGCGGATTCGTTCAAGGCATGGGTTTTATATTGGAAAAGTGCATTGATGCTATTTTAGAACAATTCTCGTCTTACCTGGACAAAGAGAGTACATTCTGTATCCACTGTCGTCATAATAGATGACGCTTGACGGGTCTGTGAACGTGGCATTGTAGGCTACACAGACTCCTGTGTTTGGGTTGTAGCCACACATCTCGGCCAGGTCATGTTGGCCACATCTGGCAGCGCACTCAGCCCGTCCGGTTATGTTCTGTTCCGTCCACACCACATGGTCCGTCACTCTCTTGTCTTCAAACCCGGGCAAGTCCTTAACATTACAAATCCCACAGTTCCCATCGACACCAACCACACTAGTAAACACTAAAGCTGCACATAGGGTTACAAATGCCAACATTTTGACGTATTATTCCTTTTCTAAAAAGATAAAAGTTTGAGACTTGCAGTGATTGCTCCTTATGAAGTTTTCTTCAATGTCTTTTCTTGAGACTATGAAAATTGTTCTTTACATCTGAACCCAAAGCTGGTTTTGGCAGCTTACAATGTGCGCCAAACTATTTATATTGTCGAAAGAAAACCTAACAGACAAAGACATGGTTAAAATAATTTGATTAGAAAACATCTTGAAGTTCATGTCAACATCCGAGTAGTGTGGAATGTGTACATTGTAAACTTGAAGCTTCGTCATGATGATATCGACTTACCGTGTTGGATGGATCTATATATGCCCCGGTTCCTCGATGACTCTTAAAGAGTTAAAATGAGAATATTCATTAAGAGAATGTGAATTAAATTACGATCGTTTCGTTGTCAGTGTCTACAGACCTTTTAGGTAGGGAGGTTATTGGAATGTAGGCCATGGTTTAAATATATTAGAGCGGGTGGGGCTGGGGTTAGCTGCTTGTACTTGTCCGGACCAATGCCGATTTATAGTGCTATCACACTGAGATACCATGTCGCAGTTTAACATGAATACCCCACTCAGACACAGTATACTGACTCTGAGCCGACCAGTCCTTGTTTCAGCCCCTTAATGCCGAGCGCCAGACAGAGTAACAACTACCATCTTTTATCGTCTTTTGGTATGACGCGGCCGGGGATCGAACTCCGGACCTTCCGCTCTACCACTAGACCACGGAGGTAGTCTTGTCGTACGGTGTGCTGTGGCCGAGTCCAGTGAGAAATGTCGAAATGTTTTGTACATTCATGCACAGCACGAGCTAAATGTGTTCTTTTAGCAGCCTCAACTCTTCTCATCTCATGCAGCTACAAGTTGTAGAGATTATCGCGCAAATGTGGGCGGGACAAAAAAAACCACGGTTCATGTAGGGCAGCCATACAGTCTGGGACAGAATGGGTTTATTCCAGTTCTGTTTCATTTTTCAGTTTGTGCATTCTACCAATGATTTCATCGCGCACTGACTTAACCAACTCTGAAAGACATTCAACAGGTTCATCTTCAGTCTTAGTCTATTTTAGGCAAATGCTTTGATAGCATCCTTAATGATTTTAAGGTATTGATCCCAAATGGTAGGTGATTTGTACTCATATCTGAATAACTGATAATGGTTGTTATTGTCAACATCAGAGTAGTCACCTGTGATTATAATGCCAACAGGTTGGTGGCAGCATGATGAGTCTTGGCAGCCACAAGTAGTGGAATTTACATCATGAGCTGCCAAGACCACGTTCTGCAACACGTATCTATCATTGAACAACTTCGTATAAGAAAATGAAAGTGTTGAGGTTCCTGAAATTTTAAATATTGTGGGTTTTTTAAAACCTATTTTTCTCTTAAAATGTTACTTAAAAGTTTAAAGAATCAATTCCCTTGTATGCAGATTTCAAATTCGGGAACATATGGTCTTTTTCTGATTTAGTGGAGTCTGGAGAAGTGGAGTTTCTGGTTTGGCCAAACGTTCCCATACAATATCAAGTGCTATACTCTATAGTCTGTACTGTGGGCTCCTGGTGTTTGTTGACCAATCCGTCAGCAGAGGTTAATGGAGTTGAACGTTTGTTAAAGACACAAAGGATAGTGTTGTTCTGTGGAGTCCCAATGGTCCCGGAAGGAGATGCAACAAATTTTCCAAATCAAAGGTATTATCCTTTGGAACGATGGCAACAGACTCAATACACTGACGTTGGCAGTTCGTTGTATGCCAGTTATTTTGCCATTACAGCTACATGACATTGCTGTACATAAAAGATTTGATATAGACATCATGTAAGGTCGACTTCATTTAAGGTTATTAGATGGCATATTCTTTCTATTATCCAACTTTCTTAGAAAGAATGGAGTGATTTTCAGAATTGATATATTGGTAGACACAACTAGAAACATGCAAGATCTATGCTGGCTAACTTGTGTCGATAAATCATGTTGTGCCTCTCCAACATAAATCAGTCCACGAAGTTTCAGCTTGATTGGTCCACTGGTAGGGCTGGGACGGGTAACTCGGGTACCTGGGTCGGGTTGGTACTGAGTAGGACCCGAGTATCCACAGGACTACCCGTACCCGTGGTTAGTCACGTCATATATTGTTTAATGACAAAGATTATCTAGAACTCTATGGTTACACTACAAGTCACTAATGTTTGTAGTAAATTTGGACTCGCCCCAGCCCTGTCCAGTGGTTTCTGCAGAGATGATGCTTAAGACGTATGAGGCATGATTTGTTTGTATTTTCCGATATGGCTGCATTTTCAGCTAAACCCATCAAGCCATTTCCGGGAAGAGGTCGAAAATGCAAAAATGTTTATGACGTCGAGGTGAGCTAAAGATGGGGATCAGATATTGACAGATAATTCAGATATTGCCATTAAGTTCTGTGACACGCGGCCTAAATATTTTTCCTAATCGAACTATACTGAACCGCAAAAGAAACGTCACCAAGGATGTATATATGAGAAACCTTATTTGTCTTAACACTGTAAACATACTTTGAGACATATTAAAAAGATGAAACTTGGCAAAACCGATCATCAAGGTTGAAATTAAAGTGTCAAATGTTCTTAAAGTGAAACACAACACTAGTCTCTGAGAAAATGGCATCATAAGTCAGTATCTCATGTGTCCGCCATATGGATTGATGACTGCCGTGCAACATCGATACATGGAATGGATGAGGCGGTTGATGAAGGCCATAGGCACTTGAGCCCACACTCTGAGGAACGCCTGACGCGGTTCATCTGCAGTTGTCGGCCTTGGTCGGACGTCATTCAGCCGACTATGAATCTCGCCCCACATGTGCTCAATGGGATTTAAATCGTAACTGAGGGCAGGTCACTGCATGGTTCTGATGCCATTCTTCTGAAGGAAGTCTCTTGTTACTCTCGCAGTGTCGTTATCATGCTGAAACCTCTTGGTTGCGGTGACGTGCCAAACCGAGCTGCTGTGACACCATTGCCTCTCCCTGGACCGATGTTTTGGAAGACCAGAGGGCCGATCCTCTGTGCAAGACCAATTCCACCCCGCACCATGATGCTCGGACCACGAGTCTCAACAACACAAGCATCCGAATAACGTTCTCCACGGCGTCGCCAGACTCTCTCTCTGCCATCTACTGTTGTGATACAATAACGGCTGTCGTCTGAGAAGAGGACTCTTCTCCACTGCTGGTGGCGCCAATGCTGGTGCTGTGTTGCCCACTGAAGATGGTCCCGGCAATGACGTGGTGTCAGAATGGGTCCTCGGTGTGGCCTGTGAGAGTGGAGGTGTCTGCTCGTCAATCGTCGACGCACGGTGTCCGCACTAATGTGTCGCTGGTGTGTCCCCATAGTGTGTCGAGCAGTTTCCGCAGCAGTAACAAAGCGAGCTTGAAGATGCTGTCGCAGAATCTAACGATTCCGACGTCGGGTGGTTACCCTTGGTCTTCCACTACGTGGTCGGTCATCTGTGGTTGTCTGGTACCGTTGCTAGAGCCTGTATATGGTCCTTACGTGGACTTGAAATGCATTGGCTACTTGTTAAATTTTAGAAACTTTGACAAAAATTACCCAGATATTTAAATGACAACTTTTCATGCAATGTTACTTGGGGTGACGTACATTTTGTGGTTCAGCATATATGTCCTTCAGTACCCAAACTAATTAAGAGCAACCAGAAAAAAACCTTACTTTCAATGGGGGAGAATATATGGACTATTTTCTTTTCATGAGCTCAATGTTGCCATAGGGCAAACTCATAATTACAAACACAATCATGTTCTCAAATACTATTGACTATTTTTGATGACACTTGGACCGTAAGACAAAGGCTTTTTCATTGCGATGTTGTAGTTGCTCCAATACTTAAACCTGGACGAAATTATACTGATCCTTCAAAATATCGATCAATTATATTGGCAAGTTGCGTATTGCAAATCTATGGAACTCGTGATCAATAATCGATCAGCATGGTACTTAGAAACCACTGTTCTGATAACAAATACACAATGTTGTTTCTGTAAAGGACCATCGATCATCAGAATCATTTGTTCAAATTGACACCATAAGCAAACAAGATGCAGCATCTATTATTTAGGAACTGGAAAAAAACATTTGACAGTATTTATAAAGATTCACATGAACGTGGATTGTGAGGCTGGCGTCTCAATGTCCCATCCAAGTTTTTAATATGTAAACAATTTCAAGTTTTGATAAAAAATAACTTTTCAAGTAGACATTTCTGAATTTGACAACAATGACGTGTGATTTTACTCCCTGTTTTGACTTGTACCATATGTGTTTAATTCAGGTGAACAGTTGCCTTGCCTTTGCATGTGTTTGCTACGAGTGCCACTGGTGGGGCAGGATACACACACATCGCAAACATCTGGTATTATCACTATTAGATGGGCATCCTTTGAATTGGTGACTTTTGCTTTTCAAGAATGGTATTCATTTTTATATTTGCGTTTCCAAGGCTACAAGTGGAACAGGTTCAAATGAAGATAGGGATCGCGTGGGGGAATAACAGATGAACGGTTCATTGTTTCTTTGTGAAACATTATATACACCCCAAGCATGCCCTGAACGGGTGCCTTTTGTTAATCTTTTTTTTACTTAAATTTTTAGGATCCAAGAGACGAGATTCTAAAAAGATCATCATGGTGTCACACGAAAAACACACGGTCGGTGGTGTCAGTAACTGAAAGATTGGTCGGAAAGGGTTTTGTCGCTATTATTTATATGTGATTGATGAGTGGCAGAAATTGATATTTTGTGATGCGAGTAAGATAGCCATTGGAACAATTAATCGTGTTTATGGGGGAAGGACAATGAAGTTAACATTCCCCATTTGATAAGCCTTCCCTCATGACGACAGATGATTTGGGGTTGCATTGGGTCTTCAAGGAATTGGAACATACATGCTCTGAAATACATTGACATAATTGATGAAAATCTGTGTCGTGTATCGATGGACATTTTGGAAACGGATACTATGTATTTTGGATGACAACGCTCAGGTATACTACAATCAGGTCGCAGTTTAACATGAATGACCCCTCTCTGTCACAGTATACCGACTCCGAACCGACCAGTCCTTGTTTTATCCCCTTAATGCCGAGCACCAGGCAGCCTAACAACATGTGCCATCTTTTTTACGATTTTAGTATGATTCGGCCGGGGAGATCTCTTCTGGAACTGACATCTGTCTACCTAACTTTATTGATTGAGTTCCACAGTATGTATACTCACATGTATGTATACTGAGTGTCCCGGCTAATGTGTCGATTATGTGTTCCTATGGTCTGTCGAGCACTTTCAGTTAGGAACGGATGTCGCTGGTGTTGACGGGTAATCTGCCGATCTTGTCGAGGTGTGGTGACCCTAGGACGACCGCTCCGAGGAAGGTCATCTGTGGTCTGTGTAGCATTGTATCGATGCAGGAGACGGTAAATTGTGGTTATGTTAACGTTGAAATGACGGGCAACATCTTGGACTCTCCAGCTTCCAAACGTCCGATAGCCTGGTTTCTCTGAATTTGAGTTAGGCGTGGCATTGTTGACCAAGGAGTGGTAGGTCCAAGAATCGGCCACAGTTTTATACCCACTACAGTTCGTGACAGTTCGTGCATTTTCGATTTCTCGAGAAATGGGTGCATGATACCCACATATTCATTGAAATGGCGATTCGTTTTTAATGTTGCGTTTTCACTCGTGGCTTCCAAAATGCAACCAAAAATATTGATAACACTATCAGGCTTCACTACATGCTAAAACTCGTATCAATTTATGGTTCCGTGTTTGTTACCTACATGTGTGAGTATACATGACTTATGTACAACGGTGTTTCACATGTAAAATCAACTTAAACATTGCCCATAAAAGTATAAATAAATACCTGAAATATCAAAAACATATTAAGCCTTGTAGTTTCACAACAATATAGACCTCAATAATAGAACAAGAGTCATCAGAAAATGACAAATCCCCCCGATTCCCACAACTTCGAAAGAAATAATCATCTGATCGTTACAGAGAAAGTCCTACAAGAGTGATCTGTCCAACTTCATGAGACCATTCCTATCTAATCTATATGTCCGTATACACGAGTAGATATTGAGCTATCAAAACAATACCATGGAATTCGGAATCGGAACATTTGTATTTGTATTTCAGTATTTGTTTCAAAGATAGGAGTTACTGGATGTCATACAATTGGTACATGGCTACTGCTGTAATCTGTTGTATTACCAACTGGAGTTATAAACAGTTACTGAAGCTCACCGTTAAACTTATTAAATCTCTTATTTTGCAGTTTAATAGTAATAATAGTTATATAGATATATGTGTAAAGTGTCCTATGGTAATCGATAAATTGTAAATGTTGTAAATTCATATTATTGTTATTAATTACACGAATGGAGCATCTTGAGAATACAGTACCACAACTTCTCGAGAGGATGATCTCTGCCGTAGGTCACATGCCTCAAAGACAAGCAACCAGTTTTTGTTTGAATCCGTTGGACGCGACCTCGACCGACTTCGATGGTTCCCGTTCGTTCCGAAACTGAACCATAGGTGACGGACACTTACGAAGGTTACGGGTAGGCATGGTGTCTCGTGACTTAAAAATGATCCCGATGCCATTTGGCACACTCGTCCCATTCCGTAATGCACAAGATACCGAGTTGTGAGGAATGAGCCGATATGGCGCGAACTGAAAACGGCTCCAGGCGTCAGACGTCAGACGTCGAACTCGCGAGTACGCATGAATCACATGGTATTTAATGATTCGTCGGGTGATTTTTGTGACAGAGAAGTGTGGTAGGGAACAATGTAAGGATGGTGTGGATAACAGTACGGAAAGAGGGAGGCACAACGGTGAGCTCGCTTTTGGATCAGTACTGAAAACATGAAGCCGGTGAAAGTTCCAGGACAGTTTCCAGTAGCCAAAGCATTCGACACAAAACCAATTCATCCTTTTTCCTTGATGTTTTTGTGTGAAGAATACTAGGAGCCGCTATAGAATCTATAATAGCCACTAAACGGGTACCTAACCTTAATGATCGTAAAGGGGTGATTGGTCGTAATGATGATCCAAGGGCTAAGGACAGAGTTCGGGTATTCTCATAGCCTCTAAAGGGGTACCGTTCAGTTTACTGTAGAATGTATCTTCTTTGCTGTGTTCCATTTCCCGGTCTGCAGCAAGGCACCATTTTACGTCACAGCCTGAGTTGACTTTTAGTTTCGTATCTCGCATTTCGGGTATTCAGTAGCTTCAACTCAATTTATTATCATCTAAATATTTGTTTTAATTATTCTTTTAGAGACTTAGTTCAATTAGGCTTTTATTGCTTTATACTTTACTTTATTTATTTGACTTTGTTTCGCATTGAGTTCGTTGATCAACTGATGCGGTCGGGTAGCCTAGTCTTTAAAGCGTTCGCTCGTCACGCCGAAGACCCGGGTTCGATTCCCGACATGGGTACAATGTGTGAAGCCCATTTCTGGTGTCCCCCGCCGTGATATTGCTGGAATATTGCTAAAAGCGGCGTAAAACCATACTCACTCACTCACTCGTTGATCAACTGATCAACAGTGACAGTTGCGGATTTGTTTTCATCACGACCAGACGCTGATTTTACGACACTTCGGTTTGGGTACGTTTACAGCTTTTAAGTTTGGCCAAGACTTAATTTATTCTATTGTAATAACTATTGCTCATCACAATATATCCCTCTGGATGCCGAGTTTTTTTTCTGACGCACACTTTCCTAAGATCGGAAAAGTGAATGTTGTGCGAGAATTGCGCTCACGCGGCACTGGATCTACTTCTGGCTATAAAATTACCCTGAGGTGGAGAATATTAAATTTCCTATTTGATGGTGTATATTTAACTGCAAATATTAAACCGTTTTAAAAAAGACAGTACTAACTGTTGTCCATGAATTTATTCTGCGATGAAAAATGGCCCCGCTTTTTATCGTACACCGGCAAACGTACTGTGCGACGATATTTTTTATTTGGAAGCTTTACGGAAACTCTGAGGGATCAAAATACTGCCTAATATCTGAAAGACATAACTATGTATCAAAAGGAGTTATATGCTTATGTATAACGACATACATTCAATGCCAAAAATAGCATGCCGTAAATGACGAAAAGGGGGCATAACCCCGCTATACCTAGCACTAGTTAACATTGTAACTCAGGTCATTTGGTGAGAATTAGCTGTGGGTTAGGACAATTTATTTTCGTGGTGTTTTGTTCACGAAGAACCAAACTATTCCAACACAAATATCGATATTGAAACTGTGTACGTTTTGTTATGCAAAAAAACCAACCCAAAACCCATAAGAAATGATGAAATCGTACTTCATTTAAGAGAGGTAACAGAGAAATGGATGGCCCAATCTAACCTTTAACTTAGTCCTTAGATTCCAAAAGTCTCCTGAATGTTCAAGTGTACTAGCCTTATCATCAAATGTAATGAAATAACAAAAGAATAGCACCATTCTATTTGACGTCATGGCTGGTTTTATGTCTTTGATAACGTCGGAGAAAGACGACACTGGTATTTTGATTAATATATATCTCCCCTAATTTCCGTTCATGGTATGGAAAATCTCGATGTGTAAAACGGAATTTGACGCCTTTTCGACACAACTTAAAATAACTGCTTTCACCAAGTAAATAATGTCTTGAATATATGAACAATTAGATAGTTTATCGTGTATCGTAATTGGACTAGACACGCACCTGTTTGGCATCAATTTACGTAATGAAATACCCCAAAGAATAGTTCAAAACAACCAAAGTTATATTCAATATTGGACATATATTTGTTCATTATTATGTTATTATTTCTCTTCATCTCGTCTCAGAATTACACAATAAAAGATGCGAAGAAAGCTCTATTGGTATAGAATTATCAGGACAATCGTATAAGGTTGAACCAACGGGTTACATGGCATGGGTTTAATTTTTTTACTTTTTACAAGAAATATAGTAAACAGTTTTATATCCTCTGATCATAATATTGAAAAAAAGAATTAACCCATTGATTATAATAATGCAAAACGAGAGGAATATTTCGTATATTTTGTTTGTGACTAACGCGATCCTGGCGAATCGTTAGATGTCACTGTTCTGTGTATCAAACGACATAAAAAAACAATTCCAAGACCAAGACAATTCTTTTAGAAATGTGTGCATATATTCTAACGAAATATATTATCCATTTTGTTAAAGTAAAATATTCAGTATTAGTTATGAAATAAAATGAAACGGCTATTCATGGACATTATTGCATGGTTATATGAGCTTATAATATTCACTATAACACATCTTTAGAAATACGTACATGCTGCAGTTACATTTACACTTCATCTTGTAACACTTGCTCAAAGGAAAGAAATATCGTATCCGACACTATAAACCTATCAATTGTTAGGTAAACAATGTTCAAACAAACAGGAGATTATCAAAGGTTTGTTCATACATGTTGTGGCCCATATTTACGTATGATATCATTTTGACGATTGACAAATTTCCAAAGTGAAATTAATTGTGTGAAAAAATGTATAAAAGATATGCAAAATCTACACCATAACTGAAACTGTAAACAGCATGATACAATGATCGTGTGCACTCTCATTCAAGGACCTTCACCTCAAAGATATTCCCAAATATGTACAACAATGTTGACGTATGACATCACTACCGGTGACCGCTTTTACAAAATGGCGTGTTCAGTGTCAACAGTACACGGGATTTTACGAGGGGACTTTCGTTGGTTCAGGGATCGCATATGCATAAATGTGACATGTAAGTAATCAGAAACATTCTGACAATCTATGTAATGTTATTTGTTGTTATATTTTTCATTGAAACCAACGGAAATAATCAGAAATTCCGAAAAATACCGCTGTCGTTGTGCGTGATTTTGCGTCAGTCATGACGTCACACAGAACGGAAAAATTGACAATTTCTGTTGAAAATATCAACTATTGCAATGTATCTATTTTTAGTTCCCCAATTCTTCAAACGATTCTCTTCCCGTCCATATTCTTAAATTGTTGAGCCAATGTATTCAACGGATAGACGAATGGATAGTTCAAAATAGGAGAAAATGTTACACCGTGTAAAAAGTGAATTTTGCTTTGTTAACATTTCAAACAATTGTAGTTTTTCGAGCACAGCGTTCGTTTTCACACCTAATTTATTTTGCTTGATTTCATCGTGACACTTTGTATAGGTGACAAAGACATTATGTCATTTGCTTCTACTCTGTATGAGGAATTCAAGGATGTGTGTATCGCAGCTGATTTTGAAATAAACGTGATGTTACAGGCATCTCATAACCGGTATACGTGAAACGTGGATTTTTAAACACTATCCACTACGGCGGAAAGTTCACTTCGGCGTTCGTGTTTGCGTATTTTTCCAAAACATTCTAAACGATTCCAGAGTTATCGGCGACGTTTTGGAATTATCATTGGTGATTTGATCAAAGACAGATACCCGTGATTACTAATATGCTTTTTTTGAAATTCATTTCTCCGTGTAAATATGCGAAATTTATAATTCAAAACATGCTGTAAATAACGCAGTGAGTAGTGATTTAGTAATGTGTAAAAACATGGCGACATTTACTATGTACCTAATTTTGCTTTGCCCAAACTGATATGACCAAACAGGGAATTTTTTATCAAAACTGTGAAGAGTATCTGTGTGCGTGGTGCAGTTTGAATTTTATTCGACTTCAACGTGAGGGTTGAAGAGGAGGGACATACATGTCCCTCTTGCATCCTGGAGGAAAGCCTGTGACAGTTTCTCTACTTCATAACAATTTTAGGAATTTTGTAAGCATTATGGACAAGGTATAAATGGACCGCGTTCCCCGAAAATCTATAAAACCTTCAAAGATCAATCAATCAAACAATCATTAATCAAACAATTGCAGTCTACTTTTTATGTAATATTTACTTTAACTGATCTTAGGACATTGTTGCCCTGTGTGATTTACGACGCATCTCAGAATAGCGACCGTGACAGTTACATTGTACAGTGGTGGTATGGTAGAAGTTGCCTCTTTACATTTTCAAGCAAATACAACATGAAACATTGGGGTACCAATAGTGTGGCAACTATCCATGAAATGTGATAGCTTTCTGTACTCAGCAACAAAAGTTCCTGTGACACATATATATTAGACTAAGTGTATTTTTCAACATATATATACACTGTCTGTGTAGTTTACAAAATGTACAGCTCGGAATCGCTTCTGTTGTCTCGCATTAACCTCTGGAACCATGAAAGCGGCGCTCGGCCTAACCATGTACGCCATTTTGTTTCAAAGATAACCAAGGTGTTAGGTATTTAACGGAGGTCGGGAGGTGTGTTAACTTTAACGGGTGTTTAACGAGTCGTTAAAGATAACCATGCTTTGGAAAACAACATAATCATTTGGTTAAATTTAACGGGGAGTTAACACTGACTTAACGGCTGGTTAAGAGTTAACCGGGTTTGGAACCCCCAGGGAGGTAACTCTAATAAATAACAAACGCACTCACAACATTGTGGGTTCAATTTTAACAATATCTGCATGTCTCCATGTGCAGATTTACTTAAATATAAAATAAGATTTTAACATTGTAGCCATTACTTTGAAAAGGTTAAATACGAACAAATATTAATAGGTGAGGTGAAATGGGGTTTAACGTCGCGTTCAAGATTATTGCACTTATATAGCGATGAAATATTAATAACTTTACCACTGTAGATATATCATTGTCAACATGTAAACAACCATGATTGTGTCAACTTAATACCCCATGTTCCTTGAATACAATAAAAAATGTTTCAGGAAGTCATTTGTTGTGAAAACATATTACTAGTTTTGTTTTCAAATTTGACAACAGTTCTTTCAACTTTCATCTACATAAAAGAAAATCGACTCGATTTATGCAAGTCATCGTATCCCAACTGCGTAGATCGATGCTCATGTTGTAAATCGCGGGATTGTCTGATCCAGTCTAGAAGCACAAAGGGCTAGCAGTGACCGCAGCGTAAAACCCAACTCACTTACAGCGCTTGTGCTAGTCAAGGCCAACAACATATAACCCATTAAAATTATTCTTCAATCAATGTGTCAACAAACTACACTTACATATGCAGGGTATAAAAATAATCACTCCACGAGAAAGCCTCTCTACTATCAATGTTCTACTGCTGTCAGGGAAACAATGATTTTTTTAACAAAGAACCCAGAGAACTTGAAGCTAGTCATAACTAGCACAACAATCAACTTAAGGCCGATATCTGACCGAAGAAAGAGGTAACAAGTTACCGTAAAACCTTGAATAAACGCTCGGATCTCATAACCCCCTGCCTTGAATAAACACCGAGTCGTATTTTAGTGCAGGCTTTACTGACACTTTGAGAGAGTAAAATACCGCGAATCCTTCCAATTAATGTCTGCATGCATCCATACCGTACACGCATCAGTTTGAGAGAATGTGAGAAAATAACCCAACAATTTTTTAATATTAATACTCTTCTGAAAACAAATAAACGCCGGATCTCGGGACCTTCCGCAATAGATAAACACCGGACGTTTATTCACGTATTTACGGTACATACCTGACAGTAAGACATCACAGCAACATCGCTTCAACAACCACATAAACACACCTTTGATTACGATTTATAATTCAATTTGTATGGACTTGCTAACAACCGAGACATGCCTGACTTGTTAAAACTATGGGTGATATTGGTTCATTACCAACTGATCTATACTTTAGACATTGTCAAGGAATCTCCTTTATGCATTGGAATCGGTGCCCCTAAATGATGTATGGTATTGTCAGTGTCGTGCAAACAAAAGAAGTGTTGCCGGGGGAGACAGAAACGGGCTACGTCACGTTTTGTTCTCCACTCACAAACCGTTCATTATTTTTCTATAGAACTTTGCAGACACAACAGGAACTGAACTGGCAGCCTGTGCTATCCAGGATGTCTTGAATCATTATTTTTGCTTTTCCAGACCAACACGTTGGACTTGGATTCACTTAGATTAGTTTTCGTTTCTGGATCCGGAGTGTAACTACAAATGTACATTATGTCTTTGTGAAACATTGCATACACGTAAGGCAAATGCACAACGTTTGCCTTCTCCAAATCAGTTTGATTTTTAAATATTCGATTTTGCGTTTCTGAGGCAGTAAGTTCAAATGTGGCTTTCATTTGTGTTACAGAACTCATAATATAATAATTATTTCTAAATAAAGCGACAAAATCCTTTCCACATTTAAAAGTGTGAGTGAGTTGGGTTTAACGCCGCTTTTAACTGTATTCCAGTTATATCACGGCGTGTCAGCTTAATGTGGGAGGAAAGCCCGAAGTGATGCAGGTCTCGGACGTTTACCACTTCGGTGAAGCCCACGAGCACGGGTATGGTGCTGACAAACCCAGAAACATAATCGGGGCTAACCGGGATTCGAACCCACCACCATAGGTTTCTGGCGTGTCCAAGGGACGCAATTCTGCACAGCGAATCGCGGGCCCCCCACATTAAATAGAAATCTCCGCATAAAGCAGAGCAGATTGTACGACACCGACTATATGATGAGCATGTGTTTATGTATCACTATCAAATAGTAATAATACCAGGTGTTCGCGAAAAGGTGAGCATATCCTGCCCCACCGGTGGTACCCGTCACAAACAAGAGCAAACTTTGAGCAAGAGTCGTATGACGCTCTTTGAAATCTTGTTAGAAAGAGCCTGCTCGGTTGTATCTCAAAAGTTGTGAAAAACCATTCAATATTTCTTACCTTTTATGAACATAATTAAAAGTGCGGGGGATACGGATGCCTATGTCTTGTTATTTCGGAAACGATATGACAATTCAGAAATGACCTGCAAGAATATTCGATACTTAGATTCTAATCTATTAATCAATCAATTAATCAATTAATCTATTAATCAATGCTGACGTGTTTGTCCATAAAACAAACGAGGGATTGTGTTTACAGCGGGGACGAGACGCCATGGTCCTTCGATACATGGTGCAGGGTGTACGGAGATCAATGAGTCGAGCGGAGTTTCCTTAAACTAGCAAATACAATATTACTGTTGAGCTTTACTTACACTACGTGAGCTTTATAACAGAACGAATGGAGACAATGTGATCAATTCCTCGATACCGAATTTGATCAATGGAAATGAAATAGGATGGCAGTTTTCAGTGTAAATAATACGCCCCTCAAAGCGATCGTCGCTTCCATACTTTAACAAGATTTACGGCAATCGTTGCGCTAAGGTGGTGTACACAACAGTGTTGTACCAGTGCTTATAGATAGTGTAGATTCAGTTGTATACCAGTGTGCACAGATAGTGTGGAATCAGTTGTAAATCAGTACTGTCAACTTTTGACGTGACTCTAAAACATGAAGACATGTCCATTCCTCTTCTGTACTGGATTCCAAAGCCCAATAAAAAAATTCGTGCAAAGAGAGATATATTGTTTGGTCAAGTAAATGTACCACCAAATCCTTGGCGCAAAGACTAACCATAATCCTTAATACAATCAAGAAAGGACTTTCTTTATATTCACACCATGCATTTGAGACAAGTGGAATTAATACCATGTGCATTCGTAAGAACTAAAATGATTTGCTTGACGTTCAGCAATCTCAGAACAAAACCACGTTCCATACTGTCAAACCATTTGATTCAACTTTGTACACTGCTGTCCCTGTTATCGATCCCAATTGCGTGGATCGATGCTCATATTAATCACTGGATTGTCTGGTCCAGACTCGATTATTTAGAGACCGCCGTCATATAGCTGAAATATTGCTGAGTGCGGCGTTAAACAACAAACCAACCAACCACTACGTACTGTCCCACATGACAAACTTATGGAAAAACTTCATTCCTTGACCCAGGGGGCTTTTGTTACAAAACGTGGTGAACACAGATACAGTGACGTATCTATATTCAGAGGTTCAGTACAATTTGTTAAAAATGAAAGCAAAGGCCACCTGAAGTTTACTGAGAAAACAATATGTGAAATGCAGGACTTCCTCAGTGATAACATCTATGTAACATGAGGGGGTAAGACATTTAGGCAAGAAGTAGGCATCCCAATGGGCACCAATAATGCTCCCCTTCTCGCGGATCTGTTTCTTTATGCATATGAATCGGAATTTATGTTCGGATTAGCAAAGTCAAAACAAGGTGATTTGGCAAAGAAGTCTAACTGAAGCTTCGGGTATATCGTTCAATAATAATCAAATAGCCAATTCCCTTCCACTGATTTACCCACCTCAACTAGAAACATATGACACCAGTGTTACCGCCTAGCCTGTTTCATATTGTGACAAAGCACTCTCCACAAGACTGTGATCGTCACGATATGGCTGAAATATTGCCGATGTGACGTAAAGCTTTAACCCACTCACTCACTCCACAAGACTGTATGACAAGAGGGATTGACTATGGTCAATTTTCCTTTCATGTCGAGCAATGTTCCAGAAGCTCTGGCCTTTGGTATTTACATTTCGCAAGTTATGATACAAACGAGCATGCTCTTTCTGTCAAGATTTCACAGGCCGTCATACGACTCTTGCTCAGAGGTTGTTTGATCAAGGTTACAACATTCAATGCCTCAGTAAAGCGTTCAAAAGGTTTTATGGTGGACGTGTCGAGGACATTTCCAAATTTGACGCATCAGTGACAAAAATGATGTCCGATGCAATTCCCTATTTTTACTTGTACCACATGTTTCCTTGTTTTTTCAGGTGAACAATTGATTTGCCTTTGCATGTGTTTGTGACGGGTGCCACCATTGGGGCAGGATACGCACACATTTTCGTGAACACCTGGTATCATTACTGTTTGATAGAGATTCGTAAACACATGTTCATCATATAGTCGGAGTCGTTCAATCGTCTCTGCTTTATGCAGAGATTTCTATTGGATATGGAAAGGGATTTGTCGCTTTATTATTGTGTACCATTGATCCCAGATAGTGTATTAACAGTTGTATACGAGTGTTCACAGATAGTGTATTAACAGTTATTTTCCAATGCACACAGATAGTGCATAAGCAGTTGTATGCTTGTGCTCATAGTGTATAAGCTGTATAGTTAAGGGTGTTACGATAGTCACCGAAACAGTACTGGTATAGTTAAGGGTGTTAGGATAATCAACGAAACAGTACTGGTATAGTTAAGGGTGTTAGGATAATCAACGAAACAGTACTGGTATAGTTAACGGTGTTACGACAGTCACAGAAACAGTACTTATGAGTAAGTTAGTTTAAATTTAACGTCACATCGGCAATATTTCAGCCATATCGTGACGAGAACATTTATAATACATAAAACATAGACGAATAGAAAAAAAACTGTCGTCGACGGACAGTATAATAACCAGACTATCACAGTTTAAAATTAAAACTAGTTGCGAACAATTAAACGAATAATCTATGATACATTATTAAAACGGGCTATATATCACCTGCAGGGGGCACGGGTGGCCCAGTCGTCTAAGGCGCCGCGATTCACTGTGCAGAGTTGCGTCCCTCGGGCACGCCAGAAACGTATGATTGTGGGTTCGAATCCCGGTTCGCCTCGATTATGTTTCTAGGTTTGTCAGCACCATACCCGTGCTCGTGGGTTTCACCGAAGTGGTAAACGTCTGAGACCTGCATCACTTCGGGCTTTCCTCCCACATTAAGCTGACACGCCGTGATATAACTGGAATACTGTTAAAAGCGGTGTTAAACCCAACTCACTCACTCACTCACTCACTCACTCATGCACTCACTCACTCACTCACTCACTCACTCGCATCCAAAGTTAGGCCACCATACTAGGGACCGTGGGGACTTACGATACTTCTGCTACCTGCACGGTTCCCCAGCAGGATTTACACCATCGCTTCAGCTACTGGTGATTGTAGTCAATTTTAGCCACGAATTTACAAATATTCTACGATTAAAAATTACGGTAGGAATAACAAACTGAATAATTTGGTCTTATGAGACCCTCTCAGGAGGACAATAATTTTATGCTACTTCAACCCCCTTCGAGGGCAGAGCCACAAACAATCTAGGTTAACAATCATACACTACCATTTCGTAAAAAAATAACTATGTACATCAAAATTTATCAATTAAGTCTACTTCTTTTAAAAAACTTATTATTAAATGAGAACTTAGATTAAAAAGATCCTTAAGCAATGAAACTTTGAAAAAATGATCCCTTGTAATGGCAAAATCAATACCGTCAAGCAGTATGTGCCTGACTGTGATTCTCTCATCACAAGGGATACAAAACGGAGGATCCCCACCTTTTAAAAGATATTTGTGTGTATATCGTGAATGGCTAATACGACATCGTCGTAAAATGACCTCTTCAAATCTGGACTGACAACCCAAGTAGGTGTAACCGATAGTTGGCTTAATTAGATGTAATTTATTTATACCTACTTGGGTGTCCCACTTCTTTTGCATAAGGTCTCTGATATAACATCTGATCACAGGTTTATAATTACTGTATGGAATTAAAAGTGGTGTCAGATTTGTTGAGTGCTGCTTTAGCTGCAGCATCAGCCATTGTGTTGCCTTTTATGCCCACATGACTGGGCAACCAACAAAAGACGATGTCGTATTGGCGAGTTGAAAGATCATTATAAAGTTCTAAAATGTTTAAAATAATTGGATGATTTGAATAGACTTTTTTCAGTGCCTGAAGACAAGATAAAGAATGAGAAAAGATGATAAATTGTTTATATGCGGACTGTTTTTGAATGTATACCAAGGCTATAAGGATAGCATTGGCCTCAGCAGTGAAAATATAGCTATTGTCTTGTATTCTAGAAGATAAATGTTTTGATCCAACGAAAGTGGCACATGCTACTTTGCCACCGTCCTTGGACCCATCAGTAAAGATAGAACGGCGTGTGTCGTATTTATTTCTTAAATGTAAATATTCCTGTTGATATACTAGTTGGCTTGTGTCAGCTTTTATAAAACGGGTTAGAGAAATGTCTACTTCTAGCTTCACCAGTTGCCAGGCAGGTTGGTTGGTTTGTTGTTTAACGCCGCACTCAGCAATATTCCAGCTATATGACGGCGGTCTGTAAACAATCGAGTCTGGACCAGACAATCCAGTGATTAATATCATGTGCATCGATCCCCGCAAGTGGGATCGATGACATGCATCAACCAAGTCAGCGAGCCTGACCACCCGATCCCGTTAGTCGCCTTTTACGACAAGCATAGTCGCCTTTTACGGCAAGCATGGGTTGCTGAAGATCTATTCTACCCCGGATCTTCACGGGTCTTGCCAGGCAGGAGAAGATAAGAGCCGATATGGAGCGATAATATCAGATCTATATTTATAGCAATAATGTGTGATTTGATTCGAATTCCCAATGGTGGATTGACCGAGTGAGTTAAAATTTAAGTCACATCGGCAATATTTCAGCCATATCGTGACTATCAATAGTTAAACATAATACATATATTGAAACATGTATACAAACCTGCCAACCAAGGACAGTAAAATAACTAGACTTTTTACAGAAGTAGATTTAAATTTAGAATGGAATCATAAAAGTGCTAGCACTAAACATAACATCACAGTATAAAAACGGGCTGTAGATCGCCAGCAACTGAATGTAGATCACCAAACTAGGGACCATGGGGACTAACAGTACTTTAGCTTCCTGCATGGAACCCAGCAGGATTTACACCATCCCTTCAGCAACAAGCGATTGTACGCAAAGCCACTACAAACATACTACGTTTAAAAGAGTAGTAGGCGGAACTATTCAAAGATGACATGGACTTACTATATCCTCCCGGAGGGACAATAATTGTACACTGCGTCAACCCCCTTTGAAGATACAGCCAGTAACAAACTCAGATATAAAATTCATTCTACAAATTTTAAAAGGTCATTCATTTTATACAGGACATATTATCAAAATTTACTATACATTTCTATTTCTTTTAAAAAACCCAATAATTAAATGAGAATTAATATTGTTAAAAAGATCCGTAAGAGAAGATGATTTGAAATATTTATCTCTTGTGATGGCAAAATCAATACAGTCAAGCAGGACATGCTCGATTGTGATTCTCTCATCACAAGGGATACAAAATGGAGGATCTTCACCTTTTAATAAATATTTGTGACTATATTAACTATGGCCAATACGACATTGTTGTAAAATGACCTCTTCAAATCTGGACTGCCAACTTAAGAATGAGTAACCGATATTTAGTTTAATGTCATGTAATTTATTGATACCTACTTGGATGTCCCATATCTGTTGCATTTGATCATCTCATCTCTAGATCATCACATCTAATAACAGGTTTGATATCGCTGTATGGGATCAGAAGTGGTGTCACAGATAACTTGTTGAGGGCTGCTTTTGCAGCAGCATCGGCCATTGTGTTCCCAGTGATTCCGACATTGCTGGGGAACCAACAGAAAACGATGCCGTATTGGCCAGTAGCAAGGTCATTAAACAATTCAATAATTTCTATGAAAAGTGGATGCGTGGAAGACATGTTTTTAATAGCCTGCAGCCAAGAAAGAGAGTCTGAAAAAATTATGAACTCTTTATGTTTAGTTTGGTTTTCGATATATTTTAGTGCAGTTAAAATTGCATTTGCGTCTGCTGTGAAACTAGAACAGTTATCTGGGAACTGGGATAAGACAGTCCTGCATCCAATGACAGTGGCGCTGGCAACATCCATCTGTAAATATAGATTTGTAAGTGTCATAAGTGCTTCGTAATTCATTATATTGCTGTTGATAAATTAGTTGATTTGTGTCGGATTTCTTGAGTTTAGTTCATGTTAGGTTTATCTTTGGCTTCACTAACTGCCATGGTGGAGAAGTGAAAAGTCGAGTTAGGGCAATGTTTTCAAGATTGATTTGAGCAGCAGAAACATCTGATTGTATTCTTATTCCAAGTGTTGGAATAAGAGATGTCTTTTTATTGTAGAGATGTTTATAACGTGGATTAAAAACACAGTCATATGCTGGGTTGGATTTAGTGGAACGTAATTTAGTGATATACTACAAAGATAATTTGATGCGACATTGTTGAAGGGGTGGCTGGCTCATCAGCCTCCACATATAAACTGGGAATAGGTGAAGTAGGCGCCAAGACAAAGCCTCAGGCCTTGGTGATCAATGGTATCTGATAATTTTAAATTGCTTTTACAAACCCCACAATAAATGATGGAGCCGTAATCAAGTTTTAGGCGGATTAGTGTTCGATTTTGCTGGAGGAGGGTTTTCTGATCCCCTCCCCACTTGGAATTAGAAACAACTTTTAACAAATCTAGGGCCTTCAGACATTTATTCTTTAAGTATTTAATGTGGGGCAAAAAGGTCAAATGATGATCAAATATTATGCCTAAAAATTTGGCTTCTTGTAAACTTTAATGGGAGTTTTATCTTATATTAGTTTTGGGTCTTTGTGAGTGTTATAACTTCTACAAAAATGAATACAGTTTGTTTTAGATTTTTAGAACTTAAATCCATTTTCTAAAGAATTTTATTTAAACAAAGCTGTAGTTGCCTTTCAATAGTATTCATGCTTTTGCCACGACAAGAAATGTTAAAATCATCCACAAACAGCGATCCATCAATTGAATCACTTAAAACCTTTGAAAGACTATTATTTTTTATACTAGATAAAGTGACAGACAAAATACTGCCTTGTGGGACACCCTGATCCTGATTATGATGATCAGACAGGGTAGAAGCCACGCGGACTTGAAACTGCCTGTCGGTTAAAATCTCAGATATGAATTGAAGCAAACGGCCTTGAAATCCAAAATCTTTTAAAATACCATGTTTCCATGTAGTGTCATATGCTTTTTCAAGATCGAAAAAGATAGACACTGCATGTTGCTTATTTATTATTGCACTTTTAACAAATGATTCTAAGCGAACCAAATGATCGATGGTACTTCTGTTTTTATAGAAACCACATTGTATGTTAGTAATGAGATTGTTGGTCTCCAAGTATCAAACTAATCGATTATTAATCATGCGTTCCATGGTTTTGCAAACGCATCTTGTTTGTGATATCGGTCGATAATTTGAAGGGTCTGTATGATATCGCCCAGGTTTGGGTATTGGGATAACTACAGCATCACGCCGTGAAGTAGGTTTTGTTGTTTAACGCCGCACAATATTCCAGCTCTATGACGGCGGTCTGTAAATAATCGAGTCTGGACCAGACAATACAGTGATTGATATCATGAGCATCGACCCACGCAATTGTGATACGATGACATGAATCAACCATGTCAGCAAGCCTGACCACCCGATCGTTAGTCCCATATTTAGACAAGCATAATCGCCTTCTACGGCAAGCGTGGGTTGCTGAAGACCTATTCTACCCCGGATCTTCACGGGTCTGAACATTATACATATTAATATTATACAAAAAGGCCTGTCCCAGATTGACAGAATAACAACCAGCACTATAGATTAAAGTTTAGAAATAGTTGGTTGGTTGGTTGGTTGGTTGGTTGGTGTAGATCGTCAGCAACCAAAGTTCGGACACCGCACTAGGGACCATTGGGACTTGCAGTGAGTGAGTGAGTGAGTGAGTATTGTTTTACGCCGCTTTTAGCAATATTCCAGCAATATCACGGCGGGGGACACCAGAAATGGGCCTCACACATTGTACCCATGTCGGGAATCGAACCCGGTCCTTCGGCGTGACGAGCGAACGCTTTAACCACTAGGCTACCCGACCGCCCCTGGACTTGCAGTGCATGTGCTACATGTCACAAAACTACCGACAAAAGCTATCGATAATGTTTGAATTTTGTTACTGATTGGGAGAAAAAGGACTTGCCCATAAAAACGAAGAATGGACTAAATTACACTTGGCGTCACATAAAAGAAACAATGGCTTATATCTGGTCTGACATTAAGGCGAAATTGGATACACAAATTACGATGTGTATTTCATTAAACACTATCTTTGTGTGAAAAGGAAGGAAATTGATCCAACACATGGATCGTGACTTAACAATGCTATGCTTTTAAGTTGAGTTGTTATAAAATTCATGAGTTTTATTGATTGACAGTCTATTAATGAACACTGAAATAATGCTGTTCCAAGCGGCAGGAGACACTTGGATAATCAATAGCATGCTCTGAAAACATCAGACGCAAATATTCTTTAAGAATTTTGTGTTTGTTTTCTCGAAACAAACAAGCGAGATATCGCTTTGGCATATACATTTCTTTAAGCTGTTGCTAAGTTAAACTAGCATGGCAAAACCTGTTCGGTCATGTTCTGATGAGAAATCCATACCTATTCATTTTCAGATCCTTCATACAACACAAATGAAAAAGTCAATCACATGAAATTCAAAACATATCGACTGTGTAGTGTTTCATTTTAATAATACATTAATAACCTAGGTTTTATTATAAACAATAAGAAAAAGAAAAGCGACTAAACCCTTTCCACAGTAATGAGAAATCTCAGCTATTCTAGATTTTTCACTGCGCAGAATACTTTCCTAGATTTCGTTTTTCCTCTTTAATTTGAAAAAATGGCATCGGCTTGGCGAAAAGGATACCGCAAGCATCACAAGGGTCAATCAATATTAAAAGAAGACGTTAAGCCTCAACGATCGCTAAATAACGATCAAACAAGGCGTTTTCTGTTTCACGTAAAGCTATATGACCACGGTCTGTAAATAATCGAGTCTGGACCAGACAGTCCAGTGATTGATATCATGAGCATCCATCCACGCAATTAGGATACGATGACATGCATCATCCATTTCAAGGAGCCTGACCACCCGATCCCGTTAGTCGTTGTTGAAGACCTATCCTATTTCGGATCGGGTCCGGATTTTCTTTCAGTGTAGGTGAGGTCAGTGCGTGATGTCGTCATTGGTAGAATGCAGAAACTGAAAAATAGGAAACAGAACCTGACTTCTTTACATGAAAAGTTTGTTGTAGTTGGCCTCACATATCATAACCACATGTTATAGCTATAAATTATGTTAGCATCACAACATTAATAGTTTGATCTACCCGTGAAGATCCGTAAATGGCAACTATGTTTGTTTTGAGTAAATCAAGTGTGTCTCGAGGCTTCTATTCTACAGGACCCGTGAAGATCCGGGTTAGAATAGATCTTCAGCAACCCATGCTTGCCGTAAAAGGCGCCTATGCTTGTCATAAAAGGCGACTAACGAGATCGGGTGGTCAGGCTCGCTGAATTGATTGATGCATGTCATCGATCCAAATTGCGTGGATCGATGCTCATGATATTAATCACTGGATGTCTGTTCCAGACTCGATTTTTTTTACAGACCGCCGTCATATAGCGGGAATATTGCTGGGTGCGGCGTTAAACAACCAACCAACCAACAAACAAACCATTCTACGGCACTATTAAGGGTAATTAAGTATTGGAGTAAGTTACTTGGAATGATTCCTGATAGATACCCATATCAGTGTTCCAAAATGTTAAACTTACTTGATGATACTTGTAAAAATAATTGGATACAGATGTGAGAAATCGATTATTTGTTGGTGGCTTTTCATATGTATGGATTTTCAAAGATGTGGGAGATCCACAGTTACTTTTATATTCATTTAAGCAAAGACTAAAGGATATATTTTGTCAACAGTGGCACCAAAGTATTAAGGTATCACCTTATCTTAGCAATTACAGCAAAGTTAAATCATTGTTACAAACTGCAAAATATTTAACTTGTTTAAACGATAAAAGTATAAATCAGAGCTTATTGTAAACTTAGATTTTCTTTGCAGAATTTTAATGTGAATGTATGTCGCAGGTCCAAAGACGGTGATATTGTGAACTCTGTTTGTACAAATTCATCCGGAGAAGTAGAGGATGAATACCATGTCTTACTTATATGTGAAACGTATTCCCATTTAAGGTATAAATTTCTCCCCATGTTGCAGGGTATTTTTAAAGACCGTCAGTTAATGATAAATCGGCTAAACTCCGAAAATCCTGATATGATCCATGCTGTTTCTGTATTTTTAAAACATGTCTTTGTAATGAGAATGTGTAACTTGATTTAAAATCTAATCATGTACATCACGTGACAAATGTTAATATCCAATCTGCACTGTATTATGGGCCTTGATGCCTAAATTACTGAATAAACTGTCTGTAAATGCAATATTCACGGTCTAAGACAATATAACTTTTCCCTTGGAGTCACGAAACTAAGGTACAGACAGGTTTCTACAGAATTGGTAATGTGCCAAACTTTGTCGGTGCAGTCGACGGAGCACTTATTCCTATAAAACGACCATCACCAAACGACGAAGCGGCCAACATATGCCGCAAGGGACACCATGTCATCAATGTGCAGGCGATATGCAGCAGCTCTCTCCGGTAAAACGTACAGTAGATCTAAATTTATTCATTATGTATACTTTTATATATCAATGCATAAATGGCAATCAATTTCTAAAGAACAGCGATAGCTGTGCCGTGATCCGCAACTTACGCAGCGCTTACAGCGAGCCGAAACTACTTTCCTGTCAAATGAGACCAGCGTCTTTCATTTTACCATAGCTCCATTCAATCCTTATTTTAATCTATATGTAATTTGCCATATATTTTACAACCCATATATTTTATACAACAATATCTTCAGGATTATTTTCTGAGTCTTACTTGAACTAATTTATTTCAGAATACATGTAATGTAATTTGTTACTTTTAACAACCATTTTACTTATACGTTCTAGCAGAGACCATATAATAAACTATATGGTCTCTGGTTCTAGCGACTAGTTATCGCCGAGGACCTATTATCGCCAATTCCCCGTTATAGCGCGTACGTGATCGCATCTCATTTTACTTTTGCTCGTTTTCATTAGAAGAGAGAATTATTTATCCGAAAATGATGAAGAAGACTCTTGTGACCTTGCTCAAATACAACCTTAGAAAAGAGTGAGTGAGTGAGTGAGTATGGTTTTAAGCCGCTTTTAGAAATATTCCAGCAATATCACGGCGGGGGACACCAGAAATGGGCTTCACACATTGTACCCCCGTTCGGGAATCGAACCCGGTCCTTCGGCGTGACGAGCGAACGCTTTAACCAGTAGGCTACCCGACCGCCCCCTTAGAAAAGACATGCGGGCGGTGCCAAAATACAATTCCTAAACCTATTTGAGCTATATTTCCAAAAATGCATAACCTGTATGTCGCGAAATCCATAGTACATGGTGTACTTGTAAAGATCGAATTTGATAAATATATTGTTTTTTTTTGTCAGTTTGTCAGACGACAAATTGATAAGAGCATTTCTTAATCATTTTATTGAATAAAAAGAATGAGTGCGATACCCGAGATACAAAAAAAAATTAATTTGTATAACTGAGGCGTTGCACGTGCTGTTAAGACGATGGCGATAACTGGTACACTAAGTCGACGGGAAAGTTCTATTTCCACTTTTTTGATTCCCTATCGTAGTGTTATAACCGAAATAAACTGAATCCCATTCCACGGACAGAAATAAGCACATTTGCTCATAGTTTCACAAAAATCAAAGTTATTAGTACAGTCAACTTTGTACACGGAATATGTCAGAAATAACATGAAACATGGCGATAGCTGGTCGTTAACCAGTGATTTAGGGCGAGGTCTTCATTGGACTGATTTGACAGATCAAAAAGTAGTGATTGCGTATATTAATTTGCAATGTATTTGAAATGTAGGAATATCAGTATGAATGTAATGAAATTTAGCAAAGCTGAAAGGTTTAAATGGTCTGATTATAACAGATTGTTCACAATATATAATAGATTATCAATAAAAAATATATTTTCATTACTTTATTGGAAACAAATGAATTGTCATATGTTTAATGTGGAAAGTATTACTATTAAAGCTTTACCAACGTAGTGGCAATTGGCCAGGTTCGACTCCCGACTCCCTGATATGAAGTAGTGGTCAAGTTGGCATGAGGTTTGAAGAAACCTGATGATTTAGGATAAACAAATTTAACCTTATCCGTATTGCAATAAATATATGTAAAAACTTGAGTGTTTGGAAATTAGAATTGTTATGAAATAATATGACACTTTTGTGTAACTGTCATTAATATGTCTGATGTTACTATATAAGGAATTAATATCCTACATTTGTAAACGAATGCTATTTGGCTTCTACTATTTGTACAGATATCCATCCAGACACCATCCGCATATCCTCAGACGAAGCCAGAACAAAGATACAATGCAGCCCATATCAGGACACGGTACACTGTAGAAAAGGCCTTTGGAGTGCTAAAGTCAAAATTCAGGTACATGTATATTAAGATTACATGTAACCAGTTTTTAGAAATGTAATGGCAAACCAGATAAGGGACAGTTCACTTATTACAAAGAGCAGACATAGTCCATGAGCCAGACCAGATATTGGTACCACCTGGGGTGGCAAAATCTCAGTATGGTTTTTGAAAGTCATATATCCATAGATGAAAACAACACTTTGAAATCAATCCGGGACTCACAGCTTAGTGGTAGTAATCACCACATAAAGGGGGACCCCAGAGTCGAATCCACGGGACTAGATTTCAGGATAGGGGAAACCAGAAAGTGGAATAACTTTACAAGCAATAGTCATATGGTGAATTATGATCACTCAAAATGTTGGTAACCTGATGCTCTACATGTTGGTATGTAATATAGGACTAATACCGTAAACGTGTAGGTCACCAGAGGTCAAAAGGTCACAACATTTGACCTCTGCTTAAAATATTATCACCTACCGGAAAATATATTGCCGATGCCACACCAATGGGACTTTCTTAACCTAAATGAGCTAGGATTGAAGCCAAGCAGTACCTAAGTCTGTTTATAGTCTGATAAAAGGAACTTTATTGTCTTTTATGGTGTGGTACAGAACGGTTTTTGGTACATTTTAAAACGAATGTCATCATGCGCTTAAAAGATGTAAAATTGTATGAGGTTGGGCTGCTTGAAATAAGTTCACATGAATTTTTAACCCTCAACTCCAAATTATAAAGGCCATGTGCTAGATGTAGTCAGAAGATGTTTTGAAGATACATTGTTCTGTTTTTTGGGCTCACAAGATTAAACTGAAGGTGTCAAATAGGTGTCAAATTGGATATGCTAACCGCAATAACATAAAATGCAGTTATCTGTTGCATAATGAATATAAATATATTTGATAAGATCACACAATTAGACACAAAAACTATTTTTATCACATTAGTGTTAGAAACTTAAGTCTTGATTATTGTAGACCGAAACAAGGGTGGTCACATATGAGTCTACATTGTACACTGTTGATTACTCATCATCTGGACCATCATCAACATCACTCGCTTCAAATTCAACCTCGTCCTTAACTTGCTGAATGCTACACGTCTGTAATTTGCAAAGGTATGTTTATTTCATGTTATACTGAAGGCAGGTACAGCTCTCCTCTAAGCCCTTCTTTAAACAGTTAAATGCAACCAATTCCATCACTGTCGCAGGGGCAGGTGGTGCATCCCCCCCCCCCCCCCCCCCCAGTCAATAACCAAGGCTCCACCCTCCTCCATTCCAACCATGTCTAGCTATCGTGATAAAAATTTACATCTGTCGGCATAGCATTTACATTTATAGGACAGTACTATATCTAAGTAAATACCACTTAATAGTGTCACTGTCCAACGTCTTTAAAGCAGACACGTTGGTTAAAGTAGACCTCTTCTCCCCATACTCTCAACAGTCCCACAAATGTGTTTACATCTATAGAGTAGTATTATATCTACCTATATACCACTGTATAATGTCACAGTACATCGCATTAAAAGAAAACTGATCCGTTAAAGTCAAACACTTTTACTGTATTTTCTGGGCTGTCAAAATCAACTAAACCTCACAGATGTAACATCAAATGGTTTCACATCTATCAACTAGTATAATATCTACCTATATACCACTTTCTAATGTCTCAGGTCGCTTGTGTTGGGTCCGACTTGACCTGGGCTGTCAAAATCAACTTTAAGCACACAAATGTATCATCAAGTGTGTTTACATCTATAGACTGATATTATTTCTACCTATATACCACTTTATAGTGTCACAGTACATCGCATTGAAAGAAAACTGATCCGTTAAAGTCAAACACTTTTACTGTATTTTCTTAAGAAAATCTTTGCCAGAAGTGTTCGTTCCGACTTGACCTGGGCTGTCAAAATGAACTTTTAACACACAGATGTATCATCAAATGTATTTACATCTCTAGATTCGTATTAAATCTACCCATATACCACTTTCTAATGTCCCAGGTCGCGGTATTTAAAGGAAACAAGGTGCTCAAAGTGAAGCCCTTTGCCCTCTCCATTCTCAACATAGTCTCTATCAGAAGTGTTTGGCTTGTGTTGGGTCCGACTTGGTCCGGGCTGTCAAAATCAACTTTAAACACACAGATGTATCATCCAACGTGTTTACATCTATAGATTAGTATTATATCTGCCTTTATACTACTTTATAATGTCACAGATAGCGGTATTTAAAGAGCGTAAGGAGCTCAAAGTGAAGCCCTTTTCCCTCTACATTCTGAACATAGACTCTATCAAAGTGTTTGGCTCCATTCTCATATTGTTTCCACATCATAATAATTCACTTGTTTTAAAATAAACTTGTTATAATGTGCCTTCTCTGTATGTTGAATGTACTTGTGTGTTTTGCACTTATTGTATTTTGTAGTTTGTGATAGTGTAATATTGCCTCTGTTTCTTTATGAAATGTTACGCAATACATATCTCATCTTCAACATCTTTGTTGTATGATAGTTTGTTACAGTTGTGTACGGGGGCACGGTTGGCCAAAGTCGCCTTATGCGCTGCAATTCGCTTTGCAGAGTGGTGTCACTCAGAAACCTATGACAGTGTGTTCGAATCCAGGTTCGCCCCGATTATGTTGTCAGCACTATACCCGTGCTCATGGGTTTCACAAAAGTGGTGAACGTCTAATACCTGCATCACTTCGGGCTTTCCTTCCACATCAAGCTGACACGCCGTGATATAACTGGAATTATACTATTCAAAGCTGCGTTAAACCCAACTCACTCACTCACTACTCTTGTGTACGGTTCCGTTTGGTTAACTGGGTTTGTGTTGTGATTACTTCCGGCTTAAATTTGAAGTATGTTTAGAAGAATGTTACTATGTTCAAGCCAAACATCGTGAATATAATCATGCAACCGAATTATTTTTCAGGAGAATAATTGCAAACTAAGGGCCAAACATGTTGATTTCCAATGTATCCAGAAGCAAAGATCTTATACGGGTGTATATTCTCTGCAGGAAGTAAAAACAACTGTCAATACAATAAACCATGCAGAACCATAAACCGCCGTATGAAACGGTATGAATCATATTTTACATACAGTGAACTACTTGAAACTGTGCTTAAATCTGCACAGCAAGCACCATACATGTGATTGTGAAGACAACTTGTTTATTGAACAAAGTGATGCTTCGTAGAAGCCTGGTATTTAATCGTGTTGAACAATAATTTGCAATAGCAGTGTGAAGGGAGAACGACCGAGTGCGCGTTACATGCTTGACCTTAATTCCCCCCTGGAACCATTCTCGCTGGCTGCCTGAATAACATACGATACATTGCAAAGGTAGTGCGCAAAAGAGCTATTCGGGTAAGGGAGATAATCACTCACTCTCTGTGATACAGCTTGAATAAGATACGATGTACAGCATTGCAAGGCCACGCGTGATAGAGCTCTAAACTACGCATACAGCTAAAGGAGATAATCGCTCAGTGCGTAAAAGGTAGATTTGTTAGTAAATTTATTGAACCTAATAAAGTCGATTTATTTAATTTAATATCATAGATACAAATATGAAATTTTGGAGTCCGATAGTCACATGTTGTCGTTGTACAAAGGCACTGATAACTGTTCATTGTCATGTCACATAAGGCCACAAGGGTGCGCTGAACTCAGTATCTCGTGTGACCGCCCTTGGCAGCAATCACGGCTCAAACACCAGCTGTCAATATACAAAACAGAATAATACATCAAGATGACAGTTTTCATGTAAAGATTAAGTATTTCTAAGCAAATTAAAAATACATATAACTTGGTTGCTAAGAAATACTTAATCGTTACATGGAAACTGCCATCTTGATGTATTATAAATGTATTGTATATTGACAGCTTGTGATTAATTGCTACCAGATGGCTCCAGCTGGGGTAGCAGACGACACACTTTCCAACAATGGGGAACAGGGTAAAAATATGAGTAGGCTGGTTATCATCGAGCAGACGACTCACCAGTCAAAGATGTATTGAAAAAACACACACTTAATTCTCAACCTCATCTAATGTTAATTCAACAATTTATCATATACTTAGCAGTGGGATATTCTGTTAATAATCTCTCATAATTCTATTGAATGGTTCTGTACATTCTATCAATGTTTATTTGTACAAAGCTGTTTATATACGTACAGAAGTGAGACACTAATAAGTTATTGTCTGTCTGTCTGCAATGTATACCGTTCAATTTAACCGATTACACACAAGAGCTTCACTTTGAGCTCCTTGTTTTCTTTAAATACCGCGATCTGAGACACTATAAAGTGGTATTTAGGTAGACATAATACTTGTCTATAGATGTAAACAAATTTGATGTTACATCTGGGATGTTTAAGTTGATTTTGACAGCCCGGTCCAAGTCGGACCCAACACAAGCCAAACACTTCTGATAGAGACTATGTTGAGAATGTAGGGGGAAAAGGGCTTCACTTTGAGCACCTTTTTTTCTGTAAATATCTGAGACACTATGAAATGGTATATAGTTAGATATAATACTTATCTATAGATCTGAATCCATGGCATGATACATATATGAGGTTTAAATTGATTTTGACAGCCCGGGCCGTGTCAGGGCAAACACATGTGACAGATTTTCTTGAGAAAATACAGTAAAAGTGCTTGACTTTAACGGATCCGTTTTCTTTAAATGCGGTGTTTTGTGACATTATAAAGTGGTATATAGGTAGATATAATACTACTCTATATATGTAAACACATTAGATGATACATTCGTGTGTTTAAAGTTGATTTTGACAGCCCTGGCCAAGTCTGACCCAACACAGACAAAACACTTCTGATAGAGACTATGTTGAGAATGTAGAGGGAAAAGGGCTGTGTTTTCTTTAACTACCGCAATATGAGACACTAAAGCGATATATAATTAAATATAATACTAGTCTTTAGATATAAAGAATGTTAGGAACTTTAGAAGTGCTAGGACAGTTCTTAACACGTGTCTTGTCAGCCCTATGACATTCGCGAATATCCACTTCCAGAAAACATCCTGTGTTGGTTTAACATGAATTAGTAAAGGTTAATTAGGGATGCCCAACACGTTAATTAATGAAAGAAGAGTAGTCAAAACACTGTCGTTTCCTGCCCTGGACATCACACCCCTACACGCTAAGGTCGGTGAGAAACTGTCTCATCAAAGAAAACACACAGTCAAGACACTGACTTTTCTACGAGGACTCACGGTATGTCGTCATAATTATCAGTTTATTACATTGTTGAAGATGCATTTTGATTCCAACTCAATTAAATGAGCAAAACAATACGTTTGTGGACATTTGCGATCTGCCTTGATATGCACGTTTCGTTTTATTATTCTGCAATCCATTTTAAGTATTACCCGCTGGCCCGGCCCGGCCCGACTTTTAGGCAATTGCCTTGTTAACACATGCAGACCCAGAAGGCCTGCAGATTTGTCAAGGCATTGCGTGTCAGCAACTTTCTGGACGTCAACATATTCATTTCATGTCCTGGTTCCACCCTTCATGTAAATTGAGGATGGTAGCTGTGATGGTAATGCCAAGCCAATAATAAGGACATACATATCGTATCAGACACAATCACAACGGCAGTAAAGCCAGAATCAGTACAGAGCTTCGCATGAAGGAGGAGTCTGGTGTCTGCCTCTTCTTGGCTACATCTGAGGACTTTAACATTGTTGACTGGCTCCACCGTTAGTCTTATGAAAGTCTGCTTCTCCGTTCATCTTCAGTACTTAAATCAGGTGTGCCTTGTTCTCTAGGTTCAGGAGGACATTCACTGTATGACCCAATGTTCGGATGCAAGGGTGCTGAATGGTATGCCATGCTGGGATCCTCTGTTTGCTCTCTCTGCATTTTTGATTGATTCTTCATGATAAACATCAAACACCATGTCAGTATACCCACAGGATATTCCTTCTCGCAAGGCTTTGGGAACTTAAGTATACGACATATTTAGATCCGCCAATTACTCTGTACTTTGCAGTAAGGTAATGTCTGCTGATGGCTCCAGGCTTCAGACTGAAACCTTTGGTGCCTCGTTGTGCCTTCTAGGTACAAGATATCGACAATATCAAAGTGTGACATCCAAAATTGGTGATGAAGATCATTCTGATCCTGGTAGAAATACTGTGCCAAAGATATAAACTCTGGAGTGCTAAGTGCTTCATAGAAGGTCTCCTGGCATATGTCTTGTGAAAACGCATTGATCATCTCTTTTATCTTTTTGGAGGCCTTCCATCAGTTAAACCCATTCCAAACAAGCCGTTGCAGTGCCTCATATAGCAATTTGTGGAATCTAACAGCACGGTTGTATCTTCAACCATCAAGTACACCTTCAACAGAACCTTCAGCGATCACTCCAGTTTCTATGCAGAGGTCTCTTAACCCAGTTTTTCTACCACACCTAACAGTGTGTACACTGTGTGAAATACGCCTAACCTAGGAACGATTCAGAGAATAGCTTCTTCTGTTTCAAAATGTTTTCAGTGGCCTTTGCATACAATGCTTGGTCGCAAACCAAAACAATGCTCCCAAGGGCTAGTGACATTCTAATCTTCTGGGACTGACAAAAAACCTCATGGACAGTGAGTGGAAAGCCAATCACAACTTTAACATGGACATGAATATTGAACCCTTTCAAGCTGCTCGCAGTCTGGTTTGCTGAACAATGCAACCGAGTTATCATCCGTAGTAGGGTTTTCGTGTTCACCTCCTGTTTCAGTTCTATGTCGTCTACTTCAATGTTATCACGAGGTGGCGGACCAGCTCATACCCCAGCATTGTAGATAGGAAGCTGCGACTTGACAACCTTGATAGTTCCATGCTTCTGTGTTGGTTCATTCAGGACATCCTTCAAATGATGTGGACCACTCACCTTTTGCTGCACGTTGATTCCATTCACTTAGTGTGATGTCCCTCCTACACTTAGTGCCTCTTCAAGTCAGTCGATGTTATCAAACGCCAATGTTACTTGGACATTTGGTTGTATGCATCCTGGTAGTGTAACACTTTCTTCGCTCAGTGACAATTTATGAAGACAGAGTGCTGTGTCAATCTCTTCAATTTGGGAGTATGAAACGACATGTCCAATTCGGTTCAGAATGCGAATTAGTTCCACACACCCAGTGACTAATTTCGCAACATATGGCAGCAGGATTTGTTTTTGGAGTTTCACCTTGACACACATTTGCCATCACAATGTCCTACCCTATAGAGTCTGTGAATATGGTCTGATACAAGAATTGATGTGTTAGTGTCTCAAGTTAAAAGCATTTTCAAGAAGAGGTTTAATGATGCAGGAATGTAGGCAGATGCATTTTTCATTTCTGTTGATACTGTTGGCCAAGACATTGTAACATCTTATCCCTTGACTTCATTTCTAAGCATAACAAATACATTCATCTTCATTTTATCAAAATGAGAAGTGTCTTGCTTGGCAGCTAGGAGCTGTTCCTTCAACTTCTGGTTTTCTTTGACTAGCTCAGTCAATGTTTGTCAGGATAATCCGAAGGTTTGCTTTTCTCATCAGGTATCATATGGATACTCTTCAATTTGAGTATATGTTTGGTCAAGGTCGCACGAAACAGAGTCTGTGGAAGCTGCCGCAGCACTAGATTTGGCTTGTGGCGTCTTTCCAAGCTTAGTGTATAGCCAGAGTCCATAAAATAAAATGCCTCACTGTAAGTTTTGGTGGGATTGTAGGTCCAAGATGTTATGTTGTGAATTATTCATGGTTCCGTGTGTTTTTGATGATTATATATAAAAAACCCCGATAGAAATGTAGTCTCACATTCAGGAATAAGAAAACTTAAGTGCTTCTTGGTTTGATATTTCATTTTTCTTTCAGACATGTCATGTTTGTGTGTCTGCAATCAGACAATTTAGAAAAACATGGCCAAACTGCACCAAAACATTTCTCTTACCTATTAAGCTAAAAGTTAAATCTTGTAATATTCAGAATGTACACCTGAATAGAACTTTCAAATGTTTATATTAATCTGACGATTAATATGTACAGTTATGAACAGGAAAGCATACATACGATAAAATATATGATACTATGCATGGTTCTACACTTTATTAGCACAGATTAAAAAATGTGAATTTTATCCATGTTTCATGTACAAATAGACAATGAAATTATTATTCATTCCAATTTGTATTATTTTATATTATCTCATTTCTCTTTATTTGCAAAACTATAATTTATGGAGTTTTGACATTTAAAATAAATTAAATTGTATGAATATAGTGTTTATGTTGTAATTGTTGAAATTAGTACATAATTTGTTACAATAACCAGAATTTGATAATATGACATTTTCAGATCGATGTCTCTATAACTCCACCGGGTGTTTATGGTTTAATCCACAAAGGAGTGAAGCTGTCATTATGGCTACTTTCAAGCTGCACAACACCTGCATTGACAACAAGACGAACAACATCCCCAGAGGAAACTGACACAGAAGTTGATCATGTTGATGTGGAAAACTATCCTTAAGCTAGGCAGTGTCAGGAGGAAGCAGATTACTGAAGGATTTACATAGGTTGTAAGAAAGCAGCACAATAGGCAACAATTGAATACATGTTTTTGTCTATTTTGATAACAGCTTAACAGCTGGGCAGTTCATGAAAAAATATATAGAAAATAACAAAAACCAAGGTTGTATTTGATAAAGATTTAACTGTCTCAATACATTATGCGTATTAGTCTTACTTAACATTTTACCTTTAAGACACCAGTCAGCTTGGGCGTTGGCACGGCTAGGAAGATAACATAGATTTGATAACTCGGGACATAAGGAGATCTATTTTCTTGATTCATTAACAGATGTTGCAACAGTTCAAATTTGAATTTCTCCCGATCAAGCCTTTATCTCTCAACAGCCAAGTGTTCATCTGATATGCTGAGCATCCTCTTATGAGGGCATCTGCTTTAGTCTCCACATCAATTATTGAGGCAATGTGTTTTGGTAGCTGCCATGAGTTTTCTGTAAAAAATGTTAGAAAATTCAAGTTATCATATTTGTTACATTATCATGATCAGTACGTGTGGGTTATTTGAAACTAAGTAGTAATCAGTGATGGATATAATACATTTCATGATCATTTAGATGAAAGAGTACTGTACTGGAAAATAGAAGTTAAAGCCCAATATATGACTCTTATAAAACATTGTTTTTACTAAACTTTGTGAGAATTATCATTCCATTATGGTATGAATAGTCTTTGAAAGGCATTTAGAAGTGATACACATAAGGAAGAGAATTTATGCATGTCAACTTCTTTATTATGAGGAGTGAGTGAGTTTTACGCCGTTTTAAGCAATATTCCAACAATATCACTGCGGGGGACACAAGAAATGGGCTTCACACATTGTACCCATGTCGGGAATCGCACCCGGGTCTTCGGCGTGACGAGCAAACGCTTTAACCACCAAGCTACCCGACCGCCCCTTATAATGAGGAACGTTTCGGAGTATGTGCTTGCGCCTTCATCAGGTGAATGTAAATTATTCAGGCAATGTGTTTTGGTGATGAAGGAGTAAGCATATACTCCGAAATGTTGTGTTCCTCATAATACAAGTTTACATCCATAACTTCTCTTCCTTATGATATAAATATCAAACAATAATGCTGGAAATATTAAAAAACAGTGTGTACAAAATATATAATAATGTCATACCAAATATTCTTTGTCTGGATCTGTTCATCCTGATATCCTTAGCTGTAACAATCAAGAGATTTAGATGTTTATGTTAAAAGCGGCAATTTATCATTGCCAAAATAAAGATTTAATCATCAATGTATCATAAGCTAGATAGCCTATACATAGTCATCAGATGATTTGCCATTAAGTATGATTTTATATTAATGTTGATTTTTCAAAAACAGGTTACTATTTAAACTTTTACCATTTGTGACTGAATGCTACTCTCATTTCTGCTGTTTTCGCAGGTTGATCCTCATCATTTCTTATCTTCCCGGCCCGTGAAGATCTGAGGTAGAATAGGTCTTCAGCAACCCATGCTTGCTGTAAAAGGCGACTATGCTTGTCGTAAGAAGCGACTAATGTGATCGGGTAGTCAGGCTCGCTGACTTGGTTGATGCATGTCATCGATCCAAATTGCGTGGATCGATGCTCATGATATTAATCACTGGATTGTCGGTCCAGACTCGATTATTTACAGACCGCCGTCATACAGCTGGAATATTGCTGAGTGCGGAGTTAAACAATAAACTAACCAACCAACCAATCTTATGTTCCCAGACATTAAAATAGGACCTGCAAGTTTGATGAAATTAGGTTGCATAAATACACATGGTAATTTAATATATTTGAGAATGTTGAACTGTTATTGATTGGCGTCATGACTAAATGCACTGGGAATGATATTTAAAAAAAGTAATAAATACGTATTCATGGTGTGTAATGGGTCTGTCTCTCTTCACTTTTGATGATTAAATCAAAGAAGAGGAGAGGGAGAGGACATTTTCACTATTAAGTTTCCTATTCAGATAGTCTTGAAATAAAATCCTTTAAAGGAAATTAAATTTATATAACACACAGTAAACTACGTTTAAAACGAACATGCTTATAACGACCTGACGGATATAACTTGTTTTTTGGTCCCGACTATTTACTGTTTATACTTGTATATATGTTTATAACGAAATACGTTTATATGGAACTAACTTCAGCGGTCCCTTTAAGTTCGTTATAACCGTAGTTTACTGTACTTTGAATTACAGATCAATCAAAGGTGCTGGTGTTGGGCCGCCACCTATTTTGGACGATTCTTTGCGGACACTAGATTCTTAACTGACAAATTACTACCAATTTATTCAATTGTTTATGCATTTTGTGAAAAAATATAGTCGTTAGGTATAAAAAAATAATATGTTTGGTACCAAACTCTGAACAGAAACTATAATGGTACCTTCAGTGACGATTCGAGATACCCAAACATTCGACATACCCTTACATTCGACGAAGCGAGGCATGGACAGCCAGCCAGATCACGTTCACAGTATTATACAACCATATCGATACTATTGCATACACGGGAAGCTGCAACACAAGACGAATGCGATGACAAATTGAATGTTTTTCGCAGGCAATAATTAATAACAGCTGTGACAAAATTTGTACAGTGCGCCTGTATTACGTGTAGGATTAACAGAACAAGGTGTTTTGTTTGTTTGTTGTTTTACGCCTCATGCGGCAGTACTCCAGCTGTATGACAAGTCTGTAAATAATCGAGCCTGGACCAGACAATCCAGTAATAGACATCATGAGCATCGATCTACGCATTTGGGATACGATGACATGCCTCGAGATAGCGCTATATATGTGAATCTTGAAGTCGACGTATGCGGTCAGATTTATATGTATTTGACTAGGGAGGCGGTCGGGACCGGTGAAAAGGTTGGAGATATCAGTACGTTCGAGATAACGGATCTCGAGATAACGAAGTCTGACTGTATCTCCAGTTTGGCTTTTCAGCGAAAGTAGCTGGTACCACTACTCACAGCCACTCACAGCTGACAGAATGGTATGTCTATAAATGGAACTGGTCTCGCCTGCATAGGTTCTCCGCTTGTTGCAAACAAAGAAAACACAACAACGCATGAAGTCAATCTGCACACTAACGCCTGGCTTAGTATTGATATTTTTCATACTGTTCCCATCTAATGAAAATAGGTTAATTAAAATGTATGTCCAAACATTGCATACGATTGGTGGAATAAATATTTTCACCACATACCTCCCATTCATGTTATATGCACACCTTTCCTCTACTCTTTTCAAAGCGTATCACTGATGAACATGTTTACATCAACTGTCTTCGTAATTAATTACAGTCTAATTGCTTATGTTTACAGCACAAGTCGGATGTGCTATGTTATGAGATTGCCCGGGTTTGAAGACAAGCGAGTGACTGACCATGTGATGTGGACGGAACAGAACATGACCAGCCGGTTGAAGTGTGCTGCCAGATGTAACCAGCATGACCTGGCCGAGATGTGTGGCTACAACCAAAACACAGGAGTCTGTGTAGCCTACAATGCCACGTTCACAGACCCGTCAAGCGTCATCTATTATGACGACAGTGGATACAGAATGTACTCTCTCTGCCCAGGTAACAAATAATTTCTTTTCTTGTTTTGATTATCTTTTCTGATCAGTAGGTCACCACAGATTGGCTTCACACATTGTACCCATGTCTAAAATCGAACCCGATTTTGGCATGACAGGCGAACGGTTTATCCACGAGGCTTTCCAAAGAACACTTACAAATATGTTCTCGGTATATCATTTTTTTAATGAATTTAGTTATGTAATAAATCACACTGTCTTGTCATAAGCTTTAAAATGATATGTCACAAGCGGAACACATTTCAATAAACATATTGCATATTTTTGAAAGTGTGTATTAATAACTAATTTATTTAGAGTCAAATTAATATATTTCCCCTCGATGGATGCACCAAGGCTTTTAGTATAGTGTTCACTGATGTTGTCAGAGTACAAAACAGCTGGAGTTATTTCTGTTGCAATTTGTTTAAGGTCAAACTCTATTCGGTTAAGGTTTTCTTGCCATGCACAATGTAAGTTTGATTTCGCTTCAATATGAACATAATTATGAAACTAATTTTGTGCGATGGAATATGTATACTTTGGGGAATATGTTTTAAAGTGTCTTATCTGTCTGTACCGTCAACTTACTGCCATCAGTCCCCTGCAGTTCTACAATAATCCGTGCCAAGCCTGTCCCCTCAATAATCCACATGGTTACTGTTAACGGATGAGCAAAGGGAAGGTCCCCCTTGTCCGGTTATATAATGCCTAGCATGTTGAGAATGAGTAGCCTTGCTGTGGCTTCAAACATTTATGAACTATTTAGCAAGCTGTGATATATAAATACTAGTATACACTATAATTCCGTTTTGTGTCATCTGTATATATCAGTTTAAACTCACTTATTGTGGGAATTTTATATGTAATATATCTATATAAGTCATTAAGGGATCTAGCATGAACATAATAAAATACTAAGCAAGTCTACGCTCATAATCCCCCCTATTCCACCATGCGGTTGATCCTACATTAAATGTTCCTCATGGAAACTGTAAATCAAGAAATTAGTCACCAAACTGGACTAAAATGTGTCATGAAATTTATGCGAGTCTTTGAATTGTAAAGACTAACCAAAAGCTACGGCAAGACTGTAGACTTTTAATTCCATGGTGGAAGTATTGAATGATGGAAGTTCGATTGAAAACTATCGTTTGCTATCTTCACAAACCTAAGTTCAAATGTTGATCTAACATGTCATATTGCATTGGCAATTCGTAAATCTAGTTTGGCTTCTTATACCTAACTTTTGGTTCATTGCCATTGGATACCTTTAGTTCAGTGAAAACGACACTAACGCTGCCCAGTATTTTTAAATATACAAAATCATGAAAAGCCTCCAGTTCTCCACAAGAATGATCTGTATAGCAAGTTTCATCTAGAACTACTAGTATTCAACTATTTAACGGTTTTGGAGTTCTAAAATGTACAGTCCCTGTGCTTAGAAGTAAGCTTTCGGTTGTTTTTGAAATGCGTCTTAGAATTGTGTGACGTCTGAAAAGACTAGCTAGTGCCATATGGTAACAATCAATGACCAGTTGTCCATCACCGACTAGCCTAAAATAGAAGAATGCCAGCCTGCTCACATTTGGGCATCTCCCCGGGGCAAGGGCGTGAACTGACTATAAAAGTCCAGTTTCCACCCTTGCCGAACTAGGCTTGAATTTCCGGGCACGATCGTAGGGGCACCAGTGGCTATTACGAGTTATATCCCTTCTATGTCCCTCCAATTGACCAATAAGATTCCATCTCTCATATCACTTGCATTTGCTTTAAACAAAATGGCGGCGCCCAGTCAAGACGATCTGATCGATATTCAAGATCACTATTGTAATAGAAGCAAATGCAAACTGGACTTTTATAGTCAGTTATCGCCCTCGCCTTTCGAAGATGAGCGGGAGCAGGATTGAGCAGGATATGTTTATCCTTTCCGCAATTATGCTCTGTGTCAGCGGCCACGTCTGAGCAGGGTTCTACATTGTTTTCATTGTTGCTAGATTCCTGTCATTTCCGAAAACAAGGCATCAAAGTCAATGTCGCTCAATAAATCAATTTCGTTCACCTCAGTAATTTTACAAGATATTTTTTCTTCACTTGCGTTATTAGTATTGAAAGATAGCCATTCCATATCCAAATCACCGTAAGGACAATCCATTTTGTTTCATGTGGCAGCTAGACGACATCAAACACCAGAACCACAGCATTTATTTATTTACAAGTCAGATGAAATGTTACAAGACCAGGCAAAAATACTAAATTAATTATATTGCTGATAAATGCAGGGAGTAAAAGGAAATAGAAAGACGCGTTGATCAAAAACACCGATCGAGAATTCGCGGAAACACCGGAAAGTAGTTCCGGCAAAAGTTCACACGGTCAATTTAACAAAACATTGTTCACATCGTGTGAACTATTTTTGTCCCTTCACAGGTGTGTGAACTCCAAATATCAGATCACGTGACTACCTAGCCAATCAGCATGAAAGAAACAGTGTAAACTTCAAAGTATGAAATCACTTCTTTTTTTTACCCAATCCTTTGCATCAATATTTGCATTTAATACCGTTCAAATACAGGCTATAGACACCAGTAGTTAGAGCTAGACCACGTAATTGAGGATTCCGGGGACAGCACCTCTGCAACACGTGTACCTGCATGATTTCTCAGGAGGATTTACCTCATTACCCTTGATACTGGTGTTGTAGACAACAATAAACATATACTGAACCGCAAAAGAAACGTCACCCCAAGCAACATTGCATGAAAGGTTGTTGTTTAAATATTTGGATAATTTTTGTCGAAGTTTCTAAAATTTTACATTACCTTTTCCGGAAAAATGAAATTTGATGATAAAAAAACAAAGCAGATGGCAATAAAACCGATCGCCCAAACGCATCACGGCAACGGCCATGGTAACCCGATGCACGTGAGTTCCGTGCAAATTGAAATGCACATGCGTTCCCCGATTTCTTGCCCTATAAAAATCCACTCAGGTCGGATAACATTCATTCGTTATTGAATTGCCACCACATGCCAAGATTGACAAGAAATCAGCGACACGAAGCCCTTGGACGATTGCAAGCTGGACAAACCGCCCGAGAAGTAGCCAATGCATTTCAAGTCCACGTAAGGACCATATACAGGCTCCAGCAATGGTACCAGACCAACAACACTACAGATGGAAGACCAAGGATCACCACCCGACGTCAGGATCGTCAGACTGTGCGACAGCATCCTCAAGATCGTTTTGTCACTGCTGCGGAAACTGTTCGACAGACCATGCTTGTGTTGCTGAGGGAGACTCGTGGGAAGGTCCGAGCATCATGGTGTGGGGTGGAATTGGTCTTGCGCAAAGGGACGGCCCTGTGGTCTTTCAAAACATCGGTCCAAGGAGAGGCAATGGTCTCACAGCAGCTCGGTACATTGATCAAGTCTTGAGACCACACGCCATACCTCATATGGCACGTCGCCGCAACAACGGGTTTTAGCATGATAACGCCCGTGCCCACAATGCGAGAGCGACAAGAGACTTCTTCCAGCAGAATGGCATCAGAACCATGCAGTGGCCTGCCCTCAGTCCCGATTTAAATCCCATTGAGCACCTGTGGCACGAGATTCAAAGATGTTGGTTAATTGGTCTGTTGTTTAACGCCGCACTCAGCAATATTCCAGCCATATGACGGCGGTCTGTAAATAATCGAGCCTGGACCAGACAATCCAGTGATTGGGATTGGGAATTTGGATCGATGACATGCATCAACCAAGTAAGCAAGCCTGACCACCCGATCCCGTTAGTCGCCTTTTACGACAAGCATAGTCACCTTTTACGACAAGCATAGTCACCTTTTACGGCAAGCATGGGTTGCTGAAGAACTATCCCCCCCCCCCCCCCCCCCCCAACACGAATCTTCACGGGCCGATTCAAAGACGGCTGAATGACGTCCGACCAAGGCCGACAACTGCAGCTGAACTGCAGGCGTCCCTCAGAGTGTGGGCTTAAGTGCCTGTGGCCTTCATCAACCGCCTCATCCATTCCATGTATCGACGTTGCACGGCAGTCATCAATGCACATGGCGGACACACGAGATACTGACTTATGATGCCAGACTAGGGTTTTGTTTCACATTAAGATCATTTGACACTTTAATTTCAACCTTGATGTTCACAGTGTTTGGGCAAATAAGGTTTCTCATATATCTATCCATGGCGACGTTTCTTTTGCGGTTCAGTATATATTAAAATGTTAAGATATACAATGCATTCCAGGCGGTCCAGCGTTGGGTACTTGCAAGACATCTGCTGACTGCCTGGTGGCCAACACCTTCTGTATGGAGGGAGAGTGTGTCTGTGACATGATGTTCGTCTTCTCTCATGCTCAAGGTGGATGCATTCAAAGTATGTACTTACCTTTTTTTATATACAAATAAACAACGAATTGAAGTCATTGTAGTTACGCCCCATTATACCAGCATTGCGCAAACGAATTTCCTTTTTCTTTAAGCGTTCTTTTTTTAACGGGTCCACTCAGTATGTAAACCAATCTTCAGTAACAAAAACAACAAACTAGACCAATGAGTGAGTGAGTGAGTGAGTGAGTGAGTGAGTGGGCTGGTGGGTGGGTGGGTGAGTGAGTGAGTGAGTGAGTGGTTGGGTGGGTGGGTGAGTGAGTGAGTGAGTGAGTGAGTGAGTGGGTGGGTTGGTTTTGAGTGGGTGAGTGAGTGGGTGAGTGAGTGAGTGAGTGAAAATAGGTTTCATTTCAATTTCATTTCGGAAGCGTGTGGCCAATATTTGAACACGAGCAATTCTTTGATTTTCAAAGGACATGTAGAATAAGATTATAGAATCATGTGTTAAAATAATGATTATTTTTGCTTATAGTTAGATTGTATCTTGAATTTGAAATTTGTCTTTTTGCACTCATTTTAGCCATTATGATACTTGAACATACCAATCGTTCAAAGATTCTCGTAGCTTTAACATTTCAATTGGCAAATATGAACCTGTATCCAACTTCGTCCTTTAGGCTCTGCAGTGTTTGCCAGGACTTTGCATATAAATCTCATCCTCATGTCTCTTCATTTCAAATATACTTACAGGTATTAATAGAAGCTCATTGATGTTCGTAATCATGTGTTTCTTTTGTGTAAGATATAACGTAACATTGTTATAAACATGCATAATATTCAGACCTTCACAGAAACAAATTTTCATAGACAAGATGATACGGTATTTTGATAGTTGGTTGGTTTGTTGTTTAGCGCCGCACTCAGCAATACTCCAGCTATATGACAGAGCCGAATCAAATGATTTTCTGTCTAGGATAAAAGCCTCAGAGTGTTGAATCTTTTATGACCTATTCTAATGCTTATGTCAGTATACAAATATTAAATACTGAAGTATTGTTCCTAAACTTTCAATCGTCCATTATGGTGCTAGATGTATGATTGTGAGTTCTAACTTACACAGCGGCTTAGTTTCGGTGAAATATGTGCGTGTCACAAAGGTACCTAGTGACCGCTGTCACAGTGAGTGAGTGAATGAGTTGGGTTTAACGCCGCTTTTAACAGTATTCCAGTTATATCACGGCAACTCTGCATAGCGAATCGTGGCGCCTCCGCTGTCACAACTAGAACAGGGTCAGTTGTGTTACATCAAAGGTTATGATGGTCAGGCAAATTGTACAGTTTCTTACACGAGTAGCTATATTCGTTAACGAATAACGATACTTTTCCTTCCAGACTGCTCTCACTACGGTACAACGTTCACCAGGTATGTGGGGTATATCTTACGTGAGCATAACGATATTAAGGTGGAATCCATCCCGGAGAAAGACTGCCAAGCGGCTTGCATCAGTGAGACAAGCATACTGTGTAAGACCGTTGACTACAATCCAACATCAAACAATTGCTTCCTGAGTTCAACAGGATGGAGTGACGCCCCGGCCACATCAAGGGCTGCTGACGCGAAATATAACATGCACATCCGACATTGTGATGTTTGAATACATTTAAAATGGAAATCAGGACGTAAGTGGTTATTGTCAAACAATGAATATAAAAGCCGCCGTTATTATATGTCGGTTGGGCGTGTTACATTTCAAGCTTCAAACATCTTCGTCCATAAACTGTTGCTTTGTGTTGTTGTAATATGGTATAACTTATTTTGTGATGTACAAAATAAAATGTCAACGCAAGGGAATAAGCAGTCTCGATTATTAAACGAAAGAGATTCCATTTGGCGTAAAAGGAAAGATGGTAAAAATAATCGTTAAGTGAATGGATAACAGAACATCCGTGATGACACCACATGTTCGCAAAAAGGGTAAGAATGTACGGTGGCCCATAAGGGACATGGAGTCTGTTTTTCAATATTTTGATGTTTCACTTACTTTTATAGTAACCTTTTGCAAATTAACAAAATTTGTCATACAAATATGTGATAAGTCATGTATAAAAACAACCGAAAACATGGAAAATGTACTTTCAAGTAGCTATTGAGACGCTAAAATGTGAAGCGAAAATGTCAAAAACTAAAATGGAAATGTCAAAAACTAAAATGAAAATGTCAAAAATAAAAGCGAAAATGTCAAAAACTAAAACGAAAATGTCAAAAAAAAAAGCGAAAATGTCAAAAACTAAAATGGAAATGTCAAAAACCAAAACGAAAATGTCAAAAACAAAAGCGAAAATGTCAAAAACTAAAATGAAAATGTCAAAAACAAAAGCGGAATATTATCACCGCGGTGGAAATAGTTTTCTGTATTTTCATTTTAATTTTTGACATTTTCGCTTTTGTTTTTGACATTTTCATTTTAGTTTTTGACATTTTCATTTTTGTTTTTTGACATTTTCATTATAGTTTTTGACATTTTCGATGTTTTTTTTGACATTTTCATTTTAGTTTTTGACATTTTCGTTTCACTTTTCAGCGATTCAATATCTTCTTTACACATGATTTATCACATATTTGTACGACAAATCGTGTTAATTTGCAAAAGGTAACGACAAAAGTAAGTGAAATATCAAAATATGGAAAAACAGACTCCATGTCCCTTATGGGCCACCGTAAGAATGGCCTGCTCTACCTGTAGCGCCCGCCACTAACACAATTTTGAAAAAAAAGTAAATGAAACATTTGTGTCACCGATCACTAGTTTACCGATGCCATCATCGTATTGTCAATAAAATATCTGATCTGTGTGCTTTCTTCAGTTAGTGATTATTCAGTATAGGTTAGATCACGACGAACAAGTGTCTAACTAACAATTTAACCGATTAGACACCATGGTGTGATCTAACCTACTTAAAGCATGACCAACATGCAAAGAGCTCTAGCACCTAAAATGTTTAAACAACATTGTTTTAATAAATATGTTTATAAATATATTAACACTGTGTGAGTCGGCCCCGTGTGATGCACGTGAAATATGTTTCCTGTTGATGTCTCATATAAAAAATAAACGACGAGTGGGAGTTGTTTATCGAACATTTTACCATGAATGTGGAAATTACTCTATTCTGATTGGTAAATCAGAGGTTGTCAAATCACAAAAACCTCTTCTGATTGAAACAGACGAATGTGGTGCGATTATTTACAGATCTGCGTCACATAGCTGGAATATTGCTCATAAACACACAAACAAACAAACACAACATAAAACGTACTGCATAAAGCACACATTTCACCTTTCATAATCGGATAAACTACTAGTTCTGATGTTAATTGCGTCCATGTCGCCGTGACAGAAGACCACATCGTTAGCCTTCGGTGCGGACTTTGTGGTTTTGAATCAAATTTTTCTATCATTATGGTTGGGTTCAATAACTGAAAACGAGTTCCGTCCGCGGTGTAGCTAATATCTGCGTTGATTTGACCAAAGTTAGAAACAAAAAAGCTATGGTTTAAGAAGTTGTATTGGATGCGCGGATAAAGACGATGCTTATGATTACATTATAAAAAAACCCTGTTACTATACAATGTTGTCCCTGAACATGTACTTACTCTTTTGTAATGAACATGGGATAAGCAAGAGTAATTCTATATTGTAATGTTATTGTATTATATTTGCTACAGTGTTGTGCTGGTTCACAGACAGCTCCTTGAATGTGTCTTTAGCAATGCCTGTCGTAAGAGGCGAATGCCGGTTTCGGGTGGTTTGTCTCAGTGACTTGTCATTGTATCCTAATTTCTTTGGTCGAAGCTCATGATACCAATCACTCGATATCTGGTCCTGACTCGTTTCTTTACAGACCTCCGTCATATAGCTGGAATATTGTTGGGTCCCAACACAAACAAGTAAGGATAATATATATGGATCAAAAACTGCTTTATCACACTTAGGAGACGTTTCGGTGTATGTTCTAATAGTGAGTGAGTATGGTCTTACGCCGCTTTAACAATATTCCAGCAATATCACGGTAGGGACACCAGAAATGGGCTTCACACATTGTACCCATGTGGATAATCGAACCCGGGTCCTGTGTGACGAGCGAACGCTTTAACCACAAGGCTATCCCACCGCCCCTTTACGTTCTAATAACGTTATCAAACAAGTGGTGACGGTTTTAGAACGGTACCTACACCGAAACGTCTCACCCAATTGTAATCAAGAAGTTGTTCATCAATATATGCTGTCCTTATTTAGTACTCCAACTACAAAATGCATCTTAAACAAGTTAAACAAACAAACGAAAATAACTCAGCGGTCCCATTTGGGACCATCAAATCATCATTACAACTACTGAAGAAAACAATCAACGACATAATACGGATTCGTAATTAGTACTGTGATATTGATGACTCATAGATTCGTTAGTGTCTGAAAATCGATTTTCATTGCTAATTCCATTCCTGGTTCATAGTTGCTGAAGAAATAAGGCAGAATAGCTCAGGTGATGTGATTGTATTCGGGAATAATTCCATATAGATGCTAACTCGGATGGTTGGTAGCTATGTGACGAGACGAACGACGTTCCCCATTGAAAATGATCCACATTTTCGCTTGTAGTATAGAGGAAACCACATCTCCCAATGTGAACAGCGTCTGTATACGATGCAGATATGGCTGTAATAAAGATATCTTCTATACGTAACAAGGGAATCCGGGGTATGACGGCCAAGAGGTCAAGGACAAGGTCACCGGATATTACGTAGGAAGGACCAAACATGTAATTTGGGATGACATCACCGGAGTAGTAATCTTTTGGAAAATAGTTCTTTATTGTTTTCATCCTTTGTGGTTTTTGTCCTCTTCCGACATATCCCATGATAAATTTAGATTGGTAACTATGCATTAATAATCTATAATACAGGTTTGGCAGATTTAACACGACGTCATCATCAATTTTTAGGATAAACTTCACGCTTGGTACAAAGGAATGGGTCCACTTCAAAATACCTATACTCTTATGAACAAGATTTAGATATGTATCATCCGTATTGATTTGTGTAACATCAGCATACTTGTGTATTTCATTTTGGAATTGTATCCAGTGTGCAAAATTGCTTTGTTGTTTCCCAACAAAGAATACGAGGCATACATATCCTGGTGCATTGTCTTGTATGGCGGAGCCCCAAGTCTGCCGGATGATGTTGCGCGTCCTGAAATGCTCGTAGGTGGAGACTACAGCTACTAGTAGCCATATCTTCTTGTCCCCATTAGGAAATGCTTTGCACGTGTCACTGTTTACTGGAAACAGAATATCTTCAACGATGGAGGTGGGCTGATTAGCAGAAACATCTCCCATGATATTTTTCTGTAGTTCTTCAGTTGCACAACAGGTTGGAGAGCCAACGCGACACATAGCTTCACTGACATAGAAGAAGTACGAAACATAGCACACCATGCTAATGACAATGATGAGGAGCTGACAAACTCTCAAATATTTCACACCTGCCAGAACTCTGTATATTCTTTTGAACATGTTGTAATATAACTATATTCAAACAGATTGTGGCTGTTTAGATCTGCAATAGGAAAGGAACAGACATGTAAGCAAATGAAGTAGCAGGCATGTTGACAAAAGGGCCTAAGCACACACGCACACATCCACACAGACGCATGCATGTACGAACATACACCACGCACACATGTACTCAAATGAACGAGCAGACATATCGACAAAAGGGAGCGCACGCACACATGCACTCACGCACACGTCACAAACGCGCATACACACGTCCACAGCCATTCATAGATGCACGCATTTATGCACCCACGCACTCACCTCTACGAGTTACACATGGCACATGGCTAAAGTATTGTTTAGATTGCAAACAAACGACACAAATTTATCAAATTAATTATGATAATAAATCGTTAACCGACAACTGAATTTGTAGATGCTTTGATGTTGGCCTCTCACCTCTCAGTGCAAGTTTCTTTGCAACCTCTACCAGCGCACTGTTTGCGTGAAACTGGTATGTCGGTTATTGACACTGCAACCACGAAAGCGTCGCTCTTCCGTATATGGTCATATGACGGAAAAACGACTAAATATTCATTGAAATTGATTAATTGATTAGCGTCTAGAAAGTGTACGGAAAATCATCCAGGACGGGAAAACGATGTTTTTTGCTCCGCCTTGTACAACTGTAAACGGCCAATCAGATGGCGCTGGTCCCCCGACGCACGTGATGCCCAAGGCTTTAGGTTTCGTATTTCTGGCAAGCCTTGCTAAACCAAACCATGTTACCAAGCATGGGCGGATGCAGCTTTTTTGAAAAGGTGTGTGTGTGTGTGTGTGTGTGTGTGTGTGTGTGTGTGTGTGTGTGTGTGTGTGTGTGTGTGTGTGTGTGTGTGTGCGCGCACACAATTAAGATCTATTTATTGTCTTTGGTGGTAATTTATTCAGAAATTTTTTTTTCGAAATAAAAAGGGGGGGGGGGGGGGGGGGTGCGCTATCGGATAATGGCTTGTGTTTCAGTGGTTATAAAAGTAACTAACTTGGTAATGTGAAGTTTACACGATATACGGCTTTTCCATAGAACGAGGGGTGGGTCACATGACGTTTTTCACGTGACTATTCTTGAAATGACGTGAACACTGACTACTTCCACATTCCTGGGGAAAACCCTGGGAATTCCCTAGTACGAATTCATACAGAAGCGTTAGTTGTCATCATTTAGACCCTTTAATTTTGAACGTAGCGTCTCAGCATACTCTGGGATCAGTCATAGAGTTTGATTGCATGCCCGTTCAAGGATACCCTCGCTACAACCCATCCTAGAGAAAAAAACAACAAAAACCCAAACTATCGAAGTGACAATCTACAACAATCTAAGAATTTACCTTAGTATCTATTTGACACATCTTTACAATCACCTTTCAATGATCGGCCAATTGATCAGTGATGACAAAGGCTTGAAATCGCCACATGGTAATTAACAATTTCGGAAATATCTCCCGTCACGTGTATCGTGTCGGCCGTTTAGACGTCTTGTACTTGATGTGAATGTATTACTACGCTCTGTCATTGTGATTGACTTACTGAGGTAGTTCTTAACAGACCTCATCTAATGAGGATAATTTTTGGAATAAATTTCTGGTAAACAAACTAGGAATTGGGGGAACTATTTTATTCCGGAATGGCCTATTAAAGCTAACAGTAAGTCAAGGCACCATGCATGTATATGATCTGTTGTTATATGTGTTTAACAAATACGGTTTGGGGCGTTAATAACATATACTGACGCAAATATATTCAAATCAAATCAATTGGATAATTGAATATGCTTTATTTTACATATTACATAGCATCACTACACAGAATTTGGACAGTTGCAGTAACACACTACGGTTATCGCATTAAACACCACTTTGAACAGTATTTCATTTGTTCACGGTGTAACAGACTGATGTGGGATAAAAATCCGAAGTAGTTAAGGCCATCCAACGGGTGTTCGCGAAAAGGTGAGCGTATCCTGCCACACAGGTGGCATCTGTAACAAACACATGCAAGGACAAGTCAATTGTTCACCTGAACAAAGCACGGAAACACAAAATGATGCCCGTCCTCACCATTACCGAGCATGTAAATTATATTGTCCGTCAAAAACATGGACGAGTATAAACAATATGTTCCTACAGGAAATACATGTCGTACATTTGACAAAATGTATTGACTCAGAGAATTATTGTTAATCACAGCGTATAGACTCGGCATGCAGATGAACTCATCACTCATCCCATTATTGATAATCCTTTTTGAAGAGCTATGAAATCAGAAGCTGCTACGGCGCATTTGTACACTTTATCTTTTAAATGGCATGTTAGACTTCTATTTCATAACTGTTTTATTTGCACGGATCAGTATGGAATCTTGGAAGGGACATTGTCGCGTTGTCGTATTGTCGCATTGACGCCCTTACAAAAACAAGCAAAGCGTGTCAAAATAAACCAATGCTCGACAATTGGCTATTTGTCGCGTTGTCGCATCGTCGCTCTCTGAATAACCTTTTTCTATATTTTACAAACGGGCGACAATGCCGTAACGCGACATTTTCAATGTCAAAATATGTCTCGTTGTCGCATTGTCGCCCCATCACAAATGTGTATAAAAGGCGTTAAGTTCAGAACATGTTACAGTTTGGGAGCGGTAACCAAGTTATATCTGTCGTAGAAGTTCAACCTGATACATGTACATCTTGAATTGAAAACACAAGTCCGTCCGCGAGTCCATAACGTTTTATTGTGAACTCTTCTCTACAAGTGCTTAGAGTTCAAACCCAGATCCAAACACGTTGTACCTCACCATGTCACCTGGTTGATATAGAAAAAGAGTGACTGATAAGTTGAGTGATTTATTGAGAGAAGAAACGACGAAGCTCCGCCACGATTTCGAGTCCGAGTTGGCAGATTTGGACGAGAAAATAGTAATTGTTGAACAGACAAATTTCAGAGAAATAGACTCAGTTAAGCGCGATTTGAACGACATGACGACAAAAGTCGGTGATATGGAGAGACAGTTCGCTGCAGTTGTTGCGGACAAGAAGGACAATGATATTGCATGTAGTGCTGTTATTAGAAATCTTCCCTGCTCTAAGGACGAAACAAATGACCCACTAGAGACATGTCGTATGGTCAACAAACTCATCCGCGACGGGCTGAAACTACATGATGTCAGTGGAGTACGGAGGAAAAGGAGCGACGCCAAACCGGGTGTTGTTGTGTTTTCGTTGGAATCCGCTGAACAGAGGAGCAAGCTGTTAAAGCTGAAGGGACAGTTGAAGGATAGTAGAACTCTTTTAAAGGTTTATATTGATGCCACCTTGTCACACGAAGAACTCGTTGCCCTGGCCAACATTCTGACTCTGATTCAGGAGATCGGCAAAGACAAAACACTTCGATTCCAAGGGAAGAGATTAATCGCCGGACGAAAAGCCTAGGATCATGTGCGGCTAGGACTCTGGAAGGCGGGTGGATGGACGCAGAAGGATTCCAGTAGCCGTCAATTCAAGGATTGTGTAGTCAAACATTTCGACCGTGATGTATTCGAGGTATGCGAAACCTTTCTTCAAAAAGACGAAATTTTACTTTTAGATGGGTTTACGTGGCACGGTAACAACAGGAAAAATATTCATAGGAGAGCGAAACGGGGCTCCGGCGGAGTCGGCGCATTCTTTAAGAACTCCTTTCTTCAAACTTTTGACGTGAGTATTTAAGATAATGAACATGAAGACACTATATGGTTAAAACTTAATTCCCATGCGGATTCAGATTTTAGTCTAATTTTATGTGTTTGTTATTTGCCCCCGGAAAGCTCATCTCGAGCTAATGATGCTGAACACTTCTTTGAAACCCTGCTTGAGCAGTTGTACCTTTAACAAAATGAAGGACTGGTATGTTTATGCGGTGATTTCAACTCGAGAGTGGGCGACAAGTGTGATTTCATAGAAGGTGTTGATAATGTAGCTGATAGGGAGGTAATAGATCTTAAATACAACAGATATGGCGATTAATTCATTAACTTTTTAACCGAGTGTAATCTCTGTATACTGAAAGGACGCATAGGTAAACATGGTTATACATACATTAAAAACGGATCTTCCGTGGTTGATTATGTTGTCTCAACTCATGAACGTCTTAGCTTTTTCAGAGATTTCGCCGTCACGCGGTCATCGTCGTTAGTTACAGGAGGTAACGTGCCGGATACCTGACCACTCAATACTTGCATGTACCTGGAACGTGCCCGTACCTACCTCTGTGTCTGCAGATGTACACGTACGCGCAACAGCCAACTCCGTCCATGTCTTAGACTCACAAACGATACGACGCTGGTAAGATAACCAACTCGTTTTTATCCCAAGACGATATCATTGGTAAAGTAACAGCCGTCATTCATAAAATTGAGAGAGAATTGACTGTTTCAAAAAACGTTGACGTTGAGTTAGAAAGCGTGTGTTTAACACGACAGTCAGTAAGGAGAAACCAAAATGCTAAATCTTAATACAAACCTTACTGGTGTGATGAGCTCCGGGAGAAATGGGACGATCTGTGCACGGCAGAACGTATTTGGCTGCGGGATAGGTCCACGGTTAACGGTAGGAAACTAAAAGAGATTTACGTGACGAAACGGAAATTCTTTGATAGACTTTTGAAAAAACCTTAAACGCATCTACCAACTTCGTGAACAGCAGCGGCTGCTCGGTAGATTTAAAGGCGAAGATTCTCGATCATTTTGGAAGGCTATAGCTAGGTAAGATTGGCATGGGTAACGATAGGCATTCTAGCGTCCCCTGGGAGGTGTTAAAAGATAACAAGTTGTGTACTGACAAAAATGTTGTTCTTGATAAATGGCAATCCGATTACAGTTCTTTTTTTTGTTGAGGTGGACTTGCCACAATTTGACCAGCCCCACTTTGAAAATGTCATCGACGATGTAAACAACCGTAACGCGAGAGACAATCCCATTTATGACACTACAGAACTAGAATCACCGATAACATGTCAAGAGATTGAAGCCGCAGTCGCACGTGCTAAACGTGGCAAGTTTTAATAACAACGCCTGTCCAGCTACTTGGCGATCCAGCATTACAAATCCGATTGAGAAACCAAATATGGATCACCGTGACCCACTTGGATATAGGGGAATCTTATTGCTATCAGTACCAGTTAAGATATACGCCGATATTCTGAACTGTTGACTTAGTCAATGGTTAGAAAAAAATGATGTATTAGCTGATGAACAAAACGGTTTTCGAAAAAGACGCGGACCTCAGGAGCACATATTTAGTCTTTACTCAATTATCAATAACAGGAAGCTTTCCAAACAATCGACGTATGTGTGTTTCATTGACATGAAAAAGGCATTTGACAAAGTCAATCGGGACTGTTTCTGGTATAAACTTATACAATTGGGGATCCAGGGAAAGTTCCTTGAGGCAGTCCAGACAATGTATGATGGGACTTGGTCACGTGTTCGTATCAATGGCTACCTAACGGACCCGTGTCCTGTTTCGGCTTGCATGAGGCAGGGCTGTAGTTTATCGCCGACACTTTTTTCCGTGTACATGTATATCAATGACTTTGCGAGCGAAATCAATAGTCTAGACGCAGGTATTCATAATTGATGAGCAGATGTTGAGTTGCTCCTCTACGCGGACGACATTACACTTATTGCCCCTGATACTAACGCCCTACAACGTATGTTAGCCTGTGTGACAAACTGGAGCTCAAGGGCGGCGACTCCTCGTGAATACGAAAAAAAACTAAAATTGTCCATTTATGTCCAGTATCAGTCATTAGATCAGATTTCGCCTTCGCCATTAACGGTGACGTTATCGACTATTGTAATGCTTACAAGTATCTTGGATATGGCTGCATGAAAATCTCGATCTTAACTTTACAGCGAGAGAAATAGCCAAGTCCGCTAATAGAGCACTCAGTGTTTTAATCTGCAAATTTAAGGCCGTCGGTGGAATGGCATATGATGTTTTTAACACTCTTTACAACAACGTAAGTCAACCAATCCTCACTTACGGTGCAGCAATATGGTGAAGTAGGGAGTTTTCTTGTGTTAACGCAGTGCAAAATAAAGCTTGTCGTTTCTTTCTCGCCGTTGGCCGGAAAACGCTAAATCCAGCCGTCTGGGGTGAAATGGGTTGGACTTCACCATCCACCACACGTAAAATCGAAACGGTTAGGTTTGGGCGTACGCTTCAATCTATAGGTGACAATATATTATTTGCCGCCATTCGCAGATGGTCACGTAACTTCAGCAAATCTTTAAGTAACAGAATTCTCGGTATGCTCACAGGATTTCATTTTCATTTTTCCATGGAAATAATATTAGTGATTTTGAATTTTTGAATTTTTTATTGGCTTATTGCCGTAGATCATCGTGATTGGTTAGCTGGATTGTGGGACGATAGAAATAACATAAACGGCAACAAACTGAGAACGTACCGCCTATTCAAAGACGTACTCAGCGCGGAAACATACGTTGCTAAAATTTTGAATAGATCACAGCGTTCTGTGTTAAGTAAATAACGATGTGGAACCTTACCTTTAGAAGTAGAGACCGGACGGTACTCGAGTCCCGTTACGCCCCTTGCGAACCGTTTTTGCAAATTATGTAACAATCGTGCAGTGGAGGATGAGGTTCACTTTCTCGTAGACTGCCCCTTCTACTCCGATTTGCGTCATAATCATCTTAACACAATATATACGACTGACCCGACGTTTCTGGGAAAAACTTCATTACAAAAGGTTATTCTCCCGCTGAATTATGACAATAACATCACATCCCTAGCTGCAATGGTGTCGCAAATGTTCGATCGACGAAGGTCGACACTTGCTTAAATATAATAATGAACATTACTAACTTATTTATGCACAATTTCACACCCTTTTCAGCATACATGATAGATAATTGCCAGTGTTACCTTTATATATTTTAAACCAATATCTTAAACTATATTTGAACAGACATTCATTGAATTGTAGTGTCTCATAGGCCAAATCCGGCCAGACACTTTAATAAAATATATTCTTCTTCCTTATCAACATTCCACATTCCTCTAGTGCAGTGATCGTCCGGAAGATCTTTCTCTTGACCGTATAAGACAACTGACGAGTGCACGCCTGACCTGTGACCTCGTTACATCCCCCATGAGGTGTTTGCCGGGATTGACTAAAAGTCGGGCCGGGCCGGACCAGTGGGTAATACTAAAAATGGATTGCAGAATACTAAAACGAAACGTACATGTCTGGGGAGATCTCAAATGTCAACAAACACATAGTTTGTCTCATTTAATTGAGTTTGAATGAAAATGCATAAATTAATAATTATGACTACATACTGTGAGTCCTCGTAGAAAAGTCAGTGTCTTGACTGTGTGTTTTCTTTGATGAGAAGGTTCCTCACCAACCTTAGCGTGTATGGGTGTGATGTCCAGGGCAGGAAATGACAGTGTTTAGACTACTCTTCTTTCATTAATTAACGTGTTAGGCATCCCTAATTAACCTTTACTAATTCATGTTAAACCAACACAGGATGTGTTTACATCTATAGACTAGTATTATATCTACCCATATATGACTTTATAATGTCACAGAACTCCGCATTTAAAAAAGTCAAGCACTTTTACTGAATTTTCTCAAGACAATCTGTCACATGTGTTTTCCCCGAGTCGGCGCGGGCTGTCAAAATCAACTTAAGTCTCATATATGTATCATGCCATGGATTCACATCTATAGATTAGTATTATATCTACCTATATACCACTTCATAGTGTCTCAGTTATTTAAAGAAGACAAGGTGCTGAAAATGAAGCCCTTCTCATTCCACATTCTCAACATCCTCAACATAGTCCATCAGAAATATTTGGCTTGTGTTGGGTTCGACTTGGCCCGGACTGTCAAAATCAACTTTAAAAACACAGATGTATCATCAAATGTGTTTACATCTATAGACGAGTATAATATCTACCCATATACCACTTAATAGTGTCTCAGATCACGGTATTTAAAGAAAACAAGGTGCTCAAAGTGAAGCCCTTTTCCCTCTACATTCTCAACATAGTCTTTACCAGAAGTGTTTGGCTTGTGTTGGGTCCGACTTGGCCCGGACAGTCAAAATCAACTTTAAACACATAAGTGTATCATCAAATGTGTTTACATCTATAGACTAGTATTATATCTACATAAATACTACTTTATAATGTCACAGCACATCGCATTGAAAGATCCGTTAAAGTCAAACCTTTTTACTGTATCTTTGTCAGATGTGTTGGGTCCGACTTGGCCCGGGTCACAATCAACCTATGTACCTACCTACCTATATAACACTTTATAGTGTCTCAGATCGCGGTATTTAAAGAAAACAAGGTGCTCAAAGTGAAGCCCTTTTCCTTTTATATTCTCAACATAGTCTCCATTAAAAGTGTTCGGTCCGACTTAGCCCGGGCTGTCAAAATCACCTTAAACATCACAGATGTAACATAAAAAAGTGTTTTTATCCATAAATAAGTATTATATCTACCTAAATACCACTTTTTAATGTCAAGGTACATCGCATTAAAAAAAACCTGATCCGTTAAAGTCAAACACTTCTACTGTATTTTCTAAAGAAAATCTTTGTCAGAAGTGTTCGTTCCGACTTGGCCCGGGCTGTCAAAATCAACTAAACCTCACAGATGTAACATCAAATGGTTTCACATCTATCAACTAGTATAATATCTACCTATATACCACTTTCTAATGTCTCAGGTCGCGGTATCTAAAGGAAACAAGGCGCTCAAAGTGAAGCCCTTTTCCCTCTCCATTCTCAACATAGTCTCTATTAAAAGTGTTTGGCTTGTGTTGGGTCCGATTTGGCCCGGGCTGTCAAAATCAACTTTAAACACACAAAGGTGTATCATCAAATGTGTGTACATCTGTAGATTAGTATTATGTCTACTTATATACCACTTTCTAATGTCTCAGGTCGCGGTATCTGTCTCAGGTCGCGGTATTTAAAGGAATCAAGGTGCTCAAAGTGAAGCCCCTTCCCTCTCAACATAGTCTCTATTAAAAGTGTTTGGCTTGTGTTGGGTCCGACCTGGCCTGGGCTGTCAAAATCAACTTTAAACACACATAGGTGTATCATCAAATGTGTGTACATCTGTAGATTAGTATTATGTCTACCTATATACCACTTTCTAATGTCTCAGGTCGCGGTTTTTAAAGGAAACAAGGTGCTCAAAGTGAAGCCCTTTTCCCTCTCCATTCTCAACATAGTCTCTATAAAAAGTGTTTGGCTTGTGTTGGGTCCGACTTGGCCCGGGCTGTCAAAATCAACTTTAAACACACAGATGTAACATCAAACGGTTTCACAACTATCAACTAGTATAATATCTACCTATATATCACTTTGTAGTGTCTCAGATCGCGGTATTTAAAGAAAACAAGGAGTTGAAAGTGAAGCATCTGTGTGTAATCGGTTAAATTGTACGGTATACATTGCAGACAGACAGACAATAACTTATTAGTGTCTCACTTCTGTACGTATATAAACAGCTTTGTACAAATAAACATTGATAGAATGTACAGAACCATTCAATAGAATTATGAGAGATTATTAACAGAATATCCCACTGATAAGTATATGATAAATTGTTGAATTAACATTAGATAAGGTTGTGAATTAATTGTGTTTTTTCAATACACCTTAGACTGGTAAGTCGTCTGCTAGCCCAGCTAAAGTTTGATGATAACCAGCCTGCTCATATTTTACCCTGTTTCCAATTGTTGGAAAGTGTGTCGTCTGCTACCCCAGCTGGAGCAATCTGGTAACAATTAATCACAAGCTGTCGATATACAATACATTATAATACATCAAGATGACAGTTTCCATGTAACGATTAAGAATTTCTAAGCAACTTAAATATATGTATCTTTAATTTGCTTAGAAATACTTAATCTTTACACGAAAACTGCCATCTTGATGTATTATTCTGTTTTGTATATTGACAGCTGGTGACATGCAGAGCTGTGATTGCTGTCAAGGGCGGTCCCACGAGATTCTTAGTTCAGCGCATCCTTGTGGCCTTATTTGACATGACAATGAACAGTTTTTAATGTCTTTGTACAACGACAACATGTGACTATCGGACTCCAAAATTTCATATTTGTATCTATGATATTAAATTAAATATATCGACTTTGTTAGGTACAATAAATTAACTACAAATCTACCTGTGCGTCTCTTTTTTCAAAGAGCGTATATCTCTTTTCGCTAAAGTTGACAGGTCTATATTTTGTAAGAATAAGCTATTGCGCATTGAGCGATTATCTCCTTTAGCTCTATGTGTAGTTTAGAGCTTTATCACCGTGACCTTGCAATGCTGTCCATCGTATCTTATTCAAGTTGTATCACTGAGAGTGAGTGATTATGTCCCTTACACGAATAGCACTACAAGGTGCACACTACCGTTTGTTACTCAGGCAGACAGCGAGAATGGTTCCAAGGAGGAATTCAGGTCAAGCATGTAACGCGCACTCAGTCTTTCTCCCTTCACACTGCTATTGCAACTTATTGTTCAACACGATTAAATACCAGGCTTCTATGAAGCATGTCTTTGTTCAATAAACAACACATGTAAAACAACGGGTTTGATATCAAATATTTGTAATAAGCTGTCTTCACAATCACATGTATGGTGCTTGCTGTGCAGATTTGAGTAGCACAGTTTCAAGTAGTTCACTGTATGTAAAATATGATTCATACCGTTTCATACGGCGGTTTACGGTTCTGCATGGTTTATTGTATTGACAGCTGTTTTAACTTCCTGCAGAGATTATACACCCGTATAAGTTCTTTGCTTCTGGATACATTGGAAATCAACATGTTGGCCCTTAGTTTGCCATTATTGTCGGGCGCACGGATGACCCAGTCGTCTAAGGTGCCGCGATTCGCTATGCAGAGTTGCGTCCCTTTGGCAAGCCAGATTGTTGGTTCCAATCCCGGTTCGCCCCGATTATGTTTCTAGGTTTGTCAGCACCATACCCGTGCTCATGGGTTTCACCGAAGTGGTAAACGTCTGAGACCTGCATCACTTCGGGCTTTCCTCCCACATTAAGCTGACACGCCATGATATAACTTGAATACTGTTAAAAGCGGCATTAAACCAAACTCACTCACTCACTCACTTACTTATTTTCCTGAAACATAATTCTTCTAAACATACTTCAAATTTAAACCGGAAGTAATCACAACACAAACCCAGTTAACCAAACGGAACCGTACACAAGAGTAGTGAGTGAGTGATATGGGTTTAACGCCGCTTTGAATAGTATAATTCCAGTTACATGTATATCACGGCGTGTCAGCTTGATGTGGGAGGAAAGCCCAAATCGAAGTGATGCAGGTCTTCGACGTTCACCACTTTGGTGAAACCCATGAGCACGGGTATTGTGCTGATAACATAATCGGGGCGAACCGGGAGCCAAACACTTCTGATACAGTCTATGTTCAGAATGTAGAGGGAAAAGGGCTTCACTTTGAGCACTTTACTCTCTTTAAATACCGCGATCTGTGACATAATAAAGTAGTACAAAGGTAGACATAATATTAATCTATAGATGTAAACACATTTGAAGATACATTTGTGCGTTTAAAGTTGATTTGACAGTCCGGACCAAGTTGGACCCAACACAAGCCAAACACTTTTGATGGAGACTATGTTGAGAATGGAGAGGGAAAAGGGCTTCACTTTGAGCACCTTGTTTCCATTAAATACCGCGATATGAGACATAAGAAAGTGGTATATAGGTAGACATAATGCTAATCTACAGATGTAAACAAATTTAATGATACATCTGTGTTTTTAAAGTTGATTTTGACAGCCCGGGCTAAGTCGGAACGAACTCTTCTGACAAAGATTTTCTTAAGAAAATACAGTAAAAGTGTTTGACTTTAACGGAACAGTTTTCTTTCAATGCGATGTAATGTGACATTATCAATTTGGTGCTGCAAATTTGAGGTCCACTTGTTATTAGCATTGTCCTTGTGACACTCCATGGTGGGTGGGGAGCTCGGGTGACGAAACAATAACAATTAAACATGGATTACGAAACCCCCTAAAAAAACCCAAAACGTCCACTTGAAGTTGATGATGAACAACGACCGTCCAAATCGATTGATTACTGGCCACGTTTCATTGTGATTGAGACTTTAGATAAAACACCTATAAAGTTGAACCCTTTCGCAGTATCTAAAGGTATACATGGTATTGCAGGTGACATCAAAAACATTAAACGCTTGCGTTCAGGTGCATTGTTAATTGAATGTAGTAAAAGGCAGCAAGCAACAAACCTCATGTCAACTGAGTCTTTTATAGGCGTCCCGGTTTCTCTCTCTGCCAACCGCACACTCAGTACCAGTAAAGGAATTGTGAGAGACAGACATAGATTGTTTGCAGACATGGATGAAAATGATATCGTCTCAGAAATGAAAGACCAAGGTGTTATTTTCGTCAAACGCTTCACAGCCCGTAAAAACAATGTGACCTTTCCGACCAATACATACCTGTTCTCTTTTTCATCTCCCACTGCTCCAAAATCATTAAAGACAGGATATTGCAACATCAATGTTGACGTCTACATTCCCAATCCTCTGAGATGTTTTAAATGCCAAAAGTATGGTCATGGTGTCAATACTTGCACATTGTCTGTTACATGTGCTCACTGTGGTGAGAAGACACATGTAACAGAAGATTGTGACAGTAACCATAAAAAGTGTGCCAACTATGCCGGAAGCCATTCGTCTTTCTCAAAGGATTGTCCAGTATGGAAATATCAGATGGAAGTAAACAAAATTAAATTCACCAGAAACATCAGTTTTACTGATGCTAAAAAACTTATCCAAAATCCTGAACTAAAAGAAACGTATGCATCTGTTACCAGATCACCATCCGAAACCACCACAAAACGTCCTACTTTACCAGTCAACACTCAATCCATAAATTGCCAAACTGATATTACATGGGTGAACACTGATACTCCAAAGTTGTTTTCACCTGAACAATCAACACAAACGCATGAGACACTTCCCATCACGTCTCAAATTCAATCATCCTGTGATCAGGACTCATCTCTCACACAGGTACAATCATCATCTCAGTCGGGTTCAAAACATCAATCGGAAACAAATGTCAAACAAGTTGTCAAAAGCAAAATCAAACCACGGTCAGAATCTTCAAAGAAATATCAAAGTGGCACAGCCTCAAAGGGGTCAGAATATGAAATCAAAATATTCAATAAATTTGGATCACTTGAAGACATGGATGTGTCAGAACACACCCATCCAAGGGCACATAGCTTGTCGCCCTCTAAAACAGTGCGGGGTAGATCCCCAATTAATCCCCCCAAAAGATAGTATATTCAAATAATATTGTGCAGTGGAACTGTAGAGGATTGAGGACTAATTTTAATGAATTGCAGCTATTAGTCCAGGATTTGAAACCTTCAGAATTCTGTTTGCAAGAAACTTTTTTTAAAACATTTTTTCTCCTCCGGGCGATAGAGCCAGTGGAGGTTCGTCAATCATTGTGAGACATGATGTTATCCATAGCCCTGTTACACTTAAAACAAATCTCCAAGCCATTGCAGTTCGACTTACTTTGAACGTTGCTTTTACTCTCTGCTCATTGTTTATTCCGCCTTCATCAGCTCTCCAGCAGACTGATCTTCAAGCGCTATATGATGAACTCCCTAAACCCTGCGTAATCATGGGTGATCAGAATGGCCACAACCCACTCTGGTGTGGTACGCACACTAACAATAAAGGTAAAATAATTGAAGAGTTCCTCACTAATAATGACCTGTGCATATTTAATGATGACTCCAACACTTACCTACATCCTGCAACTGGCACCTACTCTTCTCTGTCAGTACACACTGATCTTTGTGGAAGTGACCATTTCCCAACTATTATTAAAGCAATCAATCCATCTGATAATCCACCTTCAACTAGATGGAATTTTACAAAGTCTAACTGGACTTTATTTAAAACATTATCCACACGTAAGCTCATTCCTGAGTGTTTCAGTGATATTGCTGATCCTATTCAGTTTTTTTCTGACGTTTTAAAAGAAATTGCTGATGAATGTATACCAAAGTCCTCTACAAATCCACATGAACGAAAACCATGGTTTAACACCGATTGTAAACAAGCTAGGAAAGCTCGAAAAAAGGCAGAGAAATATTTCCGCCATCACCCAACTGTCCACAATCTAAATAAATTTAAAATTTTAAATGCAAAAGCTCGTCGTACTTTCAAACAATATTAACGCCAATCTTGGCGCAATTATGTAACTTAAATAAATTCCCGAACACCGATGTCTAAAGTTCGGAATATGATTCAAAGGATTAAAGGTAAAGGTTCCAAATCTAATGTTCACCATCTTAAAGAGGGTGACACATTACTAACTGATAAATCTGACATAGCAAATAAATTAAGAGAAACTTTAGCTAAACATTCTTCATCATCTAATTATGTACCAAAATTTCAGAAATTTAAAGACCAACAAGAAAGAAAGAAAATTAATTTTAACTCTGATAATGGTGAAGATTATAATGAAGTTTTCTCCATTCATGAGCTAAATACTGCCTTAGGGAAAGCTCATGATACTGCTACTGGTGCTGATAATATCCACTATCAGTTACTTAAACATTTACCTAAATCCTGTTTAGAAACACTATTAAATATATTCGATAATATCCGGACAACTGGTAATTTCCCTTCGTCATGGCGGAATGCTATTATCATTCCAATTCCAAAACCTGGACGGGATCACACTGATCCTTCAAATTATAGACCAATATCGCTTACTAGCTGTGTTTGTAAGACCATGGAAAGAATGGTCAATAATAGATTAATATGGTACTTAGAAACAAAGAATCTAATAACAAATATTCAATGTGGTTTCAGGAAAAATAGAAGTACTATTGACCATTTAGTTAGATTAGAATCATTTGTTAAAAATGCTATTATCAATAAACAACACACTGTATCTATATTTTTCGATCTAGAAAAAGCATACGATACGACCTGGAAACATGGAATTTTAAGAGATCTTCATGAGATGGGGTTGAGAGGCCGTTTGCCTTCTTTTATATCTCCGTTTTTAACTAGACTTATTAAAGGTTGTTTCTAACTCCAAGTGGGGAGGAGATCAAACGACCCTCCTTCACTTATATAGATCACTTGTCCGTTCTAAGCTCGATTATGGCTCCATCATCTATGGTGCAGCCTGTAAAAGCAATCTTAAACTTTTAGATACAATCCATCATCAAGGTCTAAGACTCTGTCTTGGATCTTTCCGAAACCTCCCCTATTGACAGTTTGTACATTGAGGCCGATGAGCCATCTCTTAAACAGCGCCGTAATAAACTTTCGTTACAGTATATCACAAAGTTATCTAAACTAAAGAAATCTGACACTAACCAACTACAATATCAACAAGAATATAATCAGTTAAGAAGTGAATACAACACTCACAAATCAATATTTACAGAAGGGTCCAAGGATGGAGGTGCTGTTGCCAGCGCAACCATCATTGGATCAAGAACTATATCAAACAGATTACCAGATGACTCTTCAATTTTTACAGCAGAATCAAAGGCCATATTAACTGCTCTAAACTATATAAATAGCCAGTCCAAACATAAGGAAATTATCATTTTTTTCAGACTCATTGTCCTGTCGTCAAGCAGTAAAAAATATGTCGTGTCAGCATCCAATTTTACTTGAAATAATTGAATCTTGCAACTGGCCAATACGACATCGTCTTTTGTTGGTTGCCCAGCCATGTTGGGATCGTTGGTAACACTTTGGCTGATGCTGCTGCTAAGGCAGCACTCAACAAATCTGTGACATCACTTCTTCTACCTTACAGTGATTATAATCCTGTCATTAGATGTTACATCAGAGATCTAATGCAGAAGAAGTGGGACACCCAAGTGGGTATAAATAAATTACATGCAATAAAAGCAAATATCGGTTATACCTACCTTGGTTGTCAGTCCAGATTTGAAGAGGTCGTATTAAGACGATGTCGTGTTGGCCATTCTCGATATACTCATGAACATTTACTTAAAGGTGAGGATCCTCCATTCTGTATCCCTTGTTATGAAAGAATCACGGTCAAGCATGTCCTGCTTGACCGTATTGATTTTTCCATCACATGGGATCAATATTTCAAAGTTTTAGCTATGAAGGACCTTTTTACTCAGGTAAGTTCTCATTTTATTCTTGTTTTTTTTTAAAGAAATCGAATTGTTTCATAAAGTTTGAGTTTCATGTTTTGTAAATAAAAAAACCCAACTTTTACAATTGGTAAAATAAATCAGAAACTGAGATTGTTAGTGGCTATATCCTCGAAGGGGGTTGAAGTAGTGTACAATTATTTTCCCCCTGAGAGGGTATGTAAGACCACATCTTTCAAAGTATATTTATTTATACCACGGTTTTAATCGTAGCATATGTGTTATTTTAATGTTTGCTAAATTTGTCAATATTCGCCAACAGCTGAAGGGATGATGTGAATCCGGCTGGGGTCCATGCAGGTAGCAAAAGTACTGTAAGTCCCCATGGACCCTAGCATGGTGATCTCTCTTCAGTGGCTGGCGATCTATAGCTGATTTTTATCTTGTATTGTTTCGTATTTTATGGCTAACTACTAGTTTTAGATATAATCTGTGATAAATCTAGTTATTTTACTGTCCTTCGTTGACAGGTTTTTATTTCGTATACATATGTGTGTTATTAATGAACTTCTCGTCACGATATGGCTGAAATACTGCCGATGTGACGTTAAATCTTAACTCACTCAATCACTCACTCACTCATCCTCATGTTTCTTCATTTCAAATATACTTACACGTGTTAATGGAACCTCAGTGATGTTCGTAATAATGTGTTTCTTTTGTGTAAGCTATAACGTAACATTGTTATATACATGCTCAACATCGCATAATATTCAGACCTTCACAGAAACAAATTCTCATAGACAAGATGATACGGTATTTTGATAGTTGGTTGGTTTGTTGTTTAGCGCTGCACTCAGCAATATTCCAGCTATATGACAGAGCCGAATCAAATGAATTTCTGTCCAGGATAAAATCCTCAGAGTGTTGAATCGTTTATGACCTATTCTAATGCTTATGTCAGTAATCAAATATTAAATAATGAAGTATTGATCCAAAACTTTCAATCGTCCATTATGGTGTTAGATGTATGATTGTGAGTTCTAAATTACACAACGGTTTAGTTTTGGTGAAATATGTGCGTGTCACAAAGGTACCTAGTGATCGCTGTCACAACTCGAAAAGTGTCAGTTGTGTTACATCAAACTTGATGGTCAGGCAACTTGTACAGTTTCTTACAAGACGGCTACGGGCCAAACAGACATGAGTAGCTATATTCGTTAACTAATAACGATACTTTTCCTTCCAGACTGCTCTCACTAAGGTTCACCAGGTATGTGGGGGTATATCATACGTCAGCATAACGATATTAACTGGGCACTAATCTAAAATAATCGAGACTGCCTATTCCCTGGCGTTGACATTTTATTTTGTACATCACAAAATAAGTAATACTATATTACAACAACACAAAGCAACATGTTAAGGACGAAGAAGTTTTTAAGCTTGAGATGTAACACGCCCAACCTATAATACAGATGGAAATGTTTTCAGTCATTTTGTAAAATAACTGAATATTTAGGCGTTTAATCAATATGAAAATGTTTCACTTTTTGACAGTTAAGAAATATACACACTATAAAAAAAGAATGCTCAGGTGAATATTTACTTTGTGTTGCAAGTCAAAATAGTGTAAACGAAAATCGCAAAATTACCAAGCAAGTGACTTATCAAAACTTCGTCACCATTACCGATGCTACCCACAAAGATACCTACCTTTCCTTATTATCTCGAAAACTGTATTTCATTTTGTTAATCAATGTGACCAAGGCCCTTATTACTACCCATAAAAGTGACTAATGCGATTACGAATGGCGCAGCAGAGGTCGCGAACTAGTCTAGATTTCTGCTATACATCCGGGTACTCACTGGGGAAAAACAATAACAAAGGCAACAACCAGTACCGGGGAATTGCGTTAGATCAGAGCCCCTTTAAGGTGGCATCCATCCTGGAGAAAGACTGCCAAGCGGCTTGCATCATTGAGACAAGCATACTGTGTAAGACCGTAGACTACAATCCAACATCAAACAATTGCAGGATGGAATGACGCCCCGGCCACATCAAGGGCTGCTGACGCGAGATATAACATTCACATCCGACATTGTCATGTTTGAATACATTTCACCAGGACGTAAGTGTTTATTGTCAATGAGTATAAAAGCCGCCGTTATTATATGTTAGTTGGGCGTGTTACATCTCAAGCTTAAAAACATCTTCGTGCTTAAACTGTTGCTTTGTGTTGTTGTAATATGGTATTACTTATTTTGTGATGTACAAAATAAAATGTCAACGCCAGGAAATATGCAGTCTCGATTATTAAACGAAAGATTTCCATTTGGCGTAAAGGCAAGATGGTAAAAATAATCGTTAAGTGAATGGATAACAGAACATCCGTGATGACACCAGCTGCTCGAAAAAAGGGCACGAATGGCCTGCTCTACCTGTAGCGCCCGCCACTAACACAATTTTGAAAAAAAGTCAATGAAACATTTGTGTCACCGATCACTAGTTTACCGATGCCATCATCGTATTGTCAATAACATATCTGACCTGTGTGCTTTCTTCAGTTAGTGATTATTCAGTATAGGTTAGATCACGACGAACATGTGTCTAACTGACAATTTAACCGATTAGACACCATAGTGTGATCTAACCTACTTAAAGCATGACCAACATGCAAAGAGCCCTAGCACCTAAAATGTTTAAACAACATTGTTTTGATAAATGTGTTTATAAATATATTTAAGAACTCTATGTTAAACTGTGAGAACACTGTGTGAGTCGGCCCCGTGTGATGCACGTGAAATATGTTTCCTGAGCCTTTCGCACGTGCACCTAGCTCTTTGGCGACTTGGGTTATGATATGCATGTCACGGGGAAAGTAATACTATACATTTCATATAGGACCAACTCGAGCACATTTATCAATCGCCTATTGTGAGCAAATGGAAGATAGCTTCGCCATAAATCACAAAGAACAACGAATCACGAGGCGTAGCTAATTTCACGATAAAAACATTGTTCTGTCATGACGTCATTTCTGGAGATTCAAACATATGCAACTTGATGGCGTCGTAAATGGGACGACGTTATATTTTAAGGGTGTGTGTCTGGTGATGTGTTCCCCATAGATGCAGCTGGGCAACGAATAATGAAAGCAATGGCCGCACGATCCTTTGACGTCAGATGTTGAGAATATCCGGGAAATACCAAACTAAATCCCCCTGTTCACAAAATGTATAGCTCCGACATTGCCCGGGTGAGATGGTGTTCAGGGATTCATCGTAATTTATATACGGGTAAATATTGATAAAGCTTGTATATTTTATAAACACATCCTTAAAGAGGTTGTACAAAATGTTGATGTCTCATATAAAAAATATACGACGAGTGGGGGTTGTTTATCGAACATTTTACCATGAATGTGGAAATTACTCTATTCTGATTGGTAAATCAGAGGTTGTCAAATCACAAAAACCTCTTCTGATTGAAACAGCCGAATGTTGTGCGATTATTTACAGACCACCGTCACATAGCTGGAATATTGCTCAGTGCGGCGTTGAAATAAATAAACAAACGAACAAACATTCACAACATAAAAGTACTGCATAAAGCACACCTTTCACCTTTCATAAGCTATGGTTTAAGAAGTTGTGTTGGATGCGCGGATAAAGACGATGCTTATGATTACACTATAAAAAGCCTGCTAATATTATTACAATGTTGTTCCTGAACATGTACTTACTCTTTTGTAATGAACATGGGATAAGCAAGAGTAATTCTATATTGTAATGTTATTGTATTATATTTGCTACAGTGTTGTGCTGGTTCACAGACAGCTCCTTGAGTGTGTCTTCAGCAATGCCTGTCGTAAGAGGCGAATGCCGGTTTCGGGTGGTTTGTCTCAGTGACTTGTCATTGTATCCTAATTTCTTTGGTCGAAGCTCATGATACCAATCACTCGATATCTGGTCCTGACTCGTTTCTTTACAGACCTCCGTCATATAGCTGGAATATTGTTGGGTCCGCACAAAGAAACGTAAGGACAATATATATGGATGAACAACTGCTTTATCACACTTAGGAGCGACGTTTCGGAGTATGTTCTAATAGTGAGTGAGTATGGTCTGACGCCACTTTTAGCAATATTCCAGCAATATCTCGGCGGGGACACCAGAAATGGGCTTCACACAGTGTACCCATGTGGAGAATCGAACCCGGTGTAAAGTCTGAAAGTATACCCCCTCCCCCCCCCCCCCCCCCCCCCTTTAAAGTATACCCGGGTAGATTCTGGGGCCTTCCAGAATCAACCCCTGGGTAGATTCTGGGAGCTCCCACAATCTACCCCCCTTTCCCAGAATCAACCCCCGGGGGTATAGTCTGGGAGTTCCCAGAACCTACTGCAGCCCTGTTTGATTTAAACATTTCTATTTCATGAGTGTACATGAAGTTTTCTTTTGGGGGATGCATCTAACTCAGTCTTGATCTCTCCTGGTCAATTGCTGTAAAAAAACATTGTCATCTGATTAAGTTTACATAAATGCCTATTCAGTACACATCTAATTAGTTTTAAAACATGCATTTCCTGTTATTTATATTGAGAAGACAAAGGTGGGAGCACCTGTTTTTCCAAACACTAATCATAATTAAAGAAATCTCACATGAGTGTTTTAGCCTATAAATGCCGAGCGCCAGGGATGATAACAACAAGCACCATCTTTTAATGTCTTTCGGTATGACGCGCCTGGGGATAGAACCCACGACTTTCTGCTCCCTGGGCAGACGCTCTGCCACGAGACCACGAAGGCCGTATTCTAATAGTAGAAGATGAGGGAGTGTAAAAGTACAGTATTATGCAGCCAGCTTTTAGCAATATTCCAGCAAAGTCACTGCTGGGGACACCTGACATCAGCATCACACATTGAACTTACGAGGGGAATCGAACCCGGGTCTTCGGCGTGACGAGCGAACGCTTTAACCACTAGGCTATCCCACCGCCCCTTTCCGTTCTAATAACGTTATCAAACAAGTTGTGACCATTTTAGAACGGTACCTACACCGAAACGTTTCTCCCAATCAAGAAGTTGTTCATCCATATATGCTGTCCTTATTTAGTACTCCAACTACTAAATGCATCTTAAACAAGTTAAACTTACAAACGAAAATAACTCAGATGTCCCACTTGAGATCATCAAATCATCATAACAACTACTGAAGAAAACAAACAACGACAAAATACGGTTTCAGAAATAGTACTGTGATATTGATGACTCGAAGATTCGTTAGTATCTGAAAATCGATGTTCATTGCTAATTCCATTCCTGGTTCATAGTTGCTGAAGAAATATGGCAGAATAGCTCAGGTGATGTGATTGTATTCGGGAATAATTCCAGATAGATGCTAATTCAGATGGTTGGTAGCTATGTGACGAGACGAACGACGTTCCCCATCGAAAATGATCCACATTTTTGCTTTTAGGATAGAGGAAACCACATCTCCCAATGTGAACAGCGTCTGTATACGAAGCAGATATGGCTGTAATAAAGATATCTTCTATACGTAACAAGGGAATCCGGGGTATGACGGTCAAGAGGTCAAGGACAAGGTCACTGGATATTACGTAGGAAGGACCAAAGATGTAATTTGGGATCACATTTCCGGAATAGTGATCTTTTGGAAAATAGTTCTTCTTTGTTTTCATCCTTTGTGGTTTATGTCCTCTTCCGACATATCCCATGATAAATTTAGATTGGTAACTATGCATTAATAATCTATAATACAGGTTTGGCAGATTTAACACGACGTCATCATCAATTTTTAGGATGAACTTCACGCTTGGTACAAAGGAATGGGTCCACTTCAAAATACCTATACTCTTATGAACAAGATTTAGATATGTATCATCCTTATTGATTTGTGTAACATCAGCATACTTGTGTATTTCATTTTGGAATTGTATCCAGTGTGCAAAATTGCTTTGTTGTTTCCCAACAAAGAATACGAGGCACACATTTCCTGGGGCATTGTCTTGTATGGCGGAGCCCCAAGTCTGCCGGATGATGTTGCGCGTCCTGAAATGCTCGTAGGTGGAGACTACAGCTACTAGTAGCCATATCCTCTTGTCCCCATTAGGAAATGCTTTGCACGTGTCACTGTTTACTGGAAACAGAATATCTTCAACGATGGAGGTGGGCTGATTAGCAGAAACATCTCCCATGATATTTTTCTGTAGTTCTTCAGTTGCACAACAGGTTGGAGAGCCAACGCGACACATAGCTTCACTGACATAGAAGAAGTACGAAACATAGCACACCATGCTAATGACAATGATGAGGAGCTGACAAACTCTCAAACATTTCACACCTGCCAGAACTCTGTATATTCTTTTGAACATGTTGTAATACAACTATATTGAAACAGATTGTTTCTGTTTAGATCTGCAATAGGAAAGGAACAGACATGTAAGCAAATGAAGTAGCAGGCATGTTGACAAAAGGGCCTAAGCACACACGCACACATCCACACAGACGCATGCATGTACGAACATACACCACACACACATGTAATCAAATTAACAAGCAGACATATCGACAAAAGGTAGCGAATACACACGTCCACAGCCATTTATAGATGCACACATTTATGCACCCACGCATTCACCTCTACGAGTTACACATGGCACATGGCTAAAGTATTGTTTAGATTGCGAACATACGACAGAAATTTATCAATTATGATAATAAATCGTTAATCGACAACTGAATTTGTAGATGCTTTGATGTTGGCCTCTCACCTCTCAGTGCAAGTTTCTTTGCAACCTCTACCAGCGCACTGTTTGCGTGAAACTGGTATGTCGGTTATTGAAGTGATAGCCACAAATGTATGAAAACAATGTGAAGTCTCGAGTGTACAGCCAGTGTACCGTAGTTCCTGATGTAACTGAGATTGATTGCCCTGGATGATTATTTTCCTGATATCCTTCAATACAGGTTGTCTACGCTTAATCCACACGCACAAACATGATCATGATTTCACAAACATAGATTATTATTTATTGACTGACATATTAATGTCACTTGTAGCTGCAAGAGAGGACATATCTGGCAATTTTCCTATATTTACTTTTAATTGAATACGGTATTTATAAATACACCGCGCACAATTTATAGCAGAGAATATTGTAATAATGTCGTATATCTATCACTTGCTGGCGTGATATGAATAACAGGCTCAACAACTACTATATTTGCGAGGAAATATCGTGCTTACCATCGAATTGCTTTGTCTACAAATATTCTGGTTTCGACCAGACCCCAGTATCCAATGACGTTTCGTAACAGCCGACTAAATGGATCACGTTCGTTTATAGTTTGATTGCATGTCACCTTGCCCCTTATACTTTGGCCGTGGTTCATAATATGAATCACTGGTTTGTCTGTCACAGACGCAAGTATATATATGTGGCACATTGCCGATTGCCACACGACACAACAAAGCAATGCACACGCAGAGCCACCCCAAAGTGGTCCATTTAATATGTGTCTCTCTTGTCACTTTTAAGACTCTTATGATTATGGCTGGGCTTTAGATCAATGATAACATGAAGATGATACGTTTTATAAATATATTTATATTAAATACAACTCTTCTAATTTTACTTGAATTATGGTACTTAAACATACCACTCAGTGAATTAGTTTGGTATAAGTCAGTGGTTTCACACGTCAGCTTGATGTAGGAGGAAAGACTAAAGTGATGCAGTTTGAACTTACCTATTAGTGAGTGAGTTGGGTTTAACGCCGCTTTTTACAGCTTTTTATCACGGCGTGTCAGCTTAATGTGGGAGGAAAGCCCCAAGTGATGCAGGTCTCTGACGTTTACCACTTCGGTGAAGCCCACGTGCACGGGTATGGTGCTGACAAAACTAAAAACATAATCGGCGCGAACCGGGATTCAAACCCACAATCATAGGTTTCTGGCGTCCCCAAGGAACGCAACTCTGCACAGCTATAACAGAGGCGTCTAAGATGACTGGACCAACCGTGCCCCCCATATGTATTGGAAATCACAAGATAATGTCATTGAACATTATAAGAATAAAAATTTATAACTTCATGACAAGCATATAAGGTTAAAAACCAACATTATAACAAAACCCTTGGCCCAGTGCCCAAACATTATTTCCTGAGAAATCCTGAGCATCTATTGATGCCGGAACTAGAAACGAGTCCTGATTGGTCGAGTCGATTCTTGTCCCTGAATTAATATATTCTAGTGATTTCTCTGACTAACACCATGTTATAGTTGATATATCATTTCTCTATTATGTTGCACAAGGGCCTATAGTTGCGTCAGTTTGGCTTGTTAAAATGCACGTTCAGAATGACCAGTGGACATCATGCTCAGAATCAACTATAAAAAACAATGGTGTGTCGTCATAATTTATAATAATTTAAATTCGTTGAAATGTTCGTTGAAAGATCATGCTTACCTGTACCTCAAAAGTAGACACCAAAGGCTCGAGCTGCTGGAATATTGCTCGACATGAAACTGACTATTGGAAAGTTGAAGTCATCCCACTTATCATACAGTCTTGTAGTTTCTTGTCACTCTGAATATTTATGCATAAATCTAAAATTAAAACATATGAGGCGGTTCTACTGGTCTCATTTATGCCTTGTTGGAGTGGGTAAATCAGTTGAAAGAAATTGGCTACATGTATTTGACCAATATTGAACGAGATCCGATTATTCATTTAACCTTGAGCTTGAACATGTTAAATTAAACTTCTTGGCCAAATTCTCTTACTTTGATTTTGCCTGTCTGAACAGAAATTCTGACTCGTATGTACAAAGAACAGATTAGCATAGAAGAAACACAACTGGTGCCCATGGGGATGACTTCTTTTTGCCTCGATGTCATTTCTCCAAATGTCACAATAATATTGACCCATCCAATCTACATGTATTTAAAAGTCTTGAACAATGTTTGCCATGTGTGACGAGATAACAAAAACAGCTATAAGAAAACGAAATTGTTTTACAGTAAAAAAGGTCTATTTAATGCAACCCACAATGGTATAACGATATTGACGACAATGAAATGTCCCACAGTGTAGATGTACTTGCATTATTGACTGAATGTTTAAGCCTTACGCACCTGCAGTTTCTCAGGTTCAGTACATTGATACTAGCTTAGTGGAGGGAGTGATCGATAACAGCTATGTACATCTTAGCTTGCCGTTGGTGTATGGCAGCGGCCTGATAGTTTAATCAATCGTCGCACATACACTAAATGGTCGTTTGACGGACGAGTAAGGACATTTCCAAAACTTCCAACTTTCACTGATCAATACAAATGCTTGATCACCTTTCTAAGTCCATGATGGTATTGTGAAGGCAATTCACAATAATTGCAAGAAAAAAGATACACTGTGTATAGTATAGTATAGAATAGTATAGTATAGTTCAGTACAGTATAGTATAGTATAGTTCAGTATAGTATAGTTCAGTACAGTACCGTACAGTACAGTATAGTTCAGTATAGTATAGTATAGTTTAGTATAGTATAGTAAGTATAGTATAGTATTGTATAGTATAGTAACCGATACTTTACTTCTCAACTGACGACTCAGTGAAACTCGTGTAGCACACTGCAGCAAAATACCACCAAAAAATATCCAAATAAAAACAAACAAGGTTTCAATATACTGTATACTGAACATATTTTGGGGGATATTGTTGTGAAAGTGTGTGGTCTGTCTTCACTACAAAAAAGATACCCTCAAACATTCATGAACCCTTATACTTCTTTGTTCAGTGTAATATAAATCCACAGAATATTGCCAAAAATGAACCCATTTTCGTCGAATGTAAACGAAATGGGATATGAATAGAAATGTTGAAACAAACTATTCTAGGATTATCTGAAAATAACCCTATCATCATTACAGCACTTAGCGGCATGTAGTGTCAGGACACTGTGGCTCACTTGGCTATATAGTCAACTTTATACAATTTCAACAAAACCGGTCACTTAATCAACATTTAAGTGAGGATTGCTGTTCAAACATCTTCTTCATAAATACCGAGGACAACTTGACAGACGTGAGTGAGTGAGTGAGTTAACGCTTTACGTCACATCGGCAATATTTCAGCCATATCGCGACGAGAAGTTATCCATGAAATATACATATATTTAAACTTTATAAAAGTCTGTCATCGAAGGACAGTATGATAACTAGAATATCACAGATAAGATTTAAAACTAGTTGCGGAACATTTAAAAGCATTAAGTATTAAGGAACAACACAATATAAAAATGGGCTAGAGATCGTCAGTAACTAAAGGGAGATCACCATACCAAGGACCATGGGGACTTACAGTACCTTTGCTTCCTGCATGGACCCTGACAGGATTTATATCAACCCTTCAGTCACTGGCGATAGTTTACCAGTTAAGCCTTAGACTAAAATGACAAAAATCCTACATTTTAAAATTCTGGCATGCATAACAATACTTTGAATGATGAGGAACTTACATACCCTCTTAGGGGGACAATAATTTTACGCTACTTCAACCCCCCTCGAAGGTATAGCCACTAACAATCTAAGTTATTAATTAGCACTACCAATATGTAAAATAATACATTAAACACATCAAAATTTATGAACAAGTTCAATTTCTTTTAAAAAACATAATATTAAACGAGAATTAACAGCATTAAGAAGGTCCTTAATTGTTTTAACATTGAAATATTTATCCCTTGTGATGGAAAAATCAACACAGTCAAGCAGGACATGCTTGACCGTGATTCTTTCATCACAAGGGATACAAAACGGAGGATCCTCACCTTTTAACAAATATTCATGTGTATATCTTGAATGGCCAATACGGCATCGGCGCATAATGACCTCTTCAAATCTGGACTGACAGCCCAAGTAGGTGTAACCGATATGTGGTTTAATTTCATGTAATTTATTGATACCTACTTGGGTGTCCCACTTCTTTTGCATCAGATCGCGGATGTAAGATCTAATTACAGGTTTAAAATCAGTGTAGGGGATCAGAAGTGGTGTCACAGATTTGTGGAGTGCTGCCTTTGCAGCAGCATCAGCCATTGTGTTACCAATGATACCAACATGGCTTGGTAACCAACAAAAGACGATGTCATATTGGCCAGTAGCAAGATCATTTATTAATTCGAGAATCTGGATTAAAAGTGGATGTTTGGGTGACATATTCTTAATCGCCTGAAGGCAAGAAAGTGAAAAATAAAAAATAAAAAATTGTTTATGTTTAGATTGATGACATATATTTTAGTGCTGTGAAAATGGCATGTGCTTCTGCTGTAAATATTGAACTGTTATCGGGCAATCGGGAAGATATTGTTCTGGATCCAATGACAGTGGCACTAGCAACTGCGCCACCATCCTTGGATCCATCTGTAAATATAGATTTATAAGTGTCATAATTGTTTCTTAATTGATTGTATTCTTGTTGGTAAATTAATTGGTTAGTATTTGATTTCTTTAGTTTTGTTAATGTAAGGTCTACCTCTGGCTTTACCATTTGCCAAGGAGGAGATGAGAAAAGTTTAGTAGGAGCTATATCTTGGAGTTTAATATCAGAAGCTGATATTGCAGATTTTATTCTGATTCCAAGTGGTGGAGTGAGTGTTGATTTCTTATTGTAAAGATCTTCGTAGAGAGGATTGAAGATGCATTCAAAAGCTGGATTGGACTGATTAGAATATAATTTAGTGATGTATTGTAAAGATAATTTTAAACGGCGTTGTTTAAGAGAAGGCTCATCTGCTTCAATATAGAGACTGTGAATGGGAGACGTTCTAAGGGCTCCAAGGCAAAGCCTCAGGCCTTGATGATTGATGGTATCGAGTTTTTGTAAATTACTTTTGCAGGCTCCACCATAGACGATGGAACCATAATCAAGTTTTGAACGGATTAGTGACCTGTATAAGTGTAAGAGGGTTGTTTGATCCCCTCCCCACTTTGAATTAGTAACAACTTTCAATAGATCGAGTGCCTTCAGGCATTTAGCTTTTAGGTATTTAATATGTGGAAGGAAAGTTAAGTGGCTATCAAAAATAAGTCCCAAGAACTTGGCCTCCTTAACAACTTTGATAAGAGTGCCATTCAGAAATAGTTCAGGGTCCTTATGTGGCTTATATTTTCTGCAGAAATGTATACAATTAGTTTTTGATTTAGAAAATTTCAACCCGTTTTCTAGACACCACTTGTGAATTTTATTTAGACATAATTGTAATTGCCTTTCTATTGTGTGCATATTTTTACCACGACAAGATATATTAAAATCATCCACAAAAAGTGATCCATCAATTGAATCATTTAAAACTTTAGAGAGGCTATTTATTTTGATACCAAACAATGTGACAGACAAAATACTGCCTTGTGGGACACCCTGATCCTGATTTTAATGATCAGACAGGGTTGTACCCACTCGGACTTGAAATTGCCTGTCTGTTAAAAACTGTGATATAAAATGAGGCAGACGGCCTTTTAATCCAAAATCATGAAGATCTTTTAAAATACCATGTTTCCATGTTGTATCGTAAGCTTTTTCTAAGTCGAAAAAGATCGACACAGCATGTTGTCTCTTTACAATGGAATTTTTAATGAACGATTCTAAACGCACTAAGTGATCGATAGTACTTCTGTTTTTCCGGAAACCGCATTGTATATTGGTGAGAAGATTATTTGTTTCCAAGTACCACACTAATCGATTATTTACCATGCGTTCCATAGTTTTACAAACACAGCTAGTGAGAGATATAGGTCGGTAATTTGATGGATCAGAATGATCCCGCCCAGGTTTGGGTATGGGGATAACAATGGCTTTATGCCATGAAGGTGGGAACGTCCCTGATGTCCAAATATCATCGAATATAGTCAACATAGTTTCAAGACATGATTTGGGCAAGTGTTTCAGTAGCTGATAATGAATATTATCAGCGCCTGCTGCTGTATCATGAGCTTGCCCTAAGGCAGTATACAGCTCATGTAGTAAAAATATATACCTCATTGTAATCTTCACCATTATCAGATGTAAAATTTACTTTTTTCTTTTCCTGTTGGAGCTGATATTTCTGAAATTCAGGAACGTAATTTGATGAAGACGAATGTTGAGATAAAGTTTTCCCAAGTCTATTGGCGATATCAGATTTATCTGTTAGCAAAGTATCGCCATCCTTTAGATGGTTTACAGTAGAATTTGATCCCTTGCCTTTGATCTTTTTGATCATGTTCCATACCTTGGACATAGGGGTACGAGAGTTAATTTTTGAAACATAATTCTGCCAGGATTGACGTTTATTTTGTTTGAATAGACGTCTCGCTTTAGCATTTGAAATTTTGACGGTGTTCAAGTTATGGACAGTAGGATGTTTTCGGAAGTATTTCTCCGCCTTCTTACGACATTTCCTAGCATGTTTGCAAGTGTCATCAAACCACGTGCACGGTTTACGAACACGTGGGTTGATAGAGGACTTAGTATTGATTCATCAGCAATTTCATTCAGTTGATCTGAGAACAGCTGAATTGGGTCAATAACATTCTGAAAAGACGTAGGTTGCAATTTATCTTTGCATAAAGATTGGAATAAAAGCCAATCAGCCTTCACAAAATTCCATCGAGGTGAAGGTGGATCATCAGTGGGATTAATGGGTTTAAGCACGGTGGGGAAATGGCCACTCCCACATAGGTCATCGTGGACGGACCATGAGAATTCACTTAACAAAACTGAATCCGTCAAAGACAGATCTAATGATGAATAAGTACCAGTTGCAGGGTTTAAGTAAGTGTCTGAGTCATCATTAAAGATGCATAGGTCATTATCAGAAACAAAATCCTCGATTACTTTTCCCTTTTGATTAATGATAGAACCTCCCCATAAAGGATTATGCCCATTGAGATCACCCATGATGATACAGGGCTTTGGGAGTTGGTCGTATAGTTTTTGAAGGTCATTCCGCTGAAGACTCGAGGAAGGAGGGAGATATAAGGAGCAAAGTGTAAAGGCAATATGCAGTGTAAGTCAAACTGCAACAGCTTGCAGATTCGTGTCAAGCGGACCAGGACTGTGAACAACGACCCGTCGCACCAAAATAGAAGCTCCTCCAGTAGCTTTATCTCCCGGAGGAGAGAAGGAATGATACGAACTATACTGCCTTAAATCAAATTTATCGGTATTTTTAAGGTACGTCTCTTGTAAAGAAATTGCTGATGGACAAATATCCGTTGTTAATAATTGCAGTTCGTTAAAATTGTGCCTAAGTCCTCGGCAATTCCAATGAATTAGATTCGAATGATTCATGGTGGTTCTACCGGAGATCGTTCTCGTAAACGTGAAGAAGAGTCACCACTATTGTGGTGTGAAGATGGGGTGACATCCATATCAAGAGGCTCAAAGAAATTATGAACATCTATAGATGTGTCAGTGAGAGTGGATATCTTAGTTGTGATATTTCTGTTTTGTTTTTTCTTTTGTTTTTTTTCCATTTCAGTTGATGGTTTGTTGGTAGCTGACATAACAGTAGCTGGTATTTCAGGAGTGGGTGTAGATGGGGCCACAACCTGAGTTACAATTATAGATTCTGAAGACATTTCATCTGGGCTGACAGAATGAGTTGTTTGACTGTCACATGTTGTAGTCATAGGCTGCGTGTGTTCAGAATGTGTCCACGTCAAGTCGGTCTGACATTCTATAGATCTACTGGTTGAAGGGCGAGAGACAGTAGCAGCAGCAGCAGCAGCATAGGATTGTTTGGATGAAGGTGTCCGGCTGTCATAGAGTTTTTTCGCATCAAAGTAACTGATGTTGTTTTGACATTTGATAGTCAAAATGTCTTTTTCACGTGTCCAAAAAGGACAGGATTTAGATGATGCTACATGTTGACCCTTACAATTTGTACATTTCAGGTCTGCTGTACAGCCTGAACCATCATGATTTCCACCACAACGGTGGCAAACAGTCTGACGATCACATGATTTGGAGCCATGGCCAAACTTCTGACATTTGTAACATCGGAGCGGATTGGGGACATACACCTCCACTCCGATGTTAAAATAGCCTGCCTTAATAGATTGTGGAACTGTTGAAAGAGAAAAGGAGAACAAATAAGTATTGGTTGGAACAGTATTTTCTCCATCTTTTCTAGTGAAACGTTTCACTGATGTGACACTTTGTCCTTTAAGTTCTTCCAAAATGTCTTCTTCTGACATTTCTGCCAGGCAACGAGCTCTGTCGCGGATGATCCCCCGACTGGAATTTAACGTTCTGTTTTCGGAAACAACAACTTCTGTGTTTGCAAATCTAGTACATTTTAAAAGATTAATAGCCTGCTGTCTCCGTGCACACTCCACCAAAAGAGAGCCGCTCCTGAGCCGTGAAACATTCTTCACCTCACCACAGATACCTTCAATGGCTTTAGATATTGCAAAGGGATTGATTTTCAAAGGTAGTTGATTTCGTGATTCCACTACGATAAACCGAGCCCAAGAATTTGAATTTTGTGAAATAGAAACATCGTCGTCAGATGAGAAAATCTCAGCTTCCAGACGTCTCTTCTTGTCATTGCGGTTTGAACCAGATATATAGTGAGCCATGATGAAATTAATGTATTCAGCACCCCTGCTCCCCACCCACCATGGATTGCTACAAAGAGCGATGTTTTCCTGCACCGGATCTCCAACATGTAAACATCAGGGATACAGAGGTGTTATACTCCAGTAAAAACAACATGAATAGCTGTATTTGTCTAACAAATAAAATGCCAGGCTGGTTCGGCCCATGACAAGAAATTGAAGACATACAGAACTCAGAGGTCGAAAGTACCAGATTGGCCCATGAGCCACCGCCTTCTGGCCTAAGACCCTAGGCAAATTATTCAATCCAAAATTGAGAATACACACAAGTTATGGACGGCCAAGACCAAAATATACATTAAAATACAACACAGGTGTGCATATATTACGCACAGGGCCTGGCATGACCAGCCGATTGATAAGACCGGGTCCATCTTACCACCCGTCTAGGCGAAGTAAGGGTCGAAGTAGTGTGTTGGGCAAAGGAACACAGTTCCAGGAACCAGTGCCCTAAACTACCAGACTCCCGTCCTCCGCCGACACAGGGACGCAACCCACGGCAAACGGGCTGCCCACTTTGGTCGCCTCTTACGACCAGCAATGGGGTGCTGTAGAAATATTCTACCCCGGTTCCACACGGGGGAAGAGCTATTAGCGTTACCCAGCACTCACCACGAGGAGGTTGCTCTTCACGAGTGCCTTGACAGACGTGAAACAAGCAACTAAATATTAAGAATGGGCCTTATATCATAAACATGTGTTTATGAATCACTATCAAATAGTGATGATTCCATGTGCTCGCTAGAAGGTGAGCGTATCCTGCCCCATCTGGTGGCAAACAAATGCAAATCAGCTAATAAAATAAAAAAAACACGGGAACATATGACACAAACAAAATAGGGGATTGCATCGATCATTATTTAAACCATGAATAACACTGAAACAGGAGAGCATACAAAACGAAATACAATAATGAAATAAATCACATAAGGAAATACAAACGATTCTCATTATGTATTTAAGAGATGAAGCAGCAATTTTGCGTATATTAGACAGTTGTAACACTTTGTCTCAGGCAGTATACACAGGGATCGTCAGTGAAAGTGTCTTTCATCATAATTGTTATGTGCTTATGCTTATATGTATATATAGGGTCTTTGGGGAGCGTGGTATGTTCCTGTAGCGAATCGTATATATTTTAAGATGCATATATGATTATAGATATATTAGACGAATGTGTCAATGGTGTGGCTGATGTTCTTTGAAGTATGAAGGGAAAAACCAACAGTCCCGACTATCTCTCTGTGTATACAGAGGGTATACAAAAGGGTAGATCAATATCAGTAGAACAAAGCTCAATTGTTATGATAAATATTTATACAAAATGACCTGTCCAGTCCGATGTTGACATGAACAATGCCTTATGGTCATGTGTGTCTCTTTGTTAATTACCTATTTCCAATAATATATCTATATGGTCACACGTTTTCAGCCTTTTGGGAACAATATCGTATCTAGAAATTGACTTTCGTAAAGACGTTGTAAAGAACAGCCACCAAAAGTATTATTCAGGCGTTCTCCGTTTAAAAGGACATAAAACAAAATGAGGGCAATTGAAGCCCTGTGTGCAGCTCTACTGTGTTCCAGTGTGGTCAGTGTCAATGAGAACTGTGGAACGTGGAAAGTTAAAATAATGCACGGGTTTGAAAACAAGCGAGTGACTGAACATGTGATGTGGGTGGAGGAGAACACGGAGAGCCTGCTTGAGTGTGCTGCCAGATGTGGCCAACACGACCTGGCTGTGACGTGTGGCTACAACCCAGCCACGTTAGAATGTGTTGCCTACAGTGCAAGGTTCACAGATCCGTCAACCGTGGCCTATGTGGACAACAGTAAATACAGAATGTACTCTCTAAATCCAGGTAACTATGAAGTATTTGTCAATTAAATATATTTATATGCATGTGACTGCTTCTAACCTTCAGTTTGCTTAAATATGAAAAATGCATATTTTAGGTTATTTAGACAACGTGTCGTGGGCAGCCAGGTGTAACTAGTCAACCATGAGTTTGAGAGAGAGCACTGTCAACTGGTAAAACAATTTTATGCTTAATATGTTTCGGTCGAAGAAAAGATGAGTATTAGAGAAAGTTTCATGAACAAATGCCGATCGCGAAGTAAGATTAGGTTAATTTTTGGTACTCTATTTTCGGGAGTTATTAAAGTTATTGTTTTTGTCACTTGCAAGGTTTGGACTTTTGGACTGATCAGATACAGACATTACGGCTCATGTTTAAAAAAAAGAAGCTTTTTCTGAACGAAACATACGCATCCCAAGATAAATCTTGTTTGCATTTTATTTTGGTTTCGATACCCTTCATCGTCTGAGCAGATCAGCTGTGGTCAGGACCAGATCATGTTCCAGTGATCATTGCCTAGTGGTTAAAGCGCTCGCTCGTCACGCCGAACACCCGGTTCGATTCCCCTCATTGGTACATGTAAAGCCCGTTTCTGGTGTCCCCCCACCGTGATATTGCTAGAATATTGTTACAAGCTGCGTAATATTGTACTCACTCCCTCATTTTCTGTTGTTAGAAAAACATTCTCTATGGAAACCTCTTTTTAACAATCACCCCGTATAACTCTTTTTAGCCTTAAGTTACCTTTTCAACATTTCCAAAAGATTAAATTCTTAAAAGAATGCATCTCATCATTACATTTTCGAACATAAATTCCTAATGTGTTAATGGAGTGCACCACATAGACCAAAAGGAGTCCTTTGAATATCTTTACAATGTCCTTTAACACCATTGATTCCTATTACAGTGACTATGCCAGCTGTACCACCACTGGGTATTTGCGACACATCTGATAATTGCCTTGTTGCCGACACGGAGTGTATGGAAGGGGAATGTGTGTGTGACATAACACAGGTCTTTTCTTACGCTATTGGGGGATGTGTCAAAGGTGTGTACTTACTTATTTCCGAACTTAATTCAAAGTGAGTTAAAGCATGTTTTAGTTATATAACATTCGTGTAAGAATGTATCACGTCATGAATTGTTTTTATATTATTAACACAGAAACACGGATATACATTTGGTGGAGCGCATTAACATGTCCATGATACTTCTATATATATCCCCCTCTCCCTTGCATTAGGGTTTAGAATCGGCCACCAGAATCCCAATGCTTGCAACAGAACCAGGTGGTCTCAATGTGTATCCATTTAGTGTACCATCGTACCCGAGGGCGTGGATTATTGCTCAAACCACCAAAAATGGTTTGCCACGCGCCCAGGGGCTGTGAATAAAGGCAGCAAAACCCTTTCCACAATCGTAAATACATTCATTCATTCTTTCAATTTCTATTCATACAATTCCTTATATCGGTGGGGTAGCCTAGTGGTTAAAGCGTTTGCTCGTCACGCCGAAGACCCGGGTTCGATTCCCGACATGGGTACAATGTGTGAAGCCCATTTCAGGTGTCCCCCGCCGTGATATTGTTGGAATATTGCTAAGATCGACGTAAAACCATACTCACTCACGTACCAAGAGACATGGTTTGGACATCTTACAACATTTCTGAAGGGCCCAAAATGGTCTTTTATACGTTGTCGATTAATATGTAACCTCTAGGAATAGATTTTAACCACACGCTACTGCTAACGTCAAATACCCAAAGGGTGATAATTGTCACAAAATCTCCCTCCGGAGAGAACAAATATTTTACGACAATAATGATAATAATAATCCATTCTTCCAGGCGTTCCTGAAGTGGAGGAAACCTTTTAATGTGTTGCGCTTTTATTCTTGTTTCGTTCCTATAGGCTGTTCCCAGTACAGTACCACATTCACAAAGTATGCCGGTCGTGGGATTTTGAACCATGACGATGTGGTGTTGAGACTGGTTACAGAGGATGAATGCCGAGCCTTTTGCGCCACTGAGACAAGCATTGTGTGCAAAACAGCACAGTACATCCCCACATCATCCTTTTGCAGTCTGAGTTCTTTTGGCTGGCTGGATGTCGACGTTTCGGACAGGGCCGCCTCCTCGAAATATATCACATATATCCGGCATTGTGATTTTTAATTGATAACAGGAAGATAGTGTCTATTCTAAAGCATGAATAGTAAAGCCATTTTTATGGATTTTGGTATTTCGAGTTTATAAACAACTTGGCTATATTACAATATTGGCAATAAGACAATATTATAACTTGGTGGGGCATGGGTGGTCCAGTCGTCTCAGCTGTGCAAAATTGCGTCACTTTTAGCACGCCAAAAACCTATGATTGTGGGTTCGAATCCCGGTTCGCCATGATTATGTTTGTAGGTTTGTCAGCAAAGCGGTGATAAACCCACTCACTCTTTGAATTTGCTACGTAATCGTGAGTGTTAATGAGGTAATATTTGTTGTTATATTTGATTTTCACAACTCTCCAGTTTACCGATGCCATAAGCGGTATCATCTATCACGTATCTAGTTTCGAAAGTGTAGATTAGAAAGCAGATTCCGACCAGTCAGTGAATTTTAGTTCATTTGAAAAGTCTAGACCTTATATCGTGGCTTGCTTGTCCGTCGTTTGTCCATAAATATTTGCTCTTATACAACGTGACTCAACACAAAAATTCCTGTTTTCAATATTTTACATTTTAACCTTGATTTGGCACCATGATCCGACGAGTTGTATACCGGTAAGACTTCCCTTCCTGCACTGTGATCATGGGTCGCCTTCACCTAACATATCACCCAAGATAAGGAGGAATTACAGTATTCATATCTCACATAATTCTTACAGATGCTATGCAGGCCTTGCAAAAGCTATACCATTTGAGACGAGTTCTAAATTTTTAGTACAGGGGACACATTTTGAGTTCAAGTGGCCTGTTCCACTGAACTGCTGTTGTGTATGAGAATGTTTCCATAGTGTTTGTACCATTGGGACCATTAATAAATTCTGATTTTGAGATGTCAGTAATCTGGTTGCTTTATACAACGTCAGCAGGTCGCGAAACATTGGCGCTCCGCCAACTACGTACTGATAGGATAAGCTGATGGTGTATTTGCTTCTTTCTTGTATCCGTACCCGTGAAGATCCGGGGTAGAATAGGTCTTCAGCAACCCATGCTTGGCGTAGCAGGCGACTATGCTTGTCGCAAGAGGCGACTAACAGGATAGGGTGGTCAGGCTCGCTGACTTGGTTGATGCATGTCATCGTATCCCAATTGCGTGGATCGATGCTCATGGTGTTAATCACTGGATTGTCTGGTCCAGACTCGATTATCTACAGACCACCGTCAGATTACTATAATATTGCTGAGTGTTTAACAACAAACAAATAAACAAACATCTACAACAAAAAACAAACATCTGTGTGTGGACAAATATACATTGTCCGTGTGTGGACAAGTGTATATCATCTCTGTGTGTGGATAAATGTGCATTATCTGTGTGTGGACAAATATACAGTATTGCTGTGTGCGGCATTAAACAACAAACAAACAAACAAATTCTGAATCAGTAACCAGTGAAGATCCTTCGCAACTGGCGTAATATGGTCACATATTTGGACATGGTGACATAATGCTGGCTGCTGTGTAATGGGTACGCTGCAATTTGGCTATGTCTATTTTGTTGTTTGGGGGCATCTGTAAAAAGAACAAGGACAGAATAAGTGTGATAAAAACAATTGTTGTCAGGTATTTGCAGAAACGTACTTGAGAATGTTGTTGATATGCTCGCATTTTCTCCTCAGAAATATTGACATTTGACATATTGATCATCACAAATGATGACACCTCAATTTGTCCAAAACTTAATTCAGTATGACCAGCAAAGAAGCCACATTGAAAAATCTGTTTGAGTATGGCCATTACTTGGTAGGGGGTTAAAATGTTATTGTCTGAGACAGGATATGTTTCGGTCATTGTTTAAAGTAGTGCTGTGTCCTGTGAAAGGGGGCGCTGAACATCTCTTAATCGTAAAATGATAGCTACACTTCCAGGTGAGCTACGGAGCTGCAGCACTATTTCGGTGGTTGTTTATTGGATGTGTGCTTAAAGATATGGACTTTGCCAGTAAGCGCAATAATAAATAAAATATCAACCTCGTCAAAGTTAGATTCAAAGTCAAGATGAAATACCACAAATTAGAGCTGATCTCATATGAAATCTATATGTACGTCTTTTTAGGGTTGCGTTTCAGGTTCTTCACATATATAGGTTGTCACGATGATGTGTCACTGTAGTAATCAATAATAGTCCTCAGCTGGAACGAATCTTTACTTCTGCATTCTAATGGTAAGATATTAAAAGGAGCCCATTAGCCCATTGGCTAAAGTGATACCTCGTCGATTCCCAAAATGGGTACAGTGTGTGAAGCCTAATTTCTGGTGTTCACCCCCCTCACTATGCACGGATTATCGCTGCTGTGCAAAACCCTACTCAGTCACTCATGCATTAGACTGCAAAATGTAATGTTTGTTGGCCATCGGGCAATTCATATGGGACACGGCTCGAGCCGGTAGGCAAAGGACAAGGAAGGATAAGACAACGTTGCAGACAACGTTACAATCAGCGATGTTCAATTGGTGAACGACTAGTAGTCCAGTAGAAATGGTCAACAATTCGGGCATTTGGTACAGCAAGAGTGAGTGGGTGAGTTGGGTTTAACGCCGCTTTAATAGTATTCCAGTTATATTGCGGCGTGTCAGCATAATGTGGGAGGAAAGCCCTACTTCATACAGTAGGCGTTTACCACTCCAGTAAAACCCACGAGCACGGGTATGGTGCTGACAAACCTAGAAACATAATCGGGGCGAACCGGGAATCGGACCCACAATCATAGGTTTCTGGCGTGCCCAAGGGACGCGACTCTGCACAGCAAATCGCGGCGCATTAGACGACTGGGTAACCCATGCCCACTAGTAAAGCAAGAAGATTTTATTGTGAAATGACCTTGAAGCATCTCATCAAACACCACAAGAAAGCAGCCCAAATCAACCAATATGTTTAATTAGTCAGAATAGAATCTAGCAGTTTTATCGTATTATATTTATCTGAGACCGAGTTGTGAAACACTGGACGGGTTGATGACTGACATTGAAAATGATTAGTACCGATTTTGCTGATGTCATCACAATGCTTGGCTTCAGGACCTCGTACATTACTACCGGCGAGACGTTCTCGTCCAACTATGATAGAAACAAGTATTTTCGAAATGATATATTCGTAGTTATTTAGTTCGGTCCGGTACACCATTGTAATGTCACATGTAACTCTTAAACGAATAACGTTTTGTTGATCAAATAAATTAGTTGGCTTCGCTGTAAGTAAACCAAACGATAATGTGAATGAGTCACTCAGGATATCAAATAAAGCACGTATTCCACAGCATTATCCACACTGATAGCTTCAGTTGGATTTTGGCAGTCTGCAGAGCATTTTACACCGATTGCTGCAAGACATTCGTCTCCTGGCACAGCTGAGCGAAATGCATGATCCGACTTTGTTAGAGGAGTGCACTTCTGTCAGACGTTTTTTCGGGAACCACTGTGATCACGCGTTCAACAGAGTTGTTTATGCACTTGAAACCAAACTTGTGATTGTCCAATAATGTCTGAAGATTGCAGGTAGAAACCTCATTAGAACACGTAGGCTGTGACCCCCCCCCCCCCCCCCCCTTCACCTCCCCCCACACACTTGTTGGGCTTATTGATAGCAAGATTCACGTATATTATTGAGCTAACGTTGAAATATCTAATTTCATCGTCTTTAGCACCATGAAATAGTGGTGCAACACAATCCCTCAAACTGTTATAGTAGAAGTTGTACTTAAAGCACCATCAAGCACAAAAACTGCTGATCTATCTTCGGAAGATTTCAGTAGCATATTAAAATGCTTGACTCCATCCATTCTTAAGAAAGAGGAAGTCTGTCACATCCTGACACAGCATGTAGAAAAATATTACCATTGTCGCAGAAGACAACATGGCTGCTCCTATATCTATTAACAGCCTGGTTAAAATTGATGTTCAGTTAAAAGGAAGAGTTATTAACAATATTCAGTCACGGAATGTTTTTGTGGTCCAAACGGATGAGGGTATCCCTCACGTTCCAAGATACAGTGATATACCAGAAGCTGCCACATCAAACTGTGAGATAAATAGTGACTGTGTTAATTTCTTTATTATCCATTATCTTTATGAGGTTTGTCGAATGCATCGAATTGAAATCAAGTTCCCTGACCAAACGGCAACCCCGTTCAAAAAATAGATCGAAGCGAAGGTCGCGTATGGATATCCCGACCCCGTTTGATAGTAAAACGAATCGCACCTTCAAGCAGTGTGCGTATGGAAATACTACCCAATAAGTAGATGGCTCTCGGCAATAAATAAAATAATAACTGACACACGTGACACTTGAAATTCCTTTTACCAATATAAATTTATGAAGAACTGTGTTTAAATATATTTACATCATTTGATGTAAATAATTTTTAGGAGTTCACCTTTCAAAGCCAAAGATATAGGACAAAATGAGGGCAACTGAAGCCCTATGTGCAGCTGCATTGTGCAGCTCTATTGTGCTCTAATGTTGTCTGTGTCAATGCGAACTGTAGGGCGTTAAATGTATCAATGGTATGCCCGATACACATTCGAGTATCATGAGAAAACTAACAGCCGCAGATATATGACAAAGGCTAAATTGATATTTTTTTAGATCAATATCAGCAGGACAAATGACCGATATTATCATAAATATTTATACATGTGACCAGTGTTATTGGAAATGCGCGTGTAACAAACAGACACCAATGACCATAAGACATCGTTAAGCTCATGTCAACATTGTACTCTTTGCACGTCTAAAACTGCCGAACAATTTTCGCGTTCACGAAGAAAAGCGTATTTAGAAATGACTTTCAAGAAGACGTTATAAGAAACAACCGCCTAACGGCTGTAACATTATTTGGTAGATCTCCGTTAAAAGCAAGGGAAGAACAGCAAAATGAGGGCAATTGAAGCCCTGTGTGTAGCTCTCCTGTGCTCAAGTGTGCTCAGTGTCAATTTGAACTGTGGGAAGTGGAATGTAAAGATGATGCACGGGTTTGAAAACAAGCGAGTGACTGAACATGTGATGTGGGTAGAGGAGAACACAGAGAGCCTGCTTGAGTGTGCTGCCAGATGTGGCCAACACGACCTGGCTGTGACGTGCGGCTACAACCCAAACACGTTAGAATGTGTTGCCTACAGTGCAAGGTTTACAGATCCGTCAACCGTGGCCTATGTGGACAACAGTAAATACAGAATGTACTCTCTAAATCTAGGTAACCTTGACATTTTTTGTTAAACTGTATATGTATGTGGCATTATCTAACCTATATTTTGCTCAACTGTGAAAACTGAGGGATTTCCTTCTCGATTGTAGACCATAGAACCTCTTATTAGATTTCACAAAGTCATTCTTGGAAATGGATGAACAAGGAAATGATACATTGACCAATAGCATTGAATCAGATATATTTTGTATTCATTTGTACTGGGTGTGGGTGCCTTAGGCCCTGTAGTAACATTTAAGAGAACAAATCTCACAGCTTCCATGACAGTTTCGAAAAAAGCCTTCTTTCTTTGTCAATTGTTCACACCACACATACCAAAAAAAGTACTTTTTATATCTTGACAATATCCTTCAACGTCAATTAATATATATTACAGTGACAGTACCAGCTGTACGATCATTGTCTATTTGCAACACATCTAATCATTGCCCAACTTGCATAAATATTTCAAAATCAAATGTCTTTCTTTTTGTAATGTTCATACCACACGGACCAAAGAAAGTCCTTTTTTATATCTTGATAATGTCCTTTAACGTCATTTACTTCCTATTGCAGTGACTGTTACAGCTGAACCACCACTGGGTATTTGTGACACATCTGATGATTGTCCAGTGGTCGACACAGAGTGTATGGAAGGGGAATGTGTGTGTAATATAACACAGGTCTTTTCCTACGCTGTTGCAGGATGTGTCCAAGGTTTGTACTTACTTATTTCCGAACCTAATGTATGTATGTATGTATGTATGTATGTATGTATGTATGTATGTATGTATGTATGTATGTATGTATGTATGTATGTATGTACGTACGTACGTACGTACGTATGTATGTGTAAAAGTAGGACACTCGTTACACAGACGACATTGTGTAGGAGTAATGACGTTCCTATAACACATATGAAACATGATGTGTATATGTGCGATCGCTGAATTATCCACTAAAGAGACATATTGTGAGGTTTATTTCGTAACAATGTCAGGATCACGTTACAGGACATGGCGACAAAAATTACAATAAACCTATCTTCCAGGTGTCCATCAAGGAATGACCTTGGGGATGTACTTTCATTATTGTTTTTTATTTATAGGATGTTCCCAATACAGTAAGACGTTCACCAAGTTTGCAGGCCGTGTGATTTGGGAACATGACGATTTGTTGCTGGGAACACTTACAGAGGACGAATGCCAAGCCGCTTGCGTCATCGAGACAAGCATAGTGTGCAAAACAGCACAGTACAGTCCAGTAACATCTCTTTGCGTTCTGAGTTCTTCTGGCTGGCTGGATGTTGACGTTTCAGATAGGGCAACTCGCGAGAGTTATAACATCCATATCCGGCATTGTGACTTTTAGACAAATTAATTATAGGATGTTAGTGTCTATTGACAAACATGACTATAAAGACAAGAGTTCTTCCAGCTGGATGGATGTCGAGGTTTTACACAGGGGTAGTAGCCAGGATTATAACATCCATACCCGGCATTGTGACCTTTAGATTGGCGGCAAATTGATTACAGGATGTTTGTGTCTATTGAAAAACATGAAATTAAAGACCATCTTTATGTATTTCGCTAAAGCGTATATATGTAGAGCTTATAAACAATTTGGCCAAACACATGTTTAGAATTTGCTTCATTATTGTGAGTGTTGATGTGGTATAACTTGTTCCATATATAAAATATTTTCACAGGTCACTAGTTGACTGATTCCATAAGCGGTATAATCAATCACGTGTCTGGCTTAGGAAGTCAGTTAATTTTAGCTCACCTGAAAGCCAAGATCTTATGTCATGGCGTGTTTGTCTATCGTAAACATCTCTGAAACAGCTACACCAAAGAAGCTAAAGCTTCACATTCTTGTTCCCACCAATCCCAATTTGTCCACTAATGGCCACAAACCCAGCCAATTTTACCAAAAAGTAATTCGCACATGTAGTTAGAAGTTTGGATAAACACACACGTTCTTCGTTTTTGGTGGTATTGAAATTATGACTTTGACCTTTGCATTTCATCCTTTCTTCTTAGTTCTCATAAAATGCATTTCCTCGCATGGTCTGCTGAGAAACCAGCAGAGAAGTTGTAACCTTACATGATTGCTTCCACCAACGATGACATCCCAATTTGTTCAAGTGGTTCAAATCTCAGCCATATTGAAACATCTATGTATGTTAATTTGGATTGTTTTTCCGATTCTTTACATAGAGTATGTGGTCACTACGATTTGTTTCTGTATTAATCAATAAACAGTTTTCAGTTTGAATAAATCATATATTTCATTATGTTTGTTAATCAACTGACTCGCTGGCTGGTTGGATGGCTGCCCTACCAACCTAGAAATCTGGGTTGGAAATGATACATTAACCATCAAACACAACGCCCCTTTAGTCCATCCACGAGCAGCAGAGCACACATAACACGGAACATGGGTTGTTCTTTGGCATCTTTTATTGGAATGGTGAGACAATCCATTGATTGACAAAATGAGCTTTGAACCATGAAAATTGGGATATGATAACATGCATCAACCAAGTAACCCAGCCAGACCTGCTCATTCATTTCGTCACCCTACGGCGAATGCCCAAGTCTGTCTGATGATGTTGCTCAGAATTTCAGTTGCGCAACATGTTGGAGAGTAGATGCAACGCATAGCTTCTCTAATGCAGAAGAAGTGCAAAACATAGGACATCGTAATCATTTCACTGATGATGAACTGACAAACTCTCAAGCATAAAAAGCTAAGGTATTGTCTTGTTTCAAGTAAAAGCGATACAAAGTTATGCTAATAATTAGCTTCTGAACTGATTTTGCAGACCTATTAATGTAAGTCTCTCGCCTCTCGGTGCAGGTCACTATCCGACCTCTACATGAGCACGGTTTGCATGTAACTTGTTGGGTTGCGAAAAACGTATGCAAGATAATAACAACGGAAGGATTAGGCTGTGTGGTTAGTGTACCGAAGGTCCTGCCCTTTTTTTGTCGCACAATAATAATAATTTTTCGAAAATCCTACCATCTAGGCTGTATATACTCAGTGTGCACACACACACACCGCACATTGAAGAATGTGGACATAGAAGGGACATATTTAGGAAATGATTTTTATTTACGTTTATCTAATTTCAATGGGGGTATTTTTAAATACACAACACACAATGTATTGCAAAGATTATTATAATACTCAAATGGCATTTATCTGTCACTTTCTGACGTGATATGAATAACAGACTCAACTAGTATTGCATTTGTGAGTACACTAAAACGTTTCCAAGGAAGCGACTAAATGGATCACGTTCGTCGTCTGAAAGTGATTGACTGATTGCGTGTCATCATGCATCGAATGCGTGAGACGCTGTTCATATGCATGATACCAATGAAAGTTACAAAAATAGTCCGAGGTTGTTAATGAACCTGTGGCGGTAACATGTGTTGGGCATCATTGTTCAATTTGCCGATCGTTGAAAGGTGATTATAGAGATTTGTCAAACAGATACTTGCTGTACTGCCACTGCCAATCTGAACACGGATCGAGTCGATACTACGATAGTTTGGATATGCGTTTCTTCGATTTGTTCGATAGGATGGGACGTAGCGAGGATATTTTTGAACGATCATGCAATTAGGACTCTCTGACGTTTCTTAATGTATGCTAAAACGCAATGATAAGAAAGAACGCTTCTGTATGTATTCGTGCTAGGGAATGTAGTAGTCCGTCAGTGTGTATCTCATTGCAAGAACAAGGTCTCGTGAAAAAGGTATGATTGTGTCATTTGTACACTTATGAACGTCAATCTCGCGCTCATGTGACCAACCTCTCGTCCAATGGAAAAGACGTATATTATGTTAACTTCACATTAAAAGTTATAGAGTGATGATATCAGGCGTTCGCGAACAGGAGAGCGTATCCTCGCACCCGTCAAACACACACACACAGGCAAGTCAATTGTTCACTAGAAAAATCACGTGAACATATGGTACAAGTAAAAAAAGGGAATTGCTATCGGACATCATTTTTGTCACCGATGCGTCAATTTTGGAAATGTCGTCTACATGCCTACACAAAACCTTTTTAGAAGGTTTACTGATGCGTTGAATGTTGTGGCCGTGATCTGAGCCTCTGAGCAAAAGTGGTATGCCTCTCTTTAAAATATTGGGAGAAAGAGCATGCTCGACATTCAGGTCCAGACAATGCTATTGTATGTACTTACCGTTATATATGTGGAATATTGCGGATAGCCTCATAAAACGAGAAAACAGTAAACACGCAGAGGCAACACAAAGTTGACTATTGAAAATGCGTCTTTCTTGTCACATTTAACACTCTTATGGACAGGTTTTTCTCGCTTTAATTTAAGATCCATAACATTCATGAAGATCAAACGTTCAATACAACATTTCTATTGTTACTTGAATTATGGCGGTTAACATAGCAAGGAGTGAGTTAGTTTGATCTGACAAGTGTATGAATACCTCTACGAAATGTAGGAGGAAAGCTCTATGTTATGTAGTTTAGACATTCAAAGATAGGTTGGGCGAGTAACATATTCGTTAAAGAAGTTAATGTTATCAATCATTTAGTAGCTTTTCGATTAAAAGCATGGTTTACTTATGGGTGGCCATGAAGGACAATCCTAACTCGTTTATTGTCAAGTATACCTTTCTGCCACTGTTTGCAACTTGTGTTGATAAATACAAAATATTTGTTGTTGCAAAACATTAATTTGGAGCAAAGTTGATATTTGTACATAGAAATGATTTTGTCACTTGTCCAAACAACATTAAAGGTAAAGAAGATAATGACTTAGAAACGTTCTTAATTAACTCGTAATACAGGTATATGAGTTCGATACATGCCTTTACTTTACTTTATCGACTGAAATCTTCATAAACGTATGGCAATGAATAAAATATCACAACTTAATTCTGATTATTATTGGACTTGGAGGGATTGCAAAGTGTACAAACACCAGAAACCCACCGCTATAATTATAAACATTGATTGAATTTGAAAACCTTTTTGATCTATTCCTGACTAATAACTATACTTTGATCATTTAGATTTAGACAAATAACGTCAGTTCAATACATATCTTTACTTTACTTTATCGACTGAAATCTTCATTTTCATTACCGGCAGCATCCATCACAAACACATGCAAATATATAAACGTTAATGCATGAAAATATTTAGAAAACGGTAACACATTGTAGGGTCAAAATAGAAAATAGCTTCGAACATTATGTAATCGATGTATATTTTTGATATTTAGACATAAAAGAAACAAAGAGAATTTAGAATCAATGCTCATTATGTATTTTAGAAGATGGAGGTATTGTTGCAATGTTCTTTTTGTTCGGGTCCTTTTTTGCCTTTGTATCTATAGAGCACTTACAGACCGTGACGTGTCAAGAAGATAGTACCTGGCCATAGCGAATCCGATATGTCTGAAGAGGTATAATTGATTAAATATCATGCCAAAGAACACATGTAAGACATGGTAGATCGATATAAGCATGAGAATGTACCGGTTGCGTAATACCTTTCTATACAAAGAGTAACTCTGTCAACTTGAGAGTTTAAATGTACTTCTTGATGTCTTGTGTACATATGTCTCTTTGTTACTTGCTTATTTCAAATACTGTGAATATTTGATCACACATCTCAAACTGCCAAACGTGTTCAGCTTTCGTTAAGATTAAATATTCATCAATGACCTGAAGAAGACGTTACAAGGAACAACCACCTGAAAGCCGAAAGATTATTTTAGATTTCTCCTTTCAAAGCAAAGGATATACGACAAAATGAGGGCAATTGAAGCCGCATGTGCAGTTTTACTCTGCTCGTGTGTGGACAGTGTCAGTGCGAACTTTTGGGCGTGGAAAGTTGAGATGATAGACGGGTTTGAAAACAAGCGAGTGACTGACCATATCATGTGGACGGAACCGAACACGGAGAGCCTGCTTGAGTGTGCTGTCAGATGTAGCCAACACGACCTAGCTGTGACGTGCGGCTACAACCCAAACACGTTGGAATGTGTTGCCTACAGTGCAAGGTTCACAGATCAGTCAACCGTGGCCTATGTGGACAACAGTAAATACAGAATGTACTCTCTAAATCCAGGTATCTGTGACATTTTTGTCAATTGAATATAAGTTAAAGTTCATATCTTCTTTGATAGGCATTTAGAAGTTGGAGTACTAAGTAAGGATAAGAATTTATGTATGAACAACCTCTTTATTACAATTAAGAGCGACGTTTCGGTGTTGGTTCTAACACCCTTATCAAGCAAGTGATATACAGAGTATGGCTGACAAGTATATATACTGGTAGGAGGTAATGTTTATACAGTAGAGGATAACTACATCTGATATCTACTCTACTGTGTAAACAAGAAGTTGTTCATCCATAAATTCTTATCCTTACTTAAAGTTTATATGACTGTGACTGTTTATGTGACTGTGTCTGACTTTCATTATGCTCAACTGTGAAACAGCACAAAACGCACTTCCAAAACCACTTTACTTGTTATAATTGTGCACACCTCACGACCCAAATGTCCTTTTCAAATCTTCACAATGTCCTAACGTCATTTAATTCCTATTACATTGACAGTACCATCTGTACCGCCTTTGGGTATTTGCAACACATCTAATGATTGCCTAGTAGCCGACACGGAGTGCATTGAAGAGGAGTGTGTGTGCATTATATCGCAGGTATTTTCTTACGCTGCTGGAGGATGTGTCCAAGGTGTGTACTTCCTTATCTCCGAATTTGATTCACCCTCGGTTAAACAACACTCGTATACTATTTTTATGAGAATCAGGAATTGTTCTTATACTATTGCAGAAGCAACAAATACACAAGATACACATACATACACATGCAGGAAAGAAGCATAAACCCGTTCCATATTAGATGATGACGATTATTTCTGTGACCATTTACAAATTGGTGGGGCTCACGGCAGCACAAAAACATGTTCAAATAACTTCGAAATGTACCCTCTTTGTATTATAGGTTATAATTGGCCACGAGAATCCCAATTCTTGCAACAAACCACAATTTGTACCCTCGTTTATTGTGTATTATCGTACCTGCGAGCGTGCATTGTTGATCATGCCATCAACAATAGTTTACCTGGCTCTGGTCTGTTTCTAAGAGGGCCTTTAAATAAAAGCAAAATAACCTTTTCAATAACCATTAACACATTCATTCATTCATTCAATTACTATTGTTACAATTACATATCATATTGACTGAAGTGTTCGCAGCTTAAAAATTAATTTGGGCCGTTTACGTTTAATATTGGTCCGTTTACGGGTTTATATTGGATGTTATTAACGTTTAGTCATCAGTGTCCTGCCCTTTATCATTCAATAGGGTAGGTGTCGTTCAGTCGACATTTGTAGTGGGCCAAACATAGGCCCATGTTACATCTGGGAATATATTCTACATATGCCAACTAGCCAATTTGTTATACTTGTTACATCTCCCTCCCGGAGGAACCAATATGGAAACAACAATAATAATAAACCTTACTTCCAGGCGTCCATCAAGGAATGACCTTGGGGACACACTTTCATGTACTTTCATTATTGTTTCTTATTTACAGGATGTTCCCAATACAGCAACACGTTCACCAAGTTTGCAGGTCGTGTGATTTATAAGCATGACGATTTGTTCCTGACCACTGCTACAGAGGATGAATGCCGAGCCGCTTGCGTCACCGAGACAAGCATAGTGTGCAAAACACTGGAGTACAGTTCAGTGTCATCTGCGTGTGTTCTGAGTTCTTTTGGATGGATGGATGTCAACGTTTTGTATAGGGGAACTAACAATAATTATGACATACATCTCCGGCATTGTGATTTTTAAACAGATGACGAATTGATTGCTGGATGTTAGTATCTATTTTTAAAACATGAATATAAAAGACATCTTTATGTATTTCTGTAGAGCGTATATATTTCGAGCTTAGAAACAGCTTGGCCAAACATGTTTAGACTTTGCCTCATTATTCTGAGTTGAAAAGCTAATGATTGTTCGAAATAGGAAATATTTTCACAACTCAGCAGATTACCAATGCCATGAGAGGTATGATCGAGCATGTATCTGGCTGAGGAAGTGTGTACAGACTTTGTACAGTCATGAAGTTTATTTCACTTGAAAGCCAAGACCTTACATGTATGTCCGGGCCTGTTTGTCTGTTGTAAACATCTCTGAAAGTGCTGTACCATGCTTGTTACCAAGGATATACACCGGTGGTGTTTGATCTGATTTTCATTAAAGCCCCACACCAGCACTATACAAATATTTGTAGCCATCACAATGTATTGAGCCTTAATTGTTCATAGTTTTATGCAATTATGTATGTTTAGTTATTAATCGGACTCAACATAGGTCTTGAAGACATGTCTTTTGATAACATCAAGTGAGCTTACGTCATGCCCAGTTTGTCCGTCAAAACATCTTCTCAGAAATCATTTAACAAGCTAAAACTTCACATTGACATCGAATGACATTGAATGATGACATCGCAGTTTGTTCACTTCATTTAGGATTACAAACCCAGCAATGTTTACCTCCCTAAATTGGTACATGCATTGTTTGAAGTGGGGCTTCTTTTAAATTTTGACTGTGATTTGACCTTTGCATTTTAACTTTGCTCCTGAATTCTCACAGAATGAGTTCCTAGCGATTTCTGTTCAGAAATCACTTGAGCAAGAAAGTTGAAACCTTACATGATTGTTTCTACCAACGATAACTCCTCAACGTGTTCAAGAGGTTCAAACAGTAGCCATATTGACACATCTATTTATGGCCATTACTAGCAAGGGGGCTAAGAATTCAGTTTGAGGCATATCTAGATCTGTAGGCCACTGCTTCAAGCAATTTTTTCTGTGAAAATCAACACGTTTTGTGATTATAAAATATTGGCTTTACATATAGGTGAGCTACTGTAACGGAGCACGATTTCAGGGAGTTTTTATCGGATGTGCAGCTGATCTCAAATAAGTTAAATGAACATGCACGTTGTTAGGATTGCGTTTTCTGTTCTTTACATCGATTATATTGTCACCACGATGTGTTACTGTTTTATTTAATAAATAGTTCTGAGCTAGAATGACTCTAAAGTTCAGTATTCTAATGTTAATCTGTTAAATCTGGATAAACCTATTGGTTAAAGTGATGCCTCGGCGATTCACTCACTGACTCACGTACTTATAATTACTGACCCACATCCATGATTGTGTCCTTGACTCGAGACGATCTCTTTTTGATCACATGCATGGACTGTCTTGATTTACATCTCCTAAAAAGCAACTTGGAAATCGCCGAAATCAGCTTTTCTACATATGTAAGGTTAACATGGACGTGGCTATTTGTCTAGACGCACAGTGTAGTAGCCATTCATGTCATCAAAGGGGGCACGGGTGGCTCAGTCGTCGCCGCTATTCGCTGTGCAGAGTTGCGGCCCTTGGGCACGCCAGAAACCTATGATTTTGGGTTCGAATCCCGGTTCACCCCATTTATGTTTCTAGATTTGTCAGCACCATACCCGTGCTCGTGGGTTTCACCGAAGTGGTAAACGTCTGAGACCTGCATCACTTCGGGCTTTCCTCCCACATTAAGCTGACACGCCGTGATATAACTGGAATACTGTTTAAAGCAGCGTTAAACCAAACCCAACCCAACTCACTCACTCACTCACTCACTCACTCACTCATGTCATCAAAAGGAGCAAAGTCTTGTTCCCAGACCTTTGGGTACATGTTGTTACCCTGTCTGGCGCTCGGCATTAAGACACAGAACAAGGACTGGTCTGCTCGGAGTCAGTAAACTGTGTCTGAGTGGGGTATTTATGTTAAACTGTGGCATGGTATTTCGGTAAGCTTGCACTATAAATCGGCATCAGTCCGGACTGGTACATGCAGCCACACACACACGCAGGCAGGCAGGCAGGCGCGCGCACGCACGCACACTCACACACACACACACACACACACACACAGGTGCATGCACGTCGCTATAAATGTGCACTAATCTTGGACGAAACGTTAAACCCAATTTCATCCCACATCACTCACACACATATGCTTGTGTGATAGTTGTATAGTTATAGAATAACCCTCGAGGTACGAGTGATTACGGAAAATATGTCACGAGTGAAATTAAGGTTTTAAGTTCCCAGCTTTACCGAGGAACTTAAAACATTAATTTCACGAGTGACATATTTTCCGTAATCACTCGTACCGAGTGGGTTATTCTATTTATAACCCATATTCATATTAAAGACATGTTTCAAGAAAAAAACAATCAACATTACTGTCGCCGATCAAGAAACAGCTGTTTTGTATCAATCCGCGTGTGAAAAAACACTGTTCACTCATTCCAACCGCATTACTCAATTAACGTGTTGTTACGCGTGAAAAATATACTTCTGTTAAAAAATTGTAAAGATCACATTATTGCAGTTATATTTCTGTCCGATTTACACAGCGTAAACTATCTAGCATTGATAAAGAAGACAGGTTTCCAAAAAAGGATCATCAGGTTTTTTATTCAAAGCTTGTTTTGACAAGATCTCGTCACTGACAGACATCCCCCGTCGTGCATCGGCAGATACATGCATTTCACATTGAGAAGAGGAAACACTGAAAACCTGTCAATTTTTTAATGTGTCATTTGACAAAAATGCCAAAACCTTTAACAACAACATAGACGGAATGTACAGAAGTCTTGTTTGTTAGAGAAAAGTTACGAAAAGAAGGTAAACTTTGAAAAGTACGATTGTGGCCACAGTGTCGGAATGAATGACCCGACTTGACCCAGATATGAGACAGCCGAAACCAGGAATGACAAGAGAACCGGCGTTACAGTTTAATCCGGACAAGGATAGTTCAATATCGGACACAGGATCAGCTCGCTGGGGTAAGTTTTCTTTTCCTTGTATTTTTAATTATTTTTGTTTTGATTTCAAAACCTCTCCGAGTTTAGCAAAGTGCATCGATTTCGCAATCAGATGCTGGTAATCATGTCGCTAAGTCAACTCTCTATGCCACCCTTGATCTCCTTCAAAGTAGACAGTTCGAATTCTGAACTGTCTGATGTGCATGCAGAAATGATAAATTTGCAAATAATAATGTTTAGTTGCACCTTTCCTGTGTCTATCTAATCTGTTTATTCAGTACATGAGTGGGCCAGCGGCCCATAGTACAATTCGGTTCACCAGATATGTATAAAAATACAACTGTGTACACCTAAATACACAACAGCAAGGCATTCATAGATAAAGAATATTACTTCTGCAAAAATGAATTCCTTAACTTAAAAGCGTGGTAAATATAACAAGCCAGACTTCTAATTGTTGACTGATGCAGAGACGACATAAGTATGTAAAATTGTTCTATTGATGGATTTACATAATATTTTTGAGGAATATATGTCACTCGGAGAGCATAATATTTTTCACAAACCAATACAAAATGGTATTCAGACTCAACATAGCCTGTTTTATAAACCATACATAACCTTCGCTGTCTTGGGATACCAAACTATCTCCCGGTTTCTATGTGGAGCGAGTGGGAGCTAGCTCTAAAACGTGCCAGTGCAACGCGAAACTTATTGATTGTAATAGCCGATAAATAAAATTCCCTGCTAAACCTAAATTTATAACAAAGATATGATGAATACTTGGGGCTATTGGTCAAAGCAAAATGCCAATCTTGTTCATAAGAGCATTTTAATCTTTGTATGAACTCATCAATAAATGAAATAGAAATAACAAGATGCTGATTTTCCCATACGTAGCCAAGCCATAGGCGTACAAAAGTAATTTAACTCTAGAGGCCCAATTAGTCTTACCTGCTATGGCCTGCTGCACAAGCATATTGTAACTTTTTCGTGGATAACGCGAATCGGGCATCTTTAAAATCTTACACCAATAATTCAAGCATCTTTCGAAAGCATAGATATACAAAGGGTATCTCCCACACTCTCCACGCACAACATGATTGGAAGTTGCTGACTTAACTCCTAAAATACGTTTACAAGCAAGTGTATGAACAACTTCAATCTCCTCGCAAAACGATAAAGATAAACCCCAAACTTCTGCACCGTAAAGAAGTACTGGCACAACTTTAGCATCAAAAATGTTAAAGGAAATATTCATAGGAGTAGGTTTAATTAGCTATAGGGACTTCAACAAAAAGCTTAAACAAAACCTTTTTAGCTTGATTAACAAAAAGCTTAAACAAAACCTTTTTAGCTTGATTAACAACATTAGATATATGTGCACTCCAAGATAGATTTCGAAAAAATAATACACCAAGGTATTTATATGTAGTTACACATTCCAACAATTTTCCATCGTAAACCCATTTTTCATATTTTGAAAGAACACTCCCATTTTTAAAAACTACTACTTTAGTTTTATCAATATTGACTGTTAATGAATAATCTTTACAATAACATTCTAACACATTGATTCTTTTCTGGAGACCATAAACAGTATCTGCTATGAGAATGACACCATCTGCGAAAAGTAATAAAAACAATTGAACTACATCTGGATGAAATTGGATACCATGTGCGCAACTGGATTCAATATCTATGGCAAGATCATTTATGAACAAGGCAAACAAAATGGGACTAAGGACACATCCTTGACGAACTCCCTTACTGCAGCTAAACATATCAGAAAATGAGTTATTGTATTTGACCAATGCCAAAACTTGTTTATAAATTGACTGTATACAACAGAACATTTTCGGAGAAATACCATTTTTGTATAGTACCATACGCAATTTGGATCTATCTGTGGAATCAAAGGCTTTGGCAAAATCAACAAACAAGGCATAAATCACACCTCGTTTCTTAGCCAAATATTTCTCTATTACTGAATATAAAACAAAAATATTATCAGTTGTGGAATATCCACTCCTAAAACCAGCCTGAGACTCTACTAGTCTATCATAGGATTCCGACCAAAACTGAAGTCTTCTGTTTAAAATAGAAATATAAAGTTTACTGAATACACTTAAGATAGTGATACCCCTATAATTAGTGGGAGAATTGGCATCGCCTTTCTTATATATAGGAACAATGTGGCCAACAGCCCAAGATGAGGGAAAATATGCAGAATCAAATATAGCATTAAAGAAGAATGTCAAAAAAGGAACCAGAACATCAGGAGAAGACTTAAACATTTCTGCTATCAGTCCATCATCTCCCGCAGCTTTATTATTTTTCAATCCTGTAATCGCATCAAGCACTTCATCCTGTGAAATAGGGGAATCAAGAATACTCTGAGTTGTTTCGTCAAAATTAACATCGTCAAAAACTAAATTCTCCTCAACCTCTGAAGAAGAGTATTCACCAAATAAGTTCTTAAAGTGCTGATACCAATCTCCTAGTTCTATATTAGGAGAGCGTCTCCTTCCCTCACCAGAGAGTAGCTTCAATTGTGACCAAAATATTTTGCTGTTGTGTATGCCTGTCACCATATTACTAAGAATTTTATCTTGGTAGGCTTTTCTTTTGTTATGGAGTATATTTGTATATTTATTTCTTGCATGTAGATAGTTTGAAAGTGCCAAATGATCCCCAAGTAGTCTATAAACTTTAAGCAGTCTTTGCTTTTCAAATCTAAGAAATTCACACTCTTTATCAAACCAAGGTTGCTTATCGACTAACCAAGCAGATGGGCAAAACTTACGCATACATTCTGCTGCATTACCTAATAAATCTGAGAATAAAGTTACAGCATCATCAAATTTTCCAGATAAAATATGTTCATTACACTGATCAAACACTGAAGCTGACTTGTCAGAAAGTAATACATCTCTAAATGTTGACACTTTATCTTCATTCCACACATAACGGGAGTTGTCACGCACATCTCGTGCATTACTTAAGCTAGCACCCACAGAAGCCATATCACGTGACACAAATGAACACGCAACAGGCAGATGATCTGAATCTGACCTAGATAGGACATCGAAGCGGTCACATGATGTAAACAAGTCAGGGCCTGTTATGATATAATCAACAACACTCTGTCCAATATGACTTATAAATGTAAAGTCTCCTTTCCCAGCGTCCGAACCACATCGGCCATTACAAATATATAAATTTAAAGCACTACAAACATTCAATAGCACTTTACCAAAATTATTAACTTTTGAATCACACGAATGTCTCTTAATATCAATATTAACCCTCATAGTCATATGGTCCCCGGACGTCAGTCAGCCTGCATACCGCTCAGCGCCGTACTTTGCAGACGTCGCGGTTACGAAAAACGTATACATTGTATAAAAAAGTGTCACGTTCTTATTTCTTCACACAACGTAACAAAATTGTACGAAATAGTGTATCTTTATTATGTCTTTCGGAAGTCTAAATGTTGTTGCCAAATGAATTTGTTTTTATTCTCATGCCATCGTTGAAAGTGTGAGTAGTCATATTTTTCGTGTTTTTCTTATCTGTATACATTTGTGAACTAAGTTCATGTCAACTTGTCAAGTTTAGTCTTTTTCATTGTGTTTTCATTTTCATTGGCAGTTATCGATGTCATCATCGTTCACAAAGGCAAACCTGTCTATACAAAGTCCGGTTTTTGGATTCGGGTGGTCGAAAAATCCATCAAACAGCAAGCCCTCTAACACAGACGCAAACCAGGACTTGGTGCTGATGATCTTGGCGCCCTAGAAACAGTTTCTGGCAACATTACAATCTGAATCTTAAGCTTGGAACTTCAATCTGGCCATATGCAGTTTTGACAACAAAGACATTAAATGTGTTCAGAGGTTGAATTATACGAATAACTTTTCATGTCAGTCAGATCTCCGTCCGCTTTAACGAGGTCATTTACTTTGACAGGTCCCAAATGGCCAGCCATGTTTGTTTACAAACGGGGACGTAGTTTTGGTTTTTACTGTAAAACGAAAATCATGTGAAATAAATTTTTAAAATGATAATGTGAAATCATGTTGTAAGTATGAAAGTATGTGTCTTGTCTTAAAAATCTCGAATCAGTGAGATTGTAGCACGTAGAACATCTGAAGGGAAAGGCATGGATTTGTGAATGAATGGGATGAGATAAAATAGTTCCGTTGTTTAATGAAAATTGATCTTTGTTCCACTGACCAATCAGCTTCGAGAATCACTAATTGCACACTGTGCAAATATCAAAAAGTTATTACACTGCATATTTGAGCCCATATGGGTAATAATATACGTTAATTACCCTTGTCATAATAGAAAACATCAACCGAGTTTCAGTTTCAGTTTACATCAAGGCTAGAAATGAGGCACATAACATCGAACACAACATCCCTTTAGTCCATACACGAGCAGCAGACCATACATAACATGGGAATGCACAGTTTGTTCTTTGAGATCAATTTATTGGAATCATGAGTACCGTGCAAACAATTGTCTGTATGTTTATCAGTGGTAGGTTTAATTCGATTTTCTTTGTTCTCATCGGTTGCCAACAACTGCACAAAACAAACAAGAATACTGAATATTGTAATTAATATTGTAATTAGTACAGTAATATTGATGTATTTGAAGGTTCAGTTAGTTTCATCAGAAAATAGGTCCAGATTTATATGCCATGTTCATTATTGCTGAAGAAATATGGCAGGCTAGCTAAGGAAGGTTAAAGTACATAGATTAAAAGTCTTTTGTCCGGAAAAAAACATTCCCGGTGAAATTTCTCCATTTGGTTTTTAGGTGAGGTGAAGTGAAATGGTGTTTAATGTCAAGAATATTGCACTTATATAGCGAAGTGCGCGCGTGTGTGTGTGTGGTGTGTGTGTGTGTGGTGTGTATGTGTGTGTGTGTGTGTGTGTGTGTGTGGCTGTTTGAACTAGACCCGACTAATCCCGATTTAACAGTGCCGTCCCACTGAGATACCATGCCACATGAATATCCCACTCAGAAACAGTATACTAACTCCCACTACACTGACTCCTTGTAATAGCCCCTTAAAGACCGAGAACGGTGGAATTTGCTTCAAGTTGTTGCTAATAGTTTATCAAAATGTAAGTGACAGACGGACATGAGATTTGGAATCTACTGATAAGGGCGAGGGGACTATGATGGCTGGAATGACCTCTTTGTTTATACACAGTGGGAGCTTGCTTCTGCTGCCTGTCTCCCAACCTCAAGCATCTCCCCACTGTTAGTCCTGCACCATGACTGTGGAATATATTTATTTTATGAAAAAAATAATAATCTAGAAACGCATACAAAAGCAAGTTAGCCAGCTCCATCTAGCTCTATTCCACAGCATAGGGAATTTTTATTTTATTTTAAGAGTCAAGAAGGATATTGTGTTATATAAGATTTCAGAGATTAAATGTTAGTCCACCCAACTGTCTGCTGTTAGCCTTGCTCCTTGTATTGAATGATAAGTCTATGGGTGTAAAGTTGTTCTATCCTTAAAATAGGCAAGTCTAGATAATCGGTCAGTATGAGGATGCAAGTCTTTTATAGGACAACTTATTATTATTTATATAATCTAGAAATTATTATTTAAAAGATTGATTGTTGCCTTAGAGACTTGTGAAAGTCTATTTCTCTTGTCTACTTGCCACTTTGGTATGGAAAACAAGGAAAAACTCACAATACACTTTATACACTATAAACACTATATGCATGTCATTATGTCACCGAGTCAGTATCATGTAGTCAATAACCAACAGACAATATGTACTTACACATAATTCTATATAATTGTAGATAGTAGGGGGAAAGTTTAACAAGTATAAAATATGTATTATGTTTGCTCTTCAGAGTGGGTTTTTTATACGAATGATAAATTGTGCCAAGGTATTCAGCATGAAAACAGTAATATTAACACCTATTTCTACACAATATATGTTGGTTGTACAGTTCATGTTCTCTGGGAATAATCATACATAAATATAAATATTTGCAAGTCAGCATTATTATGAACAGTTACTGGAAATATTTGGCAAAACTACAATGAACATTCTTCAAAGAAAAAGTACTACCTCTACAATAAAATAAAATTGTTTGTTATCCCAGCTTGACGTCTGTGGCAATAAGGATACAATAGTACCAGTAAATTAATATTGGTATGTCAGCATTATAATGAACAGTGTCTCAAAATGGCATCTAGGATTCCGACAATTTGCATTTGTCATTGCAAATAACTTCTTCCACACTAGATTTGCTACTCATACCACTTCTGTTGTGATAAATATACATAAACATAAATACACATCTTTCATAACTCGAAATTCGGGATCAAAAATCAACTATCATGTATGGAAAAACTATACACAAGGTACTGGTGGGTTATAGCCAACGAGGGATGCTGAAATGATGAGCGATATGTTGCAAAAAAAATGAATGTTGGTGGGGGAGAATGGGCAGTAACCCACAGAAGAGAGATAATGCCACTCTGTGTCTTGATGAAGACAAGAAGTTTATACCCCAACATAGAGGGGCAACCATACCTTGGACATAAGTGGGAATAGGACGACATATATTCCGAAGGAATAATACCTGTAATGTTCAACATATAAGATTATGTTTGTTTGTTGTTTAACGCCGCACTCAGCAATATTACAGCTATATGACGGCGGTTTGTAATTTAACTGGACCCGACAATCCAGTGATTGACACCATGAGCATCGATCCATGCAATTGAGATCGATGACGTGCATCAACCAAGTCAATCACATAAGTGTCAAACGGACAGAAAATTCAATGATATAAATGATTTCATTGGATTTATCAAGAATTATTATTATTATTATTATTATTATTGTATCAGCAGATAATAACCAAATAAACCTGTGTGAAGACTTTGCCTAGTTGACCTGATTAGACATGCTGAACATTTGTGTTTTGACTGTTGAACATCTGGTACATATCAAAGTATCAGCATGGTCATTTGTTGGACAGAAAACATGGTAAGAGACCTTATCAGATGAAAGTCCTGACAGGGGCAGTGTGCCTGCCAGTTGGTTTCCCAGGGAAACTAATTCCACCGTTCACGGTCTTTAATGCCGAGCACCAGACAGTGTGACAAGTACCATCTTTTAACGTCTTTCTGTGTGACGTGACCGAGTGCCTTTTAGGATGGAAGAAACAACATCCCCCAACGTGAACAGCCTCCGTAAATGAGGCCGATATAGCTGTACTAAATATATCAATATGTGAAAAGAATCCGGGGTATGCTGGTCAAAGGCAAAGTCATTTATAAAACTAATTTCTTTTTGTTTTCCTGTTCCGAGAAAACCCATGATGAATCTAGATTGGCTACATGGGATTAATATTCTATATACATCATAAGGTTTGACACTTTTAACAAAACATCATAAACAATTTTTAGGATTACCTTTGAGGCCACTCTAAAACACCTTCACTCTTATGAACAATAATCATATGTTACTCATCGTTATTGATTTGCGTAACCACCGCATACTGGTGTATTTCGTTTTGTAATTGTATCGAATGGTATGTTTCAGCAATATTCCAGCTTGACGGTAGTCTGTACCAGACAATCTAGTGATTGACATCATGAGCTTTGATCCACGCAATTGGAGGTGAGGTGAGGTGAAATGGGGTTTAACGTCGCGTCCAAGATTATTGCACTTATATAGCGACGTCCATGCACGTGTGTCTGTGTGGCTGCTTGTACAAGTCCGGAGTGATGCCGATTTATAGTGCTAGCTCACTGAGATACCATGCCGCAGTTTAACATGAATACCCCACTCAGACACAGTATACTGACTCCGAGCCGACCAGTCCTTGTTTTAGCCCCTTAATGCCGAGCGCCAGAGAGGTAACAACAAGTACCATCTTTTAACGTCTTTTGGTATGACGCGGTCGGGGATCGAACCCAACGCAACTGGAAACGATGGCATGCAATGCACCAAGTAACCGAGCCTGACCTCCCGATGCATTTGGTTTCGACAAAGTTAGGTTGCCGTGGACCCATATTGTTGCCCGGAATGCTTTGATGCTTTGTTGTTGTTTCCTGACCAAGAATCCGACACACAAGTCTCCTGAGGCATTGTCTTGTATAACAGATCTCTCAGTCTGCCGGATGATGTTTCGTCTCATGATTGTCCGCCGGTTTAGACTACAGCTATCAGTGGCCATATCTTTTTGTCCCTGTTTGTGAATCTTATGCACATGTCACCCTTTACTAGAAACAGAATATATTTAACGATGGATGTGGGTGGATTAGTTGAAACGTCTACCACGGTATGTTTTCGTAGTGTTTCAGTTGCCCAACATTTTGGCGAGCCATTGTGACACAGAGCTCCACCGATGTGGAAGTGCGAAACAGGATATCATGATCATGACATCTTTACATTCTTTTGAACATAGCGTTCTTTGAAAAAGGCGAACAGAATGTAGCTCAAATAACTATTTAACTATTTGTTGCCAGAAGAATCTCTGTCAATAAGATAGTATATGATTGACGCTCTGCTCGCCTCGACCTGTGGATGGATTGTAGTTTCAGTCTCCACTTGGGCGTGGCTTGGCAACTGCAGTACCAAAACAATAATTATTGATCGGCTAATATTGACATTCTGAATGAGACCATTGTAAAAGGGCAAAGATTAAATCAACGTGACAATATATAATATTCCCAAAGGACAATATATGTGTTCAGCCAAACTTCTAATTACAAATTTGATATGGTGATGTGATCGAAGCTCGTGAATGTTTTAAGATGAATGAAAAGCTTACAATTTTAGTCTTATTTGTCCACTGCAAAAGTATGCATACTGAGAGACTTAAAAATATGATTAGAAGGCAATATATGTGTTGATCCCAACTACTAATTACAAAGTTTATATGGTGGCTGTAATGAAATTCGGAATCGAAACTCGTAAATATCTTTAAGCCCATTCTTTGTTGTTTGTGAAGCTTAAAGTTTCATTGGTCCCTTGCTTTCTGAAGAGTTGATGCCTTGACAGAATGATCAAAGGTCAAATACAGATCAAAACGTCAAAACGAACTTCTAACCAACTTACAACCCATGCTTGTCGTAAGAGGCGAATAACTCGATAGGGTGGTCAGGCTCGCTGACTAGGTTGATGCATGTCATCGTATCCCAATTGCGAAGATCGATGGTCATGATATCAATCACTGGATTGACTGGTCCCGTCTCAATTATTTACAGACCGCCGTCATATAGCGGTATTATTGCTGAGTGCGATGTTACAATTACAGATATTGACTGACATGTTTGCAGCATTATAATCTAATTTTATATGGACTCTGTTTCCACAAATGTTATCATCGATTATTTACAGACCACTGCCATACATTGCTGAGTGCGGCGTTAAACAACATATAAACAAACAAATTTCATTTGGAAACCATGGCCACGTAATGGACACAATGGTGCAAATATAAAAAAATGTTGAAATAAATATTGCAAACAAACTATTCTAGATGTTCAACCCCACTACAAACTACTTATATACCAAGCTTTATTACATTCTGAAACAAATAGCCGTGTAATAGTCATAAATAGCTTTTTAATATGGCTGACATGGACACCATGTTGAAAATCTCAAACATTTAAACAAATAAGGGTGTCATCGGTGGGAACATACCAAGTTGCATCTGTGCACAGGTTTTGGAGAAGTTGTTTGCAAACAGGACATGACATGAGCTCACCTGAGTTTCGAAAAAGCCCAATACAAGAGTAAATTGCATGTGTTTGTGAAGGGTATCAACAGATGGGCAGGATGGGCATACCTTTTCACGAACACCTGGTGTTATCCCAACTTGACAGTAATGAGTAAACTCATGCTTATGGCATAGTAGGAATCATAAAGCTCTGCATGTTTGGATTTGAAAGATGGTGTATTGCTGTGTTTGTTCACGTGTCCAAAACATCTGTTCGTGGTCACTTGTTTGTACAACAGAAATGTCGCGTATGATAGACAAAAACAGTTTTAACACTTTGGTTCAAGCATTATACAGAAGGCTCACCAATGGAAATATTCACGCGCAACATCAGGTTTCTTTAACAGAATATTTGCCTTTGTTTATATAAGGCACTTGTCGAGCTTGTATGGTAAATACATAGTTCCTGTATACGGGTATGTAGTTGTATAATTGATTATATATATTTTAGACAAATGTATCAATGGTGTGGCTGATACACATGCGAGCATCGTGGGAAAACTAATAGTCACAGATCTATGTCAAAGAATACATTGATGTATTGTATTGCGATCAATATCAGCTAGACATTGGTCCGGTTTTATCAATGCTGACATGAGCTTCACGATATCATATGGTCAGTGTTGTCTCTTTGTTAATTACTTATTTCTAATAATGTAAATATTTGGTTACACGTCTAAAAATGCCAAAGGTGTTTAGAGTTCAGGCAGAATAGTTTATTTAGAATTGACGTCCAAGAAGACGTTACAAGAAACAGACACCCAAAAGCGGAGACATTATTTGGGAGTTTTCCATTAAAAGCAAGGGAGATACTACAAAATGTGGGCAATTGAAACCGTATGTGCAGTTTTACTGTGCTCTAGCGTGGCCAGTGTCAATGAGAACTGTGGGAAGTGGAATGTAAAGATGATGCACGGGTTTGAAAACAAGCGAGTGACTGAACATGTGATGTGGGTGGAGGAGAACACAGAGAGCCTTCTGGAGTGTGCTGCCAGATGTGGACAACATGACCTGGCTGTGACGTGTGGCTACAACCCAAATACGTTGGAATGTGTTGCCTACAGTGCAAGGTTCACAGATCCGTCAACCGTGGCCTATGTGGACAACAGTAAATACAGAATGTACTCTCTAAATCCAGGTAACTGTGACATTTTTGTCAATTGAATATAAGTTAAAGTTCATATCTTCTTTGATAGGCATTTAGAAGTTATAGTACTAAGTAAGGATAAGAATTTATGTATGAACAACCTCTTTATTACAATTAAGAGCGACGTTTCGGTGTTGGTTCTAACACCGTTATCAAGCATGTGATATACAGAGTATGGCTGACAAGTATATATACAGGTAGGAGGTAATGTTTATACAGTAGAGGATAACTACATCTGATATCTACTCTACTGTGTAAACAAGAAGTTGTTCATCCATAAATTCTTATCCTTACTTAAAGTTTATATGACTGTGACTGTTTATGTGACTGTGTGTGACTTTCATTATGCTCAACTGTGAAACAGCACCAAACGCACTTCCAAAACCACTTTACTTGTTTTAATTGTGCACACCTCACGACCCAAAAGTCCTTTTCAAATCTTCACAATGTCCTAACGTCATTTAATTCCTATTACATTGACAGTACCATCTGTACCACCTTTGGGTATTTGCAACACATCTAATGATTGCCTAGTAGCCGACACGGAGTGCATTGAAGAGGAGTGTGTGTGCATTATATCGCAGGTATTTTCTTACGCTGCTGGAGGATGTGTCCAAGGTGTGTACTTCCTTATCTCCGAATTTGATTCACCCTCGGTTAAACAACACTCGTATACTATTTTTATGAGAATCAGGAATTGTTCTTATACTATTGCAGAAGCAACAAATACACAAGATACACATACATACACATGCAGGAAAGAAGCATAAACCCGTTCTATATTAGATGATGACGATTATTTCTGTGACCATTTACAAATTGGTGGGGCGCACGGCAGCACAAAAACATGTTCAAATAACTTCAAAATGTACCCTCTTTGCATTATAGGTTATAATTGGCCACGAGAATCCCAATTCTTGCAACAAACCACAATTTGTACCCTCGTTTATTGTGTACTATCGTACCTGCGAGCGTGCAGTGTTGATCATGCCATCAACAATAGTTTACCTGGCTCTGGTCTGTTTCTAAGAGGGCCTTTAAATAAAAGCAAAATAACCTTTTCAATAACCATTAACACATTCATTCATTCATTCAATTACTATTGTTACAATTACAAATCATATTGACTGAAGTGTTAGCAGCTTTAAAAAATAATTTGGTCCGTTTACGGGTTTATATTGGATGTTATTAACGTTTAATCATCAGTGTCCTGCCCTTTATCATTCAATAGGGTAGGTGTCGTTCAATCGACATTTGTAGTGGGCCAAACATAGGCCCATGTTACATCTGGGAATAGATTCTGTATATGCCAATTAGCCAATTTGTTATACTTGTTACATCTCCCTTCCGGAGGAACCAATATGGAAACAACAACAATAATAATAAACCTTTCTTCCAGGCGTCCATCAAGGAATGACCTTGGGGACACACTTTCATGTACTTTCATTATTGTTTCTTAATTACAGGATGTTCCCAATACAGCAACACGTTCACCAAGTTTGCAGGTCGTGTGATTTATAAGCATGACGATGTGTTCCTGACCACTGCTACGGAGGATGAATGCCGAGCCGCTTGCGTCACTGAGACAAGCATAGTGTGCAAAACACTGCAGTACAGTTCAGTGTCATCTGCGTGTGTTCTGAGTTCTTTTGGATGGATGGATGTCAACGTTTCGTATAGGGGAACTCACACGAGTTTTGACATACATCTCCGGCATTGTGATTTTTAAACAGACGGCAAATTGATTGCTGGATGTTAGTATCTATTGTAAAACATGAATATAAAAGACATCTTTATGTATGTTTGTAGAGCGTATATATTTCGAGCTGAGAAACAACTTGGCCAAACATGTTTAGACTTTGCCTCATCATTCTGAGTTGAAAAGCTAATGATTGTTCGATATAGGAAATATTCTCATAACTCAGCAGATTACCAATGCCATGAAAGGTATGATCGAGCATGTATCTGGCTGAGGAAGTGTGTAAGACTTTGTACAGTCATTAATTTTATCTCTGTCGTAAACATCTCTGAAACTGCTGTACCATGCTTGTTACTACCAAGGATATACACTGATGGTGTTTGATCTGATTTTCATTAAAGCCCCACACCAGCACTCTACAAATATCTGTAACCATTACAATGTATTGAGCCTTAATTGTTCATATTGTTATGCAATTATGTATGTTTAGTTATTAATGGGACTCAACATAGGTCTTGAAGACATGTCTTTTGATAACATCAAGTGAGCTTACGTCATGCCCAGTTTGTCCGTCAAAACATCTCCTCAGAAATCATTTTTACAATGAAGCTAAAACTTCACATTCTTGTTCTAACCAATGATGACATCGCAGTGTGTTCACTTCATTTAGGATTACAAACCCAGCAATTTTTACCCCCCTAACTTGGTACATGTGTTGTTTGAAGTGGGGATTTCAGTTTGAGGCATGATATCTGTAGGCAACTGCTTCAAGCAATATTGTCTGTGAAACGCAACACTTTTTGTGATCATAAAATATTGGCTATACATATAGGTGAGCTACTGTAACGTAGCACGATTTCAGGGAGTTTTTATCGGATGTGTAGCTGATCTCAAATAAGTTAAATATACATGCACGTTCTTAGGATTGCGTTTTCTGTTCTTTACATCGATTATATTGTCATCACGATATGTTACTATTTTATTTAATAAACAGTTCTTAGTTAGAATGACTCTAAAGTTCAGTATCCTAATGTTAATCTGTTAAATCTGGATAAACCTATTGGTTAAAGTGATGCCTTGGCGATTCACTCGCTGACTCACGTACTCACTGACCCACATCCATGATTGTGTTCTTGACCCGAAACGATCTCTATTTGAGGGTACATGTTGTTACCCTGTCTGGCGCTCAGCATTATGGCATAAAAACAAGGACTGATCTGCTCGGAGTCAGTAAACTGTGTCTGTGTGGGGTATTCATGTGTAACTGCGGCATGGTATTTCGGTGAGCTCGCACTATAAATCGGCATCAGTCCGGACTGGTACATGCAGCCACACCCACAGGCAGGCAGGCAGGCAGGCAGGCACGCACGCACGCACGCACGCACGCACGCACGCACATGCATGCACACACGCACGCACGCACGCACGCACGCACGTCGCTATAAAAGTGCAATAATCTTGGACGGGACGTTAAACCCAATTTCACCACACATCACTCACACACATATGCTTGTGTGATAGTTGTATAGTGTACGTTAATTACCCTTGCCATAATACAAAACATCAACCGAGTCTCAGTTTCAGTTTACATCAAAGTTAGAAATGAGACACAGACCATCGAAGACAACGTCCCTTTAATCCATACACGAGCAGCAGACCATACATAACATTGGAATGCACAGTTGGCTCTTTGAGATCAATTTATTGGAATCATGAGTACCGTGCAAACAACTGTCTGTATTTTTATCAGTGGTAGGTTTAATTCGATTTTCTTTGTTCCCATCGGTTGCCAACAACTGCACAAAACAAACAAGAATACTGAATATTGTAATTAATATTGTAATTAGTACAGTAATATTGATGCATTTGAAGGTTCGGTTAGTTTCATCTGAAAAAAGGTCTAGATTCTATGCCATGTTCATAATTGCTGAAGAAATATGGCAGACTAGCTAAGGAAGGTTAAAGTACATGTATTAAAAGTCCTTTGTCCGGAAAAAAACATTCCCGGTGAAAATTTCTCCATTTGGTTTTTAGGTGAGGTGAAGTGAAATGGGGTTTAATGTGTCAAGAATATTGCACTTGTATAGCGAAGTGCGCGCGTGCGTGCGTTTGTGGCTGCTTGAACTAGACCCGACTAATCCCGAGTTAACAGTGCCGTCCCACTGAGATACCATGTTTACCACAGTTTAACATGAATATCCCACTCAGAAACTGTATACTAACTCCCACTACACTGACTCCGTGTAATAGCCCCTTAATGCCGAGGACGAGACAGTGTGACAAGTACCATCTTTTAACGTCTTTCTGTGTGACGTGACCGAGTGCCTTTTAGGATGGAAGAAACAACGTCCCCCAACGTGAACAGCCTCCGTAAATGAGGCGGATATAGATGTACTAAATATATTAATATGTGAAAAGAATCCGGGGTATGAATCTAGATTGGCTACAAAGGATTAATATTCTATATACATCATAAGGTTTGACACTTTTAACAAAACATCATAAACAATTTTTAGGATTACCTTTGAGGCCACTCTAAAACACTCTTATGAACAATAATCATATGTTACTCATCGTTATTGATTTGCGTAACCAACCGCATACTGGTGTATTTAGTTTTGGAATTGTATCGAATGGTATGTTGTGAAACGCAGCATTCAGCAATATTCCAGCTATATTTGACGGTGGTCTGTACCAGAAAATCCAGTGATAGACATCACGAGCTTTGATCCACACAATTGGAAACGATGGCAAGCAATCCACCAAGTATCGCTCCTCAGCCTGACCTGCGGATGCATTTGGTTACGACAACCTTAGGTTGCCGTGGGCCGATATTGTTGCCCGGAATGCTTTGATGCTTTGTTGTTGTTTCCTGACACACACGTCTCCTCAGGCATTGTCTTGTATAACAGATCTCTCAGTCTGCCGGATGATGTTTCGTCTAATGATTGTCCGCCGGTTAAGACTACAGCTATCAGTGGCCATATCTTTTTGTCCGCTTGGGAACCCTATGCACATGTCACTCTTTAGTAGAAACAGAATATATTTAACGATGGATGTGGGTCGATTAGTTGAAACGTCTACCACGGTATGTTTTCGTAGTGTTTCAGTTGGCCAACATTTTGGAGAGGAATTGTGACACAGAGCTCCACCGATGTGAAGTGCGAAACAGGATATCATGATCATGACATCTTTACATTCTTTTGAATATAGTGTTCTTTGAAAAAGGCGAACAGAATGTAGCTCAAATAACTATTTAACTATTTGGTGCCAGAAGAATCTCTGTCAATATGATAGTATATGATTGACGCTCTGCTCGCCTCGACCTGTGGATGGATTGTAGTTTCAGTCTCCACTTGGGCGTGGCTTGGCAACTGCAGTACCAAAACAATAATTATCGATCGGCTAATATTGACATTCTGCAGAGACCATTGTAAAAGGGCAAAGATTAAATCAACGTGACAATATATAATATTCCCAAAGGACAATATATGTGTTCAGCCAAACTTCTAATTACAAATGTGATGTGATCGAAGCTCGTGAATGTTTTAAGATGCATGAAAAGCTTAAAATTTAAGTCTTATTTGTCCACTGCAAAAGTATGCATACTGAGAGACTTAAAAATATGATTAGAAGGCAATATATGTGTTGATCCCAACTACTAATTACAAAGTTTATATGGTGGCTGTAATGAAATTCGGAATCGAAACTCGTGAATATCTTTAAGCCCATTCTTTGTTGTTTGTGAAGCTTAAAGTTTCATTGGTCCCTTGCTTTCTGAAGATGCCTTGACAGAATGATCAAAGGTCAAATACAGATCAAAACGTCAAAACGAACTTCTAACCAACTTACAACCCATGCCTGTCGTAAGAGGCGAATAACTCGATAGGGTGGTCAGGCTCGCTGACTATGTTGATGCATGTCATCGTATCCCAATTGCGAAGATCGATGGTCATGATATCAATCACTGGATTGTCTGGTCCCCTCTTAATTATTTACAGACCACCGTCATATAGCGGTAATATTGCTGAGTACGATGTTACAATTACAGATATTGACTGAAATGTTTGCAGCATTATAATCTAATTTTATATGGACTCTGTTTCCACAAATGTTATCATCGATTATTTACAGACCACTGCCATACATTGCTGAGTGCGGCGTTAACCAGCATATAAACAAACAGATTTCATTTGGAAACAATGGCCACGTAATGGACACAATGGTGCAAATATAAAAAAATGTTGAAATAAATATTGCAAACAAACTATTCTAGATGTTCAACCCCACTACAAACTACTTATATACCAAGCTTTATTACATTCTGAAACAAATAGCCGTGTAATAGTCATAAATAGCTTTTTAATATGGCTGACATGGACACTATGTTGAAAATCTCAAACATTTAAACAAATAAGGGTGTCATCGGTGGGAACATACCCAGTTGCATCTGTGCACAAGTTTTGGAGAAGCTGTTTGCAAACAGGACATGACATGAGCTCACCTGAGTTTCGAAAAAGCCCAATACAAGACGTAAATTGCATGTGTTTGTGAAGGGTATCAACAGATGGGCAGGATGGGCATACCTTTTCACGAACACCTGGTGTTATCCTAACTTGAAAGTAATGAGTAAACTCATGCTTATGACATAGTAGGAATCATAAAGCTCAGCATGTTTGGATTTGAAAGATGGTCTATTGCTGTGTTTGTTCACGTGTCCAAAACATCTGTTCGTGGTCACTTGTTTGTACAACAGAAATGTCGCGTATGATAGACAAAAACAGTTTTAACACTTTGGTTCAAGCATTATACAGAAGGCTCACCAATGAAAATATTCACGCGCAACATCAGGTTTCTTTAACAGAATATTTGCCTTTGTTTATATAAGGCACTTGTCCAGCGTTGTATGGTAAATACATAGTTCCTGTATACGGGTATGTAGTTGTATAATTGATTATATATATTTTAGACAAATGTATCAATGGTGTGGCTGATACACATACGAGCATCGTGGGAAAACTAATAGTCGCAGATCTATGTCAAAGAATACATTGATGTATTGCGATCAATATCAGCTAGACATTGGTCCGGTTTATCAATGCTGACATGAGCTTCACGATATCATATGGTCAGTGTTGTCTCTTTGTTAATTACTTATTTCTAATAATGTAAATATTTGGTCACACGTCTAAAAATGCCAAAGGTGTTTAGCGTTCAGGCAGAATAGTTTATTTAGAATTGACGTCCAAGAAGACGTTACAAGAAACAGACACCCAAAAGTGGAGACATTATTTGGGAGTTTTCCATTAAAAGCAAGGGAGATACTACAAAATGAGGGCAATTGAAACCGTATGTGCAGTTTTACTGTGCTCTAGCGTGGTCAGTGTCAATGAGAACTGTGGGAAGTGGAATGTAAAGATGATGCACGGGTTTGAAAACAAGCGAGTGACTGAACATGTGATGTGGGTGGAGGAGAACACGGAGAGCCTGCTGGAGTGTGCTGCCAGATGTGGCCAACATGACCTGGCTGTGACGTGCGGCTACAACCCAGCCACGTTAGAATGTGTAGCCTACAGTGCAAGGTTCACAGATCCGTCAACCGTGGCTTATGTGGACAACAGTAAATACAGAATGTACTCTCTAAATCCAGGTAACTATGACATTTTTGTCAATTACAGGAAGGAGTGTTTAAGATGTTTATGTGAGTGACTGTGTCTAACCTTCTTTTTGCTCAACTATAAAAAAGAGGGTTTATGGTCTATTTCTATTTCACGTAAACTAAACATTTTGGGGCACGTGTCAGTAAACAAACTATTCTAAGGTGCCTCATACTTAGCTAAGAAAATCTACACGGATAAATTGCATTGACTCAAATGTATTTCATATGCATTACTACTGTGTTATTACTGGTATTGTAACAAATGTTCTATTTGTTCAGGGGGGCATTGGTGGCCAGGTGCACACCACACAGACCAAAAAGGTCCTTTTCATATCTTGACAATGTCGTTTACTTCCTATTACAGTGACTGTTCCAGCTGAACCACCACTGGGCATTTGCGACACATCTGATGATTGTCCAGTAGTCGACACAGAGTGTATGGAAGGGGAATGTGTGTGTAATATAACACAGGTCTTTTCCTACGCTGTTGCAGGATGTGTCCAAGGTGTGTACTTCTTTTTTTCTGAAAGCATTGTTTACCAGTATCATATTCATGTCAAGATTTAGGACAAAGATTAACACACGAGTGTCTGTCAGATACCATTTAGCTAAGATACTATTTTAGATTAGAGATACATGGTGTGCAGTAATCTATTTCTTACACACTCTAAAATCGCACCTGTTTAGCATGGAATCGATGCATTTTGTCTATTATCGCGATCGCAGTGGCGCTTTAATACATAACTCAACGGTCATGAGTGACGCCATCCGACGTACTGCTTACTGCATAAATAATGTGATATTACTCAAGGAAAGATTTCTGCCACAGCTTTGGATTAATATCAAGGCGATGCAAACTAGATAAGATCAAAGAATACGCTGGATTCCGAGTTAATAATTTTCACCTCAACGAAATTACCAAATATGTACAACAATGTTTACTTACGTATGACATCACTACCGTTGATAGACTTTTACAAAATGACGTGTACACTGACAACTTACGCGGGATTTTCAGAGGAGAATTTTCCTTCAGAGGAGGATCGTATATACGTAAATGTGTCTTATAAGTAATCTGTTATTTGTTTTATGTTACCCAATATAACCAAGGTAAATAGTCAGAAATGCGGATAACTATCGTCGTCGTGGTGCGTGGTTTTGCGCCAGTCATGGCGTCATGGCGTTCTCACAGTTACAATTTCTGTTGAATTTACCAGTTAATTATAATGTATATACTTTTACTTCTATAATTCGTGCTACGGTACTCTTAAGCTTCCCATGATGTTTCTCCAACACGTGAAACAATGTATGCAATAATTTGACGAATGAAATACTACACAGTGTAAAATGTTAACTGTGTTTGTTACCTTCCAGCGAGTTCCGAGCGCAGTGTTCGTTACCACACCTAAATTATTTCGCTGTGTATTTTTTCGATTGATTGGGTTATGAATCGAAAAACTGATGTGCAAACTGCATGAATCCGCGTAGCGAACGTTCGAACGTTTGATCAAAGTTATAACACACAAGGCATTAGAAAAGGTTTCAAAAACGTTTTATGGTAGACATGTGGAGGATATATCAAAATTTGACATATGATGACAAAAATTATGTCCGCTGCAAATCCTTACTTTCCGGTTTTTTAGGTGAACAATTAACTTGCCTGTGACGGGTGCCACAGATGGGGCAGAGTATGCTCATCTTTTGCAAACACCTGGTATTATTACCAATGGATAGTGATTCATTTACACATGTATGCTCATGATATAGTCGGAATCGTACAATTGAGAGATTTTTCTTATGATTATGGAAAGAGCTTTGTCGTATGTACTTATAACGTCTCTTTGCATTAGGGGTCAGACCGTGTCACTAGCATCCAAAGGCCTGCAGGAGAACGAGGTAAATTACTGTCGGAAAATGTTAGAAAAATGCTTTTCTGGCTTCATTTAATTAAAACGATTCATAGGGCTATGAAATTAGCTCAGATCAAAGTATCTCAAATTGACCTTATCTAGCCTATCCTAACTGACACTGTGAGTACCCTTAAAATGTACTTTAACAGGTAAAATGATGATATATTTAGAAAATATTCATGTGTCCTCATGCATTTATGAAACAGCCTTTAACCTGAGGTAATTACCTTACACCCTGTGACCTCACATCGGCCCGTGCATTCTCACAGGTGTTAATGTCACCCGAGTTGGGGGTTGGTCTCAAAATATTGCTGTTGTTGTACAATTTAAGATATGTACTGGATTATATTGGATCACGGGTTGCGGCGTGCCAAACAATGACATGATTACTTTTACCTGAAGGCAGGATGGAATATTTCTCCTGAAAACTGATCGGTCATGGGGGTACCATAAAGCTTGTACACGATACAACTACAGTCACCCTGTATCAGATATCCTTTTAGCTAAACTAATAAATGCTTCCCCCTTTCTCTCTAAAGTTAAAAGTACTTGTATGCATTTCCTGGTACGGACTCCATGACGTGTAACGTGGCTATGGTAATGCAAGTGTAGTGTAACGTGCATCATGGGAGCAGTGTTGATAAAATGATGCAGCGTCATTTTGTTATTTTAGATGATGCGCATCTAGAATTTTCCTGATGTGATTTTTTTGGTGTTCATTAGATGTTTTCAGAAGAATACATTATTATCATTATAATGGAGTCACGTGCGCATATTTCTATAGTCCGTTTTAAACTGCCATCATTGGACTGTTTTTTTTGTTCGAATTTTTCTCCTGTAAAGTTGTCGATAGGACTTCTTGAGACCAAAATACTTCAAACCACACGTAGGTCGATCGGTATTTATTCGATATATCAATAGCAACAGCCTGTGAAAAATGCTACCCTTTTTTAACGGGCAAAAAGCATTTTTTCTAGCATTTTTTAGTCACAATTATCTTCGGACGCGACCCTTTCATGTTTTGTACTTTCATTTTTGTTTCCTTCCCACAGGTTGTTCCCAATACGGTACCACGTTCACCAAGTATGCGGGTCGTTTGATCGTTGGCCATAACGATGTCCTACTGTACTCCCTCACAGAGGATGAATGCCGAGCCAATTGTGTCACCGAGACAAACATACTGTGCAAAATAGCGGAGTACTACCAAGAAGCATCAAGTTGTGCCCTGAGTTCTTCTGCCTGGATTGATGTCACCGATAGTGAAAGGGGAACTAACATGAACTATAACGTACATATCAGGCATTGTGATCTGTAAATCGGTGAAATTGATTACAAGAGTTAGTAATAATTCTATAAACAATATTAAAAGCCATCTTCAGCTGTTTCAGAAGAGAGTGTTTAGTTTCGAGCTGGGTCAGAAAAGATTCTTGGAGTTTGCTACATAATTGTGAGTGTTAATGTTGTAGTAGAAAGTGGGCAATATATAAAACTAACCATCATATAGTTTGTTTTCGGTTAGCTCACTTAAAAGTCAAGTTAGCTACGAAGCCGTCGCTTGTAAACATTATTTTCTCTGAAACAACAACGTTATCAAAGCTGAAACATCACATGCTTGTTCCAGCCATATTAATTTGTTTGTTTCTTATCTAATTTTTAATATCGGTGCTGCGGCATCCATACACAAAGTCATTACTCATTTTTTCAAAATGGCACAAAGACTCAACACATTTTCTCTGATATTTTTATGTTAACCTTGATTTGATCTTTGGGCTTTGAGCATATTGTCTATGAAATTTCACGTGCTTATTCCCACCAATGGTGACGCCTGAACTTGTTCAAGAGGACAAATCCGATTTCGAAACAGGTCGCAAAGACAGCGGAATTGCAAAACCAATTAATGATCATTACACTGCCATCTCTTTTTGAATGTAGTAAACTTTGCATGTGTATAATAAGTAGCTCTCAAAGTTAGCTAGTGACCTCAAATTTGTCTTTTTCTTTTTGTGTGCAAAGTTGTCATTCTTATCTTAATTCAGGCGTTTTATTTCTACAACGCCCTTAAATTCTCTCAAAGGTATAATGGGCTCTGTGAACATGTTTTCTGGTCCAACTGCTGGACCCTTGAAGCAGAAACTTCACATGCGTGTTATCACCAAAGAAGACATCTGAATTCGTTTAAGAGGTTCGAATCCGATTTCAGTGTGACCCACATGGCATCTACATGTACCACAGTACTTAGAAAGCTGTAGAACAGTGTCATGACAAAGGATAGCAATTCGACAACGTATCAATGAAGGTGTTCATAAAGCGGTAATGCTTGTCTATTGGATTTCTATGGTGTCTTGAATTTGGGTTTCTTGCCAGGAAATATCGTGGTCAGGATGTGCCCCCAGAATACGTTGTACAGAATTAACTGAAACTCAGTATGAATGTTTGTCTCCTACATAAGAGTAAAGAGTTTCTATGTCAGTAAAATTTGTTTGTTCAAACTATTGAAAACAATGTTGATAGAACTTTTTTTCGTTTCAGATTAACAAATGTTGAAATATACTTACGTGTGTCGTATTTATCAATACGTCCTCATTATTACTGCAGGGGGCACGGGTGGCCCAGTCGTCTAAGGCGCCGCGATTCGCTGTGCAGAGTTGCGTCCCTTGGGCACGCCAGAAACCTATGATTGTGGGTTCAAATCCCGGTTCGCCCCGATTATGTTTCTAGGTTTGTCAGCACCATACCCGTGCTCGTGGGTTTCACCGAAGTGGTAAACGTCTGAGACCCGCACCACTTCGGGCTTTCCACCCACATTAAGCTGACACGCCGCGATATAACCGGAATATTGTTAAAAGCGGCGTTAAGCCCAACTCACTCACTCATTATTACTGCAGAATATATTTTGATATCAGTGCTGGCAATATTGTGTGTTTAATTATAATGACATTGCAAACAAAATGCAATACATACACATTTCAAGCTCTGAATAGTTACTGAATATATAGTTACTCATTTGTAATGAACATGTATTAAAGCTCGGCTTAAAGAGTCAAAGTCAAGATGATATACCACAAATTGGAGCTGATCTTAAACAAGCTATATGAACATGTATGTTTTAATATTGTGTTTCCTCGTCATCGCATATATTCTGTTGTCACTATGATATGTATATATCTTTATTAATTAATAAAAGTAGATTATGTGGTAGTAAGCTACATTTCTTTATATTCCAATGAAAAGGTAATAAAAGGGGGCTGTTCTGTAGCCTTTGACTTTGCTAATTTAGTTTGCCAACATGACATTAATGGGGCATTCGAGACCATCATGAGGTTGGAAAATGAAAATGTATCAACCAGCTGTTTTCTTTCATAAAATTCCAAGGTTCCACAGGTTTCTGTATATAACTGCAGGAATGGCTAAATGAGCTTTATACACCTCGTCATAAATATCGCACCACCCACTTTTTTCACTAAGTAAAACTGGATCTTCAACCTCATAAAAAAGGTGTTTAGAAAAGCACATTTAAACTGTTTATATGGCCTCATGTGAGCGTTCAGTCAGAAAATTGACAACACAAGACCGAATTTGAGCACTAATTGAGGGTTTAATTGTAGCAAACTAAAGTTCACTAAAATCACCGTGAAATAAGGTAAAATAAGTATGGCTACCGGAATCGTTACAACAGACACACAACACAGTTCACATTTCATTAATGTTGAACACACTAGTAAGGTCCACAATGACTGGCTAACTCAGTATCTGGTGTAACCGCCTCGCACTTGGATAACATGTTCTACACGCCGTCTAATGCTGGTCACCAGACGTCTGAATCTCTGTTGGGGGATCTGCTGCCACTCATCATGCAATGCATGGGTCAATTCCTGAAGGTTCTGAACTGGAGGATCCCTTGCTCTCAACCTACGTCCCAAAATGTCCCACAAATGCTCAATAGGATTAATGTCTGGACTTCTGGTAGGCCAGGGTAGTGTCTCAATGGCGTTGTGTTGGAGATGCTGAACAACAGCTCGAGCACGATGTGGTCTGGCATTATCGTCCATGAAGACTGGACGTGTGGCAAAAGCACGGTTATCGAAATGAGCACAACAGCACCGTCCAGGATCAAGTTCTGGTACGTCTGTCCATTCGGTGTTCCGGGAACTGTGATGAGGTCAAGTGTACACTCGTAGGAACAACACCCCCACACCATGACGGATCCACCCCCAAATGGAACATCAGCTTGAATGTTCCTCTGATCATATGCTGTGCCTCTCTGCCTCCAAACTCGTGCCCTCCCGTCTGTATGATGCAGCAAAAATCTGCTTTCATCGGACCAGTGGATCCTTCTCCATGTCCTCAGGTTCCAGCGAGCATGTGCTTGCTTGGCACCAGGCTAAAAGGGCATGGCGGTTGCTGATTGGTCGTCTTGCTCTCAATCCTGCAGAATTTAGGCGTCGTCTGATGGTGCTGATGGACACTCTGTTGTATGGATGCCATCCAAGTCGCAGCTGTGTACAAGTAGACTGGGCTTCGTCTGGCTTGGCGTACGAGAGCCCGATATTCCCTGTCATTGGTTTTTCTTGGACGTCCAGACCTCGGTGCATCCTTTACTTCACCGGAAGCAGTATGCTTACGTATTAGCCTGTTGATGACAGTGTGACTAATGTTCAGTTGTGCTCAAATAGCACGACATGACATACCAGTCTGGTGCATACCAATAATTTGCCATCTTTGGTTCAGAGGCACTGGGCGCTTGGGCATTTCACTGGTTGGTCAAAATAAAGCTTAATTTATGCCTAAAAACAAATTTTAGCTGTGTCTGCCAACATAACATACGCCAAAAGAGGCTATGTGCATACTGCATTTTTAGCAAACCGACCCCCGGTACAAGCATGCTCAACGCAAGCATGCACGTGCAGCTCGGAAAGGGGTGTGTTTATGATATTATGTTCACAGATGTTGTAGGATATGAAATACGTACTTGTAGTTTAAAAAAACGAAAATTATATTTTCTACTTTTACTTTAAAATGTGTGGTGCGATATTTATGACGAGGTGTATATATAAGCCCGATTTGCCAAATCTCAAGTAAAAATCCCCTTTTCACTCATATGTTGATACTGAGTTTTACTACATTTCATAAGAAAATTAGCTTGGGTCAAAGACTTGCTCTTGTTCAAATATTACAAACTTTTTTTTTAGCATAACATTTACATTAAGTACTGTTATGAATAAAAAACTTGCATGTGTTGAAGTCTTGTTTTCATTAAATCATGCAGACCCGATGGGCCAAAGAAGGGACCTTATCATACCATATGTATCATATGCTACATTACCCTTGTTACAAAGAGACAATGTGTCAGTGTCACAATGGCACTGTCATACAGTCTCGATCTAGGCAAGAACTTGAAACAGAACATATAACACAAACCCCTTTACTCGACACCCAATCAGCAGGCTCTACATAACATGAGAATGCACAGGTTGTCAGTTGACGTCATTGGTACGATGAGTACTGCGTGAACAACCATCTGTATTGTTATAAGTAGTATTAATTATTCGATTTTCCTGATTCTCCTGAAACTCAAACCTGTTGTCATCAGTACTGTAATATTGATGACTTCTAGGTTAACTAGAACCTGAATATTGTCTAGATGTTACGCTATGTTTAGAGGCGAGGTTAAATGGGGGTTTGACGTCGTGTTCAAGATTGTTGCACTTATATAGCGACGTGCTTGCACGCGTGTGTGTGTGGCTTCTTGTACTAGTCCGCACTAATACCGATTTTATAGTTCCAGCTCACTGAGATACCATGCCAGAATTTAACATGAATTCCGCAGTCAGACACAGTATACTGACTTCGAGCCGACCTCTCCTGTTTAAGCCCCTTAATGGCGAGCGCCAGGCACGCTAACAACAAGTACCATATTTGAACGTCTTTTAGCATGACGCGGCCGGGGATCGACCCCGGTCCTTTCGCTCTTTGGGCGGACGCTCTCCCACAAGAACACACAGGCGGCCCGCTATGTTTATAAATTTGGCAGAATAACAAAGGTACTCTGAGTAGGTAACGCAGTGTCCTTTATTTTAATTTGTATCAATGTCCCAAGACGATTCCGACTTAATCATAATCATGTGTTTCTGCGGTTAAGCAGCACAGGCTTACCCGTTTCGAGAACACCTGGTTACATAACTGATTTTCAGTGTTCCATTCATATACTTCGACTGATAATTGAGAATCATTATTCTCTGACGATTTCTTTTTCATTTATAGCGCAAACAAATGCACACAAAAATAGAAAGAGACACACATGTAAGTGTTTTCTCGATCAAACAAATTAGGGTTGGCTAATACCTTTCGTATGTCACGTTACAAACACCATAATTATTGATATAATACTCATCTTGGAACGACTGATCCAGGAAAAAGATCTATTTTTAATGCTGAGATTTGACCTGAAAGGAAAGGTTTCTTGTCACAGTAGCCATTCAAAAGGTATCATGATGAGGATTTAATTTATTTCAGGTTTGTCATTTGTAAAGGCAGATTATGATATTAGTTATATGTAATTTATCCGTCCTTCCCTAGGCTACCCCCCCACGGTTGTTAAATGGTTTTCTGTCTACTGTAAAAGGAGGAAATTAAAACCATGTGACTCAATCCTAATGAAAAGTAGCTGCTTTATGAGACACCTTCATTGTATCGTGACTATAATAAATTATCTCCAGTTTGAAACATTTGTGTTAACAATCCTGCCTATTAATAATATAAAGGTCTATGATAAAAACCTGTAGTGTGTAGTTAATCTAAAGCACTGATCGTTCGGCTAATTCTTTGGGTCGTTATTGCTTAACGCCTTATAGATACATTCTTACTCGTCTTTGTAGATTATTGAACCCTTTATTGACCAGTCAGAGTCGACCGTTTTGCATAACGTCCATGACAGCAGGTCGATATCACATAAATACCACATATCCCCACCATTGTTTGTGCTACTATTGATAATGGAAACTAGTATTGACACATACAGGTCTGTCGTAGTTAAGTTCATTATTTCCTTTGTAGTTTGCTATAATAACGCCTGTCATGACAATAAAGAAGTAGCTGCATTAGAACCAATCATGGACAGAATTTTAATTCGTATATACGATACGTGTAAGTACGTTGGACAAAGGGATAGATTGAATACATTTAGTAATCGATTTATTTAATCACCAAAGATGTCCGTTATAAACAAAATCAAGGCTGGCGATAATCGACCAAACGGACAATGATCGTTGTCATGAGCGACTGAGTGAGTATGTTTCTACGCTGCTTTTAGCAATATTCCAGCAATATCACGGCAGAGGGCATCAGATATGGGATGAAAAATAGTTTCTGATTTTTCAGCTGTAGTTGCAAAAATATCTGGTATCAATACAAAAACCCACGTCTCCCCCTAGACTATCAAATGATCGGTCACTTGTTCTAGGCATTTGATTGGTTGATTGTGAACCCTGACCTTTATGGTGAAACCTTTGCTACATTCCAACGTTTCTTCGAAAACGAGAACATCTTATTTGATTAGGTTGTAAATGCAATCTACCCTTTACAGAGGAAAAAACTGAACCACTGTGGCCTTTTTTGCCATTTTATTTTAAATATAAACTGCAGAATTATGTAATTTTATAATGAAATGAAGTTAGTTTGGAGTTCCATCATCGACATTTTAATTGGTATAATGATCTTATATTTTATTCAAATAACTATGCACGATCTAGGTACCCCATCAAAAGGTGCCCATTCTAACAAAACTGATTCATATCAATCTGCCAATTATTGGTTACATTGCTCTACATTGAGATCATGGTAATCCTACCAAATTTCATTCAATCAATGTCACCTTCAGATGCTATGATTTATATGACTCTAGTAATTAATGGTTGCACTGATATACTGTTACTGTTTCAAACATTTCAAAATGTTTACCATGATTTCATGACAAACCGGGAGCACGGGTGGTCCAGTCGTCTAAGGCGCTGCGATTCGCTTGGGCACGCCAGAAACCTATGATTGTGGGTTCGAATCCCGGTTCGCCCCAATTATGTTTCTAGGTTTGTCAGCACCATACCCGTGCTCGTGGGTTTCAGTGAAGTGGTAAACGTCTGAAACCTGCATCACTTCGGGCTTTCCTCCCACATTAAGCTGACACGCCGCGATATGACTGAAATACTGTTAAAAGTGGTGTTAAACCCAACTCACTCACTCACTCATGACAAACCACAGAGCAACATATCAACCAGTATGTGTTTCCAAGGTTCGGGCTGCTCCATATATACCCAATAAACAAACTGTTCCCAGCAAAACATTCTGTGTCACTAACAGAAATATACACTTCAAAGACCACACGCAGAAACAAGGGAGGACATCACTTGGTAAACACAAGGAACAAGTTAGTTTCGGGAAATTTTTATCTGGAACACCTAAATAATTTCTGATGGTTTTGTCTCCACATAATGATTACCATTCAGCTCAAAGTTTGATTCCGACTACTTTCCAGAAGTTAATTATTTTTATACGCATGGGCAGCGTGTGACTGAACTCGTGGAATCGACGTATCTATCAGACTGCAAGCACCGCGATGATCGCTGTTGTTCTGTGTACAAATAGTTATGCACTTGAATTATCATAACTTGGAGAGATTCTTACTTTATTAAAGAAAGATGATGTTTCACACAACACCAGGAACACTATAAATGCGTATGTATAGAAATGTCAACAATGCCCATGTTTGGGAATATATCAAAATTCGCTGACGAATTTGCAACAGTTTCAGTTGTTGTTAAATAACGTTCAAATGTTGTTATGTATTTACACATAAATGCACATTTTACGTTGGTTATAAATATAACATCACAGGCACACTCATTCTCGTTAGATAGCATTTTGTTACATTACATAGTATCTGGCGGAGCGAAAGCGTAGAAAGTCAACTCGTTTCTGTGAAAACGATACCTTATCAGAACGAGTGAGGTGCTATCTATGATTACTGGTTTGGATTTGTACAAATTCCTTATGGGATTCTTGAATATGGGATAGGTTTAGATATGTTTGTCACCTTTTATTGACCAGTTGGAATCGAATTCTCGAAATGCATGGTGGAATTGATTATAAGGGCGTATGGGAGCAGCCCCATAAATTCTTCATACTTAATTTCCTCTCCTGTTAGTTTAAAAATAGATAAAGGAAAAGAGTATTGACGATATACAGCGGTCTGTTGTGCTCTCGTATTGAACATTTTTAGCTATTCACTTTATATTTTACCAGATGAACTGTTTGTCTCGGAACATTTTTGATTTTGCAACTGCTGTATTGGGACTATCGTCTTTTCCGAACTTGCACAGACTTAGTTCCGTGTAGTGGGCATGATTTGTTCAATATCCATCAAAAAGCCAATTCCCTTCCACTGGTTCACCCACCTGAAATAGGAATAAAGCAGCCCAGTGAGACCGCCTCCTCTGTTTCATATTTAGATATCTGCATAAAGAGTGACAAAACACTGTATGGCAGCAGGGATGACTTCAACTTTCCTAAAGTAAATTTTTCCTTAATGACGATATTATGTTTGGGCTCAATATATTGATATGCGCATTTTGATTGGTTCATGCATTTGTATTTAAACATAAAAGAGACCGATTCGTTTCCCTGGACACATAGAAATTATGTTTGTGTACAAAATCTATTTAACCGCTTTGAATAAAGGCAATTCGAAAGAATTTTATTTTGAATCACTGTTTGAAGACATTTTGAATTTTCTCATGTTTTGAAATTTCATTTCCGTAAAAAGATTTGATAATTGATTCAGATATTTTATGCCTGCTCTTGGTATCCTACAAAAAATGGTCAATTTTAGCCAATTTGATTCAAGTCATCACAAACTCAAATGTTTTTGGGGGCAGTCGGGTAGCCTAGTGGTTAAAGCATTCGCTCGTCAGGCCGAAGACCCGGATTCGATTCCCGACATGGGTACAATGTGTGAAGCCCATTTCTGGTGTCCCCCGTCGTGATATTGCTGGAATATTGCTAAAAGCGGCGTAAAAACATATTCACTCACTCACTCACACAAATGGTTCCATCTAGCAACTATATAGTTACACAGCGATAACAGCAAAGCTTACCTGACCTTAAATATTGAACACGTTAATGATTAATATCAGTCTTGCAATTTATTCTTGCACGTCGAGATAAGATACTGTAAATAATCAAAAGGATGCAAAAAATGAGAGTGTCCCTTGTTCGCATAATAAATGGATGCATTTCAGCAATATCATGTCGGGGCACACCTGAAATGGTCTTTTCACATTGTGCCCATGTTGGGAATCGAACCCGGGTCTTCAGCTTGACGAGCGAATGCTTGAACCACAAGGCTACCCCAAGAACAGAACAAGCGCGGTGCTATCTATGACTACTTGTCTACTGGTTTGGATTTGTAAAAAGTCTTTTGCGGATTCTTGAATATGGGATAGGTTAAGATAGGTTTATTACCTTTTATTGACCAGTTGGAATCGATCATTCTCGAAACGCATGGTGGAATTGAGTATAAGGCGCATGAGAGCAGCCCCATAACTTATTCATACTTAACTTCCTCCTCCTGTTAGTTCTAAAATGGATCAGGGAAAAGAGTATTGAAGATATACAGAGACCTATTGTGCTCTCGTTTTGAACATTTTTAGTTATTCACTTTATATTTTACCTGATGAACCATTTGTCTCAGAACATTTTGGTAATTTTGAATTTTCTCATTTTTCGAAATTTCATTTTGTATAACAATATGATAATTGATTGAAATATATTATGTCCGCTCTTGATACCCGACCAAAAATGGGCAATTTTAGCAAATTCGATTCAAATCATCCCAAACTCAAATGTTTTGGTTTATATTAATCAAGCAACTAATGCATACACTGCGATAACTGCAATCCTGAAAAGGTTATTCAAACTTTTAATGTTCAGATTAATATGTCTTTCAATTTATTCTTGCACTTAGAGATAAGACTCTGTAAATCATGAAATGAATGCAGGTTTAAAATGTATGCGTGTCCCATGTTCGTATAATAAAGTGACGCGTTTTATCTGGATATATTGGAATGTATTGTTATGTCAGGTTCACAATGAAACTGAGTTCTAGAGTTAGACAGTACTTCACACAAAAGTCTGCTTCAAATGTGGTCAGTTCATTTACACAAGTTGTTCAAACAGTTTTGACAGTCGCCAACTGTGTATGACGGCGTCTTTGTTCTTTGTAAGCTTGTAAGATAACCTAAATATTACAAGCAACACACTGCAAACCTACTTTGTGAAAATAGACAGTATAACAGGAGTCGTGATATCTGTAATGAGTGTGAAACATGTGTTCTGTTTGGATGGGGATATTCTCCCAGTCATATAAGTTCAGTGTAGCTACAAATAAACAGTCTGTATGGTCATTTGAGTTTTATACTTCAAAGACCGCTTTACATTTATATTTCTGCTTTAGGTATTTGACGACCACAAAACACTAGTTCATATTAGTGAAAATATTAGGGGCATTAGTGGTAATCTTTAACATATTGATCCATTTGTCTTCATGTTCTAAGTCTCCATCTATTGATTAACATTTCAGGAATACATACCACGTAGCTTGCATGACTAATCAATTCATTACTGTCTAGAAGTTGGTTACGCTTATATGCATGGGCGACTCGCAATTTAATCTGTGCTAACCGCGTGGGTCATTGGTGTGGAACCCATTCGCCTTGTGTGCTAAAACATGTTGTCGTTGCTCCGTATGGAGACAATTTCATGTATTCAACTTCAGAAATATAAAACGCCAACGATAGAGTTTAATAAGTCTCGATTATCTGCCGGAACATGTGACATTGGGCGTAAAAGGCAAAGAAGTGAATGAATTACTGAAAATCAGTGATGACACCAGGTGTTCGCAAAAGGTCTGTCGGTAGTAACTTAATCAGCCCTGCGTAATTCCCAAACGAAACCTTTGTTATGGTGTTATTTCTAACTGGGAATTGCTACCAATAAGTCCTTACGAGAAGCTTTAATATAAAGACAATAAGAATGTCAGCTGTCACAATTTCCACCTTTTCATCAAGTTTACTCAAAGGTATCACAAATTACATATTTAGCTAATTGACAGTGGGCTGTAATTACTGGACCAGAGAATCAATTGATTGATTGATAGTTTGAGAAGCGATCCACGCTGTGGAGTAAGATGACATGCAATGAACCAAACACCGCGCCTCAAGCGACCCGCATATATTTCTGGGGACCTAATGTAAACCAGAATCACCACGGGGTCATTATTTAACTGAAAAATAGGCACAGTTCAGTAATATGTCAACTCCATTCTGTGTGTTCATATACGATGTGCGTAAGTCGGCGATCGCTGATAGGTCGATCTCAGATGGTGATTCGACAAACTGTTCAATTCATTAACACTACCTTTAATACACTGAGAATTTATTTTAAAATCGTTTAATACATATCTAAGAGCTGCAACGGAAGTACAGATGTAAGAATAGTTTAATTCGGGTGTTCCAGTTTTAAATTGAATATTGTGTTCGAAAATCACTGGATTTGTTAGATGGTGAGTGTTATGGACTTTGAGAGCAATGATCAGATTTGCGACAGTGCATTGTACACACTCTAGGTAGCTTTCCCCCTTAAAATGCATTCTAAAATGAGTGTATTATGCACAGGAAAGGTAGGTTTCCAAGTTCACTGTTTTTCTCCAGCTACATTGGAACCTTGTGTAAAGCTGATGGCCCCATACCTTTGTTTACGGCTTGACTCAATATTTATATCTTCTTGTTTTGGAGTTGGGTCTCTACATTCATTTGGTCATTATCATTTTCCTAATTCAACTAAAACCCGTAGGTCTGGCGTTCATATGCTGTTGTACCAGTACGGAATTCAATGTCAGTTATAGTGCTAGCCCACCTAGATACCATGCCACGGTTTAACATTGAAACTCCACTCAGACTCCGAGCTGGCCAGTCCTTGTTTAATCCCCTTAATGCCAGGCAGGGTAACAACAAGTTAAACTTTTAACGTCTTTTGGTATGACGGAGCCAGAGATCGAACCAGCACGATCTCCGATCACACGCCCTATTGACTGGGCTAAAACGTCAGTCTTTTTAAAGGATAATTGTTGGGTGAATTGACAAATCACGTCATAAGGCGGAAATGTAACGTTCACTGAGACTGAAATCACACACTTCTTTTTGTATTTCTATCCTATCCTACTTTAACTATGAGGAACATAGTTGTAAAAAGATGGTTTCCAAAATGCATACAGACAGCATAACAAAGAGTGCTGATTGGCTCCGTCTTCCAGTCAAGTTGTACGTATGAATTTGATTGCGAACAATTGAACCTCATATTGATGTCTTGTCGGACAATAATCACATATCTGATTTATTTATAAGTAGATTTTATTGTTTGAAGAAGACGAGGCCCTCATTCGACGTTCATCATTGATCTAGAAATGGTTGAGTCCAACCCGTATAGATCACATATAGTTACAGGGAAGTATGGAGGAGGTCTTAAATGGTTTTGTGACAGAACCTTTTCCAATTTTCGTCCCATGTATACCTATAAAATAACATGAAATGTCCCACCTCGATCGCAGATGCAAACGGCTTTAAGGCATGATCAACACGTCTTTTTCTCAGCTAGGAATTGAATGAAATCATTTCTATTCATGGACAATTTGACATTATTATCGGGTATTTTTTTATTTTCTAACCTTTGGTGCAGAACGCTTGGTCTATGTGGAACATGTAACATAACACCTCTAGTCGGATTTGAAAACAAGAGAGTTACGGGAGGAGTGATGTGGACGAATACTACCTTCACCAGTCTAACACAGTGTGCAGTTCGATGTGCCTTGTTCCCCACCATCAAGTCCTTTGGGTATAGCCAGAGTACAAGGGAATGTGTGGCCTACAACACACCAGCCACATCTCCCTACACTACAGAAACTGGATTCAACATCTATTCATCTTGCCCACCAGGTAATTAATAATGGTCAAATGTCTATCGTGTAAGATTTCATTTTCTAATTACCTTCTCTGTGAATTTAATTATGTTGTGCAAGTGCAAAGGTCAAAAGAGGACAACAATGATATTCAATCACTTGAACCGATCTTTAGAAGTCAAAAACGTCAGATTTGTTATGAAGATTATTATTATAATGTGAACCAAATAAAGAAGCACACATGGGCTTTGGTATTATCATGTCAAGTTATCTGTCTTAGAGAGCAAATACTTCTACAAGGCGGATCGATGAATTTGGTGCCAGTATGGACACTAGATGTGTTAATATCACTGGGTTACATATTCTTGATCACATCGATGCAGGAAAACGCCCAACAAACCTTTCCATTCCTCTCATCCTTAACTTCAATGTGCCACAGATAAATGATTTATTAAATTCACCGACGATGTGATTGTTCTTCAGTCGACGGTGGTGTTAGTGCATGGGGCTCATGGGGCTCAAAGTCCTGCTCAGAAACATGTGGCAATCCTTCTCCTGGCATGTCGACTCGGACTCGATCTTGCACCAATCCCTCCCCAGCGAACGGCGGCGCTTCCTGTATGGAGACACTCAGCGATACTAAAAGTGAAACCTGTAATCTCATTGACTGTCCAGGTTTGTGGGATCTTAGTTTTTTAACTAAATGAATTTTAAGAACAATATTATCAGGCTCATGATACATCCCTACTCTATTGACACTGGCGATAATTCACTTTTTACTGTACTGTATAGATAGCAGACACGTTTGGAGTTATTTGACAATGGTTTAATGAAAGAAATTGTGAAACCTGTTCATATGTAGATCTGTGCATAAACATTCAGAGTGAAAAAAAACTGTCAACAGTACTGTACGGGAAGAACAATGACTTCAACTTTCCCTTTATGTCAAACAATATTCGAACAACTCCGACCTTTGATGTTTACATTTTACAAATCGAGCATGGTACAATCGAGCATGTTCTTATCGTAAAGATTTCAAAGAATATTCTACGACTCTTGCTCAAAGGTTGTTTCATCAGGTTAACAGCATTTGTGGTCATAGACCAGCTTTCAAAAGGTATCAGTGATCAAATTAATATCCAATGCAATTCCCTACTTCACCTGCACTTTATGTTCCCGTGTTTGTTCAGGTCAAATCTTGAGTTGCCTTGGCATGTGTTTTCGACGTTTCACCGGTCGTGTCACGTGTCAATATTTACATTGATTTTATCGAATAGGATTGATTAAGGATTTTGTTTTCCAAATGTTAATTTAGTGGACGGTGGTGTGAGTACTTGGGGCTCATGGACTGTTGCAGCTTGTTCAGTAACTTGTGGACAGTTTGCCACTTATCCCGAGTCCCGAACTCGAACCTGCACCAACCCAGCTCCAGCACACGGTGGGAAAGACTGCATTGAGAGTCTAGCTGAAATTATCCCAAAGAGTTGTGATCTCCCTAGTTGTACAGGTATGCATGGTACTGATCGAAGTGTCTCGTATACGAAGATTAACTTATGTAAAGCCAAGTCTAGCATAACGATACTTATATTGTCCTCCTCACCTCTAAAAACCAAACTTGTTTCTTGTTTCTGAATAATTGTTCAGTTTACATGTAAAGGACGTGATAAATATATTTAGGCGATACAACTTTGTCATAGGACTCAATATCTTGCATGAGTGTAATTAAAAGAGGTATCTTAATAGAGCTATGTCCCTAGTTTTGTTACTTTTAGTTTCGCTAGGAACGTACTCAAAAAGAAATAGTCTTTTAACCTTAAACATTAAATTGCAGAACTGAGTTCAAAATATATAACCAAAAGGATTTCTTGTCATTTTTCTGTTTTACTTAAATACTATCATTCTTGAACTTCCGTACTTTCATTCTCATGCAGGATACTGAAAGTATGCAGACTAGCAAAAGAAAGAAAGCATCGGAAATCGCTCAATATCTATTTGTAACTCATAATAATTTACCTGGAAGTAATGGGAAAGATTGTCTAAACGCAAAAAACGTGTGTCTGTGACGCCAAGACTGTGCATTTCCGAGATTTTTATGTTCGCACTTTTTGTAAAAAACACACCAAAAATCAGAAAGGGTGCACACGCAAGGTATAAAAGGTGAGCAAATCGATGGGACACATTAACCGCAGTAGAAGGAAGAAGGCAATGGGTATGGCTACTGTGGGCGTGACGTTAGTCCATATTGCAAGAACATTGGGATGCAACCGCATGACAGTGGCTCGACTTCCGAGGGACCCGTGAAGATCCGGGGTACAATAGCTCTTCAGCAACCCATGCTTGCCGTAAAAAAGGCGACTCTGCTTGTCGTAAGAGGCGGCTAACGGGATCGGGTGTTCAGGCTCGCTGACTTCATTGATCCATGTCATTGTATACCAATTGTGTGGATCGATATGCATGACGTCAATCACTAGAAGTCTGGTCCAGACTCGATTATTTTCATACCGCCGTCATATAGCTGGAATATTGCTGAGTGAGGCGTTAAACAAAAAATAAATACATAAAATAAATAAATAAATAAAACTTCTTCAGACAGGACACACTAAGAGAGACCACGCGTCACAACCGCTATCTGCAAACATTACATAACGTCATGACAGTAACATCATCTACGTTTGGTCAACGGCGTAATTGGCAGAGGGTACTGTGTATAGACAGATAAGAGTCGATTCAAATCCAAATTCCATAGCCATCAAATTCAGTTTGATAAAGTCCAAATCCTCTCAACATCCAATTTCTGTATTTTCAGTACATTTCGAATCCTGCAACGGCTCTGCTGACTGCACTGTTGTAAATACGACTTGTGATGATGGATGGTGTGTGTGTGACATAATGCACCAGTACTCAAGCGGCAGCTGTGTCCAAGGTAAGTTGAGTTCTAATTGTGAAACATGTATTAAATCAATCAAACATCCTTCTCAAGTATCAGTGGAAGGCTTTCTTCCTGCGTGTGTATGTTGTAAAGTATTTGTTATGGTATGATTCTACGAAATCAACCAAGACAATCTGTCAGCGAAATGTCAACGACGTTTACCCATCATAGTTTTAATGACTCAAAATGCCACTTGACCTTGATTCAACTTTCAGAATGAAACGTATCAAACCCTGTCTTCGAGGTATTTGTGATCAAAGCATTCATCAACGAATGGAACTCACAGTGTTAACAATACACTGCTTTAAGCAACACTCAATCATTATAATCGATCATAGTCAGTCCATAATCATTGTACGATTCCTGCTATATTGTAAGCATGTGTTTATGAATCACTATAAAAAGTAATCTTGGGGGACACACAGATTGGCTTTCTCATAGTGTAATCTGTGGCGTCAAAAATGCTTGAAAGGGGAGATTCACATAAATTTGATATTAACCTTGATTCACTTTTTATGATTAAAACAGATTATTTAATTGATCAGAAACTGCAAAATGTGAGACAAAATGCCGCAGTTCCGTGATACTACACTGATTTTATACATCTTATTTCCTTTACTGATATTTTGCCTTTTACGGCCAGTGGAATCTGTTTCTGCGGATATTTGATACATGTTGTTAAGTTTTTATGTGTATAGGTTATTCTCTGGAGTTGACGATTTGTAATTGCATTTTGTTCTCGAAGTACACATAGATATTGAGTGCTTTTGAATAGTGTTTTATGAACACATGCTCATGGTATAGAATTATGGAATCCTACAAGGTGTTCTGCTTTAAGCCGAACGGGAAAGGGTTGTATTTAAAAAATAATGTACAAAAATGCCTCTTGCTGACATCTTTGTGAAAGCCGAAAAATAAAAGGTCGTCAAGAACACATTCGTTCTTCTGCTGGTTACTTAACTTTACACAGAATAAAGAAATGCCGTCATGCAGATCCAGGTTACATGATATAATGATTGCAGACATGCGTTATACCGAGGACATTCGGCGCGAGAGCTCACTCACAGTGTTTCGTAACACGTTCCTACCAAAATCGTAAGCTCTAGTTATGAATCTTGACATGGTATTGGACCTCTATGTCATTGCTTCTTTACGATATACACTCACTATCCCACATTTTCTCTCACTGTTGGTTGGTTGGTTGGTTTGTTGTTTAACGCCGCACTCAGCAATATTCCAGCTATATGACGGCGGTCTGTAAATAATCGAGTCTGAACCAGACAAGCCAGTGATCCATATCATGAACATCGATCCATGCAATTGGGATCGATGACATACATCAACCAAGTCAGTGAGCCTGACCACCCGATCCCGTTAGTCGCCTTTTACGACAAGCATAGTCGCCTTTTACGGCAAGCATGGGTTGCTGAAGACCTATTCTAACCCGGAATCTTCACGGGTCTTTCTCTCACTGTAAAATCATCTCTTCCGAAACCACTAGACTAATGAAGCTGGAACGTCATGTGCATGTTCTCACCACATCTTAATTAGTCAAAAGGTTCAAAACCGATTGTATTATGGCAGTAGCAGACATATTTATGCCCATTAGCCCGCGATGTATGCATAGAATGTGATTAAATTTGGTAAATGTGTAGTTGGTAGTTCAAATACATGTTCCACACACACACACACACACACACACACACACACACACACACACACACACACACACTAGACTTGAAGATGCTGATAAATTCTTTCAAAATAGATATATCACTGTGTAAACTGTGAATGTGTATGTTTTCCTGATCATATCATTAGATGTCATTGTTATTTTTTCTCAAGATTTATGCAAATAAATCATTAAATATGTAAACTGACAGCAACAGTGGCTGTCTTTGTTGACATTAAACAGTTAACTACCTATCCAGGTGAGATACAATTCTATTGCATTATTTATTTTAGCGTTAGTAATTAATGTGTTTCCTTGGTGACACCTGAACGTGGGACTCCATAAAATTCCATTCAAAGCGGCCCGTGAAGATCCGGGATAGAATAGGTCTTCAGCAACCCATGCTTTCCGTAAAAGGAGACTATCCTTGTCGTAAGAGGCGATTAATGGGATCGGGTGGCCAGGCTCGCTGACTTGGTTGATGCATGTCATCCACTTAATTACGTGGATCGATGATCATGATACTAATCTCTGGATTGTCTGGCCCAGACTCGATTATTTACAGACCGCCGTCTTTTAGCTTGAATATTGCTGAGTGCGGCGTTAACCAACAAACCAACCAACCAAGCCATTCAAAGCGAGAGATATTGCATGGCTCAGGAAAAGTGCCAGCAAATCCGTGCCTTTAAGATTAACCATAGTCCTCAATACATGGAGGGCCTTCCTGTATATTCACGGAAAGTATTTGATAACAGTAGAGTTAATACCATTTTGACTTTCAAAACCCAAAGGATATGCTTGCATTGTTTGAAATCTCAGAAAAGAGAAGTTATAATCTGTCATAAACATTATCCCACATAACAAACGTAAGGGAACTGCATTCCGTGATCCTTGTAACAAAACATGGTGTCAATAGATGTACATATATATCTTCAAAGGTTCAGTACAATGTCAAAATTTAAAGCAAATGTCCTACTCATAGAGTCCATCTATGTAACATTAGGGGGATAGGACATGAAGTAGGCATCCCACAGGGCTCTAATTGCTCTCCACTCCTTGCTGCTCTGTTTCTTATCATGCATGTGAAAAGGACATTCAAAACAAGTGAATATGGCCAAGAGGTTTAACGTTAGCTTACGGTATATAGGTGATCTGATATCGTTCAACAATGGACAAATAGCAGATCGGAAAGGTGAGATTACTTCTTTCCTAAATATTATCCTTAAATTTCCCAAAGATGTTATCAACGAGAAGTCCGACAGTTCACATATTGTTTTCTCAGTAAACGTCAGATGGCGTTTGCTTTACTTTTTGACAAATTGTCCTGAACCTTATACGACAGCGATGGGAATATATCAAATGGTCACCACGAAATCAGAGTTTCACTGGTGTCAAGTTTGGTCAAAAAAGATGAAAACAATTGCAGACATCGTTTTCAGAATACATTTCCTTTCAGGGTGTGCTACCTATGGTTCGGATTTCACAACATTCAGAAATATGCTCTTGAGCGGATACAACACCAGGATCATCAGGAACGTCACAACGATAGAGGCATGTATGTCTGCATGCATTGCAGAAACAGGTTTCCTGTGTATTACAGCAGATTACCAACATCTGTCGTCTGACTGCTACTTGAGTAGTTTAGCTACGTATGAGGTTCCATTAAGCCGCGTTATGAGCTCCAGCAATTACCATGAATTTATCCGCAATTGTGCGTAAGATCTTTTTGCTTCATGGTTCCACATTCTTTGTTTCATGATCTATGGATCCAAGAATTCATGGGTTTTGGTATTTATTGAAATGTGAAAAATTGACCACTTTTTCAGACTAAATAAATCAGTCATAAAAACACAACATTAGCTATATACTGGATAGAACCGTTGGACGGTCTTGCACATTGTGTGAATGGTCGGTGCTACCGGTAGGGAGGACACGATTCCCCTTTTTCGCGAACACCTTGTATCAGCACTGATTTTCAGTGATCCATTCATATACTTTTTACCACTATTTTGCCTCATACACCAACAGAATCTGTTTCAGTCGATCACCAAGACTGCAGCTGGTTTCCCAGGCGTTGACGTTATATATTTACCGTGCCTAGTATTTCTTTTATGAATGTGCTCACTTATTTTGTATACAATAAAATAAACACGCAGACACAGTAACACATTTTTATTTTTTTGCAATCACTTATGGTACGTACATGTATTGAGTATGTAGGTAATAGAGATATCAATGTTTAATCCTTGAACTGAAATTGATACCAGAAGTCAAAGTATGCTCATGGCATGGCGCGTTGTCCGTCAGTGAGCTCGCACTTATCTTCTGTACTGCCCGAATGGATGAATATTAAACTTTAGGAGAAAGTCAAGAACCATAGTGGAATTCATATGTGGCAAAAATTGAAATCAAAGAAAATGTGAGAATCCTTAAGCTTTACCAATTGCGGTGATACTTTACATGAATTATTGTTACCATAACACTGATGTATACGTAAGATTATATTGATGTCACAATAAGAATTGGCTCACTTTGATAGTACCTGGCGAGCAACAGTACCTTGTCGCTATTTGTAAAATATATACTTTGCCCTTCTTGAAACATGTACATGTATGTATACAAACATATCCGAGTCACTGTTGACTGCATCGAATTTTCGACATTAGACAATGTAGGCAGCTGAAAGGTATTTTTGCTTAGTCATGTTTAATATACAAACCTGAACAGTTAAAATATGTAATTTGTTGTGTGTTTAGTATGTCACAGACCCATAATTACTAAATTGATACATATCTTATGTTGTTTTAATTTTGAATTAACATTCTTAAACTTGTAATTTCAGTTGACTGCAACCTTTGACCTTTTGACACGCTCAATATTTTTTGTAATGTTAAGCCATTTGATAATTTCTCATGGAGTTAAATACTGTATATATACTTCGACGAGCTCAATGGTTTTGTAAAGTGGAGCCATGGGATAATTTCTCATTTAGTGAAATACTGTATGTGTACTTCGCCTTGAAATATCATCATGTTGTGTATGTCACTATTGTGATTAAACAAGTTTGCACATTATTGCATAGGTTTGTTATGTGTTTTAAACTGGCAGCCCCCGTAGTCTAGTAGATAGACACACACACGCATGCATGCACGTCGCTATACTAGAGCAGTAATCTTGAACATGACACAAACAGCAAATTACCTCATCTGATCATGATTTAACTAAAAAATATGCATAGGTGTTGTTATTCGACAACTGATCTCCATATTAAGTGTTCATTGACGAAGTTGCGTTCGTCACGATTGCTGAGAGGTGGATCTCAGATGGTGATTCGACAAACTGTTCCGTTCATAAACACTACCTTTTATATATACTTGGTTGATGCATGTCATTGGTCCCAATTGCGAGGATCGATGCTCATGACACAATCACAGGATTGTCTTGTCCAGACTCGATTATTTACAGACCGCCGCCATATAGCTGGAATAGTGCTGAGTGCGGCGGTAAACAACAAACCAACCAACCAATATATAGTAATTGGTGTATAAACGTTTATAAGGTAACACATTTGGAGCTTCTTGGCTCATGCAATATGTACATTGACACTTTTTTCGTTATTACTACATTCTTACTTGACATTAACGAAACAAATTTCTGTAAACTTGAATAACGGATATAATATTTATTAATGAACTGTTTTCTGAGTTAAGTATACAACGGAAAAAGTAGTAAGAAATGGTATTCACTTTCGTATGTTTAAAATCACAAAACTGACAAATTTTGTGTTCTCTTACGATCCCCATATATCCAACTTGCTGTAAAATGCGACTATGCTTGTCGTAAGAGGCGACTAACGGGTGGTCAGGCTCACTGACTTGTTTGATGCATGTCATCGTATCGCAATTGCATGGATACATGCTCATGATGTCAATCACTGGACTGTCTGGTCCCGATTCGATTATTTACAGACTGCCGTCTTTTAGTTGGAATATTGCTGAGTGCAGCGTTAAACACGAAACAAACAAACAAACCATCAATATGGTACCATAACCACATGATTAAAGCTGACGCTTAACACAAGATGCCCAGTTAGTCTGTCCTTGTTGATCATAGAGTAATAGCATGTTATAACATTTCTTTGGATATCTTGTATCAGGCATTTGAACTAACTTAAGTATTTTATCGTCTTTAACTTTACAAACATAATTAAAGGGTATCGTTCACATTCTCCGTAGACCATTAGATTAGACGTACGAGGTTTCACACCAAGGAATCTTTTACATGCATATAAATGTATTTTGTCTATAACATCAATCATTTCCTATCCCCAAACCTCTGCTACATATAACGAAAATGGGCTTATTTTTTAATCGAAAGTCTTAAAGAATCTATTATATGATATATTTCCAAGAACTTTCATATGTTGAAGAATTCCAATTAGGATCTTCTTAGCTTGTACAGCAGCTTGGTTAGCATGCATCTTCCATGACAATCTATTTACAAAATATACACCTAAGTACTTATAGAACGTCACAACATCTAATGAATGCCCTTGATAAAACAATTCTCTCTTCTAGCTAGTGAACCACCATTTTTGAAAACAATTACTTTTGTCTTATTCTTATTGACAGGTAAATTCCACTCTTTGCAATAACATTCAAGCTGATAAACTTGCTGTGTGGAGTTGTCCCAAGCTTTTTAAGAGTTGACCAAAAAACTTTTGGATTATGATTTCCTGTTTTATTTCATAATATACAACTTTTTTATACATGTTTCTTTATACTGATTCCGGATGCAGTGATAATTTCCAATAAAACCAAATCTTTTTTCCTTCGAAATATATTTAAACATTTACATCTTTCTTTATTTTAATAACCCACAGCAACTATCATACCAATGACGATGCGGTTTGTAAATGCAAACTTTTCCCTTCATATCTGATGCACCAATACATAAGGCTTCCTAGAGGTTATCACGCGAGTGGGTTTGGGGATGCTAAATATCCTGTATTAGGAATAAACATTGTATTTAGCGAGCCTTTACCACCCCCAAACACACAAGCGTGATAACCTCTTTATCATTTAATGTCATTCTTCAATTCTGTGCTTGAAAATCGCTTTCCTTCTCTCACAAACATTACCGAAGCATTGCAAGTTTTCCTGGAATGTGCGCATTGATATATATTACGTCACAGGGTATAAATGATGTGTCAGCCGGACAATGACAGTAGCCACTATAGTTCCAACTGAAACATGTTTCTTATACAGTGGGGAAACAACATATACGCAAAACAACAATTGCCTACACGAATTGTTTTTCTTGCCTTTCACGGCAATCCATCTGTCTGTCCGCTAGAGTAACTGCCCGTTGTCAAAGGGTAGCTACTCTAACCCTAGTCTATGAGACGTCACGGCCACAGTCAGACGTTGTTGACAGCCTGTCCTGTCATATCGTTACGAAGTACAGTCAGATGTACACACAGCGACAAAACGAAAAGCCGCAGAGGTCTACGAGCACAGATATGGCTACTGATCCCGCTTGGCTAGGACTAGTGCCCTCGCAAAATTTATGTCTCCAAAGTTGCCCAAACTTGTAAAATGCCTTAGCTACGTCACAGTTAGACACTGATTTTCAGTATATTAGACTGTTCTTTTGATAATGATAGCAATTATGCCAGTGGTTTCTCCAGATTCCCGATGGTTAATTCTGACTCGATCGCCGAATGACAAGGGCGACGCCATGTGTGTTTGTAAACAGTGAAAGTAGTCCCTACTTGACCTCATATATTTGCCTCTCTATCCGCATATGACTCCAACGCCTATCGTTTTTATCCGTTGGCTTTATCCTGCAGAGAAACCTACCCATTTTATGATAAAGTGATATATTTTACACTAGCATCGATGCTAACGAATGTTGTATCTATTACCTTTTCAAGTAAATCAGCAACCTGGATCAAAAAACTTTTGAGCAAGAGTCGTATGACGTTCTTTGATGAAAGGGCACGCAGGAATGTATCTCAAAAGTTGTGAACACCAAAGGCTTGAAATACTGGAATATTGCTCGAATTGAAGGGAAAGTTGACTATTTGAAAGTTGAAGTCATCCCTCTCGTCATACAGTCTTGTGGAGAGTGTTTTGTCATTCTGAAAAGTTATTCTTAGATCTAAATATGAAACATAGTAGGCGGTCCCACTGGTCTCCTTTATTTCTAGTTCAGGTGGGTAAATCGGTGAAAGGATTGGATTCCGATTCATATGCATAGAGAAACAGGGAAGGTGGATAGAGATTGTTGCCCCCAAATGTTAAATAGATGTAATCAGGGAGGAAGTCCAGCATTTCACATATTTCTTTCATAATAATCATCAGATGGCATTTGCTTTCATTTCCCCCCGAAATGTACCCAAGAAAGAACGTACATGTACTATGCACAGGATAATTACTTTCCAACATTTGCTGACACAAGGGTAGCGTCGTAGTTTTTTAGTAGAAGTCCACTTTTATTTTACTGTCAGCTAAACTTCAACCATGTGAAAATCCATATATGTGATGGCTTGAAGTGAGTGAGTGAGTATGGTTTTACGCCGCTTTTAGCAATATTCCAGCAATATCACGGCGGGGGAAACCAGAAATGGGCTTCACACATTGTACCCATGTCGGGAATCGAACCCGGGTCTTCGGCGTGACAAGCGAACGCTTTAACCACTTTACCCGACCACCCTATGGCTTGAAGAAGGATGTTTTGAGGTAATATGACAAATGGCGTCATATCAAGGGAATGTATCGTTCGCAGAGACTGAATTCAAACACCCCTACATATTTAATTTAACTGATAGTTTCCAAAATGCATACAGACACACATGATAACAGAAACCAAATTCATTCATTAAAAATGTTGGACTGATTGGATCTTCCAGTCAAGATGTATTTTTAATCAATTCCGAACAATTGAATCTCATATTGACGTCGTACAAACCATAATCACATATCTGATTTAATTGGGAACAATGTATCTATAATTAAATCTTATTGTATGAAGAAGAAATGAAGCAAAGAGGCCCTTATTCGACGTTCATGATTGGTCTAGAAATGGTTGAGTGCAACCCGCACAGTTCATGTATATTTAAAGGGTAATATGGATTAGGTCTTAAATGGTTTTGTGACGTAATTGATCCAATATTCTTCCTACATGTACCGTCAAATTATAATGAACTGTCCCAACTCGGTCTTAGATGCAAACGGCTTCAGGGCATGATCAGCACGTCTTATTCTCAGCTAGGAATCAAATGAAACCATTTCCAGTCATGGACATCTTGACGCTATTATCGGGTATTTTTCTATTTTCTAACTGTTGGTGCAGGACGCTTGGTCTATGTGGAACATGTGACATAACACCTCTAGTCGGATTTGAAAACAAAAGAGTTACGGGAGGAGTGATGTGGACGAATAATACCTTTACCAGTCTAACACAGTGTGCAGTTCGATGTGCGTTGTTCCCCACCATCAAGTCCTTTGGGTATAGCCAGAGTACAGGGGAATGTGTGGCCTACAACACACCAGCCACATCTCCCTACACTACAGAATCTGGATTCAACATGTATTCATCTTGCCCACCAGGTAATTAAAAATGGTCAAATGTCTATCGTGTAAGGTTTCATTTTCTAATTACCTTCTCTATGAATTTTAATTATGTTGTGCAAAGGCCAAAAGAGGACAACAATTATATTCAATCACTTGAACCGATATTTAAAAGTCAACGGCGTCAGATTTGTTATGAATATTATTATAATGTGAACCAAATAAAGAAGCACACATGGGCTTTGGTATTATCATGTCAAGTTATCTGTCTTAGAGAGCAAATACTTCTACAAGGCGGATCGATGGATTGGGTGCCAGTATGGACACTGGATGTGTTAATATCACTGGGTTACATATTCTTGATCACATCGATGCAGTAAAACGCCCAACAAACCGTCCCATTCCTCTTATCCTTAACTTCAATGTGCCACAGATAAATGATTTATTAAATTCACCGACGATATGATTGTTCTTCAGTCGACGGTGGTGTTAGTGCATGGGGCTCATGGGGCTCAAAGTCCTGCTCAGAAACATGTGGCAATCCTTCTCCTGGCATGTCGACTCGGACTCGAACTTGCACCAATCCCTCCCCAGCGAACGGCGGCGCTTCCTGTATGGAGACACTCAGCGATACTAAAAGTGATACCTGTGATCTCATTGACTGTCCAGGTTTGTGGGATCTTAGTTTAACTAAATGAATCATAAGAATTTTAAGAACAATGTTATCAGGCTGATGATACATCCCTACTCTAATGACACTGGCGATAACTCACTTTTTACTGTACTGTATATATAGCAGACACGTTTGGCATTATTTGACAATGGTTTAATAAAAGAAATTGTGAAACCTCCCGTTCATATGTAGATCTGTGCATAAACATTGTGAGTGCCAAAACGATCCTCAAGGCTATACGACAAGAGGGGTGACTTCAGCTTTCCCATAGCCATTTCCCCCATAATGTCAAACACTATTCGAACAGGTCCTACCTTTGATGTTCACATGTTTAAACTGTTGAGATACAATTGTTGCATGCTCTTTCAATAAAGCTTTTAAAATATTATTGCCCATAGGTTATTTGATCAGGTTCACAGCATTCCACGTCATAGAACAGCTTTCAAAAGTTGTAGTGTAGACATATGGAGGACATTTCTAAAGGTATCAGTGACCAGACTAATATCCAATGCTATTCCAATGCTACTTTGATCTGTGCTATATGCTCCCGTGTTTGTTCAGGTCAAATCTTGAGTTTGTGTTTTTGACGTGTCACCGGTCGTGTGACGTGTCAATAATTACATTAATATCATCAAATTGGGTTGATTGAGGATTTTGTTTTCCAAATGTTAATTTAGTGGACGGTGGTGTGAGCGCTTGGGGCTTATGGACTGTGGCAGCTTGTTCAGTAACTTGTGGACAGTTTGCCACATACACCGAGTCCCGAACTCGAACCTGCACCAACCCGGCCCCAGCGCACGGTGGGAATAACTGCTCTGAGAATCTAGTTGAAATTACCCCCAAAAGTTGTCATCTCCCGAGTTGTCCAGGTATGTATGGTATTGATCACAGTATTCTCTTATCTCTTTTGGTTTGTTTTGTTGTTTTTCGCCGCACTCAGCAATATTCCAGTTATATGACGGTGGTTATCTTATCTGTTATTTCTACGAAGATTTACTTATTTAAAGGCAAGTCTAACAATGCAATATTATACTTTCCTCTTCCATTCTAAAAACAAAACTTGTTTCTTAATATTTGTTGGTAACTAATTTATATTTACTTGGAATTATTTTGAAACAATTGTCTTCACGCATGACGGAACGCCGTGGCGATCCGGGTTAGAATAGGTCTTCAGCAACCCATGTTTGTCATAAGAGGCGACTAACGGGATCGGGTGGTCAGTCTCGCTGACTTGGTTGATGCATGTCATCGATCCCAATTGCGTGGAGTGATGTGCATGACGTCAACCACTGGATTGTCTGGTCAAGACTCGATTACTCGATACCGCCGTCATATAGCTGGAATATTGCCGAGTGCGGCGTTAAACAATAAACAAACAAACAAAGAAACAAGACATAACGCATGACGCAAGTCCATAATGGGCAAATCTTAGGTTACAACTGGATAACAGTAGCTCGACTTCTCCAGAGGTACAACCAGACAGGACACACTAGGCATACCATGCGTCATTACCCCGTGTGAGGACCGCTATCTGCGTACATTACATCTGCGCAACCGGTTCCTGACAGTGACGTCATCGGTCATGACGTTATGTCAGCTTTAGGTCGTCGTATCAGCAGCCCCTTCACTGACGGGCAGCAGACATTCGACCTAACCGACCATTCCTTTACCCGTCTTCATCGACAGAACAGAGTTCGTTGGACCACACAGTACGGCGTTGACAACTGCGTGATTGGCAGATGGTACTGTTGATAAACGAAAGTCAGCTCAACTTGTCCCATGCTTATAGTCGAGAGCGAGTTATCGACGTAGAGGCGACAGATTGGCATCAAATTGCATCTAGGAAGTCTATCCATTTGGTGGAAGAGGTACATGTATTATGGTTCGGGGAGGGATCAATGGCGATAGAAGCACACGTCTTGTTATCCATAATACGAGGAAACTTTTTCGCCCTGTTGCGGGTCCATTCTTTAGTCACCTGTCCCAGTGTGTTCCCCTCAATGGCGAACGCCAGACCCCTGACTTTCTGACCTGAAGTATCATTGCTATTTTCCTTGGGCGTCTCGTTCCCCGGACCTATCACCCATAAAATACCCTCGGGGTCACTTATACCCCCACCACACCAAACTCATCTTACTTGGAAACAACAACGCCTAAATACTGTACGTCGCCTGAGCTGGAACAGACTGCCATCAATGATGAGCCGTCGAGTTGTTGCCAGAAGTGCTGCCCATGCAGGTCATTGACCCGTGATCCGGGGTAGAATAGGTCTTCAGCAGCCCATGCTTGCCATAAAAGGCGACAATGCTTGTCGTAAAAGGCGACTAACGGGATCAGGTGGTCAGGCTCGCTGATTTGGTTGATGCAGGTCATCGATCCCAATTATATGGATCGATGCTCATGATATTAATCACTGGATTGTCTGGTCCAGACTCGATTATTTTACAGACCGCCGTCATATGGCTGGAATATTGCCGAGTGCCAACCAAGCCAAACCATTCAAGATATAGAAGAAGTGTGCCGCTGTTTTCATGAACATTTTTCAATGTTCACATTTGTGGTGACGCAATGATATTGAAAACGAAGTCTCTTTCTGACCCCTCCGATATTTTATTGTACAATATCGGATTCTTTATCAACATATTTTTACATCAACGAAAGACTTATACAACATAATTGATTGTATAAAAATCAGTTGTTTGGTTTGTATTGTGATGTCCGAAAATTCCGATAATAACTTTCTTTTTCTAGTCAGTTAAGACTATCAGCTATTAAAGGGTCCATTTACTAATAATATTAACGCTCGCAGCTGAAATCCTTTGCTCACTGCTGTTAAAAGTGTATTGCTTGATAAGCTCTTTATAGGCAGACGAGATGTAAAACCGTTAAAACATCAGTGTAATCAAAGCTTTGTGATGACGGATTTCTGTAGCTTTTAGGAAATTTCTTTTAGTGAAGTCCTGGTGTTTGGTTGAGAGGATTCGCACTTTGTCAAACTTAATTTGTTGGTTTGGGAATATTTGCTGGTGGTCTGAGAGGGCCGTCTGCTTTGGCCATAGTCCTCAAATTCAGTTTGACAAAGTCCAAATCCTCCCCGTAATCAATTTTTGTATTTGCAGTACATTTCGGTTCCTGCAACGGCTCTGCTGACTGCACTGTTGTGAATACGACTTGTAATGATGGATGGTGTGTGTGTGACATAATGCACCAGTACTCAAGCGGCAGCTGTGTCCAAGGTAAGTTGAGTTCTAATTGTGAAACATGTATTGACAATAAATATCCTTCTCAAGTATCAGTAGAAGGCATTCTTCTTGCGCTCCTTAGTTGTAATGTATTTATTATGGTATGGCTCCCCGAAATCAAGCCAAACAATATTTCACCTAAATGTCAAAACCGTTTAGCCGTTAAGGTCTTAATGACTCAACGTGCCACTTAACTTTGACTCAACTTAAGTCAAAAACTCTATCCTGGAGGTAAATGTGAACAAAGCATTCGCCAGCGAAAGAAACTCATAGTGCAATATTGATCTTAGAGATAGTAATAAATGAGACTAAAGAATGCGTATATTTGTACACTGCTGTAAGCGAGACTCAATAAAAATGAGCGATAATATCCTCTCCATTATCATCGTACGATTCCTACTATATCGTGAGCATGTGCTTATGTAGCTCCTAATGGCACATAACATTGCTATAAAAAAATCAAAATATTTTATATCTTTTCTTGTTCAAATCATAAGATGTCATTGTTATTTGTTCTCAAGATTATGGGTGTATTTTGCAGACATATTAAACTGTTGAACACCTATCCACGTGAGATACCTGGATAGTGTTATTACTTATTGTGTTTCCTTGGTGACACCTGAACGTGGGTCTCCATAAAATCTTATTCAAAGAGAGAGAGATGTTGCATGGCTCAGCAAAAGTGCCACCAAATCCGTGTCTAAACGATATACCATTGTACTCAAAACATGGAAGGCCTTTCTTTATATTCTTGGAAAGTATTTGATAACAGTAGAATAAATACCATATGGACTCTCAAAACCGAAAGATGTTTGTTTGTTTGGTTGTTGTTTAACCCTGCACTCCGCAATATTCCAGCTATATGACGGCGGTCTGTAAGTAATCGAGTCTGGGCCAGACAATCCAGTGACTAGCGTCATGCACATCGATCTAGGCAATTGGGAGACGATGACATGCGTCAACCAAGTTAGCAAGCCTGACCACCCGATCCCGTTAGTCGCCTCTTATGACAAGCATAGCCGCCGTTTACAGCAAGCATGGGATAAAACGTTGCTGAAGATCTATTCTACCCCGAGCCTTCAAGAGTCTAAAAACCAAATGATATGCTCACTTGAATTTATAAAAATCTCAGAAAAGAACAAAGTTAAATTCTGTCAAGAAATTATCCCAAATAACAATCTTAAGGAAATTGCATTCCTTGATCCTTGTAACAAAACACGTGAATATGGCCAAGAAGTTTAACGTAAGCTTGAGGTATAAAGGTGATCTGATATCGTTCAACAAAGGGCAAATAGCAGATCGGAAAGGTGAGAAGACTTCTTTCCTAAACATCATCCTTAAATTTCCCAAAGATGTTATCAACGAGAAGTCCGAGAGTTCACATATTGTTTTCTCAGTAAACTTCAGATGGCATTTGCTTTAATTTTTGACAATCTGTCCTGAACCTTTTACGATAGCGATGGAAATATACTCAACAACAAAAGTTCCTGTGACACCAATATTTTACTGTATTTTAGTAAAGTTTGGTTTTCAATATTGTAGTACTTGTTTTGAATCAAGTCACAAAAACGCAACTGCTACAGAAAAGCATGCATTCCATGCAAAAGTTGATTTTTTTGCAAACCCCATGCATTTTACTACCCAAGAATGGGTATAATAACATGTGCGTTAACGGGATTCCATATGTATTGTTTAGCATCGTGCTGACAACAACCACTCAGAAAAACAACAAACTAACGCAATTATTCAACATTACGAAATGCCACGCCTGTCCGAAAATGAGCGTCTGCGAGCCAGTGCTATGCTTGAAGCAGGATCGAGTCAACGTGATGTTGCAAAACAATTTAACGTCCACAGAAACACCATTTGGTGTTTATGGCAACGTTGGCAACAGACGAATGCAGTCAGAGATGGACGGATTCGAGTGTACCGACGTCGATGTGAACGTTACGTCAATCAATGCGTCATGGAGGTGAGGTGAAATGGGGTTTAACGTCGCGTCCAAGATTATTGCACTTATATTGCGACGTGCATGTACGTGTGTGTGTGTGTGTGTGGCTGCTTGTACTAGTCCGGACTGATGCTGATTTATAGTGCTAGCTCACTGAGATACCATGCCACAGTTTAACATGAATATCCCACTCAGACACAGTATACTGACTCCGAGCCGACCAGTCCTTGTTTTAGCCCCTTAATGCCGAGCGCCAGACAGGGTAACAACAAGTACAATCTTTTAACGTCTTTTGGTATGATGCGGCCGGGGATCGAACCCCGGACCTTCCGCTCTCCGGGCGGACGCTCTACCACTAGACCACGGAGGCGGTCTAATGCGTCATTGAAGAAGATCGGTTTGGGAGCGGCAGCGTTATGGTATGAGGTGGGATTACAGCAAGACAGAGGTCCCGTTTGATAGTGGTGGAGGAAAATCTCAATGGACAGCGCTACCGCGACGAGATCATCGGCCCTGTTGTTCCACCGTTTTTGCGTCGTCATGGCCCAGGCATTACCTTTCAACATGACAACGCCCGACCTCATATTGCTTGACTTGTTCAGGATTCTCTTCAACAAAACAACGGGAATATCATGCCCTGGCCGGCTCACTCCCCTGATCTCGCCTTCGACGTCAACCACGTGTTCCACAGACACTCAAGGAACTTCGAAACATGCTCCAGCAGATACGGACAGATATCCCACAGAACTTTGTGCGACGCCTGGTCCATTCATGAGACGAAGATGTGTTGCTTGCATCGCAACCAGAGGTGGACACACACGCTATTGATTTTTAAATTGACATTTTGGCATGTTCATGTTTTTTTTATAAAATCACGAATTTTCTGAAGTCAGTATGGCAAATTAAACCATTTGAACACTTACAGGAGTCTTTTATCTGTTGCAAACCGAAATTGTTTCAGATTTGGTAAAAAACATAACTTTGCATTAAATCTTAATCAATGTCACAGGAACTTTTGTTGTTCAGTATATATAAAATGGTCACCACGAAACGTTTCAGAGTTTCACTGGTGTCAAGTTTGGTCAAAAAAAGTTGATAAAAATTGCAGACATCGTTTTCAGAATACATTTCCTTTCAGGGTGTGCTACATATGGTTCGGATTTCACAACATTTAGAAATATGGCCTTGATGAGATACAACAACAGGATCATCAAGAACGTCACAACGATAGAGGCATGTATGTCTGCATGCTTTGCAGAAACAGGTTTCCTGTGTATTACAGCAGATTTCAAATATCTGTCGTCTGACTGCTACTTGAGTAGTACAGCTACGTATGAGGTTCCATCAAGCCGCGTTCAGAGCTCTAGCATTTACCATGAATTTATCCGCAATTGTGCTTAAAATCCTTTTGATCACTGGTTCCACATTCTTTGTTTTAGTATCTAAAAAGCAAATATTAAGCGTATTTACCTGCCCACATGATTTCATCCTTGAAATATGTTGTGTTAAGAATATGTTTCTAAAATTTCAGCAATATGTTCCACAATGCCCTGGTAAGAGAAGAAAATTTTGAAAGAGATCCAGGATCGCTCTTGCCATCGTGATTGGTTTGTTTGTTGTTTTACGCCGCACTCAGCAATATTCCAGCTATATGACGGCGGTCTGTAAACAATCGAGTCTGGACCAGACAATCCAGTAATTGATATCATGAGCATCGAATCACGCAATTGGGATCGATGACACCCGATCCCGTTCGTCGCCTCTTACGACAAGCATGGATTGCTGAAGACATATTCTACCCTTGATCTTCACGTGTCCTTGCCATCAGGAATTATGGTGACTTTTTGTCACCTCTGATGTGAACAAGCATGACTCTATGTCACACTTGCCATGGTCGTAAGGGGTTTGGCAGGGAATAGTCAGACTGTGGAAGTTTTTTGTTTGTTGTTTGACGCCGCACTCAGCATTATTCCAGCTATTTGTGGAAGTATGAATTCCCACATAAGATGAAATGACACTTTGTTAGTGTCTATTACTAACAACAGAGCTTATGGTACTTGATATGATTGGTTTGGCTGGTTCGTTGTTTAACGCCGCACTCCGCATTATTCCAGGTATTATATGACGGCGGTCTGTAAATAATCAAGTCTGGACCAGACAATCTAGTGATTGATATCATGAGCATCGATCCACACAATTGGGATCGATGACATGCATCGACAAAGCCAGCGAGCCTGACCACCCGGTCGCCTTAGTCCCCTTTTTCGACAAGCATAGTCGCCTTTTACAGCAAGCATGGGTTGCTGAAGACATTTTCTACCCCGGATCTTCACGGGTATCTGCTGGTACGGAATGACATGCTTACCCTTTTTCGCGAACACTGGTGTCATCATTGATTTTCAGTGATACATTCATATAATTTTCACCACTATTTTGCTTTTTACGCCAACATATTCTGTTTCGGTGGGTTTTTCTCAGGCGTTGACGTTTTATATTTACTGTGCCTTAGTATTGTTTATGAATGTGCTCACTAATTTCGTATAAAATGAAATAAACACATTGTTTATTTTTTTCGTCACGTGACGTATGATACGTACGGTACGTATCTGCGTATTTAGTTAACAGAGATAGTAATGTCTAATCCTAGAACTGACATTTATAAATTGATAGCTCACCAGGATCAGAGATCAAAGTGTGCTTATGGCATGGTGCGTTGTCAGTCAGTGGGCTCACACCTATCTTCTGTACTGCCTGAAGGGATCAAGCTAACACGTTAGGAGAATGTCAAGCACCATGGTGGGATTCACATGTGGTCAGGCAATTAAAATCTAAGAACACGTAAGAATCCTTAAGCTTTACCAAATGCGGTGATACTTTCCATGAATGATTGTTACCATAACACTGATGTCAGATTATATTGATATCATAATAAGAATTGGCTCACTTTGATTGTACCTGGTGAGCAACAGTACCTTGTCTCTATTTGTAAAATCAATACTTTGCCCTTCTTGAAATAGAAGGGCAAAGTAGGTATTTATACAAGTATATAACCTAGTCAATGACGATCGAATGACTCATTGTTGTCTGCATGTAATTTTCAACATTGGACAATCGGTAAATCGAGGCAGCTGAAAAGTACTTTTGCTGTCATGTCTAATATACAAACCTGAACAGGTAAAATATGTATATTGTTGTGTGTTTAGTATGTCACGCGGCGGTAATTACTAAAGCTCTATATGTCTTATATTGTAACAACTTTGAATTAACATTCCTAAACTTGTGTTTTAGTTGATTGCATCCTTTGACCTTTTGACGAGTTCAATGGTTTTTGTGATCCTCAGCCATTGGATAATTACCCAATTAGTTTTTTGTTTGTTTGTTGTTTAACGCCGCACTCAGCAATATTCCAGTATATGATGGCGGTCTGTAAATGGTAGAGACATGAGCATCGATCTACGCAATCGGGATAGAATGCGATGCATCAACCAAGTCAGGGTGCCTCACCACCCGATCCCGTTAGTCGCCTTTTATGACAAGCATAGTTTATGGAAAGCATGGATTCTAGCACGGGTCTTTCTCAGTTAGTGAAATACTGTATATGTACTTAGTATGTCACAGAGCGATAATTACTAAATTGATACATATCTTATGTTGTTTTAATTTTGAATTAACATTCTTAAACTTGTGTTTCAGTTGACTGCAACCTTTGACCTTTTGACGCGCTCAATATTTTGTAATGTTTAGCCATTTGATAATTTCTCATGGAGTGAAATACTGTATATATACTTCGACGAGCTCAATGGTTTTGTAAAGTGGAGCCATGGGATAATTTCTCATTTAGTGAAATACTGTATGTGTACTTCGCCTTGACATGTCAACCTATAGTGTTGCCACATTTGTGATTAAAATAGTTTTGCACATTGTTGCATAGGTTTGTTATGTGTTTTAAAGTGACAGCCTCCGTGGTGTAGTACATGGAGCCTCTGTCCGGAGGCACACACACACACACACACACACACACACACACACACACACACACATGCATTCATGCACGTCTCTAAATTCGTGCAATTATCTTTAACATGACGGTAACCGCTTATCACATAATCTGACATTTGCTTCCTAATATGGAGAGGGGTTGCGTACTATTAAAACTTCTTTTGACTTGACATGAAACCGATGAGTTTTCATTTACTTCCTCCAAAGCATCAACATTCCGTCTGGCAGGTTACACCGGAAAGAGCATGTCATTATATCCAAAGTGAAACATGCCAGTTGGTGCCATATGATATTTATTTCATTGAAACTTTTTCAGTGTATTTTGGGCTTTAAGTTAATCCATTTCTTCAAATACACTCAAAAGTACATACTGTTTTGCCTTATGATTCACTGAGGCTGGATCAGACAATCAATTGATTGATAGACGCGTTTGGGGTAAGAAGACACGCAGTCAACCACACAACGATCCTATAACGACCAGCACATTGCTGGGGGCCTATTTCACACCAGAATCACCATGATAATCTGAAAATGAGGCATTTATGTTGTCATTTGATAACTGTACTCTATTCTTGATTTCAATAAGGAAGTAGCGTAGCTGTTTGGTCCAAAGCAAAGAGTGACTCGCGAAACTATTTTCCATTCATAAAAACAGTTATACTGTATTCACAATTCTGAGGGTGTATTTTGAAATGTTAACACGCATCGTAAGAGCTGCTGCTTAAGTACAAAAGGTCTTCAGCAATCCATGCTTGCCGTAAAAGGCGACTTTGCTTGTCGTAAGAGTCGATCGGGTGGTCAGGCTCGCTGACTTGGTTGATGCATGTCATCGGTCCCATTTGCGTGGATCGATGCTCATGATGTCAGGATGTCAGTCACAGGATTGCCTGGTCCAGACTCCATTATTTACAGACCACTGTCTTATATTATAATAGCTGGAATATTGCTGATGAAGGCTTTAAACAAACAAACAAATAAATGTATCTAAACAGAAGATATTATTTAAACGATGTAATGTAACGCGCATTTCTTCCATGACAACATTAACATTATGAACTTCATTCTTAAATTGTCTTCAGTTGACGGCCTTGTCAGCGCCTGGGTCCAGTGGACTGGACCAGCTTGCCCTCAGACCTGTGGGCCCTCAAAACAAATCGCCTTGTCGTAAGAGTCGACTAACGGGGATCGGGTGGTCAGGCTCGCTGACTAGGTTGCTGCATGTCATCGATCCCAATTGCGTGGATCGATAGTCACTGGATTGTCTGGTCCAGACTCTATTATTTACAGACCGCCGTCATATAGCTGAAACGAGTGTGGCGTTAAACAACAAACAAATCAACAAACCAACCAACCCGCACCTGCATTGACAGGATGCACCAGCGCGGGTGAGCATTGCCAAGGATGACAAGGCTTAAGTCTTGAGGATGTTGTACAGAAGGAGTGGGTTGGTTGTTGGTTGGTTTGTTGTTTGACACTACACTCAGCAATATTCCAGCTATATGACGGCGGTTCGATTGGGCTAGGTGTAGAGTAGTTGCTTGAACCTAGTAGTATCCAATACTTGAAAGTGTATTCGGCGAAAGGTGGTAAAATGGTAACCAATCGGCCTCTCATCTCAACCTTTTAAAATGGCATCTGACTGGCGCAAATGATGTCATTGTCAACAGCACAAGACCAAGCAACTACCAATAAAATTCTCATCCAACCAGACCAGATGACGGTGGTAGTATGGAAGACACATTGGAACCAAAAATGGCAAAAGGATATCATGGAAGCTGCACGCTTAATTACTATTATAACCAAACTGCAAAGAGCATGGGAAGAGCAACCTTCCGGTATGAAGTAACTCACATAAACCATCTGAATGTTTCGTTTGTCAGAACGTTGCATCACTATCTGCCTTTAGAAAGGCCATGACCACGGAACTCAATCACAGCAACGTACCAAGAAGTACTTCACCTAAACCATCTAAATGTATGTCAGAACGTTGCATCACTATCCGCCTTTAGAAAGGCCATGACCACTGAACTCAATCACAGCAACGTACCAAGAAGTACTTCACCTAAATGCTTTGTATGTCAGAACGTTGCATCACTATCTGCCTTTAGAAACACCATTACCACGGAACTCAATCACAGCAACGTACCAAGAAGTACTTCACCTAAACCATCTAAATGTATGTCAGAACGTTGCATCACTATCCGCCTTTAGAAAGGCCATGACCACTGAACTCAATCACAGCAACGTACCAAGAAGTACTTCACCTAAATGCTTCGTATGTCAGAACGTTGCATCACTATCTGCCTTTAGAAAGGCCATGACCACGGACCTCAATCGCAGCATGTACCTCTGAATCCGTTTGGAACACTTTCCGTAATACTAATTGGTGAAGATGTTGTACAGAAGTTAAAGTATCATCTTGCTTGCCTGGTAGGACTGTATAACTGGAAAAGAGCTCATCTTGATATCTTCAACAACGAGAAGAAAGACCAAGTTGGTGGGAATGACCAGGGGAGAATATTCTAACATATATTAATGTTCTGAGAAAGAGCAGAGAATGGCAATGAATTATATGACAATACACCATGCTCGCTGACTTGGTTGATGCATGCAATCGATCCCAATTGCGTGGATCGATGCTCATGATGTCAATCACTGGATTATCTGGTCCAGACACGATTATTTTCAGACTGCCGTCATATAGCTGCGGCGTTAAACAACAAACAAACAATAATTAGTGAATCATGCTCTAAAGAAGCACCCTTGTCAATATCTCTAATATGGACCCGTGAAGATCCGGGGTAGAATAGGTCTTCAGCAACCCATGCTTGCCGTAAAAGGCGACTAAGGGGATCGGATGGTCAGGCTCGCTGACTTGGTTGAAGCATGTCATCGATCCCAAGTGCGTGGATCGATGCTCATGATATTAGTCACTGCATTATCTAGTCCAGACTCGATTATTTACAGACCGCCGTCATATAGCTGGAATATTGCCGAGTGCCAACCTAGCCAAACCAATCAAGATATAGAAGAAGTGTGCTGCTGTTTTCATGTGCGGCGTTAAACAACAAACAAACCAACCAATCAAAAATTGCACTTCCCAAGAAAATGAGTAAAGGGCACGTAAAATATCCCAACTATGGGATCAGAACAACCTCACAGTAACAGCTCAAAGCGAAATATATTTACGTGTCTAAATTAAACTTATACAATGAATGAGTATGGTTTTACGCCGCTTTTAGCAATATTCCAGCAATATCACGGCGGAGGGACACCTGCTGATATAAATATAGGACCCGCAAGTTTGATGAAATTAGGTTCCATCAATACACATGGTAATTTAATGTATTTGAGAATGTTAAACTGTAATTGATTGGCGTCATGAATTAAATGCACTTAGAATGATATTTTCAAAAAGTATTAAATACGTGTACCTGGTGTGAAATGGGTCTGTCTCTCTTCCTCTAAATCAAAGAAGAGGAGAGGGAGAGGACAACTTCAGTGGTCCCTTTGAGTTTGTTATAACCGTAGTTTACTGTACTTTGAATTACAGATCAGCCAAATGTTCTGGTGTTGGACCGCCGGTTGTTTTTGGACGATTCTTTGCGGACACTAGATTCTTGACAAATAACAACAAATTTATTCAATTGTTTATGTCTTTTGTGAAAACATATAGTCGTTAGGTATAGAATAATAATATGTTTTGTACCAAACTCTGAACAGAAACTAGAGTTATACCTTCAGTGGCGATTCGAGATACCCAAACATTCGAGATACCCTAACATTCGACGTAGCGAGGCCTCGACAGCCAGACAGATCACGTTCACAGTATTATAGATCCATAGAGATACTACTGCATACACGAGAAATCAGTAAAAGCTGTGCCAAAATTTGAACAGTGCGCCTGTATTACGTGTGGGATTAACAAAACAAGGTGTTTTGTTTGTTTGTTGTTTTACGCCTCATGCGGCAGTATTCCAGCTATATGACGGTGGTTTGTAAATAATCGAGTCAGTACAGATTATCCAGTAAAAGACATCATGAGCATCGATCTACGCATGTGGGATACGCTGACATGCCTCGAGATGGCGCTATATATGTGTATCTCGAACTCGACGTATGCGGTCAGATTTATATCTATTTGACTAGAGAGGCGGTCGGGACCGGTGAAAAGGTTGGAGATATCGGTACGTTCGTGACAACTGATCTCGAGATAACGAAGTCCGACTGTATCTCCAGTTTGGCTTTTCAACACAGCGAAAGTAGCTGGTACCACTACTCACAGCCACTCACAGCTGACAGAATGGTATGTCCATAAATGGAACTGGTCTGGAAGTCATTCTGCACACTAACGCCTGGCTTAGTATTGATATTTTTCATACTGTTCCCATCTAATGAAAATTAAAATGTATGTCTAAACATTGCATTACGATTGGCGGAATAGATACTTTCACCACATATACGTACCATCCATGCATGTTATATGTACACCTTTCCTTTACTCTTTGCAAAGTGTATCACTGATAAACATGTTTACATCAACTGTCTTCGTAATTAATTATAGTCTAATTGCTTATGTTTACAGCACAAGTCGGATGTGCTATGTTATGAGATTGCCCGGGTTTGAAAACAAGCGAGTGACGGACCATGTGATGTGGACGGAACAGAACATGACCAGCCGGTTGAAGTGTGCTGCCAGATGTAACCAGCATGACCTGGCCGAGATGTGTGGCTACAACCAAACCACAGGAGACTGTGTAGCCTACAATGCCACGTTCACAGACCCGTCAAGCGTCATCTATTATGACGACAGTGGATACAGAATGTACTCTCTCTGTCCAGGTAACAAATTATTTCTTTTCTTGTTGCTTATCTTTTCTGTCAGTGGGCACCAGAGATTGACTTCACACATTTTACCCGTATGAAATCGAACCCGAATTCGGCATGACAGCGAACGTTTTATCCACTAGGCTACTTCATTTGTGTCTCACAGATGTTAATATATGGTATGTACATTATGTAATAAGTATACCACTCATCACAGAGTGTCTGATATCAGCTTTTCAAAGAGTACTTACAAATATGTTCTTGGTATATCTCTCTTGTAATTCTACCAATTTATCAAAATCACTTATTTTTTTATGTATTCAGTTATGTAATAATTACAGTGTCCTGTCATAACGTTAAAGTGATATGTCACAAGAAGAACACATTTCAATAAACATATTGCATATTTTTGAAAGTGTGTAATAAATTCTTATTTATTTAGAGTCAAATTGATACATTTCCTCTCGATGGATGCACTAAGACTTTTAGTATAGTGTTCACGTATGGTTGGTTGAGTCCAAAACAGCTGGATTTAATTCTGTTGCAATTGTTCAGGGTCAAACTCTATTTCTCCTGGTTTGATTTCGCTTCAATGTCAACGTAATTATCAAAATAATTTTGTGCGATGGAATATGTATACTTTTAGGGAAAAGTTGTAAAAGTTGTATAAGGATCTTAAATTAATTATTTTTTAGGAAATTGAATTAAATAGCGCATGCCTTACACCTCAGTATTTACTGCAAGACGACAGATAGTGTTCTTTATTATGTCCTAGGATGATATTATTATGATGTGCTGTTTCCCGAATTCGTCACACATTGATTACATAACAGTGTATATTTTCATAGGTTTCATTATTAAATGTATGATGTATAGGACTACTTCAGTTTTGGATTAGCAATATAATTTTAATTACATTGTTACTGCCGTTATTATACCTTCAGATTATTACAAATGAAAGTTTTAAATTATTTCATATTAGACATAGAAAGAGGTGTGGATTTTATGTAGATTATTTCTAACATTGGCATTGTTTATACCATTTGTAACTCTGTGGGATAGTACAACGTGCGCAAATTTGAATTTAGTTTGTATTATTAATTTTGTATGATTAAATCTGTATTATGTTGAATTTGTTACCAAAAGTCACTTCATAAAGTGATAATAAAATGTACAGTCCCTGTGCTCAGTATTAAGTTTTCAGTTGTTTTTCAATGCATCTTAGATTTGTGTGACGTCTGCAAGACTAGCTAGTGCCATATGGTAACAATCAATGACCAGTTGTCCATCACCGACTGGCCTGATTCGGTCAGTGGGAATGACCTCCTGCAGTTAAAAAGAAAACCAGCTGCAGCCTGCTCACTTTTGGGCATCTTCCCCCCAAAAAGTCCAGTTTCCACCCTTGCCGAACGAGACTGGAATTTCCGGGCACTATCCTAGTGCCACCAATGGCTATTACGAGTTATATCCGATCTATGACCAATTCCCTATTGACCAATAAGATTCCATCTCTCATATCACTTGCATTTGCTTCAAACAAAATAGCGGCTCCCAGTCAAGACGATCTGATCGATATTCAAGATCTCTATTGTAATAGAAGCAAATGCAAACTGGACTTTAATAGTCAGTTATCGCCCTCGCCTTGGGAATATGAGCGGGAGCAGGATTGACCAGGATATGTTTTTCCTTTCCACAAATAGCTGGTGTCATCAATAATTTTCAGTGATCCATTCATATTATTTTAATCACTATTTTGCCCGTTACTCCCTTTGGGATCTGACTCGATAGATAGAAAAATTCTCTTCCTTGACGTTTTGAATTTACTGATTATAGATAACTTATTTACAACAAATTACAATATATCCGATAAATCCAGATGCCAAATGACCTGCTTTAGATGTATGTTTATAAAAGGGAAACCCAAAAGTGATGACAGATCTAGGAAGAGAATGATAATAACAAGTTTACCTCCATTTGAGTTTAAAAAAATAACGTCACATTTGTTTAGGTCTTCATGTCTGTCTGAGACAAAGACATGAATCAGGGGGTTCTATATGATACCACAGACAGTGAGTGTTTTGGTGGACATTCTTTACTAACAAGGCAAGATGGCGGTACCCCGAAAGTTGTGATGTCATACACATGACGTTATACAAATGATGTCATACACAAATGCTGCTAGTAGTGAGACTACTTGTCACAACATTAACATTATCTCAGCCATGTAATGGTGAAAGCCAAAGATATATTTTGTTTTGATAGGACAGCAAAGCAATTAAGAATTCAACGTCAGTTTGAATGGGTTCATGGAAGTGTGAACGATTTAAAAGCGCTGGTAAAACTGTGTGAACCTCCGAATTTTTATAATTTCATACTTTGTAGTTTACTGGTCTCGCCGAATAATATCGTAATAATGTTTGATTAAATTTGAACTCATCTTGTTTCACTGAAGAACATTGCAACAATGTTATTTTGTCGGTATTTGCCTGCTCTCGGTCACATTGGTTTCCCCACTCATACTCAGTTACGCAATGCAAAGAAATATAGTTCTATATATATACAACATAATCTTGAAATATGTCAACATAATTTCATTCTCCGAACAAATTTTCAAACAATATTTGGGATAAATCAAATCTTAAAAATAGGTTACAGGAAGGTGAACAAAAATATAAACATGACCTCGATGCACCGAGGCAAGGCCAAACTTCAAGCGCGGATTTATATATGACGTCACATAAGTTTGTAATTATAAAGAGGTGCATTTCGAGTCGAACGGGAGCATGAGGATGACATTTATACTTACTGCTGTTGAAAATGACGTTTATGGAGCAGTTATGGAAAACACCCCGACGCGTGAACCCTCTCATGGCACTAGCAAATTGGGAATATCACCGATTTATGAATGTGTTGCTTGTGTTTGGATAATAGCAACCCAATCCGGACGATGCGGAATGGACTGGTGGGTATTGAACCGAGTGCTCTGAAACTTGTGTGTTTTGTGTTAATTTTCAACGTCAGAGTGTGTTATATTTTGAGTTTGGGAATTGTCGCGTGTGCTGTAATACTTTGCTAATCTGGTGTTTCTTGTCACCTGAGATGGACCTACTGTATGACCTGACGCCAACTTCATTTCTGTGCCCCGTCACTCCTCTGGTGCCACCGCTTCTCGGTCTAAAATGCTCGGAGAAGGTCGGCCAACTCAGAAACCGGAATAGTAGATTTCTAATTCCGTCTACGGATATTGTCTCGTCTCCGATGACAAATCGGTAAAACAGGTAGGCAAGGTTTTTATCCCCCGCCCAACGAATTTATGAATTCCTCTTTAAATGCCAAAAAATTCAACTTGATACCCATTTAACCTGTTTAAGGAATGTTATAAGTTATAAAACTTTCCTCATTCACTTGCTATGCTTGTCGTAATAGGCGACTAACGGGATCGGGTGGTCAGGCTCGCTGACTTGGTTGATGCATGTCATCGATCCCAATGGCGTGGATGCGTGGATGCTCATGACATTAATCACTGGATTGTCTGGTCCAGACTCGATTATTTACATACCGCCGTCATATAGCTTGGATATTGCTGAGTGCGGCGTAAAACAACCAACCAACCAACCAACTCATTCAATTGCGAACACTAGACTTGGGGGTACACTAGACTTAATCTTCTGTAATGAGCCCATCTCAACAGGAGTCTTTCCAGTTCCATGTACTGACCATCATCTTGTGTGGGGTGTGACGGAATAGGTGTAGTATATTGAAGTGACTATCATTATTTCTTTGTATGTTAATCAATGTGGTAATGAACTGAACATTTTAAATCTTAATATTTTGCATTTAATCTACTATGTCCAAAGCAACACCTCTGGTTTGAACTGGTAATGACCATAGTCACATATCACAGACTAATACCATTTATGTTTCTTAACAAATATTCCATGTAGATATTATTACGAGTCAAAATGTGACTTGTAATGTGTTTTCTTTCTCCCACCCTTATGAATTCAGTAGTAAATGTAGTAACTGGTTTTGTCAGTTTGTACTTCCATCATGTTTTTGTGGAGAAGGTTTCATTTTTTCTTGAAATTCATTGAAATTGTGTTTTGCAGCATTTTATTTGGTTTCTTCAGAATATTTTGCATTTACATCAAGTAGATGCTCCCCTGCTGCCTTTTACTCCTTACAAAATTTTGAATATTTTCAAATGTATGTGTTTGTGTGATCAAATGTCACTACTGTTGACATGATATACACTTCATTTGCTGGGCAGGAGACTTGGCCACGTTAGCGGCAAACTCTCCTTTCTTATACAATTTCCATGACAAGTTCCACCTCGGTTAAAAAAGGTTAGGGTTTGTTTAGATTTAATTATGTCATAAATTCTGCAACAGGGGCGGGTCATATAGGCACGTTAGTGGCAAACTCTTGTTTTTTTTTGTTTCTTAAATATATGTTTCTTTCCTTACCCTTTTATGTTTTATGGTTTCTCAAAATCTTAGATTTTTTTCCCGAATACGATAGTGAATCGGGTTTTAGTTTAGGATTGATCAGGATCAGTCGCGTTTGCTCTGTGTCAGCGGCCACGTGTGAGCAGGGTACTACATTGTTTTCATTGTTCCTAGAATCCTGTCATTTCCGAAAACATGGCATCAAAGTCAATATCGCTCAATAAATCATTTTCGTTCACCTCAGTAATTTTACAGAATAAATTTTCTTCACTTGCGTTAGTAGTATTGAAAGATAGCCATTTCATATCCAAATTAGCGTAAGGACAATCCATTTTGTTTCATGTTGCAGCTGGACGACATCAAACACCAGAACCAAAGCAATTATTTATTCATAAATCAGATGAAATGTTACAAGACCAGGCAAAATACAAAATTAATCATATTGCGGGGATTAAAAAGAAAATAGAAAAACGAGTTGATCGTAAACACCGATTGAGAATTCGGGGAAACCCGGAAAGTAGTTCCAGCCAAAGTTCACACTATCAATTTCACAAAAAAAATGTTCACATCGTGTGATTTTTGTTTGTTTGTTCACAGGTGTGTTAACTCCAAATATCAGATCACGTGACTACCCATTCAGCCAATCAGTATGGCAGAAACAATGTAAACTTCAAAGTATGAAATTATTTAGGAAAATATCACTTTTTTATGTTACCCGATCCTTTGATCAATATTTGCATAAATACCATTAAAATACAGGCTATATAGACACAAGCAATTAGAGCTAGACCACGTAATTGAGGATTCTGGGGACCGTACCTCTGCAACACATGTACCTATTGTCCAAATACTCGAACATGTTCCCCAATCCTTTGCATCAAAATTTACATTTAATACCATTCAGATACAGGCTATGACACCAGTACTTATAGAGCTAGACCACGTAATTGAGGATTCCGGGGACAGTACCTCTGCAACACGTGTACCTGCATGATTTCTCAGTAGGATTTACCTCATTATCCTTGATAACACTAAACATGTATTTAAATGTTAAGATATACAATGCATTTACCTCAGCGTATGTCTAGTGCAGTGACTGTTCCAGACGGTCCTGCGTTGGGTACTTGCAAGACATCTGCTGACTGCCTGCTGGCCAACACCTTCTGTGTGGAGGGAGAGTGTGTCTGTGACATGATGTTCGTCTTCTCTCATGCGCAAGGTGGATGCATTCAAAGTATGTACATGTACTTACCTATTTTATATACAACAAAAAAACGAATTGAAGTCATTGTAGTTACGCCCCTTTATACCAGCATTGTGCAAACGAATTTCCTTTTTTCTTTAAGCGTTCTTTTTTTACGGTTCCACTTAGTATGTAAACCAATCTTCAGTATCAAAAACAACAAACTAGACCAATAAGTGAGTGAGTGAGTGATGGAGTGAGTGAGTGAGTGAGTGAGTGAAGCGTGTGGCCAATATTTGAACACGAGCAATTCTTTGATTTTCAAAGGTCATGTAGAATAAGATTATAGAATCAGGTGTTAAAACAATCATTATGTTTGCTCATAGTTAGATTGAATCTTGAATTTGAAATTGTCTTTTTGCACTCAGTTTAGCCATATTGAACATACCAATCTTTCAAAGATTCTCGTAGGTTTGACATTTTGACACCTGTATCCAACTTCGTCCTTTAGGCTCTGCAGTGTTAGCCAGGACTTTGCTTATAAATCTCATCCTCATGTCTCTTCATTTCAAATATACTTACACGTGTTAATGGAAGCTCAGTGATGTTCGTAATAATGTGTTTCTTTTGTGTAAGATATAACGTAACATTGTTATAAACATCGCATAATATTCAGACATTCACATTAACAAATTCTCATAGACAAGATGATACGGTATTTTGATAGTTGGTTGGTTTGTTGTTTAGCGCCGCACTCAGCAATATTCCAGCTGTATCACAGAGCCGAATCAAATGATTTGCTGTCAAGGATAAAATCCTCAGAGTGTTGAATCTTTTATGACCTATTCTAATGCTTATGTCAGTAATCAAATAATGAAGTATTGATCCAAACTTTTCAATCGTCCATTATGGTCATGTATGATTGTGAGTTCTAACTTACACAACGGCTTAGTTTCGGTGAAATATGTGTGTGTCACAAAGGTACCTAGAGACCGCTGTCACAGTCAGTGAGTGAGTTGGGTTTAACGCCGCTTTTAACAGTATTCCAGTTATATCACGGCTAGTCAGCTTAATGTGGGAGGAAAGCCCGAAGTGATGCAGGTCTCGGACGTTTACCACTTCGGTGAAACCCACGAGCACGGGTATGGTGCTGACAAACCTAGAAACCTAATCGGGGCGAACCGGGATTCGAACCCACAATCATAGGTTTCTGGCATGCCCAAGGGACGCAACTCTGCACAGCGAATAGTCGCGCCTCCGCTGTCACAACTCGAACAGGTCAGTTGTTTTACATCAAAGGTTATGATGGTCAGGCAACTTGTACAGTTTCTTACAAGACGGCTACTGGCCAAACAGACACGAGTAGCTATATTCGTTAACAAATAACGATACTTTTCCTTCCAGACTGCTCTCACTACGGTACAACGTTCACCAGGTATGTGGGGTATATCTTACGTGAGCATAACGATATTAAGGTGGAATCCATCTCGGAGAAAGACTGCCAAGCGGCTTGCATCAGAGAGACAAGCATACTGTGTAAGACCGTTGACTACAATCCAACATCAAACAATTGCTTCCTGAGTTCAACAGGATGGAATGAGGCCCCGGCCATATCAAGGGCTGCTGACGCGAGATATAACGAACACATCCGACATTGTGATGTTTGAATACATTTAAAATGGAAATCAGGACGTAAGTGGTTATTGTCAAACAATGAATATAGAAGCCGCCGTTATTATATGTTAGTTGGGCGTGTAACATTTCAAGCTTCAAACATCTTCGTCCTTAAACTGTTGCTTTATGTTGTTGTAATATGGTATAACTTTGTGATGTACAAAATAAAATGTCAAGGCCAGGGAATAAGCAGTCTCGATTATTAAACGAAATAGATTCCATTTGGCGAAAAAGGAAAGATGGTAAAAATAATCGTTAAGTGAATGGATAACAGAACATCTGTGATGACACCAGCTGTTCGCAAAAAGGGTAAGAATGCAACGGTGGCCAATAAGGGACATGGAGTCTGTTTTTCAATATTTTGATGTTTCAATTACTTTTACAGTAAGCTTTTGCAAATTAACAAAATTTGTCATACAAATATGTGATAAGTCATGTATAAAAACAACCGAAAACATGGAAAATGTACTTTCAAGTAGCTATTGAGTCGCTGAAATGTCAAGCGAAAATGTCAAAAACTAAAATGGAAATGTCAAAAACCAAAACGAAAATGTCAAAAACCAAAACGAAAATGTCAAAAACAAAAGCGAAAATGTCAAAAACTAAAAAGAAAATGTCAAAAACAAAAGCGAAAATGTCAAAAACTAAAATGAAACCACAGAAAACTATTTCCATCGCGGTGGAAACATTATCACCGCGTTTGAAAGTTTTCTGTATTTTCATTTTAGTTTTTGACATCTTCGCTTTGTTTTTGACATTTTCATTTTAGTTTTTGAAATTTTCGTGTTTTTTTGTTGACATTTTACATTTTAGTTTTTGACATTTCGTTTTTGTTTTTTGACATTTTCATTTTAGTTTTTGACATTTTCGTTTCACTTTTCAGCGATTCAATGTCTTCTTTACACATGATTTTTCACATATTTGTACGACAAATCGTGTTAATTTGCAAAAGGTAACGACAAAAGTAAGTGAAATATCAAAATATGGAAAAACTGACTCCATGTCCCTTATGGGCCACCGTAAGAATGGCCTGCTCTACCTGTAACACAATTTTGAAAAAAAGTAAATGAAACATTTGTGTCACCGATCACTAGTTTACCGATGCCATCATCGTATTGTCAATAAAATATCTGATCTGTGTGCTTTCATCAGTTAGTTATTATTTAGTATAGGTTAGATCACAACGAACAAGTGTCTAACTAACAATTTAACCGATTAGACACCATGGTGTGATCTAACCTACTTAAAGCATGACCAACATGCAAAGAGCCCTAGCACCTTAAATGTTTAAACAACATTGGTTTGATAAATGTGTTTATAAATATATTTAAGAACTCTATGTTTAACTGTGAGAACACTGTGTGAGTCGGCCCTCTGCGATGCACGTGAAATATGTTTCCTGAGCCTTTCGCACGTGCACCTCGCTCTTTGGCGACTTGGGTTATAATATGCATGTCACGGGGAAAGTAATACTATACATTTCATATAGGACCAACTCGAGCACATTTATCAATCGCCTATTGTGGCCAATCGCCAAATAGAAGATAGCTTCGCCATAAATCGCAAAGAACAACGAAGAACGAGGCGTAGCTAATTTCACGATAAAACATTGTTCTGTCATGACGTCATTTCTGGAGATTCAAACATATGCAACTTGATGACGTCGTAAATGGGACGACGTTATATTTTAAGGGTGTGTGTCTGGTGATGTGTTCCCCATAGATGCAGCTGGGCAACGAATAATGAAAGCAATGGCCGCACGATCCTTTGACGTCCGATGTTGAGAATATCCGGGAAATACCAAACTAAATCCCCCTGTTCACAAAATGTATAGCTCCGACATTGCCCGGGTCAGATGGTGTTCAGGGATTCATCGCAATTTATATACGGGTAAATATTGATAAAGCTTGTATATTTTATTAACATCCTTAAAGAGGCTGTACAAAATGTTGATGTCTCATATAAAAAATATACGACGAGTGGGGGTTGTTTATCGAACATTTTACCATGAATGTGGAAATTACTCTATTCTGATTGGTAAATCAGAGGTTGTCAAATCACAAAAACCTCTTCTGATTGAAACAGCCGAATGTTGTGCGATTATTTACAGACCACCGTCACATAGCTGGAATATTGCTCAGTGCGGCGTTGAAATAAATAAACAAACGAACAAACATTCACAACATAAAAGTACTGCATAAAGCACACCTTTCACCTTTCATAAGCTATGGTTTAAGAAGTTGTATTGGATGCGCGGATAAAGACGATGCTTATGATCACACTATAAAAAAAACATGTTACTATACAATGTTGTCCCTGAACATGTACTTACTCTTTTGTAATGAACATGGGATAAGCAAGAGTAAATCTTTATTGTAATGTTATTGTATTATATTTGCTACAGTGTTGTGCTGGTTCACAGACAGCTCCTTGAGTGTGTCTTCAGCAATGCCTGTCGTAAGAGGCGAATGCCGGTTTCGGGTGGTTTGTCTCAGTGACTTGTCATTGTATCCTAATTTCTTTGGTCGAAGCTCATGATACCAATCACTCGATATCTGGTCCAGACTCGTTTATTTACAGACCTCCGTCATATAGCTGGAATATTGTTGGGTCCGCACACAGAAAAGTAAGGACAATATTTATGGATGAACAACTGCTTTATCACACTTAGGAGCGACGTTTCGGTGTACGTTCTAATAGTGAGTGAGTATGGTCTTACGCCGCTTTTAGCAATATTCCAGCAATATCCCGGCGGGGACACCAGAAATGGGCTTCACACAGTGTACCCATGTGGAGAATCGAACCCGGTGTAAAGTCTGAAAGTATACCCCCCCCCCCCCCCCCCTTCAAAGTATACCCGGGTAGATTCTTGGAGCTCCCACAATCTACCCCCGGGGGTATACTCTGGGCGTTCCCAGAATCTACTGCAGCCCTGTTTGATTAAAACATTTCTATTTCATGAATGTACATGAAGTTTTCTTTTGGGGTATGCATCTAACTCAGTCTTGATCTCTCCTGGTCAATTGCTGTAAAAAACATTGTCATCTGATTAAGTTTACATAAATGCCTATTCAGTACACATCTAATTAGTTTTAAAACATGCATTTCCTGTCATTTATATTGAGAAGACAAAGGTGGGAGCACCAGTTTTTCCAAACACTAATCATAATTAAAGAAATCTCACATGAGTGTTTTAGCCTATAAATGCCGAGCGCCAGGGATTATAACAACAAGCACCATCTTTTAATGTCTTTCGGTATGACGCGCCTGGGGATAGAACCCACGACTTTCTGATCCCTGGGCAGACGCTCTGCCACGAGACCACGAAGGCCGTATTCTAATAGTAGAAGATGAGGGAGTGTATAAGTACAGTATTATGCAGCCAGCTTTTAGCAATATTCCAGCAAAGTCACTGCTGGGGACACCTGACATCAGCATCACACATTGAACTTACGAGGGGAATCGAACCCGGGTCTTCGGCGTGACGAGCGAACGCTTTAACCACTAGGCTATCCCACCGCCCCTTTCCTTTCTAATAACGTTATCAAACAAGTTGTGACCATTTTAGAACGGTACCTACACCGAAACGTTTCTCCCAATCAAGAAGTTGTTCATCCATATATGCTGTCCTTATTTAGTACTCCAACTACTAAATGCATCTTAAACAAGTTAAACTTACAAACGAAAATAACTCAGATGTCCCACTTGAGACCATCAAATCATCATAACAACTACTGAAGAAAACAAACAACGACAAAATACGGTTTCAGAAATAGTACTGTGATATTGATGACTCGAAGATTCGTTAGTATCTGAAAATCGATGTTCATTGCTAATTCCATTCCTGGTTCATAGTTGCTGAAGAAATATGGCAGAATAGCTCAGGTGATGTGATTGTATTCGGGAATAATTCCAGATAGATGCTAACTCAGATGGTTGGTAGCTATGTGACGAGACGAACGACGTTCCCCATCGAAAATGATCCACATTTTTGCTTTTAGGATAGAGGAAACCACATCTCCCAATGTGAACAGCGTCTGTATACGAAGCAGATATGGCTGTAATAAAGATATCTTCTATACGTAACAAGGGAATCCGGGGTATGACGGTCAAGAGGTCAAGGACAAGGTCACCGGATATTACGTAGGAAGGACCAAAGATGTAATTTGGGATCACATTTCCGGAATAGTGATCTTTTGGAAAATAGTTCTTCTTTGTTTTCATCCTTTGTGGTTTATGTCCTCTTCCGACATATCCCATGATAAATTTAGATTGGTAACTATGCATTAATAATCTATAATACAGGTTTGGCAGATTTAACACGACGTCATCATCAATTTTTAGGATGAACTTCACGCTTGGTACAAAGGAATGGGTCCACTTCAAAATACCTATACTCTTATGAACAAGATTTAGATATGTATCATCCTTATTGATTTGTGTAACATCAGCATATTTGTGTATTTCATTTTGGAATTGTATCCAGTGTGCAAAATTGCTTTGTTGTTTCCCAACAAAGAATACGAGGCACACATTTCCTGGGGCATTGTCTTGTATGGCGGAGCCCCAAGTCTGCCGGATGATGTTGCGCGTCCTGAAATGCTCGTAGGTGGAGACTACAGCTACTAGTAGCCATATCCTCTTGTCCCCATTAGGAAATGCTTTGCACGTGTCACTGTTTACTGGAAACAGAATATCTTCAACGATGGAGGTGGGCTGATTAGCAGAAACATCTCCCATAATATTTTTCTGTAGTTCTTCAGTTGCACAACAGGTTGGAGAGCCAACGCGACACATAGCTTCACTGACATAGAAGAAGTACGAAACATAGCACACCATGTTAATGACAATGATGAGGAGCTGACAAACTCTCAAACATTTCACACCTGCCAGAACTCTGTATATTCTTTTGAACATGTTGTAATATAACTATATTGAAACAGATTGTTTCTGTTTAGATCTGCAATAGGAAAGGAACAGACATGTAAGCAAATGAAGTAGCAGGCATGTTGACAAAAGGGCCTAAGCACACACGCACACATCCACACAGACGCATGCATGTACGAACATACACCACACACACATGTAATCAAATTAACGAGCAGACATCGACAAAAGGTAGCGAATACACACGTCCACAGCCATTCATAGATGCACACAATTATGCATCCACGCACTCACCTCTACGAGTTACACATGGCACATGGCTAAAGTATTGTTTAGTTTGCGAACATACGACACAAATTTATCAATTATGATAATAAATCGTTAATCGACAACTGAATTTGTAGATGCTTTGATGTTGGCCTCTCACCTCTCAGTGCAAGTTTCTTTGCAACCTCTACCAGCGCACTGTTTGCGTGAAACTGGTATGTCGGTTATTGAAGTGATAGCCACAAATGTATGAAAACAATGCGAAGTCTCGAGTGTACAGCCAGTGTACCGTAGTTCCTTATGTAACTGATGATTGATTGCCATGAATGATTTTTTTCCTGATATCCTTCAATACAGGTTGTCTACACTTAATCCACACGCACAAACATGATCATGATTTCACAAACATAGATGATTATTTATTGACTGACATATTAATGTCACTTGTAGCTGCAAGAGAGGACATATCTGGCAATTTTCCTATATTTACTTTTAATTGAATACGGTATTTATACATACACCGCGCACAATTTATAGCAGAGAATATTGTAATAATGTCGTATATCTATCACTTGCTGGCGTGATATGAATAACAGGCTTAACAACTACTATATTTGCGAGGAAATATCGTGCTTACCATCGAATTGCTTTGTCTACAAATATTCTGGTTTCGACCAGACCCCAGTATCCAATGACGTTTCGTAACAGCCGACTAAATGGATCACGTTCGTTTATAGTTTGATTGCATGTCACCTTGCCCCTTATACTTTGGCCGTGGTTCATAATATGAATCACTGGTTTGTCTGTCACACTCGCAAGTATATATATATGTGGCACATTGCCGATTGCCACACGACACAACAAAGCAATGCACACGCAGAGCCACCCCAAAGTGGACCATTTAATATGTGTCTTTCTTGTCACTTTTAAGACTCTTATGATTATGGCTGGGCTTTAGATCAATGAAAACATAAAGATGATACGTTTTATAAATATATTTATATTTAATACAACTCTTCTAATTTTACTTGAATTATGGTACTTAAACATATCACTCAGTGAATTAGTTTGGTATAAGTCAGTGATATCACACGTCAGCTTGATGTAAGAGGAAAGACTAAAGTGATGCAGTTTGAACTTACCTATTAGTGAGTGATTTGGGTTTAACGCCGCTTTTTACAGTATTCCAATTATATCACGGCATGTCAGCTTAATGTGGGAGGAAAGCCCGAAGTGATGCAGGTCTCTGACGTTTACCACTTCGGTGAAGCCCACGAGCACGGGTATGGTGCTGACAAAACTAAAAACATAATCAGCGCAAACCGGGATTCAAACCCACAATCATAGGTTTCTGGCGTCCCCAAGGAACGGAACTCTGCACAGCTATAACAGAGGCGCCTAAGATGACTGGACCAACCGTGCCCCCCATATGTTTTGGAAATCACAAGATAATGTCATTGAACATTAAAAGAATAACAATTTATAACTTCACGACAAGCATATAAGGTTAAAAACACACATTATAACAAAACCCTTGGCCCAGTGTCGAGTTGTAAAAAGTGAAATTGGAAAGGAATACTCTAAAAAGAATATTACAAACTTAGGAACAAAGCAAAAGACATTTTACACAGATATTCGCGAAATTATATCAGAAACAAAACACTTGTGCTATAATCTTATAACTTAGCAAACACAAGCACAAAACCATTTCCATAATCACAAGACATATCTGCTAAGCCAGTCCATTGGACGATTCTGACTATATCAAAAGCACGTGTTCACGAATTGCTATCAGTTAGTGGAGATACCAGATGTTCGCGAGGTGAGGGTATCCTGCCCCACAGATGGCACCCGTCACAAACGCATGCAAGTCAGTTGTTCACCTGAAAACAATACAAGGGCACTTATGTTAGTGGTCAAGATAAGGAATTGCATCAGGCATAATTTTGGTCACTTATGCGTCAGATGTCCTCCACATTTTTATTTGATTTAAAAAAAAGGTTTTCTAAGGCCTCTTATGTTGTAACCATGACCAAACATTATTTCCTGAGAAATCCTGAGCATCTTTTGATGCCGGAACTAGAAACGAGTCCTGATTGGTCGAGTCGATTCTTGTCCCGGATTTAATATATTCTAGTGATTTCTCTGACGAACACCATGTTATAGCTGATATATCATTTCTCAGTTATGTTGCACAATGTCCTACAGTTGCGTTAGTTTGGCATGTTAAAGTGCACGTCCAGAATGACCATTGAACATCATGCTCAGAATCAACTATAAAAAACAACGGTGTGTCGTCATAATTAATAATAATCTAAATTCGTTGAAATGTTCGTTGAAAGATCATGCTTGCCTGTACCTCAAAAGTAGACACCAAAGGCTCGAGCTGCTGGAATATTGCTCGACTATTGGAAAGTTGAAGTCATCCCATTTATCATGCAGTCTTGTAGTTTCTTGTCACTCTGAATATTTATGCATAAATCTAAAATTAAAACAGATGAGGCGGTTTCACTGGTCTCATTTATGCCTTGTTTGAGTGGATAAATCAGTTGAAGGAAATTGGCTATCTGACCAATATTGAACGAGATCCGATTATTCATTTAACCTTGAGCTTGGATATGTTAAATTAAACTTCTTGGCCAAATTCTCTTACTTTGATTTTGCCTGTCTAAACAGAAATTCTGACTCGTATGTACAAAGAGAACAGATTAGCATAGAAGAAACACAACTGTTGCCCATGGGGATGGCTTCTTTTTGCCTCGATCTCCTTTTTCAAAATGTCACAATAATATTGACCAATCCAATCTAAATGTATTTAAAAGTCTTGAACAATGTTTGCAATGTGTGACGAGATAACAAAAACAGGTATAAGAAAAGGACATTGTTTTACAGTCAAAAAGAAGGTCTATTTACATACAACCCACAATGTATGGCAGCGGCCTGATAGTTTAATCAATCGTCGCACATACACTAAATGGTCGTTTGACGGACGAGTAAGGACATTTACAAAACTTCCAACTTTCACCGATCAATACAAATGCTCAATCACCTTTCTAAGTCCATGATGGTATTGTGAAGGCAATTCACAATAATTGCAAGAAAAAAGATACACTGTGTATAGTATAGTATAGTGTAGTGTAGTGTAGTGTAGTGTAGTGTAGTGTAGTGTAGTGTAGTGTAGTGTAGTGTAGTGTAGTGTAGTGTAGTGTAGTGTAGTAACCGATACTTTACTTCTTAACTGACGACCAAGTGAAACTCGTGTAGCACACTGCAGCAAAATACCACAATTTTTTTATCCAAATAAAAGCAAACAAGGTTTCAATATACTGTATACTGAACATATTTGGGGAGATATTGTTGTGAAAGTGTGTGGTCAGTCCTCACTACAAAAAAGATACCCTCAAACATTCATACTTTTTTGTTCAGTGTAATATAAATCCACAGATTATTGCCAAAATGAACCCATTTTCGTCGAATGTAAACGAAATGAGATATGAATAGAAATGTTGAAACAAACTATTCAGGGTTATCTGAAAATAATCCTATCATCATTACAGCACTTAGCGGCATGTAGTGTCAGGACACTGTAGCTCACTTCGCTATATAGTCAACTTTATACAATGTCAACAAAACCAGCCAATTAAGTGAGCATTGCTGTTCAAATATCTTCTTCATAAATACCGAGGACAAGTTGACAGACGTGAAACAAGCAACTTAATATTAAGAATGGGCCTTATATCATAAACATGTGTTTATGAATCACTATCAAATAGTGATGATACTATGTGTTCGCTAGAAGGTGAGCGTATCCTGCCCCATCGCTGACAAACAAATGCAAATCAGCTGATAACATGAAAAAAACATTTGACACAAACAAAATAGGGGATTGCGTCGGTCATCATTTGAACCATGAATAATATTGAGACAGGAGAGCATACAAAACGAAATACAATAATGAAAAAAAATCACATGAGTAAATACAAACGATTCTAATTATATTTTTGAAAGATGGAGAAGCAATTCTGCGTATATTAGACACAGGCAGTTGTAACACTTTGGCTCAGGCATTGTACACAGAGATCGTGGGTGAAAGTGTCTCTCATCATAATTGTTAACAGTTATTTGCTTATGCTTATAGGTATATATAGGGCCTTTGGGGAGCGTGGTATGTTCCTGTACACGTGCATAGCGAATCAATTTATCTTAAGATGTAAAACTGATTATAGATATATTAGACGAAAGTGTCAATTGTGTGGCTAATATACTTTTAAGTATGAAGGGAAAAGCCAACAGTCCCGACTCTCTCTCTCTATATCCATACAAAAGGGTAGATCAATATCAGTAGAACAAAGCTCAATTGTTATGATAAATATTTGTACAAAATGACCTGTCAAGTCTGATGTTGACATGAACAATGCCTTGTGGTCATGTGTGTCTCTATGTTAATTACCTATTTCCAATAATATATCTTTATGGTCACACGTGTTCAGCCTTTGGGAACAATATCGTATCTAGAAATTGACTTTCATAAAGACGTTGTAAAGGACAGGCACCAAAACCATATCCGGACTAGAACAAGCAGCCACACAAACACACACACGTACATGCACGTCGCTATATAAGTGCAATAATCTTGGACGCGACGTTAAACCCCATTTCACCTCACCTCACCTTTGTCGTTCTCAGATCAGCTGACATAGGGTGCCAATTTCAGATTGGGACAGGTTATGATTACCGACGTGGTAAACGCCTAAGATCTGCATGAGTTCGGGTTTTCCTACCACATCAAGCTCGTGCGCCGTGATATCGATATACTGTTCCAAGCGGGGTTAAATCCGACCCATTTAACTACTCGCTACATGAACGTTTGCAAACTACATGTAGGTATCTCATAATCACGTCAAAGCAAGTTTATCTTACAAACTGGACCTAAACGTGTAAGTATCATGAAAAATAGAAATACATTTTCTTACATCATTATGTGACCAGTATGTTTGTTTCTTGTTTAACGAGGCACTCAGCATTATTCCAGCTATATGACGGCGGTCTGCAAATAATCGAGTCTGGACCAGACCATCCAGTGATCTACTTCATGAGCATCGATCCACGTAATTGGGATCGATCACATTCATCAACCAAGTCAGCGAGCCTGACCACCCGATGCCGTTAGTCGCCTTTCACGGCAAGAAGACCTATTCTAACCCGGATCTTCACGGGTCGTGACCAGTATGATGTTCAATATGATGGCTGAGAACAAAGTGTGAAAACTTAGCGCTGTTGCGCTGAATTAAAAGTACAGTAAAATACGGTTATAACGAACGCGCTTATAACGAACTGACGGATATAACGAACTTACTTTTTTGGTCCCGACTATTTGCTGTACATATTTCTCCGACGGGGGAGAATGTTATATGGCAGTGTATTTTATTGTTGAACAGTGATTGTAGTTGGTTCACATTGTTTATGTTTAGATTCGGCAGACGCTCATTGCATTGTGTTTGGACAGTGATTGGTCGTCAGGAATGTAGTACTATTTAATATAAGCAGTTTTGAGGAAGTGACTATTTAGATGCTAGTATGATATGTAAACTTCCTGTATACCGTGGACTGTGTTATAGAAACATGAGGAATATTCTGTGTTGTGATGGCACTGTGGGGAAATTTCCAGTAGCTAGTATGTAAGGGGGACAAGAGCATGCCTATTGTATCTCTCACAAATTTCGTCTCTCACACATTTCATTATGTCAGGATAAGCTTTCGCGTGCAGATCACTCGTCACCCCTGATTCTCTGCCTCGAAAGCTTGACCTCCCTCCCTCCCTCCTCCGGCCTTCCTCCTTCCCTGCCTTCCCGCCCTCCGGCCTTCCTCCTGCCTGCTTTCCTGCCCTCCCGCCTTCCCCCTTCCCGCTTTCCCGCCTTTCATCGTCTCAGTGATCTATCATCTCCACACGCAATCGGCACACACCCTGCACACACCTCTCCTCCCTCCTCTTCCTCCTCCCTTCCCTTCCTCCTCCTCCCTCCCTCCTCCTCCCGCCTTCCGCCTTCCCGCCTAGCCGCCTCCCGGAACCGGAAATACCGCCATCTTGGATGCGCACATACTCCCCGGAACCGGAAGTGCCGCCATCTTGGATGCTCGCATACTCCCCGGAACCGGAAGTGCCGCCATCTTGCGCATGCACAGAACCATTTCCTGTCCCTATACTCCTGTCCCCTACTTCTTTCGTATGAATAACACGTACGTCGAAGACTGCCATGTGACACACCATTAGGAAGCTTATATTTTTCATCTACAAGACAGTCTTTTCGTTGTTGTAACATGAGATTTTATGGGATGAAAATTAGTTTCTAATGACGCTTTCTTGCCGAAATCTGCCACAAGGTTCGTGATTGGTCAAATTTGACCATGTGACCTGAGGCAGCCATTCACATTACAGCAATGGTACTGTCCTTGCGTATGATGAATTTCAGATTTTGGTGAAAGATTTTTGCTTAATCGTGTTATTCTGAACGTTTTAAGCAGGACAACGCGATCTTTTTAAAACATATGGAACTTCATGATTGTATCGTGCAAGGTCACGAGCTATGACAACGATCTTTCATACATATATTTTGGCATTAAACATCTTGTCCCAGCAGAGAAAACAAGGCGGCGAAAGCCGAGATGTCATTTGACTTACCTTACTGATCGCACGAAAAGATGAAAATAATAAGTAAACTTAGAAGTAAGCTTGACAACTTTTGGATATATTTTCGTTGATTTTATATATTACTTTGTATAGTATATTTAAAGATTTACTTGAAACATATTTATTTTGCTCTTTGACATGTGCTATGTGGACCGGTTGTCAAACTTGAAGTGTGTGTCCAAGAATTATATTTTCAATAATCTTTCACGTGACTATATGATTCATGATTTTTCCGTTCTGGCCAAGAGATAAGTGTTTGTAAATATTCCGTTTCAATTTTCAAACTTCACTCGCAAAGAAGGAAGCGTGGATTATTTCACGATAAAACATTGTTCTACCATGACGCAATTTCTAGAGTTTCGAACAAGAGCTCGCAACTTGATGACGTCGCAAATTGGACGACGTCATTTTTGAGTGTGATGTGTCCGTGAGGTTTTTTCCCCTCAGATGTAACTGGGCAAAGCGGATTAAGGCAATGGCAAATGGCCGATCAGTATATAACAATCGGTATATAATGTTTGTTTATGTAGTGGTGGTGGTGCAATTATCTTCTTTGAAATTTCATTCCAGTACTAAGTATTTAAGCAGAAATATTTGAATATCAATGCTAACAATAATTTTAGGGCATATATTTCAACTGTTGACTACCACATCCATGTGAGCTAAAGTGCCGTGGCACTTTTTTTCCTGTTTGAAAGGGTATAATCTGAAGAAAATATATCCTTTGGTTAACATTACAGAGAGAAGACATACTGCTACGCCAGACATATATGATGCTATGATGTTGGAATGACATGTTTATAACTTACCTGCTTGTCTCCTTGGCCATCAGAACCAGGAGTAGGGTCAGAAAAGGATGTAGATGGACGTCAATTGCAGTTAATCGAGAAGCCAACTATCGACTGTGTGATAATAGCATCACACAGGGAAGTAACAATGTTATCTGCAAAGCATGCATATGATCACACGTTCACCTGATAGCCTGTTGACTCGCGGTGTCCTTAAAGATATGTTGTCCTTTTTTCACTCATATAAAATTACCAGTGAGTTGTATTTATATTATTAGTCTAAGGTAAAGCAAAGATGATTGTTTGTGAGTTTTACTTTTAATGATATGCACATGTAGGTACCGTGTAACCAGTAAAAAAGAAAGGGTAACTACTAAATCATAAATGCTATAATACATGGTCACTTATCCACTTGACTAGAAAAATAAAACCTCAACCAGGCAAACTATGAAACACTGTTCGAAGCAGCGTTATCTCCCGTTCACTCATGCACTGACTCAGTGTGGCAGTGCGACATATATACTGTGCAAAAAAGTAGAGCACACTTTGTTTTGAGGTGTACCTACAGAAAATACACTTACATCTGGCAATTGAAGTAAGTGATGTATGTGCCAAGAACATTGTGACAGTCACGAAGCACGTGACCTAGCTGGGGCAGCATGTGCAAGGGGTGGTATGCCAGATTTACCATTGTCACTCAGATTCGTTTGTGAGCAGACATATATTGTTTCCATGGAACCAAACGTTCAAAGACACTTTATCAAACACATTTTGTCATTAAGGAAACAACAGCAAGGATCATACGATGTTTGCAAAGTGCATGTTGCAGGTGCAGGTGGGCACACGTCAGAATAGTGTTGCCCAAACGCTGCATGTTTCTAAATTTGTCATCAGCAGATTGTGGGCCGGATACCAACGAACACAGAACGTCGATGATCGACGCCGCTCTGGACGCCGAAGGGCAACCACTCCAGCCCAGGACGGATTAGTCAGAACGATGGCAGAAATATGTTGCAAACTGCCACTTAGATAGATATGGGATCGGTTGCAACAGCCAACTGGTGTAAGAGTACATGCCCGTTTAAAATCGTCTGCTCAGATGTCATTTTTGTGCCTGACGTCCACGCCACATTCCTAAACTTACTGCACGTCATTTGAATCATAGGCGTCAGTGTACCACTATTAATCCATCACTAGTAACGCGAGACCACTGTAAGTATTTCTGACATATCACAGATTCATCTTTATGGATATCACTGGTTTCCCCATTAAATCTATCGTTGAATGTTGTGAAATAGTTTTCGTGACTTTATCATTGTACCCAATATTGCATGGGGATGCAGGAAACATACCGGAAAATGCGCACATAAATTACCGCAACATTGAAAATGGTGAATGCATTAAGACACCCAAACTATCTATATGAAGCTGATTTAAAACCGCCTCTCCTTCTTAAAATATAATGTTAGAACGTCAAACACTTTATAATATGGGAAAATAAATTGCAAGAGATTCTATGGCATTTAATCGGTTAACAAAGCAATGATTTTGTTTGCGTTTGTATTCCCATAAACCTTAAAACAATTAGACCATGCCGACTAAATGGTTACAAAAATCTGTGAAGGTATTATTGTTGACTTATTTATTCATAAATTTGTTTACGCATTGATATCATGTACGTAAAATGTATGAAGATAATAATTTCGGAAATTTAATTTCCTACAAATATGTACAATTTAACGTGTGAAGGTCTGCACGTTGTTTGTCTTATCCGTCGCCAAAGATGTTCTCCAGGTGAGTGGTCGGTGTGCGTGCGTGCGTGCGTGCGTGCGTGTTTGCATGACACGCCTTCAGCCTGTCCACTTCCTGTACGCAGTTTCAACGTAACGTTCTCCCCGATGTCATAACGCCCACATCATAACGCTACCCCCACCAAACCTGTCCACTTTCTTGACGCAGTTTCCGGCGTAACGTTCTCCCCGACGTCTGTAGACCCGTGCTCTTCCATCCCCTTGCACGGAGGAGAAATCTTGATTAGTCGCTGAACCAGACATCTCTCTTTCGCAGTTGAGGCCATACCCTGTGTTGCTGACACCAATGCAGTCGTTGTTGACGATGTTGACGACTCAATATGACGCGTCGAACAGGACGTCTTGCTCGTAGACCAGCTGCTCTTAAACGGTTTCGTCACCAGGCATTAGGCATGCATGGGAATACGCAAAAAAAGTTCTGGGTGATATATATTGTGGAGATATGTTTATGAAATTGTGCGCCCCGTGTTCACTACAACAAAACATTATCCACAAAAATATTCATTATCCCGACATTATTTTGTTCAGCAATGGTGAGCTTATAGTTACGATGGTTCAATGTAGGACTGCCTGTTACGGTGGTTACGTGGGTGCATTTATTGGTTGATGTCACCCAGCATAATGTCTACAGCAATGTGTAAACAAACTGTATCACCAAAATTTATATATTCGTTTTAATTTGTTGACAATGTTTGCATAACGATCACATGAAATATATGTATTGAACCTGCAAAAGAATACCAATCCTTTGTTTAATTTTATTTGTTTATATTAACATTAGGTATCGTTTTATTCAATGTTATCTTAAAGCAACAGAATGCGAAATTAGGTCACAAACAAAGCTTGTTATCAGGTCCGCCAGATACAGATAGGCCAACTTGTTTCGACGGGTCATCTTGACATATGCATAGCTATGGCGAGTGTAATTTCTAGTGACACGTTATCACAATGAGATCCATAGAAATATCTTCAGATAAATATTACATATATCACAACATATGATTTTACATACGAAAAAACATAGTTGTAAAGTATAGTCCTAGTTATAATAGAGTTAATTTTGAGACTAGATGTTAGTCGACCCACCAGCGCGAGGAATACATTTTTGAGAGGAAGGACAAATCCTCTATACCCCGCTTAGCACGTTTTTTTGTTTCGAGTCAGCGAAAGTCACGTGACATAGCATGGTGTTTTATGCCTCGAGCTCGTGGTGTGAGCGCTAACTCCATGTGCCCCTTGTGATCATGCTACAATGAATCTATTTTTCCGACATGTTATGATCTGCTATTGGTAAAAGAATTAAAACAAATTCGAAATTGATAGGAAACAGCTGTTCGATTGTGCTGAGGTTCATCTGTACTTTGTACCGTGAGCATACGGCTCTGGAATAAAACCTAATGCGGGCCGCATAAAGCCCCAACGACCTGTGATCCTGTTACAACTTATAATATATACTGAATCGGAAAAGGAAAAGGAAGTCGAGAATGAAATACTTTAGTTTATTTTTAAGAGAGGATGCATGCAAATGTGTAATCAGCGGGAAAGACACATGGCACACATTATTCTAACACTTCAATAAACGCTTTTGAACAACTGGAGGCAAACTTTCATCTGACTGGAACCGACCCGTGAAGATTCCGGTGTAGAATAGGTCTTTAGTACCCATGCTTGCCGTAAAAGGCGACTATGTTTGTCGTAAAAGGCGACTAACGGGATCGGGTGGTCAGGCTCGCTGACTTGGTTGATGCATGTGATCGATCCCAATTGCGTGGATCGATGGTCATGATATGAATCACTGGATAATCTGGTCAAGACTCGATTATTAACAGACCGCCGTTATATAGCTTGAATATTGCTGAGTGCGGCGTTCAACAACAAACAAACAAACAAACAAACAAACAAACTGACAGGAACCATAAAAAAATTGAGCTTCAGTTGCATCCGTGATCAGCATTTGTACTCACCACTGCATTGCACCTTTGGTACATGGAATTCATGAGACTGCTGACAAAGGCCATAGGGATAACATGTCCAGATAATGGCTGTCGGGAGTTCCGCTGCTGTTGTTGTCCTTGGGTGCACTTGGTCTTGTCTTCTTTGCAGTTCAGCCATAAATGTTCTAGGGGATTAAAAACCGGATTGAGTGCTGAACACGTGTAGCGCTAGCAGTATAGGGTCTTGCATTATCCCGTTGGAAGGTGTGTTGTTGGTGTCGATCAATCATTAGGACAACCTGGGGTCGAAGGGCCTGGTCGAAACAACGTTTAGGTGTTACCCCTTTTCATCGTCTTGGGCAAATATTCTGGAGGACAACTGGAAGGTCAATGATTCAGGCCAATGGCGGCCCTAGGGTCACGTATCGGTTTCCACGACACATCCGTCACCAAAGCGTTCACCGCGCCTGCGCCATATTCGAACGCTGCCATCAGCGTTGACAATGCCTAAACGACTTTCATCCTAGAATACAATCAGGTCTCCATTGTTGATGACGCCAGTTTCGATACAACGTAATCCACTGCATACCGTTCTGTCGGTGCCTCGGTGTCAGGATTTGACGGCGGACTGGACGACAGCTGAAGTTGCTGCACCGTGTCACAATCGACAACCAACGGTGGTACAAGAGTATATATATATATATTATATACAACATATAATATACAATGCATATCAAGATGGTAACAAGCCTAAAATAAATAGAAATTAAGCAAATAAAATAATAATAATAATAATAATAATAATAATAATCATCATCATCATCATCATCATCAAAAGAAATAAAATTAGACACCTTAACGCAATAATGAGTTCAAATGTACGATGAATCTGGACAGCTGTTTCAAAGTGGATATATTTTTAGGTGATAACGTTTTACACAATTTACACATATGTGGCCAGATATAACAATTCTGTTGGATGTAAAGAAGTCGTTGTTTGAGAAGTGCTTCACACCTACAAAGATAGTGAAATTCGTCTCCAACAGCAGATGAATTGCATAGTGTGCAGACACGGTCTTCTCTCAGTAACCCTCTCCATCGGCCGGTTTCAATGGGCAAATGATGATTGGATGTGCGAAATTGTAAAATTGGCAAGTAGATAGTTTTGGGAAGTAAAAGAAATTTTGGTAATTCTTTTAAATGTTGGTAGTATAAACCTTTTGAACTTGATAAAAAACATTTTCGCGACTGTTGAATTGCCGGTTGGCAGACAGAAACCCATTGCGGAGGCGATAGTTGTGCCGATGTAGCAGGCTAATATCAATCGCTGAAAAGTTCATATTAGAATATGTTGAGCCTAGGATCAAGTCACTCCCCTCTACCAGGCCTCAGATCACGCCCCGTTGGGCTCAAATCAATTCCCTACATTTTTACAGTATTTTACTTTTATTGTTCTGTCTCTGTCTTGGTTGTGACCAAACGCTATTGATGGTCATGGGAACATTAGCACCGTTCTTAACCCTGAACGGCGTGAAGGCGTCCGATGTCTTGATACCGCTGTTGTCGTGTCAATCTTGGCATATTTAACGTTATGGAACACTGTCATTGAGTGATGAAGCAAACCTTCTCGTTGGACCTTTATAACCCTCTATATCAGCGAAAAACGAACATTGTGATTTTATCGGGAATCCCTCAGAATCATATCCCACACCAGGTGTTTTGGAAACTTGCAATGTCAAGGAACTAACAAAATTTGGACATAAACTCGTAAAATGGACAACCTACCACCAACATCAACCTTATACCATTGACTGTTTCAAATTATTAATTCTGAACCTATTCGAAAGTGAGTAAGTGAGTTGTGAGCTGTTTATCTGAAGGGATGCAGGGCTACCTCCCTTTAGTCATTTATGACGGCCTTTTGTTTTAGCGACAGGCAGTTAAGCCTCGTATGTTATCGCCCTTTGTTCCTCTATGTGGTCAAGTACAAAACGCGTTCTTATAACATGTCTAAGAAAATACAGTTATGTAGCACGCACTGTGTTGCAAGTACATTGTATTCTATATTTCTACCTCTTAGAATTCATTATGATGTATATTTGTCAGTGACAAAGTGTCAGTTGGTTATAAAGACTCTGAATTTATGAGTATCTTCAGTATGCATTTCTCATCGGCTTGCCAGAGCCCCTTTTAGGGTTAGACTAATACTTATTGTTGCTCTCTCTAATTTTGCTCGGCACTGCTGCATGACTACTCATTTTATAACGTGTATAAACAAATATATACGTCCGAACGTTTTACATGTTTGATTACATGGAGTATATAAACCCATCATTCGATATCACTCATTCATGGCTATTAGTAAATTGCAGCGCAGTTAGTTGTAATTGCAATATCTTGAGAGAAATAAGTAGTTACATCATTTACTTTGTAATGGCGTACCAGTTCATTGTGTGTAGAACTTGACTGTATCTCACACTACTTTATTTTTCCAGCTTTAACCACATACTGTCTCATCAATAAAACAAGCCTGGTTGGTTGTACTATCTGTTGTGGTTGACCTCTTCTTACAAGCAATCAGGAAACGGAATTAAGTTGTGTTTAACGCCGCTTTGAGCAGCATACCAGTTTTATCCATCTTCCCGAGGCAAGCGAGTTAACTGACTATAAAGACCAGGTTCCACCCTTGCCGAACTTGGCTGTAATTATGGAGTTACATTTTGGCTGGGCCAACGAATCCAATCAAAATCGCGTAACGAACTAGACATCCGGTTCGTTAACAACAGGAATTTCAACGTGCAGATTTCGGTCGACTGCAGGATATGCGAAGCATGTGTACCGCCGACTTGGCGTAGACAGATATTTTGTAAATCCTTTCATGCTTTTAATCAAGGTTAATAGAATCTGATTGGTTAATAGGAGGAACAAAGAAGGGACATAACTCGTAATAGCCACTGGTGGTGCTACGATCGAGCCTGGAAATTCCAGCCTCGTTCGGCAAGGGTGGAAACTGGACTCTTATAGTCAGTTAACTCCCTTGCCTCGGGAAGATGAGTTACATCAGACATTAACCACTTTGGTGAAGCCAACGAGCGCGGATATGGTATTGACACACCTGGAGACATGATCGGGGCGAAACAGGATTCGAACCCTCGATCTTTGGTCGCTGGCGTGCATAGCGAATTGCGCCTTAGACGACAGGGCTACCCGTGCCCGTCTAGTGTCGGGGAAGATTTGCTAATGTGTACTTTGAAAAAAAACATAAACAGAAGCTATTTAGAAAAATTAAATCTGGCAATTGTTTGTGTTTGATGTTGATGTGATTTCGCTACGTTTCCTTCTTTAAATATTATTATCTGAAGAACTTCCTGTTGATGTCCTGTTGCGAATGAAATGTTTCAAGACAAACATGTTGCCAAGCACCCATTGCAACTAGTGGAAGAGTGCAATTACATCACTCAAAGACGAAGTCATGCTATCTGCTAGCCTTGGCCATTGATTATCTTTAAGGTACATGTATATGTTGTCCCATATTTGTGACTAGTTTTACATTTGTCGTTTTTGTAGAAACGCATACATGTCATTGTATTAGTGAAGAGAATTGAAATTACTTAACCATATATATTATACGGAATTATATTTCATGAAGACATGCCGAAACAGAAAAGAACATTTCCTACTGCACTTTATGTTCAAAATACATGTACCCCCCCCCCCCCCCCCCCCCCCACACACACACACACAAATGCATTGTCAATAATTTCAAATGAAAAATATAAAACTGCTCTGTGAATGACCGAGTGAGTTTTGTTCAACGTCCTTGAACGCTACTTGAGTAACGGCATGTCAACTTCATGTGTGATGAAACATTTATTAGACTTTGAACAGTTCAGTGAAACCCACGAGCACGGTAACACGTACTGTGATAAGTCTGGTTTTCAATCTGAACCCTCAACTACACACAGCTTATTCCGGCGCCTCGGACGACACAACAGACCGTGTCCCCATAGTAAAGGGAAATGGATAAATACTTATTCTATAATACAGGGTCATTTAAGCATTTGACTACTAAAAACAACCAATCGTCAACTCAAATGTTAACAAATATATTCCTCCCAGTTTCAGACATGCTCGTTGTTTTCACAGTGGTGAGCGTGTTATCCCTGCATCACATTAGCCTCTGGGGCGATCGGGTAGCCTAGTGGTTAAAGCGTTCGCTCGTCATGCCGAAGACCCGGGTTCGATTCCCGACATGGGTACAATGTGTGAAGCCCATTTCTGGTGTCCCCCGCCGTGATTTGCTGGAATATTGCTAAAAGCGGCGTAAAACCAAAATCACTCACTCACTCGTTAGCCTTTCCTTCCAAATGTAGTTGACAGGACGTAATATATAGACAATACTGTTCAAATCGGTGGTGTCGACTGTTCTTTTACAGAGATTTATTGTGCGTTTGAAAAGGTCACTCATGTCACATGTGTATTCATATTATTCCTAGTATTCTAAAAGCGACCAGACTTAATCAACAGAGCTACCAAGGAATTCAATATCTAATCAGCAACAGTTACAATGTGTATAGACTCCTGGAGAGTAGTGCCTGCCCGATGTGTATATTCATGCATATATGTGCACGTCATGTCCTTACGAACAATGTGCGTTCATAACAAAACAATATGTGTCTCTCCAAGTTCCCGAGATAAATTCAAATGAAGAGAACTAATCAACTTTTCCACCTCGAAATCAATTAAAGTAAAACCAAATGTATGCTACATTAGACCACCGTCATTACTATGCTGGCACTTGAGTCAGGCGAGACATGGGCATTTGAGAAATATCATTTTGGGCGGATATCTTGCGTGAATATTTTATGTCCGTATCAGTTACTTCGGTCGGCTGAGACTTCACAATCTCACACACGTTAAAATCTAAAACGAAATGACAATGTTGAATGAAAACAAACAGCCTGAAGATTCCTTTATATTATAAACACGGAACATGAACAAACATGAAACCGGCAAATTGTATGGTGACATCAAGTTGCCAAACTGCAGTGGTATTAGGGAACTGCAACAAGATCATGAAACCATAGACCCAATAAAGTTAATAAATTCGTAACTGTCATTTGATTTATTAACACAATATTTTTGCATGAAACATAGCAAACATCCTACGGCTTTGTGAACAAGACATACATGTATACTCTTAGACGAAGGTAACACTTTCTGCATGTATATGATTTTATTAATAACTATAATTAATAATAATTAAGATTACTTTGACTGACATCAAAGAGAAACTTTACTACAATTATAAATCAGTCAAATTCAACAGTTAAAATGACAATCATACAACATCAGGTATTGGCATGACAGTTGCCGGAACTGAGGTGGGGTAGCAAACACAATGTTTCGACGTAATCAAAAAAGAGCATAAAGTCGTTCAAGGACACATCATATTAATAGCGTGTATGACCACCCCTTGCTACAAGACAAGTAAAAACCCGGCGCACAGAAAAAGTCAATCGTCTGTTAAGTCATAGAGGAGCTCATTGAGGATTTGCAATTTTTGCATATGTTCAACTGTTTCTGTTTAGGAGGTATATAGAAATTTTATGGCAAAAGGAAGTGCTTGCTTATCTATTTCTTAATGCACAGAAACGTATTTCTATGCAAGGAGGAATAGAACCATTTAACTGCTTTGACCAACACATATATTCCCTTTGTACCTAGATCATCCAGCATGTTTCTTGAAGAGTGTATAGGGGTACAATATATGAGCAATTACATTTTTTCCAGCAGGCAAAAAAAAACATGTATCATGAAGTACAATATAATCTCGAAAAAATAATCGACAAGGGTTAACTGGTTAAAACATTTTTTAAGAGCCTCGATCATTTCAATTCGACAAATTCAATTTGATATACTAGCAAAGCGAATCGTACGTAAAAGAGTAATTCGATGGAATGGAATCAAGTCAAAGATTCAATGTTCAGTGTCTTGGGAGATGTTCGTAAACAGTACACCAATACAAATGGGATCGTACATATAAGCAGGAGTACTAAAATACACTCTTGTGTCAAGCAAAGAATTACATCAATTTGTTAAATAACAACGCTGCAGATTTAAAACTCAAACACAAAATGATAAATGTTGAAGCAATAAAAGGGAGGTAAATCTGCGCCTTCTCGTTAACTGGCTACCGGGCGTAGTAATACACATCCCCGGAAGTGGGTCTTAGGCCAAACGACGCCTCGAGCTTTCCCAAAACATCCGCAAAAGTAGGCCTCTTATCGTTTTCATCATGTTGTGAGGGCTGCAAGATGAAATACACAGTATCTGCAAATGTAAATTTGCAAAGCTATCCTTTTTAACGAACAATGCATCTAACTTTATAAAAAAAAGGGGTTCATTCCTCATTAGGTATGGACATATCTTATTGCAAAGTTTAATTTAACAGAACTAGTCTGGAAACCATATTATAAACATTTCACCATGCTACAAATACTATATGAATGAATACTGTAGGACTCCTGTGCCAAATGGATTCACTCGAAACAGTTAATCCCTAATTCCCCGTCGTTTTTTTCAATTAGTTCAAACTGTTATTATCGTTCCAAATGATAATTTTAATCGGCCTCAGTGTAACTACACTATACATTATAGTAATGGGCATTTTGCTGGAATTTCTTTTCAAGTTTGATATGTTGTGATTATTCTGTTCTCTGTTCTTTAAAACTTAAGAAAGCCATTGGCCCTTTTCAGGAGGTCACGTAGGCGGCCATGTTGCATTTTAAAAAGGCCAACTTTCCCCAAATATATTCAGTCATTAAACGTCATCATATTCATTTATTACTCAATTTCGAACGTCATTCTGTTTCAAGTGTGCACAAGAATGGTCCGAGAGTTAATTCAAAATCTGAGGTGTCTACAAATGAGATTCTCAGATTCTTTGGGTCCGTTTCAATACTTTTACTGATCCAGGTCAATGACCAGAGTCAGGACAATGAACGACGAACTCAGCAGTCCCTTACCCATTTCAAGTCTAGATCTACACATGTTGATAAGTAACATGTTTCAATTGTATAATTAACAACATTATGGTATGATAAGCATAATCAAATTTGGGCATTTAAGTGATCAAAGCCGTATTTTAACTTGAAACAAACTTTCTGTGACTGCCAATTGGTCAAAGCCTCTACCAACTGAAACTAGCCACACTAAATATCACTGTACAAGAACGTTGGGTAATGGCCACATTAAACCCCGACTGATACCCGAAGAAAACAACTCACATATCCTCGGCGAATTCCGGTCTCTGGAGCCGGAAACCATTCCTGATTTTGACAGCGAGATCTCTGCTACGGATGTCTGAGTAGGGCGCCTTGCCTGTGTAGTATGTAGATGGGCGTGTCTTAGTCATTCGAGCACCATGCAATATGTACATAGAGAATATAATATAGTACCCACATACTGATTACTGAGTACATATACATGTACGTCACACAGTATCAGGACCTGGTGATGTATTCCGTTATTAGCGTGGAAAACTCAGTATGATATGAGCATCGACGCGGAAACCTTTTGGGACCCCGTTCCACAAAGCGATCTTAGCGATACGATCCTTTATTGTATGTTTATGTTACATCAAGGGAGTTACGATCGTGCTAAGAAAGAGCGGGAAAAAAATTCGTTGTTAAGCTTTCACGGCGACGTCCTATTGTATTTTACGGCGCTTTTGACTGAATACCAAAACCGGGAAATGAAGAACGTTACTGACGTTCGTTCAGTAAACTCAACATGTATATATGTACAAATGCAACAGTTTGTCCATTCCGCTGAAATCCTTAAGTCACTTTCCATGATAGAATAGGTCCCTAGCAAGAGGCGACATAATGAATTGGGGTCGTTGCTCCTAATATAAACCTTCTTTTTTTCCAGGCCGCCCTCATACAGCCGAAATATGGCGGCGCCAACAAAAAATAATTACAAGAAACAAAACTTATAGAGACCTACCCATGCTGAAGATCTCCCACATAGTGATGCCAAAGGATCAGATGTCACTCTTCTCGTTGGCTACCTTCAGAGACTGAAGACACTCTGGAGCCGTCCACTTCACAGGGATTCGATCCTAAAAATGTTTTAATTTAGAGTTAAAGTTGTGTCCTGTTATAGACGTATGGCATCCATATTTCGCATTCTTATTGAAATGCATATGATTGAGACACAACTAGCTTGTTAATCTGTGGAGATTTCAGGCCAGAATAGCAGAGACCGGGATCGGGTGGTCAAGCTCTCTGACTTGGCTGCTTGTATCTAACCCAGACGGCGAGGGGTGATGTTTTTGCAATCAACCACTGCTTTGTTTGGCCAATATTATTTCCAGGATGTCGTGATATAGCTCTGTAATATTTCTTACACAACACAACAACAAAATTCATCCACAACAAGAAACACCTCCCCCGAAAAAACCCAAAAACGAATAAAAATCTAAAAAAGTAAAATAAAAACATACACAACAAAAAAAATCATCCACAACAGCAACCCCCCACCCCGCCCCACCTCGAATAAAACAAAATAGAATTAAAATTTAAAAAGGTAAAATAAAAAACAAACACAACAAAAAAGAAACATCCACATCAACAAACACCCACCCACCCAAAAAGATTTTTTTTACAAAAAACAGCAACAAACAAACAAAACTAAAAACAACAAGAAAAGACAATATTAACCCCTTAGAGTTGTCATCCTCAGTGGCGTCCTCCATGCGACAAGGTCCGAATCCACTGACCTTCACCTCATTTGTGAAGGTCAAGAGGCAATTCCGAGCAGCCAGCTTGCGGTGGGCAATCTAAAATATGACCGTTATACATGAAGTGTTTAAATAGCTCAGCAGCTCTTAATAAACGACACTCGCCATGATTCGTGATCATGAAGATAAAACGGATGGCGACTCTTACGTAGACCCTCACGTGGCCATATTTTTCAATTTGAGCCGGTCTCTACGCAAACAGGCATAGCAAAAAGGAGAGGTCAACCTGTTGTTCTACACGTAGTTGAGTATCTTCACATGTATTTATTTAAAACGTTTTCGCAGATTACATTGATCGATAGGGGTCTTCTTGTAGGTTAAGGGCAGCTGCGAATGGCGAAGAAGGTACGCGCCATCTTATCGTTTCGCTTTCGGGTTGACAATTTCAGCTACCCTTGTTAACATTGGTCAGACTCATTCGGAGGAGTGAACATGGCGCTAGGAGTGACTAGACACATCACATTTGAGCTTTAATGCAGATTTCAACACGACTGAGCAACTTCACGATTATATCAAGGCTCAGCTTGTGGAAGGGATTCAGGCCTTGGACGTTGAAAATGGAAACATACGATCATGATACAAATTGCACATTTAGCAAGCTTATTCAGGAGATCAGCACGAGCCGTATATGACATACCCCTTTATTGGCTAGGTATTCTTTTCCTCTTGCAATACCCAATCCAAAGTTCTGAATCCTCTCCAAGGTGTCCACGTTGACATTGTCTCTGTGGTCTCTCAGCCATTTATCCATTTGCCGTTCTCGCAGTACTCTAACACCATCACAGGTCCCACTGGAAGAGAATAAAACGACCATCTAATTACAATCAAATATTTCGCTCCGATACACACCTCTCTGCATTGGTCGCAGAAAGAATGTCACGTCACGTTAACTTTCTAATTTGCCAACCATTGTCGACGGTTATAAATAAACGAAGCATTCAGGCCATCATTTCCAATTTTTCTATCTTGAAAACGAAGTTAATAGGCCTATTCCGCCCATTTTTTGCCATCTACACCCAAAAGTATACTATCGCCTAGAAACAATCAGGGCGATCAGATTGTAGTATGCTGTTGATCCCTCAGTTGGTTTTACCAGTATATATTCCACGTTACCGTGGGTACTTATGGATAGGCGTTAGTCGTTTACGTTTTCACTTACGAGCATCGTTGTTGAGAATAGCGCCCCGAAATCCCAGAACGTTGCGATGTTCCCCGACCTGTGTTGCAGCAAAGTTGATTTTGGCCATCATCAGCAAACTGTTTTCTTCATCTGGTGTTTCTGTGATAAAAATGTGTGTGTAATGATTCATTGCTAGGAGCTTGACACAAACCTATTTCATGTCTCAAATGGTCCTGCTATGTCGTGGTACGGATTCTAAGGCTATGGTGATAGTGACCTTCACCACGGCAGCTTCCGACATGCTCACTGGCTGCACGAACAAAAATGTCATCAATGTAACTTAACAATGCTTTGTGGGTGTACTATTGTTGCTTCTCTTCTCTGTTTTGCTCTGTGCCTTTTCTTATAACAGAAAATCGAAAATGAACAGCCCGCAAACATTGACGTTTGCATTACAGTGATAATAAAAAAGCAAATGATTTACGTTTCGCTCAGGTCTCAAATGTCTACAGTTTTGGTGAAAGGCAGGCGAATGGAGTTGAAAAACAAGGATTAGATTTGGAACAGTTTGGACCCATTGTCAGTGAATCCCGGCACGACTAGGAGACGCAAATCGTGGCTTCTAGCACCACTGGGGTACCGAGTGCAAAATGAAACCTCGAGTGTCTTGTTTTCGACGCCCCCATGGAAACCCCAAAATAGGGAAAAAAGAACAACAATCCAACCACACAACCACCAAAATCCTTTATTTGAACAACCACCCAGACAGTGTTTGCATGTGTCACCTTTCAACACTTTGGCTGCCATCTCGCTCGATGTTTTGCCAGTCTTGTGAGACGCCCTGTAAATCCGTGCGAACCTGCCAGTGTTAATCTCCTCCATCAACGTTAGATTGTCCTTGGGGATATACCAAGGCTGCTCCGCCGTGAACGACATGCTGCCGTTCACATAGATGTCGTCGTCAACTTCATATGTTTTGTTCTGAAGAGAAAATAAACATGTAGTCACAACAAATTGAGTAAGAAACAAATTTCACTTGTTAAATAATAGCACACATAATAGTACACATAACAGTACACACAATAAATAGTACGCATAATAGTACTTATAATAAATAGCACACATAATAAATAATACACCTATAGCTAATAGTACACATAAAGTACACGTAATAAATAGTACACATAATAGTACACCTAATAGTACACATCAATTTTAAAGTACACATAAAATATAGTACACATAATATTTCACATAATACATAGTACACATAATAGTACACATAATGAATGTAATATAGATGACATACGTGCAGTTCGTTCCCGTTTTTGTATTCAGCTAGTATATTGCTTATTTGAATGTTACATCTCGCTATCGAGGATTCATGTTCTAAGACCACAGTCTTCTTTTACATAGCGATCTCAGCCTGTGTTTGGGTCTGGACCAGACAAACCAGCGATTGACATAATAAACAACGTCCCACGTCGGAGTATAATGATACATTATCTATGACTATGGCTGCCAGACAAAAAGCCGCTGTTCGGCTCTTTCATGTCATGGTTTATATACTTGTAAATGTTGCAATCACTCCCTATTAGAATTAACCAAATCCTGTCATGAGCCGTAATTTGCTGTGCAGAGTCGTTTTACTGCTGGCCATAGGTTCGAATCCCAGATTTGCCTTGAGGTTTATTCTAATTTTGTCAGCAGCATGTCCGTGTTTTGGGTAAAACTCTGGGACGTACATCACGTTTTCAAGTATTTAGCAGTCACGTGAGACCGCCTCCGTGGTGGTCTAGCGGTAGAGCGTCCGCCCGGAGAGCGGAAGGTCCGGGGTTCGATCCCCGGCCACGTCATACCAAAAAACGTTAAAAGTTGGTACTTGTTGTTACCCTGTCTGGTGCTCGGCACTAAGGGGTTTAAACAAGGACTGGTCGGCTCGGAGTCACTATACTGTGTCCGAGTGGGGTATTCATGTTAAACTGCAGCATCGTATCTCAGTGTGCTAGCACTATAAATCGGCATCAGTCCGGACTAGTACAAGCAGCCACACACGTACACACACACACGTGCATGCACGTCGCTATATAAGTGCAATAATCTTGGACGCGACGTTAAACCCCATTTCACCTCACCTAGCAGTCACGTCGTGATATAACGTAAGTACAAGATACTTTCCAAACAGCGTTAAACCTTATAAACTCTCCCTGTGAAACATTCGTTTGTCTAACGTCCATGCCTGTGACTGAAGAAACCTACATGATAGGACACTGTGCCCTTCCGAGGTCTCTGAAGGTTATTGTAGATTTTCTGAGTGTTGGGATTCTGACGTCCATTGTGTCTGCTCTGACGTCGATTGATCAACGCCACCATCTTGCCCGTCCTCCACATAAACAGGCCAATGACAAGGACAGCTAGGATTATTATCACCACTGGTAAGAAAAGAAAAATGATCAAGGTTCGTACATGTTTGAGGTGGTGATATTTAGAAGCAATAATTACAGATTGCTTTTATAGTTTTATAGTGCTATCGTAATTGTTTTGTTGAACGCCGAAGTCAGCAATATTCCAATATTCACGGTGCATTCACCGATGCGTCATAGCTGGAAATGTCCTCCACATGTCTACCATACCAACAAGGGAAAGCTTACTAAGGCCTTGGTATTTATTCTGATCAAAAAACATTTCTGCAAGAGTCGTCTGACTCTCTTTGAAGGAAGGTGTCTTTGGAATTTTAGTAAAGAGGATTTATTTATTCGCCTCTTACCCCAGGCTGCAGAGGACCAATTCTAATCAGGGGCGGTTGGGTAGCCTAGTGGTTAAAGCGTTCGCTCGTCACGCCGAAGACCCGGGTTCGATTCCCCACATGAGTACAATGTGTGAAGCCTATATCTGGTGTCCCCCGCCGTGATATTGCTGGAATACTGCTAAAACCGGCGAAAACCATGGTCACTCACTCACTCATCCCATTCTAATCCGGAATCCCCACGTGATTGTGATATTATAGAAATAACATAATACGTAGTTTCTTAAAACAACTAACAGGATGCAGGTAAACCTCGTAAACTCGAAATCTTTTGACTCGACATATCATTTAGACTTCTTTTTTTTACTTTATAGTCCTGGCATAATTCTACTCGTCACAATATTAATATCGACACAACGGATGAACTGATATTCGATATTCCTAGGGACATAGACTTCTAATGAATGAAAAACATTACACCTACCTACAACGATACCCGCTATGGCTCCAGCACCTAAACCTGAGGTGTCCCCTGAAAAAGCTGTGAAGATTATTAGTAAAAGTAAGAAGTAATTTGAATAATTAATATGATATCCAAAAGTGTGTAATTTGTAAAGCAATATATAACTTTATATCAAATATAACTGACAACATTTGACTTACCCATTGTAAAAGAGGCATTTCTAGGTTTACTCTTGATGTCCCAATAGTCTGCTGTGACCATGACCTTGTACTTTTTGCCAGGTTCAAGGCCCTTGAGGAGTTGGAATGTAGCGTCTTTGAAGAATTCAAAGTCAAGGTCAAAGTTTATTTGTACGAAGGCCAATATATAGTTTGTACATTGCATTATCAATTTACACATGTAAAATTCCTACATGATATGTCATGTTGATACATGTAGTTTCAAAACTGGCAACGTAATTGTTACCCGCAATTTGCTGCAATACTTCTAAATGCGACTTCAAGCAATATTTACTGACATAGTTACAAGCATAAATTATCAGAACATAGATGAACCTTTGATCAAATTGCGATTTATTATTGATGACATAATTGGTGGTTCTGAAGAAATCCAATCATATATCATCGCAAGGGGACTTTATATAGAAATGCAAGATGAAAGGGAGGGAAGGTAGAATGCGGATATTGTTGGCCCTCTGGAATACTTTAAATTGACACATTGATATGACAGTTACAAGACGCGTTCAAATGACTGGCGACTACCTTTCTTTCGTTCTTACGCGTGCAAGTTTTGAACGTCTGACATGGTCAAATATACAAAGATAGACAAAATGAGTGAAAATATAACTGACATGCACAACATTTGACTTACCCATTGTAAAAGAGGCATTTCTAGGTTTACGCTTGATGTCCCCATAGTCTGCTGTGACCATGACCTTGTACTTTTTGCCAGGTTCAAGGCTCTTGAGGAGTTGGAATGTAGCGTCTTTGAAGAATTCAAAGTCAAGGTCAAAGTTTATACATGTAGTTTCAAAACTGGCAACGTAATTGTTACCCGCAATTTGCTGCAATACTTCTAAATGCGACTTCAAGCAATATTTACTGACATAGTTACAAGCATAAATTATCAGAACATAGATGAACCTTTGATCAAATTGCGATTTATTATTGATGACATAATTGGTGGTTCTGAAGAAATCCAATCATATATCATCGCAAGGGGACTTTATATAGAAATGCAAGATGAAAGGGAGGGAAGGTAGAATGCGGATATTGTTGGCCCTCTGGAATACTTTAAATTGACACATTGATATGACAGTTACAAGACGCGTTCAAATGACTGGCGACTACCTTTCTTTCGTTCTTACGCGTGCAAGTTTTGAACGTCTGACATGGTCAAATATACAAAGATAGACAAAATGAGTGAAAGAGGCGGATTTTTAGAATTTCAAATGATTTTGTGTGAATATATTAAGTCTGTCACCCAAGATATCTTTGCACTATTTTATGTACGTCTCCTTTGAATATGATCAGCTTTGGTCAAAACATGCTTCATGGAAACCTCTAAAATAAGCTTTCTTCACACATCCCTTCCACAGTTTAGTGAGTGAGTGAGTGAGTGAATTGGGTGTAACGCCGCTTTTAACAGTATTTCAGTTATATCACGGCGTGTCAGCTTAATGTGGGAGGAAAGCCCGAAGTGATGCAGGTCTCCGACGTTTACCACTTCGGTGAAACCCACGAGCACGGGTAGAAAACTAGAAACATAATTGGGGTGAACCGGGATTCGAACCCACAATCATAGGTTTCTGGCGTGCCCAAGGGACGCAACTCTGCACAGCGAATCGCGGCGACTTAGACGACTGGGCCTCCCGTGACCACGTCACGTCATCGCGACTGGTAAAGAATTATGTGAAGTGACTGTAAAATGTTTTTTCCAAAAGATGAAGGATGGCCAGGTTGTTGAGATGATCGGATGTCAGCTTTCTAAAACTATTCGGCTCAGATTTCACCTCTTCACCATCTTGAATAGGAATTTCGATGTTTACAGAAGGAAAACCAACATCAAAACCAAATATTCCTCGCAACTGGGTGGAGGTGACATGGAGCTCAGAAACGACAGGGTTATGAAATATCCATAACGATATACTCGCGCGGCATGAATTATTTACATTTGGACTTGAGCGTTTAAACTTCGGTTTCAAATTACAGAAGTCAGACATGCTTGTTTGCTCACTGGGACCGCGAATTTAGAAACCTTGACACTAATTGGCTGATCAGAAGATTCATATTCATGTGGAGGTGTGGTCAGCTTTGCACGCAGAGAGGCATCGTGTCAGAGTAAATGGTCTGACATTACTTAATTAGTCAACCATTCGTCAAATAAAAAACTCCCTGTGATTTACTAAAATCAAAACCCAACTAAATTGATTGACTTACATGCTGATGTCCCATTAATATCCATGAGGTCCTTCACCTATGAACAGAAATATGACTTGAAAGTACCTTTCGTCGCCATGTTCGTGGATACTCAAACAAGAGCTGAGAATGCAAACTAAACCAATATGAGCTTGCATTATAAATCATAATATATTTGCAACTAAATGACATAGACAAAAACTAAGGGAATTGATAAAATAATAGTTAATGTGTAATAGCAATCGATAAATTGGGGCTTGTAGATCAATATCTGTTGTGTCCTCAATGTTGGGTGATACATGCACGACACCTTGCTAGCATTCCGTTTAATATCATGATTGCCCTTGGTATTGTCCGCCATTCCGACAATAGAGCTACCCCAAGCTGGGTGGGTGGTGGCGGGTGCTGGGTCTCTGGCGCACACTCTCCGCCCAAGAGTGAGTGAGTGAGTGAGTGAGTATGGTTTTACGCCACCTTAGCAATATTCCAGCAATATCGCGGCGGGGGACACCAGAAATGGGCTTCACACATTGTACCAATGTCGGGATTCGAACCCGGGTCTTTGGCGTGACGAGCTAACGCTTTAACCACCAGGCTACCCGACCGCCCCTCTCCGCCCAAGAACATGTCACACATGCTCTGTTGGGGTCATGTAAAGGGTCGTAGCGTGCCAGTGCAATGACCGTATGATTTCTAGTTGGGATCATCGGTGACGACCTAGGCATTATGTAGTCTGGCATTGCCATCTTGCACTTCAAAATGTCCACCGATAATTCCGACGGAAGGAACAAAGAAAGGACGAAAATGTTTGTCAACATACCGCTGGACTGTCAAATGTTCACAATAACTGAATAAGTTTGTCTATCATGTGTGATACCACCACACACCATGACACCGCCCCCATAGCGATCATGGTCAAGAATTGTCAACCTCACACACCGCTCGTCGCTACCTACGTCGCCAAAACGTTTACTGTCATTCATGAATCGGAGGTAAAACCGTGAAACATGGTGAAAGGCCACAAAGCCCGTCCCTGGTGTTGCCTAGTCCACCCCAACCTTTGCCCACAAAGGTAAACTGTTAGGATCACACCCTTCACAGGACGGCTTGCTTACAGGCTTTTTAACGGTAGATGTTGAAATTCGCCTTCCTGTTATTGTATTTCTCTATTGATACCAGGAGCAGATATGAATATATTGCATAGTGCAATTAATGTTATGAGGCGATCATGTCTAGGTTTCACCCCGAGGTCTCAGTGCAACCCCATCCGTTTGACCCTACTTGCCTCATATCGAAAACTGACACTTTTTGTTGATTTGCTAGCATGGGGAATTGATGTCTCGTAAAGCGGCGGGAAACCATACTCACTCACTCACTATAGTTTCTGACCGCCTCCGTAGTCTAGTGGTAGAGAGTCCGCCCGGAGAACGGAAGGTCTGTTTTTTTTATACACGGCCGCGTCATACCAAAAGACGTTCAAAGAAGGTACGTGTTGTTACCAAGCTGGCGCTCGGCATTAAGGGACTAAAACAAGGACTGATCGGCATCAATATACTGTGTCTGAGTGGGGTATTCATGTTAAACTGCAGCATGGTATCTCAGTGGGATGACACTAAAAGATCGACAGTACAAGCACCCACACACGCGCGCGCTCACACACACACGTGCATGGTTGGTAGGACACAAACCCAATGCTGCACAACTTTGACACATAATGCCGGTTACTTCCGGTTTTAACAACGCCACTTCCGGTTTGGTAAAACACCTGCTTATGCAAGATATCTTTGAATCAGAAAGTCCTATGTCTCTGGCTACATTAATATTCACTTAACACGTGTGGCTCAATTATATTTGCACTATGCAGTCCCATGTCTCTAGCCACATTAATAAGAAAGTTCAATGCACTTCCCTTTTAAAACCTTCACTTCAGTCAAAGCAATTTTTTCAAGCCACTTATCTTGAGGATGACATATCAATGTGCCAGGTTGCCAAGGTATCGCATTGTTTCAAACACGAAACTGTATATGCCACAAACTGAAAATTGGTAAACTAAACCTACCTCTGATATAATAAGACTGGCATACACTTGTCACACATAAGTATGCAGATAATATAAACACAACATGCATGGAACTCGTTTTACTTGGACCCTTGACATGAATGCACAATACTGTAGTGAGTGAGTATAGTTTTACGCCGCTTTTGCAATATTCCAGCAATTTTATCACGGCGGGGGACACCAGAAATGGGCTTCACACATTGTACCCATGTCGGGAATCGAACCCGGGTCTTCGGCGTGACGAGCGAACGCTTTAACCACTAGGCTACCCGACCGCCCCGACAATGCTGTAAAGGTGCTATACATGATATGATATCTCTGAGATGTCAAAGCGCCGCATGGTTCAGAAAAGTCAGGCGGCGGCGGTCAAATTCAGACAAAACCTTCAAAATCGACATTTACATGGAGCTGATTAATTACATCTATCGCTATTCTAAATTTCACATATGCTTTTAACAGTTACTCACTACGTGCACATTGGGGATGGGTGTCTTCAGCCCCGCCCTATTGACTACGACCACCTCCAGCTTAACCCGAGCTGACTCGAGATCCTCCTTGGCCACCATCAGCCAGCAGTTGCTGATGTACAGTTTGTACACTCGTTTGTAACACACGTTCAGGGCTTTTGGACAGTAGCAGCTACAAGGTTTGTTTAAACATGCATACATATGAAACATCAAATTTGTTCATGAATACCACAGAGATTCATGATAAACAGTGGAACAAATCCGGTTGAGTGGAAAAAGAGTGACGGTAATATAAGAATAACCGAAAGACAGTTTTTACACACTGATATTATCAAGGACGTAAAAGGAGATAATTTAGCCCATTAAGTTTATGTACATTTCCCGCATCACATAACATAAAGTCTTTACATAAGATGTGTCCATTCTGCAAATTGTACACATGGTTGAGACATGGTTGATTTGTTACTTCCACAGAGATGGTTCGGTACATGTACGACTGCTGTAACGGGGATTGTAACTAAGCTTGAATCCATAGTCTATCATGTACTGCATGTCTTCATTGATACTAAAGTTCCTAATGTCTTTACGGTGATTGAGAAAGGTTTCACGACGCTTCCAGCACAACTCAATATCACATACAAAATGGGTATCAGACATTTCACAGAATAGAATTTGAGAATAGATCACTTTTATCACCAGGCTACCAAAATGCCCAAAACATCCACTTTAAGATATTGATGCCTACTTTTGTTATGATGTACTATGAAACCGAGTCCGGTCCACATGTACAATATTCCGGACCCCCAACTTCCAGCCGATTAACGTTGTAAACATGTACATGTATATACTTGTTCAAATCCAACCGATTTTACTAGCAGTGGTACAGTCAACGAAATATCACGGAACGTCAGTTTCTTACATGTATACTGGAACTGACCATCAATAAGAACATGGTCCTGAGTGAACGTCGCCACTTTTAGCAATTATATGTTCAGCAATATCCAGTGATTATATCACGGCTGTACTGACTGTAGGGTGTATGCATATTCCCAGTGTTGATAAAAAATATAAGTACGTACAGAAACTGATTGCACGGTCAAGGTCTTGTTCGTCATTACGTGACCGTCATCCATCTGCGTGACCTTGACCTCGGCGTGTTCAATGCCGTACTCAAGGTCCTGTACCGTCAACTCTAATCTGAAACAAATGATACATAACATAACATAAATCTACCACAATAACTCTCAGAATGAAGAAACCGTTTATCTATCGAACAAACCGCCACGTTCATTTGCAACAGCACGGACGGTATTAAACTTTTTTTCTCCATATGAGTCAAATATTCAACGAATCCGATTGCACGTAAAACATGAAATACTTTGAAATGCATACCTTTACTCACAACAATGTACATGTAAATGTTTGTATATATTGTCTTTATAAGCATAAATAACTGTTCTAAATATGACCAAGTCTAAAATTTTAAAAAATTGCTGTTACTACATATTTACAAGCATGAACAATTGTTGTTCATGAAATATTCTCAAGCCGGGTGAGGCGGTAGTGTAGCCTGATAGTTAAAGCGTACGCTTGTCATGCCGAAGTTCCGGTTTCGATTCCCCACATGGCTACAATGTGTGAAGTCCATTCATGGTGTCCTCCGCCATTATATAGGTGGAATATTGTTAAAAGCGGCGTAAGACCATACTCACTCACTCACTAACAAGTATGGTACAAATATGGCAAGTGTTCCCTTAACAGATACGCATTTGCAGTTAATGAGACATGTTTGGTAGCTGCATTAGTGCAATAAGTCTAAGGGTAAATAAATAGTGCATGTAAACATTGTCTCATCATTATGCTTACCCTGAACTGAAGGGGATGTTTGATATCTCGTTTCGAAGGAATGTCATCTTACTGAACTGTGGCTCCGTGAAGTCATAGGTGACACTTGTCGAGTCCACTTTCTTGTTGTCCAGAATGTCCCTGGCTCTCACCCAAATCGTAACAGTGCTCCCGCTGGTAACGTTTTCTGAAACCCAACGATAAAACTTGAGATATACTTTATACTTATTTAGTTTTGGAGCTTGAATGTTCTGAAGCTGATTGTGTCAGTCCAACATTAACAACGAATATTATACTGTGACAATTCTATTCACTAGTTTTAAGAAAAAACAATTCTTCCTGAAAACAGTAAGCACATTATTCCTCTAGTCAGTTTTGATGTCTTCGGAGCTATTAAATCGGTATGGTTTATTTTATTTTCATAAAGGTTTCTTTTGACTTTACAGGATGCCAAATATGAAAATAAATTTAATTTAAAAAAATTGTCAGTAGATTTCCGTTTACATGTGGAATTATGTTCTGGCAATGGATCAAGTTATGTCAAGACATTTACTCGAAGTTACATAACATATTTGTTATTATACCACAGAGGCTTGATATTTTACCTGAAGGTAAGTGTAAAGGAGTGTTCAATCCGGATATATCATCCCAGTTGGGAGGCGTCTGTTGTGTTCTACCTCCTGTCTTGTTGACAGCATGGGTCCACTCAAACCTCACGACACCTCTCAAATTGGGGATGGCCGCTGTGGTTCTTCTACCATACTTATCATCATTCCCTTGGATCACTTGCTTGTAGATTGGCGGGTCTTGCGCAATCTGTTTTTTGAGGTGCAGGATTCTGTTGAGATATTTACCATTTTCGTGAACATAGTTGCGAAAATGGTTTTGCCAGATGATGACAAGTGGTTTGGAGGCATTAGTAATCCACTGGAAGCCCTGGTCTTGTACAGCAGTTGATATGTACATGACGTACTTTGGGTCAGTAGTAACAGATGACTCTTTGTCACACAGGGCAAACCGTCTCATGTATACAGAGTTATTGGCCTTGTCAACAGCTTCAAGGATGAAGGAATACATCCCTGGTTTTTCTGGAAGAAAGGGCACAGGGAAGGATATAGGAGAGGTGTGTTTCACTTCTCCATGGTTTAAAGGTCCTGTCAGCTCCGACAGCGCTCCTCCAGTACTAGGCTGGAGTTTGAAGACTTCCCATTTGTATTTGTTCATTCCAGAATTAGCATCAGTCCAGCCTCGCCAATTCAAAGTGATGTCAACCTGTGATTACAAAGAATAACACGTGAGTCCTTTCCATTAGATTCTAGGGGCATTTGCCTCACATGATAGAAGACGATGATCAAGATGATGGATGTTGTAATCTTGTTTTTGCTTTTCTCGTTTGACTCGTATACAACTCAGTAGTGTCAGTAATCGTAATGAAAATATGTTTCAATTGTTTGTATTAAAGAAGGAAAAATGAAAGCCCAACGTTACGTCCATTCTAATTTAACCTATGATGGAACTTGTTTTCTTTACTGACATAATATAAGATTCTCGACAGCAGGAAATATGCGAGAAACGACAATTACTAAACAGTTTCAAGTCCACAAAGGAGGATAGTCCAAAACCTGGTAGAACTGTCTTATGTGCCAGCTGGCATCGTTTGAGCTGTAGATATATAGCATATCATTTCCACGACCAAACAGTATCACTATGTTGCTTTTGGTACTAAGGAGAACAAAGTAGACATTGACATCCAAGAAAACATTCCTTCTGTGTTTCCAAAATGGCATAACTAAGTAGTCAGTGTTATTTAGAATTACAGATCAGATATCTACTATTCATTATGTTACCTTTGTAAATTCGGGAGTAATACGAAACGCAGTGTCGGGGTCGTTGTAAATAGGCTCCACCAAGTTAATGTTAAAGGCCACAGAACTGACTGTCTCTTGCCCTATGTAATTCTCAGTAGCTGTCACGCGTCCACTTCCGGTGTCGTACAATTCCCGGTAGCCACCACTTGACACCCGGAATGTAATCGTCAACCTAGATAGTAACGTTATGTGTTCAGATTGTGCAGTAGGACATGTAGGTGCTGTGGAACTCTATTAATCAGGGAGGTAGCATTCTGAGTTAAGTTGCCCTGTGAGGGATGTTCATATTTTGTAATTAATTGAACATTTTACGGAGTAATGGCACTCTGACTGCATGTAGACATTTCTAACAGTAATCGCCTGGACAGTTGTGTTTCTGGATTCGCGGGGTTTTACTCATGAGTGAGTGAGGATTTGGGGCGATCTGCAATAATTATGTGATAGTGATTTGAGTAGATAAACCACTGCACTGAAACATCACAAACTCACTCGGTAGAAAGCAAATTTGAAATTTTAAAAATATCATAATAAGATATTTTGGAAAAAGAACATCTTTGAACACATGTGGGATCCTTCTAACCTTGGTATTGCCTAAACCCAGAAAAGTATAAATCATTGAAAGTTATGTTCTTCTATTGATAACAATAAGTTTTATTGTGTAATTAGATCAAGTCCACAGTGGAGCCTTAAAGTGTTTATACATAGCTCTCATGATGAGTGAATACAGTACTGTACTAACGTCACTTTGAAAATATTAATTTTTAAAACGGATACCTAACGGACTATGTCAGTCGTTTTGGAACACTTTGTTTGGACAATTTTAAAAGTATGTTGATTCAAAATGTTTTCATCAAATGATAGTCTTAAACTTTCGACCATATCCGAAAATAATGTTCTTTTGATTTGTAATATAAACAAAATAGCGTGCATAATACAGTACTCAAACAATCAGATGTGTTATCATACTTTAACTTACTTGTCACCATCATTTAAACGGTTTGGGTACTGTGTTTTGACGGAGCATGTAATTATATCTTTAGGGTGCTGGTGATCCAGGGTTTGATCACACTTGTGTTCTGAGTAGGCGGATGTTACCACGGGTCCACCTAGGTAGGGTAGAACACAAAACAGCATCTTGAATAGAGAGTAACACTGTCCATGCAACATGCAAACAAAGGAATATTAACACTAAACTTTACTTTACTACATATTTTCCTATTACAAACACTTTAGACATTTTAGACATTTAGTGTAGTTGAAGATGTGTTCCATTTTTGACGGAGTGGGACATAGAACGCCAACGCAAACTTAAGGAGTTAAATTGTAGTTAAATAATACAAACGAAGAGTATTTCTTTTCATCTGATATCATAATTATCCATAGTTTTTCATTCCTACACTTTCAGCAAGTAAGTCTAGTCTTTGGATGGAGTTATTAGGGACACGAGTTTACAACGTTATATCATAGAGACATAGATCTGACAGTCAGCAAAGCTCCAACTGAACTAAAGGTCTTTACTTTGTGCATAGCACTGGTGTTTTTATACAAGAAGTGCGACTTGAAGTTTCATGGAAGTGGACATCCATGTCATTGCTCACACAATCTAACATAGGCTCTGGCAATTCCAAGGCGTGATTCCCTGATGTAAGTAGGGGGTGCTGGAAGATCTCTACATTCGGACATCGCACTTGCAGTCACAGTAAGGTTATTCAGCTTGTCTAGGTTTGTCCAGATGGTGGCGTGTTCTGGCTTCCCTGAACTGTCCGCTATGACGCCATAGATTTCCTCCTGTCCCTTGTGGTAGGAAAAGCTGGCCTGTAGTTGTGTCACCTTAGGTGTCTGTATATAAATTAAAATTATACATCACTGTAATCAAATTGTGATAACTAATGCAGTGTGTCACATGTAATAAAGAAAAGCCCTCCGAGCATGTACATAGACGACCCTAATTATAAGAGGAGACATGGACAACATGAAATTTAGTATCATTTGTCATTGGTCATGAATACCAGACAGATATTATGGAAATGTTTATTGTGAAGTTTGTTCAGGACATTTGTCGACATTATGTACACACGATCCTTTGGAGTCATCCTTACTTACACTCCTTGCAAAATGATCCAGTGAAGTCGTCCATGCAGTTGCAGACAACGGTGGCGCCGTTACCTGTGCATTGCCCAGGAAAACATGGACGTTCGTGGTTACAGTCCACTGAAATAAATACACAACATCATGCAAAAGGTAATCGCTGTTGGATCTAAGGCTTGAATAGCTGTGAAGAATAGCTCGACAACATGGTTATTTGTGTGTCAAACTACTCCAACGACATTTGACGTTGTTGATAATATGAGTCAATGCCTTTCCTTGTCTAGACTCACTTATTTATGTGCCGTACTTACGAGACACTGCAAGAAAGAAATAGAAATCAATTTAACCAATACTATTACTAAATTCCACTTACATATATATCTAATAACATATAGAAACATGTCAATCTTTTGGAAGATGTGGTGTAACAAAAATATTGTTCAAGAGGGTTGATAAAGCCAACTAACAACAAGATGTTATCTTAAGATATATGTTGTCTTCAGTATTTTAAAGACATGTCGGTCTGCCACTCGCATTCTCATCAATATGATAGATTTACGCAGTAGATAAGGGTTCCTGTAAACTGTGAGGTAATCAGCTAAAATGGGGTTTAACGTGAAAGATTATTGTACTTCTATAGCGACGGGCATGTGTTTGCGTGCGGATACGTGAATATGTGCTTGTCTGTGTATAGCCGCCTGTAATAGTCCGGACTAATGCCGGTTTTATAGTGCATCCCACTGAGATACCATGTTTAACTCAGACACAGTATACTGAATAGTAACCGGTCAGTTTTTGTTTATTCCCTTAATGCCGAGTGCCAGGCAGGGTACCAGCAAGTACAATCATTTAAATAATGTTTGTATGACCAGGCCGAGGATCAAACCACCAGCCTTACACTCTCCAGGCAGACGCTCTATACACTAGATCACGGGACGTCTCTTTTAAACGAGTTACACAATGAGTCTTTAAAAATAATAAAGTGAATTTAGGGCCAGTTGAATGCAGAGGAATGTAACAGGACCAGTTTAAGGTCAGAGTGACATGCCTCTATTTCTGACATACATAAACGTCTGATAAGAAGACGAGTGTTCTTGCACAGGGACAGGGGTCGATGTCTACTTTTGGCCATTAAGTCAGGATCATAGCACCAAAAGTATTTCACATCAGTCAATATCATGTACATGGCCCCTTCCCTTAGCCCCAGCCTCGTGATTCTTGAAGAGGTCTAAATTCGTTTCAGAATCAAGATGAAGGCACTGTATGATAATTAATAATATTAGTCTCTACTTACTAATCTTCACATGGTCTTAAAATACAGAGGTCTTTCGTGTTGATATCAACATACATTTGCACGAAAGAGTACTCAGTTATATGAAGTCAATCTGTAAATAATCGAGCCTGACAACACAGTCCGTTTAACCCGCCTTCGACAAGCAAAAGTTGCTGGGGACCTGTAAGTTTACCCGGAATCACAATGGGTCGTTACCAAAGAGTATGAAGGTGCTTTGTTAAAAACGAACCCTTTCTTTATGTCATATTCAGTGGCACATTATTAGGACAAGGGGTGCGTTCAGTCATTACGGGTATGTTACTGAAGGGTAATATGTAATATTGTACTGGTAATTGTGTACACCTGGTACTTGTAATTCTGTGCACCGTTACGGGTAATTTTGTACATCTTGTACTGGTAATAGTGTACACCTATACTGGTAATTGTGTGCACCTGGTACAGGTAATTGTGCATGCGGTTACCTGTAATTGTGTGCACCTGGTAATGGTAACTGTGTACAAAGGGTACAGGTAATTGTGTACTCCGTTACGGGTAATTTTGTACAATTTGTACTGGTAAATCTGTAGATATATTGTACTGATAATTGTGTTCACTTGTACTGGTAATTGATATATAAGAGTGCTGATTGGCTCCGTCTTCCAGTCAAGTTGTACGTATGAATTTGATTGCGAACAATTGAACCTCATATTGATATCTTGTCGGACAATAATCACATATCTGATTTATCTATAAGTAGATTTTATTGTTTGAAGAAGACGAGGCCCTCATTCGACGTTCATCATTGATCTAGAAATGGTTGAGTCCAACCCGTATAGATCACATATAGTTACAGGGTAGTATGGAGGAGGTCTTAAATGGTTTTGTGACAGAACCTTTTCCAATTTCCGTCCCATGTGTACCTATAAAATAAAATGAAATGATCGCAGATGCTAACGGCTTTAAGGTATGATCAACACGTCTTTTTCTCAGCTAGGAATTGAATGAAACCATTTCTAGTCATGGACAATTTGACATTATTATCGGGTATTTTTTTATTTTCTAACCTTTGGTGCAGAACGCTTGGTCTATGTGGAACATGTAACATAACACCTCTAGTCGGATTTGAAAACAAGAGAGTTACGGGAGGAGTGATGTGGACGAATACTACCTTCACCAGTCTAACACAGTGTGCAGTTCGATGTGCCTTGTTCCCCACCATCAAGTCCTTTGGGTATAGCCAGAGTACAGGGGAATGTGTGGCCTACACCACACCAGCCACATCTCTCTACACTACAGAAACTGGATTCAACATGTATTCATCTTGCCCACCAGGTAGTTAATAATGGTCAAATGTCTATCGTGTAAGGTTTCATTTTCTAATTACCTTCTCTTTGAATTTTAATTATGTTGTGCAAGTGCAAAGGTCAAAAGCGGACAACAATGATATTCAATCACTTGAACCGATCTTTAGAAGTCAAACACGTCAGATTTGTTATGAAGATTATTATTATAATGTGAACCAAATAAAGAAGCACACATGGGCTTTGGTATTATCATGTCAAGTTATCTGTCTTAGAGAGCAAATACTTCTACAAGGCGGATCGATGAATTTGGTGCCAGTATGGACACTGGATGTGTTAATATCACTGGGTTACATATTCTTGATCACATCGATGCCGGAAAACGCCCAACAAACCATCCCATTCCTCTCATCCTTAACTTCAATGTGCCACAAATAAATGTTTTATTAAATTCACCGACGATGTGATTGTTCTTCAGTCGACGGTGGTGTTAGTGCATGGGGCTCATGGGGCTCAAAGTCCTGCTCAGGAACATGTGGCAATCCTTCTCCTGGCATGTCGACTCGGACTCGAACTTGCACCAATCCCTCCCCAGCGAACGGCGGCGCTTCCTGTACAGAGACACTCAGCGATACTAAAAGTGATACCTGTAATCTCATTGACTGTCCAGGTTTGTGGGATCTTAGTTTTTTAACTAAATGAATTTTAAGAACAATATTATCAGGCTCATGATACATCCCTACTCTAATGACACTGGCGATAATTCACTTTTTACTGTACTGTATATATAGCAGACACGTTTGGAATTATTTGACAATGGTTTAATAAAAGAAATTGTGAAACCTCCCGTCCATATGTAGATCTGTGCATAAACATTCTGAGTGCCAAAACTATCCTCAAGGCTATACGACAAAAGGGGTGACTTCAGCTTTCCCATAGCCATTTCCCTGTAATGTCAAACACTATTCGAACAGGTCCTACCTTTGGTGTTCACATGTTTAAACAGTTGAGATACAATTGTTGCATGCTCTTTCAATAAAGCTTTTAAAATATTATTGCCCATAGGTTATTTGATCTGGTTCACAGCATTCCACGTCATAGAACAGCTTTCAAAAGTTGTAGTGTAGACATATGGAGGACATTTCTAAAGGTATCAGTGACCAGACTAATATCCAATGTTACTTTGTCCTGTGCTATATGTTTCCGTGTTTGTTCAGGTCAAATCTTGAGTTTGTGTTTTTGACGTGTCACCGGTCGTGTGACGTGTCAATAATTACATTAATTTTATCAGAATGGGTTGAATAAGGATTTTGTTTTCCAAATGTTAATTTAGTGGACGGGGGTGTGAGCGCTTGGGGCTTATGGACTGTGGCAGCTTGTTCAGTAACTTGTGGACAGTTTGCCACATACACCGAGTCCCGAACTCGAACCTGCACCAACCCGGCCCCAGCGCACGGTGGGAATAACTGCCCTGAGAATCTAGTTGAAATTACCCCCAAAAGTTGTCATCTCCCGAGTTGTCCAGGTATGTATGGTATTGATCGAAGTATTCTCGTATCTGTTTTGGTTTGTTTTGTTGTTTTTCGCCGCACTCAGCAATATTCCAGCTATATGACGGTGGTTGTCGTATCTGTTCTTTCTACGAAGATTTACTTATTTAAAGGCAAGTCTAACATTGCAATATTATACTTTCCTCTTCCACTCTAAAAACAAACCTTGTTTCTTAATATTTGTTGGTAACTCATTTATATTTACTTGGAATTATCTTGAAACAGTTGTCTTCACGCATGACGGAACGCCGTGAAGATCCGGGATAGAATAGATCTTCAGCAACCCATGTTTGTCATAAGAGGCGACTAACGGGTGGTCAGTCTCGCTGACTTGGTTGATGCATGTCAACGATCCCAATTGCGTGGAGCGATGTGCATGACGTCAATCACTGGAATTTCTGGTCAAGACTCGATTATTTTACAGACCGCCGTCATTTAGCTGGAATATTGCTGAGTGCGGCGTTAAACAACAAACAAACAAATCTATTTTGAAAGAATTTATCTGCATCATCAAGGCTAAGTCATTTTGTGTGTGTGTGTGTGTTAAAAATGGAACATATATTTGAACTACCAACTACCCATTAACAAAATTTAATCACATTCTATGCATACATCGCTGGCTAATGGGAATGAATATGTCTGCTACTGCCATAATACAATCGGTTTTGAACCTTTTGACTAATTAAGATGTGGTGAGAACATGCACATGACGTTCCAGCTTCATTAGTCTAGTGGTTTCGGAAGAGATGATTTTACAGTGAGAGCAAATGTGAGATAGTGAGTGTATATCGTAAAGAAGGAATGACATAGAGGTCCAATACCATGTCAAGATTCACAACTAGGGCTTACGATTTTGGTGAGAACGTGTTAGGAAACACTGTGAGTGAGCTCTCGCGCCGAATGTCCTGGGTATAACGCATGTCTGCAATCATTATATCATGTAACCTGGATCTGCATGACTGCATTTCTTTATTCTGTGTAAAGTTAAGTAACCAGCAGAAGAACAAATGTGTTCTTGACGCCTTTTTATTTTTCGGCTTTCACCACAATTGACAGATGTCAGCAAGAGGCATTTTTGTACATTTTTGTACATTTTTGTTAACTTTATATTTTTAAATACAACCCATTCCCTTTCGGCTTAATGCAGAGCACCTTGTAGGTCTTCAGCAACCCATGCTTGCCGGAAAAATCGACTTTGCTTGTCGTAAAAGGCGACAAACGGGATCGGGTGGTCAGGCTCGCTGACTTGGTTGATGCATACCATCGATCCAAATTGCGTGGATCGATGCTCATGATGTCGATCACTGGATTGTCTGGCCCAGACTCGATTATTTTACAGACCGCCGTCATATAGATGGAATATTGCCGAGTGCGGCGTTAAACAACAAACAAACAAACAAACAAACAAACAAGACATAACGCATGACGCAAGTCCATAATGCACAACTCTTAGTTTACAACTGGATAACAGTAGCTCGACTTCTCCAGAGGTACAACCAGACAGGACACACTAGGCATACCATGCGTCATAACCCCGTGTGAGAACCGCTATCTGCGTACATTACATCTGCGCAACCGGTTCCTGACAGTGACGTCATCGGTCATGACGTTATGTCAGAGTTAGGTCGTCGGGCAGCAGACATTCGACCTAACCGACCATTCCTTCACCCGTCATCATCGACAGAACAGTTCGTTGGACCACACAGTACGGCGTTGGCAACGGCGTGATTGACACTTGGTACTGTTGATAAACGAAAGTCAGCTCAACTTGTCCCATCGAGGGCGAGTTATGGACGTAGAGGCGACAGATTTGCATCAAACTGCATCCAGGAAGTCCATCCATTTGGTGGAAGAGGTACATGTATTATGGTTCGGGGAGGGATCAATGGCGATAGAAGCACACGTCTTGTTATCCATCATACGAGGCAACCTTTTCGCCCTGTTGCGGGTCCATTCTTTAGTCACCTGTCCCAGTGTGTTCTCCTCAAACAGGACAACGCCAGACCCCTGACTTTCTGACCTGAATTATCATTGCTTTTTTTCTTTGGGCGTCTCGTACCCCGGACCTATCACCCATAAGACACCATCGGGATCACTTATATCACACTTGGAATGAACAACACCCAAATACGTCGCCTGAGCTGGAACAGACTGCCATCATTGATGAGACGACGAGTTGTTGCCAGAAGTGCTGCCAATTGAGGTCATTCAAGATATAGAAGTAGTGTGCTGCTGTTTTCATGAACATTTTTTAATCTTCACATTTGTGGTAACGTACTGATATTGATTTGGTTGGTTGATTTGTTATTTAACGCCGCACTCAGCAATATTCCAGCTATATGACGGCGGTCTGTAAATAATCGAGTCAGGACCAGGCAATCCAGTGATTAATATCATGAGCATCGATCCGCGCAATTGAGATCGATGACATGCATCAACCAAGTCAGCGAGCCTGACCACCCGACCCCGTTAGTCGCCTTGTACGACAGGCATAGTCATCTTTTACGGCAAGCATGGGTTGCTGAAGACCTATCCTACCCCGGAATCTTCACGGGTCCAATGATATTGAAAATGGAGTCTCTTTCTGACCCCTCCGAAATTTGATTGTACAATATCGGATTCTTTCTCAAGATGTATTTACATCAACGAATGACTTATACAATAAAATTGTTTGTATTGTAATGTCGGAGAATTCCGATTACTTTCTTTTGCTAGTCAGTTAAGACTATCAGCTATTAAATGGTCCATTTACTAATAATATTAACGCTCGCAGCTGAAATCCTTTCCTAAATGCTGACCCGGAATCTTCACGGGTCTCTCTTACACAGAGAGAGAACATAGACAGGGTATTGTCTTTAGTTATAATAACCATATCCAGGGAAAAAATATTGTCAACGGTGTTTTAGAACTCTTTTAGAATTACTCTTTTTTCAACAAATCATTAACTTATGTATTGTTCTACGTTGTTTCAAATAGAATGCACATTATAATGCAACAAATCCTTTCGTTGAAATGTATATATAAAACGTGAACACTAGAGAATAACCAGTCTGGATTATTCACCAAAACATATTCGATAGGGTGAGGAAGTTGGTGAGGAAATAAGAAAAAACACCAAAATTTATGGACAACAACTTCTGGTTTATTGCGTATAGCGACAATTCGATGCAGATTCTTACACTGTTATCAATCTTGAGTGACTGCAACCAAGTGAAGAGTGAGTGAGTGAGTTAAAATTTAAAGTCACATCGGCATTATTTCAGCCATATCGCGACTTGAGCAAGTTATGTATTTATATAATATATTAAGACCTGTACAACAACTAGCAAAATATCACAGATTATAATTGTAAAACTAGTTATAGAATTATAAAATAATCACATTATGACAGACAACACAATATAAAAAACGGGCTGTAGATCGCCAGCAACCAAAGTTAGGCCACCATACTAGGGACCATGGGGACTTACGGTACTTCTGCTACCTACATGGAGCCCAAGCAGGATTTACACCATCCCTCTGGCCACTGGCGATGATCAGAAAGATTAGCCCAAGAGTTAAAATCAACAAAAATACTACGATTAAAATCACAGAGAAATGAAATGATAGGTTGAATGATACCGGACTTACGTACCTTCCCAGACCAAGTGAAGAGAGGTCTATGCATATTAATACGTTGTGATGAGCAGATTAACATAAACAATAACGGGTAGTAGAAAATAACAGCACACATAGATACAGTAAGAATTACAAATAACACACAGATAATGAAGCCAGGTTGGTTGGTTGGTTTATTGTTTAACGCCGCACTCAGCTATATTCCAGATTATATGACGGCGGTCTGAAAATAATCGAGTCTGGACCAGACAATTCAGTGATTGATATCATGAGCATCGATCCATGCAATTGGGATCGATGACATGATATCCCGTTAGTCGCCTTTTACGACAAGCATAGTCACCTTTTATGGCAAGCAGAGGTTGCTGAAGACCTATTCTTTCCCGGATCATCACGTGTACAGCGAGAATAAGGATAAATAGGATTAAAAAGTTGTGACAAACTGAATGACACTAGTTACAAAAGTGTATTGCTTGTTTAGCTCTTTAAAGGCAAACGAGATGTAAAACCGTTAAAACATCAGTGTTATCAAAGCTTTGTGATGACGGATTTCTGTAGCTTTTAGGAATTTACTTTTAGTGTTGGTGTTTGGTTGAGAGGATTCGCACTTTGTCAAACTTAATTTGTTGGTTTGGGAATATTTGCTGGTGGTCTGAGACCATGGTCTCATTCGTGTGCTTTGACCATAGTCCTCAAATTCAGTTTGACAAAGTCCAAATCCTCTCCATAATCAATTTTTGTATTTGCAGTACATTTCGGTTCCTGCAACGGCTCTGCTGACTGCACTGGTGTAAATACGACTTGTAATGATGGATGGTGTGTGTGTGACATTATGCACCAGTACTCAAGCGGCAGCTGTGTCCAAGGTAAGTTGAGTTCTAATTGTGAAACATGTATTGAAACAATAAATATCCTTCTCAAGTATCAGTAGAAGGCATTCTTCTTGCGCTCCTTAGTTGTAATGTATTTATTATGGTATGGCTCCCCGAAATCAAGCCAAACAATATTTCACCTAAATGTCATAACCGTCTTAATGACTCAACGTGACACTTAACTTTGACTCAACTTAACAATCAAAAGTATCAAAAACTCTATCCTGGAGGTAAATGTGAACAAAGCATTCGCGTGCAATATTGATCTTAGAGATATTAATAAATGAGACTAAAAAATGCGTATATTTGTACACTGCTGTAAGCAAGACTCAATAGAAATGAGCGAGAATATCCTCTCCATAATCATCGTACAATTCCTACTAAATTCCGGGGTAGAATAGGTCTTCAGCAACCCATGCTTGCCGGAAAAGGCGACTAACGGGGTCGGGTGGTCAGGCTCGCTGACTTGGTTGATACATGTCATCGATCCCAACTGCGTGGATCGATGCTCATGACATTGATCACTGGGTTGTCTGGTTCAGACTCGACTATATTACAGACCGCCGTCATATAGCTGGAATATTGCTGAGTGCGGCGTTAAACAACCAACCAACCAACCAATTATATCGTGAGCATGTGCTTATGTAGCTCATAATGGCACATAACATTGATAAAAACAAATTTCAAAATATTTTATATTTGGGTGTGTAATCTTTTCCTGAAAGTGTATCTTTTCTTGTTTAAATCATATAAGATGTCATTGTTATTTGTTCTCAAGATTATGGGTGTCTTTTGCAGACGTATTAAACTGTTGAACACCTATCCAGGTGAGGTACCTGGATAGTGTTATTACTTATTGTGTTTCCTTGGTGACACCTGAACGTGGGTCTCCATAAAATCTTATTCAAAAGGAGAAATGTTGCAAGGCTCAGCAAAAGTGCCACCTAATCCGTGTCTAAAAGATATACCATTGTACTCAAAACATGGAAGGCCTTTCTTTATATTCTTGGAAAGTATTTGATAACAGTAGAATAAATACCATATGGACTCTCAAAACCGAAAGATGTTTGTTTGTTTGGTTGTTGTTTAACCCTGCACTCCGCAATATTCCAGCTATATGACGGCGGTCTGTAAGTAATCGAGTCTGGGCCAGACAATCCAGTGACTAGCGTCATGCACATCGATCTGGGCAATTGGGAGACGATGACATGCATCAACCAAGTTAGCAAGCCTGACCACCCGATCCCGTTAGTCGCCTCTTATGACAAGCATAGCCGCAGTTTACAGCAAGCATGGGATAAAACGTTGCTGAAGATCTATTCTACCCCGAGCCTTCAAGAGTCTAAAAACCAAATGATATGCTCACTTGAATTTATAAAATCTCAGAAAAGAACAAAGTTAAATTCTGTCAAGAAATTATCCAAAATAACAATCTTAAGGAAATTGCATTCCTTGATCCTTGTACCAAAACACGTGAATATGGCCAAGAAGTTTAACGTAAGCTTGAGGTATAAAGGTGATCTGATATCGTTCAACAAAGGGCAAATAGCAGATCGGAAAGGTGAGAAGACTTCTTTCCTAAACATCATCCTTAAATTTCCCAAAGATGTTATCAACGAGAAGTCCGAGAGTTCACATATTGTTTTCTCAGTAAACTGCAGATGGCATTTGCTTTAATTTTTGACAATCTGTCCTGAACCTTTTACGATAGCGATGGAAATATACTCAACAACAAAAGTTCCTGTGACACCAATATTTTAGTGTATTTTAGTAAAGTTTGGTTTTCAATATTGTAGTACTTGTTTTGAATCAAGTCACAAAAACGCAACTGCTACAGAAAAGCATGCATTCCATGCAAAAGTTGATTTTTTTCCAAACCCCATGCATTTTACTACCCAAGAATGGGTATAATAACATGTGCGTTAACGGGATTCCATATGTATTGTTTAGCATCGTGCTGACAACAACCACTCAGAAAAACAACAAACTAACGCAATTATTCAACATTACGACATGCCACGCCTGTCCGAAAATGAGCGTCTGCGAGCCATTGCTATGCTTGAAGCAGGATCGAGTCAACGTGATGTTGCAAAACAATTTAACGTCCACAGAAACACCATTTGGTGTTTATGGCAACGTTGGCAACAGACGAATGCAGTCAGAGATGGACGGATTCGAGTGTACCGACGTCGAGGTGAACGTTACGTCAATCAATGCGTCATGGAGGTGAGGTGAAATGGGGTTTAACGTCGCGTCCAAGATTATTGCACTTATATTGCGACGTGCATGTACGTGTGTGTGTTTGTGTGGCTGCTTGTACTAGTCCGGACTGATGCTGATTTATAGTGCTAGCTCCCTGAGATACCATGCCACAGTTTAACATGAATATCCCACTCAGACACAGTATACTGACTCCGAGCCGACCAGTCCTTGTTCTCCGGGCGGACGCTCTACCACTAGACCACGGAGGCGGTCTAATGCGTCATGGTAGAAGATCGGTTTGGGGGCGGCAGCGTTATGGTATGAGGTGGGATTACAGCAAGACAGAGGACCCGTTTGATAGTGGTGGAGGAAAATCTCAATGGACAGCGCTACCGCGACGAGATCATCGGCCCTGTTGTTCTACCGTTTTTGCGTCGTCATGGCCCAGGCATTACCTTTCAACATGACAACGCCCGGCCTCATATTGCTTGACTTGTTCAGGATTCTCTTCAACAAAACAACGGGAATATCATCCCCTGGCCGGCTCACTACCCTGATCTCGCCTTCGACGTCAACCACGTGTTCCACAGACACTCCAGGAACTTCGAAACATGCTCCAGCAGATACGGACAGATATCCCACAGAACTTTGTGCGACGCCTGGTCCATTCATGAGACGAAGATGTGTTGCTTGCATCGCAACCAGAGGTGGACACACACGCTATTGATTTGTAAATTGACATTTTGGCATGTTCATGTGTTTTTTTATAAAATCACGAATTTTCTGAAGTCAGTATGGCAAATTAAACCATTTGAACACTTACAGGAGTCTTTTATCTGTTGCAAACCGAAATTGTTTCAGATTTGGTAAAAAACATAACTTTGCATTAAATCTTAATCAATGTCACAGGAACTTTTGTTGTTCAGTATATATAAAATAGTCACCACGAGACGTTTCAGAGTTTCACTGGTGTCAAGTTTGGTCAAAAAAAGATGATAAAAATTGCAGACATTGTTTTCAGAATACATTTCCTTTCAGGGTGTGCTACATATGGTTCGGATTTCACAACATTCAGAAATATGGCCTTGATGGGATACAACAACAGGATCATCAAGAACGTCACAACGATAGAGGCATGTATGTCTGCATGCTTTGCAGAAACAGGTTTCCTGTGTATTACAGCAGATATCCAATATCTGTCGTCTGACTGCTACTTGAGTAGTACAGCTACGTATGAGGTTCCACCAAGCCGCGTTCAGAGCTCTAGCATTTACCATGAATTTATCCGCAATTGTGCTTAAGATCCTTTTGATCACTGGTTCCACATTCTTTGTTTCAGTATCTAAAAAGCAAATATTAAGCGTATTTACCTGCCCACATGATTTCATCCTTGAAATATGTTGTGTTAAGAATATGTTTCTAAAATTTCAGCAATATGTTCGACAATGCCCTGGTAAGAGAAGAAAATTTTGAAAGAGATCCAGGATCGCTCTTGCCATCGTGATTGGTTTGTTTGTTGTTTTACGCCGCACTCAGCAATATTCCAGCTATATGACGGCGGTCTGTAAACAATCGAGTCTGGACCAGACAATCCAGTAATTGATATCATGAGCATCGAATCACGCAATTGGGATCGATGACACCCGATCCCGTTCGTCGCCTCTTACGACAAGCATGGATTGCTGAAGACATATTCTACCCTTGATCTTCACGTGTCCTTGCCATCAGGAATTATGGTGACTTTTTGTCACCTCTGATGTGAACAAGCATGACTCTATGTCACACTTGCCATGGTCGTAAGGGGTTTGGCAGGGAATAGTCAGACTGTGGAAGTTTTTTGTTTGTTGTTTGACGCCGCACTCAGCATTATCCCAGCTATTTGTGGAAGTATGAATTCCCACATAATATGAAATGACACTTTGTTAGTGTCTATTACTAACAACAGAGCTTATGGTACTTGATATGATTGGTTTGGCTGGTTCGTTGTTTAACGCCGCACTCCGCATTATTCCAGCTATTATATGACGGCGGTCTGTAAATAATCAAGTCTGGACCAGACAATCTAGTGATTGATATCATGAGCATCGATCCACACAATTGGGATCGATGACATGCATCGACAAAGCCAGCGAGCCTGACCACCCGGTCGCCTTAGTCCCCTTTTTCGACAAGCATAGTCGCCTTTTACAGCAAGCATGGGTTGCTGAAGACATTTTCTACCCCGGATCTTCACGGGTATCTGCTGGTACGGAATGACATGCTTACCCTTTTTCGCGAACACTGGTGTCATCATTGATTTTCAGTAATACATTCATATAATTTTCACCACTATTTTGCTTTTTACGCCAATATATTCTGTTTCGGTGGGTTTTTCTCAGGCGTTGACGTTTTATATTTACTGTGCCTTAGTATTGTTTATGAATGTGCTCACTAATTTCGTATAAAATGAAATAAACACATTGTTTATTTTTTTCGTCACGTGACGTATGATACGAACGGTACGTATCTGCGTATTTAGTTAACAGAGATAGTAATGTCTAATCCTAGAACTGACATTTATAAATTGATAGCTCACCAGGATCAGAGATCAAAGTGTGCTTATGGCATGGTGCGTTGTCCGTCAGTGGGCTCACACCTATCTTCTGTACTGCCTGAAGGGATCAAGCTAACACGTTAGGAGAATGTCAAGCACCATGGTGGGATTCACATGTGGTCAGGCAATTGAAATCTAAGAACACGTAAGAATCCTTAAGCTTTACCAAATGCGGTGATACTTTCCATGAATGATTGTTTCCATAACACTGATGTAAGATTATATTGATATCATAATAAGAATTGGCTCTCTTTGATTGTACCTGGTGAGCAACAGTACCTTGTCGCTATTTGTAAAATCAAAACTTTGCCCCTCTTGAAACAGAAGGGCAAAGTAGGTATTTATACAAGTATATATCCTAGTCAATGACGATCGAATGACTCATTGTTGCCTGCATGTAATTTTCAACATTGGACAACCGGTAAATCGAGGCAGCTGAAAAGTACTTTTGCTGTCATGTCTAATATACAAACCTGAACAGGTAAAATATGTATATTGTTGTTTGCCTAGTATGTCACGCGGCGGTAATTACTAAAGCTCTATATGTCTTATATTGTGACAACTTTGAATTAACATTCCTAAACTTGTGTTTAAGTTGATTGCATCATTTGACCTTTTGACGAGTTCAATGGTTTTTGTGATCCTCAGCCATTGGATAATTACCTAATTAGTTTTTTGTTTGTTTGTTTGTTGTTTAACGCCGCACTCAGCAATATTCCAGTCTATGATGGCGGTCTGTAAATGGTCGAGACATGAGCATCGATCTACGCAATCGGGATAGGATGCGATGCATCAACCCAGTCAGGGTGCCTCACCACCCGATCCCGTTAGTTGCCTTTTATGACAAGCAAAGTAGCCTTTTACGGAAAGCATGGATTCTAGCACGGGTCTTTTTCAATTAGTGAAATACTGTATATGTACTTAGTATGTCACAGAGCGATAATTACTACATTGATACATATCTTATGTTGTTTTAATTTTGAATTAACATTCTTAAACTTGTGTTTCAGTTGACTGCAACCTTTGACCTTTTGACGCGCTCAATAGTTTTGTAATGTTTAGCCATTTGATAATTTCTCATGAAGTGAAAAACTGTATATATATACTTCGACGAGCTCAATGGTTTTGAAAAGTGGAGCCATTGGATAATTTCTCATTTAGTGAAATACTGTATGTGTACTTCGCCTTGACATGTCAACCTATAGTGTTGCCACATTTGTGATTAAAATAGTTTTGCACACTATTGCATAGGTTTGTTATGTGTTTTAAAGTGACAGCCTCCGTGGTGTAGTACATGGAGCCTCTGTCCGGAGGCACACACACACACACACACACACACACACACACACACATGCACGTTTCTAAATTAGTGCAATTATCTTTAACATGACGGTAACCGCTTATCACATAATCTGACCTTTGCTTCCTAATATGGAGAGGGGTTGCGTAGTAAAACTTCTTTTGACTTGACATGAATCTGATGAGTTTTCATTTACTTCCTCCAAAGCATCAACATTCCGTCTGGCACATCTGAAAGAGCATGTCATTATATCCAAAGTGAAACATGCCAGTTGGCGCCATATGAAATTTAACAGTGTATTTTGGGCTTTAAGTTAATCCATTTCATCAAATGCACTCAAAAGTACATACTGTTTTTGCCTTATGATTCACTGAGGCTGGATCAGACAATCAATTGATTGATACACGCGGTGGGGGTAAGAAGACACGCAGTCCTATAACGACCAGCACACATTGCTGGGGGCCTAATTCACACCAGAATCACCACGATAATCTGAAAATGAGGCATTTATGTTGTCATTTGATAACTGTACTCTTTTCTTGATTTCAATAAGGAAGTAGCGTAGCTGTTTGGTCCAAAGCAAAGAGTGACTCGCGAAACTATTTTCCATTCATAAAAACAGTTATACTGTATTCACTATTCTGAGGGTGTATTTTGAAATGTTTAACACGCATCGTAAGAGCTGCTACTTAAGTACAAATGGTCTTCAGCAATCCATTCTTGCCGTAATAGGCGACTTTGCTTGTCGTAAGAGGCGATCGGGTGGTCAGGCTCGCTGACTTGGTTGATGCATGTCATCGGTCCCAATTGCGTGGATCGATGCTCATGATGTCAATCACTGGATTGCCTGGTCCAGACTCCATTATTTACAGACCGCTGTAAAAGGATATTCCACAGTGGATAACATGTTTATTCTTCAATCATTAGTGCAGAAATATTGCAGTCAAAAGGAAGATTTTATTGTATGTTCATAGACTTTCAGAAAGCTTTCGATTCTATTAACAGGGATCTTCTTTGGTTTGTTCTGCATTCAAAAGGAATTCATGGGAAACTATTTACTATCATACAGGACATTTATTCTAAAACTCTCGCTTGTGTTAAAATTTCTAAGAGTCGCATCTCAGATTATTTTAACAGTCTCAGTGGTGTGCGACAAGGGTGCGTTTTAAGTCATCTTTTGTTTTCGTTATTCATAAACCAGTTGGAAGAGGACATCCAGCAGTGTGGTGGTAGAGGGATATTTGTACACGAGGATTTACTGGAATTGGTTCTTCTCTTACATGCGGATGACTTGTGTATTTTTGCAGATTCAGTTCTTAAACTACAGAAGAAGATTGATGTTTTACACAAATTTTGTAACAAATGGGGTCTAAAAGTTAACATGGATAAAACTGATATCTTAGTTTTTCGTAATGGTGGTAAGTTAAGGAACTACGAGAAATGGAAACTGGGGCGTATGCCTGTCAAGGTTTCTACATATTACAGTTATTCGGGTATGATAATTTCAAACAGGCTGTGTTGGTCGAAAACAGTTCAGACATTAGTTTTGAAAGCAAGTAAAGCTTTAATTCCTATAAAACAGCTTAGTTATAAACTTCGAAATATCGCTCCCAAAGTGTTGTTTAAAATGTTAGACTCTCAGATTAAACCTATTATTTTATATGGTTCAGAGATTTGGGGGGTTCATAAATGGTTGTTTCTCGAACGTTTCCAAGCAAAGTTTTGTAAATTTGTTTTGGGTATCGGTTCCAAATCTACAAATGTTGCAGTGCTCGGAGAGTGTGGTCGATATGGTATTTATATTGATTCTTAAAAAAGATGTTTAAGATACTGGTTTCAGCTTCTTAATATGTCTCAAGAGAGATTTCCAAAACGGGTTTACGATATGTTAGTTAGGTTTGATGCCGTTGGTAGGAATGCATGCGTTTCGGCTATTAAGAATATGTTATATTCTCATGGCTTCGGATATGTGTGGGAATTTCAAGGTGCTGGTGATCCTGAATATTTTATAAGTGAGTTTATACTGAGGGTTAAGGGCTGTTATGCACAAACATGGTATTCTGAATTGTCTGGATGCTCGAAATTAGAACTGTATTCATTATTTAAGACATCATTATCACTTGAACCGTATCTATTAAATGTATTATCAAAAGAAAAGCGACGTATGCTTACCCTTTTACATATTGGAGAAATGGGAATTATGCATAACACAGGAAGGAGTGATGGCATCGATAAGACACTCCGGTTTTGTCCATTGTGCAAGTTAAGGGCAGTTGAAAATGAAATTCATTAATCGTAAAGACATACTGGTTAGAATGTTAAACTCTTCTGATGTAAACCGCCTTGAGAACTTAGCCAATTATGTTAAAAATGCTATCTTTCTTCGTTCTTCTTACCTGTATATATTATTTCATGCAGCAACTTAATGTGAAACTAATTTGTATATATATGTACGTGGGCCTGAGGCCTTATTACCGAATAAACTGATTGATTGATTGACTGCTGTCTTATATTATAATAGCTGGAATATTGCTGAATGAGGAGTTAAACAAACAAACAAATAAATGTAACTAAACAGAAGATATTATTTAAACGATGTAATGTAACGCGCATTTCTTCCATGACAACATTAACATTATGAACGTCATTCTTAAATTGTCTTCAGTTGACGGCCTTGTCAGCGCCTGGGTCCAGTGGACTGGACCAGCTTGCCCTCAGACCTGTGGGCCCTCAAAACAAATCGCCTTGTCGTAAGAGTCGACTAACGGGGATCGGGTGGTCAGGCTCGCTGACTAGGTTGCTGCATGTCATCGATCCCAATTGCGTGGATCGATAGTCACTGGATTGTCTGGTCCAGACTCTATTATTTACAGACCGCCGTCATATAGCTGAAACGAGTGTGGCGTTAAACAACAAACAAATCAACAAACCAACCAACCCGCACCTGCATTGACAGGATGCACCGGCGCGGGTGAGCATTGCCAAGGATGACAAGGCTTCAGTCTTAAGGATGTTGTACAGAAGGAGTGGGTTGGTTGTTGGTTGGTTTGTTGTTTAACACCGCACTCAGCAATATTCCAGCTATATGACGGCGGTTCGATTTGGCTAGGTGTAGAGTAGTTGCTTGACCCTAGTTGTATCCAATACTTGAAAGTGTATTCGGCGAAAGGTGGTAAAATGGTAACCCAATAAAATTCTCATCCAACCAGACCAGATGACGGTGGTAGTATGGAAGACACATTGGAACCAAAAAAGGCAAAAGGCTTTCATGGAAGCTGCACGCTTGATATTATTACCAAACTGCAAAGAGCAAAGGAAGAGCAACCTTCCGGTAAACGTAGCTCAGAAGGACCGACGTACCAAGAAGTAACTCACATAAACCATCTGAATGTTTCGTTTGTCAGAACGTTGCATCACTATGTGCAATTAGAAACGCCATGACCACGGAACTCAATCACAGCAACGTACCAAGAAGTACTTCACCTAAACCATCTAAATGCTTCGTATGTCAGAACGTTGCATCACTATCTGCCTTTAGAAAGGCCATGACCACTGAACTCAATCACAGCAACGTACCAAGAAGTACTTCACCTATACCATCTGACCCGTGAAGATCCGGGATAGAATAGGTCTTCAGCAACCCATGCTTGCCGTAAAAGGCGACTGTGCTTGTCGTAAAAGGCGAGGAACGGGAATACTCATTGGTGAAGATGTTGTTGTACAGATGTTAAATTATCATCTTGCTTGCCTGGTAGGACTATACTATAACTGAAAGAGAGCTCATCTTGATATCTTCTGCAACGAGAAGAAAGACCAAGTTGGTGGGAATGACCAGGGAAGAATATTCAAACATTGCCATTCTGTGTACTTTTTCAGAACATTAATCAATGAATAATATGACAATACACAATGCTCGCTGACTTGGTTGATGCATGTCATCGTATCCCAATATTGTGTGGATCGATGTGCATGACGTCACTCAATGGATTATCTGGTCCAGACTCGATTTTTTTCAGACCGCCGTCATATAGATGGAATATTGCCGCGGCGTTGAACAGCAAACAATCAAACAATAATTCATGAAACATGTTCTAATGAAGTACCCTGTCAATATCACTAAGCTTGCACTTCCCAAGAAAATGAGTAAAGAGCAGGTAAAATATCCCAACTATGGGATCAGAACAACCTCACTGTTACAGCTCAAAGCGAAGTATATTTACTTGCCATAATTTAACTTATACAATAAATGAGTATGGTTTTACGCCGCTTTTAGCAATATTCCAGAAATATCACGGTGGGGGGACACCAGAAATGGGCTTCACACAACATAATCAATGTACATTCACATAATGTAAATGATTCTTCCAATTATATAACTCCAACATTAACTCAAAAACGACTATAAAAAATTCATAATTGTTTTATTGTTTTACGCCGCTCTCAGCAATATTCCAGCTATATGACGGTGGTCTGTAAATAATCGAGCCTGGACCAGACAATCCAGTGATAGATATCATGAGCGCTTGATCCAAGCAATTGCCATGCATCAACCAAGTCAGCGAGCCTGACCACCCGATCCCGTTAGTCGCCGTTTACGGGAAGCATGTGTCACCCATTAGAATGGATCACTTAATTCAACCCCAAGGGGGTGGGTTACAACTAATCATCAGGTTTTGTTTTGAAAATATGCCACGACATAAATTAAAACTGTATATGCCAAACTCTAGAAACATGTTCTTAAGCAAATATTTCACAGGAAATCAAACAATAACTCCATGTTTTCTTATATATCTTGTGACAACGCACCTACAATAACCATGTATTTTGTAAAATTACTTGCAAATTAAAAAAGATAACTTTACATAAAATACTTTGAAATAGCTTCTTATGCGGCTTAACATTTATTTGATTCATACATGAAGAGTGAAATCTCCCCATAAATTTGTTAATATGTGGAATCACTGAGCGGCAGATTTGGTTGGTTGGTTGGTTGGTTGGTTTGTTGTTTAACGCCGCACTCAGGAATATTCCAGCTATATGACGGCAGTCTGTAAATAATCGAGTCTGGACCAGACAATCCAGTGATTGATATCATGAGCATCGATCCCCGCAATTGGGATGGATGACATGCATCAACCAAGTCAGCGAGCCTGACCACCCGATCCCGTTGGTCGCCTTTTATGACAAGCATAGTCGCCTTTTACGGCAAGCATGGGTTGCTGAAGACCTATTCTACCCCGAGGCGACTCGTGGTGATAATGAACATGTGGTGCGGCACCTCCGGTGCAACAAACTCAGAGCAAACCTCTAAAAAAAAGAGACCATTTATAACACCTACCAAGCTGCATTTTCGGAGCTTGTCATCTATGCTCACCGCCAAAAAAGGTATGAACCATAGAAACATGGAATCGACTTTAAGAGTGAGTGAGTGAGTGAGTATGGTTTTACGCCGCTTTTAGCAATATTCCAGCAATATCACGGCGGGGGACACCAGAAATTGGCTTCACACATTGTACCCATGTCGGGAATCGAACCCGGGTCTTCGGCGTGACGAGCGAACGCTTTAACCACTAGGCTACCAGACCGCCCCTCGACGTTAAGAAGAGATGTTTCCAATGTGTACCAATTAATGACAAAACTAAGAATCAGTCTTGTGTTACCACAAAGTGACTTAAGTTTATTCTCATCACAATATGCTGCACATGATTTCGAAACTTAACACGCTATTCCTGCACGAGACAAATGGTGCATCGCGTGTCATATGGATCTATGACGTCACATGTGATGCGTTCATGAGCATCAGTTCACACAACAATGTTCATTTGTGCATCGAACAAATTTAATATCTCTTGAAAATACGTAAGTCTTCTATATTAACCATTGTATGTATGTTTGTTTGTTTTTGTTTAACGCCGCACTCAGCAGAGTGTAGATAATCGAGTCTGGACCAGACAATCAAGTGATTGACATGAGAATCGATCCTCGCAATTGATTGGTTGGTCGTTTAACGCCGCATTCAGCATTATTCCAGCTATATGACGGTCTGTAAATATTCGAATCTGGACAAGACAATCCAGTGATTGATATCATGAGCATCGATCCACGCAATTGGGATCGATGACATGCATCAACCAAGTCAGCGAGTCTGACCACGCGATCCCGTTAATCGCCTCTTTCGGCAAGCGTGGGTTGCGGAAGACTTATTCTATCCCGGATCTTCATCGGTCCCACGCAATTGAGATACGATGACATGCATCAACTAATTCAGCGAGCATGGCCACCCGATCCCCTTAGTCGCCTCTTACGGCAAGCATAGTCGCCTTTTAGATACAAATAATCATGTTTATGTTATCCTTGCTTCCTAAAGTATGAGCTTATGTCTTGGATAGTATTCGCTAAATAACAGGTACTGACAAGGTGAGACAGAAGTCTGACACGTGGTAACATTAGACGCTTACATAGATCCGAGTTGGTCGATTATTGATCGTCCGGTATTACCTTGTTAATATTTCACTTGGAAACGTCTGTAGTTCAGTGAAGCATGGGCACCTTATGGGTATGTCGCAGAACTTTTGTTCAGCTTCATAAACAAACCATAAACATGAGTTGTTGTTTTCACTCTTGTAAGGCGGATACGCAGTCTCTACAGACTTGCCACAAAGAAAGGCCATCTTCGTCAAATCAATTAGATACACGCTGAGGCGTGATAGTCTCCATAGATAAAGTCATACGAATAAACACTGTGCCGCATTAACCGTAGACGTAGATATTAGATCTCAAGAACTGTCCCGATTATAACACAATAGACCAATTGAACGGTACAAGCGACTCTGCTTGTCGTAAGAGGCGACTAACAGGATCGGGTGGTCAGGCTCGCTGACTTGGTTGATGCATGTAGCGGGAATATCTTAAATAATAATCTTCACGGGTCTGCCATATTTTGAGGAGCAACGTTTCGGAGTGTATGCTTACGCCTTCATCGGATGGTGGATTCATCACGGTTTAAGTAAGCACATACTCTACTCCGAACGTTGTAATATTGAGTGAGTGAGTGAGTGAGTTGGGTTTAACGCCGCTTTTAACAGTATTCCAGTTATATCACAGCGTGTCAGCTTAATGTGGGAGGAAAGCCCGAAGTAAAGCAGTTCTCGGACGTTTACCACTTCTGTGAAACCCACGAGCACGGGTATGGTGCTGACAAACCTAGAAACATGATCGGGGCGAACCGGGATTCGAACCCACAATCATAGGTTTCTGGCGTGCCCAAGGGACACAACTCTGCACAGCGAATCGCGGCGGCTTAGACGACTGGGTCTTTATAAAGAAGTTGGCAGTCTTGGATTTTTGTATGTTTCTGTCACTGGGTCAGTTTCTTGTGCCCTTAAGCGACCACAGATTACTTATTGATGGTTCGCAACTTCTCAGAAATCATCTGTGTTGTTTATTCACGCTACTCTGCGTGTAACAAACAAACAAACATATGTACGCCTTGGATCACCGTGTCCAGTTTAAATCAATGTCAACTCCTACTCACGCCATGTACAAAACAATGTATTTTTCACTAGATTGTAATTTGAGTGAGTGAGTATGGTTTTACGCCGCTTTTACCAATATCCCAGCAATATCACCAGACCAGAAATGGACGTAAACACATTGTACCCATATGGGGAATCGAACTCGGGTCTTCGCTGTGACGAACGAACGCTTTAAACACTATGCTACCCGACCGCCTCCCGAGTGTAATTGTAATGTTCCACAAATATTACCTATCGAGTTAGCAAAAACCACCTTTGATGGAAGGAAATAGCATCGATAACAGTTAAAGAGTAGCAGAGCTCTTGTGCCCGGTCTAAATTTTGTAATTAGTTAACGGTATTGCTTGCGAAATATATAGCATTTAGTCATTGGTTAATGAAACAAGACCCGCAAACAGGTAAGTAGGTAGGTAGGTAGGTAGGTAGGTAGGTAGGTAGGTAGGTAGGTACATTGTAAGTAGGGTGGCTTTGGTTATTTGTTGTTTAACGTCGCACTCAGCAATACGTTCAGCTGTCTGATGGCGACCTGAAAAGTATATGCACAAGTTAATCTAGTCACCGAGCCTGACTGTGTGTATGTTCGTCGAGGCGGGGTTAAAGATTTATGTATTTCTAAAGGCGTCAACCACATAACCCTTGAAACTGATCAATGTTATTGACGTGTTTATCAACTGTAACCGCTGTTTGCACAAAGACACTTCATGACGAAGCAATTTAACATAGCCAGACAAAGGCAAAGCTGTCCACTTTACAGTTACCGAATGTATAAGACAGTTATCATCATGGCCACATGTCAATCACAAAATATTCAATTCTTCTAGTCCTCAGGTAATGTCTTCTAGTCCTTATAGGTCATGTTTCCAGAGTGAAATTTGCCAGGCTATTAATTACCGGTACGTATTTTAATCACATGTGTTAATTTCGATTACAGGTTATAAGTGTAAAGCACTCTGAAAATCAGTTATCTGTCTGCGTGTATTGTTCAGTGCGCAGTTTCATTTCAGAACAATAATCGATTGACACTCAAGTACGCCTAAGATCTATATTTGTGGAGTGTTCAATCATCACGTAAATAATGAATATGTCCTAATAGAACATATTACCAACAGACAGGAGACAAGAGTAAGTGAAAAAGTTGGGTTTAACGCCGCTTTCAACAGTGTTTCAGTAAAATCACGGCGTGTCAGCTTGATACGGGAGAAAAGCCCGAAGTGATGCATGTCTTCAGACGTTTATCTACCCGTGAAGATCCGGGGTAGAACAGGTCTTCAGCAGCGTCCCATGCTGGCCGTAAAAGGCGACTTTGCTTGTCGTAAGAGGCGGCTGATGAGATCAGGTGGTCTGGCTCGCTGACCTTGTTGACGCATGTCATCGTATCCAAATTGCAAGCAACCCATTCTTGCCGTAAAAGGCGACTTTGCTTGTCGTAAAAGGCGACTAACGGGATCGGGTGGTCAGGCACCCGTTAGTCGTCTCTTACGTCAAGCATGGGTTGCTGAAGACTCATATCGCTGGAATATTGCTGAGTGTGGCGTTAAACAAAAAAAACAACAACATAATGTTAATCTCCCATATAATGAATGAACGACTCGTGGTCGTTGTTTAGCGTACAATAAAACACTGCAGGGAGAATAAGTCACTCGGAGCTGCGCCCCTCATGGTATATTCTCCCTGCAGTGTTTTATTGTACGCTAAACAACGACCACGAGTCGTTTATTCATTATATGTGTCTTATGTCGTTTGGCTTATATATATATATATATATATATATATATATAGACACACACACACACACATGCAATATATATATATACTCTTCAAAAAAAGAAACTTGACACTGACTTTCAAAATATAATATAATGCGATTGTTTCAAAATAGGACACAGAAACCATAATTGAAACAGTGTTTGAAGATCAATGTACACAATGTTCAAAACATTAATCGTGTCACCTACACAGACACACGTACACGATACAGTTAATGTCACAGGAGTTCAGAAAATGTCAGTATCGGTTGTGCCCACCACTTGCATCAATCACCGCGGGTTGACACCGACGACCCATAGATGCAACCAAGTTGTCAATAACACGCTGTTGGATGTGCTGCCATTCGTGCTGATGTGCATCAAGAAGCGCCGGAAGTGTTTGGGGCGGTGGATTCCTTCTGCGAACGCGTCGATCCAACTCGTCCCACAGATGCTCAATCGGGGACAAATCTGGTGACCGGCCTGGCCAAGGTAATGTCTGGATGTTGTTGTGCTGTAAGAAGTCCTGACAACCACGTGCAATATGCGGTCGAGCGTTGTCCTGCTGGAACTGTCCGCCATGAACGTTGACGTGAGGAAGAACGGAAGGCTGTAGGATCAAGTCTCTGTAACGCACACCTGTCAATGCACCTGCCACATGCACGAGAGGCGTCCTACCACCGTGATGAATTCCGGCCCATACCATGACACTCCCGCCGCCAAATGGGACAACCTGCTTTACACAGTTGGGGGCGTAACATTCACCCCGACGTCTGTAGAACACGTGCGCGCCAATCAGCACGTGTGAGTAGGAAACGGAACTCGTCAGTAAACAGTACATTTCTCCACCTTGCACGTGCCCATCTAACCCTCTGTTGGCACCAAAGCAGACGGTCCGCCAGATGACGTGGGGTCAATACATGATGTCGAACAGGTCTTCGTGCAAAAAGTCCAGCCTCCCTCAGTCTGTTGCGTACCGTTTGATCTGATATTCTGCGTACCCCAGGCATCTGTGTGGTTGTAGACGTGGCTGTGGTAGTGCGGTCTCGGAGGTGTCGCAGCCGGATGTATCGATCTTGTGCTTGGATTGTCACCCTTGGTCTACCTGACCTTGGTCTGTCGTCAACTCTGTTGCTGTTGTTGTATCGGGTCCACAGTGCGGAGATTGTCTGTCTGGATACGCCAAAGTGCCTGGCCACTTCTTGCTGAGTTGCTCCAGCTTGTAATCTCCCAATGGCGTTGTTCCGTTGAGCTGCATTCAGTCTTGGCATTCGGTCACCGCCTCTACTGCCGTTATAAGGACTGTATGAACAGCCGTTGATGTGGATTTTTATACCCATTCAGCAGGGGGGCCTGCATGCCTAAATGCAGGATCCTGTGCTGCACGTTTTTTACAGGCGGTTGCGTTTGGATGAAGCTGTTTGACTAATTATAAAAGTAAATATATTCAAAAGGAAATTAATGATAAAAATTGTGAAGTTATTTCTATTGCAAATCCCGAAGATTTACAATTAGACCTATTGTGGGAGGACCCGAGAGCTGTACTCAGCGTCTTAGCAATTTCATAGATATTATTCTTAAGCCTTCATGTAAAAAGTTTTCTCGGAGATGACATTGATTTTTTATGTCAATTACCTACTGAGGTACCGGAAGGATCTATGTTAGTTACTTTTGATGTTGTTAGTTTGTATAGTAATATTGAAACTGAACTCGGACTGGAAGCTATCAGATACTGGCTGAAAGGATACCACCATGACATACCAGATAGATTTTCGGATGAGTTTATCATTGATGCATTGAAGTTTGTTATTACCAATAACATGTTTTATTTTGATGGATCTTTTTATTCACAAAAGAAAGGAGTAGCCATGGGTACTAAGGTAGCCCCTACTTATGCAACCATTTGTTGGGATTTAGAGAATATGTTTTATGATAAGGTGACAGATACTCACTATGGGAAAAAGCGAATCCAGTTTAACCTTTCTCGATGTAAGAATCAATTTTATATCTGGGAGATTTGTACAAACTGATATCTTTTATAAAGATACCTTTACGCACCAATATTTGGATTTTGGATCATGTCACCTGTATTTTACAAAACGAAATATCCCTTACTGTCTCGCAAATCGTATTTGTACCATTGTTTCCGGGAATGATGTTAAAACTACTCGCCTTGCTGAACTGAAGAGTTTCCTACTGCATCAAAATTATTCCGCAAAGCTAATTGAAGATGGCATACAGAAGGCGCTAAGTATTAAGCAACTAAAACTGAGAGAAAAGTCTGAAGAAAACAATATGGGGAATAATTTAACTCTAGTATCTACCTTCAACCCTTATCATGAAAAAACATTATCCATGGTTCAACGATACCTGCCTATTTTGAATCAAAGTATTAAAATGGAGAAGATATTGAGCAAATACAAAATTATCAACAGCTAAAGACACCCCAAAAATAGTAGAAAGATTTTGACAAGTTCTAAATTTAATTTTGTTGTCATCACTCCACAGGTTCCTAAGTGCGGTGACAAACGTTGCCTAACTTGCAGCAATATAATTGAAGGCTGTTTAGTCCAAATTACAAAGGACACTAAAGTTACTGTAAAACAAAATATGACTTGTGATAGTAGAAATGTTATTTACTTGATTGTTTGTAGTGGATGCAATGAAAAGTATATCGGAAAGACAGAACTTAAATTAAAAAAAAGAATGAATCTTCACCGTTCACAAATAAAGCAGCCACACAACCGCACGATTCCACTAAGTGAACAATTGGAAGCATGTGGAAACGGCAACTCTTTAGTTTTCCCGCTATATAAGCTAAACTTTGATCATGAACCTACATTGTTTCAAAAAGAGCAACATTTCATTCATAAATACGCGCCTAAGTTAAATGTAATGGCGTAAGTTATTTGTCCATTGTCACCTTGGTATTGTGACGTCAAAGTTTTCCTAAATGTAATGACGTCACGTAACTATATTTATCATATAATGGGTAGGTTTCTCGGCAGGATAGATCAGAGCCAACGGATAAAAACGATATCCGTTGGGGTCATATGCGGATAGAGATGCAAATATCAAAGGTCAAGTAGGGACTACTTTCAATGTTTATAAACAAACATGGCGTCGCCCTTGTCATTCGGCGATCGAGTCAGAATTAACCATCGGGAATCTGGATAAACTACAGGGATAATTCTATCATTATCAAAAGAACAGTCTAATATACTGAAAATCAGTGTCTAACTGTGACGTAGCTAAGGCATTTTATAAGTTTTGGCAACTTTGGAGTTATAAATTTCGAAACAATTTTGCGAGGGCACAAGGCCTAGCCAAGCGGGATCAGTACCCATATCTGTGCTTGAAATCTTTTCCACAAATTAAAATAGTTGGATTTGGCCGAAATATGTTTGAATTGTTTCCTTGTTTCGTTTTGTCGCTGTGTGTACGTCTGACTGCACTTAACGTTATGACAGGACAGACCGACTGTCAACAACGTCTGAACGTGGCCGTGACGTCTCATAGACTAGGATTAGAGTAGCTTCCCTTTGACAAAGGGCAGCTACTCTAGCGGACAGACCGATGGATTGCCGCGAAAGGCAAGTAATAACAATTGTTGTTTTGCGTATACGTTGCTTCGCCACTGTATAAGAAACAGATTTTAGTTGGAACTATATTGGCTACTGTCACTGTCCGACTGACACATCACTTACCCTGACGTAATAAATATTAATGCGCGTATTCCAGGAAAACTCGCAATGTTAAGGTAATGTTTGTCAGTGAGGGGAAGCGATTTTCAAGCACATAATTGAAGAAAGACATTATATGATAAAGAGGTTATCACGCTTGTGTGTTTAGGGATGGTGAATATCCTCTATTAGGAATAAACATTGTATTTAGCGAGCCTTGTTAAAACTGTGTTCAATCTTACTCCACTTATTTAATTATTAACGTTATGACATTTATATATATATAAATAACTATCTCTCTCTCTATTTTGCACTTTACGCCCAATGGAATCTGTTTCGATGGAGAATCTAGACTGGTTACTCACTTGCATTGAAAATATATTTTTAAATCCAAACACCAAAAAACATCCCAAAGTTTGCACGTGTCTAACGCAGTAGCGCCACACGTCTGCACTTGTGCACCGCAAACGTAATTCAAAATTAACGTATCACATGATGAGTTTCAACAAAATAAGCAGATGCTCTATCGTGTCGTATCACTTGAATGTCTGGTTTATTTACAGGCCGCCGTCGCATGACCGTGGGTACTGCTGTGCAGTGTCAGAAAATAAATACTAACTTTTTAATGTAACATGTATAAATGGCGGGTACAACAGGAAGGGCAGGATATGCTTTTGCTATAAGCGAACACCACTGTATCATCACTATTTTTCAGGACCCGTGAAGATTCGGGGTAGAATAGGTCTTCAGCAACCCATGCTTGCTATAAAAGGCGACTATGCTTGTCCTAAGAGGCGACTAACGGGATCGGGTGGTCAGGCTCGCTGACTTAGTTGATGCACGGCATCAATCCCAATTGCGTGGATCGATGCTCATGACATTGATCACTGGATTGTCGGTTCCAGACTCGACTATATTACAGACCGCCGTCATATAGCTTGAATATTGCTGAGTGCGGCGTTAAACAACCAACCAACAAACCAATCATAACAGAATATGATAATCATTTTGTATTTGTAGAGTCAAAAGCTTTTCGAAAGTCTACAAAAAGGCAGTGGAAACGTCCTCTGCGCTTTGAGAGATATCAATTTCAGATATCAGATTCAATTAATCATTGTAAGGTGAATAATGTCCATTGTACTGTACCCGCTCCTGAATCCTGCCTGTGCTTCAGGTATCACATTGCTGATATCGTCAAATAACTGTAGTCGTTGATTAATAATTGACATAAACAATTTACCAAACACATCCATTAAACTTATTCCTCTATAATTATTTATTTCATTGATAGAGACTTTCTTGTGTAATGGTTGAATAATGCCCATTGTCCACTCGTCTGGATAACACCCCGAGTTCATAACGTGGTTAAATATAACCGTCAAAGATGGAATAGTATGAGTCTTACAGAATATTAACATTCCCGGCAAAATTCCATCAGGACCAGCAGCTTTACCTGTTTGTAAACAATTAATGGCAATTTCTACTTCTTCACTGCTAATGTCAGCATTTAGAATTTCTATATATCGATCGTTCAGACATTTATCACAAGCATCTGCAAAATGGTTTGAAATAAAAGTATCAGTCGCATCCATTTAATCATCATAAACTGGTATGTCAGTTGAGTTTAACACATGTTGGAAATGTTCAGTCCATTGTGAGGAAGATATTGACGATGGCGTCAGATTACTACATTCCGTTAGATCTTTAACCTCCTCCAAAAACGCTTATTATCCTGTGCACTAAGTAGACTATTAATCTTATGTCCTTCATATTCGTCCTTCTTCACATACCCCATATCGATTTCTTAAAGTATGATAAGTTCTAAGGTCCTCTAAATATGCAGCTATTCTAAATTGGTCCAAGTACCAAAATTTCTCCCTTTTCACCCTTTCACACTCAATATCATACCACTCATTGTTTTGAATGAAATGTCAGTCTGCTTACTCTTCACAATCAAATTACTAACAGAGGCACAATCTTGAAATATTCCAGTTTCCGCTGCAACAGCAATATTAACATCTTGTTAAATGTCCTGCATACATGTACATTCTCAAATAGCATATGTATTAAGGGCATCGGCAACATGGTTAACAAACTCATCTGCCACTACTTCTTTAACTCACTCACTCACCCGCTCATTTTATCGTATAAAACATTATGCCGCCATAATATAGGCGAAAGTCTGCTGATGCATACTGACTGATGATGACCCTAATTCCAAAAAGACAAGGTGTCAGTTTCACAAACGGCTAATGATGGAAATGTGTACAGCAGTTTTTGACCAAACCGTTGAGCCGAGCCACTGGTTATTGAGGCATACAATGTCATGCAACTCTGCGTTTTATGTTTATCAGAGTATTCTGCGTTTTATGTTTATTAGAGTATTCCAACGATGTAAAATGGCTATCTCATGGGGTAACTTATTCAGTCAGCTTGTTCATGTGGGAGGTAAACGGAATGTTAATATGTCGATGAAATAACGGTACACATACACACATGTCGTATAAAATGCAATTGTCATGCAAACAATTTATGTAAAATGGCTTGTGCAGTCAGCCTGTGGCTGTGGGAGGCAAACGTGATGGTAAATTATGGATGGCATGACTCTACACATACATAAAGTGCATTGTCAAGCATACAATGGGTTCAATAGAGTTAATTTCAATGTATATCTTTATAAAAGGGACGATAATAGCAACTCCTGTAAATAGATTACAACACCCGATGGGAAAATAAACACTGGAATGGTTCCAGCTTGAAAAGCGGTGATATGTAGAGAGCAACGGGCTGTCGGTGAGCATCCCTGAACCAAGGCTCCTTTGTCTTAACTGTGTGATTGTAAATTAACAAAAAAGACAAATCCCTTGCCATATTCATAACAACTCTCTGCAAAAAGCAGAATTCACTGTACAAAAAGGTCAGCGTAACCTGCCCCATCGGGGCAACAAACACATGCAAAGGCAAGCAAAATTGTTACCTGGAAAATCACGGGAACATATAGTACAAGTAAAATAGGGAATTGCATCGGACATACTCTTTGTCACGGGTGCGTCAAATTTAGAAATGTCCTCCACGTGCCAGGTGATGAAAAGTTGTTCAATGTTACATGTCATGACTTCAGTTGTGTGCATGGTGCACGTGGTCTTTCTCTCGCACGCTTTTATCTAATTCCTTTTATACTGCAACAGACTGTAATGTTTCACAATAAAGTATACCGAGGTTTTCGTTTTGTCGAATAAGAATTTAATTAGAATAAATCTTCAGCATCCCATGCTTGCCGTAAAAGGCGACTAACAGGACTGGGTGGTCAGGTTCGCTGACTTGGTTGATACATGTCATCGTATCCCAATTACGTAGATCGATGCCCGTGATATCAGACACTGGATTGTCTGGTCCAGACTCGATTGTTTACAGACCGCTGTCATATAGCTGGAATAGTGCTGAGTGCGACCTAAAAAACAACAACAACAACATACAACTTGCCATTAACACATTAAGGGTTAAAGAATTGACTTGAATTGCGAAGTAACTGAAGCAGAATGTATAAGGCATTGGTGTGTGTTAACGGGGTTAAAGAAGCAGAGTTAAAGAAAACGAAAGTCTACACGTGTTTGACTAATACAGTCAATTTACATTTGTCTGGTAGATAATTAAAAAATCTAGATTATGTAGTATATCTTTCCAATAAGTACAAAATGCTTACGCAAGAGCCCACTCGAATATCCGCCGGAAAAGATTCCAGAAAATGTTCATTTCATGAATGCAAACATTTTCGCAAAATTCACACTTTATAAGGAAGGAATTTCGGAAATCACTTAGCCCAAAGATATAATTAAGATTGTATACAATGTTAAAGAAAATGTAACCATAATAAAACATTTCTCTAATATAAAAAACATGAAACTTTGTAAGTTTTTCATATTTGCGAATTTGCCTAGTTCAATCAATTTCTAACGTACAGTGAAATTCATGGAGTGTTATGACGTCACAAAACACGGTAAAAATATATTGACGTCATAGGTTAAAGAACGACGCGATGTTCCTCGTCATTTGTCCAAGTTCTACGAGACCTGTCGTAAAATAGGAATTATTTAAATTTCTTGTACATATATCCTTTTTTCTATATTTGAACACCGTTTTCGGCTGCATGCCATTATATTGACTCTTGATGTATAGGCAAAGCTAAACCAGTTGACATGACTTGGCTTTTGGTTGTGTGTAAACTACTTCTTATCAGATCCGGATGAGAATAGGTCTTCAGCAACCCATGCTTGTCGTAAAAGGCGACTTGGTTGATGAATGTCATTGTATCCCAATTGCGTGCGTCGATGCTCATGGTGTAAATCACTGGATTGTCTGGTCCAGACTAGATTATTTACTGACCGCCGTCATTTGGCTGGAATATTGCTGAGTGCGGCGTTAAACAAACAAACGTCTTACCAGTGTATGTTTAGCATTGTAAGGGTTAGTAGATGGAGTCCGGCTTAATGATGTAGAGCAGTATAGTTAAGGGTTGCAAAACAACTATTAACCTGGGTGCGGCGTTAAACAACAAACCAACAATTAGTTATCTCTTGAGGGACAATGTCTTTCGTCAATCCATATGTATGCTAACAATTCATGTTCAGCCACCCTCCCCTATGAGAACATCGAATGGTTAATTCCTTACCACTGTCAATCAGACATGTTGCCATAGAATCTAACGTCCCGTCTGAATGTACTTCTTTGTATTTCATCGCTTTGCCTCGTGTACGTATCGACAGCTGTATGTGCTCGACCCGTGTTCCGCTGTCTGAAGCTGAAAGGTTATCTCTGTGGGATTCCGCCTTTCTGGGCATTCATTTATGGACATTCGCCAGGGGAGAACGATTCGACTGATTATATCTGGGGAAATAACATACAAATCGATGAGCTGATCTGATAGTTTCTCTATAATCCCGCACAAGTGGTCATTACAAAAAGTGTATGGGGAAGAAAGCAGTCTGTTTTCAATCATGACCATAAGTGAAATGCTACTGATTTTGATGATAACTTGTTCTGATTTTGGTCCAGTGAAAAGTTCTGCCATTTTTTGTAGCGTATGTGAGGTAAAGCCATTGCCAGATTTCCAGAACAAGAGAGTTAGTGAGGGTGTTCTGTGGACAAAGACTGATATGACTAGTCGTGCCGAATGTGCAGCGCGGTGCTCCCTCTTCAGAGTGATAAAGTCCTTTGGATACAAGGAGGCCAGTGAAGAATGTGTGGCACATACTGTGCCTCTCACAACACCAGCAGCAATGACATATGCCAGTGAATCAGGATTCAACATGTATTCAACTTGTGCACCAGGTAACGGTATATTTCCTGAATGAAACTTGACGAAATATGGACACTACGGCTAGCCTGATAACAATTCATTTAGAAATAATAATTAAAATATCAACCGTAATATTTACTGTTTTAATAGTAAGGAAACCCTAATGAGTGCTGAGTGTGTGAATTAAGTTTATCGCCGCTTTGAACAGTATTACAGTTAAATATCAAGGCGATTCAGCATATGTGGGAGGAAAGCCCGAAGTGATGCAGGTCTCAGACGTTTACCACTTTGGTGAATCACAAGAGATCTGTACGGTCTTAAACAAATCAAAAATGATAATCGGGGAGAACCGTGATTCAAACCCACGATCATAGGTTTCTGGCGCGCCCAAGGGGCGCAACTCTGCACAGTAAATTGTGGCGCCTCAGACGACTGGGACACCTTTACCCTAAAATTTGGTTGACAATAAACATATGAGGTTTTTGAAAGGCATTCAGAAATGATACACATAAGGAAGAGAATATATTGATGGCAACTTTGTGGTAATTATGAGGAATACATATTTCGGAATATATGCTTGCTCTTTCATCAGGTGATTGAATGCCATGAGGCAGAGAGCATTAATATGTATATGTACATGTAAGGACAACAAAATTAATAAGAAAACAAAAGGTGGAAAATAAAAAAAGGTAGAAACTAACAAGGGAAGCTAACAGATGATTGGCGCTGATAGTATATTAGCAATAGACAATGAAAGCAAACACTTTACAGTAATTAGCGCTGAAGGTATGGAAGCCAGTACTTAAGACTCTCAAGAACTCCGACCCCAGGCCCAAACCAGCTCCATCGCCCATCAGAATCACCATACCCTACCAAGGCCCTGTCACTCATCAGGTTTCCCGCCTCATCAAGAACAAAGCCAACATAGATGTCACCTTCTCTAGCGGCAAGTCCATCAACACCCATCCACAAAGCCAATGGCAGAGGTACAAGCAGCGCAAGTCCCAACCCCCGAGGATGTATATACCAGATACCCTGCAACTGTGGCCACCAGTAGATTGTTGAAACCCTTAGACCCCGCAACACCAGACTCAAAGAAAATTGGACTGTTAAGAAACTTGACCTGAAATCCGCTATTTCCGAACACATCCTGAAGAACCAAAACCATAACATCATGTTGGAAGCCACCAAAGTCCTGTCTACCAACAACAACAACTAGCGACAAAAAGGAAACTACAAGAAGCCATTGACATCAGGAGACACCAGCCAGCCATGAATCATGACCAGGGAACCTATCTGCTTAGTACTTGGGACTTATTGCTTTGATCTTTGTCGGGGCTAATTACCTAGCTGGCTTCTATTTACCCTTTGCTATGTCCATTCTTTCACCTATCTGTGATAATAACCCCGGCCTCCCGTTTGCCCAGTGTCCATTACCTTTTACTTATCTATGATAACTTAAGTACTGGCCTCAATACAATATTATTTAAACGATGTAATGTAACGCGCATTTCTTCCATGACAGCATTAACATAATGCAGTTCATTCTAAAATTGTCTTCAGTTGACGGCGGTGTCAGCGCCTGGGCCCAGTGGACTGGACCAGCTTGCCCTCAGACCTGTGGGCCCTCACACACCATCATGAAAACCCGGATACGAACCTGCACAAACCCGGTTCCGGATAAAGGAGGAGCTAACTGCACAGAGAGTCTCTCGGAAACTGGCGACGTCAGCTGTGGTCTGCCCGAATGTCCAAGTCAGTAAAAAACTGTCATAATTATCTTGTAGGATTTGCATCTAGACATTAAGACAATAAGCAACAATACGATCACCCACATGATCAGTAAAGCCACACACTGGGATAATTTATTTGGATTTAAGATGCTCCAGGTGAGTATAAGATACTCAAGACTTGTTCTGCCGCGTAATTCGCATTCGTAATGGTGAGTTCGTGAGGGAGGAAGCGGGGATGATCGCTGTTTTAACGTTATTCCTGTTACACTTAAACGAGGGAGGAAAGCCCAAAGTGAAGCAGGTTTCAGATATTTACCATTTTGATGAAACCTATGAGCATGGGTATGGTACTGACAAACCTAGAAACAGACTAATTGTGTTTGTTTGTTGTTTATCGCCGCACTCAACAATAATACCACTGTAAGGGCGATTCTGGGATAAGAACCCACGATAATAGGTTTCTGGGTGGCCTAAGGGACGCACATTTAAGTCGTCCGTCTTCGTGAAATGTTTCACATTTTCGACTTCATCTCCGAAATAGCTTGATGGATGCAGCTGAGGTTTTTTGTGGATATTTTCTTAGTATACTCGGATTCAGATTTATTCAAGGCACCTTTTTTTTTTTACAGGGCCAGTTCCAAAGCATCTTTATCGTAAATCAAACATGTCTGACCATGCTCTAACATTCTCTCAAAATGCATTTTTTTGCACTGAAGACATCATCCCCTCACAAACCACTGAGCAAATGAAAGTTGGTATGGGTTCAATTAGTAGTTGAGCGTAACACGTTTTTCTAATTCATTATCTATTTTTGAACCTTGTTTTGACAATGATCCTTAAATCTCTCATAATGCATTTTTGGCTGTGTGAACAAAACTGCCAGACTAGCGAGGCTGAACATCGGAACGTAAAGTAATAGAATAGGTGAAAAGGCGACTATGTTTGTCGTCTAACGGGACCGGGTGGTCAGGCTCGCTGACTTGGTTGATGCGTGTAAACGATCCCAACTGCGTGGATCAATGCTCATGATGTCAATGACTGGATTGTCTGCTTGACTCGATTATTTACAGATCGCCCTTGTACAGATGGAATATTGCTAAATGTTGAGTAAAACAACAAACAAAGAAAAGTGTTTTTCACAAATATGTATGGTGCCTGAAATGCCCCAATATATAGGGCAGATGCCAATTTCTGGTGTTCCTGTGCGTGATATTGATGGAATATTGCTAAACACTTATGTATAGCCCTGCTCACCCACTTTATCATGGCTAAGGATTAATGTGTTCTGGTTCCTAATTAATCTTGGCTCACTGTGGCAATTGCGGAGCAAACTATTAATTTCACGCATTGTAATACCCAAGGAAGCATAAAGTGTGAAGCTTGTTCGGGTGCACTGTATTGACAAAGAATTGACGCCTAATGAAGCATTGCAGTCACTTGTGGAACAAGAAATGCAATCATGTCCTAACTAAAATGTTCTGTCTCAGTTACTCTCAAAAGTAGTGTCGACACCTGATCAGTATGCCTGAGTCAGCTTTTACTGACAAAGGAACCGTGATCACTTGTGTGTGTAAGCCTTGGACGGTTGCCGTCTTTGTGAGTCCCCCGAACATGGCATGGTTCGTCAAACAAGGGGGTCATTCAAGGTGAATCTGAAGCCCTTGTCACATTTGGAATTTTGCATTCTTAATTTCGGCAGTTTTAATCTAAGTCTTTAGATTTGGATGTTCAATCTTCAACTATTTAATTATTCATTTTGGAGACTTAAGTATCGTAAAAAAAGATATAAATGAATATGCATCCTGGAGGATAGCTGAAAACAAAATAACTATTACCATAATGGTGAATGAGAGTATGAGTTAACGGTGCAGTGGTATAGATGATGAGGATCCAGACTCACCACCACCTGAACCATCCCCGGACCCTATGAATGCTTCTTTGGGGGTCTTATGCTAATGCGAATTATATGATTACCCATGGATCGTCATGGTTTTTGAGCTAAATTGTAATGTCGATATTCTCTGTTATTTTGAGTGATACACACACCATTATTACGGACAAAATGATATTCAACATTTTTACTAAGTTCTTCGTTCATTTTACTTGGCGACCAGACTGTATACTCTTTTTCACAATTGGACTGAAACGATTGATAACGGGATTTGGGCAGCTTGACATCCCTGATAAGATATACACCTTGTGGTAATTCTTGCCATTTGATAATTTTGTACCGGAGCATAAATGATTTGATAGCTTTTTCAAGTTCTACTTTTGTTGGCTTGTAATCGTCCATTGTTGTATATTTATGTGAACATTTGTCTAAATGGTTGTATTAAAGAAAAATAAATATTAATTGATAATGGATAAAATTTACAATAGCCCGCGAGGATATTGGCAAGGTATAGGGGCAATACAAAAACTAGCTGCAGCGGCTTAGGTATTTAAAGATGTTGCCAAGGATTGGTTAAAGAAACAAACGATATGGCAAATAAACTTACCATCCCCGCGTTATATACCAGGAAAAGGTTTGATATTTTTACAACAAAAGAAGTTCCTCAGTCTGACCTCTTGTTTCTTCCTCATGATGAGGTAAGACGCAAAACATATTAATACGCTTTAACCGCAGTTGATGTAGCTGGCTAACATATATAAACGCGGATCATTTGTGGCCTAGGTTATTTCAAGTAGATCCTGGTTACGAGTTTATGGGATCAGTAACTAAACTATTAACTAAGCACGATGTTGCAATCAGGCATGGTGAAAAGTGAGTGAGTGAAAATTTAACGTCACATCGGCATTATTTCAGCCAAATAGCGACGCATGTTGAAAAAGAGGCCCATCTTGGCCAAGCTATCGTTGAAAGATTTAACCGGACATTAGCAAAACGTTTGTTTGGATTAAGATCAACGGAATGGGTGACACGATTATCAGCTGTTGTATCAGCGCTTAACAAGCATGAAATACTCACATCCCCCGTCAATATGACATGTCCGGTTGTGTGCAATGCATTAGCTCCTGTGAACTATGTTCACTGGGCCTTTTTGTAAATGGCCTAATTTGCAGCACTAAAAACAGTTTTAAATGGTGTCGTGTCCCATCTGCAGTTTATGATATAATATGTAACTGTATTTGGAATGAGTAAGGATGAGACAAATGGACAAACAACTTCTTTATTACAATCAGGATCGATGATTTCGGTGTAGTTTCTAAATGTTATCAAGCAAGTGAAGTACAGAGTATGGTTGACAAGAATATATACAGGATAGGAGGCAGTGTTAATACAGTTGAGTAGGTTCAAGATCAGTTACACTGTTGTATTTGTAATGAGTTGTGTTTCTGCATGAAGTTAGCCAATGAATGCAACAACCGTGTCCATGACACCTTTGGAGGAACATACACACAAGCAATGCAGAACTTACCAACAAGAATGGAAATGTATTCAATACCGAGAAATGACATTATGTGCCAAGTTTGGTGAAGAAATATGGATAGGGATTTTTAAGATCTGCTCCGGAAACGAGGACTACCGCCATTTTTAGTCTAAGTCAAGGTCGTTGCTATGGAAATTCAAATGAAAATTTCTTTAAGAAAACCAAATTATCAATAGGCACCAGTTCACCACTAGACCTATCTATGTGCCAGGTCTGGTGAAGAAATATGGTACAGTTTTCAAGATCTGCTCCGGAAACGAGGACTACCGCCATTTTCAGACTAAATCAAAGTCGTTCCTTTGGAAACTCAAAAAATATTTTTTTTAAATCCCAAACTAAGAAAAGCACCAGTCCACGAGCAGACCTATCTATAGACCCGTGAAGATCCGGGGTAGAATAGGTCTTCAGCAACCCATGCTTGCCGGAAAAGGCGACTATACTTGTCGTAAAAGGCGACTAACGGGATCGGGTGGTCAGGCTCGCTGACCTGGTTGATGCATGTCATCGATCCCAATTGCGTGGATCGATGCTCATGATATTAATCACTGGATTTTCTGGTCTAGACTCGATTATTTACAGACCGCCGTCATATAGCTGGAATATTGCTGAGTGCGGCGTTAAACAACCAACCAACATTATCAAATATCTTACTTCTATTAAATGCTGTAAAAGGCGACTATGCTTGTCATAAGAGGCGACTACCGGGATCGGGTGGTCAGGTATGCTGACTTGGGATGCATGTCATAATAAATCTTTGGTTTAAAGAATATACTTGAGACAAACCTAATTCTACATGCCTTAATGCTCTGTATTGTCTGTTAATTCTGAAAATAATTAAATGTGATATTGAGTTTCTATCTAAAACTATTAATATGAAATTAATTTTGAGATTATTTCAACCTATCTAAAATACAAAATATATTTTAAGATGCATAAATGTACATCATTGTTGAAAAAAATAATGTTGTTTTAGAAAAAAATACCTAATAAGGTTGATTTGTGCCCACCATCTTAATCTTCCTCATTTTGTCTGCTCCCTATTATAAATCAAAATAGTTAAGAAAAAATATAAATACATATATTACTTTCTGGAGTTTCTTTAGATTTAGGTATGACTTAATACATTCGTGTTTAAACGGGGTAATGTTGTATTTTCATAATGAGTTTCTTAATTGTCCTGAGATAGTATGTTTAAATAATTGAAGTCTTCATGTTTAAAAATACCAAATAATTATAGGCCAAAATACATTAATTATATTGATTTGGATAAACTCCACCTGTTGAAAGGGGAAACAACTGCTGTGGTTGCAAAACATCTTGGTAGTGAGATGTTCGGTCCGTCCGGCAGAGATTGATCGTTTCCTGCATTAAAATTGAGTGTTGCTTTAGATGCAAATTATCTGAGTGTATATTTTCCTAAAATGTGAAATTTAAGTCTCGATTATTTTAATATAACTATGAAATATGTTTTTGGTCGATCGGCTCTAGATCAACACTTCGTTATAACGTGACATTTCTTATGTGGTTGATGGTTGTTTTTAAAAAAAACAAAACCAAACAATATGGTTTGTTTTACTATTTCATCGGTATTTTTAAAATGAATCAATTAACTGTTTCATTAGCTTTGTTATTAGCCTCGAAAACGCCCAGTAAAGAATGTACCGGAGTTGCTCACCTGGTCCCGTAATATCGATGCCGTAACCCGCTTCGGTTACCGTCTTCTCATTCTGCAACTGAATCTGGTACATTGGGAAGCCGACATTTTCTGATACATCTCCACAAATCACACCCCTTCTTCCCCCACAAATTTTCTCTCGGTCACCATCTTTCGGCAATGGAAACATTGTCACTACGGTAATCTTTTGCCAGCTGCGGATTTCCTGTACTAGACGACCTCGGGTATCCCCGATCCGAAAATAGTGCCGTCAATTATTTTTGGCCAGCCAATCAAAACGCGATGACACAAGTCTTCACTCTCAGCCAGCCAATCAGATTGGGTGAAAAAATGAAGAAAAACATAAACCACTGCTGGCGATTGAAGATCAAGGCCTGTTATGGGAGAATACACATTAAACCACCATCAGTCTTTGAGTTAGCCTGTATGATGAGATGAGAATCATGTCCTCTAAGATTATGAAATACAACGGGGATTGGTATTGTTTGAGAATTTAATTCAAGTTTCAAGTTACATTCGTTATGCACGGCTCCTATGTGATTACCTGTGACGTGACAATGATCTCGCACAGAATCCCCATTCAGGGGTTTATTACACACATCACAACTCGTTGACTTTTTGTAGGCCCTCCAATCATCGTGTGTAATAGACACGGTTTCTTACACGATAAATGATCCCTGATTATTTTCTCTTCATTTTGTAAAGATTCTATGAATTTCCCCGCTGCAGCATGACCTCTGTATATCACGGGTGCATTTGTTTTCCCGTCATACCTTACAACTATATATCCAAACCCACAAGGAGTATGTTCTTGAATTTGGATGTAAAAGGACATTTAGTACTGTGTTCATCATTTTCTATCCGTTTTATAAGTGCTTCGAAGTCAGTGTAAATTATGTATGGTACTGGCATTTGATTACAATAATGATCAAATTTTAAAATGTTTTTCCTCTTTCTGCATATCGATCCTGATAGCAGTCTGGCCAACACCTCTGCGGTCTTCTTTATGCGCGTCTAAAAGATCTTGTCTGCTGTATCCATGCAGACATCTTTCACAGAAATATTTCTTTTCTTTATGGTTCGCATAATAGCTTGGTAAAACTCCTTATCCATGTATAATGATATTTCCCATCTTTTTCAACCAGAAATAAATTTATTCTGGGAATGATTTCTGGGAAAGAGCTTAGCTTGTGTTCAACAGTATCTTTTGAATGCCCAAAAACATTATAGCTAAATTATTTTGCTTTTCCACCTTATTAATTTCAGAGATTGGTGTAAGTGTATCTATACCCTCAAAGTTGAGTTCCTCGTATTTTGGGGTAGGCTGTAGGCCTATCTGAATTTTTCTTTGCGGGAAACAAGGCAGATTTGTATGCACATCTGAAGCAGTTTTCATCAATATTTTTACGTTAATTATGTTGTTTTTTCTTCGTATAATATGAGGAAAAAAATCTATATAATATCCATCTCTCAAAGGCATATAATTTGCTATATCAAAATATAAAGTTTCAAGTCTGTCCATACCCCAACCCGAACTTCTGTTAGTCCAGCGCTCTTAACTTTCTTGTATCTGCTGAATTGATGCATCTAATTATGAACTTATAGAACTAGATTCGCTTATAACTGAAATATTCCCCAGAAATAAGGTTCAGTATATTCAACGCTATCATCTGTGTTATTTTTACTTAAAGACATTTTAACTGTTAGATGATTTAAATAGTATATCATCTAACTCCTCATTATTTTTGCTCGATAAGATGGGTTTAACATCATTTACATTAACATGTTGGAATTAATATTCATCTTCCAGCCTCTTAGATATTTACCAATGGCATGATCTCTGGGTACAAATCTTAGCTCTAGGTTGATTATTATCACCAACTTGTTGATTTTCATTCAGTAAAGCAATCAATTCAGCTTCTCTCATTCGAGAACAACCTCTCAACCCACGGTTTCTCACTTGAGCTTTGAGGTTTCTAACAGTAGGTTGTTGTTTTTATATTCCAAACCTAGTAAGGTAATCAATTCAATATTCGAGAATAGCCACTTAGACCACGTTGTTTTACCAAAGCGTTCAGCTCTCTGACATAAGTCATTGTTCTGTAAATATCTATTTATCGCATTGAGGTAATCCTTCTTCCTTGCTTAAATAACCTGGTTTCTTATTGAGTCCGCACCTTGTGTTTTGCATAAACAATAATAACCTTTAACCCCAATCCTGCATACAGAACATGTATAGTTGATGTGACGTTTTCTTATTGCAACGCCTATTACAGATAAGATGTTTTCCAAGCAACACAAATTTACACTGGTTTAACGTCAAGACTATTATTACACTTCTAGTGTCATATGTATAACTGCGTGACGTATACAGCAGACGCTGCCCAGCCCAGCCCAATGAATGTCATCTCGCGGCCTTTCCGACCCTCTGACGGTGTATAAAACCGAGAGAGTGTCTTTCCGTAAACAAAGTAGTATTCATGCATGGTAGTTTCAACATCCTTAACTGTTTATTATCCCCCCGGCATATAATGCGGGGGGATATAGCGATCAGCAAGTCTGTCTGTCCGTCCGTCTGTCCGTCCGTAATCATTTCCTTTTCCGGGGCAGAATTCCAAAACCATTCAGTGTATTTGATCGAGACTTGGCAAAGCTATCAGGCACATACTGAAGTGGTGCCTTTTGATATTTTGGGATTTTTCTAATGTTTATTTTTTTTAATTATTATGGAATGGAGTTGGACATAGACTCAATTGGGGATGGGGTTCGTTTCCGGGGCAGAATTCGAAAACCATTCAGTGGGTAAACAATGTATGCTTCTTAAAGAACATTCAACTGTTGACTCATTACATACAGAATTGCACATTTACTAGTGGTTGCTTTACAGACAGCTGCCGGGGGGATATGTCATCTTTCTGATGACTCTTGTTTGAATTATTTGGCCTATGAAGCTCTTCAATTATAAAAAAGAAGCCTCTGCATTCTTTTCCTAGCCCTTTGTGACTGACCCGTTTCGAGTTGTTTGAGTCATCATCTGTGGTTCGCATGTCAAGCCATAGCGCATATTTCGAGGTTAGGAATTCAGCCAGCCATACATCTGTTAACATGTGCGTTAACGGGATTCCATATGCATTGTTTAGCATCGTGCTGACAACATCCACTCAGAAAAACAACAAAATTACGCAATTATTCAACATTACGAAATACCAAGCCTGTCCCAAAATGAGCGTCTGTGAGCCATTGGTATGCTTGAAGCAGGATCGAGTCAACGTGATGTTGCAAGACAATTTAACGTCCACAGAAACACCATTTGGTCGTTTATGGCAAAGTTGGCAACAGACGAATGCAGTCAGAGACCATCCTCAGAGTGGTAGGCCACGCGTAACCAATAATAGACAAGTAACTAGATTCGAACAACACACCTAAGAAATCGATTCCAGCCAGCTACAGTGACTGCAAGAAGCATCCCTGGCCTTCGATGAATATCTTCACAAACTGTACGTCGTCGCCTCAGATGTGCAGGGATTGTCGCCAGAAGACCCACCAGCCGTTCCATTTTGACAGGAAACCACCGTCAAGCACGTGTGGTGCAGACAGCGTCTACGCTGGACGGCCATGCAGTGGGGACAAGTTCTATTCACTGACGAGTTGTCACCTCAGCCACAGCGATGGACGGATTCGAGTGTACCGACGTCGAGGTGAACATTACATCAATCATTTTGTCGTTGAAGAAGATCGGTTAGGGGGCGGCAGCGTTATGGTATGGGGTGAGATTACAGCAAGACAGAGGACCCAAATGATAGTGGTAGAGGGAAATCTCAATGGACAGCGCTACCGCGACGAGATCATCGGCCCTGTTGTTTTACCGTTTTTGCGTTGTCATGGCCCAGGCATTACCTTTCAACATGACAACGCCCGGCCTCATATTGCTCGACTTGTTCAGGATTCTCTTCAACACAACAACGTGATTGTCTTTCCCTGCCAGATCGCTCCCCAGATCTCTCACCACTCGGGCACATGTGGGATGAGATGGATTGGCGCCTTCACTTTGATAATGTGAATCCCTTGCGATTGCAAAGTCCACACAGTCAAGCAATATATGCTTGACGGTGAAGCTTTCATCATATGGGTTACACTTAAGGAGGTTCGTCCTCATCTGTCTTAAAGAGATATTCGTGTGTAAACCGACTGTGGCGAATACAATGCGTAATACGACCTTGTCATGTCTTGACTGACAACCAAAGTAGATATGACCGATTGTTGGTTTTAATTCGTGAAGTTTATTGTTTCCTACCTGGGTGTCCCACCTCTTTTTCATGAGATCCCGAGTATAATTCTTGATGGTTGGTTTGAAATCGCTTTACGGGATCAGTAGTGGAGATAACGGTTTGTCAAGAGCTGCTTTAGCTGCAGCATCGGCTTTTGAGTTAAATGTTATGCTTACATGACTTGGTAACCAGCAAAAGATGATGTCACACTGGCCAATAGAAAGATCATTGAACAGTTCTAAAATGTCTAGGATTATAGGATGATTTGAGGAGACACTTTTAAGTGCCTGAAGGCATGACAATGAATTGGAGAAGATGATGAAATTTTAGATTGTTTTTGTTGTTGAATACAGCTGTTAGGATAGCTTTGGCCTCAGCAGTAAAGATAGAAGTAGAATCTAGATGACTGTGGCTTGACTATTCCTGTTTCGCCTGTGTTGGGTTGCGTTATTAATAGTGTTAAGATCTGAACTGAAACCTTATGTTTGTTTACCGGTAGCAACCACAATTTTATTATTATAACCTACCACTTGGCAAATCTTAAGTTGCATGTTACTCATTGACATGTACAGGCATATTCCAAATACTACTTTAGAACCAGCAATCTGTAGTACATCTTGATATCGACTGATAGCCAAAGGTGAGGTGAGGTGAGGTGAAATTGGGTTTAACGTCGCGTCCAAGATTATTGCACTTATATAGCGACGTGCATGCACGTGTATGTGTGTGTGTGGCTGCTTGTACTAGTCCGGACTGATGCCGATTTATAGTGCTAGCTCACTGAGATACCATGCCGCAGTTTAACATGAATACCTCACTCAGACACAGTATACTGACTCCGAGCCGACCAGTCCTTGTTTTAGCCCCTTAATGCCGAGCGCCAGACAGGGTAACAACAAGTACAATCTTTTAACGTCTTTTTGTATGACGCGGCCCGGGATCGAACCCTGGACCTTCCGCTCTCCGGGCGGACGCTCTACCACAAGACCACGGAGGCGGTGATAGCCAAAGGTAGGTCAATGGGTGATGAAATAGCAGCCTCTACATTCGCAGTAAACTACTTTTGTGCATCAAATGATGTTGGAGCGTGTTTGTGATTGAGCTCCAACGAGAGCCCATATATAAATTCTGATTGAATCATTAATTCTTTCAACGCTGGGGTGAGTAAAACCTTTTGATTTATAGAAAACTATTTCTTTCCAAGCATTTTCGGCATCTTGTGGTTGCTCAAACCTTTGGGACAGTGAAAGCAACACCACCCTTAAAGTTCATACGATCGTCTCTCCACTCGTTACCCGAGAAGGCAAATTAAATCATCACTGACTTCTTTAACAGAGTGTACGCCACTGTATGGAGTACCTGGACCATGGTTAACTCCATGAACACGCCAACCTTTATATAAAGAAATAGCAAATTCCCCACAAATACGTTCATATACCCCGCCGATTGTACGGATTATTTGACGCATTCCATGATTGAACCTGTGGTAATGGTGCACTTTGTTCTGTAAGGATACGCCCCATCTGAAATGTGAAAGAAAAAAAAAGACTCACTTAGTTTGTCACGATAGTCACTGATAGATACCCCACAGCCTGTTGTGGCACACCATATAGCGAAATTTAGCTTATTTTACCAGAACTGTATATACTGTTTTAACGTTTGTTGCTGTGACCTTTTAGTTCTAAAGATATCAAGGAACTGAGTTTGAAACCGAGCACCAGATGTATCGACTAAAATCGTTGGGTGTGTAAGGTCGGTTGCTTTTTTACTACTCTCGGTATTAGCACCTACTATACTGACGTTATAACATAGTATCTTTATATATTTTTTAACGGAAGAGCTCCCTGTTTGTCTTCTTCTACTTACCAGTACTAGACAAATGCGACATTTCTGATTAGATTATGAAATATCAAAGCATTATTCAATCAGTTATCAGCCTTCAAGTACAAGAAAGCAACTCAATATCTGTCATCTGTCATAATGGTGTCACTCTTAAGGCCATTACAGATAAAATGAGTTAACAGAGTTGTCCTGCATTGGGCTTGTGTTTTTCCATAATGGAAACCATGCTTAATTTATTAAGCCAGGAGTGCTCACCACTTATGCTTAGCGTAGCGTGATGACTTCAACATATGAATGGCGAATGCAGATATAATCAGTGAGTTCAGGTGATTTAGTAAAGTCAGAATTATTCATGATAGAAGGTTCTGGAACATTCACAAAAAAAACAGCAATTGAGCTGCTTCTGCTACAGCTCTTAACAACATCACATTATATGACCATGAAATTCCCTCGTGTGTTTCCATAAAGTACATAACACCTTCACGGAAGAATACCATAAAGTATATTCCCTCAGTAACTGATGGATGAACACTGCTGGCATTAACAATTGATAGATATTGAAATTGGCCTGCCTTTCCCTTTGAGATCTTCCCCTGTGACAATGCCACAGCATACCGTTCATTTACGATTCGGGTTATTTGTGTTGTTTTCAACATGGTTGGGTTTTTTCACGTATTTTGTGGAAAACTAGAGCTTGCAAGAATGTGTTTATCCATTTTCACAGCCTGACTACTATTGGGAAGCATCTATAAGTTAGGGGCAGTTCCATGTCGATATATGCTTTAACTAACTGGGGGTCACATAAAATTATAGGGGCGGCCGGGTAGCCTAGAGGTTAAAGTGTTCGCTCGTCACGCCGAAGACCTGGGTTCGATTCCCGTCATGAATACAATGTGTGAAGCCCGTTTCTGGTGTCCCCCGCCGTGATACTCACTCACTCACATAAAATTAGCCTGTTAACTTTCGTTGTGTCGGGTCCATTTGAAAGTGAGGTTTTACAATCTACATACTTTCGTCTAAAGACGACGTAACGTAACTACGGTAAAACCCACAATTCATCAAATTTCACACTGTAAAAAATCAATCATTACCCTAACCGACTATGTCAATGCTGTGAAACCAAAAACATTATTTGAAAGTTTGTTTCACGATTTCCACGGTGAACATGTATCCCAATTTGCCCATAAATGATTGGTTGGTTGGTTTGTTGTTTAACGCCGCCTCAGCAATATTCCAGCTATATGACGGCGGTCTAAACAATCGAGTCTGGACCAGACAATCCAGTGATTAATATCATGAGCATCGATCCACGCAACTTGTTGGTTGGTTGGTTGGTTTGTTAACGCCGCTCTTAGCAATATTCCAGCTATATGACGGCGGTCTAAACAATCGAGGCTGGACCAGACAATCCATTGATTAATATCATGAGCATCGATCCACGCATTCGAGCCTGACCACCCGATCCCGTTTATCGCCTTTTACGACAAGCATAGTCGCCTTTTACAGCACGCATGGGTTGCTGACGACCTATTAAAATACGGAACTTCACGGGGCCCTTAAATGAGTTAAACCTATGAATTTATCGTTTAAATATCATGTCGGAAAATACATACAAATGTATTATTTTTTTGTGATAAATAAATATAATATCCCTGAAGTATTTGGTTCATTTTCAACATACACATATGAAATTTCAGGTGTAACGTTAACAATGAATTAGTCGTTACATTCCAAAATGAACTTTGTGTCATTGTCGTAAATATAAATGGTGACAAAACCCTTTCCATATTTAATAGAAACCTCCATCGTACAATTTTGACTATATCATGAGCATTATGCGTTTATGAATAACAATCAAATTGAGATGATACCATGTGTTCGCGACAAGGTGAGCATTTCCTGCCCCACCGGTTCAAAGAAATGCAAAGGCAAGTCAATTGTTCACCTGAAAAAAACCACACGGAAACTAATGGTTCAAGTCATAATAGTGAATTGCATCGGACATCATTGGGAACTTCTGAGCAAGAGTCGCCCTTTGAAATCTTTGAAGAAAGAGCATGCTCGATTGTATCTCAAAAGTTGTTAAATGTAAACATCAAAGGCTGGATCTGCTCGACATGAAGGGTAAGGTGACTACAGGAAAGTTAAAGCCATCCCTCTTGTTATACAGTCTTGTGGAGAGTGTGTTGTCACTCTGAATCTTTATGCATAGATCTAAATATGAAAGAGATGAGGCGGTCTAACTGGTCTACTTTTTTCTAGTTCAGGTGGGTAAATCAGTGGAAGCTATTTGATCGTTATTGAACGATATCAGATGGACCTGAAGCTTAAGTTAAACTTCTTGACTAAATTAAACCATAAATTATTACTATTAAGGAGTCAACACAAACCAGACACTAAAAATACACGTAAAGCAAAAAATTTCATAAAGGCGACACGATTATTTCTCAGACCGCCGAGCAATATTCCCGCTATAATCGAGTCTGAACCAGACAATCCAGTGATTAATATCATTCATCAACCAAGTCGGCGAGCCTGACCACCCGATCCCATTAGTCGCCTCTTACGACATGCATAGTCGCCTTTTAACAGCAAGCATGGGTTTGCTGAAGACCTATTCAACCCCGGATCAGTTTTGAAGTTAAGAAATGACAATTCATACATAATGAATTTAAAAACAAAGTGGTACTACAAGTCGGTCATGATGTCGTATTAGCAAAATCGACGTTGCACTGTTATATCGCAAATGGTAGAGTGATGTTTATGAATACTAACATGTAATTGCGAATAATATCTTTACTCACATGTGAAATATTATTATAACAGTTTCATTTTCGTTAGGTTGTAATTTCATTTAAGCTCAAGCTAAATGGATCACATGTCGGGAGGGGAAATAACTCTGCTATTTTTTTACTTTTGTGTTTGTGCTTTTATTTGAGGCTTAAGTTCCAAGTAACAAGCAGATACGATTGTTCTTTAATTATTTTACCAAGGAATTTATGACCACAGTGATGTGAAAACAGTGTCTTCTGTCTGCAAGAAAATACACTGCCTTGTGAATACCAATCACATTTTATGGAGATACTGCAATTTGCCTGGTAAACTCAAAGTAGAATTAGCATTTAGTAACTCTATCATTTAGAACATAAATGTTCAATGAAGGTGCCCAAAGATACACACCCGATGACATTGATAATCTGTTCGAATCATGCCTCACGAAAGCTGGACATCTCCATTAGTTGAGCATTAATTGATGTCGTATTAGCAAATTAGTCTTCCTACAACCGCAACAAAACTTGCAACTGGTGTTGCTAGAAAAGTGTATGGGTGAAGCGTCAGATGAATTAATATGGCTGTCAGTATTGCCTAAACTAGAGACACTTAATACTGTATTTACTCACATGACGTGTGATGTTTTGTGTGAAATTGCCAGGAAGTGTGCTCTTTCAGATGGGTGTAAGTTTACATGTTAAGAACTCTTGCAAGAATGGTGGCATTCTGGTAAAGACAAGTTCAGAGTGCGTTTTCGTTCTTCCTTGGCAGATCATAATTACATTGAAGAGTGCTGTTTTCACACATGGAGTCATTTGGTGTGCATTCAGCTGAGTTCCCTGGTCGACTCTATAATCAGTACTTGTAGTAGAGCATATGAGTGCTTCCCATATTGCCGACAATCTGAACAGTTACGGGGATATTTCTGTAAGTAGCTGTGATATTGCCTTTGCTCTTGAGGACTACTTTAATGAGGATGACGACATCCTGGATTGAGGGGATGAAGGTCAGGATGATACATCTGACAGTTCGGAAGAAGATGGGGATACAGATGATAATACTGAGGATAATACTGAAAAGGAAATTGTCAATGTAAGCAGTTTTCTGAAGAGAGTCTGGTAACAATAGGTTGGCCAGTTTTGAGAAAGCTTATTACAATGAGGATCATGTCAATGTCCTCAATGATACTATGGTAATTTTGATTCATTGGTTTACACAAGTCCCCAAAGACATGTCGCTCAAAGAAGAAAATCAAAGACAGACAGAAGACAAGCAGTGTTCGCGTTAACGCAGAAACCTGCGTTTTTTCACGCATTGAAATGATATAAACACGCAAAAAATATTTTGCGTGCAAAATTGTGATAATACTTAATTTTGTATTAATACCATCAAATAAAAAAAACCTATTCAAAGCTGATAGCCTGCTTACGATGTTCAGACGAAATATATCAAAACCTGGAAATTCCCATTGCTAAAAATAGAATATGGCCAGATGGCGCTTTGAATCGCGTCCTTGTAACGGGAGCGTTGATTGGTTAACGAATAGTTTGAACGTTTGAACAAATGACACACACGTAAACAGATTCACGATGTCAAAACAGTCCTCTTTGTTACGGTTTGTGTCGCCTAGCACTCTCGTACCGAAGCAGATCTGAGTGAAGACACCGATTTTGATATTAGTGAGTCTACAAATTGTTCCGAAATAAAAAAGCTCGCAAATCACCTGACTATTTACACAAATAGGAAAGTGAATTTCTGTGGCTGAGACAAACATCGTCAAACGATGGCATAGTTATGTTTTGTAGGGCATGTGAAAAGGCTGGTATACGTATGTCAAACACTTTCACATGAGGGTGTAAGACATACCAGCGAAATGCTCTTGTCAGACACAGTGTTTTGGCTGATCAGAGACTTGCAAGTAGTTCACAAACATTATCACAAACATAACAAAAACATGTTGAAAAACAGGCTGAACAAGATTTGTCCTCCAAGATGGTTAATGTGAGTGATAACTTTACACAACTCTTGGACATGGATAAATTCCGGGGTAGAATTGGTAAATTCCGGGGTAGAATTGGTCTTCAGCAACCCATGCTTGCCGTAAAAGGCGACTATGCTTGTCGTAAAAGGCGACTAACGGGATCGGTTGGTCAGGCTCGCTGACTTGGTTGATACATGTCATCGATCCCAATTGCGAGGATCGATGCTCATGATGTCAGTCACTGGATTGTCTGGTCCAGACTCTATTATTTACAGACCGTCATATAGCTGGAATATTGCTGAGTGGGGCGTTAAACAACAAACAAACGAACAAACCATGACACTCGTGATCGTCCTTCATGTCAACCATAACAAAACCTTTATACATGATTTCCAGTTGACGGAGGTGTCAGCGCTTGGGGTGCGTGGGGCACGTTGGTATGTTCACAGACTTGCGGCACCACAGCTACAGGAACCAGGACACGAACCCGAACCTGCACCAATCCTGCTCCAGCTTACGGAGGAGCGGACTGTTCGGAGACTCTCTCCAGCACCACAAGTGAAAACTGTGGTTTCTCTTCGTGCCAAGGTAATGTTGTCATTGCAATTACTAATAAGAAAAGATTATCGAAACTACAGAATAACGGACAAGAACCCCGATCTGCGGACATTTCCAAATAATTCGATTATCATTAACATGTCTTTTGATATCTATGTTTTTTCAGTTGACGGAGGTGTCAGCGCTTGGGGGGCGTGGGGCACTTTGTTATGTTCACAGACTTGCGGCACCACAGCAACAGGAACCAGGACACGAACCCGAACCTGCACCAATCCTGCTCCAGCTTACGGAGGAGCGGACTGTTCGGAGACTCTCTCCAGTACCACAAGTGAAAACTGTGGTTTCTCTTCGTGCCCAGGTAAGGTTGTCATTGCAATTACTAATAAGAAAAGATTATCGAAACTACAGAATAACGGACAAGAACCCGGATCAGCGGACATTTCCAAATAAATCGATTATTATTAACAGGTCTTTCGATATATTTTTCAGTTGACGGAGGCGTCAGCGCTTGGGGTGCGTGGGGCACATTGGTATGTTCACTGACTTGCGGCACCACAGCAACAGGAACCAGGACACGAACCCGAACCTGCAACAACCCTGCTCCAGCTTACGGGGGCGCGGACTGTTCGGAGACGCTCTCCAGCACGACCAGTGAGAACTGTGGTTTCTCTTCGTGCCCAGGTATGTTTCTTTGTTTGTTACTTAACATCGGATTCAGCAATCATGGTCTCTATACAAGCACAAGCTTCCTTGTGAGTGACTGTAGTGGGTTGGAGGGGCTGCTCGTCTTGGTCATGTACAATAAACGAGCTCGTCTCAAACGTAACTCAATGTCTCTTGGTTAATTGACTTCTCACGAATCAAAGGCTTACCACCAGCGGAAGTGTATTGCCCGGGTAAGTGAGACAAATTTGTGTGCATTTCAGTGTTTTGTGTATGAAAATGACTATCCGGAACCGGACACTGAATTTTCGTATATACGGGTAAATTTATATAGTAATTATTTCGGTTTGAATGAAAATCGTCTGGCAACCGAGGTTTCCGGATATCTGAAGTCCGTATCAACGGGGCATGACTGTATTCAGTTTTCTGTAAATAATTGATTGATATCATGATTGTGTTTGTCTGTTTGTTGTGAAACGCCGCACTCAGCAATATTCCAGCTATATGACGGCGGTCTGTAAAATGATCGAGTCTGGACCAGACAATCCAGTGATTGACATCATGAGCATCGATCCAGGCAATTGGGATACCATGACATGTATCAACCAAGTCAGCGAGCTTGACTACCCGATCCCGTTTTTCGCCTTTTACCGCAATTTTGGGTTGCTGAAGACCTATTCTACCCAGGAATCTTCACGGGTACATGATTCACGCAATTGGGATATCTGTCCGTATCTGCTCGAGCATGTTTCGAAGTTCCTGGAGTGTCTGTGGAACACGTGGTTGACGTCGAAGGCGCCGATCCATCTCATCCCACATGTGCTCGATTGGTGAGAGATCAGGGGAGCGAGCCGGCCAGGGGATGACATTCATGTAGTTTTGTCGAAGAGAATCCTGAACAAGTCGGGCAATATGAGGCTGGGCGTTGTCATGTTGAAAGGTAATGCCTCGGCCATGACGACGCCAAACCGGTTGAACAACAGGGCAGATGATCTCGTCGCGGTAGCGCTGTCCATTGAGATTTCCCGCTACCAATTTCAAACGGGTCCTCTGTCTTGCTGTAATCCCACCACATACCATAACGCTGCCGCCCCCTAACCAATCTTCTTCCATGACACAATGATTGACGTAACGCTCACCTCGACGTCGGTACGCTCGAATCCGTCCATCGCTGTGGCTGAGGTGAAAACTCGTGAGTGAATAGAACTTGTCCCCCACTGCATGGCCGTCCAGCGTAGACGCTGTCTGCACCACTTTAGACGTGCTTGACGGTGGTTCATGTCACAATGGAACACCTGGCGGGTCTTCTGGCGACAATCCCTGCACATCTGAGGCGAGGACGTACGGTTTGTGAAGATATTCATCGAAGGCCAGGAATGCTTCTTGCAGTCACTGTTGCTGGCTGGAATCGATTTCTTAGGTGTGTTGTTCGAATCCAGTTGTCTTGTGGTTTATTGGTTACACGTGGCCTGCCCGTAAAGATTCCGGGGAAGAATAGGTCTTCATGCAGCAACCCACGCTTGCCGTTAAAGGTGACTATGCATGTCGTAAAAGGCGACTAACGGGATCGGGTGGTCAGGCTCGCTGACTTGGTTGATGCATGTCATCGATCTCAATTGCGTGGATCGATGCTCATGATATCAATCACTGGATTGTCTGGTCCAGACTCGATTATTTCGGACCGCCATCATATAGCTGGAATATTGCTGAGTGCGGCGTTAACCAACCAACCTTCATTCGTCTGTTGCCAACGTTGCCATAAAAACCAAATGGTGTTTCTCTGGACGTTAAATTGTCTTGCAACATCACGTTGACTCGATCCTGCTTCATACAAATGGCTCGCAGACGCTCATTTTGGGACGGGCGTGGCATTTCGTGTAAAGTTGAATAATTGCGTAATTTTGTTGTTTTTCTGAGTGGTCAGCACGATGCTAAACAATGCATATGGAATCCCGTTAACGCACATGTTTTTGTACCCATTCTCGGGTAGTGAAATGCATGGGGCTTGCATAAAAGTAATATTTTCCATGGAATGCATCCTTTTCTGTAGCAGTTTCGTTTTTGTGACTTGATTCCATACATGTGTACTACATTATTGAAAGCCAAACTTTACTTGTTTGAAAAATACACTAAAATATTGGTGTCACAGGAACTTTTGTTGTTGGGTATATTTACATAAATGTTATGCTTGATTTTAAAAGGTCCTATTGTAAAAGCCACTAAAATACATTTCAGTGAACGGCGGTATCAGCAGCTGGGGCTCATGGAGTGGATCATGCTCACAAACCTGTGGCCCAACTCTGACAGTGACCAAAACCCGGACTCGAACCTGTACGAACCCCACTCCGTCTAATGGTGGATCTGACTGCACCGAAAGTCGCACACAAACATCTAACGTCAACTGTGGTCTGCCCTCTTGCACCTGTAGGTACACAACCTGTACTCGTTAGTTCCAACATTTTTTTTTGAAGTATAACTACATTTAAATGAAACATCAAAGCAGGATCCATGTGTTTTGGTGAAGCTTTCCAATAAACGTTGATTTCCCGACAGTTTAGAAACTAAAAATACAACATCAGACATAAGGGACCGAATATTTAACTTTCTGTTGGGTGGATGGTTGATGTGTTATTATTACGGGCATAATTAATACCTTTCGGTCAACCTCTCTAAAAGTACTTCTCATTCCCAAAATGGGGAAGTCAAAACAAATTTTGTACCCATCTCATTTTTCAGACATCCGTAAAGATTCCGGGGTAGAATAGGTCTTCAGCAACCCATGCTTGCCGGAAAAATCGACTATGCTTATCGCAAAAGGCGACTAACGGGATCGGGTGGTCAGGCTCGCTGACTTGGTTGATGATGCCATCGATCCCAATAACGTGGATCGATGCTCATGATGTCAATCACTGGATTGTCTGGTTCAGACTCGATTATTTACAGACCGCCGTCATATTCCTGTAATATTGCCGAGTGCGGCGTTAAACAACAAACCTACCAACCAAAAACATCGTGCATGTTCTTTCAACAAAATGTTTGCAGCTCTTTGACGGCGGTCTGTAAATAACCGAGTCTTGACCAGACAATCCTGTGTTTGATATCATGAGTATCGATTCACACACTGGCATACGATGACATGCATCAACCAAATCAGCGTGCCTGACCACCCGATCCCGTTAGTCGCCTCTTACGACAATCATAGGCGCCTTTAACTGCAAACAAATTATTTATTTCATTATACCTGGGGTAATCTGTTTTTACACACTAAAAAACCCAGGTTGCTCCAAAATATCAAATGGTATGTCTTCAACAAGTCAAATCAAACAAATGATCCATGATCAAGCTCACATTAATAATCTCTTTTATATATTATCTCAAATAAATAATATCTGTTCAAATATAAAGTCTTTGCTTTTCTGGTATATTGATTATCGTATTTTCAGCACCTCCACCACATTTTGGAACTTGCAGCTCCACTTGTTCTGGGACGAACGTGGTCTGCAACAACGGTTATTGTGTGTGTAGCATAATGTACGTCAAGCTTGGCAGCAGTTGTGTCCAGGGTAAGTATTCATTGCAAATAAGGGCCAAGAAATGTGACTGATAAGAACCTAAGTGAGCAACTCAGTGGGGATTTCAAAACAAAGCAGATCCAAGCCCATTGTGTGAAGAATCCACTAATTTAGGATAGAGTGTGTGTACAGTTGCAATGTGTGAACTTTGATAGTAGTTTAGTGTTTAACGCCGCACTCAGTAATATTGCAGCTATAAAACGGCGGTCTGTAAATAATCGAGTCTGGACTAGACAATCCAGTGATTGACACCGTGAGCAACTGGGAGACGATGACATGCATCAACAAAGTCACCGAGCCTGATCACCCGATCCCGTTAGTCGCCTCCTACACGACAAGCCGAGTCGTCTTTCACGGCAAGAATGGGTTGCTGAGGACCTATTCCAGCCCGGATCTTCACGGGTCGCAGTATATGAACTGATTCAAACTGATTGTAATTGCTCCCAAAAGGTGCTGTTTTGCCTGGCTCAGATACATTCAAACTTGTAATATTTGTTGAAAAGAGCAGATATTCACGCTGATTGAGCACGATGACGAACATCAAGCAAGTCCAACAGTAAGAGCCCCTTGATCCTAATGTGACGGCTGTGCTCTAATTACAATGACCTCTTTAATAACAACTTTATTCATGCCTCACTCACATGAAATGATTTTCTTCACATTTCAGATTGCGGCGGATCTGGATATGGATCAGGCTTCACCATCTTTCACGACAAAGTCCTGAATGGTTACAACGACAGGACCGTCGACTCCATTCAAACAATTGACGCGTGTATCAGTCTGTGCCAGGCGGAATCGGGTTTCACTTGTATTACCGCGGACTATCAGCATCAGTCAAAGACTTGCTACTTGAGCAAAACAGCTTGGTATGATGCATCAGCGAGCTCGGCTGTCAGTAGCACCACGTATCACCAGGTAATTCGTAATTGTGCTTAAAAGTCGGAAAGGAGAGGTCACTTGTAGCATGTCAAGTACTTTTGTGTATCAAGAGAACAATTACGGCGATGCCAGAAAAATATTGCTTTTGCAAGTTCGTGACTTTGAGGTTAGGCAGATTTCAGGTAGATCAAGTAAGATGCCCTTACACAGCTCTACATTATCAGAAGCTAACGGGATCAGGTGGTCAGGCTCGTCTCGCTGACTTGGTTTGTGCATGTCATCGTATCCGAATCGTGTGGATCGATGCTCATGATGATATCAATCACTGGATTGTCTGGTCCTGACTCGATTAATTACAGACCATCGTCATAAAGCTGGAATATTGCGGAGTGCGGCGAAAAACAACAACAAAAACACCGACTATATTTTTTTAACTCACTCACCCAATTATTGCATGCATAGTGTTAAAACCGGCGCACAACTTCACTCACCGTAAAAGGCGACTAACCGGGGTCGGGTGGTAAGGCTCGCTGACTTGGTTGATGCATGTCATCGATCCAAATTGCGTGGATCCAGGCTTATGATATTAATCACTGGATTGTCTGGTCCAGAAACGATTATTTCCAGATCGCCGTCATATAGCTGAGTGCGGCGTTAATCAACAAACCAACCAACCAACCAACCAACATCCACTATAATATTTGCATTTTTATCAGCATTTAAACATTTCAACAAAACAATGGGCATTTTTTATAGTTGACAGTTCATACAGAACCACATCTTCTTGTACTTGGACCCGTAGAAATCTGGGGTAGAATAGAATAGCTCACGCAACTGGGATTGATGACATGTATCAACCAAGTCACCGATCCCGTTAGTCGCCTCTTACGACAAGCATGGGTTGCTGAAGACCTAGTCTGCCCCGGATCTTCACGGGTGTCTTCATTTTTTTCAACTCATCACCCAAATGAGGCCCATGTTTGTTCTTTTTTACTGTACTCTTAAATTTTCAAAAACATCGATCTCCACCTGTAAATTTGTGTTGACAACAAACAATTGCATCGAGAAATTGAAAGAGTGAGTGTGAGGTAAGGTTTAATGCCGTTACCAATATGTCAGAGCAATCAGTGCTTAACGTTGAATGAAAGGTTTACCACTCGGTGTGAATTCGAAAGCAATGGAGACAATTTTCTTGCCCTTAACCAAGTAATATAATCCCCATCCGCTTAATATATTGTACAAACTTATCTCCTTTTGTCGCCTTGATACTTTACTTTTCATTCAAATTTTGAATAAAATTGATATCCATCCACGAAGTGTCATTCTTCCTCCATAAGCAAACAGGGATAATCATCACCACCTTTAACACGTACACTAACGTCTGCAAACGTTGGACAGCACAGTTTCTCCCTCCTGCATTTGCTTTTTGGTTCTTTAACGCCACACTCCGCAATATCCCAGCCATATGTCATTGTCGGTCATTGAGAGTATGGATCAAACAACCCAGGGATGCTATGCTGCACTGCATTTAACATCTGAAACCAAAAGCTGAGCGTTCCATTCACATTCATTTTATAGAGTTTAAATATACAGTTGACGATGCTCTACATCGAAAACCTACCCATGAAGATCCGGGGTAGAATAGGTCTTCAGCAACCCATGCTTGCCGTAAAGGGCGACTATGCTTGTCGTAAAAGGCGACTAACGGGATCGGGTGGTCAGGCTCGCTGACTTGGTTGATGCATGACATCGACCCCAATTGCGTGGATCGATGCTCAAGATATTAATCACTGGATTGTCTGGTCCAGACTCGATTATTTACAGACCGCCGTCATATAGCTGGAATATTGCTGAGTGCGGCGTTAAAACAACAAACCAACCAATCTGTTTGACCAAATATTATGCCACAAAGAACCAAGCCTCAACAACTCGAAAATAATAAATATAATGACTTAGTATAATGAGTGATTACCCGGTAACGTGTAAAAAATTAATACTTCCCTGTGTTTTGACAATGACCTCGACCTCTGACATTGGCCTTGCCTGCAGCAGTTCACAAAAAAAAACAACCAAGCGACGTGCGTCGTTTCACCCTGGAAATGTTATAATATTATAGCAGAGGATGAGCATGTGATAATTACATATATTTACTTCAAATACAGAAAATCTCTTCTCTCATAAAGCACTTGGATTTTCCCCCTGTATTCTCAACTTGCGAAAAATTGTCCTTTACGATAATATATGGCAATACTATTCAAGAATGTGTACTTGTGGGGATTTTATGGAAAATTACACATTTGAAATGTCAGTATAAAGGTGAGGGTGGGCCTCGTTGGCCCAGAGGACTAAGGTGCTACGATGGAACATATAGCCTTTCACCTCACATTTCTACCGTTTGTAATAATAACAAAATAATGCCTCAGATTTCTTAATATACTTACATGTAAGACTGTCAAATCCCCTTTTATGCCAGGCTGTATCAAGTGCACAAGACATTCCACTTCTGGTCGAAAAGACGTTAAAAATGGTACTTGTTGTTACCCTGTCTGGCGCTCGGCATTAAGGGGCTAAAACAAGGACTGGTCGGCAAGGAGACAGTAAACTGTGTCTGAGTGGGATATTCATGTTAAACTGCGGCACTGTATCTCAGTGAGCTAGCACTATAAATCGGCATCAGTCCGGACTAGTACAAGCTGCCACACAATAACACACACGTACATGCACGTCGCTATATAAGTGCAATACTCTTGGATTCGCAGCCACACAAACACACACACGTACATGCACGTCGCTATATTAGTGCAATAATCTTGGACGCGACGTTAACCCCGTTTCACCTCACCTCATCACCACTTCCACTGGTCTTGCATGTAAATCTTGATGCAAGTCTCACACGCTTCTCAGATGTTAAGATCTTCTTCTTGCCTGGGTGTTCGTGTGGGGCCTGAGGAATTTGTTTTAATTCGGCAACAAGGCTGGCTGGATTTGACGGCGTGTCTACACTGAAACACATAAACAGAAAACTTTGATACACATCAATAAATTTTCATGTCTGACATACCAAATCAAAAATACACTGATGGAATAAAATAAAAAATCGCATTGATGGCGCATACATAAGATTTTAATACAACACTTGATCAAATGAAAGCTACATGGTAAATAATGACTTAATCTCAGTTCTTCAGTTTGACGTGTGACCACCACGAGCTCTCACAACAGCCTGACAACGTCTTGGCATACTCCGAATTAATGCCCGGATTGTAGCCCTTGGAACATTATGCAACTCTTTGTCTTAAACAGTCAAACGTTTCGTCCAGATTACGAGGTTGATTAATGCGATCTCGCACCCGACGACCAAGAACGTCCCATAAATGTTCTATCGGGTTAACGTCTGGACTTTTAGCCGGCCATGGAAGCACAGCGACCTGGTTCTGCCTAAAAACATCCGCTGAAACACGAGCAGTATGTGGCCTTGCATTGTCCTGCTGAAACTCGAACAACCGCCCAACTCTGTTAGCGAACGGAAGCACCACTGGGCGTAACACTTCGTCACGGTAACGAACACCAGTTAGACGACCATCCACACGAATCAAATCTGTTCGGTTGTCGTAGGTGATTCCACCCCAGACCATCACTGATCCACCTCCGTATCTGTCATGCTGTTTGACAGTGCATGCTTGGTATCGTTCATTACGTCGTCTCCAAACACGTATCCGACCATCTGCATTGTCCATATTGAAACGAGACTCATCGCTGAACATGGTGTATCGCCAACGACGCAGCTGTCTGGCTCCATGCTGCCTTGCCCACTGTAACCTTCGCCGTTTGTGTTCTTGAGTCATCCTGATTCCTACCACGGGACGGCGACTTTGTAGACCCGCTGAACGCAGCCTGTTACGTACTGTGCGATCACTTAACCGTAGATGTGTGACAGCTCTGAACTCGGTATTCACTTTTTGGGCAGGTTTAAAGCGATCCCTCAAACAAATCAGCCGAATCTAACGATCTTGACGAGCTGTAGTTTTCTTTGGTCGCCCACGTCTAGTGACAACATCGCCGGTCTGCCTGCAGAGGGTTCCACAGCCGTGAGAGGACACTGATGGACTTATGAAAGTGTCTTGCAACTTCTCGCAGTGACTGGCCTGACCTCACCATCCCGATTGCCTGCCATTTCTCCTTCAAACCCATGTACTGTCTTGGCATGTTTCACGCAGTTGATGTCAATGAGATCGGTCTTACAGTAGAATACCCCATTGTGCCATGAAAAACTACTGAAACACGTGCACTACATGTCTTTCTATAGGTGATACCCTGCGTTTTGGAGATGTTGACCATGTACTTCCGAAAAACGGCCACAAAAAAATAACATTCGGACTCATTGACCAAACACACTGCGATCCCTTATTTTTTTCCATCAGTATATGAATAAAATACAGCAAGTACATTTTAAAAGTTAAATCCTTTCATAGCTAAAGCTGCTATAAGGTCTGTGATTATACCCGGTTTCCTTGGTGCTATGGGATAAGGTCCCCCCCCCCCCGGATGTTACACCAGTGCATCATCGCAGGTTAACCTGCAGTCAAAGTCAATGGCTATATACAGCTGGCTGGGCTGAGACAATGCAGATACAGTGACTTTATCAAATAAAACTATTGTTTGTGTTTGAATTTTTTCAAAATTCTCACCTGTTTGAAGATGAGACTGGTGGACTTTCGATTTTAGATGCTTGAGGAGTCTGCTCAGAATGTCAACTTTCATCATCAGAACCAGCATCAACTACTGGTACAGTAGAGGAATAGGATGACACCAATAATCTGAATAAATAAAAGTGAATTCCAAATTGTTTCCATGTATTGTCAAAATGTTTCTTCCAGATCAGTTATTGTTTAACTTCTTTGGTGGAGGAATTTAACTGAGTAACTTTAAGCTGCAAACACATTTTACCAATGCAATGAACCAACCCGAATTAATATAGGTTCTTTTATGTGCTAAAACAATTTCTCTCATGGAACCACTTATTCTGCAGTCCCATCTGATGGATTGATCTTCAATGTCCCACAGAAATATTGAACCTATGGAAAAGTGTCTTGTTCTTTATAAATGATATACAATAGTTGCATATACATTGTACAATGGAATATTTTCAAAATAATCTTATTTCCATCAGAACATATCTCCCACTATTCAACACAAGCTTTACATGTGCATACTAAAAATAAATAGAAAAGAACAAACCTAATTTCAGGAGGTGCGTCTGGTAGAGGACAAACTTCTAAATCTTCTGTCACCTCCCCGATGATCTCCGCAGCTTGTTGACTCTCCTCTTCTGCAATGTCTCTGTACCAAAGAATTAAACCTGATGGGTTAAAGTCAGACCAGAAGCAACAAAGTGAAAGCGGAATTCCAAATTCAAAGTTGGCGGGGGATATAGAAACGGGCTCCGTCCGTCCGTCACGTTTTCGTTTCCGGAGCATAACTCATAAACCGTTCAATATTTTTTCATCAAACTTTGCAGGTTTGTCAGGTACATGCTGAACTGGTGCCTTTTGCTATTTAGAATTTATTTATTTTTTTTACGTTTCCATGGCAGCAAGATGGACTTAGGTTCCAAACCTTCTTTTTTTACAATTTCCATGACAAGTTCCACCTCGGTTAAAAAAGGTTTGGGTTTGTTTAGATTTAATTATCCCCCGCCGCGCGAAAGCGCGAAGCGGGGGATATAGTATTCACGACCGTCCGTACGTACGTCCGTACGTCCGTACGTCCCACCTGTTTGTTGCCGCGATATCTCAAGAACTAAACACTGGATTGTCTTCATATTTGGAACTATGGTGTATATACAGACTCCAGTCGGTTTTGGTGACCTTGATCCCATTTTCAAGGTCACAGCAGACAAATCTGCTTTTAGAGTTGGAAAACGGTGTTGCCGCGATATCTCAAGAACTAAACACTGGATTGTCTTCATATTTGGAACTATGGTGTATATACAGACTCCGCAGACACCAGTCGGTTTTGGTGACCTTGATCCCATTTTCAAGGTCACAGCAGACAAATCTGCTTTTAGAGTTGGAAAACGGTGTTGCCGCGATATCTCAAGAACTAAACACTGGATTGTCTTCATATTTGGAACTATGGTGTATATACAGACTCCGCAGACACCAGTCGGTTTTGGTGACCTTGATCCCATTTTAAAGGTCACAGCAGGCAAATCTGCTTTTGGAGTTGGAAAACGGTGTTGCCGCGATATCTCAAGAACTAAACACTGGATTGTCTTCATATTTGGAACTATGGTGTATATACAGACACCGCAGACACCAGTCGGTTTTGGTGACCTTGACCCCATTGTCAAGGTCACAGCAGGCAAATCTGCTTTTGGAGTTAGAAAACGGTGTTGCCGCGATATCTCAAGAACTAATCGCTGGATTGTCTTCATATTTGGAACTATAGTGTATATACAGACACCGCATACACCTGTCAGATTTGGTGACCTTGACCCCATTTTCAAGGTCACAGCAGGCAAATCTGTTTTTGGAGTTGGAAAACGGTGTTGCCACAATATCTCAAGAACTAATCGCTGGATTGTCTTCATATTTGGTACTATGGTGTACAGGCGGGGGATATTTCGTCACTCTGTGACAAATACTTGTTATGTCATAAATTCTGCAACAGGGGCGGGGGATATAGCCACGTTAGTGGCAAACTCTTGTTTGAATATCCGACGCCAATACAAGATGATATTCTTTGCTTATATATTTGACGATTTCCACAATATCTACACAAGCAGTCGTCATTAAACAATGAATTCATTTGATTCAGAGTATCCACCATGTCTATTGTATCATTGTGTTATTAACAATTGGTTTGAACACAAATGACTGGTTTCATAAACAAACATTGTTATGACATTGTATAGAACTTACTCCCTCTCCCTTCTAAATGAATCATTTGCAGCCTGTTGAGTCGACTCTTTGGCAACAGCTTCAACATAGCCTCCAGTCGTCCGTTCCATGCTTTTTAAACTTCTCTGGTTGATGGGTTTGATATTTAATGTTGAAAGGAGATTATTCATCCTGTCTGGTCCCCCGACGCTATCGATCATAGCTGTAAATAAATATTAACCACAATATAATTATACGAATGTATCTAATATTTTTTTTAGGAATGAGGGAGTGATGTGGGCCTGTTCATATAGTTGGCAGTAAAAATTCAAAGTTAAATCAATACTTTTTTAAATCGGTCAAAGCTTCCGCGCACCCGATCGGACTGGGAGCAATACTGACTTAAATTTCACCCCCGGCCACCTAGACACAAGGACAACTGTCACAAGCGTCCAATGTCTCACCCTTTTCCCATGTTGAAGCATCATGGAAAAAAAGCTTACTATACTTACTTACCTTTTGTTGAAGAAACAAGACAACATTGCCAACATAAGACATTATTAAAACATATGATATCATCGTGACATGAACAATAAGAAAGGCATGACGCTGAAATATCTGATCGAAAACAGGATGAGGAAAACTGTATGAGAGAATTTTATTGGTCATTAAATGTAAAACAAAAATAAAATTTACCTGTTCCAAGCTTTGTGTTGATAACATAACATGGCATCCCTGACTTCCCTTTCTTCTCCCATGCTCAAAGACTTTTAGACAGCCATAAAGACATCAAACCTACCAAAATGAAGTTATGAAAGCCGAGGCACACTACACCGACTCGACATGCCGCCATTGGGTTGCAACTGCGCATGAACGGAAGCGACATATACGTAAAAACACCCGAAAAATATACATGCACATAAATTGATTTGAGGAATGTATGGGCGGTGGATATTGACATAAGCTTAGTTATGCACGACTTGAAAATATGAAACAATGCCAAAACGAAATATTAAAATGAGGCGTCATGAAATTTGCAGTCATTGACTGGTTGCAAGAAATACACAATTAATTGAGACCATATAAAAGGAATCGGGAATAATCATTCCCACTTAACTCAGCTACATGGAATGCGGGTGCAAGAAGCACAGTGAATTTGCACATGGAAAGGAGTTTAAGGTACTCAAACTGTCTTGGAAAAAAATACCCAAATGCATCGTGAACAAATTAATAGACAAACATTTGTTGACCGAAAAACAAAATCTGCTCTGCATTGCCTGTGCTGATTATTGCCGTGATTCTATTCTCAAGGAACATTTAACAAAGTGTCACATCTATCATCGACGACATACACATCGGCAAATGTACTCAGAACGAACTAGCAGCTATAGCATCAGCTTTAGGCAATTGTCAACATGATGCAATGCAAAAGGAAGCACGTGCCACCAAATGTTTATCTCTTGACGATTTCAATAACTATGACGGCCAAAAATGGCTGAATGACAGAAACCCCATAATTATTGCATTCCTTAGGGGATTAAGCAACCTTCAGGAAGGTGATTGTAACAAAAAGATATTGTCTATGATACTTTGTGTTGAAAAGTTACTGTTATGCTGTTGTTTGTCAGTTGTTGCTCCCCTTTCCTTCATGACAAATGTTTTCACCTATCTCTGTACTGGCAGCAAAAATGTATGTCAGTTAATGTCTTAATCATCCCCATCTGGCTCATACACCACCATTTGCAACTGGCTAAATGAGCCAACTTCTGCTCCTATACATGTCCCCGCTGGTTATGATCTCATAACATTTTTTGACAATAACCAGGTGTTGGCACATTACCCTGTACTGTCCCAGGACCATGTCCTACAAACACAGCCTCAATTGTCGCCATTCGTGTGGCTAAACATGAGCCCCGATACCTTAAATGTGACGCGAGAGGTTTATGATTCAAACATAGATGATTGTAAGAACTTCCCCTTACACAGGAAGAAGTTCATTGAATAACAAATTAATCATGTGTTTCACCAGCAAATACATGATGTGAACATTACTGATATGTTTGATTCTGTTCCAGTCACATCACCCCACACCACCAAGGCCAGTGACTTCATTTTGGAGACGTAAAAGGCGACTAACGGGATCGGGTGGTCAGGCTCGCTGACTTGGTTGATGCATGTCATCGATCCCAATTGCGTGGATCGATGCTCATGACATTGATCACTGGATTGTCTGGTCAAGACTCGATTATTTACAGACCGCCGTCATATAGCTGGAATATTCCCGAGTGCGGCGTTAAACAACAAACCAACCAACGTAGATAACGTTTCGTCAAGAGCAGCATCGGCTTTTCAGTTACCTTGTTATGCTGTTATGCTAACGTGACTTGGTGACCAGCAAAAGACGATGTCTCATCAGCCAGTAGAAAGAGCATTATATATATACTCAACAACGAAAGTTCCTGTGACACCAATATTTTAGTGTGCTTTTCAAACAAGTTAAGTTTGGTTTTCAATATTGTAGTACATGTATTGAATCAAGTCACAAAAACGCAAATGCTACAGAAAAGCATGCATTCCATGCAAAAGCCCCATGCATTTCACTCCTCAAGAATGGGTATAAAAACATGTGCGTTAACGGAATTCCACATTCATTGTTTAGCATCGTGCTGACAACAACCACTCAGAACAACAACAAAATTACGCAATTATTCAACATTACAAAATGCCACGCCTGTCCGAAAATGAGCGTCTGCGAGCCATTGGTATGGTTGAAGCAGGATGAGTCAACGTGATGTTGCAAGACAATTTTTACGTCCACAGAAACACCATTTGGTTTTTATGGCAACGTTTGCAACAGACGAATGCAGTCAGAGACCACACTCAGAGTGGCAGGCCACACGTAACCAATAATCGACCAAACTGGATTCGAACAACACACCTACGAAATCGATTCTAGCCAGCAACAGTGACTGCAAGAAGCATCCCTGGCCTTCGACGAATATCTTCACAAACCGTACCTCGCCGCCTCAGATGTGCAGGGATTGTCGCCAGAAGACCCGGCAGACGTCCCATTTTGACAGAAAACCATTGTCAAGCACGTCCACAGTGGTGCAGACAGCGTCTATGCAGTGAGGACAAGTTCTATTCACTGACGATTTTCGTTTTCACCTCAGCCACAGCGATGGACGGATTCGAGTGTACCGACGTCGAGGTGAGCGTTACGTCAATCATTGTGTCATGGAAGAAGAACGGTTCGGGGGCGGCAGCGTTATGGTATGGGGTGGGATTACAGCAAGACAGAGGACCCGTTTGATACTGGTAGAGGGAAATCTCAATGGACAGCGCTACCGCGACAAGATCATCGTCCCTGTTGTTTTACCGTTTTTGCGTCGTCATGGTCCAGACATTACATTTCAACATGACAACGCCCGGCCTCACATTGCTCGGCTTGTTCAGGATTCTCTTCAACAAAACAACGTGAATGTCATCCCCTGGTCGGCTCGCTTCCCTGATCTCTCACCAATCGAGCACATGTTGGATGAGATGGATCGGCGCCTTTGACGTCACCCACGTGTTCCACAGACATTCAAGGAACTTCGAAACATGCTCCAGCAGATATGGACAGATATCCACAGGACTTTGGGCGACGCCTGGTCCTTTCCATGAGACGAAGATATGTTGCTTGCATCGCAGCCAGAGTCTGACACACACGCTATTGATTTGTAAATTGACATTTTGGCATGTTCATGTTTTTTTTATGAAATCACAAATTTTCTGAAGTCAAAATGGCAAATTAAACCATTTGAACACTTACAGGAGTCTTTTATCTGTTGCAAAACGAAATTGTTTCAGATTTGGCAAAAAACATAACTTTGCATTAAATCTTATTCAAAGTCACAGGAACTTTGGTTGCCGAGTAGATATACTTCCATGACAAATACCTTAAGTGCTTGTTGTCTCTGTAGTCGCAGTTAGTGACAGTTGCACTACATCACTTATCTTAATATTGAAAAGGTATATCGATTTAAGCTGTTCAACCCCGAACACCACGCATAGTGCATGTTGCCAAGTGGGAAGAAGGAGACAGTTTTTAATCATGCCTTTACGACTGATTTTGATAACTTTTGGAGGTTTTTGGCTTGTTGAAAGTTCTGCCTCTGTTTGTAGTCTATGCGAGGTAAAGCCATTGTCAGATTTCCAGAACAAGAGAGTTAGTGAGGGTGTTCTGTGGACAAAGACTGATATTACTAGTCGTGCCGAATGTGCAGCGCGCTGCTCCCTCTTCAGTGTGATAAAGTCCTTTGGATACAAGGAGGCCAGTGAAGAATGTGTGGCACATACTGTGCCTCTCACAACACCAGCAGCAATGACGTATGCCAGTGAATCAGGATTCAACATGTATTCAACTTGTGCACCAGGTAATAGAAACACTCTTAAATTACACTTGCAACTGTCATATATCTGACATAAGAATATTAATTGTCAATACCAGAAAATAACCAGTCCAGATTATTTGCAGAAACAGATTCCATTAGACATACAGGGCAAAATACATTGAGCTGTGAAAATTATATGAATGGACCACCGGCAATCGTATCCCAGTTGCGTGGATCGATTGTCATGATGTCAATCACTGCATTGTCTGGTCCAGACCCGATAATTTACACAGACCGCCGTCATATAGCTGGAGTATTGCTGAGTGCGGCGTTAAACAACAAACATTTAACATTAATCAGGCGATGGCAGTAGGGCCTTGCTTACCATGTTCGCGAAAATGGTAAGCATGCCTGGCCCTACTGCCAGCTCCCGCCATTCACACAATTTGCTCAAGAAGTAAGTCTTTATATTGCCTGACGCCGCACAGCAGTACTCCTGCCATGCGACGGTGGCTTGTGTTGTAACAAACCATGACTCATAGTGCATTTATAGATTTTGTTGAAACAAATAAAAACGACATGATAATTTGGAATTACGTCTGCTGTGTACAAGCAAGGCCAGAGTAATCTGACCCATGAAGATTCCGGGGTAGAATAGGTCTTCAGCAACCCATGCTTACCGTAAAAGGCGACTAACGGGATGGTTGATGCATGTCATCGATCCCAATTGCGTGGAACCGTGCTCATGATATTAATCACGGGAGTGTCTGGTCCAGACTCGATTATTTACAGACCGCCGTCATATAGCAGGAATATTGCTGAGTGCGGCGTTAAACAACAAACTAACCAACCAGAGTAATCTATCAAACTGTAGCCACAAGAGATAACCGCAACCCACTACAAACGTAAGCGGAAATGTTATGGAAACAAAAGAATGATAATGCTGATATCGGTACGGCTCTTCGAAGTGGCTAGGACACCGGAACGACACAGATTGTTTCAATGTGTACTGATGTCTTTCATATATCAAGAATTGATAAAAAATTCCACAATCTAAAGAATCTGAAGAATATCTTCAGTTTCATTCCTGCTTTTGTGGTTTTTAACTGATATCCTGAGTAGTCTGCTTGTAGCCTTGAGAACATTCATTAAAATGACTATTTCGTTTTTCGAGACAATCTTTTAACCATTTGTAATTTGCAAATACATGACGGCCCCTTTTCATGGTCCAATCCAAAATTTTCGTTAATTTCTTCAAGGGAAACCTACGTAGAGAGAGGTAATTTTGCAAATCAATTCAAAATAAAAAATAAATTGTTTAATCATATATTTGAGTCAATTCATTTGACTAATGATAAAGAAATCATTGACGTCTCAAAATTAATTTTTAAATTGACTTCAGTTGACGGTGGTGTCAGTACCTGGGGCCAGTGGACTGGACCAGCTTGCCCTCAGACATGTGGGACCTCGCACACCATAACGAAAAGCCGGACTCGAACATGCACGAACCCGTCTCCAGATAAAGGAGGGGCAAGCTGCACAGAAAGCCTCTCGGAAACAGGTGACGTCAACTGTGGTTTGCCCCAATGTCCGTGTAAGTATCACATAATAGGTCTGCACAACCCATTCTTGCCGTAAAAGGCGACTATGCTTGTCGTGAGAAGCGATTAACGGGATCGGGTGGTCTGGATCTCTGACTTGGTTGATGCATGTCATCGATCCCAATTGCGTGGATCAATGCTCATATCAATCACTGGATTGTCTGGTCCAGTCTTGTTCATTTACAGACCGCCGTCATATAGCTGGAATATTACTGAGTGCGGCGTTAAACGACAAACAAACCAACCATTCTTGCCGTAAAAGGCGACTATGCTTGTCGTGAGAAGCGATTAACGGGATCGGGTGGTCAGGATCGCTGACTTGGTTGATGCATGTCATCGTATTCCAATTCCGGGCCCCGTAAAGATTCAGGGATAGAATAGGTCTTCAGCAAACCATGCTTGCCGTAAAAGGTGACTATGCTTGTCGGAAAAGGCGACTGTAACGGGATCGGGTGGTCAGGCTCGCTGACTTGGCTGATGCATGTCATCGATCCCAATTGCGTGGATCGATGCTCATGATATTTTTCACTGGATTTTCTGGTCCAGACTAGATTATTTACAGACTGCCGTCTTATAGCTTGAATATTTCTGAGTGCGGCTTTAAACAACAAACCAATCAGCTATATGACGGCGGTCTGTAAATAAATCGAGTCTAGACCAGACAACCCAGTGATTTATACCATCGATCCACGCAATTTTTTGTTTGTTTGTTGTTTAACGCCGCACTGAGCAATATTCCAGCTATATAACGGCGGTCTGTAAAAAATCGAATATGGACCAGACAATCCTCTCTTCTTAAGGCTTCATGGGACTGTTTTTTATAGTTTATGTTTACAACTCTATGATCAAACAAATTTCTAATGTGCCTCATTAGGGGGAATGTGATAACGTTGTTTTCTTGTTTATTTATTTGATCATGGTAACTTTAATACTGTCTGTTCAAATGAATGTCTTTTCTGTTATATAGACTATCCTAACTTTGGCACGTGCAGCTCCTCTTGTTCTGGGACGAACGTGGTCTGCAACAACGGTTATTGTGTGTGTAGCATAATGTACGTCAAGCTCGACAGCAGCTGTGTCCAGGGTAAGATTTTAAAGCAAATAAGGGACAAGAAATGTGACTGATAAGATTTGTTTGCTTGTTGTTTAACACGCCGCACTCAGCAATATTCCAGCTATATGACGGCGGTCTGTAAATAATCTAGTCTGAACAAGACAATCCAGTGAATAACATCATAAGCATTGATCCACGCAATTGGGACCGATGACATGCATCAACCAAATCAGCGAGCCTGACCACCCGATCCCGTTAGTCGCCTCTTACGACAAGCATAATCGCCTTTTACGGCAAGTATGGGTTGCTGCATGAAGACCTATTCTACCCCGGATCTTCACGGGTCTGATAAGAAACTAAGAAAGCAACTCAGTGGGGATTTTAGAACAAAGCAAATCCAAGCCATATCATTGTCTCAAGAATCCACTTATGAACTTTGATTGTTTGTTTGTCGTTTAACGCCGCACGCAGCTTAGATAACGGCGGTCTGTAAATAATCGATTCTGGACCAGAGAATCCAGTGATTGACATGATCATCGATCAACGCAATTGGGAGACGATGACTTGCATCAACCAAGTCAGCGAGCCTGACCACCCGATCCCGATCCCGTTAGTCGCCCCCTGCACGACGAGTCGCCTTTCACGGCAAGAATGGGTTGCTGAGGACCTATTCAAGCCCGGACCTTCACGGGTCGCAGTATATGAACTGATTCAAACTGATTGTAATTGCTCCCAAAAGGTGTTGTTTTGCCTGGCTCAGATACATTCAAACTGTTGTAATATTTGTTAGAAAGAGCAGATATTCACGCTAATTGAGCACGATGACGTACAAGAAGCAAGTCCAACAGTAAGAGCCCCCTGATTCTAATGTGTCGGCTATGTTCCAATTACAATGACCTCTTTAATAACGACTTAATTCATGCCTCACTCACATGAAATGATTTTCTTCACATTTCAGATTGCGGCGGATCTGGATATGGATCAGGCTTCACCATCTTTCACGACAAAGTCCTGAATGGTTACAACGACAAGATCGTCTCCTCCATTCAAACAATTGACGCGTGTATCAGTCTGTGCCAGGCGGAATCGGGTTTTACTTGTATTACCGCGGACTATGCGCATCAGTCAAAGACTTGCTACTTGAGCAAAACAGCTTGGTATGATGTACCAGCGAGCTCGGCTGGCAGTAGCACCATATATCACCAGGTAATTCGTAATTGTGCTTAAAAGTCGGAAAGGAGAGGTCACTTGTAGCATGTAGGAGAGGTCACTTGTAGCATGTATATATATATTTTGTGTACAAAGAGAACAGTCACGGCGATGCGAAAAAAATATTGCTTTTGCAAGTTCGTGATTTGAGGTTGGTCAGATTTCAGGTAGATCAAGAAGGATGCCCTTACAAAGCTCTACATTATCAGAAGTTAACGGATCGAGTGGGTCAGGCTGTCTCGCTGACTTAATTGGTTGATGCATGTCATCGTATCCCAACTGCGTGGATTGATGCTCATGATGTCAATTTCTGGATTGTCTTGACTCGATTATTTACAGACCGCCGTCATATAGCTGGAATATGGCTTTAACACACAAACAAACTTAAGTGGCTGTGCAGTAGATTCGAGTTCAATTCCCATCACTAATGCCATTGTTGGTTTTCCCCTTCCTATTGTTGTGGTGATCTCGAGCCAATGCTTATAATGTACCATGCACCCTAGCTTCACCAAACTTTCTCCACACATTAACCGCAATGAGTACTTGTGCCTTTTGCTAGTTTGAAGATTCTGATTTTTTTAATTTTTGCCGTTTCCATGGAAACATTAGAAACTTAAACTTTTAGGGGGGGTGTTTTGTACGGCCCATAACTTTTTAACCATGCACACTAGCTTCACCAAACCTGCTACACACATTTATTACAATGAGTACTTGTGCCTTTTGCTAGTTTGAAGATTCTGATTTTTTAAATTTTTGCCGTTTCCATGGAAACATTAGAAACTTAAACTTTTAGGGTGGGTGTTTTGTACTTTGTACGGCCCATATCTTTTTAACCATGCACCCTAGCTTCACCAATCTTTCTACACACATTTACTACAATGAGTACTTGTGCCTTTTGCTGGTTTGAAGATTCTGAATTTTTTAATTTTTGCCGTTTCCATGGACACATTAAGAAACTTAAACTTTTAGGGTGGATGTTTTGTACGGCCCATATCTTTTAATCATGCACCCTAGCTTCACCAAACTTTCTACACACATTTACCACAATGAGTACTTGTGCCTTTTGCTGGTTTGAAGATTCTGATTTTTTTAATTTTTGCCGTTTCTGGGGACTTTTTTTAATTTTTGCCGTTTCCATGGACACATTAAGAAACTTAAACTTTTAGGGTGGGTGTTTTGTACGGCCCATATCTTTTTAACTATGCATCCTAGCTTCATCAAGCTTGCTACACACATTTACCACAATGAGTACTTTCTTATATGATATTGTTCCAGTTTTTATGTGTTTTTATATCAACAATGTTTGGTCCTAATGATAATTCTTCTTATGTAACTCTTTAATTATTTTTTTATTCAAAGGTGTTTTTGGTGATCACCTTCCTCGTAGTGAACACTGGTAACATTGGGGGGGGGGGGGGGGGGGGGCGCAATTATCACTGGAACTCAATCTTAGTTTTTAAACATAGGAGTTAAAATCAGTTAGAAATATGTAATATTTCATTAATTACAAACTATTTACAGTAAACTACGGTTATAACGAACACGCTTATAACGAACTAACGGATATAACGAACTTACTTTTTAGTCCAGACTATATGCTGTAGGTATGCTGTATATATGCTTATAACGAACTACGGTTATAACGAACTAAAATTAGTAGTCCCTTTGAGTTCGTTATAACCGTAGTTTACTGTACTATTTGTTGTTGACCAGCGGGGATAACGGGGGTATGTGAGCTTTGCTCTCTTCTTTCTTGTTCTTTTACTGTCCTTTGTCGACTGGTTTTATAGGCTATATTTATGCTGTATTCTGTATAACTTGATTTAGTCACGCGTGATATGGCTGAAATATTACCGATGTGACAATAAATCTTAACCAACTCACCCAATTATTGCATGCATAGTGTTTAAGCCGGCGCACAACTTCACTCATTTACAGCCACTAGATTATTAACATTTTTATCAGCATTTAAAATTTTCAACAAAACAATGGGCATACATTTTTTTTATGGTTGACAGTCTATACAGAACCGTATCTTCTTGTACTTCAGCAACCCATGCTTGCCGTAAAAGGCGACCATGCTTGTCCTTTTACGACCATGCTTGTCGTAAGAGGCGACTAACGGGATCGGGTGGTCAGACTCACTGACTTGGTTGATGCATGTCATCGATCCCAATTGCGTGGATCGATGCGCATGATATTAATCACTGGATTGTCGGGTCCATATTCTATTATTTACAGACCGCCGTCATATAGCTGGAATATTGCTGAATGCGGTGTTTAATCTTGTACTTGTTGTAATGTCTTCTGTCGACATGTGAGTGCCGTCAAATTTCATAATGTTCATTTTGATGGTTGGTTGGTTTGTTGTTTAACGCCTTACTTAGCAATATTCCAGCTATATGAAGATGTGTTACTGAAGATCTAGTCTACCCCGGATCTTCACGGGTGTGTTCATTTTGAGGATATGTTAGTTATATTATTTCAACTCACCACCCCAATGAGGTTCATGTTTGATCTTTTTTACTGTACTCTTAAACTTTCAAAAACATCATCTGCACCTGTAAATTTGAGTTGACAACAAACAATTGCTTTGAGAAATTGAAAGAGTGAGTGTGTTAGTGAGGTAAGGTTTAATGCTGTTACCAATATGTCCGAGCAATCAGTGCTTAACGTTGAAGGAAAAAATCACCACTCGGTGTTAATTCGGAAGTAATGGAGACAATTCCCTTGCCCTTAACCAAATATTTCCCCATCCTCTTAATATATTGAACAAACTTATCTACTTTTGTTGCCTTGATTCTTTACTTTTCATTCAAATGTTGAATAAAATTGATATCCATCCACGACGAGTCATTCTTCCTTTATGATCAAACATGGGTACTGAGATCTTTGCTCATCACCAGCTTTACGATATGAATATTAATGTATCTTAACACGTACTCTATCGTCTGGGCAGCACAGTTTCTCATTACTGCATTTGTTTGTTTGTTCTTTAACGCCACACTCCGCAATATTCAGGCCATATGATAGCGGTCATTGCGATTATGGATCAAACAACCCAGCGATGCAATGGGCTGCACTGCATTTAACATCTGAAACCTCAAGCTGAGCACTTCGGTCACTTCGGGCCTTTTTTTTTTTTTTATGTCCGAGCAATCAGTGCTTAACGTTGAAGGAAAAAATCACCACTCGGTGTTAATTCGGAAGTAATGGAGACAATTCCCTTGCCCTTAACCAAGTATTTCCCCATCCTCTTAATATATTGAACAAACTTATCTACTTTTGTTGCCTTGATTCTTTACTTTTCATTCAAATGTTGAATAAAATTGATATCCATCCACGACGAGTCATTCTTCCTTTATGATCAAACATGGGTACTGAGATCTTTGCTCATCACCAGCTTTACGATATGAATATTAATGTATCTTAACACGTACTCTATCGTCTGGGCAGCACAGTTTCTCATTACTGCATTTGTTTGTTTGTTCTTTAACGCCACACTCCGCAATATTCAGGCCATATGATAGCGGTCATTGCGATTATGGATCAAACAACCCAGCGATGCAATGGGCTGCACTGCATTTAACATCTGAAACCTCAAGCTGAGCACTTCGGGCACTTCGGGCCTTCCTCCCACATCAAGCTGACACGCCGTGACATAACTGGAATACTGTTATCGGCCGACCTGTTATGGACTATGAAAAGGCCAGGTGTGGAAGGCGGAGACGGGCGCTAGACCGAGCAAAGGGAGATAACACCCTGCAGCCGCAGCGAAAACCATGTGCTCTCTACTGTACAGCAGACGAGCTATGTGCATTTGTGTCCACTAACGGAAACATGAGGGCTGGAATGTGCTCCGACAGTGGAAGCAGGCAACCGAGCATACGAACGAGACCTTATCGGTCCAGCGCCCGCCCGAACCTTGCCACCGAGCACCAAAGGTGCTACGCCATCCACACCTTACCCAAATCAAACTGAGAAAAAAACAAGGAAACAAAAATCTAATGAATGAAATGAAATAAACTATATGGCAAAGAAGTTAATGTTATCAAATGATTCTGATGTAGTGTGTACCTCTCCCCTGATCCTACCGAAGTCTAAGAACACCTGAAAACTGAAAAAAATGTTAAGCATGAAGTGGTGCCGTGTAATGCCCTGGTACCCTTGGGTCCACGTGGTCATGTCGCACAACTCTCACCCTGTAGTTCCGCGACGCGTTTCCCAACGCGCCGGTTTAGGTTTTTTTCTGGATAGCTCTAGCTTCTTTAAGTTACGTCCTCAGCGCCACGGCAGCATCCAGGACCAGATTAGGGTGGTGTCAGGCAGTACCAGTCTTGCATAGAGCAGATCTTCGTAGATGTCCCCACAGAGCATATGGCCTTTTATCTTACCCAAGTCGTTGGAGCCGAGGTGAATAAGAAGGTACTTGGGAGGGCTTCCGGCGACGGGGAGATATTGCAGCGCCGGTCTGAATTTCTTCCAAGTCCATCCCCCTCTTGACCTGGACTTTCCAACGTTATGGACCAACACCAGACAGTAGGGCTGACAGGTGGCGCTCGTTCTGGCCAGATAGCTGTCGCCGATGGCACCTGAAATTGTGTAAACAAGCCAGAAATCGGAAATGGTGGCCTACCTTTTATCTAACATAATTAGTGAAACCGTTTGAAGACCAGCGGCCGTCTTGTTTTATGGTGTCTGCATCCACACTGTTCATGGCTGCTGTAGTTGCGGCGCCAAGTCTAAATGAATGAGAAGTATACTTCTGGTGATGAATACCTAAGAGTGAGACAGATTTTGTTAGCACAGCCTGAAACTGAAATCTAGTTAACTGATTTCCATCAAAATGAACAAATAAGTATGGGAAGCGTGAAGTCCGTGAGGATAAGTAACCGGCCATAGCTGCAACAGGAGATAGAGGGGAAGTAGGTGCCGCTTTTATTAAAAAATGATGTGCCTCTCCTGCTTGGTCTGTTTTTGAGTACCTGAGGCGTACCTGAAGTCGGTTTGTTAGATCTGAAAGTGTTATGTCGTTGATTAGCAGCGCTCTACCGGAGGTACAGTGTATCTGCAATATCTGCACTGGCCTACCCGGAAGACACCGAAGTATGTTAAAGTTTTTTGGTTTTGGTTTGGTTTGGTTTGTTGTTAAACGCCGCACTCAGCAATATTCCAGCTATATGACGGCGGTATGTAAATAATCGAGTCTGGACCAGACAATCCAGTGATTGATATCATGAGCATCGATCCACACAATTGGGATCAATGACATGCATCAACCAAGTCAGCGAGCCTGTCCACCCGATCCCGTTTGTCACCTTATACGACAAGCATAGTCACCTGTGTGTTAAAGTAAAGGCTGCTTTAAAAAGCTTAACCTGATATGTTGAGTAACATACAAGGTGAATTACCTGAAGTATTTTGCCTAACAAGTGCGCAGTGATAGGACGACGGCAGTCCTGCTTAATGTTTGATTTACGTGTACCTTACAGTGCTTTCCTCAATAGGAAAGGTTTTGTAGGATCTGGCATATCTTGCAGTTTGTGCCACATACCTAGCGCCGATATGTATGAGAACAGAGTCCGTTGTGATATACCCTCTAATGACAACGCAGCCACGAAGAAGAGCAGATGGTCTAGTGGAACTTGCCATGTTTGATAATCTGAACTGAACGAAGGACTGCAAGGCTGTGTTGTAGGTTCGCCATGTGTTGTCCGACAAGGACAAACCCACCAATCTGCTAGTTTCCTGTACTAAATATTCAGAACGTCCTGCGGGACGGGTGTTCCCTGCGTCTCTGCCGTCGGGGCTGCTTCTCTGAACCGGTCCTTTTGAAACCTCGAAAGAGCGTCAGCGATGACATTGGCATGAGCACTAACATACTTGGCACAAAGAAGAATGTTGTGATTTAGACAAGTACTTACTATGAGACGGACCAGTGACCATAACTTTGGATTCTTTGCAGACTGTTTGTTTACGATGTAGACTACTGCCTGATTATCACAAAAACTGCTGATTATCACAAAAAAGCACAATCATGTTGTTGAAGAACTTGGTTCCCCACAAGCGAAGTGCTACCATGACTGGAAATAGCTCTAGGTATGTCATGTCTTTGGTAAGACCAGCGATTACCCATTGCAGCGGCCATGCACCATTTGCCCATCTTCCTTTGAAATATACTCCAAATTTTAAAGCCGCATGTACTAGCTGCATCTGTATACAGTTCCAGTTGTTCCGAGGTCAACCATTCATTATGCTGAGTAAGTGAGTGAGTTGGGTTTAACGCCACTTTTGACAGTATTCCAGTTATATCACGGCATGTCAGCTTAATGGTGGAGGAAAGCCTGAAGTGATGCAGGTCTCAGACGTTTACCACTTCGGTGAAACCTACGAGCACGGGTATGGTGCTGACAAACCTAGAAACATAATCGGGGCGAATCGGAATTCGAACCCACAATCATAGGTTTCTGGCGTGCCCAAGGGACGCAACTCTGCACAGCGAATCGCGGCGCCTAAGACGACTGGGCCACCCGTGCCCCCTCATTATGCTGAAATACTGACACGCCATTATGATAACGAAGGAATTTTAGCCATACCTATAGATCTTCCTTCATACCTCGCGTTAGCCTGACTCTGTGATGTGGCCTGGAGTGCGCCCCTGGATCGTGTGTGTCGCCTGCTGAAGGCCCGCCCTGCTGAAATCGCACGGGTTAGAAACTGCAACTAACCTGCGAGTGATTGAATCTCGCAAACATGTACCTTGCCCTTACCCGATGATAGCAAGGTTTGCATTACCTGCACAACATCTGTGACTTTGTCGGCCAGTACTCTCACTTCCATGGCTACAGTGTCGATTGTGAGGCCAAGAAATGTCAACGATGTTGTCGGGCCAACAGTTTTGTACACCTAATTCCTGAAGCAACGCAATTGCTGAATCCAACATGTAACTGCATTTGGCAACGGCAGGTTCACCGGCCAACAAGAAATCATCCAGGTAATGCATTGTATGAGATGAAAGTGTTTTCTTAATGATACACCATTGGAGAAAAGTACTGAATTTTTCAAATAGCGAACATGACATTGCACATCCCAAAGGTAAACATTTGTCAAAGTAATATTTTCCTCCAAAACACATTCCCGGTAAATTAAAATCCTCTTGTCGTACCGGAATGAGTCTGAACGCCGACTTAGTCCAATTTTGCAAGCAGGGCTCCTTTTCCAAGTTTTTGAACCATCTGAAAAGCTTCGTCACATTTTGCATATGTAAGAGATCAGAACTCCTGGGGAATGAAATCATTGATTGAAGAACCCTCTGGGTATGACAGGTGATGTATCAGCCTGTAGTGGTCCTGCGGCAGCGTTGACTGCGGGGTTGTACTCCCAGTGTGTACAGGCACCTTCTTCTCTACCTGACCTATCGGCGAGACTATAAGGTCTGGAAATAGAGGTTTATTAAAGGGGCCAGAAATTCTACCAAGCATTATTTCTTTATCTAAATTGGTTCTTACCACATGCGGGAGCTGCATTGCGGACCGAAGGTTTTATGCAAATCTCGGCCCTGTAGGGCCCACATACTGTAAATTGAAACCTTCAGAAAAACCAAGAATTAAGAACAAGGCAAGTTTTCGGTGAGAAAAAAGAATAATGCTTGAGCCAAGGTAAGATATTTCCAAACTTAATTGGAAGGTCTGCTAGCGTTCATACCTGGCGTTGCATTGTTTGCTCTGCTGCCGCTTGCGTGGCTGTCTGCTGACTGTCTTGGACGAAAGGAACTGCATGTACGGGCACCATGTCCTGTAGCATGGCACCTAGAACACTTGTGAGGGAATACACAAGCCGGCCGCATGCACCGAGACCGGTTTAAATCCCAACATACGAAGCTGTCCTGGTTGTCGTTGTTAGCTTTGTTTTGAAAGGCCTGACGGGGATTTACTTGCTTACCTGGTAGCATGAAACGCAGCCAGAGATTCCCGTCCGTAACTCCCCAAGACCGGGTCGGGTCACGAGCCATTTTGTTGCGAAAATGGTAGTCATACAAGGCCCAGGAGTCACCACCATATCTGATCGCCGATCCCCGGATAGTTTCAACATAGGACAGTAGCTGCTGTACCCGTTCCGGATGTTGGGTTACGTAAATTCCCATGAAGATGTGAAAAGCCGTCGTCCATGCACTTACGCTGAGATACTTGGGTGCTTGTGATTGAAATGGTTTAAATATAACCTGCCCTGAACTGTCCGATACTAACCTTAACGGAATTTGGTCATCAAGCGGTTGGTTATATCTGACGGCAACAGTGAACGGAAATCAACATACTCACCATTTATTATTTTTTGTCGAGGGCGTCCTTGACGTGAGACCCAACAGCGTCAGCTTGATATGCCAGCGGGTCGCGCGGTAGCTGCGCCAAAATTGCATTATGCGCTGAACGCAGTGGGTTTGTGTCAAATTGAACAGGAGTGCTGTGAGATAGCAAGGAACTAGGCGCTAAGGGAATTTGTTGTTGATTGCTACCTGAATGAGAGGCTGCGAACTGTGATAAAACAGCTAACGTGCGCTGTACCTCATTATTTGAAGTTGGGTGCTTACCGGTTGATTAAACCGATGTAAGCTTGATACAAGTAAATCCGGATTGATGTTTACTGTTGTATCTACACCTGCTCCTAGCGACAACATACCCGTATTGAGTTGACCTAGCTCCGAGTTGTTGCTCAATGAAGCTGCCGTTGTGGTCTTCTTGGCTGCGGGTTGCTGTCTTACCAACTTGTGCGCAAGCGACGCTTTTCTTTTTGGTGGCATTGTACTTGTGTTATGTAAGTTTCCTTGTGTACTGACACGGTTACATGATGGCGCAGTGAGTGTTTTTTGAAATGACGTAATATATAGAACGTCATAAATATGACGTCACTTGAGAAACAAACAGACGATAACAAGGAGAAGAATTTGTTTGGCAACAAGGCCACGTGTTATCGTTGTGGTTGTTGCGTATCATAAAATGAAGGGTGTTAATTATTAAGGTGTCACCGAATGTATAATTATATTATGATTGTAACTTGTGTGATTATGTAAACTTGAATATGCTTGTGTATGAATGGATGACTGTGCGCCTATGTGTCGGATGTGGCCGAAAGGGAATACATGATGTACATAGACTACTTGGATATGCCTGGAATTACATTAAGATTAGATCTATAAGTTAAGGTAAATTTATCAGGCGGGCAAATAACACCATTTAGCTAAATATTGCTAAATGACATTAAAAGCGGCGATTTTTTTTTTTACCCAACTCATTCACTGTAAAAGCCGAATAACCGGATCGGGTGATCTGGTTGTTTTTTTTGGTTAACGCCGCACTCAGCAATATTCCAGCTATATGACGGCGGTCTGTAAATAATCGAGTCTAGACCAGACAATCCTGTGATTGATATCATGAGCATCGATCCACACAAGTGAGTGAGTGAGTTAAGATTTTAAGTCACATCGGCAATATTTCAGCCATATCGTGACTTTCAAAGGCTATACATAATAAATATGTGTAAACTATAAAGACCTGTAAACAAGGGACAGTAAAATAACTAGACTTATCACAGATTATTATTTAAAACTAGCATGGAACCATACAAATACATCGCTAGACAGGACAATACATTATCAAAAAGAGCTATAGATCGCCAGCAACTGAAGGTAGATCACCATACTGGGGATCACGGGGACTTACAGTACCTTTGTTACCTGCATGGACCCCAGCAGGATTTACATCATCCCTTCAGTGGTTGGCGACGATTAGGGAATTAAGCTGAATTTAAAAGAACATATATTCTACGATAAAAACTATGATAGGAATAACAGACTTTGAATGATATGGACTTACTATGCCCTCTCAGGGGGACAATAATTTTACAGTACGTTAACCCCCGTCAAGGGCACAGCCAATAACAATCTCAGTTCACAATTAGACACTATGAAATTAAGAAATAACTATGTACATCAAAATTTATTTATCAGTTCAATTTCTTTTAAAAATGCAATAATCAAATGAGGACTAATATTGGTAAAAAGATCCTTAATTATAAGAGATGATGATTTGAAATATTTATCCCTCGTGATGGAAAAATCAACACAGTCAAGCAGGACATGCTTGGCTGTGATTCTTTCATCACAAGGTATACAAAATGGAGGATCCTCACTTTTAAGTAAATATTCATTCGTATATCTGCTGTGGCCAATGCGACATCGTCGTACAATGACCTCTTCAAATCTGGGCTGACAACCCAAGTAGGTGTAACCGATGGTTGGTTTTATAGCATGTAATTTATTTATACCTACTTCGGTGTCCCACTTCTTCTGCATTATATCTCTGATGTAGCATCTTATTACAGGTTTATAATCGCTGTATGGAAGCAGAAGTCGTGTCACAGATTTGTTGGGTGCTGCTTTAGCTGCAGCATCGGCCATTGTATTACCAGTGATTCCAACATGGCTTGGTAACCAGCAAAAAATGATGTCGTATTGGCCAGTGGCAAGATCATTAAACAAATCAACAATTTTGATTAAAAGTGGATGTGTACAAGATAGATTTTTAACTTCCTGAAGGCAAGATAGTGAGTCCGAAAATATAATAAATTGTTTATGCTTTGATTGTTTGTTTATATACTGAGTCAAATTAAAAACTTCACATTTTTAAAAGTAATCCCATATATGATATACAACGGACAAATGTATCAGAGAAGGTAATATTTAATCATTAATGTCGAAAGAAGGATTTTAATTAAAGGTGGTAACCATAATTTGTTCCAAGCACCTACGGTATTCGGTAATAACATCAACAGTTTAAATCATAAGTCCCAAGCACAAGAATCTGATGGCACACAAGTTCAGTAGCGTGTATGGCCACCATGTGCGTTGACAACTGCCACACAACGCCTCCGCATGGATCTTGTGATGCTTGTGAACACATGATTGGGAAGACGACGCCATTGTTGCTGCAAAATGGTGCCAAGATCTTGCAAATTCTGTGGTTGGTTCTGGAGAGTGCGCAGACTTCTGCCAAGATCATCCCAGACGTGTTCGTTGGAATTGAGGTCGGGAGACCTTGACGGCCAGTCAATGACGTTGACTCCCGCATTCTGAAGGAAATTCCTCGTCAAAATTGCCGTGTGGGGTCTGGCATTGTCGTGTTGGAAGATCAAACCGGGTCCATGTGCTGCCATAAAAGGCAGAAGTTCTGGTGCCAGTACCTGGTCGCGGTAAGCAGCAGCGTTGAGGTTGCCACGGATGACAAGAAGCCTGGAACGTGCATTGCCACAGAAAGCACCCCACACCATGACACTTCCGCCTCGAAATCTGTCAACTTCCTGTACACAACACTAGGCGTAACGTTCATGACGGCGCCTCCACACCTCGCCCTACCATCAGCAAATCGAAGATTAAATCGGGATACATCACTGAAGACGACTTGATTCCAATTCCTCTGACATGAGTCCATCGTAAGTGTCGCTGTGCCCACAATTGACGTTGACGTCTGTGTAATTGAGTTAGAATCGGCCCGCAGTATGGCCGTCGTGCTTGAAGGTGAACAGTTCTCAGACGGTTTCGAACAGTTTGCGCACTCAGTCCCTAAACAGTTCATTTCTGGTTGATGTAGCCGTCAAAAATCGGTTACGGAGGTGACGTAAGACAATCTGACAATCCTCTACATGTGACGTCACACGTGGTCGACCTGGCGGAGGGCGATCAGCGGTGGTACCCATTTGCTTGAACGCGTCTGTAAATCATAAACAGTCCGTCGACTACAACCCATCGTCCTTGCGACTTCAGCTACGGACGTTCCCGTCTGCAACATGGCGATGGCACGTTCACGTTGCACATTTGAAAGGCGTGGCATGACAAATGGTCGTAAAGACTTTTGTTTTCTTGTTTTTCTTTTTTTGTTAATGACTGCTAACAAGTATTGCTGTAAACACGTACGGTATTATGGCCACGTGACCAGTTCCACGTGAAAAAACTATTTTGCCATTATAGTACTGTGCACATGATTTTGATCGATTCACCTGCACAAAAACGGGTGTTATCTGAAGACAATACGTGGCCATTACTGTTTAAATACACAATAAGGGCCCACAATGATAACTGGTCAAAATGTTAAAATTTTAGGATTGTGAAGTTTTTAATTTGGTTCAGTATATATTCAAGTGCTGTTAATATGGCCTTTGCTTCGGCCGTAAAAATGAAACAGTTGTCTGGTAGTCGTTGCGATATAATCCAATGACAGTAGCGCTGGCTACAGCATCACCATCCTTGGATCCATCTGTAAATATCAATTTATAGGTATTGTATAATGATCTTAAGTGTCTGTATTCTTGTTGATAAATTAGTTCATTTGTTTCAGATTTCTTCAGTTTAGTTAAGGTTAGGTCCACCTCAGGTCTAACAACCTGCCACGGTGGAGAAGACAAAGCTGAGTTGGGGCTATATTATCAAGATGTATTTTAGCAGCAGAAATATGAGATTGTAACCTTATTCCAAGTGGTGGAATTAGACATGACTTTCTGTTGTAGAGTTCTTCATAAAGAGGAAGAAAAACACAATCAAAAGTTGGATTTGATTGATTAGAAGATAATTTTGTGATATATTGTAATGACAATTTTAAACGGCGTTGCTTGAGGGATGGTTCATCCGCCTCCACATACAGGCTATGAATAGGAGATGTGCGGAAAGCTCCAAGGCAAAGTCTCAGGCCTTGGTGATGTATAGTATCTAATTTTTGTAGTGTACTTTTACAGACTCCACCATAGACGATGGAGCCGGAATCAAGTTTTGAACGGATCAGGGACCTGTACAAGTGCAAGAGTGTTGTCTGATCCCCTCCCCACTTCGAATTAGAAACGACTTTCAACAAATCAAGTGCCTTCAGGCATTTAGCTTTAAGGTATTTAATATGTGGTAAAACGTTAAGTGGCTATCGAAAATAAGTCCCAAGAACTTGGCCTAATTCACAACTTTTGATAGGGGTACCATTTATGATTTATGAGAGAGAGAGAGAGAGAGAGAGAGAGAGAGAGAGAGAGAGAGAGAGAGAGAGAGATCCTTGGACATTTAGAAACTGTGGACATTATCTGTATAATATTAGGCACTCGTGAAGAGCAACCTCCTCGTGGTGAGTGCTGGGTAGCGCTAATAGCTCTTCCCCCGTGTGGAACCGGGGTAGAATATTTCCACAGCACCCCATTGCTGGTCGTAAGAGGCGACCAAAGTGGGCAGCCCGTTTGCCGTGGGTTGCGTCCCTGTGTCGGCGGAGGACGGGAGTCTGGTAGTTGAGGGCACTGGTTCCTGGAACTGTGTTCCTTTGCCCAACACACTACTTCGACCCTTACTTCGCCTAGACGGGTGGTAAGATGGGCCCGGTCTTATCAATCGGCTGGTCATGCCAGGCCCTGTGCGTAATATTGTATATGCACACCTGTGTTGTATTTTACTGTATATTTTGGTCTTGGCCGTGCATAACTTGTGTGATTACTAAATTTTGGATGTAATAAATTGCCTAGAGTCTTACGCCAGAAGGCGGTGGCTCATGGGCCAATCTGGTGATGTTGACCTCTGTATTCTGTATGTCTCCAGTTTCTTGTCATGGACTGAACCTGCCTGGCACTACATCTGGTAGATAAATATAGCTATTCAAGTCATATTTGCTGGAGTATAACATCCCTGTATCCCTGGTGTTTGCATCCTGGATATCCGGTGCAATATAACACTGTCCTTGTTGACACTCGATGGCGGGTGGGGAACAGGGGTGCTGAAATATATTCTTTTCATCATGGCTCAACAACAATCTGGTTCTTCTCGAAATGAAAAAAAGAGACGTCTAGAGGAAATTGAATTTACAACTGGAAATGTTTCTCAAAATATTGATTCCTGGGCTCGATTCCTGGTAATTGAGGCTGCTGACAAACTACCCATCAAATTGAATCCTTTTGCCATATCTAAGGCTGTGTCTGGGATTTGCGGTGAGGTCAAGAACGTCACCCGTCTCCGTAGTGGTTCGCTTCTGGTGGAGTGTGCACGGAGACAGCAATCTCTCAATCTTTTATCTATCTCTACCTTTGCCAATATTGAGGTTGCTGTGTCTGTGCACAGAACATTAAATTCTTGTCGAGGCATTGTTCGTGACAGAGCTCGTTGTCTGTCCGACATGTCTGAAGAAGAAATCGTTTCAGAGTTGGGAGACCAAGCCGTTACTGAAGTTAAACGTTTCACAATGAAGAAAGACGGTGTCATCACAAACACTAATACTTATCTCATAACGTTTGCCCGTACATCCCTTCCACAGGCAATTAAAGCAGGTTATATGAACATCGGAGTGGATGTGTATGTCCCCAATCCGCTCCGATGCTACAAGTGCCAACATTTCGGTCACGGTTCCAAATCCTGTCGCAACTCTGTGGTATGTCATCGCTGTGGTGACAGCCATGAGAGCTCTGACTGCGATCATGATTTGAAGTGTGCAAACTGTTCTGGCCCACATGTTGCTTCGTCAAAATCTTGCCCTGTGTGGCAAATGGAATCTAAAATAATGAAACTCAAATGTGAAAGAAACATATCCTACCTGGATGCCAAAAAACTATTTAAAGATCAGACCACGACTCCATCTACCATTTCCTACTCTGCTGCAGTCTCTCGCTCTGTAGCAACATCCTCTATTTCGTGCCAGACTGACTTGACATGGGTCAAGTCAGAAAAACCTGTTGCTACTATACAACTCACTGAACATATTACTGCCACTCACTCTAGTTCAGGATCTCAAACTGAGATTCAGCCTGAGAAACATTCTCAAACGTCTATGAAAGAACCTGTTAATCAGTCAAAAAAAGGGAAAAAGAAATTGCATAGAAAACAAGCACCGATCGTCCCTTCACCTTCAGACGTTCCTTTACAGAACTCATTTGGGCCTCTGGATATGGAGGTTACTCTGTCCTCACCGGACAGGCGGAGGAGTAGTTCCTCCTCACATTCACGCGAGCGATCTCCAATTGAGCCACCATGACTCAATTGTCCAACATAATACAGTGGAATTGCAGAGGACTTAGGCATAATTTTAATGAGATACAATTATTAATACAGGATTTTCAACCGTCAGCATTGTGTCTTCAGGAAACATACCTGAAAACTACAGATCAGTTCACCTTACGACAGTACAATGACTATCATTCATTTTCTCCTCCAGGAGATAAAGCAACGGGAGGCTCTTCTATCTTGGTGCGACAGGGGATAATACATAGTCCTGTCCCCCTAAATACCAATCTTCAAACTGTTGCTGTTCGTCTGACTCTGCACATTGCTTTTACGCTGTGCTCTTTGTATATCCCTCCTTCTTCTGATCTTCGACAGTCTGATCTTCAAAATCTGTATGACCAGCTCCCAAAGCCCTGCATCATCATGGGTGATCTGAACGGACACAACCCGCTTTGGGGAAGTGCAAATACCAGTTCTAAAGGAAAAATCATTGAGGAATTTATTTCTGACAACAACCTGTGTATTTTTAATGATGATTCTGCAACATATTTACATCCAGCCACTGGAACTTATTCTGCCCTCGATCTGTCACTCACAGACTCAAACTTGTATAACGAATTTGCATGGTCAGTCCATGATGACCTGTGCGGGAGTGATCATTTTCCCACAGTACTTAAAACTGTTAATCCTACTGATGAGCCACCATCATGCAGATGGAACTTTACCAAGGCTAATTGGTCCTTATATGAGGTACTGTGTACTGACACAATAAAACATCACATTTTCAAGAATATTCCAGATCCGATACAGTTGTTTTCGGATTTACTGAATGACATTGCTGACCAAACCATTCCTAAGTCCTCTGCGAATTCCCATATTCGTAAACCATGGTTCACAAATGACTGCAAACAGGCCAGAAAGTGTAGGAAGAAAGCAGAAAAATATTTTCGCCGACATCCTACAGTCCATAATTTGAATAAGGTTAAAATTACAAATGCCAAAGCAAGACGTGCTTTTAAACAAAATAAGCGTATGTCTTGGAGGAACTATGTCTCCAAAATAAATTCCCGCACGCCCATATCCAAGGTGTGGAATATGGTGCAGAAAATAAAAGGCAAAGGTTCAAGATCGTCTGTTCACCATCTTAAGGAAGGTGACACGTTATTAACGGATAAAACAGATATTGCCAATAAACTTGGAGAAACGTTAGCGAAACATTCTTCAACTTCTAATTATGTCCCGGAGTTTCAAAAATTTAAGAAACAACAGGAGAAGATCAAAGTTAATTTCACTTCTGATAATGGTGAAGACTATAATGAAGTCTCCTCATTACATGAGCTACATACCGCCCTTGGGCAAGCTCATGACACAGCAACGGGAGCTGATAACATTCATTACCAGCTTTTAAAACATTTACCAGATTCTTGTCTGGAGACACTTTTAGACATATTTGATCAAATATGGACATCAGGGAATTTTCCTACTTCATGGCATAATGCCATTGTAGTCCCAATACCGAAGCCTGGCCGGGATCATACAGATCCCTCTAACTATCGACCTATATCCTTAACAAGCTGCGTATGTAAAACCATGGAACGAATGGTTAATAATAGATTAATTTGGTATCTGGAAACCAATAATCTAATTACAAATATCCAATGTGGTTTCCGAAAAAATAGAAGTACTATCGACCATTTAGTACGATTAGAATCCTTTGTGATAAATGCTATTGTAAACAAACAACACGTAGTATCAATTTTCTTTGATCTTGAGAAAGCCTACGATACTACTTGGAAGCATGGCATTTTAAAGGATTTACATGATTTTGGTTTGAGAGGCCGTTTGCCTCATTTTATATCACAATTTTTAACAGACAGACAATTTCAAGTCCGAGTGGGTTCCACCCTGTCTGACCATTATAATCAGGATCAGGGTGTCCCACAAGGCAGTATATTGTCTGTCACCTTGTTTAGTATTAAAATTAATAGTCTGTCCAAGGTTTTAAGTAATTCAGTGGATGGATCACTGTTCGTGGATGATTTTAATGCATCTTGTTGTGGTAAAAATATGCATACCATAGAGAGGCAGTTACAAATCTGTCTCAATAAAATTCATAAATGGTCTCTCGAAAACGGGTTCAAATTTTCTATGTCTAAAACTAACTGTATACACTTCTGCAGAAAATATAAGCCGCATAAAGACCCTGAATTATTTTTGAATGGCACCCCTATCAAAGTTGTTAAAGAGGCCAAATTCTTGGGACTCATCTTTGATAGCCATTTAACTTTCTTACCACACATTAAATCTCTTAAAGCTAAATGCCTGAAAGCACTCGATTTGTTGAAAGTTGTTTCTAATTCCAAGTGGGGAGGGGATCAGACTACCCTCCTACACTTATACAGGTCACTGATCCGTTCCAAACTTGATTATGGCTCCATCGTCTACGGTGGAGCCTGTAAAAGTAATTTAAAAAAACTTGATACTATCCATCACCAGGGACTGAGGCTTTGCCTTGGAGCCTTTCGCACTTCTCCTATTCCGAGTCTGTCTGTTGAGGCGGATGAGCCTTCTCTTAAACAACGCCGTCTGAAACTATCTTTACAATACATCACTAAATTATATTCCAATCAGTCAAATCCAGCCTTTAATTGCGTATTTAATCCTTTGTACGAAGATATTTACAATAAGAAAACATCTCTTGTTCCACCCCTAGGAATAAGAATTAAATCAGTCATTTCTGCTGCGAACATTAACTTTCAGGATATAGCTCCGACAAAACTTTTTTCATCGCCTCCTTGGCAGATGGTAAGACCAACTGTAGACCTCACATTAACAAAACTTAAGAAATCTGATACAAATCCACTTATTTATAAACAAGAATACAATCAATTACGAAACACTTATGACACTTATAAATCTATATTTACAGATGGATCCAAGGATGGTGGTGCAGTTGCTAGTGCCACCGTCATTGGATCCAGAACAGTATCTTCACGTTTACCCGATAATAGTTCCATATTCACTGCAGAAGCGCACGCAATTTTAACAGCACTACAATATATCAAGAAGAAATCAAAATATAAAGACTTCATTATATTTTCAGATTCACTTTCGTGCCTTTAGGCTATTAAAAATATGTCATCTAAACATCCATTTTTAATTGAAATTCTTGAGTTATTTAATGATCTTGCGACTGGCCAATATGACATCGTTTTTTGTTGGTTACCAAGCCATGTTGGGATTGTTGGTAATACAATGGCTGATGCTGCCGCAAAAGCAGCACTCAACAAATCTGTGACACCACTTCTTTTACCATACAGTGATTATAAACCTGTCATTAGATCTTACATCAGAGATCTAATGCAGAAGAAGTGGGACACCCAAGTGGGTATAAATAAATTACATGCAATAAAAGCGAATATCGGTTATACCTACTTGGGTTGTCAGTCCAGATTTGAAGAGGTCATTTTAAGACGATGTCGTATTGGCCATTCACGTTATACTCATGAATATATTTTAAAAGGTGAAGATCCTCCATTCTGCGTCCCTTGTGATGAAAGAATCACGGTCAAGCATGTCCTGCTTGACTGCATTGATTTTTCCATCACAAGGGATAAATATTTCAAGGTATCGGGTATCAAGGATCTTTTTTATCAGGTAAGTAGTCATTTAATTATTGGTTTTTTAAAGGAAATCGAATTACTGCATAAATTTTGATTGTTATAGTTTGTAATTAAATAAATAACTTTTATAATTGGTAGAATTATTCAGTAACTGGGATTGTTAGTGGCTATATCCTCGAAGGGGGTTAAAGTAGTGTAAAATTATTGTCCCCCTGAGAGGGTATGTAAGACCACGTCTTTCAAAGTATGTTTATTTCTGCTCTTTTTTATTCGTAGTATATATGTTCGTTTATTCTGGCTAGATTTGTCATTAATCGCAAACAGCGGAAGGGATGATGTAAATCCGGCTGGGGTCCATGCAGGTAGCAAAAGTACTGTAAGTCCCCATGGACCCTAGCATGGTGATCTACCTTCAGCTGCTGGCGATCTATAGCCCTTTTTTATATTGTACCGTTATATATAGTGATATCTTTTATAGTTGTATGCTAGTTTTAAATATTAATCTGTGATATTCTAGTAATTTTACTGTCCATCGTTGACAGCTTTTTATGTTGTATACATTTATGTATTATTAATGTACTTCTCGTCACGATATGGCTGAAATACTGCCGATGTGACGTTAAATCATAACTCACTCACTCACTGTATAATATTATCAGACTAAAGACTGTCAACACAAAGTAGATGTTTAGAAAGTAATGAGATTTATTCTTGACAGCCTGTTTATATCATCTTTTGTAATGTGACATACCTGTATGACACAAGCTCTATTCACAACGAAAGTTAATAGTATCATTACTGTGACAATAGAAACAGTGTTTTGCATGGTTATACTTTAACTCTGAATAGCAGAACTATTAAAACACACAATGTTGAACGCTCAATATAACACTGAACGCTGTCAGTAAATCTAAGTCTGATGTCCCACGACACTGAATGCAATGGGCTTTAGAACTTCTGTTCTACAGGCCACAAATTAGTCAAAATGTGAGCACACTGCAGATACTTTTTTGATTTCTGTTCAGTGAACACTTCACCTAAAATCAATTACTGTAAGAGGCCAAGAACCTTAATGTTATCTATTGGAATAGTACCATTTTTGTGACAATAGGAATTGTGTTTTGCATAATTAAACTTTAACTCTGAATAGCAAAACTATGTTGAACAATCAATATACCACTGAACGCTGTTAGTAAATCTAAGTCTGATGTCTGATGTCCCATGAAACTTAATGCAATAGGCTTTAGAACTTCTGTTCTACAGGCCACAAATTAGTCAAAATGTTAGCAAACCGCAGATACTTTTTTGATTTCTGTTCAGTGAACACTTCACCTAAAATCAATTACTGTAAGAGACCAAGAACCTTAATGTTATCTACTGGAATAGTACCATTATTGTGACAATAGGAATTGTGTTTTGCATAATTAAACTTTAACTCTGAATAGCAAAACTATGTTGAACAATCAATATACCACTGAACGCTGTTAGTAAATCTAAGTCTGATGTCTGATGTCCCATGAAACTTAATGCAATAGGCTTTAGAACTTCTGTTCTACAGGCCACAAATTAGTCAAAATGTTAGCAAACCGCAGATACTTTTGGGATTTCTGTTCAGTGAACACTTCACCCAAAACCAATTGCTGTAAGAGGCCAAGAATCTGAGAATACTGTCTTGGATAGGATATCCAAGCAATATAGTACACTGCCAACAGGTGGAGCACAGACTTTCTGAATGTTGGACAAGAAGAGAGGTTTACATTATCAGCTTTGACAATGGCATGAGTAATTGCATCATCATTCACAAACACAATCAGTCTTGGTGAATGTTCGTTAGACACTTTCTGTTCAGCCTTGTCTACTTCGTCCGGTGAAAAATCCTGGAATAATCAAATAAACAATGCAAGACCCCAGTGAGACCGAATTGTATAGCATTAATTTTTTTTAATATGTATAAAATACTACTAGAGCAATGCTTCTCATTAATATGACCTTAAATATGAGGGGCACGGGTGGCCCAGTCGTCTCAATTCGTTGTGCAGAGGTGCGTCCCTTGGCACACCAGAAACCTGTGATTGTGAGTTTGAATCCCAGTCCGCCCCGATTATGTTTCTACGTTTGTCAGCATCGTGGGTCTCGTGGGTTTCCTCCTCCCAAATTAAGCTGACACACCGCTATATAACTGGAATACTGTTCGAAGTGGCGTTAAACCCAACTCACTCACTTAAATATGATTTGAAGGGTCACATACTGGACAATAGATGAAGTTTCTTACTTCGTGACTTACGCGGTGGACTGTTAATATTGAAGCGGTTTTTCTACCCTTTCCTCTGTCATAGGCACTTTCATTTTCCATACACAGGAAGGATGAAATATCTGCCTCAAGTCCCTGTGAAAGAAAATATTTATGTTGTCATCTAGAGATTTCAACAAGAAGACCACAAGCGTCCTCACATGATAATAATCACTGCTAAGTTGTTCCATTAAATATCAGAAAGGAAGTATAACTAGAATGTGGCGATGCAGTTTTAAACGAAATTGTGGTGGAATATTTCCCAGTGAGAAGTAGAAAGCTGTAATTTTATGGTTTTTTCACATGCTTTCCAATAGGATTTGTGATTTCAATGTCATCAGTGTACATCATAACTTGCAATGCATTCGATTTTTGACTAAGCAATGGGTGCTCTTTGAAGAATATGCCATCGTACATGTCAAACACCACGTCTGAAGAAGACACATGTACGGAAGCCTTTTTAGGGCCATGTCCCAAAAAATTCATATCCCTATTAACTGGAAACTTCCACTTAGTATCTTGAAATTTCCACTTAGTATAAGGAAAATTCCACTTACTAACTTTGGGGGGGGGGGGGGGGGGGGGGGGGTCATGACCATCGAACAGAGCTCCGTGTTTTTCGTGGAAGAGTTAATGCCCTTTACTACAGGAATAACATATTGGCAAATCACGTCACCCCATTCTTTCATCAGCACCAGGATATGCACACCTCTTAGCAAGATAATGCAAGAGCGCACATGGCACGTGCTTCAACACAGTTCCTAGCGAACAATAATGTGCCTCTGCTTCCATGGCCAGCCCTGTCACCCGATTTATAGCCAATTGAACATATATGGGATTACATGGGTCAACGCCTCTCACGTCGTCTGCAAGTACAGAACCTGAGAGCACTTGAAGATACACTACGTCAAGAGTGGAAAGCCCCAGAACACTATTCGCAGACTTATTCGATCAATGAGAAGACGTTGCATGGCCTGTGTTGCTGCTAATGGCGGACATACCAGATATTGACTTTTCATTTTAACCCTATGTGTCTTCCTTACACTGATGACGTAAATGTAATTACTGTGTGGTATTCCTGTTTCCTTTGTCGTCTTTCTTAATAATCCGTCTATGTTTGTTCTAATTAAAATCGGTCATTGCTCAAGTTGTTTTTGTAATATTTCAAGATTTATTGCTGGTGCGTTTTCAATGCTGTTCAGTGTATGTATGCATTGTAATACCATTGTCATGTTGCAACACTGTCACTGTCACTGATAATAAATTTATGGCCCCTTAAAATTCAGATGGCTCCACTTTTTTTAAAAATACCTGAAAAAAAGAACTTTGATTTTTTTTCAAAACTTTATTCATTTCAAGAAAAAGCCGTAAAGTAAACCCAACGCAGAGACGCACTCTAAACAAAACCGGCCCGTCGACTCCGTTACAAAGCCCAATGCACAGCCGCAACGGACTTGCGTCAAAACAGAAGTGATGGGCGCACTTTGTAACAACGGACTTTAAAAAAATGATAAACAATGTCAAACTTGCAATCTCACAATTTTTGGAAAGGCTGTCGATGAAATAATGTATTCAAACTAGCAGTGTTCTCTCATGCTCCCACTTTCTGTAATACTTAGGGAGGTGGGTCTTTAGCACCATTGTGTCATGGATAGTGTTGTCTTTCAGTATTCATATTCCACTGCGAGAATATGCATCCAGAGCGACATCTTGATAATGGATCTGTCCATTATCCAGATGTCGCTCTTCAGCACAGACGTGAATTCGGACCTGTACTCAAGATAGTTGTCGTACTGCTCGGGTAGTTCCAGCACATAACCACAGGTGTGAGCCACAGGATGATGTTCTATTCCCTCACAGCGATGGATTTCTGCTTCCCAGAAGCATCGATTAGCAGGAGATCAGAACCGGTACAAAATCTGAGTAGCTTTGCCAACATATCGGATTCTAGTTCTTTAACAAACTTGATAAGAAACTTTGAAGAAGCTGTTTGACAAGATGACATGGTTTCTTGAAATATGAAGAGTTTGACCACCTTTCTGACATTTGGGATCTGTCCACATGATCATTCCTCAGAAAGGATTGCATATTTTCTGTCCCCGCATCAGAGCGCACTCTCTCTGGGCATCCTTGATATGTTGATACAGCATCAATGAAATAACTTGCTACCAGCTATGGATTGTTATTCGTGTTCCATGCATGCAACCATATGATGTTACGTGAAAATCCATCAATGCATCCATGAATGCAAATTCCGTAGGGCTTCAATTTGTCATACCCATCGATATGCCACACAGCGTTAGGTCCTGATGAAAGGTACTTTCGGCGCTCTTTTTTTTACTACGACGTTTCACACCCCGAGGATCAACGATACCAAGCACTATTCTTACAGTTTCTTTGTCAACAGTCAAACCATTTTCCCTACACCTTTGATGCATCCATCCGATGCCATGTAGCATACCAGAGGTTTCACATTCAGACAAGATTAAGAGAGAGACATCAACCAGCTTTGATTTTCCTTTTCTCCGATAGAGCTTCATTTTTGCAAGTTTTCTTTTCAGTGTGCATTCACTTATTCACAAAATCTTGTGATCATGAGCCAGAAAATATAGAATGTCTTTATTGCTCAAGTCTAAGCATACGTATGTTCGAATAATGTTAACACACCTCTTCATAGTTTGAGGTTAATAGGTATTCCAATATAGCTGTTGATTCTATTTAAAGCATTTAAGTAGAAATTTCCAGATACTAAGTGGAAATTTCCAGTTAGTAAGTGGAAATTTCAAGATACTATGTAGAATTTTCCAGATACTAAGTGGAAATTTCCAGATACTAAGATACTAATTTTTTTTGGACATGGCCCTAAAAGGCTTCCGTACACATGTGATTGTTGTTGCCATTTCCTAATTTCTGGTAATTCAAGCAGTGATTTTACTTACTTTTCAAAAGGAATGATGTAGCCATATCTTGGTTCTCGTAACACCCTGCATCGTTTAACTGATGTAGTAGTACCTAAATAGACCTTTACAGGGTCTATCAATCTGCAATGTTCTTAATAGTTTTTTCCCCTTCTGTGCTGATTTGCTAATGCCTCAAAATGCATGTCATTTTCAATATTATCTAAGAGTTTGTCATTGAGGCCATGCTGAACTAAACATTCTTTATCCTTCTCCATAATGAGCTTGTAATTCTCTTCCAACAGGTGGCATGCCTCGCCAATGATGGCATCAACTGCTCTGTTTGACAAACTATGTTTTGCCTGTAAGGACATTACAAAATTGAGTTCTGTGTAACATTTGTGTGATAGAGTTGGAAGTGAAGAAAGTGTGTCTGGGTCAGGTAACATTGTCTCTAATCCAGTGTCGTTACCATCTAGATCCTGCATTTCATTCTGTGAATGCTTTTTGAAAACATGTTTGCGGAATGCTGTTTTACTCTTTGTCGTGTAACAACAACCATTCCATGTACATGACACTAAAAAGTGTGGGTCATTCTTGTTGTTTCGTATGATGTGGTTTCGTATGATGTGGTTCAAATTTTGCCTGTGGTTGTTACATAATGACGTCATATGTCACGTTCCTACCCAGAGTTCATTGTGGTAAATGCTTGAAGTGTTGTCATATTCATTCACATGATATCGGGAAATTCCGACACGGTGTGTATTGACCCGAATGCGGATTGTATTTTCAACACAGTATGTTTAGACTGCGAATGGTAGATCTAAACACCTGTGTTTAACATTGGCCAGTTTCATGTTTTAATTTAACTTTAAAAAATCATACCAGGTGATAGTAAAACTCCGCGAACAACTTTTTGACATGTAAGTTTAACACTGAACCGCAAAACTACGACACTGAATAGATAAATCAGTTTTACAACATGGCGTGTCATCAAAAAGTTAAAATATTGCGTCCAAACACATGTTACGTGGCAGACTCTTTACATTATATATGTTTCAGTAGTTTCTTACACTGCAAGTTAGCAGTGTTTAAAACTTAAACGCTCAGGTATTAACGGCTATGTGCGATCTAACTATACGCATGTCGTATTGTTATTATGCAGTGTAGTGTTTAAAATGTAAACACGAAATGTATAAAATATAAACACCGATTTATTACTGTGTAGTAGCATTTTACGGCAAACGTGGGTTGCTGAAAACCTATTCTACCCCGGGTCGTATAGTAATAAAAGCGACAAAATCATTTCCATAGTCAACAACAAACAAACAAACAAAACAATATTTAAGAAGTAAAAGGTCATCTAAGGTTAGTAGATGCATCACAAGGTAGGTTCCTGCGGTGCCTTTATCATAGGACTCTGGAGACACTCTTAACGTTAGAAAAACAAAACATCCCACCACAGTTACTTGTGGGATTTCTTTGTCTTGTAAGTCTACACTTCCATGACAAATACCTTAACTGCTTGTTGTCTCTATAGTCGCAGTTAGTCACTGTTCCAGTGTATAACTTGTTATCTGCATATTGAAAAGGTATATCGATTGAAGCTGTTGAGCTGTTCAACCACGAACACCACGCATATTGCATGTTGCCAAGTGGGAAGAAGGAGACAGTTTTCAATCATGCCTTTACGACTGATTTTGATAACTTTTGGAGGTTTTTGTCTTGTTAAAAGTTCTGCCTCTGTTTGTAGTCTATGCGAGGTAAAGCCATTGTCAGATTTCCAGAACAAGAGAGTTAGTGCGGGTGTTCTGTGGACAAAGACTGATATGACTAGTCGTGCCGAATGTGCAGCGCGCTGCTCCCTCTTCAGCGTGATAAAGTCCTTTGGATACAAGGAGGCCAGTGGAGAATGTGTTGCATTCACCGTGCCCCTCACAACACCAGCAGCAATGACGTATGTCAGTGAATCAGGATTCAACATGTATTCAACTTGCGCACCAGGTAATAGAAACAATCTTAAGTTACACTTGGAACTGGCATTAGAACTTTAATTGTCAATGCCAGAAAAAAACCAGTCCAGATTATTTGCAGAAACATACTCCATTAGACATACAGGGCAAAATACATGGAGCTGTGAAAATCATATGAATGGACTACTGGCAATCGTATTCCAGTTGCGTGGATCGATGGTCATGATGTCCAGAATCGTTTATTTACAGACCGCCGTCATATACATTGTGTAGCTGGAGTATTGCTGAGTGCGGCGTTAAACAACAAACATTAAACCCAAATCAGGAGATGGCAGTAGGGACTTGCTAACCATGTTCGTGATAATGGTGAGCATGCCTGGCCCTACTGCCAGCTCCCACCATTCACACAATTTGCTCAAGAAGTAAGTCTTTATTGCCTGACGCCGCACAGCAGTACTCCTGCCATGCGACGGTGGCTTGTAACAAACCATGACTCATAGTGCATTTACAGATTTTGCTGAAACTGATAAAAACGACGTGATCATTTTGAATTACGTTTGCTGTGTACAAGCAAGGCGATAGTAATCTATCAAACTGCAGCCACAAGAGATAACCACAGCCCATTACAAACGTAAGCGCAAATGTTATGGAAACAAGAATGATAATGCTGATATCAGTACGGTTCTTCGAATGTGGCTAGAACACCGGAACGACACAGATTGTTCAATGTGTACTGATGACTTTCATATTTCAAGAATTGATAGAAAATTCCATAATCTAAAGAATCTGAAGAATATCTTTAGTTTCATTCCTGCTTTTGGTTTTTATCCCCCGGAGTTGGAAAACGGTGTTGCCGCGATATCTCAAGAACTAAACACTGGATTGTCTTCATATTTGGAACTATGGTGTATATACAGACACCGCAGACACCAGTTGGTTTTGGTGACCTTGACCCCATTGTCAAGGTCACAGCAGGCAAATCTGCTTTTGGAGTTAGAAAACGGTGTTGCCGCGATATCTCAAGAACTAATCGCTGGATTGTCTTCATATTTGGAACTATAGTGTATATACAGACACCGCATACACCTGTCAGATTTGGTGACCTTGACCCCATTTTCAAGGTCACAGCAGGCAAATCTGTTTTTGGAGTCGGAAAACGGTGTTGCCACAATATCTCAAGAACTAATCGCTGGATTGTCTTCATATTTGGTACTATGGTGTACAGGGGGGGGATATTTCGTCACTCTGTGACAAATACTTGTTTAAACTGATATCCTTAGTAATCTGCTTGTAGCATTGAGAACATTCATTAAAATGACTATTTGGTTCTTCGAGACAATCTTTTTAACCATTTGTAATTTGCAAATACATGACGGCCCCTTTTCATGGTCCAATGCAGAAATTTCGTAAATTTCTTCAAGGCAAATGTAGAGAGAGGCAATTTTGCAGATCAATTAAAAATTAAGTGTTTAATTATATATTTGAGTCAATTCAAATGACTAATCATAAAGAAATCATTGACGTTACGAAATCAATTTTTATATTGACTTCAGTTGACGGCGGTGTCAGCGCCTGGGGCCAGTGGACTGGACCAGCTTGCCCTCAGACATGTGGGACCTCGCACACCATAACGAAAAGCCGGACTCGAACATGCACGAACCCGTCTCCAGATAAAGGAGGGGCAAGCTGCACAGAAAGCCTCTCGGAAACAGGTGACGTCAACTGTGGTTTGCCCCAGTGTCCGAGTAAGTATCACACACAATAGGTCTGCACAACCCAATCTTGCCTTAAAAGGCGACTATGCTTGTCGTGAGAAGCGATTAACGGTATCAGGTGGTCAAGATCGATGACTTGGTTGATGCATGTCATCGTATTCCAATTGCGCGAATCGATGCTCATGATCGACCCTGGATTGTCTGGTTCAGACTCGATTATTAACGGACCGCCGTCATAAAGCTGGATTGTTGCTGAGTGCGGCGTTAAACAACCAACAAAGAAACATATCATGATGTCTGGTCCAGTGTGTACAGACTGCTGTCACACAGATTGATTATTGCTGAGAGCGGCGTTAAAGTTCTAACAAGCAATTAAAACTATCAACAATGTCACCGTAACTGATTAGCCGCATCGTATAGCAAGAACTTACAAATCCTTTCAGACCCGTGAAGATCCGGGGTGGAGTGAGTGAGTTTAAAATTTAACGTCGCATCTGTTGTTTGTTTGGTTGTGTTTTGTTTAACGCCGCACTCAGCAATATTCCAGCTATATGACGGCAGTCTGTAAATAATCGAGTGTTGGTTTCATGATCATCGATCCACGCAATTGAGATCGATGACATGCATCAACCAAGTCAGCGAGCCTGACCACCCGATCCCGTTAGTCGCCTTTTACGACAAGCATAGTCACACTTTATGGCAAGCATGGGTTGCTGAAGATCTATTCTACCCCGGAATCTTCACGGGTTACGTCGCATCGGCATTATTTCAGTCTTATATCGAGGGGGTAGAACTGGTCTTCAGCAACCAGTGCTTGTCATAAGAGGCGACTAACGGGATCGGGTGGTCAGGCTCGCTGACTTGGTTGGTGCATGTCATCGTATCCGAATTGGGTTGATCGATGCTCATGTCAATCACTGGATTGTCTGGTCCAGACTCTATTATTTACACATCACCGTCAAAGAGCTTAGTATCTTGAAATTTCAACTTAGTATCTTGAAATTGCAAGATAGTATCGAAAAAAATAAAAAACAAATGGCCCTAAAAGGCTTCCTTACCTTGCTTCGTGCTTTTCACCTTAGTGCATACTGAGTAAAATGGGGACACGTTTTCTCAGAAACTACTTTGTTTGTTTGTTGTTTAACGCCGCAGTCAGCAATATTCCAGCTATATGACGGCGGTCTATAAATAATCGATTCTGGACCAGACAATCCAGTGATTGACATCATGAGCATCAATCCACGCAATTGGGGGGATACGATGACATAAGCCGCAACTGATTAGCAGCCTCCTATAGCAAGAATTCTCCTGTGATTAACCGCGGAATCTTCAAATCCTTTTAGACGTCGCATCGGCATTATTTCAGTCTTATATCGAGGGGGTAGAACTGGTCTTCAGCAACCCATATTTGTCGTAAGAGGCGACTAACGGGATCGGGTAGTCAGGCTCGCTGACTTGGTGCATGTCATCGTATCCGAATTGGGTGGATCGATGATCATTCCAGTCACTAGATTGTCTGGTCCAGACTATTTTTTTACACATCACCGTCTTAAAGCTTGAATATTGTTGAGTGCGGCGTTAAACAACAAACAAACAATGTTATCGGAGCCACACAGTGACGGATAAAGAACCCACGATCAGCGCACATTTCCAAATAAATCGATTATCATTAACAGGTCTTTCGATATATTTTTCAGTTGACGGAGGCGTCAGCGCTTGGGGTGCGTGGGGCACATTGGTATGTTCACAGACTTGCGGTACCACAGCAACAGGAACCAGGACACGAACCCGAACCTGCACCAACCCTGCTCCAGCTTACGGAGGAGCGGACTGTTCGGAGACGCTCTCCAGCACGACCAGTGGGAACTGTGGTTTCTCTTCGTGCTCTGGTAAGGTTGCCCATTGGAATTACTGATAAGAAAAGGTTATCGAAACCACAAATTGACGATTAGAAATCAGCGTACAAATCCAAATTTAACTCATCAGGAATAAAACTTATTCCGATGTAATTATGTACCGTATAATCCCGTGTTTTTCCAGGTAAAAAATTGACTTGCGTTTGCGCGTGTTTGTGATGAGTGTCACCTGTGGGGCAGGGTACGCTCACTTTTTTTCAAGATTGTACGATTCCGACTAAATCATTAATCCATGTTTGTGAATCATAATCAAATGGTGATGATATGAGATGTTCATAAAAAAAGGCGAGCGTATCACATCCCAGTGGCTACACGCGTCACAAACACATGGTTTGATTCATTGGTTAGCAATAGCGACTCCATTGCAAAGTGATCGTATGTATTCGCGGGAGAAACGTAGAGTATTGACGATGGATAGAATAAAACAATATTTTAATGTTACGACTTCAGTGTCTATTTCGATATTATCCTTCGTCCGGTTCTCAAAAGGTTTAACGCCGCTTTTGGCAATATTCCAGCAATATCACAGCGGGGGACACCAGAAATGGGCTTCACACATTGTACCCATGTCGGGAATCGAACCCGGGTCTTCGGCGTGACGAGCGAACGCTTTAACCACTAGCTAGGCTACCCCACCGCCCCGGTTATCAACGGGGACACATTTTCTCCAAAACTATATAAGGCAGACACGTGAAATTTTACACTGATGTTACTGGTCATGATCTCAATAGAGTGCAAAATTGGTCCCGTCAATTATTTTGGACAGTGTTTTGGCCTTTGCAACGGAAGCCCAAAAAGGGCCATTTGTTTTTTTTAACTTTTCGATACTATCTTGAAATTTCAAGTTACTAAGTTGAAATTTCAAGATACTAAGTTAAAATTTCAAGATAGTATCTTGAAATTTCAAGATAACATCTTGAAATAAATTTCAACTGAGTATCTTGAAATTGCAAGATAGTATCGAAAAAAACAAATGGCCCTAAAAGGCTTCCTTACCTTGCTCCGTGCTTCCTTTTCACCTTAGTGCATACTGTGTAAAATGGGGACACGTTTTCTCAGAAACTACTTTGTTTGTTGTTTAACGCCGCAGTCAGCAATATTCCAGCTATATGACGGCGGTCTGTAAAAAAATAAATCGATTTTGGACCAGACAATCCAGTGATTGACATCATGAGCATCAATCCACGCAATTGGGGGGATACGATGACATGCATCAATCAAGTCAGCAAGCCTGACCAAAGTTCTAACAAGCAATTAAAACAATCAACGATATCACCGCAACTGATTAGCCGCCTCCTATAGCAAGAATGTTCCTGTGATTAACCGTGGAAGCTTCAAATCCTTTCAGACCCGTGAAGATCTGGGGTGGAGTGAGTGAGTTTAAAATTTAACGTCGCATCGGCATTATTTCAGTCTTATATCGAGGGGGTAGAACTGGTCTTCAGCAACCCATACTTGTCGTAAGAGGCGACTAACGGGATCGGGTGGTCAGGCTCGAAGACTTGGTTGGTGCATGTCATCGTATCCGATTTGGGTGGATCGATGATCATGTCAATCACTGGATTGTCTGGTCCAGACTATTTTTTTACACATCACCGTCTTAAAAGCTTGAATAGTGTTGAGTGCGGCGTTAAACAACAAACAAACAATGTTATCGGAGCCACACAGTGACGGATAAATAACCCACGATCAGCGGACATTTCCAAATAAATCGATAATCATTAACAGGTCTTTCGATATATTTTTCAGTTGACGGAGGCGTCAGCGCTTGGGGTGCGTGGGGCACATTGGTATGTTCACAGACTTGCGGTACCACAGCAACAGGAACCAGGACACGAACCCGAACCTGCACCAACCCTGCTCCAGCTTACGGAGGAGCGGACTGTTCGGAGACGCTCTCCAGCACGACCAGTGGGAACTGTGGTTTCTCTTCGTGTTCTGGTAAGGTTGCCCATTGGAATTACTGATAAGAAAAGGTTATCGAAACCACAGAATGACGATAAAAAAATCAGCGTACAAATCCAAATCTAACTCATTAGTGAATTAAACTTATTCCGATGTAATTGCCTAATAATATGTAATTATGTACCGTATAATCCCGTGTTTTTCCAGGTCAAAATTTGGCTTGCCTTTGCGCGTGTTTGTGATGAGTGTCACCTGTGGTATCGAGTCTGGACCAGACAATCCAGTAATTAATGTCATGAGCATCGATCCACGGAATTGGGATACGATGAAATGCATCAACCAAGTCAGCGAGCCTGACCAACCGATCCCGTTAGTCGCCTCTCTTCTAAAGGCTTCATGGGACTCTTTTTTTATAGTTAACCCGTGAAGATTCCGGGGTAGAATAGATCTTCAGCAACCCATGCTTGCCGTAAAAGGCGACTATGCTTGTCGTAAAAGGCGACTAACGGGATCGGATGGTCAGGCTCGCTGACTTGGTTGATGCATGTCATCAATCCCAATTGCGTGGATCGATGCTCATGACATTAAACACTGGATCGTCTGGTCCAGACTCGATTATGTACAGACCGCCGTAATATAGCTTGAATATTGCTGGGTGCGGCGTTAAACAACAAACCAACCAACCAACCATTTTATAGTTTATATGTACTATCTAATGTGCCTCATTAGGGGGAATGTGCAAACGCTGTTTTCTGGTTTTATTTATTTGATAATGGTAACTTTAATACTGTCTGTTCAAATGAATACCTTTTCTGTTGTATAGACAATCCTAACTTTGGCACGTGCAGCTCCTCTTGTTCTGGGACGAACGTGGTCTGCAATACTGGCTACTGTGTGTGTGACATCATGTATGTGAAACGTGGCAGCAGTTGTGTCCAAGGTATGTATTTATCTGAAGTAATACAATTCGGGCAATATGATGTTTTATTGACCCAAGAAACAGGATAATTCCTTCATGAATGAGTCCCTGTTTTGGCCCCGGAACTCCCCATTGTAATTAAGATCAACCCCCTGTAATCATGTCATACATCGCTTCTTATTTCAGACTGTGGTAGCTCTGGATATGGATCAGGCTTCACCATCTTCAACAACAAACTCCTTGATGGTTATAATGACAGAGTTGTCTCCTCCATTCAAACAATAGAGGAGTGCACCAGCCTGTGTCTATCAGCATCGGATTTCACTTGTATTACCGCGGACTATGAATTTAACAGTAAGACTTGCTACTTGAGCACAACAGCTTGGTACGCTGTACCATCGAGCTCGGCTGTCGATAGCTCCACGTATCAGATGATAATCCGTAATTGTGCTTAAAATACGGCTTTGGTTACTTTTGTAAGGTTAGCAAAGCTGGTGAGAAAGGGCTCGTGACACCCATATAAACTACTACAAAAATGAAAGACTGGAAGAACCGTTAACTAAATTCGTGGATAACCTTGATTCGTTGATCGCGGTAATCGTGATATCTCGTAAATTAAGTACTTTTGATGTACATGCACTGCCACGCCCTGCTGACAAAAGTGTTCCGAATCGCTGTATTACACGTAAGTACAGAAAAACCAAATGTCCAACACTGAGATAAATAGCCATAGATCACTCGTACAAAATTTCATGTTTACAAAACATCAAATAAAATATATACCGTAAGCATCACCCTTCTCGTCTGCTTGTCGAGATGTCAATAAACATAAGTCACGTGACTTGAGGATGTCTGTTAAAATTAAAAATATATGGAAACATTTTCGGGCTTCTTTTTTTTTTTTATCTCATTTTCATAGGGTTCACCGACGCCTTCACGGAAGGGATACAAAAGTTATTCGCCTACAGCTTTGACTAATGCTTACTTAGATGTAAAAAACTATAAAGTTGCAGGTCATAAAGCGGCATTAAACTTCTCTGTACCCGAGCAAACACTGAGAGACAGGATAAAAGTCAAGATTGATGTTCCCACAGTCAAGTCAGGTGCGACTCCAATTTTTGATGCGGTGCAAGAAAACTAGACTTGTTGACCATGTAACATACATGGCATCCATCGGATACGGATATACCAGGAAAGAGGTTATCCAATTAGGGTCTAACTTTGCTTAGGAAAACGTGACCTGGCCCATCCATTATCTGTCAAGTGGTTATATGTATGGTCTGTTGGAGCGATGGCCGGAGTTGAAAGTTAGGAGTGCCAAGTCTCTCACGAAACATCGTGCTAAAGCTAGTTCAAAGGAATGCACCAACAAGTATGTTGATGAACTTCCAATCAAGACCAGAAGAAATTTATAACGTAGATGACAAAGGAATCAACCAGTCCCATGTCGCACCGAAAATTGTTGGCTGAAGAAAAGCCGTGGCCTACGAGATTTCTTCGGAGAGATCGTCGGTCGTCACGATTCATTATACAGCAGTGACAGTGAGGACTCGCCAATATCCGATGACGAAACATGTTGCGTGTGTCATCACTATTAGCCCGCAGAACTGGCCCAATGCACTTCACTGTTTTCGTACAATGGGGGCAGTGCAAGTATCATGACTGTAACCACTGGGTGCACTTACAGTAGTGTTGTCCAGTGCGCGTGCTTCGGACTCATGACACATTTTCTTGCCCTTGCCATGGTCTGCCATGCAAACCATGGGAAGAGTTGAGACTGAAAGAGGACACAAACTTACCTGTAATTAGTGTACACAACTTTATTGACAAGAATCGTTTTTGGAGTTGTGTGTTGAATAACTATGCTTTTCAACTGTTATCAGCCGACAGAAATGCTGGTAGGTATAGATTCGAATTCATAAAAAAATATTACACAGTAACGGTACTGGGCTTTCGTACATAGCGATACAATAAACTACTACGTTTTGTGTGCACATGAATGTCTGATGAATGCAAATGGCTTCGGTAAACATAACTTTTCAGTTACGAGTGGAATCTTCGTCATTTTCTTAGAGTTTAATAGATGAATTAAATGATCAGTGAGTATACAAAACAAAATCGGACATTTAAACCACGAATTTGGGTGAACGTTTCTTATATTCACGAATCAAGGTTACGCGAGGGTAGTTAAAGTGCTTAAAAATGTTACTCCTTCACAAGTACACAAACAACCCGTTCTGTAGAATAAATAATTTATGGCACCAGATTTTGAACTCAGTCTTGATAAGTATCTTTTGGATACGCTTGCAAAGTTTTATTCATGTAACTTCAGTAGTTTCAGAGAAAACGTGTCTCTATGTCTCGGAGCACCAATTTAAAAGGGCCATAAAACATGAAATTAAGACTCCAATTCCTTTGAGATCGTGACCTGTAACATCATTGTCTGAAATTTTATTTCTCTAACTTACATAATTGCTTAGAAAATTCGTCTCCATTGAGAAGCGGACGGACGGGGTTAAAATCTCGCAAGAAAATATCGAACATGAACTTCCCCTGAAGACACGTGAAGATCCGGGGTAGAATAGGTCTTCAGCAACACATCCTTTTCGTGAGAGGCGAATATGCTTGCCGTAAAAACCGACTAACGATATCGGGTGGTCAGGCTCGCTGACTTGGTTGATGCATGTCATCGATCCCAATTCGGTGGATCCATGCTCATGATGTCAATCCCTGGATTTTCTGGTCCAGACTTGATTATTTACAGACCGCCTTCATATAGCTGAAATATTGCTGAGTGCGGCGTAAAACAAAAAAACCATTCCAAACCCCACCCAACACAACCCAACCACACTAAATGGATGACAGAATTTGTGAAAGCCACTGATTGGGTCGACCACCGTGATATTGTTTTCACATTATTAAAAGTGACGCTGCTTCTTTATTCACTCAAATTCAGTATACTGCTTGCACTTTTGAATAAACATCTATAAATTCAGCTTGACAATAAAACTACAAAATCAATAGAAATCTCTGCATAAATCAGAGTTGATTGTACGATTCAAACTATATCATGAGCATGTGTTTATGACTCACTATCAAAAAGTAATGACACGAGGTGTTCGCGAAAAGGTGAGCATATCCTGCCCCACCGGCGGCATCCGTCACAAACACATGCAAAGGCAATTCAGTTCACCTACAAAAAACACGGGGACAAATGGTTCTAGTCAAATAGGGGATTGCATCGGACATAATTTTTGTCACTGATGCATCATATTTGGAAATGTCCTCCACATGGTTACCATAAAACATTATTCACAATTGTTTATTGTCCTGTCTTTTGGTATCACGTGTCGTTGCAATGCACCATGTCCATCTGAGTGTGCAGTCTGATGTTCTTTGTTTAATGTTGAGAATATATGCGATATATTTCAACAACTCATGACCGATATGAGGCTCATATTCGTTGTTTGGTATTGCTTAACTACATTTTATTATATTTTATAACCACCTTGTTATATATTCAACAACAAAAGTTCCTGTGACACCAATATTTTAGTGTATTTTTCAAACAAGTAAAGTTATGTTTTCAATATTGTAGTACATGTATGGAATCAAGTCACAAAAACGCAACTGCTACAGAAAAGCATGCATTCCATGCAAAAGTTGACTTTTATGCAAGCCCCATGCATTTCACTACCAAAGAATGGGTATGAAAACGTGTGCGTTAACGGGATTCCATATGCATTGTTTAGCATCGTGCTGACAACAACCACTCAGAAAAACAACAAAATTACGCAATTATTCAACATTACGAAATGCCACGCCCGTCCGAAAATGAGCGTCTGCGAGCCATTGGTATGCTTGAAGCAGAATCGAGTCAACGTGATATTGCAAGACAATTTAACGTCTACAGAAACACCATTTGGTGTTTATGGCAACGTTGCCAACAGACGAATGCAGCCAGAGACCATCCTCGTAGTGGCAGGCCACGGGTAACCAATAATCGACAAGACAACTGGATTCGAACAACACACCTACGAAATCGATTCCAGCCAGCAACAGTGAGTTCAAGAAGCATCCCTGGCCTTCGACGAATATCTTCACAAACCGTACGTCGTCGCCTCAGATGTGCAGAGATTGTCTCCGGAAGACCCGCCAGACGTCCCATTTTTACAGGAAACCACCGTCAAGCACGTCTACAGTGGTGCAGACAGCGTCACCGCTGGACGGCCATGCAGTAGTTCTATTTACTGACGAGTCTCGCTTTCACCTCAGCCACAGCGATGGGCGGATTCGAGTGTACCGACGTCGAGGTGAAAGTTACGTCAATCATTGTGTCATGGAAGATCGGTTCGGGGGCGGCAGCGTTATGCTATAGGGTGGGATTACAGCAAGACAGAGGACCCGTTTGATAGTGGTTGAGGGAAATCTCAATGGACAGCGCTACCGCGACGAGATCATCGCCCCTATTGTTCTACCGTTTTTGCGTTGTCCTGGCCCAGGCATTACCTTTCAACATGACAACGCCCGGCCTCGTATTGCTTAACTTGTTCAGGATTCTCTTCAACAAAACAACGTGAATGTCATCCCCTGGCCGGCTCGCTCCCATGATCTCTCACCAATCGAGCACATGTGGGATAAGAAGGATCGGCGCCTTCGAGGTCAACCACGTGTTCCACAGACACTGCAGGAACTTCGAAACATGCTCTAGCAGATATCCCACAGGACTTTGTGCGACGCCTGGTCCATTCCATGAGACGAAAATGTATTGATTACATCGCAATCAGAGGCGGACACACACGCTGTTGATTTGTAAATTGACATTTTGGCAAGTTCATGTTTTTTATGAAATCTTGCATTTTCTGAACCATTTGAACACTAACAGGAGTCTTTTATCTGTTGCAAACCGAAATTGTTTCAGATTTGGTGAAAAACATAACTTTGCAATAAATCTTATTCAATGTCACAGGAACTTTTGTTGTTGAGTATATAAATTATGCCATTGATGATATATATTCATGTGCACTTTGTGTTATATATTGAACGAAGACATTTCTTAACACCAACTTGATCTATAGATGTGAGTGGTCTTTGAAAACGTATTACTAATTGTACATGTTATTTAGACTATCAGTAATGGTATTCATATAAGCACCGCCACGAGCTAATAAAATCTCCCACAAATAAAGAATAATCAGTGTTTTAATTTCACGATTTAGCGTCATGACATCAATGCATCATATGATTATGCGTTACAATTATCAACCGTCCAAATGGCAACAGATCGATTGCGAGTTAAAATATCATTTGTTACAATCGCATCCTCGATTATCAAGTGTATTTCATCTTCTGGCTATTATGATAAATACCTTCGACACATTCGCCATCAAAACTTTGCAGCGGAAGTGACGTCACAATGGCCATATTAATTATCACTAATTCAGGACAAGTTTCTCTCGCTCATTGTAATCTCAGTGGACTGTTTTGTTTAGAAATGTGTCTTTCCAAAAAGGTTATGGCAGCAAATAGGTGCAGGGTATTTATCTTAATATATATTATCAGGGACCTGTGAAGATCGGGGTAGAATAGGTCTTCAGCAATCCATGCTTGCTGTAAAAGGCGATTATGCTTGTCGTAAAAAGGCGACTAACGGGATCGGGTGGTCAGGCTCGCATACTTGGTTGATGCATGTCATCAATACCAATTGCGGGGATCGATGCTTATAATATTAATCACTGGATTTTATTGTACAGACTCGATTATTTACAGACCGCCGTCATATAGCTGGAATATTGCTGAGTGCGGCGTTAAACAACAAAGGAAAGAAAGAAAGCCAGAAATAAGCTTTTCTGGCTTCATTCATAGGGTTATGAAAATAGGATATACATGTATCAAAACAATTTAATCCCCTTTAAGACGGAATACACAGTATTTTATCAAGATCACGTGGACCAATCAGATCTCATTATTCTGACATGGAGGTATCCTATGATAATGTGTTTTGTCACAGAACAAAATACATATTCCCCTTTAACCAAATATCTTGTCTAATATACGGACAAAAGATGGTTCTCGGAAAGATGCTTCTACAACTCATAATAAATATCACGGCGTCATCAGTATCATCCGATCTTGTAATATAAATCTTACTTATTTTTTTACATAAATGTTCTACAATCTAGAAATGGTTTTATATGTTGAGTTTATTGTTGGTAATCAGGGGACCAAGTGGAATTCATGGACAGGGTATTGATTTAATTTTTAAAATTTTATTCCTTCATATTATAGGATAGAAATGCACATAAAAGAATAGCAACCCATGCTTGTGTCAGCCAAATGAAATGAGGCTGAGGTTAAAAGAGAGACAAAACGTGTTATTTAGGCGAAATATGGTCAGGTGTATTGTACACTTATAACTGTTATTATTTTGAATAGGAAATGTACACATGACACAATAATAACCTTTTATTACTATTCTATCCAGACTAAAATAAACAAAATGCAGTGAATAGGGTTTGGGTGATCCTGGCACAGTCAGGCTGGTTAGGCTCATCATCAGCACGCAGCGAATTGGACTTCTCCAAGGAAGCGCTGCCGAGTCGAAGCCACTCAGAACGTTTCGGAGAATGTGAAGACTCCCCAACGCTGCAGCCTTTTGTATTGTTCAGAATGTGAGAAGGGCTGTATTCCTGGCAGCAAACCCGGGTACTCTCCCAATGTCAGTCAACAGATTGGGAGGCACCAAACCTAAGGTACCAAGGACAATTGAAAGTCGGACAACCTTGTACTTGGGATGCAAGCGTGACATTTCGAAAGCGATATTTGTCAATCACAAGTATGTCAAAAGGTACAGAAAATTCAATAATAAAAGTGATTTCATAGGATTTATCAAAACGAACAAGATGAGGTTTGATGGCTTAGCTAGGTCTGAGGCTGTAAACGAGCCAATTCCAAAGAATTTTGTATTTATCATTAGTATTAATTTAGGTATTAATATTTAAAACGATATTGAACGATATTTCGAGGCAAGTCAGAAATATATTAAACAAGTAATCCGACCCGACACCTTCGCACAGCTGACCCGTGAAGATCCGGGGTAGAATATGTCTTCAGCAACCCATGCTTGCCGTAAAATGCGACTAACGTGATCGCGTGGTCAGGCTCGCTGACTTAGTTGATTCATGTCATCGATCCCAATTGCCTAGATCGATGTTCATGATATCAATCACTGAATTGTCTGGTCCAGACTCGATTATTTACAGACCGTCGTCATATAGCTGGAATATTGCTGAATGCGGCGTAAAACAACAAACCAACTTTCGCACAGCTAATTATTACCCTGCTAAAAAGCATAGCCTGGAAGCCGTCAGGGCACTGGCGGTCGTTAGCGCATGGAGTTACACTTGGCTACACATCTACATTCTGAGACGTACTGCCACAAAATATGTCATTCTCATCACAGCAGGGTGATATCTTTGTCATGCATATATCATAATCTGGCATTGTTCCAGCTTATTGGATGGCTAATTCTGATTACCTGTGGGAAGAACCTTTATAGTTGATGTCTTGTTTCACCCCAGCCTACTGGTGCATCATTTCCCCATAGACTTGAATTTACATATAAACAAACAGATTCTTAGTGAATGTAGCATTGTGCTATTAGCAGTATTCAAGCTCAATCAAGGGTGAACGTGGCTTTGATTGTACGTTATGTGAAATTACAGCTATTTCACGATATGTCAGCTTGGTAAGGGGGGAAATTCAGTGATGTTTTCCATTTCAGTGAAACCCACGAGCACGGGTATGGTGCCGACGAACCTATAAAAAAGTAATCAGGGATTCTAGAATGTACTTACTTCCCATACCCTGGTTTATCAAGTGCATTATTATCCTTGACTGGTCCCGTAAGATTCCGAGGTAGAATAGGTCTTCAGCAACCCATGCTTGCCGTAAAAGGTGAATATGCTTGTCGTAAAAGGCGACTAACGGGATCGGGTGGACAGGCTCGCTGACTTGGTTGATGCATGCCATCTGCTTAAATATCTGCTTAAGACAGATGGGGACGAACCTCCTAAATGTATCCTTTGTGATGAAAGGTTCACCGTCAAGCATATATTACTTGACTGTGTGGACTTTGAAATCGCAAGGGATTCACATTATGAAAGCGAAAATCTGAAAGATCTCTTTTCCCGTGTCAGCGGGCATCTCATTATCAGCTATTTGAAAGAAATCGGTCTGTATAATAAATTTTAAATATGTATGTGAATAATTAAATGTTTGTTCTTAAATTTGGTGTGATGCTATTATCAACTGACGTTATTGAAAGCTCTGCCAGGAGGTTAACGTAGCGTAAAAATATTGTCCCCCTGTGTGACACGTAATCGACTGTTACTATCATCAACCAGTGTTTTTAAGCCAACTCATTGCTGACAATTTTTTAATATTGGCTAGTATTGTTCACAACCACCAGTGGCTAAAGTGATAACGTAAATCCTGCTTGGATATCATGCAGGAAGCAGGGGTACTGTAAGTCCCCATGATCCCCAAGCAAGGTGGCCTAGCTTTGGTTGCTGGTGGCCCGTGTTATAAAACTGTATTATATTGTTATGCTCAAATGTGTTTCATAAATTGTCTTTAAATATGGTATGGATGAATTAATTTTAAATATTTCTTTGCTTAAATGACTCAATTGTTAACATATTAAACTTTGTCTCGTCGCTAAATGGCTGAAATAATGCTCTCTCACTTATTCTCATAAAACGACCATCACCAAACGACGAAGCGGCCTACATATGCCGCAAGGGATACCATGCCATCAATGTACAGCTTTCTCCGGTAAGACGTACAATAGATCCCTCATTTAACAATAAAGATACATTATGTATATATTTTTTAGCGATATTAATCAATTTGCGGCAATCAATTTTTAAAGAATAGTGGTAACTGGGCCATGGTCCGCAAACTACGCTCTACTGTTTATATTAACAACGACCTTGACCCACAAGCGAATCGAAACTACTTTCCTGTCAAATGAAACCAGCGTCATTCATTTCACCGTAGCTTCATTCAATCCTTTTTTTTCTTATCTACATGTAAATTGCCATATATATTTTATTACCATTTACACAACAATATCTTCAGGATTATTTTCTGAGTGTTACTAGAACTCATTAATTTCAAGATACATGTAATGTAATTTTGTTTCTGTTAACAAACATTTTACTTTTAATTATTCAGTGTGTGGTCTTCATTGGACTGATTTGACAGGTCAAAAAGTTATGATTACGTATATTAATTTACAATGTATTCAAAATGTAGGACTGATATTCCTGATGGGCTTGCCCATGGGCGATATATTTTAATAACGCTACAAATTAGTTGAATTAAGGTAAAATGAGTTGAATCATGTGTCAGGATACATGTAGACAAACCTTTATGTATTTGCCAAAGAAAAACATGAGTTTTGAGCAGAGGAAAATAGAGTTCGACCATGGGTGACATAGTTTAAATTTTAAGTTTTCGAAAGAATATGACATAGAGAATTAACGAGGATTTGAAGCAAATCCGGTAAGGGAGATTTTCCAACCGAATTAAAGCCAATTGGCTTAAAAACATTTTGTATTCCCATGTTTAGACCCATAGGCTAAATGACCAGGGGATATAGAAACGTGCCGTCTCGGTAGTCACAATGTACGAAGCCCATTTCTGGTGTCCCCCGTCGCGATATTGGCGTTGTCCCGGTATAAACTCTCCCCCGTACAAATTCTCCCCCCGGAGATTTTATACCGGTACAGATTCTTCCCCGGAGAATATGTTCTGAAATAAAATCTCCCCCGGGCGGATATATTTCGCGCCCCCCTCAGTATAAAGTCTCCCCCCTGATTATTCGGTTTGTTGCAATGTCTTTAAGTACTATATTCTTTAAATAGATATATTTAATGTAAGGAGGGTTACTTTAAAAAATAGATTATGAAATATGGTCATAATGAATTGATATCAATACATAATTTCAGCATATTTTATTTGGTAACTGTACCTTCCATCCTAGAATAATTATAAGACATATATCATACCAAACAAATTTGAATGAAATGACTTAATGTAACAAATACATGTACGGTTACTGTTGTAACTGAATTTAGAAATCTTATTAATCCTCGCAAACATTCAGTTTTAACACTAACTACGTAACGTAAAACGTAAAAACCGGCATTTTGCTAAAAGCGGCGTGACCAATGAAGATCCGGGGTAGAATAGGTCTTCAGCAACCCATGCTTGTCTCAAAAGGCAACTATGCTTGTCGTAAAAGGCGACTAACGGGTTCGGGTGGTCAGGCTCGCTGACTTGGTTGATGCCTGTCATCGATCCCAATTGCGTGGATCGATGTTTATGATGTCAATCACCGGATTGTCTGGTCCAGACTGGATTATTTACAGACCGCCATCATATAGCTGGAATATTGCTGAGTGCAGCATTCAACAACAAACAACAAAACTAACTAAAAGCGGCGTAAAACCATACTCATTCACTACTGTCATTTGGGACCATAAAGAACAATATCCAATGGAATATTCGTGATTTTAACTGCGCTTCAGTTATCCTCAATTAATTGATTTTTATGTCATGCCCCAGTTACTATTATTCATCCTGTATCACGTCGGCATGTACATAATTGACTCCTAAAACAAGCAGTGTTTGATATCATGAGAAACGTCACACAACGACGGGGCACGACGATACAGTCATCGAAATCATCGAGCCAAACCCACAGGCCCTTGTGTCGTTGTTTAAATATTTCTAGATCAATTAATATGACGAGTGTCAGAAATTCACTGTCCTATTATATATTTACACAAGGCCAGACACTCCCTACATCACCGGTGGCTCGCCTTGCGTCGCTGTTCTAAAGTAACATCGCAAATCAGGCACAAAAAACTTCATATCTTCATACCTTGTGTCGGGTGACAATTCTATCGATTCCAATACATATCTCCCAATTCCTTATTGCTATGAAATAATATTGACCGAAATCCGTCGACTCGCCATTTTGAAGCCAACTGGGCGAGTCAGGCCGATATCAGACCCGCACAGAATGGGTATGTGTCGGAAAGCAGCTTGAGTTGGAAAATATTTGTTAAACACAGTTACGTCCCTTGACCCATGTTATTCTACTGTGTGCATAGTTTTCTCAGTAACTACTGAAGTTACATGAATGAACTTGGCATTGTTTTCTTGGTGATATCATTTGTCGTACTGCTTTAGATATATCGACAGTCAATTAGATAATCAGCCATTCCAGAAAAGTCTTTTTTCAGTTTTAAAATTTTCAATCGAGAATTTGTCAAAATATGCTTCGTCGCGTAGTCGCCAGTTTGAAACTAGAGCCGTAAAGCACAAGAGAAAGCTGCCCTCTGATTGGCTAATGTCGAATTATTGTCAGTCGTTCCATTGGCCGTTCAAAGTTCGCATAAGATCGATCTGACATGACCCGTAAAGAGATGTCCTCAGTCTGGTTTTAATGAGATTTGTAAGGAAGTACTTCCTCTGAAATGTGGGCCCATATCTTCGACCCAGCTAGTAAGTGGTCCACAATTCAGTAGTGTTGACAAACATCTCTAACAATCGTAAAGCAAACTAGTGTTGTTTGTATTGATTGACGTGTTTCACTTAATAGAATAACCTGTGTAGCAATTATGAACCGAGTGACGAAAGGAACAGGTTTCGCTTTCTCATAGCCATGTTTTTCTCGGATACGTAACTAAACAGCATAGTTCCAAAGTATATGTAGAGTTAGCTCCCTTCGACACTCGAACCAATGATAATGCAGTTTCGCCCAAAATTCCAGTATAATCACGGTGGGTCAGCTAAGTATGGGTGGGAGGAAAGCCCGAAGTCATACAGGTTTAGACGTTTACCAACGAGCATGGGTATAGTGCTCACAAACCTAGAAACATAATCTGAGCAAACCGTGATTCGAACCTAGGAATCATATATTTCTGGCGTCCCCATGGGAGACAACTCTGCTGGGCCAACCGTGATTCATACTTGATGGAAATGCTAATTGGTCCGAGGGTAATACCCCTTTAACATTTCTCCACTGCCTTCCCTTTTCAAACCTGTAGTACCATATGTGTCATTAATAACAGCGACAAAACCATTTCCATAATCATAAGAAATCTCTCCTAAAAGCAGAGTGCAGTGTACGATTCCGACTATGTTATAAGCGTTTGTTTAGAATTTCAAATAGTGGTGATATCAGACGTTAGCGAAAAGGTTAGCGTTTTAAGCTTAAGTTTGGTTTGGTTTGGTTTGTTGTTTAACGCCGCACTCAGCAATATTCCAGCTATATGACGGCGGTCTGTAAATAATCGAGTCTGGACCAGAAAATCCAGTGATTAATATCATGTGCATCGATCACCGCAAGTGGGATCGATGACATGCATCAACCAAGTCAGCGAGCCTGACCACCCGATCCCGTTAGTCGCCTTTTACGACAAGCATAGTGACCTTTTAAGGCAAGCATGGGTTGCTGAAGATTTATTCTACCCCGGAATCTTCACGGGTCTTAGTTTAAGTTAAAGAACACGTTTTGTGCATGAATAGTGTTAATACCATCAAGCTAAATGAAGTAGGAAGTTCAGTGTGCTACCGGTAGGGTAGGCATGCGTACCCCATCGCAAACACCTGGTGTCATCACCGATTTGCAATGATTCATTCATAGAATCTTCACAGCTAATTTGCCTTTTACGCCAATGAAATGTATTCCGTCAGATTGGGATTTCAATTCTATGGCGTTGGCAGTTAATAGTCAGGCTGGTGTAAGAGGATCTGGTGACCAATGTCATGCTTTGTGATTTGATTGATTGCATGTTATCATACCTTGAATTGTATTGTTTTGGTATTATTTCTCTATACAGTCATAACAAGTATAATTGCTTGTTATTCCTGAAGTGTCAGTTCTATGGCTATAAATCACAAAAAGACAAAACATATCGATTTGCTACTCTGTTATAACTAGTCACCAGAATGCCATGCTTGTTGCCACTGCCAAATGACGTTTGGGAAGAAAGGAGACTGTTTTCAATCATGACCATACGATTGATTTTGATGATAGCTTGTGGCGGTTTTGGTCTTGTAAAAAGTTTTTGTGGTGTATGCGAGGTTAAACCATTGCCAGATTTCCAGAACAAGAGAGTTAGTGAGGGTGTTCTGTGGACAAAGACTGATATGACTAGTCGTGCCGAATGTGCAGCGCGGTGCTCCCTCTTCAGCGTGATAAAGTCCTTTGGATACAAGGAGGCCAGTAGAGAATGTGTGGCATACACCGTGCCTCTCACAACACCAGCAGCAATGACATATGCCAGTGAATCAGGATTCAACATGTATTCAACTTGTGCACCAGGTAAAGGAAACACTCTTAAATTCAATTTTATTTAATTCTAAACAATTAGCTGTCACATATCTGACATTAGAAGCCAGGACATAGAATCATATCAGAAGCTATTCACATGAGATAACCCTTTCCCACTACAAACGAAAAGTGAAATGTTATGGGAAAACAGGAATGACAATGCTGACATTAGTAGTGAGGTGAGGTGAAATGGGGTTTAACGTCGCGTCCAAGATTATTGCACTTATATAGCGACGTGCATGCACGTGTATGTGTGTGTGTGTGGCTGCTTGTACTAGTCCGGACTGATGCCGATTTATAGTGCTAGCTCACTGAGATACCATGCCGCAGTTTAACATGAATACCCCACTCAGACACAGTATACTGACTCCGAGCCGACCAGTCCTTGTTTTAGCCTCTTAATGCCGAGCGCCAGACAGGGTAACAACAAGTACCATCTTTTAACGTCTTTTGGTGTGACGCGGCTGGGGATCGAACCCCGGACCTTCCGCTCTCCGGGCGGACGCTCTACCATTAGACCACGGAGGCGGTCGCTGACATTAGTAGGATTCCTCGATAGGACACCTGCATAAAGACGCAGATTGCTCTGTATGCACTAATGTTTGTCATATGCAAAACTATGATAGAAAATGGCTGATGCAGATTCCCCAATGTAATGAGTGCAAAGGAAAACCTTCAGTTTCATTCCTGCATTAGTGGTGTATTTACCTGATGTCTTGAGGAATCTGCTTTTCGCATTGACTACATTAATTCAAAACAGTTTCGTTCAAGACCATTTTTCTAACCAGTTTTGTTTGTTGTTTAACGCCGCACTCAGCAATATTCCAGCTATATGACGGCGGTCTGTATATAATAGACCCGTGAAGATTCCGGGGAAGAATAGGTCTTCAGGAACCCATGCTTGCCGTCAAAGGTGACTATGCTTGTCGTAAAAGGCGACTAACGGGATCGGGTGGTCAGGCTCGCTGACTTGGTTGATGCATGTCATCGATCCTAATTGCGTGGATCGATGCTCATGATATCAATCACTGGATTGTCTGGTCCAGACTCGATTATTTACAGCCCGCCGTCATATAGCTGGAATATTGTCGAGTGCGGCGTTAAACAACAAACCAACCATGAAAATAATAGCGTCTGGACCAGACAATGCAGTGATTGACATCATGAGCATCGATCTACGGAACTGCAATACGATGACGTGCAACAACCATGTCAGCAAATCTGACCACCAGATCCCGTTAGTCTCCCCATCCAACCTGTATTAATAAGCAACAAACTGAATTACAGAATTACTTAAATTTACACTGAGCAAAAATATGAAGTGATAAGTTATATTGCAGATCAATTGTTAAAATTGTGATTTAATTCATGTGTTTGTTTGTTTGTTTGTTTGTTGTTTAACGCCGCACTCAGCAAAAGTCCAGCTATATAACGGCGGTCTGTAAATAATCGAGTCTTGACAAGCATAGTCGGCTGTTACGGCAAGCATGAGTTACTCAAGACCTATTCTACCCCGGAACGTCACGGGTCTTAAATTCATGTGACTAATAATAATGATAGCATTGACGTTACGACATCTATCCTTAAATTGTCTTCAGTTGACGGCGGTGTCAGCACCTGGGGCCAGTGGACAGTACCAGCTTGCCCTCAGACATGTGGAACCTCGCACACCATCATGAAAACCAGGACTCGAACCTGCACCAATCCGACTCCAGATAATGGAGGAGCTGACTGCACAGAGAGCCTCTCGGAAACGGGCGAATTAAGCTGTGGTTTGCCTCGATGTCCAAGTGAGTATCACATATCGATCTACGAAATTGGGTTGCGATGACATGCATCAACCAAGTCAGCGAATCTGATCACCCGATCCCGTTAGTCGCCTCTTATGACAAGCGCAGTCGCCTTTTTCAGCAAGGATGGGTTGCTGGAGACCTATTCTACCCTGGAATCTTCAAGGGTCCAGCAGCATTTGAACCCTATACCAAAAGCATGTCATTGAGTTTATGAATCATCATAGTGATGATACCAGGTGACTGATGCGTCAAATATGGAAATGTCTTCCGCATGTCTACCATAAAACTTTCTGAATGAATTCTGTAACTTTGATCAAGAGTCGTGGGGAGCTCTTCGAAATCTTCGTAGACTTGTTTGTTTGATGTGAAACGTGTTATCAACACCTGGAACGCATGAACTTCGCGTGTTTTATGATATCCTACTTTGACTTTTACCATATGTTCACGTGTAGAGGTTTTTGTAGGTGAATGTCACGGAGCTGTGCTCCAGAGATCAGGGCGCCATTACACAAGAATAAAGTAATAAAGTAATAATGCACACGCGGTATTAGATTCACAGGTTTATTATTATTAGCTAGTTGTGAGGATAGACGACAATAATAAGGATAAAAACAAAACCAATTTACACTGCCAACGAACACTGATCTATTTAACCAGAACAAATATACAAGCTAATGAGCTAAGGAAGTGTATAACAGTAACAAAATGTGTTTGTTTGTTTGTTGTTTAACGCCGCACTCAGCAATAATCCAGCTATATGACGGCGGTCTGTAAATAATCGAGTCTGAACCAGACAATCCAGTGATTGACAGCAGGAGCATTGATCCACGCATTTGGGATCGATGGCATGTATCAACCAAGTCAGCGAGCCTGACCACCCGATCCCGTTAGTCGCCTTTTACGACAAGCATAACAGTAACAAAAAGAGTCAACACATGGACAATATAATTGACAAGATACATAGACTGTCATTTAAGTCGACCAATTAACAATGAGAATATTTAACTCAAAACACTAATGAGTGTTAACTCTTATCAAAAAAAGACAAACAAACGCTTTGGGGAATAGGTCAATATTTAATTGACAATAAATAGTTTATGTTTTAAAACAATGTAAAAATACCCCCCGACCTAAAATGTACAGCATGAAACAATAAATACAAACCAACGAGCCCTGGGGGGAGGGTGGGAGTCTTACTTTCTCGCCTGCAGGGAGAAGACTGAGCGTCATGGGTGCGGCACAGTGCCCTCGCGGTAGCAGAAGCACGTGCGGATCGTGACCTGAGCAGCGGATCGGCTGCGTTGTGCTTACAGAGTTAAGCCTAAATAAAGCTTTATTCATTATTTACCGCTTAACTCTTATCAAGAAAAGACAAACAAACGCTTTGGGAATAGGTCAATATTTAATTGACAATAAATTGTTTATGTGTTAAAACAATGTTAAAATACCTCCAAATCATATCCTAGTCTATATTGCTTTGATTGTTTTTGTTTGATTTTTTACTTTAAGCTAGCTGCTACAACTTAAGCTCGTGCGAATTTACGGTGCAGGTCCTATTAAATTGTGATGTAATGCTCAAACGCGTTTGACTTCCAGTCACCATGTAATTTTATCAGGACTTATGGCATGCCGATATTCAAAGCAAAAGTACAGCCAAATGTCCACTGATATCTTGAGGTGATAACCCAAACGCCGCTACCACACGGCGCAACGCCTTGACAAACATATCGTGATTCACCCAGTTAACCTGACCTTTGTCCAGAATGAGAACACATGGCATGTCACCGGTATCGTGTTCTGGACCTGCCGAAGAGATTGCAAAGCTGTTACTGGACACAAGAGTGAGCCGGCCATGTTACACAAGGGAATTTGCAGAATCCTTTGATCAAACTGGATAGTTTTGCTATGTCTCATTGTTAAGAGCACTTTATCACTATACCATGTGACGTCACGAATACACAACTGCTTGTCAGAGCTTTTCAAATTGGAGGGCAGCAGAGTCGATTTTCTTAAAAATGTGAAGAAGCCCACCATACAGACAGCCCAGAAAGCTATGTTGAACGTTGGGGTCAGGTCTAATTTTTGGCGTATCCTCAGAAGAATAGCAGGCGTGATCGGTAACTTCTGTGCTGGTGGTTCACCTTTTAATCTGTGAATACCTCTCTTGATCATCCCCAGGGACCAATCAGAGGGTTCTCTCGTCCTGCATCGACGTGCACCAGGCGAATGATATTCAGATAATTAGGAATATTGGTAGCGTTGAGGGATCTCGCCGGAAACGCGGTTTATCTCAACACATTAAGTGTAGATGCAGGCAGGGGAGATAATCCGTAATACAAACAAAATCGCATGTAGGATTTTAACATGGACGTACACGTCTTCTTGGGCCCGCTGCATAGGCCGATTGTATGTAAATTGTAATCTCAGAATCTAAATATTTGAGGTCTGCTGCCACTGGTCCTGTAAGACAACTATGATTTAACTGTCATATGACGTAATAGCGAATCCCTGGTATAGTTGTCAAGCCACACCCAGTTATGTCGATCATGTAATTCAGATAACCTGTCACACACATGGAATGTGTCTAGCTGTAAGCTTAAAACCATGTACAGCGGCTAACCAAAACAGTTCCCGGTAGACTTCATTAACACAGGATTTGTTGACGTGCCCCTGTTGATGCAGGACATTGTAACGGTATTGTCCGTATAAGCAACGACGTGGCGCCCGCGAAAGTTACCCGCGAAAGTTACCAATTCTTTAATATTAATATGCTGATCGCTCACAGCAGGGAGATCACTCTTCCAATTCTCATAGAACCAATCACCACCCAGTACGCCTTCGCCGCATGCATCAGTGGCAAATTCCTGATAGGGAACCACTTCACCTTTAAGAGCAAAGGTAGTTCCGTTAAACTGCTCACAGAAATCTAACCACAATTTTAAATCTGCCTTCGCCAACGCATTAAGAGTCACAAAATGATGTTTCCGCTTCACTGCATTGCAGAGATCAATAAGTCTCCTCATAAACGTCCGCCCGCCATGAACCGTCCAAGACGCCCAGTTTAGTTTTCCTAGCAACTGCTGCAACTGTAACTTTCTTCACTTTTACAAATTGATATAAACAGTCTTTCCGATCTACAAGTTTTCCTTCGGGGAGACTTAATGTTCTTGCAACACTATCTAATTGTATACCCCAAAATATCATTTTGGGGGTTGGTGCTACGAATTTGTCATAGTTAACCGTAAAACCTAAATCTTCAATAAGCCGGCGCAAGCATTCAAATACCTCCTCACAGTGGCCTTTATTCGCAGTAATGATAGCAAAGTCATCCAGGTAAACAATAGTCACATCGTACCCCGTACGTTTCATCATACCGGTAATGCTAGACGATATGCGTTGGAAGATCTCGGGGCTCCGGGAAGAGCTGAACAGAAGTTTGGTGTCGAACATATAGCTTACATGATCATCCCTGGAGAATTGCCACTGAAGCCCTAGCGCGGGATAGGAATCTGGATGGACGGGTACGCTTCTGTACACGTTCTTTAAATCCAGTTGGTGGTAACATGGCTGTCGCCTTATCTATGGCGTCGTATACAACAGAGTTCTTAGTGACGTAATCATTCACTGATTCCGGTCTACTACAGTCATGTATAACGCGCAAATCAGAATTGCCTTTTGGGATAGCTGCCAGACTGCTGACGATCGTTGGCTTTTTATGGGTAATAATATAGTTTCCTTGTAACATTTAACACTTCAATCGACTTTCAACTTTATCGTGAGTTTCAGGAGTAAGCGCCTATTTCAATTTTTTACAATACACGTCTTTAAGCTGAACGTTTCTATCTATAACCCGGAAGCCATGTTTAATGCCATCTAAATTGAATTTTCTATCTAAGTCTCCCTGAAGTTCATTGTCCTACACATGGATACGCTCACTATGGAGGTTGGGCTGGATACCTAGGGGACTCTGTTATGAAGATGGCTCTGATAGTTTTCCGACCGCTGATGGGAATTGTTATGCTGAAACTGGGGGTGAGGGCCGTGGCACTGAATACATACGTGCATATATTTGCAGTGGTGAATTTTGGAAACTTAAACAAACTGTGAGTTCTGTTTGCCTGATTTTACATTTTTCCGTCCCACGTCCTGCTTTTCTAGATAGTAGAATTCTCTATGGAAATCTATTTTACACCAAAGTTTTCCTTGTTCTGCCAGTGTTTTCCTGTGAATATGGTCAAATGTCATTACAGATGATACGGTGTGGGACTGTAAATAGTCGCCGATACAGGCTGTGTACTCAAGGTATTCACACAGTCCCTGGGAGTCTAAACGCCCTTCTTCGAGTAGAGATAATATTCTTGCATTCGCGGAGATCCACTGTGACACTGAAATTTCTTCTGGCTTTAATTTACTATTTCCTTTCTTTATGACAAGTTGTCTACTTCCATCTGATAAACCAAAAGTCTGTTCTTATGGGGTGATAAACTTCTTTGGCAATAGACGTACAAATGTAGCATATAATTGTCCACATGAACAGTCTACTCTGTTCCAGATATGTTTATTCATTTTGTCAGCATTTAAATCGTTGCATTCCTGGCTCAATGATTCATTTGACGAAATCTTGTTCCCTGTTTTAAATTACCGTCAGATAGTTCCAGAACAATTATAAAATTTTCAGCCCTATGTGTTGCGCATAATTCCGACATAATTCGAAGTTCATATTCTTGTACGAACACTTATCAAAATTCATTTATACCTAGTACTATTATGTACATATGTATATTGGTTCAAATTATAATAATGAGGCCCTCTATATTCTCGAAACGGTCTTTGTTTGACGACAACCGTAAGTCGGTATGGGAAAACAAAATATTTGTTTAATTGTTCAAAGTTCAAAGTCAATGTCATATGATTATAGACAAGGAAGATAAGAAATTAAATATAAAGAGTAGCCACTTTAAATGACAGAATTTCTTTTCGTTAAATTTGCTCATGATTTGGTCTTTACTTTCATGTCATTACTAATCTCACATAAGGTCAAAAGTTGTACAACTTTTAACAGATATGATTATGACATGTTGTATCCAAACATTTCCAAACAAATCCAAGCTTGGAAATATGACCTTTCCAAATATTGGAATGGTCATATTTCCAATTGGAATGGTGGTATTTCCAAGTTTTGGATTTTTTGGAATGGATGATATTTTGTCCAGTATCTTGGACTACACATTTGGGTCGGGTGATAAAGTCATGTATAAAGTATGGTTTATCACCTGATTTAACCGTAGTTGTGGTGGTAACACCATTATCGTCTGTATGTAAGATGTCATTCAATGACGCCGACCCATAGATTCTAGTAGTTGTTTTAGTTCGGATTTTGCCGCTAGGTCTTTAGTGGTAGTATTGTTACCTTGCTGCTGCTGTTGTTGCTGGTCATGACAAGGTAATTTTATGTCTTCAACCACTTTCCGAAGACGTTTTCGCTGTGCCATCTTGAAACCTAACTCGTCAATATCGTCTTTCGTTAAGTCTGCAAGTTGACTTGGCACAACGAACTCTTCCGCCAGATATTTCGAGATAGAGCTATTGCTGAAACTTTGCTCTTCCAAACAGGTTTCGAAGTCGACACTCTCTTTGCACGACATTGCTTGCGAGTCTTACTTTCTCGCCTGCAGGGAGATGACTGAGCGTCATGGGTGAGGCGAAGTGCCCTCGCGGTAGCAGAACCACGTGCGGATCGTAACCTTAGCAGCGGATCGGCTGCGTTGTGCTTACCGAGTTAAACCTATTTAAAGCTTTACTCATTATTTACCACAATACCCTCGGCTGGGGTAAATAGCAGGAAATAAACACAGAGGGCCAGTAGTATAGATGATGGGGGTTCTGGCTCACTTCCACTAGAGCCAGATTCATATACCTATACCACCAATACAGAGGGAATTTTTTATGTCAAAATGATGATGTAATTTAACAATCGTAATGATTCTTTTTTACTAGAGCGCATTTTTGGTAAGGGCTACCAAATTTTCGGCTACTTTTTTCTCCAACGACTCCAAAAACCATATCCCCAAGTATCTACAAATAGGCAGCAGTGTATAGCGAAAAACAGACCACAACGCCAATGGTACGAAGAAAAAGCTAGAACAAGTAGCGAAGAATTTCAATATAGACATTTGGTAGCCCAAAGTATATAGAGCAACAATGGAGCAAAATAGAATGGAGACAACATACCAAAGTATGGGCCTACGAGCCGCAAAATCGGTAGCACCCCACCTATTGCTAGAAAATGCGTACCAGAGCAATCTAGTACCAGATATCGCCAATGTCGACTATTTGGCAGGAAATCTTGGTAGAACAAATCTACAACCGCTAGAAGGCCTACCAACATTTTTAGACGATTTGTACGCGTTTGGATATCTACATCGCAAAGAATGTGCATACAGAAAGGGAAAATTGCTATGTACAACAGGAGAAGATAGTTCTGCACAAAATATTGTATTGAGAATATCTACAGCAGTACGAACAAGTATGGGAGAAACTCCAGATGGCGAAAAAAGAGGACATATCCATACAACAATTTTGCATACTATTTCTGCCATACAAAACCAAAAATAGTGCCATACAGAGTACAATTGCAAGAATAGAGCAAGATACAGAGCTACTTCTGTTGAATCTTTCGAGGTTAATGGCTCAGCCTCTTTGTATCGACTAGCCACATCCACTACGGTTAAAGCATATTTATACGTTTTGCGTCTTACCTTATCATGGGGAAGAAACAAGAGGTCAGCCTGAACTTCATTCGTTGTAAAAAATATCAAACTTCTTCCTCGGTATATAACGCGGTGCTGGTAAGTATATTTGCCACATCGCTTGTTTCTTTAACCAATCCTTGGCCACATCTTTAGATACCTTAGCCGTGGTGGCTAATTTTTGTATTGCTCCTATACCTTTCCAATATCATCGTGGGCTATAATAAATTTTATTTATTATTATTTAATATTGATGATTCTTTTAATATGATATCATGACGATTGTTAAATCGCATTATAATTTTGACATAAAAAATTCCCTCTGTATTGGTGGTACATGTATAAGTATATGAATCTGGCTCTAGTGGAAGTGAGCCAGAACCCCCATCATCTATACTACTGGGCCCATTCCTAAAATAAAGCTCTTGGACAATAAAATAGACGGAAACGCCTGAATATCAAACTAGACTTATAGCCTTAAGACTCTGTCACTTTGACTGGGCACGGAATTCCCCCCCCCAAAAAAAACAAAACAAACAAAAAACAAAACAAAACAAAAACAAACAAGGTACTTGACCTAAGAAGTGTGTAGACTCAGTCATTAAAAACAGGGTATTTGACCAAAAGAGTAGCTTGACTCCAGTAGTAAATAGACAATCGCAGGAAATTGGGTTATCCACGGATTACTAGAAAAACAGGTTACGAAAAATAAAAACCAAGCAATTAAGTTTCAGTTCAATACTGCCCCATAACCACTTGCTCACGAAACCTTAGTTTCGACCTGACCAAACCAGTAGCGATAAACAGTCTAGCCTTACCTGGAGGTAGAGACACGTGATTTTTATATATGTGTGTGCAGACGTAGACTCTGTCTGCACCACTGTAGACTTGCTTGACGGTGGTTTCCTGTCCAAATGGGGGTCTGGCGGGTCTTCTGGCGACAATCCCTGCACATCTGAGGCGGTGACGTACGGGTTGTGAAGATATTCGTCGCAGGCCAGGGATGCTTCTTGCAGTCACTGTTGCTGGCAGATATCGATTTCTTAGGTGTGTTGTTCGAATCCAGTTGTCTTGTCAATTATTGGATACGCGTGGCCTGCCACTCCGAGGAAGGTCTCTGACTGCATTCGTCTGTTGCCAACGTTGCCATAAACACCAAATGGTGTTTCTGTGAACGTAAAATTGTCTTGCAACATCACGTTGCCTCGATCCTGCTTCAAGCATACCAATGGCTCGCAAACGCTCATTTTCGGACAGGCGTGGCATTTTGTAATGTTGAATAATTGGGTAATTTTGGGTTGTTGTCAGCACGATGCTAAACAATGCATATGGAATCCTGTTAACGCACATGTTTTAATACCCATTCTTGAATATCGAAATTCATTGGGCTTGCATAAAAGTCAAATTTTGCATGGAATGGATTCTTCTCTGTAGCAGTTACGTTTTGGTGACTTGATTCCATACATGTACTACATTATTGAAAACCAAACTTTACTTGTTTTGAAAATACACTAAAATATTGGTGTCACAGGAACTTTTGTTGTTGAGTATATGTACATTTATCGAGGTGGCAAATATGACCTTAAATACATGTGAGATATCTACCAGTGCCAGATAATCCGGCTACTCCGCGAAAATCAATGTTACTAAAACATTTTCAACGCATATATAAGGTAGCAATCATTAATAAGATAACAATATATCAAATCAATAAATGATAAAAGTATGTGATTATACGGCTTGAGAATACAATTTACGAGTCATCAATTCTCGCACAGACATCGGCGTATGGCGACCGCCGGACTTTGCCGAATGGTAACGGAAGCTCGATAATTAAAAGCGAGAAGCGGAGCGGTCACTAGACCGTGACTGACTGGCTTTACGACCCGGTGACAGTGAACAATTGACTTCCCTTTGCATGTGTTTGTGACGGGTGCCACCGGTGGGGCCGGATACGCCCACCTTTTCGCTTGTGTCACTGTTTGATAGTGATTCATGCTTATGATGTAGTCGGACTTGTACAATGGACGCTGCTTTCAGCAGAGATTGCTTATGACTATGAAAGCATCGTCTTGTTTCTGTTTACCCCTTTAAGGGATGCAGGCTGCTTTGATATGTGGATCTGTGATGTCATTCCATGGCTGTCATTTCAATGTCGAAGGCTGTGGTTTGTGCTATGTTAAACAAAGTTTTAACAAAGTTTCAATTGCTTAATGACAACATCTTGCGTGCAATCGTCGACGGTGCAACATCTGGTTGAAGTTTGTTTGTTTGTCTGTTGTTTAACCCTGCACTCTGAAAAATAATCGAGCATGGACCAGACAATCCAGTGATTGGCATCATGAGCATCGATCCATACAATTGGGATACGATGACATGCATCTACTAAGACAGCGGGCCTGACCACCCGATCCCGTTAGTCGACTCTTACGACAAGCATAGTCGCCTTTTACCACAAGCATGGGCTGAAGACCTATTTTACCTCGCACCTTCACGACTCGGATGTGCACCCTTCAGGCTTGTCAGATTAGTATAACCTGCATAACTTCGGGCTTTCCTCCCTTATCAGGCTGTCACGCAGTGGTGGAACTGCATGACTGTTCACAAAGGCGTTAAACCAAACTAATTCACTCTGATAGGAGAGAACTATTCAGCATTGGGTTGTTACATTATGTGATTTTGTGTGTGATTATGCGCGGTCGACCTGGGTTGCTGCTTCTGCGGTCAAGCACTGTCTTCTTGACTTAGACTCGATTATTCATGCACAACCATCCAATAGCTGTATTTTCGCTGATTTCGGTGTACACCAAGGGTAACGTGTTTACAAGAAGATACAACCGCGGCCTTTTTAGTAAGTTGCTTCTGTTGTAACTCTCAAATGCAAACCTTGCAAATATCAAAATTAGAATATGTCAAAGTGGTAAATGTAAGACTTCAGCGTCGAGACACTTCCCCTGGGCATAAGGGCAATGCAGATATGAAAGCGGCATGCATGGATCTACCTCAGTACCTCATGTCATATCTCTTAGATTCATAAACCTTTCGTATAAATGAGTCAAGCATCACCCTTGTTGTTCCTTGTTCTGAGACACCTTCACCATTTTACGCTTGCACTTCCGGTGCTTAGAGCCACCCCTGTTGGCCTTGGACATATCCTTAGTTTTAAACAAAGTCCTTAGACCCTTGGCTCAAGTTTTGCGTCATCTTAACTTGAGAGGTGTCCCCTACCCACAAAACTTGGTGCTCGTCTCCTGCCCTGAGAGCAAAGTTCAGGCCATTCAAATTAAGAAGAGTATTACTGAGCTTTTTGCTTGATTTATCGATATTGATGAAAGTCTAAAATTCATCATTTTATGAGGATGATTTAAATCGGTTTTGGGTCCAAACAGGAATTTCCTTGTGTTTTGTTTCATTTTTATACCTCACGACCAGATGGTTGTTCAGCAGGACTATTGTTAACAGGTGCGCCTTTTAGAGTTTTGTTTGTTTGTTGTTTAACGGCGCACTCAGAACTATTCCAGCTATATGACGGCGGTCTGTTAATAATCGAGTCTGGACCAGACAATCCAGTGAGTAATGTCATGAGTATCGATCCACGCAATTAGGATCGATGACATGCATCAACCAAGTCAATGTGTCTGACCACCCGATCCCGCTAGTCGCCTTTTACGGCAAGCATGGGTTGCTGAAGACAATGGATCTTCATTGGTCACGCCCCTTTTAGCAATATCGCGACGGGGGACACCAGAAATGGGCTTCATACATTGTGCCCATATAGTACGCGTAAGAACATGTGTTGGTGTGCAATGTCACTGTACATTAGTAACAAACGTGAGTACAATAGTGAATTAGTTGTAAGCAGGAGAGTCCGAAATCCATCGATGATTAGTTTCACTCGCGAAGATCTTTCTCAGCCTAACGGTCTCGAAAAAGGCTCATGAGCGAAACTAATCGACGAATTATGACTTTCTCCTACACTAAATTAAAATACTTCCTAGATTCACATGATCTAAATGGAATAGTTAATGGTACATTTATAATTAAAATAGCATGTTGCTGAGTAAGGAAAAGATTTATGATGAACAATTTCTTTATTACACATTAGGAGCCACGTTTCGCTGTAGGTTCTTACACTGTTATCACGCAAGTGATGTACTGAGTACTTACTTACTTTGGAGATTTAACGTGCGCTTTCCGACTGATGCGTATTTCGCACACGGGCCCGGCCAGGCCATTTAATGTGTTTCCGAAAGGGGCGAAAGTGGTCTGTGCAACCCAGGAGGGGGGTTTAGTGGTTGCTTATATAGAATTTTGGAATTTTGAGATTTGGAAGAGATGCCGATGGGGTTGGGGAGGGGAGCTGGGTATGGTGGATGTTTGTTTGTTTATGTGATTTTGATTTGGTAGGTTATTGTGTTTTTTGATGCGTTTTATTAGTTCCGTTTTTATTAAGAATACGCCTAAGGCCTTGAAGTTTTCTAGTTTATTTTGTGGGTTTAGTATTGCTTCTAGAGTGAGAGCCTTGTTTAGATTGAGGGTGGTTTGTAATGCGGTTCGATGTATTAGGCAGTGTGTGCAGTGGATGAGTGCGTGTTCTGGGGTTTCTGGTTGTTTGCAGTGTGGGCAGTTACCTGTAGTGTGTTTTTTAATTTTTTTTAGGTGGTTATTTAGGTTGGTGTGTCCTGTTTGGAGTTTAGTGATTACTCTGTCGATTTTTTTTGATGGATGGAGAATTTTTGGTTTGGTTAGTGGTTTGCTGAGCACTTTTTTGATTTGGCTATTTGAGTTTAGATATAGGTTATGCCATATTTTGTGATTTTTTGCTTGTTTACACTTTAATTTCTGATTTTGAGATGGGTAAGTTTAAGCTTATTTCTGGGATTTTGAGGGATAGTTTAGCTGCTTTATCGGCGTTTTCATTACCGTATATTCCTTCGTGGGCGGGTATCCACAAGAAGGTTATTTGTTTGCCTGCCTTAGTTAGGTCGTTGGAGCTTTTAAGTATTTGATTTATTAATTTAGGTCGGTTTTTGGTATTTTTGTTTTGGAGGGCTTGCAGTCCACTTAGGGAGTCGGTAAGTATTAGGATTTTTTTTGGTGGTTTTTGGATTCTTGATTATGGAGGGCTGAGGCCATGCCCATTAGTTCTGTCGTGAATATTGATTGGTTGTTTGGGAGTCGGAAGGATTGTGTGGTTTTAGTTGGTTGTGTGGTATGGACTCCGAAACCTGTGTGTTTGGAGGTCGGATCTGAGGATCCGTCCGTGTAAATGTGACACCAATTCACAATTTGGCCAATTTTCGTGTATGTATGCTAGTGTGGTAGTTTTAGCTATGTTTGTGTCGGTTTGTTTATTTATTTGGCTAGCTAGTGTTGTGTCTATTTTGGGTATTTTAAGTTTAGGGGTGAAGATATTTGATTGTTTGCAGTTTTGTTTAAGATTTTTAATTTAGTGTTCATTTAGGTAGTTTGTTATTCTTTGGGATATTGGGGTAAGTAAGGGGTGTTTACGAGCTAGAGCTTGGTTTTTACGGCTGATGTTTTGGTTTATTAAGTTTTGGATGAGAGAGTTTGATTGGGACGCGGCCCAGAAATTTAAGCTTAGCTGTTCCCTGCGTAGACTTAGTGGCATCCCCTGTTAAGGCCTGAAGTGAGGTGTAGGAGGTGCCATGTTGGGTGCGTGTAATTAGTTTGAGAGCCTGATATTGTATTGAGTCAAGTTTTTTAGATAGAGAGTTGTTTAGGGTGTTGTATATGGCGCAGCCGTTGTCTAGTTTTGATCTAATAAGTGATATGTAAAGAGAGAGGAGGGTATCTTTGGAGGCTCCCCAGTTAGAGCCAGTTAGGCATCTTAGGGTGTTTAGGTCTTTACTGCATTTAGTTGTTAGGTTTTGGATGTGAGCATCCCAGGGGAGATGTTCATCGAAAATAAGTCCTAAGAATTTTTGTTTGTTTTTGAAATTTGATTGTTTGATTGTTTAGCTGGAGGATTGGGGAGGCGGGTTTCATGTTTTTATGTTTGAATACTATTCCTGTTGTTTTTTCTGAGTTAAGGGAGAAGCCCCATTTGTCAGCCCATTGTTGTATTTTATAAAGAGATTTTTGGAGTAAATTTTGGACCATTTTCATGCTTTATAGTGCGGATCCAGATGGCTCCATCATCCGCGAATTTTGATGTGTTTACTTTAGGGGATAGGCCCTCGAATAGATCGTTTATCATTATATTGAAGAGGGTGGGGCTGAGGATACTGCCCTGTGGAGTGCCATTTTCTAGGGGACATTGGTCCGATAGAGTTTGGTCTATACCCACTCATGTACTTAGTATGTTTCACAAGTATATATACAGGTAGGTGGCAGTGTTTATACAGTAGAGTATATATCAGATGTAGTTAAACTGGAGTTGAGAAGCCTGTTGTGGACACAAAAATGGTAGTAAACATATTGATCGGCGAAGTCAGTAATATAAATAAACAAAAGGGTGAAGCCAGTAATACCAACGAAAGGATTATGACTGATTGGGGTCCCTGATGAGTTGATGGTACGCCAGGGGTATGTAATAGCCTTGGTCACGGTTGATTGACGGTCGGTGTCTTTTAATGTTGATGGCTTCTTGTAGTTTTCTGATTTTGAAGTCTTTGGTTTTTGTGGTGAGGGCTTTGACATTATCCCACTGGATGCTGTGGCTTGGGGTATCACGGATATTGTCTGATAGAGCTGCTTAGAGTCATCTTTGGAAGCTGAGCTTTGATGTTCTTTAATTCGGGTTTTGAGGGGCCTAGATATTTCTCCACTATAAGCCTGTCCACAATTGCACGGAATGTGGTACACTGCTCCTGATGGTTCTAGTTTGTGGCTGGTGGGTGTTTTTCCCTGTGGCTTTAATTGTTCTGAATGATGTGACTTCTCTTGAAAACTACATCAATGTTGGCCTATTTCTTTATTCTGGTCTCTGGAATTTGTGGCTAACTGTTCCAAAGTAGGGGAAGCTGATCACAAAGGGTGCAGTTTGTTGATGGGGGATTTCTGAGATTTCTTGGTGATGTTCTGTATTGTCTGTTGTACGAGCTTCTCAGGGTAGTGGTTGTGCCATGTGAATATACTTGTTTGAGGTGGCTTATTTCAGTGGTAAGATGTTGCTTCGTAGAACAGATGGGGTCGACTCGCTAGGGTTGAGATAATTCCTTTCTTGACTTGAAGTGGATGGTTGGAGGCATAGTGAAGATATTGACCTGTATGGGCTGGTTTCCGGTAAACAGTGGTCTGAACTTTGGTGTTATTGTCTTTCTGTACAAGTACATCAAGGAAGGGTAGCTGACGATTAGTTTCTACCTCCATGGTGAACTGCATTCGTGGGTTTTGGGAGTTAAGGTGGTCCAGTAGGGTTCTGGGGTCATTGTTGGGATGTAGGATAACAAAGGTGTTATCTACTTTGCGGAACAAGCAGAGGGGAGTTATTGGGGATGTTTTTGGGGCATTTTCTTCAAGATGGGTCTTAAATTTCTCGGTGATCAAGGTTGATAGTTGGAATCCCATGGGAAGGCCAAGGGAAGGCCAGGGGTTTGTTGAAAGATGCTAATGCTGCAAATGACGAAAAGACCCATACACTTACCGTCACTATATTGAAACTACACAGACCTTGTCAAATCAACTGTTTGTTTTTCAGATTGTTTGGGAAAAAATGTCCCGATGGAATACGTTTTTCTCTCGGTATTAGAAATATCAGAAATAGGTATGTTTTGCTAGAGTGAAATATTTTCCAATGAACGAAGAAGAAACGGATGCAGTTGTGTTATTCAATATGTTACCCATTGTTGTTTTTTTAACCATGTAAAGGAAATTTAGTTATCCCATTAAACTATAAAGATATCAGTTTTGTTATCAGTCAATGAATTGTTGTATGGACAATGTATTATGTTCGCTGTGGCCATAACTAATTATACAATGATCTTCACGTTGGGATTTCCTTCGTAATTAAAACACAATGACGAGATATTGACAATCGGTGTAAAGCAATCACGAAATGCCTTACTTATTGAGTCGGAACGTCTAAAATTTCCAACTCCTATAAAGTAGGGCATTCTCGGAAATAGCTTAAAATTTCCAGAATTGTAAGATATACAGTTGTATTAGTTGCTTGTTATAGTTGAATGATAATAATGAACGAATTGGGAACACATTACAACCGGTAGACGTCATGACCGCCAACTATATTGAAGGACAAAAGGTGTAATGTGGGAGATTTCAAAGTTGACGATTAGAGCGTAATACCGATTTGTCAAACATTCATTCACTCGACGTGGCATACTGCGTATGAGTTTCCGAATGGCGTTTTGATGAAGTCTGTCCCTAGCAGCGCCTGATCAAGGTACAGCCAACGTGGTCGGCGGTCTATGACGTTGACGCACACGTCTTCTTATCATGTCCCAGACGTGTTCAATATTTGGGGAAAAGATCTGGGTTCGTGGCTGGCCATGGCAGTCTATGGATGTTGTGCTGTTTGATGTGCACATTGATTTTACGTGCGCAGGCGTTGACGTCCTGAAAGAAAAAACACAAACCCGCATGCATTTCAAACGGGACAACAAAGTGTGTCCTTATGTTGACGCGATAGAATGGTCTGTTGACCTTTCCTAGCACAATATGGAGTGGGGCTCATTCAGTCATATTAATGCCACCCTACACCATAACCGATCCACCGCCAAATTTTTGTTAGGCTGACATTGGTATGACGTTCATTTCGACGTCGACAGACACGACCACGCCTATCAATGTAGTGCAAAGTGAATCGGGCCGCATCTGACTCATAACACGTGACCAGCGACCATTACCTCAGTTCCGACGTTGTGTACACCATTGACGTTTGTTGGCAATATGACGATTTGTAAGGGGTGGCTGAACACGTGGCGATCAAGCATGGAGATGAGCTGCATGTAGACTTGTACCCCAGAAGCGTCATGATAGTTGGCAGTAGTTTGATTCTGGGTTTGAGCTAGATTTTGAAGTGGCTGGTTTCGGATAATTTGATCGTGTACTCTTGTCGTTCACCTGGGACGCTCTTAGCGGGATCGATCGACAACATTTGGGGTTTGTTAGTTTCTGTTTCATAGCCTGCTAATTACACATTGTGAAACATTGAACGTATTGGCCACAGCACGATGACCTCTGCCAGTTTTCAGCATGCCAGTAGCCCGTAGACGCTCCGTGCGTTGCAGACGCTGCATCACATGTTAAAAAACACACTACGAATAAAATCAAGTAAATCAAAGTGTATAAGGAAATAATAATCCAGAGATTAATCGACGGTAGATGGTCATTTATGGAGTTAATATCGGTTCCGGTTGTTTGTTATTCTCTTGAAAATGTTTCGTTATACACTGTTAATGTCTCGCTAAACTCGTCAGTCGAGACTGTTTGTTTCGCAAAGCACCATTTTTGTCACTTGATCAGCATGTATTATTTCACTTCCAACAGTGGTTTGGTAGTTTTCAAGTATATTTTTTTGTTAAAGTTGATTTTGTATATAATCATATCTATATGTATGTAGATTTTAAGTGCCCCTAAATACTTTTTGTTACTTTTGTAAAGATGTTGCAAACATGAAACTACCTTTTTAGTCGCAAATACAAGGGGTGGAGATATTTCCTCCATAACTTCGGACCTGTTGCTAGTGACGTCCAAATAATAGAACAGATAGCATCCCGTCGTTAGGGAAAAGCGGACTGCTATCTGGTTTCACTGGCCCGCAGATTTCAATAACCTGTGGGCATTTAATGATAATTCTATCCATTTTAGCTGTAATATTGATAAACTCCCTGACAGTGGTTTACACCAAACTTTACATTCTCACAGTAAGAACCGATCGCGGCCTTTTTTGTAAGTTGCATACTTTTGTTAATTACACCTGCTTCTAGATCTTGTCATTCAAAAGTAAAAGAACATCGTACAAGTTGATCGGTCTGACGGTACTTGAACCAAGATAATCTGGATGGTAGCGTTGATTAGAATACTTTGCAAGACTGGTATCCTGAAAAGCATAGTCAAAATACTTCCTAGATTCTCAGATCACAGTGGTATGTTTGAAAGTAGAATAGCATGTTGCTAGTTTTGAAAAAGAATAAATATAAACAATTTCCAAAGGTAGAGTATCAGAAATTCGGCAGTGGCATCGCTTACTTCAAACCAGTGTTTACATAGTCATTACTAAAGACATTCTGACTATCAAATCTAAAATAAGCATATAATTACCATCACAGTAACCAAAACAGACCATGACGAAATTAACTGTTTATTTTTCGGATTGTTTGGGTAAAATGTCTCGATGAAATATGTTTTTGTCTCGGTATCATTTTTCACATTTTAATAGAGACTAACACAACAGCTACCACGAAAGAGGACATTTTTAATGTGAAATAATTTCCAACAAAGGAGGGACAATTAAACGGATGCGGATTTGTTATTCAATATGTCATCCATTGTCGTTTTATTCTGACCATGTCAAGGAAATGTAATTTTCCCAGAAAATATAAAGATATTAGTTGTCAATGTATTGTTTGAAGGAATATTGATTACGTTCGCGGAGGCAATAACTCATCATTAACGACAATGCAGTTTATTTTAGTAGGTCCGCTTCGTAAACTATCGGACAAATAAACGACATGGACGTTTATTTGCCAAGGAGAGAAGCAATCATGAAATGCCTATTTGCGTGAAGATCGGGGGTAGAATAGGTCTTCAGGACCCCATGCCTGCCGTAAGAGGCAACTATTCTTGTCATAAGATGTGACTGACGGCTTCGGGTGGTCAGGCTCGCTGACTTGGTTGAGTCATGACAAGCACTGGACTGTCTGGTCCAGACTCGATTTGAAAATGCATTTTTACTTACACTGATTCACCAGATTTTAATCACGTAGCCTTGCTTATCTATGAATCGCGATAATGCTTCGTTTCGTATAGCGTCTACACCACACTCGAGCAGTATTTCGGCTACATGAAAGGGGCCTGTGAATACACGAGCCAAATGTAAGCAGAACATTTACGAGTTGTGCTTGTTAATAGGTGGCCCTCGACGGGAATCAAGCCAACGTATCTAGTAACTTCACTATCTATTTGGTTTGCTTGTTTCTTAACGCCACACTTAGGGCTGAGATGACAAACAATCATCAAACCCGTGACGAGCCGGGTTAGAATGGTTTCACAAACCCATGTTTGGCGTGAGAGGCTACTAACAGGATCGGGTAGTCAGATTCGCTGACTTGGTTGATACAGGTCGCATGATCCTATTTGCGTAGATCGTAGCTCATGATGTAAGTCACTGGATTTTCTGGTCCTGATTAGATTAATTACAGACCTGCAGAGTGCTGCAAACAAAGAAATAAAACAATCAACGATGTCACCGTAACTGCCCACTCTGACCAGCCGCCTTGTAAGACACGAATAGGTTGCTGGGGACCAACTCTACAATAGAATCTCCATGACTTGTAATCAAAACACCTTTTGTTTGTTGTTGTTTAACGCTGCACTCAGGAACTATTCCCGGTATATGAGGTGGTCTGTAAGTAATAAGTTTGCACCAGACTATCCAGTGAATGGTATGAACATCGATCCACGCAATTGGGAAACGGTGATATGCATCAACTAAGTCAGCGTGTCTGACCACCCGATCCCGTTAGTCGCCTCTTACGACAAGCATTGAACAAAACACATACCTTCCGATCAATACAATGTTTCCTTTGATGAGGGGTGGTGTGGTTCCCTTGCGGTTAAAGCGTCCGTTCGTCCAGATGAAGGCCGAGATTCGCTTATCCATATGGGAATAATGTATGAAGTCAATTTTCGGGATGTTGATGGAGAAGAGGGTATAAAAACAAAGCACTGATAAAAAAACACAATGGCCTGAATACATGTTCAGCACAACGCTGACTGTAGTTTATTTTCAGCTCTGAAATACACGTGGTGAGCCTTCACATATTTTATCGTGCCCGGGATTGTATACATGTAAATGTATCTAAAACCTGCAAACTAACTTAACTAACTTACTAATAAGGATAAGGTTAACGAAACCACAGAACAACGGTTAAGAACCCCGATCAGCGGACATTTCCAAATAATTCGATTATCATTAACAGGTCTTTCGATATCTATGTTTTTCAGTTGATGGAGGTGTCAGCGCTTGGGGTGCGTGGGGCACATTGGCATGTTCACAGACTTGCGGCACCACAGCTACAGGAACCAGGACACGAACCCGAACCTGCACCAACCCTGCTCCAGCTTACGGAGGAGCGGACTGTTCGGAGACTCTCTCCAGCACCACAAGTGAAAACTGTGGTTTCTCTTCGTGCCCAGGTAAGGTTGTCATTCAATTACTAATAAGAAAAGATTATCGAAACTACAGAATAACGGACAAGAACCCCGATCTGCGGACATTTCCAAATAATTCGATAATCATTAACAGGTCTTTTGATATCTATGTTTTTCAGTGGACGGAGGCGTCAGCGCTTGGGGGACGTGGGGCACATTGGTATGTTCACTGACTTGCGGCACCACAGCAACAGGAACCAGGACACGAACCCGAACCTGCACCAACCCTGCTCCAGCTTACGGAGGAGCGGACTGTTCGGAGACTCTCTCCAGCACGACCAGTGAGAACTGTGGTTTCTCTTGGTGCCCAGGTACGGTTGCCATTGGAATTACTAATAAGAAAAGATTATCGAAACTACAGAATAACGGATAAGAACCTCGATCTGCGAACATTTCCAAATGTGACGCATCAGTAACAAAAACATGATGTGCATCAGTTCCCTATTTTGACTTGTACCATATGTTCCCGTGTTTTATCAAGTGAACAATTGACTTGCCTTTGTATGTGTTTGTGATGGGTGCCATCGGTGGGAAGTGATACGCGCACTTTTAGGCAAAAACCTGTAATAGAAACTCATAAACACATACAGATGATATAGTCGGATACAATCGATATGCAGATATTTCTCATTTGTGTAGAAAGGGTTTTATTAACACTGGACCGCTGAAGAAAACGAATAGTTTTATTATTCAATTCTTGAGTGTTGAAGGTACTATTCCAAGATTGTATGAAATATTTTATGATTGTTTTCTACTCTACTATAACTATATGTTCTTTCACGTGCAATTCTAAAATCCTAAATGTGACATTACTGCATATTACATCCTTTCTTATCATAGCAGAGTCCCTTGTACGATGATATCATTAGAAGGTGTTTATGAATCATTACCACATGGTGATGATGCCTGATGTTCGTGAAAAGGTGAGCGTATTCCACCCCACCGACGAAAGGCCTCACACTGCACAGTGATCGCACGTATTCATGGGTAGTGGAGAAACGTACTGTATTGACGATGACGAGAATAAACCATAATGACTAAAGGTTATTAATAATATTTATGTGTCCATTGTGTTTTTTATTTCACCCAGCTAACTTTAATATTGTCTGTTCAAATTAATGCCTATTCTGGTATCTGGATGATCCTATTTTCAGTAACTCCACCAAACTTTGGCATGTGCTCTCCATATTGTTCTGGGACGAACGTGGTCTGCAATAACGGCTATTGTGTGTGTGACATCATGTATGTGAAACGTGGCAGCAGTTGTGTCCAAGGTTTGTATTTACTAAAAAAAGGGCTTTAGCAACCCATGCTTGTCCTTAAAGGCGACTAAGCTGATAGGATCGGGAGATCAGGCTCGCTGACTTGGTTGATGCATGTCATCGTATCCCAATGCTCATAATGTCAATCATTGGATTGTCTGGTCCAGACTCGATTATTTACAGACAGCTGTACAATAGCTGGAATATTGCGGGGTGCAGCGTTAAACAACAAATAAACAAACTTTATTCTCATATCAAACAATTCGCTTCTTATTTCAGATTGTGGTAGCTCTGGATATGGATCAGGCTTCACCATCTTTCACAACAAAGTACACCACGAACATTATGAAAGACCTGTCTACTCCATTCAAACAATAGAGGAGTGCATCAGTATGTGTCTATCAGCATCGGATTTCACTTGCATTACCGCGGCCTATGGCTTTATCAACAAGATTTGCCACTTCAGCAAAACAGCTTGGTACGCTGTAACATCGAGCTATACTACCAACAGCACCAGGTATCATGAGATAATCCGTAATTGTGCTTAAAGTTCGGTTTGGGCAATGAGAACTTATTTCTCCAGTTCTATTTGAATCATGAAAACACAAGTTGGGGACAAGTGATACTTGTACAAATATCTCCCCCCCCCCCCCCCCCCCCCCCGTCAAAGAAAGTTCACTACGGCCTTGTGAACACACAGGTTGTGGGACACTAAATCCGTATGTCACTCGTGGGTCGTACAAGTTTGACCGCGTTTTATTCGTTTTGATTGGATAACCGTGACCTCATGATAATTCGGAACTACTTTTTTTCATTCATTAACAGTCACGAGACTTCAGTGACTTTTACAACGTTTAGCATTACACCTCTGTCAGAGGCTAATTTGCATATCACGTGACCGACTTTTACCTTCTTTGTAAACAAACGCACGTATTCTGATATTATACAAGACTGGCCTAAAGGAAACCTTTTAGTGTGTATTGTATACTGTTTTGCATAATTATGTAGATCTACTTCTACACCTGCAAGTCTGAGGAGCATGACAATATATCTTTATACATCAAAGTAACCGTTTCACTAGTTCTCCATAGGGCCTCGGCGACAGCACGTAGAGCCGGGCAACCATATAAACTAAGGATAAATGCAAATGGAATTAATTTGTCACGTTTTTGAATATTTCCCCCATGAAAGTTTACCATATTATGACATCATTATCTAAATGTGAAAGAAGACTCTTCAAACACGAACGGGCCCAAAGCACATGACCAGAGCAGAGGTACAAATTTTAAGCTGTCCGGAACTCTGGGTAGGAGCGTGCTACGAGGCAGAACTGAACACATCTCGTGAAAACGAGAGACATTTGCAAACAATCACAAGCAAAAGTATTACTTATCATGTTTTGTATGACCAAGTTGAAATAATTTCATTTGGTAACGTATATGCTCCAGTAGACAAAACCAAAACATCCCGCTGACCCACACGACCGCGATCGCCTGCTTCAGCCACTTGAAGCATTCATTGCCCACAATAAGGTGGTTGAATGGTGTAATGGGCAAGTAGGATGGCACTGTATCTCAGCCCGTCTCCGGTTTTAACCCCTTTGATTGGTTGGTTGGTTGGTTGTTTAACGCCGCACTCAGCAATATTCCAGCTATATGACGGCGGTCTGTAAATAATCGAGTCTGGACCAGACAATCCAGTGATTAATATCATGAGCATCGATCCACGCAATTGGGATCAATGACATGCATCAACCAAGTCAGCGAACCTGACCACCCGATCCCGTTAGTCGCCTTTTACGACAAGCATAGTCACCTTTTACGGCAAGCATGGGTTGCTGAAGACCTATTCTACCCCGGAATCTTCACGGGTCTTGACATTGTTCCAGAATGTGTCTACGATGACTAGCTTAAGGATGACTTATTTACGATATACCAGGTGACAACGTGAATCAGTATGTCTTTTAAGTCCCTTGCTTTGGTAACTGGTGGCCTATAGCCCGTGTGCAAAAGCTGTATACGTGATATTGTTATGCTCAAATATGTTTCATAAATTATTATTTTAAATATTACTTTGCATAAATGACTAAATTGTTATTATAATGAACTTGGTCTCGTCGCTATATGGCTGAAATAGTGCTGATGCGACCTAAAAAATTAACTCACTCATTCACTTTTAAACCATCGACAATTTCATACATCAATACGAAAGCAACACCTGGAGAAAAACTCAAAATGACATAAACATTTCAAGAATGCCAATAGTGATACTTGACTGGTTGAAACCATACCCTCAAATGAACTAGAGAAAGATATGAGAAAGATATGTGACATTAACGCAGTTCTAAAGACATTTTCAAAACAGTTTGTGCACCAAATACCCCTTGCTATTTGGTATGGTAACATCTGCATCCAAACATCCTTGGTTTAAAACTGGACAAGTTGGAAAATATAAACTTGACTCCATTATGCAGGGAGTATCCCGTTAAGTGGAATCCCCGGAAAACGTTTAAATATGCAAATCACTCCGCCAGGAGAAACCCTGATTCACTCACTCCGTGAGACTGATGCACTCGACACTGATATCCAACATTCAATGTGTGCACAACAACTGCGGTATCTCCTGCGTTATAGTAACATGATCTGTTGCATCACCTTAGGTGACCTTGCCCTTCCGAAAAGCGCATCTCGTTCTGTAAATGTTATAACCTCGACATAATCCAGGCAGTTGACTTTTAAAACACTTTCTATTTTAAGCTCACATTTTCCATTGATAATACATAATTATTATATGTTTTTGTACGTAGTTTCCATTCGAAATGTCAGCCTAGGAAACACCAGGGGCAGGGCTCACAGTACGCCTTATGTTGTGGTGCTTTTGGGGACAACACAATGATTGCGTTGATCCAGGATATTACCGTATTGTACATAATGGTCCAACATCTATATTTTCTATTTTTCAACTTTGACTATGTTGATTTTTCCATCATAAGGGATCGGATTAATGCATGTCATCGTATCCCAATTGCGTGGATCGATGCTCATGATGTCAATCACTGAAATGTCTGGTCCAGACTCACTTATTTACATACAGCTGGAATATTGCTGAGTGCGGCGTTAAGCAACAAGCAACCAACCAAAAACCACCATGAGGAAATGTTTTAACAATGTTCCGTCGCATTTAATCATTTGCTATTAAAAAGACTTGATATTTTTTAATTTGTGTTCATAGTAAACATTTTATAATATTAGTAGTGTCTACTCTGTAACTGAAATTGATCTCGGATGTATAATAAAAGTAGTATAAAGTAATTGTCCCCCCTGAGAGGGTATGGAAGATCACATAATCAAAGTACGTTTATTCCTACTATCTTCATCGTAAAATAATTGGGTTTTGTTAGTGTGTGGCTAAAATTGACGACAATGGCCATCAACTAGAGGCATGGTGTAAATCCTCCAGGAATCCCTGGGGGTAGCAGAGGTACCGTAAGTCACCATGGTCCCTAGTATTGCGGCCGAACTTTGGTTGCCGTGATCTATAGGCCGTTTTTATAATGTATTATTGTGTATTGTGATATTTTTAATGGTTACATACTAGTTTTAAACACAACACTATGATGATAAGGTTGTTTGCGATGACACGCAATCAACCAAGTCCCATTATTTGACCACCCGCCCCATGAAGTGGCATCGTACAATCAAGGTTGCTGGTTACCACTTGTCTTAATCTCCGTGAAGATCGGGGGTAGAAAAGGTTTTCAGCAACCCATGCTTGCCGTAAAAGGTGACTATGCTCGCTGAATTGGTTGATGCATGTCATCGTATCCCAGTTTGATCGATTTGCATGATGTCAATGACTGGATTGTCTGGTCCAGACGCGATTGTTTACAGACGGCCGTCATAAAGCTTGAATATTGCTGAGTGCGGCGTTAAACAACAAACAAATCTTAATCTCCACGGAGATCCATAACACATGCTGTGATGCATCCCAGTTTGCTCCATGTATCCTGGTTAAATCCCTCTCCTCCCCATGGATGAAACAATTTGGGAAAGCCATTGATAGGGTCAACCTTCGTACATGTAGTTTCTTTATTCCCTCACATTCAGTATACTGCTAGCACGTTTTGTACCTACAGGCTCAGCTCGACAAATACATTATGCACAACATTTTTGTCATCACTTGTGTGCCATGTCGTTTAGTATCACTTGCGGGGACACGGGTGGCCCAGTCGTCTAAGGCGCTGCGATTCGCTGTACAGAGTTGCGTCCCTTGGGCAAGCCAGAAACCTATGATTGTGGGCTCGAATCCCGGTTCGCCCCGATTATGTTTCTAGGTTTGTCAGCACCATACCCGTGCTCGTGGGTTTCACCGAAGTGGTAAACGTCTAAGACCTGCACCACTACGGGCTTTCCTCCCACATTAAGCTGACACGCCGTGGTATAACTGGAATACTGTTAAAAGCGGCGTTAAACCCAACTCACTCACTCACTCACTAGTATCACTTGCTGTTGCATTGCTTTATGTCCACCTCAGAGTTCAGTCCGATTTCTTTAAACTAGTTTAATGTTGAGAATATATTCGATATATTTGAACAACTCATGACTCACATGAGGCTCATATTCGTTTTTTCGTATTTCATTAATACAATTTCATATGTTTTATAACCACATTGTAATATATTTATTACATGTGCACTTCGTGTTTCATATTAGACGAAGATATTTGTTTACACCAACTTGATTTTCGACATTGGAGTGGTATATTGTGAAAGAAATAACAGCTGCGTCTTTGTCGTTTTGAAAACGGTTTTCCAGTGACTGCTTTTTGGTGTTATTGTAACATGTCTGTAACTGTCCTTTAATTGTTTTTCATTTCACCACGACGAGCTAATAAAATATCCAACAATTTAAGAGTAATCCATGTTGTCATTTAGCACTTGATTTTGACATCAAAGGGAACGTCAGATGGATGACTGCCCGATCGCGATGTCTCTCGTCAAGGAACTTGCATCGAACTTAGTCATGTCAGTGCGTTACAGTTAGTCTATGTTGGACGTCCAAAGGCAATATATTGATGGCAAGTTAAAATATGACTTGTTACAATCAGAATTTAGTAGCGGAAGCGACGTCACCATCTCCATATTCATTGTCATTAATTCAGCACATGGTTTCTCTCGCTCAATGGGTATGTCACTCCCACATCATTCAATGTATTTTTATGCATACGGGAATTTTAAAACGTAGTATTTTTGTCATTTTAATATAAGGCTTAATTGGTAAACTATCGCCAGTGACTAAAGGGATGATATAAATCCAGCCAGGGTCCATGCAGGAAGCAAAGTCACTGTAAGTCCCCATGGTCCCTGGTATGGTGATCTCCCTTTAGTTACTGACTATCTCTAGCCCATTTTTATAATGTGTTGTTCACTAATACTTATGACTTTTATATATTCTCAACTAATTTTTAAATAGACTGTGTGATATTCTAGTTATTGTACTGTCCATCGTTGACAGCTTTTTATATTGTCTAAATATGTGTATTATTAATGTACTTCTCGTCACGATATGGCTGAAATACTGCCGATGTGACGTTAAATCTTAACTCACTCACTCACTCACTCTCGCTCACTGTAGTCTCATTGGACTGTTTTCTCAGAGAATAAGGTTAAAACGAAACTATGGCAGGAAATGGGTTCATGGTATTTATCCTAATATAATGGATTAACAATACACGTCCGTCTGTCTTCATCCGTTTTCTGTTTCTGGAACCGAACTCTTAAACCGTCGAAAATTTCTTGTTGATACTTGCTTTTCACATCGGTCTAGTGCCAGTGGGTTAATCAATCAATCTTTATTCATGGTACTTATGAGGCCAAATGCCTATAGTACATTGTCTGGGGCTTGTTACAAATTCATACATGTTCTTAGTTTCATAGCATGATAAACGAACATTGATAAATTTCTAATAGTTTCTGTACAATCACAAGTCATTAAATTACAAAATTTGTTACAGTTTGGGTTGCGGTAGAAATAGTTATTTAGATATTTTGTTCTTAAATCTTTATACGCTGGACATACACATAAAAAGTGATATTCATCTTTAATACAATCAGTTTTACAAATCCTACAGAGTCTATGTTCTCTTGCAATACCTTCATATCTGCCTGTTTCAATAAATAGATCATGTGAGCCACAACGAAATCGAGAAAGAGCTGTTCTAAACTAATGTAAATTTACACTTAATAGATAAGGTTCTCGTTTAATAGTAGTCTTAAATGTAGTGTAGTAATTTGCTTTTCTAGTGGTCATAATTTACAATATCTCGTAAACTGCCCTTCTACGAACAACACATGTACTAATTACAATACATTCAGAACAAAGACGGCCGAGTGATTGCCATGAGTAGTTCAGTTTTCAAAATGGCTGAAGTGCTTCAAAATCAACGTCGATATCGAAAATATCGCTGAAAGGAACATGTACGTTGAACACTAATACTATTTACACATATTGCAAATTTCATTTAAATTTATAAAAAAAAATGATAATGACTTTACCTGCCATATTAATTACGTTGCTGCAAGCTGTTGTTTTTAAAGCGAAAATCGGGCTCGTTAAATCAAAAAAATAGAAATACCACGAAGATAATCGCAAACGGCGAAACTACAGTTTATGGTCACTGTGTGGACTAAATATCATTATCATCCAAAACTGGCTCCCACAGGAGATATCGCTTTGGTGAGTTCAAGCGATATCTACACTGTAGATATCCCTGCAATAAAATTGCATCACAATGCTTTGCAGACCATTGTGACATCATTGGTTACCATGACGTCACAATCAAATGACATCACTAATGGCTCTGCTACTGAAGCTGTTAGCAGTACTTTTTACACTTAAGACACTGCTTATTACTGTCTACAAACTGAAAAAAGTGGAAGAATGATGTTGGATGATAAATAAAATCTCACCCTCGTGTCTTTTGAAGTCAAATATATCAACACTTGTTGATAAAAGTGGAAAAAATCCTCGGCAAGCCTCGGAGTTTTCCCACTTTTATCAACTCGTGTTGATATATTTGATATCAAAAGACACTCTGGTGAGATTCTCTATTTAACAACCCTAATAATTGTTTTATTCTGAAAAAAACCCCAAAACATCCAGGACCTAAACTCCGTGTCGGGGACAAAGTCCTTATTTGTACCTCGGAAACAGAAACAAGGGGAAGTTATTGAGAAAACAATCATCGGAAATGGCATAACTGGAGTGTATGGTGAACGTGTGTACCCCATGTCGTTAATGTCGCCGTTATAGTTTTCGACTCTTGCTCCTGAAACGATTTCGATAGGAACGCAAACGATTTCATGTGGACGGAGACAACCAATTTTGATTACACTTCTCTCGTGCAAGTAGTGCCATGCCACGGTGACATATAATAGTTGCAGTTTTTCATCGATGAAAATACGTGTCCTCAAATGAACATCATTAACCACCATTTCATAGATGTAAGGTCGAGTATGAACAATATTTAGTCCGAGTGTCTATTGACCAGTTACAAGTGAGGTTAACACAGGAGACGGTAATCAGCTGAATCGCGGACAGCAGCTGCGACTCTCAACTGAACGGCGTTGATTGACAAGGGCAATCAAAGGCTTAGTACATAAATGTACTCTTTCCCTGTAAAGTAGGGCTGTAAGTCACAATTATTATTTTGGATCATGAATCATGTTCTTAAAAAAAGAAACGTGCTCTACATGTAGTATAAATGTGATATTCTTTTCGTATATATCTGAATCCATACTCGAATACAAAAGAAACTGATCATTTTAAGGTATCGATAATTGATTGGTTTGTTTGTTCGTTGTTTGTTATTCAACGCCGCACTCAGCAATATTCCAGCTTTATAACATTGACATCATGTGCATCGATTCACGCAATTAGGATACGATGACATGAATCAACCAATTCAGCGAGCCTAACCCTATAACTGAAAAAGAGTTATAAAATTAATGATATTACTATGTAGCGTTAAGCTCATGATATCAATCACTGGATTGTCTGGTCCAGACTCGATCATTTACAGACCGCCGTCATATAGCTGGAATATTGCTAAGTGCGGGGTTAAACAACAAACAAACTAAAACTAACTGATATCATACTTGTTGCCAAGTGAGACCAGGACAAAAAAAAAAAAATTGTAGAGAATTTCAACACTCTCGGTCTCTCCTTTATCTGCTGTACATCCCTGTTTGGGATGAGAATAACCTCAACTTCCCCAACAACTTGTGTCACGAACACAACACTTGTGGGGCAGATTTCGAACTTAATCACTGGTCACATTTTCATTTTTCCGATTCTATAACATTATATCCCGAAGTCAATACTTAATCGGTGAGAATTCGGCTTTACCTTAAGGAAATTCATCTTTATCGGGCTTTCTGAAACATACTTTAAAGTTATGTTTTTGTTTTTAACGGTTGAACTTCTAAAATTGCAACAGGTTTCGATTCGATGCCGAGACCATACACCTGCTAAAGTTACAGTCGCTTGAAATCTGAAACTTCCAGGTAATTCCGACTCCATCTAATATTTAAAGGTGGGTTTTGAAACGTCATTTGCGTGATCAACGTAGACTTCGGCAACCCACTGACTTGGTGGATGCATGTCATCGTATCCCAATTGCGTAGATTGATGCTCATGATGTCAATGTCTGGAGTCCAGACTTATTTTGTTACAGCCCGCCGTCATATAGCTGGAATATTGCGCTGCGTTAAGCAACAAACAAAGGTGATCAACATATATTGCCGTGATCTTCAATGGCCGTCTAGTCCTTGCAGTATGTTTTTGTGTCACAGCGATTTCGCCCCCAGCTGTAGGTTGCATACTCTAGAACCAGCGCGTGCTCAAATTGTCGCAATTTGCTGGTTAGCTGAACACTTCTGACATTCAGTTCTACCCAATTTGTAGAAGTATTTCCTGTTATTTCACTTGACCTATAATTATCGTCACTTCTGCTTGAACAACGCTAGGTGAAATCGTGAGGTGAATTAGAGAGAACATTTGCACGGCAGCCCACGAAGGAGAAACATGAACGATATTCTTAGGAAAATCTGCATCTTTTGTGCCGCGCTTGTTGTTGGTAAGTCGATTTTGTTCATGGTTTAAAGTCTTTTATTGGCATAAATGATTAATAGGCATAAATTGGTATAATATGTTTTGGTCTAATTTGTAAACAAACCAGCATTATGACCATGTAAGTTAGAATGAAGTTTGCAGATGTGTCTATAACTGATCACAGTATGAATAGTTCAGTTAAGAGGGCATACATTTCCTTGTGTGCATAAAATAAAATGGTTGTGTGTGTGTGTGTGTGTGTGTGTGTGTGTGTGTGTGTGTGTGTGTGTGTGTTGCTGTTGCTGAACGGGAGAACACCATCTTAGTTGATGTTTGTTTAGGTATGGGAATAACTATTTGATAGTAATTCATTTACACATGCTTATGATATACTCGGAATCGTATAACTGACTATTGTCAGGAGAGATTTCTTATGATTATGGACATGTTTTTGTCGCTTTGTTTAATCATATATAGGGGGGCACGGATGGCCCAGTCGTCTAAGGCGCCGCGATTCGCTGTGCAGAGTTGCGTCACTTGGGCACGGCAGAAACCTATGATTGTGGGTTCGAATCCTGGTTCGTCCCGGTTACGTTTCTAGGCTTGTCAGCACCATACCCGTGCTCGTGGGTTTCACCGAAGTGGTAAACGTCTGAGACCTGCATCACTTCGGGCTTTCCTCCCACATTAAGCTGACACGCCGTGATTTAACTGTAATACTGTTAAAAGCAGCGTTTAACACAACTCACTCACTCACTTAATCCTTTATAAGAAAGGAGGATCAGTTAATGTTGGATGGAACAGGAAAGCAGTTGGGTCAAATGTATGTCATTTGGCATAATTAATACATACTTTACTGTTTTACAGTAAATGCTTTCAATGAATCGTTGAATTTGCACTTTTTGTCACTCCTGGTTTACTGTACATGCTTTTAATGAATCGTATAATTTGCACTTGTGGCCACATGGTTGAGATATTACCGATGCAACCTTAAACTTTAACTCACTCACTCATCCACTCGAGTGAACAGGTGGCCCAGTCTTCTACGGCGTCGCGTATCGCTGTACAGAGTTGCGTCCTTTAGGCCTGCCAGATTCTGTGCTGTTTGGATAAATTCGAGGCTCACCATTGTGCCCAAGTGGGGAAACGAACCCGGGTCTTCAGCGTGACGAGCCAACGCTTTTACAACAAGGTCCCACGTGCATGGAAGACGGACAGCGATGCCACCGTGTAAACATTACACAGAGAAGCACATTTCAGCAGCGGTACCTGTATTTTAATGCCATAAGAAATATATCGTCTACAGTTTCTACAGACCGACCCTTTCGTTGAGGGCCGTGTGTGTGTGTGTGTGTGTGTGTGTGTGTGTGTGTGTGTGTGTGTGTGTGTGTGTGTGTGTGTGTGTGTGTGTGTTTAGGCTCATAGTTTTAATGTAACAGAATATCTTGTTTGCAGTTGTAGGTGAATAGAATATCTTTAATATACAAAATATACAAAATCCCATTTTTAACAGTATTCCAGTTATGGTGTGGGAATATAGCCCGAAGTGATGCAGATCTCCTCTCCGATGTTTTGCCCTTTAGGTGAAACCCATGCGCACGTGTATGGTGTTGACAAACCTAGAAACAAAATCGGGGCGAACCAGGATCTATAGGATTCTGGCGTGCCCCAGGGACGCAATTCTTAAATTTGAAATACGGCGCCTCAGACGAGTGCCGACCCGTGCACCCTCTGATGTTGGATGAAAGCCCAAAGTGACGCAGTTCGTAGACATATATCACTTTGATGGGTACGGTAATGGTGTTTACACACAGGATTATTCGCTATCAGAACCTAATACTAGCTGAATTTGACACAACTAAAGAACTCAACTTGACACAACGAATTGCGGTGCCTTACATCACAAGGCCACCATGCCATGCCAATCGATATTTTTCCGGTTAAAACAAATCTAAAAACATGATATCATTTCTATTTGCAGTAACGGAAATATAAAAAGGGTGCAATCAATTTAACTGATTATATTTTGTATCCTAGCCTCCGGCCTGCAGTGTTATGTGTGTGACAGCGCAGGGAGCGAGTTCTGTGGGGCAAATGTCAACACAGAGAGGATTAAGGTAATGTACCCTTAATACTATGCCCGCTAGATTTTGTAGGCGGCGGCAACGTGAAGAAATAAAACACAAACAACGTTTATGTTCGCCATGGTAGAAGAGGTCTTCAGCAGCCCATGCTTGCCGTAAAAGGTGACTAGGCTTGTCGTAAAAGGCGACTAACGGGATCGGGTGGTCAGGCTCGCTGACTTGGTTGATGCATGTCATCGATCCCAATTGCGTGGATCGATGCTCATGATATCAATCACTGGATTGTCTGGTCCAGACTCGATTATTTACAGACCGCCGTCATATAGCTGGAATATTGCTGAGTGCGGCGTTAAACAACAAACCAACCAACTATGTTCACCATGGACATAAGATCGATAGATTGAGACGAATACTAACCCGGAATGACCGCGGGGATCTCAGGGTGTTCTCATGCCCATACGTGTAACAAAAAGGACAATCGTACATCTATTAATCTGTCTGGTGTTTTTCTTGTTATATTTTCAAATACAAAGCTAACACTTTTAATAACTAAATGGTTGGCAGGAAATAATTCTATTATATATTTTCCAACATCCATTACAGTTTTGAAAATAAAATACAAATTCATAAAAGAGGAATTTCATATATTATCAGGCCAATTCTACAACTGTAAATCTTAACATCTCTGTGCAAACATTCTCAAAAATGCTTTACTATTAACACAGTCCTGAGTGATCCGCTTGTCGTAAAAGGCGACTAACGGGATCGGGTGGTCAGGCTCGCTGACTTGGTTGATACATGTCATCGATCCACATAGCGTGGATCGATGCTCATGATGTCAATCACTGGATTGTCTGGTCCAGACTCGATTATTTACAGACCGCCGTCATATAGCTGGGATATTGTTGAGTGCGGCGTTAAACAACAAACCAACCAACCAACCAACCAAACACATGAAAAACAGATTTAATAAATAACATACGAATGCAGAGCGCGATTTATTTTACCCTAATCATAAAGAATACGCAGCATATCACAGCAAGTCCTCGGATACCTGGAACATTCCTTATAAAGAAATCTGCACCAATGACCTATATATCGACTATAATAATGAACACACCTATAACTTCTGCCCACATCACCTAATACAGCATTGCTTGACGTACGTCTAGAGACACCCGGACACTTTTAACTGAAATTACTCTGTACCTCTTGTATGGCCTCCCTAAACGTATATCCCCAAATTTATTAACCATACAAATAAGCTTGGTGCAATTTTAGCATCAAATATATTTTGAATGGTATCAAATAACAAAGACGACTGAGTTCGACTCTGCGGACAGGAAAGGTAGTCTTACAGGCCTGTACAGGCTTTGGACGACTCTAGCCTTGGAAAAACCCCAACAATCATGCCTAAATATTTATCATAAGTTACGATTGTCTTCGTTTCAGTCGCAAAATAAAACAACCTTTCTACACTACGCAAATTACTGCCATGTCGAAACACTATTGAATTAGACTTATCCAAATTTACCTCTACTTCCCATGTTAAAGTTTGCAGGTTTGTCAGCACCATACCCGTGCTCGTGGGTTTCACCGAATTGGTAAACGTCTGAGACCTGCATCACTTCGGGCTTTCCTCCCATATTAAGCTGACACGCCGTGATACAACTGGAATACTGTTAAAAGCGACGTTAAACCCAAACTCACTAACTCATTCCCATGTTAAACAATAAACTTCCCCAAAAATAAACTTTCTTTGCAAAGCAATAACAGAATCGTCCACCAAAACAGGATTGTCTGCAAATATTTGTCTCCAGTAAAAGCATAAAAATACCCTCTGAACTCACTCACTAACTCAAAACTGGGCTTCAATCTTGGAGAACAGATGTCTCGATTATTTACAGACCATCGTCATATAGCTGGAATATTGTTGAGGGCGGCGACAAAACACAAACAAATCATATGCTATGATGTCAAAATCAGTTATAACCTTTTTCGACTTCTAATTACACACACGATAACATTTTTGTGGGTATCAGATACATAGATGTGCTTTTTCCGTAACATACTTATATTATGAAATATTATCTGATGACCCCCAGCACCCTCACCAGCACTGTTTGTAGCGCCTTGTTTTATCAATTTCAAGTCTTTGATGGTCTGGAAGTAGCAGAAGTTCTGGAGTTCTTGTCTTCCTGTTAGAACCAGATGTACCCAATCACAATATTCCTAACGAAGAGCGTGGTTTTGTGTAGGTTGAGTGGTCGCTTCTTGACGCCTTCTTATTCAATAATTGGATACAGCTGTGTCGTGATTTAGTTCTGATTTAGTTAGCTTTGTTTGATGTACTGTCAGTCACCGTCATACTCAATAACGTTATCTGGCTTAGTGAGTTCTAGATTTCTTACACACATGTGGGTGAGAAACCCATTTGGGATAACTGGTATCAAACGTATGTGTGAGATCGAATTCCAGGCCCGTGATTGGCTACTCCATGGTGATGACCTGAGGTCAGATGATGACGGACTACTTTCCTGAGTGTAAGTCATTCATAAGTTGCTCGTGCTTCAGTCGAATGTTCACCTACGTCTGTATTGAACAACAGGACCGTGTAATCAATAATAAAAATAAACACACTCGTCCTGGTCTGCGAGTTTGTTTGTTATTATTATCATTTACATAACCTGTTGTTATGTCAACATTATCGGTTTTTTTCAGAGTGTAAACCCCCTGAATGCCACAGCGACACATATGTCCATCCTCTTCAACCCTCACTTCGAAGTCAAATCGAATAAAATTCAAAATACATCACGCAGACTAATAAACTTCACAGTTTTGAATTCCCCTTTCTGTTTATCATTTACTGTCACTTTAGGCAATTCAAAATTACTGAAAGTGACTTCTGGAAATTAGGTACATTGTAAATCTCGCCAAATCACAATTCACGGCATTATATAGATATTTACTGTGTGTTTAGAAATCTAAATATCGGATATTTACTCGAATAATTAAAGTAGAAAAACAGCATATTAGCGATCACGGGTATCAAATCACTAATGTAAATTCTGAAACGTCGCTGATAAGCCTAGAATCGTTTAGAATATTTTGGAAAATACGCATACACGAACGCCGAAGTGTACGTTCCGCCATATTGGATTGTGTTTACAAAATGTCAGTTATGAGACGCCTATTCGATCGGATATATATTAAACTCAGCTGCTATACATGCATCCCTGGATTCCTCATACATTTTCGAAACAATGGATAAATGGTCTTTGTCACCAATGCAAATTATCTAGATGAAATCATGAAAAATACATTAGGTATGGAAACGAAAACTGTGCTCGGAAAACTACTTGCTGAAATGTAAACAAAGCAAAATTCAGATTTTACAGTGTAGCATTTTAGAGGTACTTTCGTCTAATTGTTGCATACATTGGCTCGTACACGCGTTTGAGAATATTCACGGGAAGGCTATCGTTGCACTAATTATGGAAATACACATATATACATTACAATGATCTGGTAAATTCAACAGAAGTCGTAAAAGTTTCCGTCCTGTGTGACGCCATTACTGACGCTAAAACCACGCACAACGATGACGGTAGTTATCTGCATTTCTGACTTATTCTCTTTGTTACATTGGTAAACATGGTAAACAAATAACAGTACGCAGATTGTCAGAATGTTTCTGATTACTTACGTGACACATTTATGTGGATACGATCCCTCAATCAACAAAAATCCGCCTCTGGAAATCCCGCGTACTGTTGACAGTGAACACGCCATTTTGTAAAAGTCGGTCACCGGTAGTAATGTCATACGGAAGTAAACATTGTTGTACATATTTGGTAATTTCTTTGAGGTGTAAACTTTCAACTTTGCACCCAGCGTGTTCTTTGTTTTTGTCTAGTTTGCAATTTTATCATCGCCTTGATAATCCACAGATATGACGGAAACCGTTTTGTGTAGGGTCACATTTTTTATATATTAAGTAGTAAGCAGCACATAGGATGACGTCACTTATGACAGTGGTGTTATGTATTAATGCGCTACTGCAATCATGAGAATAGGCAAAATGCATCGGTTCGATGCTAAAAAGGTGAGATTTTAGGGTGTGTAAGAAACAGATTAGAATACTGCACTCGTGCCTGTCAGATATCATTGATCTTACAACTTTCGCTCGTTAGATACGTTTTGTAACAACTCGTTGTAAGATCAACGGTATCTGACAGACACTCGTGTAGTAATCTCAATATCTACACTGCAGATATCGGTGCAATAAAATTGCATCACAATGCTTTGCAGTCCATTGTGACGTAACAATTAGACACTAATTTTCAGTATATTAGACTATTCTTTTCATAATGATAGCATTTATCCCAGTAGGTTGTCTAGATTCCCGATGGTTAATTCTGACTGGATCGCCGAATGACAAGTTGTTCATAAACAGTGAAAGTAGTCCCTACTTGACCTTTGATATTTGCATCTCTAACCGCATATGACCCCAACGGATGTCGTTTTTATCCGTTGGCTTTATCCTGCCGAGAAACCTACCCATTTTATGATAAATAATGTGACCCTACACGAAAAGATTACCGTCATATCTGTGGATTATCAAGGCGATGATGATACAGCAAACTAGATAAACACAAAGAACACGCTGGATGCCGAGTTAAAAGTTTTCACCTCAAAGAAAATACCAAATATGTACAACAATGTTTATTTCCGTATGACGTCACTACCTGTGACCGACTTTTACGAAATGGCGTATTCACTGACAACACAACGCGGGATTTCCAGAGGTGGATTTTTGTTGATTGAGGGATCGTATACACATAAATGTGTCACGTAAGTAATCAGAAACATTCTGACAATCTGCGTACTGTTTTTTGTTTTATGTTTTCCAATGTAATCAATAGAATTAGTCAGAAATGCAGATAACTACCGTCGTCGGTGCGCGTGATATGCGTTAGTCATGGTGTCACACAGGGCGGAAACCTTTACGATTTCTGTTGAATTAACCCATCATTAAAATGTATATATTAGTAATTCCATAATTCGTGCGACGATACTCTTCCTATGAATATTCTCAAACGCGTGATCGATCCAATTTATGCAACAATTAGACGAAAGTACCTCTAAAAATGCTACACAGTGCAAAATCTGTTTACATTTCAGTTAGTACAGTTTTCCGAGCAGTGTGCATGTTCGCTTCCACACCTAATTTATTTCGCTTGATTCCATCTAGATAATTTTCATTGATGACAAAGACCATTGGTCATTTGATTAATAAATGTATGAGGAATTCGGGGATGCATGTATCGCAGATGAGTTTGAAATATACTTGATCTAATAGGCGTCTCATAACAGACATTTTGAAACAATCCAATATGTCGGAATGTACACATCGGCGTTCGTGTATGCGTATTTTCCAAAACATTCTAAACGATTCTAGGCTTATCAGTGACGTTTCAGAATTCTCATTAGTGATTTGATGAAAAACAGTTACCCGTAGTCAATAAATATTTTGTTTGGAAATTTAATTCTTGGAGTACATATCCCATATTTAGATTTAATAACCCATATTTAGATTTCTAAACACACAGTAAATAACGCTGTGAATTGTGATTCAGGAAGATTTACAATGTCACTTTCAGTAATTTTGCTTTGCCTGAAATGATATCAGAGGAGAGGGAATTCAAAACTGTGAAGTGTATTAGTTTGCGTGATGTATTTTGAATTTTATTCGACTTCGAAGTGAGAGCTGAAGAGGAGGGACATATATATCGCTGTGGGATCCAGGTTTACACTCTAAAAAACATAACGTTGACAACAACAAACGATGTAACTGATAACGGGGCAGGAATGCGATCTGACACATATGTTTTGTACCAGTTATCTCAAATGGGTGTCTCACCCACAGGTGTGTGAGAAGAATAAATAACACACTCATTGTGCAAGAACTGATTCGTGTATGCTTATATTTCAGCCCGTAGAATGTGATGACGAGAACGTAAAATGTGGGACACAAATACAAGATCCTGCAGAAGACGGTACGTACTACGTAGATTCTGAGTCGGGCTTAACGCCGCTGTCAACTGTATTGCAGTTATTTCACCGTGTCAATTTAAAGGGGGGGGGGGCTGACCTGATGTATTCAGTAGGTTGGTTGGTTGGTTGTTTAACGCCGCACTCAGCAATATTCCAGCTATATGACGGCGGTCTGTAAATAATCGAGCATGGACCAGACAATCCAGTGATTAATATCATGAGCATCGATCCAGGCAATTGGGAATGAATGACATGCATCAACCAAGTCAGCGAGCCTGAACACCCGATCCCGTTAGTCGCCTTTGACGGCAAGCATGGGTTGCTGAAGACCTTTTCTACCCCGGAATCTTCACGGGTCCAGTAGGCGTTTACCATTTTGGTGAAACCAATCTTCCAGTTACATTGACTTTTATTATGCGAAATAAAGCATTACATACTCTCTGTAATTCCAGGCTGGGTTGGTGTGATGAGAGTCTGTTACCCCCTAGGATCTCTACCCAGGATGAATGAAACCAATGGATGTCACCAGTGGAGCAACAACAATTTTACAGCGCGTTTCTGTTTTTGTGAAACTGATGGATGCAACAGTAAAATATAGAAAGAATTGAAACACTCAATTGTGATGATACCCCTCATATCAGCCTTGGGCAACGATGTAACTTAATAAATATGAATAAATAGAAATTGAAGTTGACGGATTCCTTAGAAAGAAAGTTTGATTGTTGTTTGACGCCGCACTCAGCTATATGACGGCGGTCTGTTAATAATCGAGTCTGGACCAGACAATGTAGTGATTAATATCATGAGCATCGTTCCACGCAATTGGGATCGATGACATGCGTCAACCAAGTCAGCGAGCCTGACCAACCGATCCCGTTAGTCGCCTTTTACGGCAAGCATGGGTTGATTTCATTGGTACATCGAGAACAGATACGTCTCTCCGTTAGAACGTCCAAGTTTCCCAAAGTATGTTCCGTACACATATTGGAGTGAAATATCAGATTTCTTCAGAAACTGCAGATTGACAAAGCACACACACAATCAACGATTCGTTCTTCCAAGAACCAATAACGTAACTTTGGTCACATAAACCTCATCGGCCATCTCCACAAGCATTGGGAGGAGTAACGGAGTGAGTGAGTGAGCGAGTTGGGTTTAACGCCGCTTTTAACAATATTTCATGTGTGTCAGCTTTATTTGGGAGGAAAGCCTCACGTGCTGTAGGCCTCCAACGTTTTTACCACTTTGGTGAAACGAGCACAGGTATGGTGCTGACAAAAGTTGAAACATAATCGGGGCGAACGGGGATTCAAACCCCTAATCATATGTTTCTGACGTGCTCATTGGGAGGTTGGTTGGTTGTTTAACGCTGCACTCAGCAATATTCCAGCTATATGACGGCGGTCTGTAAATAATCGAGTCTGGACCAGACAATCCGGTGATTGATAATATGAGCATACATGCATCAACCAAACCAGCGAGCCTGACCACCCGATCCCGTTAGTCGCCTTTTACGGCAATTTTTTTTGGAATAGGCCCGTTTACAGAATTCTTGTTCAATACGACTTGTTGCAGTGGGCATGTTCAGGTCATGTTAGTTGGTTTGTTGTTTAACGCCGCACTCCGCAATATTCCAGCTATATGACGGCGGTCTGTAAATAATCGAGTCTGGACCAGACAATCAAGTGATTGTCATGATTGTTGGTTGTTTAACGCCGCACTCAACAATAGTCCAGCTATATGACGGCGGCCTGTATAAATAATCGAGTCTGGACCAGACAATCCAGTGATTGATATCCTTAGCATCGATCCACGCAATTGGGATCGATGACATGCATGAACAAAGTCAGCGAGCCTGACCACCCGATCCCGTTATAGTCGCCTTTTACGGCAAGCATGGGTTGCTGAAGACCTATTGTACCCCGGAATAGTGTATGTCAAGGACAAATCTTTGCCTAATGTTAGTTTAAGCTGGACAAATGATTTGGTTGGTTTTGTTGTTTAACGCCGCACTCAGCAAATCGAGTCTGGACCAGACAATCCAGTGATTAATATCTTAGTCTCCTCTACTATAAGTGGTCATGAACATTAGAAAGTCTATATTAATTTCTTTCTAATCACATCATAGGTGCACAAATGCTGAATTGTCATCACAATGTTAAGAGTTAGATATACATGCTTTAAAATGATCTTACTTTAGAGCAGGTTACAAAAACTTTACAGCACGTTACAAAAACTCAAGATTTTTTGGAGCAAGTGCATATGTCATGAATAGTGTTTAAACAATACACTGATATTCTTCTGCCATTCATTATCTTACTATTTCTCAATGTACAAAATAATCGCTTGTGGACCTGACAATCCATATCAATCACTTGATTGTCTGGTCCAGACGCGATTATTTACAGACCGCCGTCATATAGCTGGAATATTGCCGAGTGCGGCGTAAAACAACAAACAAGGAAACAAACTAAACAAAAAATAAAATAGCATTGTTATCACCTCTGAAACAACATGAATACAGTTGATATTGTGTAACAATATTTCTTTCAATTAAAGATTGAAGTTGTATTTGTTGACGTTCATCAGCTGATGAAGACTTCACTTCACTTGTTATATTGACAGATACATAAATCATAACAAAACAATCCATTAAATATCAAACTTGAATTATTGAAAGCGAACTATATCAACGCGGAGAGTCGTGACGTCATCCGTCCAATCATTCCATTTGGAGTGACATCCTTTGGCTTTACAAACGGCAGAAAATGGCGGCTACCGCAATGTCATTCGCTTGAAATACAAGTTGCACCCAGTAAAGTAGCGTTGGAAAGAATTCCAGACCCGGCTCATGCTGAAAATGGATACATATTAACGTTCTGTGAACTTTTGCTGTGTGTTTGAGTCATACTACGGCTGCTGATGACGGGCATTACCGTTTGAGGCGGCGCGTTTGGATTTACTGTGGCAGAGTGTGGGAGCTCAGTGATTTCTTTTGGAAAAGTTGAGCATTCTCTGTTATGGCTTCGAATGGACCCGACATTATTTCGGTGACCCGACATTATACAGTTCTGACTTCAAAGTCTGCATCATTCATAGCCTAAATCGATGTCGCTCTCAGTTTCCGTAATTATTTTTAATGTTATTATTTTTAGACATCGAGGAATTCCCCAAAAGTAGTTCTGTATGTCAGCGCGAGATTTACAACGTAATCACGTGACATACTGACGTTCGTAGGTAAATGAACGACAGTCAGCTTGGTAGTGTTCACACCTAGGCGAGAGGTCACCCGCTACTGTCTGTATTTATCAATAACTGTATCTCGGTCGAATTCAGCTGATCATGTCCGAGCGAATCAGTAAATAATGTTGTCATTCATATTACAGCTGGTTTAATTTTGATACCTAATATGATACTATTATGGAACCATTATGGAACCAAAATACTATTGTAAAAACCAAATACCAGCTATTTTTTGGTTCTTGCCTTTGACCTTTGTCATAACATGGGCACAATTAATAATATTTTATAATGTTTAAAAATCTCTTCAACTTATATGAATACTATTTGAATTAAACAGTTTTCTTGGTGAAAGGGTCACATTTTATTATTACTAGTATCATAAAATCCGTACAAAGGTCATATTTTATTATTAGTATCATACATATATTAATGAGAAAAGGTTGGCCTCAAAATCTGCATCAATCTTTTACATGAAATCATACCAACAGTGTCAATTCTATGTTCTTGGCCATGAACACCTGGCCGCCCCACCAACGACTGGGAAAAAAAAAGACTTCGTCCACGTTGGATAAAGCTGAGATAGGAGGTCCTCTTTCAGTTGTTCCCATGGACCTTTTCAGGTCATCGATCTTGCTTTTAGCTACAATACAAACTTGCAGTTTAATTCCAGTAACAATAACATATATATTGAAGTATTACATTTGGGTTTCATTGACACGTGTTCGTGTGTTATTGTGGGATAAATACTTGTTTTCATCAATTATATAATAACCAATTAATACATTATGATGGAGTAACAATGTAGACAGAATATGACTTTTAGTGTTTTTCTAATATGAAAGAGTACCTCTTTTTTTCAATTTGAAGTATTTCTTTTTCACTTCCAAGATCTCTCATTTGGCATTGATGTGTTTTCAACCAAGTCAGCGAGCCTAACCACCCGATCCCGTTAGTCGCCTTTTACGACAAGCATAGTCACCTTTTACGGCAAGCATGGGTTGCTGAAGACGGGGAAAGCCAATGAATATATATAGATATAGATATATAGATATATATACAAAAATGAGGTAAATGTTCACTCGGTGTACATGTAATATATAATAAAATCATGAAGTCCACGTTAGTCCATCATCTTCTTTATTTATATCAGTTTCATACATAGTACTTTCGCTGTCTCATGAGAGCTCTTTCATACATAGTACTTTCGCTGTCTTATGATATATCGCGGTATCGGTAAATCTAGTAATCCACACTCCTTGTCGACTGTTTACTTATGCAAATCGGAGCACCGCATGATCGAATACAGGATAATATATCGTTGCGATATGTCCTGGGTAGAATAGGTCTTCAGCCGTAAAAGGCAACTAACGGGATCGGGTGGTGTATAATAGGCTCTCTGACTTGGTTGATACATGTCATCGATCCCAAGACACCGTTTATAGCTGAGAGCGGCGTAAAACATCACACCAATAAAACCTATTTCGACAAGCATAGTCGCCTTTCACGGCAAGCATGGGTTAAATTGCTGAAGACCTATTTCACCCTAGATCATCACGGGTCTGGTCCAAAGTCACAAGACTGTCGGTACTGAGGCCCATGTTATGTTTCATATGTTTTCTCTTTTAATCATTTAGAAAAGACACAGCAAACAGTCCAATTTGATTTGCAGATCCTATTTTAGTTAATGGAATTATGCCATAAAAGTATGCCATTCCTTCACTCTTCTGATAGCTCTCTCCCCATGTATACACAGTCTGGATATTTTCACATCCTCTCTAGAAAACTGATAATCATTTGATTTTCAGAGACGGTGGTAATCAAGTGAGCACCTGTAGGTTGAAGAAGATAATCAAACAAAATACCTTTTGGCTAATGCTTTTAAAAATGTGAAAATTATAATTTTTGAATTTACAACCCCAGAGGTTTGCGTTTGACATTTCAATTCAGTACTGTCAACAATAAACCGTGTTGCAGGATGGGAACATTTAAATTCTGGTGTCATTCTATCATTTATCACTTCTCAAGAGGGCCAAACGCATACATATCCAAAAGTACAGATAATAGTACAGATCATTGGCCCATGTAATAGTTACTCAACAAATAGGTGAAACACTGAAATTAAACAGATGCGCTAAGTGTGTTTGTGAAGCCTTGTCTTGTCTATAAATAATAAGACCCGTGAAGATTCCGGGGTAGAATAGGTCTTCAGGAACCCATGCTTGTCGTAAAAGACTAATGGGATTATTTGCAGACCGCCGTCATATAGCTGGAATATTGGTAATTGCGGCGTTTTACAACGAACCAACCAACCGTATCCATGTTCTGTACTAATCGTTTTGCCAGAGTACTGCCAGGTATGACTGGATGGCCAAGATACGTTCTGTGGACTTTTTGTTTTGGTCCTCTATGATTGTTTTCACATCTTATAAAGCCATGTAAGTGTATTAGCACATATATTTAAGGCTCAGACTTGTATTTGTTTGTTGTGTAACGCCGCACTCAGCAATATTCCAGCTGTATGACGGCGGTCTGTAAATAATCGAGTGTGGACCAGACAATCCAGTGATTAATTTGAGCATCGATCCACGCAATTGGAATCGATGACATGCATCAACCAAGTAAGCGAGCCTGACCACCCGATCCCCATAGTCGCCTTTTACGGCAAGTATGGGTTGCTGAAGACCTCTACCCCGGACTCTTCACGGGTGAGCTGATGTCATGAAATAATGCCGATGCGACGTTTAAGTTTAACTCACTCACTCACTGATGAATCTTTGGTGCGTGGAACATCGATTCAATTGCAAACCAACCAGTCTAATAACTCCTATGTTTAAAATAATATGGAAATATCTAAAATGTCATGCGCTGCTATAGTTAATGAATATAGTCCATTCCACAGTATTATCCACATTATTCTGTCCTGTTAAACTGCAGGTCAGGCCCCCTGACTTGGTTGATGCATGTTATTGATCCCAATTGCGTGGATCGATGCTCATGATATCAATGACTGGATTGTCTGGTGAAGACTCGATTATTTACAGACCGCCGTCATAGAGCTGGAATATTGCTGAGTGCGGCTTTAATCAACAAACCAAAATGTCCTGAACAAAGCCAGCAGAGGTGGTGCACAGGCATGGCATTATGCTATGAGCAAGGGGTTCAAATCCCAGATTGATGACAGTCCTTGGTTTCTCTATGTCACCTGCATCACTTTGTACTTTCCTCCTACATTTATCTCATACCCAATTACCTACTAGCAATGTACAAACTGTATGTTTGTGCAGACACCAAAGGAAGGAGGACATGATCAACAGTCATTTAACAATTAAACAAAACAAAATTCAAGACATAATTCTGTGAAGATTTTATATGTATTTTTATATATTAGATTTTAACATTAGAATTATTCATAGTCTTTATCTTGTTGGTTGATCAGTTGGCGTTGTCCATGTTAGTGAAAGGAAAAAAGGTTGAAAAATTCTCTAAAGTTACATATAATTCCCATTCTGTTGTGTACAGCGTTGAATTCAGAATTCATGCTGAAGCGGTAGAAATACTGATTTTTGGTATCTTAATGTAAATCAATTTTCAAACTTCTTTCGGCACTAAACCTGTCCAATAACATCCGAATTGCATGGTATATTGTAAAGGTGTATTCCTGTCCATGGTATACACGACACAAGTAGGACTTCACTGGTGCATTTGCTTGTCGTATGACCTCACAGTACTTCCCTCCTTGAGTTCTGTATACATTATTTGGTCTGTTGCAGCTGAGAGTTTTTCTTTGGTGAGATACTTTCTCGACATCACATGATTCATAAATTCTTTTCACCACTTGTGAAGCTGGATTGGTCCCACAGCTGAGTTTTCTCTTTTACTGGCTAGTTTTCAAAATTCCAGGCAGCACAAACATCTAATGAGCCAAGGTTCTCTACTTCATTCTTGTAATGTAATAGACTAAGCTTCTCTACCATACAGTCCTCGGCATTTGGCGATTAAATAATGTAGGCGACGGCGTGCATAGTCGGCATATCTGAAAGCAAACCTTTCCTTGACTAAAATGTGCAACACACAGGCACATGAAGTGCTGCTACAGATTATCTTGAAGAATATGTTTGAACACAAATTGTCCTGGAAATAACAGAAATTGTCTGTGGTCTTTCACCTGTCTTCCTCTTCCACTTTCCTTGGCTTCCTTGCAAATTCACATGGAATAAATTGTCTGTGATAAATCAACTTTTCACTGATCTAGGCAATTTGTCCAGCAGATAATTTAGGACTTCCTCGTGGTCAACGCATCCATGTTGTGAGTAACTTCTTGGTAACCTCCACACGAACTTGATGCATGTGGACAAGTCGTGCTCCTCTTGATCAGCATGGGTGAAAAGATTGATTAGACCTTAGAACTAAACTTTTGGTGCTTGGATAGGCGATTATGCCAATCTACTGACCTCTTTGATTGCACCTATCACATCCATAGTATCCAGAGTATTGCTTTGTGCACTGACCAAAGGACTTGGCAGGTGTATCACATATGATACACTTCAATTGTATTTTATAATGTTTACCATTAACATCCAGTCCATTTGCAAGCACACTACCCAATTCTGTGTTTGCTTCTTTGAGAAAGTCAATATTTGATGGTTTGCTTTTTCCAACAGTCACAGCTATAAATAAAATGACAAAACTTTGTTGAAGTTATATTTTCGGTTTTAGAAATATAGTTCAAATGTGAACATATATAAACTAGTGTCCAAAAGAAACGATACCACCTGTTTGCAACGACATAAAAGAAAAACTAAACAATGCAGAAGTTTAGGATTGGTGTTATGCTTTTGAGAAATCCTTTCACAACATCTGTACAAAAATTTCATTTCAATAAAATCTGTACAACCAATATGACAAGCCTTCAAAGATGGATGGGGTCGAAAAATGAACATTTCGTTAGAGCACTGATCACAGAAACAACGGGAAATGTCACACCACACGTCTCAAAGTCAAGTCAGTAGCGGGTATGTCCACCGTGAGCATCAATACATGCCAGAACACGCCTACGGACTGATGATGTCAAACGTCTGATGACGTTGGGAGTGATGCGTTGCCATTCCTCGAGGAGACATCGTTCCAAGTGCTGGACGTTGACTGGAGGCACACGGCGACGTCGGATTTGCCGATCGAGGTGGTCCCATAAGTGCTCGATGGGATTCATGTCCGGTGAACATGCGGGCCATGGCAAAACCTGTACGTTGGCGTTGGCAAGGAAGTTCTGTGTCAATCTTGCTGTGTGTGGCCTTGCATTGTCATGTTGGAAAGGGAGTCCACGAGGCTGTTGCTGAATAAAGGGCACCACAACAGGTCGTAGGATGTCATCAAGATAACGCTGTGCATTCAGGTTTCCACGAATTACGACAAACATCGTTTTGACGTCACCACATATGCCACCCCAAACCATTAACCCTCCACCTCCAAACGGCCGGACCTGTTGGATACAGTTAGGCGCCAAACGTTCACCAAATCGTCGGTATACAAGCTGCCGTCGATCGTTTCTGAAGATGAGGAATCTGCTCTCATCAGAGAACATAACACGTGCCCAGTCCCGCCGTTGCCAACGTCGAACTCGCCTGGCCCAGATCAGTCTGTTGTTCCGGTGTCGAGGCGTCAGGAGCGGTCCGCGGTAGGGATGACGTGGCCGGATACCATACTGCTGTAGTCTCCTGTAGACGGTCTGTCGACTGATCCTGTGTCCCAGTGCTGTAGCCGCCGTGGACGTCGCTGTTACGGTGCGGTTCCTCAGGTGTAATACCCGGATGTAACGATCTTCACGGGGCGTGGTTACTCGTGGTCTTCCACTCCTGGGCCTGTCTGACGTCTGACCTGTCTGACGTAACCGCTGCATCAACCTGGTGATAGTGATGCGTGCGCAGCCCAACCTTCTGGCGACGTCGACGTGTGACGCTCCTTGTTGGACCATTCCAACGGCTCTCTCTCTCTCGATGGCTGTCAAACGTGGCATATCTTGTGTTCTTTTTGTTGCTGTGATATCAACGTGTCTGATCAGCCGTTTTATACAGTTTTTCTGCACGTGCAGAACATGCTAGAGAGGGAAATGTCACTTTCACGAAATTTACGTTTTTTCCCGGAAGTGATCACGTGTTCCCGGTATTTTTTATCGACTATGCTGTGTTTGGGATGTGCAATACGAATTGGCATGTTTTCATACTTGACAATTCACTTAGTAAAAAACAATTTTGAAAATAAGTTGGTATCGTTTCTTTTGGACACTAGTTTAGATAGATCTACTGCCTATTCATAACCTGGCTAGCCCTCATGAAATTACAAGAATGAATGTTATACCACAGATCAGATACCTGTGATCATGTCATCGATCCCATTTGCGTGGATCGATGCTCATGATATCAATCACTTGATTGTCTGGTCCAGACTCGATTATTTACAGACCGCCGTCATTATAGCTGGAATATTGCTGAGTGCGGCGTTAAACAACAAACCAAACCAACCAAAACCAAAACCTGTGATCATGCTATGCTGCACGGGGATCACGCACGCACGAATACGGTGTTCGCGTTGGGCATCCCAGCGTGCGTGATTCCCGTGCACCCTTTCGAGTTGAGTTGATTGGTTCAACTGTGTCATATGGCCCTGTGACGCAGGCGTAGCATTTTGCAGATGGCTGTTTCAATAAATGCGAGTAGTTGGTGGCATCGGTCCAGGACCGCTCCTGGATTCCGATTGGTCGGGAGTATCACGTGACCACTTTCGGTCACGTGATCTGCGCATGATGGCGGCCCATCCGTTTCCGGTGGCGTGCGCCTCCAAGAGGACTGTTCCTCCGTTACCGGTTGCGTGCGCCTCCGTTTCCGGTGGCGCGCGCACCTCCAAGAGGGCGTCGCCTCCGTTTCCCAGGGGAGGACGAGGAGGAGGGAAGAGAAGGGGAAAAAAACCAGAGAAGCGGTCGTAAAAGGTGAACAAGAAAAGAGTTTTGTTGTTGTTCTAAACATAGACGCGGTGGCGGAGGGAAGGAGGAGGCGGGTTCTTTGTTTGGGTTTGAGGGTCGTCAAGGCAAAGGATGAAAGCGTTCTTTCGGGATAGATGGGTGGCCCTGAAAAGGGCCGTTTTGAAGAAGATGACTTCTTCACATGCACGTATACGTACACGCAACGATACAAAGGCATGGGTGGACTGTCATTTGGCGTCTTACAGGACACCTACTTGTGTGCGTTAAACGACGCATGTAGGTATCCTTCAAGATGGTCTTGCAATAAAAGCATTGGAAATTCCCATCCCATGCCCTTGTACCAAGGGCGTACACTGGCAGACACCCTGTGCACCTGCCGTATTGCCATGGAGGTAGCGATTGCAATGCTACTGCTTCTTTCTTCTTCTCCAACTCTGAGTGACACCCTTTGCACAGGGGCAAAGACTGTGTCACTGAGACGATCTCCAAATCCCAGTTTTCTTCCATGTTCCTGTTGCTGATTATTTTCTTTTTACAAGTGACACTGATCCACTCGAATGGTTTGTTCACTTGTTTTATAGGAGAGGCACTGACACCCTGCTTCCTGGTTGGTTCGCCAGGCAGCAGCTCCGATTGGTTCGTTCCGGTGCCTGGCCAGCACCTCGGTTTTCCAAAATGACCCGACCCCTGTGTTTCTTTTCTATAGGAAATGAATTTTACCATGGGAGAGAAAGCACAGCCCCGGTTCCACCAATCAGCCCAGCATGTCCAGAGCGCAGCCTCTGATTGATTGACAACCCAGGCTTCTGATTGGTCAGATTTCGATCCGTTTTTTTTCTTCTGGGGTAGCCTTGATATTTTTTAGGTAGACGGTCGTCTGAATGCTAAAGGTGGACCGTCATAGGTAGGCATGAACGTGATGTGGGAATGCCTACGTGATGTACGTCGTGTCACCCCCATGCCAATCGGGATGTCATGTGTGTGTTTGTCTTCAAACAGACGTTGACGTTGATCCATAGAATGATGATGCCATGCCTACGCGATGTACGTAATGTTGCCAGGCACACTCGGTGTTTCATGCGTGTTGTCAGGCAAAACGTGGTGTCCTGTGTATGTGTGTGTGTGTGTGTGTGTGTGTGTGTGACTACAAACATTTATTTAGTATTAAGATGGATAGCGAAAGATCGATAGACATACGTGACGTTTGCACACGTGATGTACTTCGTGTCTTCATGCAAACGTAGTGTCCTGTGTGTGTATCTTCAAATTATAATAATTATTTAATGATACCGAGGTGTTGACACTCGTGTAGGTCTACAGACGTACTGTGACACGTGTTTTCATGCATACGTGATGTTTGACGTGGTGTACTACGTGTCTCTATTTATATGTATTTATATATATTTATATATATATATGTATTTTATTTTGAGACGTACCATGGTGGTGTCACGCGTAGACGTATGCCTCCAAGAGGCCTAGGGGTGAGTGGTTCTTTGTTTTGGATTGTTGTTGTTGGCAAAGCAAAGGATGAAAGTTGTCTTTTGGGGGAGATGGGTGGCCCTGAAAAGGGCCGTTTTGGGGAAAGGAAAACTTTTCTGCTGCTGTCAAAGAAGAATCATCATGTCCAAGCTTATGACAAGACAAGGATCGTCGAAGCGGTACTTGCTGTCATCTGGGTATGTCATCTGGGTGACATCCCATCCTCAGCATCCTTACTCTTACTCCAACATCCACGAGTATCTGCACTATCCATCACCACATCTCCGTCACGCGACGTCATACCACTCTCCTTTGTCCCCAAAGATGTTGTCCCCGATTCTGAGTGGGTGTCTGAAAAGGCGGGAGAACAAGAACCGAGAAAACGTTCACTCTTTATGGATGACGACACATGGCGACTCAGTGACATTCTGGAGGGGCCTTTTCCTTCTTACACCTTGTGTCATCCTTCTCATCCTAACTATGATTCATTTCAAGAACGTCTGAGGTCTTTTCAAACGTGGCCTAAACAGATGACCCAGACCCCATATGACATAGCCATGGCTGGCTTTTTCTATCCAGGACGGGGTGACCGTGTTATCTGTTATTGCTGCAGTGTGACACTCTGCCAATGGGAAGCCACAGACAAACCCTGGAAAGAACATCTGAAGCACGCCAAAGTCCCCTGCAAATACTTGTGTGTGTTTTGTCCTGATGGAGAAGTGAACGAAAAATACAGACGTTTGGTGTCCCAAGAAGCACGGAAGAGAAGAGTCGAGTGTCTTGTTCACCCCAAGTGACAAAGTTTCTTTCTTTTTTTTCAAAGTGTACAGACGTTCATACCCTCATGGTCACCCTCGTGGTCACCTTCATGTTCACAAAAATCACAGGGATGCCCCTAATCCTGTGACTTTTGTTTTGTTGTGTTGGTTCATGAAAGCAGGGGATTAAAAAGAACAAAAGTTGAACCAATAGTGGTGTTATGTTGTCTGTAAGATGTAGAAAAAACTTAACAGGATCGAAATGCACACCCCGATAAAAACCGGATCGAAATCTGACCAATCCGAGGCTTGGGTTGTCGACCAATCAGAGGCCACGCTCGGGTCATTCTGGACCCTGAATGGTCCAACCGGGGTTGTGCTTTCTCTCCCATGGTAAAATCCATTTCCTATGGAAAAGAAACACAGGGGTCGGTCCGTTTTGAAATAAACCGAGGTGCAGGCCAGGCACCGGAACGAACCAATCGGGGGCGCTGCCTGGGGAACTAATCAGGAAGCAGGGTGTCAGTGTCTCTCCTATAAAAACAAAAACAAGAGCGAAGTCACTCACACACTGCATTCTATGAAACCAACCATGTCACCTCGATACAGTTGTATGAAGTGCCAAACCGACAGTCACAGTTACCTGTACTGCCCTGAAGTGACATGTGCCGAGTGTCACGCTCAAGGTCACTGTCACTATGTCTGTCCGAAGATAAGCAGTCAAGGGAAGCAGAAGACTCCCCAGGGCCCCTGTTACAACTGTCAAGTCATGTGTCATTTCGCTGCAGATTACCCAGAACCCAGTTGAAAGAAGACACCCCAGCGCCCCTGTTACAACAGCCAAGTCGTGGGTCATTTCACTGCAGATTGCCCAGAACCTTGTCGAAAGAAAACGTCAGCAACACCGTCCACATCGACACCCGTGGCACCCGTGACACCAGTGACACAAGTGCTTCATCTCATAGAAGACATGCATGCCGATGTCCTCGACCTAAAAGAATGCCTCACACAACTCCGTGCAGGCATCATACCTCGTCTAGAGAAAAGAAAACGGAACAGAAGCCCCTCAAGAAAACACTCTTCAAAGCGCCGACGACACCTTCAGTCCGAGGATGAGATGGAGGTAGAGGATGAAGAAGATAGATCGTCTGAGCAAAGTGACTAACGCATGGGTCATGCTGCTCCACAGGGGCAGTAACTCTGTCAAAATTAGTCGAAATTAGTCGAAACAAAACGGGACTGAGATATGCGTATCATCAACATGTCGACATCTTGTGTGTAGAGTGTCGGGGATATTCTCTGGAAACTGTAGGAGGAGTTGATTTCACAAGCCCAGTACCCTCTCTCACAATAAGGCAAGTAAAGCTCCGTAAAACAGGGGCAGTAACTCTGTCAAAATTAGTCGAAACGAAACGGGACTGCGATATGCGTCTCATCAACATGTCGACATCTTGTGTGTAGAGTTTCAGGGATATTCTCTGGAAACTGTAGGAGGAGTTGATTTCACAAGCTTAGTACCCTCTGTGGGACGGACGGACTGCGCCACGACATAATCCCCATTCGGCCATTCTGGCCCGGCGGGGGATAAAAAAGAGGAATGATTACAAGTACGTTTTAGATATATTCCATTGCTAGAATTTATTGGTGTGTGCACATGTATTTGTAAGTATTTAACTACATTGTTGTGGTGTTCCTTTAAAAGACAAATTGGTTGTTATTTGTCAATTAAAAATCAAGTGTTTTGGTTTACAATAACAATTGGTAAATAAACATGGCAAACAATTGGGGAAATGTTAACAATCACCAGTTTATGTACAATATGAATTGCATGTTATAAAATGGCCCATTTACAATTATCACTGTGAACATCATCATGATTAAATTATTTACAGATCTCAGGTAAAAAGAAAGGCCGAGGATGTCCTCAAAGAATCGTCCAAAACAGGAGGCGGTCCAGCAACATCACTTTGACAAAACTGGAATTCAAAGTATGTTATAAAATTTGAATTTCCTTTAGAGGGTTGTATTTCAAGGCTATCTGAATAGGAAAGTTAATTATGAAAGTGTCCACTCACAACAACATTTATTTATTTAATTCCCCCCCCCCCCCCAGTGTATATAGCTTGAATATTTCTCTTTGTAGGTTGTATCACTAATTCCACATTGTCAAATTGAAAGAATAGCTGGTGGGTTGGAGTCTGAGGTTGGTGAAAGTGAGTGTTTTTTTCCCCAATTATTTTCACTATATATTTATAATACAAAACAACTGTCATATTGTTTGAATATTTTCATTGAACTGGATGTATTTTCCCACACTGAGTATTAAAATAAACACTGGTAATCGTTTAGATTGGCATGGACATAGATGATCATTTCATAAGAACTCATAACATTTTCAGCTTTCCCTACACTCAACGCATTGAATGAAGGTGACCTTGCCACGGTGGATTTCTTAGGTACAATCATCACAAGTGAAGAGACACAGACCTTTGAAACACTTATTTAATATTTCTTAAAAAATCATTCAATGTGCATTTATTCATGATGTGAGTAAAAATTTAACGTCGCATCGGCATTATCTCAGCCATATAGCTACGAGACCAAGTTAATATATTTACAATTTAGTCATATATGCAGAGTTTTGTTTAAAAATAAGTTGTAAAACATATTTGAGCATACTGTGTTTAGAAACAATTGATGAAACATATTTGAGCATAACAATATTATATACAGTTTTAAAACACAGGCTATATAGACCACCAGTTACCAAAGCTAGGCCACCTCGCTGGGGATCATGGGGAACCTCTGCTTCCTGCATGATACCCCAGCAGGATTTACGTAATCACTTAAGCCACTGATGGCTGGCTGTGCACAATGCTAGCCAATATTAAAAAAAACCTCATCAATGAGTTGGCTTAAAAAACAGTGGTTGACGATAGTTACATTGATTATGATAGGATTACGTGTCACACAGGGGGGCAATATTTTACGGTACTTTAACCCCCTGGACAGAGCCTTTGATAATGTCTGTTAATAGTAGCATCACACCAAAGTTAAAACACAAGCATTTAATTATTCACATACATATTTAGAATTTATTACACAGACCAATTTCTTTCAAGTAATTTATGATGAGATGCCCGCTGACACGGGAAAAGAGATCTTTTAGATTTACACTTTGATAATGTGAATCCCTTGCGATTGCAAAGTCCACACAGTCAGCAATATATGATTGACAGTGAACCTTTCATCACAAGAGATACATTCAGGAGGTTTTTCCTCATCTGTCTTAAGCAGATGTTCGTGTGTAACCCGACTGTGGCCAATACAACATCGTCATGTCTTGACTGACAACCCAAGTAGGAATGACCGATTGTTGGTTTCAATTCGTGTTGTTTATTGCTTCCGAATTGGGTGTCCCACCTCCTTAGCGTGACATCCCGAGTATAGGATTTGATGGTTGGTTTGAAATTACTGTACGGGATAATAAGAAGTGGAGATAACGGTTTGTCAAGAGCTGCAGCATCGGCTTTTGAGTTACCTGTTATGCCGACATGACTTGGTAACCAGCAAAAGATGATGTCACATTGGCGAGTGGAAAGATCATTATAGAGTTCGAAAATGTCAAGGATAATAGGGTGATATGGTGAGACACTTGTAAGTGCCTGAAGGCAAGATAACGAATCAGAGAAGATGATGAAAATCTTAGATTGGTTTTGTTGTTGAATACAGGTCAAAGCTGTTAGGATAGCTTTGGCCTCAGCAGTAAAAATTGAACTAAAATCTGGGATTCTTGAGGAGACAGTTCTGGATCCAATGATGGTGGCACCGACTTTTTTAGATTGGTTAGAGTGAGGTCTACTTCTGGCTTCACCATCTGTCAGGGAGGAGACAGAAGACGGTGAGGTGATAAAATATTAATATCTATTTTAGCTGCAGTGATGTGTGGTTGAATTCTGATTCAAAGTGGTGGAACCAGGTTTGATAGATTTTGAAACAGGTTGTCATATTGAGGGTGGAAAACACAATTGTATGCTGGATTAGATTTATTTGAGTGCTTTTTAGTGATATATTGCAGTGAAAGTTTAATGCGGCGCAGTTCGAGTGAAGGTTCATCTGCCTCCACATACAAACTGTCCACAGGAGAGGTCCTAAAAGCTCCAAGACGGAGTCTTAGACCTTGATGGTGTATAGTGTCCAATTTTTCTAAATTGCTTTTGCAGGCTCAACCATAGACAATGGAACCATAGTCCAGTTTGGATCGTATTAACGATCTGTACAAGTGAAGGAGGGTGGTCTGATCCCCTCCCCTCTCGGAATTTGAAACGACTTTTAACAAGTCGAGAGCCTTCAGGCACTTTGCCTTGGAGTATTTAATGTGTGGTAACAATGTGAGATCGGTCAAATATGAGGCCCAGGAATTTGGCCTCCTCTACTACCATGATAGGAGTACCATCTAAAAATAAATTTGGATCCTTGTGAGGTTTGTATTTACGACAAAAGTGAATACAGTTTGTTTTGGATTTAGAAAATTTGAAGCTGTTTTCGTTGGCCCATTATTGAATTTTGTTAAGACAGAGCTGTAGCTGTCTTTCTATTGTATTCATATTCTTACCACGACAAGAAATGTTGAAATCGTCCACAAAAAGTGAACCATCAACGCTATTGTTTAATACTTTAGTGAGACTATTAATTTTGATGCTGAAAAGTGTGACTGATATAGTATGCTGCCTTGAGGGACGCCCTGATCTTGATCGAAGCGATCAGACAGGGTAGATCCCACTCGTACTTGAAATTGTCTGTTGTTTAAAAATTGAGATATGAACTGAGGTCATCTGCCCCTCAATTTCATGCAAATCATTTAAAATACCATGTTTCCATGTTGTTATCATATGCCTTCTCTGGATCGAAAAAGATTGATACAGTATGTTGTTTGTTGACAATAAAAATTTTAATAAACGATTCTAAACGCACCACATGGACAATGGTACTTCTGCTTTTTCGGAAACCACACTGGATGTCACTCAGGAGGTTATTTGTCTCCAGGTACCAGACTAATCGATTTTGACCATTCGCTCCATGGTTTTACAAACACAGCTAGTTAATGATATTGGACGGTAGTTGGATGGATCTGTATGATTCCGTCCTGGCTTTGGAATAGGAATAATAATAGCATTGTGCCACGAAGAAGGAAAATTTCCGGTTGTCCATATTTCATCGATAAAGTAAGTAACGTTTCCAAACATGAATCGGGCACGTGTTCCAGGAGTTGATAGTGGATGTTGTCGGCTCCTGCTGCAGTGTCATGAGATTGCCCTAGGGCAGTAAATAATTCATGGAGTTAAAATGTTTCATTATAGTCCTCACCATTATCAGAGTTTAAATTGACTTTTTCATGATGTCAATTAATTACAGTTTAACAATCTCAGATATATTAAATTACCATGTGTATTAATGGAACCTAATTTCATCAAACTTGCAGGTCCTATATCCTGGGAACACTGGCAGTGATGAGGCTTCATCAATGAGTCAACCAGCAGAAATGAGAGTAGATGACAAGTCACATTTCAATCACAAATGTTAAAAGTTTAAATAATAGCCTATTAAAAAAAAAAAATCAACAATAATATAGAATCATACTTAATATCCAATCACCTGATGATTCCATATATCAAATCAAGCTGATAATTAGTGCATAATTAGCTTATCTCTTATGACATTATTATATATTTTGTGTACACTCTTTCATGATCATGCAAATATTATTTCAACGCAAAATATAAATTAATGTTTTGAGGAGTCATATATTGGGTTTTAACTACTAATTTCCTGTATGATATTCTTTTATTTTAATTAAATGTATTATTTTCATCACTGATTACTACTGATCATGATAATGTAATAAACATGATACATTGAATTTTCTAACAATTTTACAGAAAACTCACAGCAGCCACCGAAGCACATTGCTTCAATAATTGATGTTGAGACACCTAAAGCAGATGCCCTCAAAGAGCTGATAGATGTGCAAAAGAGGATGCTCAGCATATCAGAGGAGCACTTTGTTGTGCAGAGAGAAAGGATTGACCTGGAGAAATCCAAATTTGAACTTTTGCAACATATTTTAATGAATCAAGGAAATAGATCTCCAAATACTTTGTCCCCAGTCATCACATTTTTGTTGTCCTCTTAACCGTGCCAGCACCCCAGCTGATATATCTGACTGGTGTTTAAAGATGAAATCTTAAGTGAGATTAATACACATTGTGTATAGAGACAGTTAAATGTTTATCTGTCTTCATGTAATTTCCTGTAGCACACAGCAAAGCTTTGAATACAACCCTGTTATTTTCTGCCAATACATTTATGCCCAGCTGTTCAGCTGTAATTGAAATAAATACATGTGTATTCAATTGTTGCTAATTGTGTTGTTTACTTACAGCCTATGTAAATCTTTCAGTAATCAGCTTACTCCTCGTCGCACACCCATCCTGACACTGTCTGACTACAGGATTGTTTTCTTCATCAACATGATCAAACACTGCTTCCTCTGGTGGTGGTGCAACCTTGTTGTCGATGCAGAAGTTGTGCAGCTTGAAAGTAGCCATAATTACAGCTACACATCTTTGTGGATTAAACCATAAACATCCGGTGGACTTATGGAGACATCTGAAAATGTCATATTATCAAGTTCATGGATTTGTTACAAATTATGTACTTATTTCAACAATTCAACAATTACAGCATTAACATAATGTTTATACAATATCATTGATGATGATTTTCAAACACATATCTTATAACCAATTCGAAACTTCATAAATTATATTTTAGCAAATAAAAAGAAATGGGATAATTTACATTTAAACAAGTTGAAATGAATACTATTTTCATTTGCAAATCAAACATGGATGAAATTCACAGGTTTTAATCTGTGTCATTATAGTGCAGAACCCTGCATTGTATCATATAATTTAGATTTAACTTTTTAACTTTAAAGGTCAGAAAACTGTTTTGGTGCAGTTTGGTCATGTTTTTTTTTTATATTGTCTAATTACAGGTACACAAACATGAAACATCTGACAGAAAAATGAAATATCAAACCAAGAAGCACTTAAATGTTTTTATTCCTGAATGGAACCATGGATAATTCACAATTAAGTTTGCATAACATGTTGGACCTACCTTCCCACCAAAATGTAAAGAAAGGCATTTTATGTTATTGTTAGTCTATTCTCTCTCTGTTCTCTGTAATAACTGACCCGTCCCTGATCCGTTTTTCCATTACATTTCTGAAACTTAGACACATGTAATTTTGATATTATACCTGACCCGTCCCTGATCCGTTTTTCCATTACATTTCTGAAACTTAGACACATGTAATTTTGATATTATACCTGAATCTAGAGTTTAGCATTCCAAAGGCCCTTTCAAGTTAGTTTCAACAGTGTTTCTTGTCCTGATATGGGCGACCCGTGAAGATTCCGGGGTAGAATAGGTCTTCAGCAACCCATGCTTGCCGTAAAAGGCGACTAACGGGATCGGGCGGTCAGGCTCGCTGACTTTGTTCATGCATGTCATCGATGCTAAGGATATCAATCACTGGATTGTCTGGTCCAGACTCGATTATTTATACAGACCGCCGTCCGCATGTCATCGATCCAAATAGCGTGGATCGATGCTCATGATATTAATCACTGGATTGTCTGGTCCAGACTCGATTATTTACAGACCGCCGTCATATAGCTGGGTGCGGCGTTAAACAACAAACCAACCTGATATGGGCTGCATTTTACTTTTGTTCAGGCTTCGTCTGAGGATCAGCTAAGGGGGTTAGCATCCAAGGTCTGCATACATAGCTGTACAAATAGCAGACGCCAAATAACATTTCTTTACAAATGTAGGATATTAATTCCTTGCATAGCAACATCAGAAATATTAATGATAGTTTCACAAACGTGGCACTTTCCTTCACAAACTTCTTAACTCAAGTTCGTACATATATTTAGTGCATTGTGGATAAGGTTAAACTGGTTTACCAAGTAGCCAACCATCGGGTGCAGTTTCTTCTATCCTCATGACAATTTGACTCCTACTCCAAATCAGAGAATCGTGAGTCGAACCTGCCCATTTTGCCACCACGTTGGTAAAGCTGTCATAGCAAACAATTCCACTTTAAACAGATGTTTTGTTTCCATAGAAGCAATGAAAATAGTCTTGTATTGATAATCTAATAAATATTATGAACAATCTATCATTATCATACCATTTAAATCTTTCGGATTTGCTAACTTTCATTACATTCACACTCATATTCCTACATTTTGAATACATTGTTAATTAATATACGTAATCATAACTTTTTGACATGTCAACAGTCCAATGAAGACCACACACTGAATAACTAAAATGTTTGTTAAAAGAAACAAAATTACATTACATGTATCTTGAAATTCATGAGTTCTAGGAACACTCAGAAAATATTCCTAAAGGTATTGTTGTATAAATGTTATTAAAATATAAGGCAGCTTACATGTAGATAAGACAAAAAAGGATTGAATGAAGCTATATTGTAAAATGAATGACGCTGGTTTTATTTGGCCGGAAAGTAGTTTCGACTCGCTTGTTGGTCAAGGTCGTTGCTAATGTAAACAGTACAGCGAAGTTTGCGGATCACCGTTCAATTACCACTATTCTTTGAAAGTAGATTGCCGTTAATTGATTGATATCGATAAAAAAAAATATACATAATGTATCTTTATTGTAAAATGAGGGATCTACTGTACATCTAACCGGAGAGAGCTGTCGCATATCGCCTGCACATTGATGGCATGGTATCCCTCGCGGCATATGAAGGCCGCTTCGTCGTTTGGTGATGGTCGTTTAATGGGAATAAGTGTTCCGTCGACGGCACCGAGAACTTTAGGGAAATATCCAATTCTATAGAAAGCTTGCTGTACCTTGGTTTGCTGCTCGTGACTCCAAGGAAAAGTAATATTGTCTAAGACCGTGCATATTGCATTTACCGTTGAATGAAAGCCTCTCGACACACTTGATATATCCAAACCATGCAAATTTCCAATTTCAGAAAGAAATCCCCCTTTTCCTAAATATCTCCACGTAAACAAAACTTGAGATTCCACTCTCATAACGTACGGACGCTTTGTTGGGTCTTTCGACCAAAGGACGAACTTTGTCTACAAGACAGAAACTGGCTTCGCGTGTGAGTCGATAACGGGATGTCAGGTCCAAGTCTGTCAGTGTCTCAAGCTGCATGGTGCGATCTCGGAAAACATGCTGTTTCCTCAAACTTCTTTCAGTTTCCTCACACATCAACAAGAAAATAACCATGTTGAAATTCAATGAAGTATCAATCTCAGCCACGCTAAGGTTGGGTGTGACCAACCTTAAATCTTCACCTTAACTAAGGCTACCTAAGCGTAATTAAGGCAGTTTCATGAAACAGGGGGGTCAAACCTTAGTAAAGGCCTAAGGTTAAAACTTAAGGATATAAGGTAACCTCAGCACCAATGTTGTTTTGTACAACGGCACCCCTGTCCTTCGACGATAGGGATACAGTCTAAATATAACTAGTTTGAATATAATACTTTTTCTCGTCACGATATGGCTGAAATAATATCGAGGTGACGTTAAACTTTAATTCACTCACTCCAATAACTTTAATTTGTTTTATTAACTTAGAAAATGCGCTTATTTCTGTCCACGGAACACGTGTGATTTCTCTTATAACACGACGAGAAAGCGGGAAGAGGAAGATAGATTTGCCGTCGACTAACTTTTTTGTTTGTTTAATTGTTTGTTTGCTTGTAAAATTTGTTGTTATCGCCGCACTCATGATCAATAATATTCCAGCCATATGACGGCGGTCTGTAAATAAGAGTCTGGACCAGACAATCCAGTGACTAAAATTACAAGGAGATCCCCAATGCCTGAGATGGGCTTAAATCTGCTGGTGCGTCATCAATGTTTAACAAATGCGAATTTTTATATCGACAGGAAAAGCAGAGAAATGTGCTACTGAAGGGCATTGAAAACGTTTTAGACTTTGTGATTGATCTCGGTGACATTTGAAATCTAAGACACTTGGCTGCACTCGCGACTGCTTTGTGCAAATTCTCATAATGTGTTGACCGCTTAGCCACCTTAGAAACTCACTGAAGAGTACGTACAATAACTTCTGTTGTACTTGATTAAGGATTTAGTGGGCGTTTATTTGCAAGATGTTGGTTAGTTTGTTGTTTAACGCCGCACTCAGAAATATTCCCGCTATATGACGGCGGTCTGTAAATAAGAGTCTGGATCAGACAATCCAGTGACTAAAATTACAAGGAGATCCCCAATGCCTGAGATGGGCTTAAATCTGCTTGTGCGTCATCCATGTTTAACAAATGCGAAATTATATCGACAGGAAAAGCTACTGAAGGGAATTGAAAACGTTTTACACTTTGTGATTGATCTCAGTGACATTTGAAATCTAAGACCCGACCATCCACACTGTGCTGCACTCGCGACTGCTTTGTGCAAATTCTCATAATGTGTTGACCGCTTAGCCACCTTAGAAACTCACTGAAGAGTACGTACAATAACTTCTTTTGTACTTGATTAAGGATTTAGTGGGCGTTTATTTGCAAGATGTTAGTTAGTTTGTTGTTTAACGCAGCACTCAGCAATATTCCAGCTATATGACGGCGGTCTGTAAATAACCGAGTCTTATCTTCATGCGCATCAATCCACGCAATCGGGAGAGGATGACATGCACCCGATCCTTACTCGCCTCTTACGACAAGCTTAGTCGCCTTTTACGCCAAGCATGGGTTGTAATTCTTCCCTGGACCTTCACGGGTCCCTTCGTGGTGTAGTGCATAGAATAGAACACTTCCCTGATCCTAAGGTATATTATATAGGTCTTCAGCAACCCAAGCTTGCCGTTAAAGGCGACTATGTTTGTCGTAAGAGGCGACTAACGGGATCGGGTGGTCAGGCTCGCTGACTTGGGTGATGCATGTCATAAAAATCCCAATTGCGTAGATCGCTGATCATATTAATCACTGGATTGTCTGGTCCACACTCGATTATTTACAGACCGCTGTCACATGGCTGGAATATTGCTGAGTGCGGCGTTAAACAACAAACCAACCAAACAACCAACTTCATCGGAGAGCGGTTGTTCAACTATCACAGAGTGCTGACCCTATAAAACCTGCATATGTCCGGACTGATGCAGGCGGCCCACACACACCCGTTGCTATTCAAAGAGCAATAATCTTGAACGCAGGCGTTGAACGATATTTCACCTCAACGTCTCTCCACGTAACAGGGGCTATCGGGTAGCCTAGTGGTCAAAGCGTTCTCTCGTCACGCCGATGACCCGGGTTCATTCCCGACATGGGTACAATGTGTGAAGCTTGGTGTCCCCTCCGTGATGTTGCTGGAATATTGCTAAAAGCGGAGTAAAACCATACTCACTCACTCCACATAACAGGTTTTTTCAACACATGAGAATCCGAGTCGCCAAGGATGGCGCTTCGTTGTTTGAATTAAGAGAAACGACTGTAAAATATATACTAATGGTGTCAGACTGGGGTCCGGAAACAAGACGTTCGAATTGTGATTATATTTTGTTTGTTACTGAACGGGTCAGGATTGATTCCCTGCAATCTGTTAGTCGCTCAAGGCAACCTATGGATCGGGTGTACAGGCTCAGTGAAACGGTTTATTGAGCGTCATCGTGGTAACTCAGCGTCAGTGGAACTTAATCATTTTTTTTTACCACGTTTTTAATCGTAGCTTATGTGTTGTTCTGATGTTTGGCTTCATATGTAAACCATCGCCAACAGTTGAAGTTGTTTTACGCCGCACTCAGCAATATTCCAGCTGTATGGCGGCGGTCTGTAAATAATCGAATCTGGACCAGACAATCCAGTGATTGATATCATGAGCATCGATCCACGCAATGTGGGATGATGTAAATCAAGCTGGGGTTCATGCAGGTGCCAAAAGTACTGAAAGTCCCCATGGACCCTAGCATGGTGATCTACCTTCAGTTGCGACTAACGGGATCGGGTGGTCAGGCTCGCTGACTTGGGTGATGTATGTCATAAAAATCCCAATTGCGTAGATCGCTGATCATATTAATCACTGGATTGTCTGGTCCACACTCGATTATTTACAGACCGCTGTCACATGGCTGGAAAATTGCTGAGTGCGGCGTTAAACAACAAACCAACCAAACAACCAACTTCATCGGAGAGCGGTTGTTCAACTATCACAGAGTGCTGACCCTATAAAACCTGCATATGTCCGGACTGATGCAGGCGGCCCCCACACACCCGTTGCTATTCAAAGAGCAATAATCTTGAACGCAGGCGTTGAACGATATTTCACCTCAACGTCTCTCCACGTAACAGGGGCTATCGGGCAGCCTAGTGGTCAAAGCGTTCTCTCGTCACGCCGATGACCCGGGTTCATTCCCGACATGGGTACAATGTGTGAAGCTTGGTGTCCCCTCCGTGATGTTGCTGGAATATTGCTAAAAGCGGAGTAAAACCATACTCACTCACTCACTCCACATAACAGGTTTTTCAACACATGAGAATCCGAGTCGCCAAGGATGGTGCTTCGTTGTTGGAATTAAGAGAAACGACTGTAAAATATATACTAATGGTGTCAGACTGGGGTCCGGAAACAAGACGTTCAAATTGTGATTATATTTTGTTTGTTATTGAACGGGTCAGGATTGATTCCCTGCAATCTGTTAGTCGCTCAAGGCAACCTATGGATCGGGTGTACAGGCTCAGTGAATCGGTTTATTGAGCGTCATCGTGGTAACTCAGCGTCAGTGGAACTTAATCATTTTTTTTTTACCACGTTTTTAATCGTAGCTTGTGTGTTGTTCTGATGTTTGGCTTCATATGTAAACCATCGCCAACAGTTGAAGGGATGATGTTGGTTTGTTGTTTTACGCCGCACTCAGCAATATTCCAGCTGTATGACGGCGATCTGTAAATAATCGAATCTGGACCAGACAATCCAGTGATTGATATCATGAGCATCGATCCACGCAATGTGGGATGATGTAAATGAAGCTGGGGTTCATGCAGGTACCAAAAGTACTAGAAGTCTCCATGGACCCTAGCATGGTGATCTACCTTCAGTTGCTGGCGATCTCGAGCCCTTTTTATATTGTTATGTTCCATATAGTGGTATCTTTTTATGGCTGCATGTATGCTAGTTTTAAATATTAATCTGTCATATTCTAGTAATTTTACTCTGTCAATCGATGACACCTTTTTATTTAGTCTAAATATATGTATTAAAATGTCGTCACAATATGGCTGAATTATTGCCGATGTGACGTTAAATATAAACTCACTCACTCTTAAGATCAGTGAGTGAGTGAGTTAATATTTCAAGTCACATCGGCACTCTTTCAGCCATATCATGACTTGAGCAAGTTATGTATATTTATATAATAAAATTATTAAGACCTGTCGTCGAAGGACAGTACAACAACTAGCAATATATCACAGATTATAATTGTAAAACTAGTTTTAGAACAATAAAATAATCAGATTATAATAGACGATACAATAAAAAAAATCGGGCTGTAGATCGCCAGCAACCAAAGTTAGGCCACCATACTAGGGACCATGGGGACTTACGGTACTTCTGCTACCTACATGGTACCCCAGCAGGATTGACACCATCCCTCTGGCCACTGGCGATGATCAGAAAGATTAGCCAAAGAGTTAAAATCATCAAAGATACTACCATTAATATCACAGAGAAATGAAAAGATACGTTGAATGATACCGGACTTACGTACCTTCCCAGGGGGACAATTGTTTTGCGACCCCCTCTGAAGATACAGCCACTAACAATCTCACTTATGATTTCATTCCACTAAATTAAAAATCATTTACTTTGTACTATACATATTATAATCAAAATTTATCTATTAATTCTATTTCTTTTAAAAAACCGATGATTAAATGAGCACTGATTTGATTAAAAAGATCCTTTTTGAATGTAATTTTGAAATACTTATCCCTTGTGATGGAAAAATCAATGCAGTCAAGCAGGACATGTTTGACCGTGATTCTTTCATCACGAGGGATGCAGAATGGAGGATCCTCACCTTTCAATAAATATTCGTGGGTATATTTGCTGTGGCCAATACGACATCGTCGTATAATGACCTCTTCAAATCTGGTCTGACAGCCAAAGTAGGTGTAACCGATAGTTGGTTTAATTTCATGTAATTGATTGATACCTACTTGGGTGTCCAACTTCTGCTGCATGAGATCCCTGATGTAACATCTAATAACAGGCTTGTAATCACATAAGAACAAACAATTGATTCAGACATATCGGGGGGGGGAGGGGGGCTTGAACATAATTGCACATAATTTTTAGTCTTGCCCAGACAATCCAGTGGTTGGCAGCATGACCAAAACGCCCCTAGCCGTCGGGGTTCGACAAAACACAATGTCTCAAGCAATGTTTTATGGTAGACATGTGGAGGAATTTCCAAATTTGGCGCATCCGTGACAAAAATTATGTCCGAGGCAATTCCCAATTTTGACTCGTACCATATGTTCCCATATTGTTTTCGGGTGAACACTTGACTTGCCTTTGCACGTGTTTGTGACGGGTGCCACCAGTGGGGAAGGATACGCTCACCTTTTCGCGAACACCTTGTGTCATTACTATTTGATAGTGATAGTGATTCATAAACGCATGTTCATGATATAGTCGGAATTGTACAACCGACTCTGCTTTATGCAGAGATGATTATTGGATATGGAAAGGGTTTTGCCGCTATATTTTTAATATACGACAGGGGGAAACACTGCAGAAGGCACAATGTTGGAAGCCCAGTTCTAGTGTTCCCCGCCGGGATATTGCTGGAATGTTGCTAAAAGCGGCGTAAAACAATACTCACTCACTCACTCATCACAACCCATTAAGTGCTTTTAGGTGCATGGAACAACAGCATGACCGAATGTGACCCAACTGGTAAGAATCTCTCCCCACGCTTATCATGCAATGTTTATATTTTCCATTAGCATACGCCATGGCATTTTCGACCTGTGCAAAATCCTGGGTAGAATAGGTCTTCAGCAACCCATGCTTGCCGTAAAAGGCGACTCTGTTTGTTGTTAGAGGCAACTAACGGGATCGGGGGATAAGGCTCGCTGACTTAGTTGATGCATGTCATTGTGTCCGAATTGCGTGGATGGATGTTCATGATGTCAATCACTGGATTGTCTGGTCCAGACTAAATTATTTGCAAACAGCCGTCATATACAATGTAGCTGGAATATTGCTGTGTGCGGCATTAAACAACAATCAAACATATAATATGACGTACATTTCTTTTGTCAAATTCAGAACCCTTGGTGTTAACAACGAAACCGAAGCATTTTCTACTGTGAAAAAAAGCTGTGCCTCAAGGGTAATTCCAGGGTTGAGGGGGGGCACGGGTGGCCCAGTCGTGTAAGGCGCCGCTGTGCAGAGTTGCGTCCCTTGGGCACGCCAGAAACCTATGATTGTGGGTTCGAATCCCGGTTCGCCCCGATTATGTTTCTAAGTTTGTCAGCACCATACCCGTGCTCGTGGGTTTCACCGAAGTGGTAAACGTCTGAGACCTGCACCCCTTCGGGGTTTCCTCCCACATTAAGCTGACACGCCGTGATATAACTGGAATAATGTTAAAAGCGTTAAACCCAACTCACTCACTCACTCCAGGGTTGAGGGGCATGTCTAACCACCTTGGCAAATCTGGGAGGTCTCACAATGCCTGCAAATGTTTACTTGGATAACAGTTGTCTCTGTGGCAGAACCACCTGAGTGGGATTGCCACATTGATGTGTAAGGTTCTAGTCTGTCCTGTATAAAAACTTATAAAATAAGGCAGATATGGCGCCAAGTTGATACTCGGGTCAAAGTGATCTTGTCATGTGTTATGTCCAATATATATAATTATTGAAACTTTTGGCAGGCCTATTGCTGTTTTTCCACTGTAGGGAATATTCCAGCTGTATGAGTGTATATTACGACGTATAAAGTAATTACATATAATGATATTGCGACCTTAATTTGTCATCTGAAATGTTGTTTTGAATTCAGTAATATTAACAACGATCCAAGCAGTCAGGGTAACAGGATGAGCAATCTGTGTGTATGGGTTGGGGGGTGGATTTGTATAGAGACTTGTTAGAAGTAAAATTATGAGCCAGAATAACACCTTGCTACAATAGAATTTTCGTAGCAGAGACTTTCTCTTGCCAGCAGACTGAAGAATATTTTTTTTTTCGATAAAGTCCCAGCCCCTCCCCTGCCAGAATGTCATGTGGTCGGTCCCTAAACTCTTTTTAGGCCCTTCTTGGATTAAGTGGCTTTATAAAGGATGCATCGCAGTGGTTGTAATCTTGAAATGATGTCACATCACTTGAGGCTTAAGCAATACCGCAAATTTCATTAATCTCAGTGTGTAGCTGAACGAGGCTCTATGTACACAAGAGTACATTTTGATTGAATTTAGGCAATTTGAAATTGAAAAAGACCATCATGGGTCTCGAAATGCCGCGTCACAACTTCAGGCTATGCATATTTAAGCTGGGGCTTAACCTTCCAGTTAATGTGACTCGGCCATGACTATAAATCTAAATTTCAGGCCAACACGTTTCAATCCTTAAGTCTCTGCGTGATTCTGTGAAATTGAAACAATAGTTTGAAAATAATGACAAATTAGCCCATTGTTGCCATAACGTTTGCCCAGAAAAATCGAAGAATCAGCACTTTTTTTTGTCTATTATAAAATATACCCAGGACACAAAGCTTCGTTTCTCAAGTTTCACCACCATATCAACAACCTCTCACATACTTTCTTCGCTCCTGAGCTTGAAATCAACAATCAATCAAAATGCCTCATCTAAACGACATTTCGACACATATCTAATTTTAAACTGCGGCCTCGTACAAGCGAACCCGGAATGCTCTTAATCAATTCAGAAAACTGTTATAAACGATCTAGCTGGAGACAATGCCAGCCTGAATACTGAGATACTGGGATGCGAAGTTGGTTGGTTGGTTTGTAGTTTAACGCCGCACTCAGCAACATTCCAGCTATATATGACGGCGGTCTATAAATAATCAAGTCTGTGCCAGACAATCCAGTGATTAATATCATGAATATCGATCCACGCAATTCGGATCGATGACATGCATCAACGAAGTCAGCGAACCTGATCTCGTCGCTGAAATAATGCCAATGCGACGTTAAATTTTAACTCGCTCACTCACTTGTCATTTACACCACGGTTCAGAGAAGCCTCTGTGCTATGGCCGACGGGTACTTTTCAAGCAGATAAAAGGCAAATAAAAGCGACCAAACTCTTTCCATATTTCAAAAGATATCTCTGCCAAAAGCTGATTGTACGATTCCGACGATTTCGTGAACATGGTGTTTATGAATCACGATCAATTAGTGACGATCAAATAGTTCGCTAAAAGGCGAGCGTACCCTTTGTCACAGGTGGCACCCATCACAAACACATGTGAAGGCAAGTGAACTATTCACCTGAAACACGGGAACATATGGTTCAAGTCAAAATAGGGAACTGCATCGGACATCATTTTCGTTACTGATTTTGTCAAATTTGGAAAACTTTTGAAAGCTTTAGCGAGGGCGTGAATATAGTAATCTTGGTAAAAAAACTTATGTAAGCAAGAGTATGACAATCTTTGAAATCTTGGTAGAAAGAGCATGATCGATGGTACATAAAAGGTTGTGACATTTAAACAGTAAAGGCTGGAACTGGAGGGATTTTGCTCGACATATAAAGCTCATTATTGGAAGGTTGAAGTCACCCCTCTTGCTATACGGTCCGGTGGAGAGTGTTGTGTCAATCTGAATTTTTATACAAATATTGCGGTTGGTTTGTTGTTTAACGCCGCACTCAGCAATATTCCAGTTATGACGGCGGTCTGTAAATAATCGAGTCTGGACCAGACAATCCAGTGATTGATAACATGAGCATCGGTCCACGCAATTGGGATCGATGACATGCATCAACCAAGTCAGCGAGCCTGACCACCCGATCCCGTTAGTCGCCTTTTACGACAAGCATAGTCACCTTTTACGGCAAGCATGGGTCGCAAATATTGCGGAAAGTGGTAGAAAGAAAAGGACAATCGTTTATATAGTAAGGATTCCGGGCAGACTAGATCCCCATTATCCATACATATAGGGCCGATTAAAATGAAAAAGATTTCTTGAGGATCAATTAACCCCGACGGCATGTCTTAAGAACTTATCAACCTTGCGCAGATTCGACAATTTACAGGTCTTCATGAAATAGCTGTTATAAACAATATTGCTGACTGCGTCCATCAACAAGGTGCACTGTATTTGTTTGTTTGCTTGTTGTTTAACGCCGCACTCAGCAATATTCCAGCTATATGACGGCGGTCTGTGTAAAATAATCGATTCTGGACCAGATAAACCAGTGATTGACATCATGAGCATCGATCCACGCCATTGGGATCGATGACCTGTATCAACCAAGTCAGCGAGCCTGACCACCCGATCCCGTTAGTCGCCTTTTACGACAATCACAGTCGCCTTTTATGGCAAGTTTGGGTTGCTGAAGACCTATTCTACCCCGGAATCTTCAAGGTGCACTGTAGCCCGAACTACATCATGTCCTTAGTTATAAATTCGGGCACACAATAATGTGTATTCCAGACTCGCTTGGTTTTCTCCCCGTCTGGTGTGTGATAATATGCTTTCTGTTGAGTCATCAAATTTCCAGTTAATCGACAAACATGACTTAATAAGATATTAACGCCTAAGCACGTTTAGAATATTGAATATCGGTTCCTTAAGCTTTTCTTTATGTAAGCGTCATGTACATTCCGTAAATATACTTTTAATAATGGCAAAAACCAGACTCCTGCTGCTTTCGTAATAGACCATACATTAGCCGTAGGCGTTCGACAAACCTGTCGGAAAACGTGCAATTCTCTTGACAAATGTATTATGTTAAGGGCCATTAGTGATAGAAAATGTGTCTCGAACCAATAACTAAAACATAAATCACTGTCGTCCTCTTGCAATATTTCTATCTTATCTGAAATTCATATTTATACTTCATAAATAACTCAACTCAATTCATTACAAACATTTAAAAACAATATTCGCTTGGTTCTGAACAAAACTACAGCGGTACTGAAACTAGGCTCAACCATGATGATGTGACGGCCGGCAAATGAATATCATATATGTACTCCGTCTCAGTAGACATCCTCGGGATGAGACCCGAGAAGATCCGGGGTAGAATAGTTCTTCAGCAACCCATGCTCGAAGTAAGAGACGATTATGCTGGTCGAAAGAGGCGACTAACGGGATCTTTGTGTAAGAATCTTTCGAATCGTGATACAAACGACCCAGTGTGCATGAATAGTCTCTTTGGGTTGTTGGTTACGTGGAAATCCAAACAGGCCGCCAGTGGTAGAATGAATTATCTCTGACATCGACCCAGTTTTATTTGTACCACTTTTTCAATCGTAGCATATGTGTTGTTTTAATGTTTGCTAAATTAGTCAGTAATCACCAACAGCTGAAGGGATGATGTAAACCCGGCTGGGGTCCATGCAAGTAGCCAAAGTACTGTAAGTCCCCATGGACCCTAGCATGGTGATCTCTCTTCAGTGGCTAGCGATCTATAGCTCATTGTTATCTTGTATTGTTACGTATGATGTTATATTGTTATGGCTATCTACTAGTTTTAAATATAATCTGTGATAAATCTAGTTATTTTACTGTCCATCGTTGACCGGTTTTTATGTAGTCTAAATATATGTATTATTAATGTACTTCTCGTCACGATATGGCTGAAATACTGCCGATGTGACGTTAAATCTTAACTCACTCACTCTAACTTTAAGTGTTGCTTTATATGTTTTCTAGCATGTTACACACTAGTTGTACAAAGGTTATTACAGCTAAACAGATTTGTCCATGTATTCATTGTTGCTCAAATGAAAAAGAAATTGCCTAACAACAGATCTAGAATTAACCATTTAAGACATGTCGAAATGCGTCATTACTTCGGGCAAAACACAAAGAATTGAATTTAGTGATAAGATTTTCATTTGAAAATGCTTTGAATAAAGTAAAAAATAGCAAGAGTATGTAGCAAGGGGTAAATGATAAAAGAATAAATGTCAATGGACAACCAGGGCACTTTGGTAAATACTTGTCATGGGTGAATACTTGGTACCTGACATTACGTAATTATTTAGTGTCTCAAATGCTATGATAATGTAATCCGCCCGTTTTGTTTAGATAGCCGCGCCTGAACTGATAGGACATAGTACATATCTCATACTGGTCAGTGCATTCGGTGAAAGCGTCGCCTGGATCTTCGTGTAGATATATGTTCCAAACTAAGTGACCTTAGAAGACAAATTGTGAAAAACGTGTTTTGGTCAAAATTGGGATTTCTTATTTTTCTATATTCAGGGGTATTTTAATATTTAATTTCAACATTGCACAATCAATGTTTTACTAAGCATTAAATCTTCTTCCTTTATATTGGTACTGTTGTAAGTGTAATACAAGAAGTCTTTACAATGCCGTAACATTAGCTGTTGCTAACAGCATGTATATGGAAATGTATAATTACAAATTGGAATTTTCATTGACATTCGCTCCACACTTAGGCCGAAGATCGGCCTCTGAGCAGGTCCAGATAAATCACCGCTCTAACGTCTAAGGACAATATCGCTTAGTCCTTCAACGTGTGCATGTAAATATACGGGTTATAATTGATCTTCCGCAATCCATGCTTGACGTATAACAGTCATTATCAGATAAATGGAACAATTAGCTGAGCAAGGTACAGAAAAGATAATTTGTGATTTTTCACGAAAACGTTTTATTTTCGTAAGTAGAAACTTTAACAAAACTATAACTAAACATTCAGCACTGAAGGACAAATATTGTCGTAACGCAAGTAATACAAAGTGACCTACCCTGATATTGCAGTTTAATTAAAATAACAAAAGCTGGTTAAACATTACAGATTCTACCGCAATTCCTAAAGATCCTTTGAAAGACAATGCAGCATATTTTAAATACTAAAAGGAAACTAGATATTTCACGCACAATAACTTTTAAAGATGTCTGCTTTATATTTATAGTTTTTCACCTTTATTTGCAGGCGCAAGAAATTAAACCCGAGGACAACATATACGCCTCATTACGGATCCCGTGAAGGCAAGTCTTCATACATAAAAACATTTTGATAAATGTTACTGGGAAGTCATTTAACAAAGCAATATTAAAATATACTTGGTTCTCACATTTAGACAGTCGTTCAAGCAGTAGCATAGTACATATAACCGTGACGTAAGTTTCAAATTTAAAGAATTTTTCAAAAGGACTATACATAAAGGTTTAATAAATGCAAAAATTAATGCATATTTTTCCCGTGCTTATTCAACATCAAAACTTTGTAGATGAACGTAACAGTAAACATTGGACGTGAATATGCAAAACACTAACTGATCAAACATCAAATAGCACGTAAATTACTTTTTATTTTCTTTGACACTAAATGGTAGATAGCAAAGGCAACACAAAGGTGACATTCTGTAAAACTGTCACTTGTAATTGCTAAAACTGACGGAGCAATGTCAATTATCAACCTCAACAACACAACATTTTAGCACCAAGCATGTGTAGCGTAAATTACTTGTGGTCATCTTTTGTGCAAAACTGAATGGCATTAGCATCATCATCACTCAACTTATACATCCTGCACGTTTTTTGTACCTGTAGGAACTGGATCATCTTTCAAGACATACAACATTTAATCTCTTTTTACCCATAACTCATCACCTTTCTAGGGCCATTTGTAGGTGTTTGTTTGCTCATAAGCTTGATCTATGAACGTGATGTTTACCTCATCATCAACATCAACCAACGTATGGTTCACCTTCATTAAAGCACAAACATAATTGCCAACAGCAACAGTGATTTCCTCATGTCTGTCATAGTAGCAGACTCAACATGTTCAACTTCAAATTAAAAAATGACACCCACCGCTTGGAAATTACATCTGTGAATTATTTGCACATGTATTATGTGGCCCGTGAAGACGCCGGGGTAGAATAGGTCTTCAGCAACCCATACTTGCCGTTAAAGGCGACTAACGGTATCGGGTGGTCAGGCTCGCTGACTTGGTTGATGCATGTCATCGATCCCAATTGGATCGATGCTCATGATATTAATCACTGGATTGTCTGGTCCAGACTAGATTATTTACAGACCGCCGTCATATAGCTGGAATATTGCTGAGTGCGGCGTTAAAAAACAAACCAACCAACCAACATGTATTATGTTGTTTCGAATTAAGTTTATGGTATACTTAACTAAATAATGCGCAGAAACGTATCTTAAAATACACTACAATTTAGGAATAAATCGGTGTCATATCTGAGCGAGTGCATTTGTACCATTTGACTGATAAGAGGAGATAAACGGGATCGTGTGGTCAGGCTCGCTGAATTGGTTGATGCATGACATTATGTCCCAGTTGAGTAGATCGATTCTAATGATGAAGTCAAATTCTTTACATGCCGCCGTCGACCCGTGAAGATTCCGGGGTAGAATAGGTCTTCACCAACCCATGCTTGCCGTAAAAGGCGACTATGCTTGTCGTACAAGGCGACTAACGGGATCGGGTGGTCAGGTTCGCTGACTTGGTTGATACATGTCAGTACTGGATTGTCTGGTCCAGACTCGATTATTTACAGACCGCCGTCATATAGCTGGAATATTGCTCAGTGCGGCGTTAACCAACCAACCAATCATACAGCTGGGATATTACTCAGTGCGGCGTTAAACAACAAACAGCAAACATCGTCCACTCGCTTAAGTAAGCCATACATACCACCTTACATCAAACGACAAACGTATCTGAGAGTTGTCATCTCAGCGCTCTCTGTGTCCTCCATTCTATCAAATGTCGGCATCCGATAGCGGTAGCAACTGAAACGCTGTCATCTGATTGGCTGAAAGGTCAAGAGTCTCGTGGTAATGAGGCATTAAGGGACATCAAACACCCTCATTTTCCAGTTTGAGGAAAAGATATGTCTCGCCAACCATCGCTGTCTCTCAATAATTACGCGGTAATACTTCTCAAATTGCCTATTGTTGAGGTCAATGCAGGAGGAAGATAGCCCACTTACACTTACTTGGCACGGAATGTAAAAGAAAATTTTCATATTTATGTAACAACTAACTATGCACGCGCGGTAGTTCTGGCTCAGTTTACGTGCGTGTGATCTTAACCTTTTCAAACATCATCTGAAATCCAGTACTTGTAAGTGGAGGGTTCAGGTGAAAGTAGGCTGAAAGATTGTCTGGAGAGTGAAATCGCGATTCTTTGCGGACACGACTGCCTACGTGCAAACCTTTGGCATTCCAACACTACAGAATCTTACGCTTGTGCACTTTGTGTCATATAACGGGCATCGCCATATAAGGTTTGGGTACGTGACTGTGAACATTAATCTAACGTCATACACTATCCTGTGAAGTTACTTTGTTGTTTCCCGTTTTATGACGGCGGTCTGTAAATCATTGAGTCTGGCAAACACGACACGATAACATGCAATCAACCAATCTTGACGATCCATTCACGACACGCCTAGGTGCTTGGGTCCTGTATTCTTTGGAAGCACTCATTTCATTTTTGGGGGAATAGGGGTAGAGATTCTTTACAATGAACAGTTTGTTCAGAAATATGCTCATAACGAATAGCAGTGGGGATATAAATAAATTAATAGTTTGTATTGTGGAAAATACCCAAAACGTCAAACATTTTGTGCTAATAGTGAAAATGAATAGATTGTTTTGTGGTGTTCAGTAAATACGAAGACTTGGAATAAACAAAGAGTTGGTATTGTATAAGCTCTTATACGTACAACCCTGTGACCGCCAAACAAGGTTTTTGGAAAGTGTGAATAAATTCTGTTGTCATAAACCTTTGAATTATTATTATAACTGACGTATGTGTTGTTGTTGATATAGGTAACACGACTACACGTACACTCATCGCTGAATCGCCTTAAGTTTGTTTGTGGTTTAACGCCGGACTCCGCAATATTCCAGCTATATGACGGCGGTCTGTAAATAATCGAGTCTGGACCAGACAATCCAGTGATTGACATCATGAGCATCGACCCAAGCAATTTGGATACGATGACATGCATCAATCAAGTCAGCGAGCCTGACCACCCGATCCCGTTAGTCGCCTTTTACGACAAGCATAGTCGCCTTTGACGGCAAGCATGGGTTGCTGAAGACCTATTCCTCCCCGGAATCTTCACTGGTCCCACTCACTTAACATTTATCTGTCTAGTTTATTTCATATGTACACTCATATAGCTATGTATCATCTTGCCTTGCTCTACGGCTTAAATGTATGTATAGATTTGCTTTCGTTATATGGCTTGGATATTACGGATGTGACGTAACATTCAGTAACCCATACAGCGACTAGCAGCTTGAGTTACACCAGAGATCGACTATGTGATATTATGGGTGAGGGGATTCATTTTTAAAATACCGGTAAAGATCCGGATTAGAATAGTTCTTCAGCAACCCATGCTTGCCGTAAAAGGCGATTAACGGGATCGGGTGGTCGGGCTCTCTGACTTGGTTGATACATGTCATCGAATCCCAGTTGCGTAGATCGATGCTCATGATGTCAATCACTGAATTTTCTGGTCCAGACACGATTATTATCAGACCGCCGTCATATAGCTGGGATATTGCTGAGTGTGGCGTCAAACAACATACAAACAAACAATACATTCTCTTTTCCTGGAGATACTCCTCCATTAACAATATTCGAGTTTTATGTAATGTATATACTCCTACAGTTAACGCTATGCTCTTTTAATGTAATGCATATATCCAAAAACCAAGATACCAATGTATATTTTTAATTAATATGCATCATTAATAGTGGTAATTGTAGTATGGTGTGTTTGTTTGTTGTTTCTTGCCGCACTCAGCAATATTCCAGCTATATGACGGGGGTCTGTAAATTTTTTGAGTCTGGACCAGACAATCCAGTGATCGACATCATGAGCATCGATCCACGTAATTGGGTATTGTAATATTGAGAAAGCCTCATGGTCAGCTAGCAACTAATGCTTGTGGCGAAGGAAGAGATCGGATTGTCAGGTTCGGTTTCTTTGTTGATTGTATCATACTCGGACGTTGCTCATAGTATCAACCAGTGTTTTTCAGCCTGTGGGTAGCCAGCATCCTATTCTACTCGGACCCGTGAAGATCCGGGATAGAATAGGTCTTCAGCAACCCATACTTGACGTAAAAGGCGACTAACGGGATCGGGTGGTCAGGCTCGCTGACTTGGTTGATACATGTCATCGATCCCAATTGCGTGGATCGATGCTCATGATATTAATCACTGGATTGTCTGATCCAGATTCGATTATTTACAGACCGCCGTCATATAGCTTGAATATTGCTGAGTGCGGCGTTAAACAACAAACAAACAAAGCCAATATAGTATGATAAATGCACGTGACCCATTGGCTGAAGCGACGTCACCATTTCTCTTGTCACTAATATGGCACAACGTCCTTCCGATAATGTACTTAAAAGGTGAGCGTGTCTTGCCCAACCGGCAGCGCCCATCACAAACACATGGAAAGGCAAGTCAATTGTACACCCGAAATAAAACACGGGTTCATATTGTACAAGTCTAACCACCGAATTGCATCAGACTTCATTGTTTGGAAATGTGCCCCAGATTTCTACCATGAACGTTTTGAAAGATTTACTAAGGCAGATAAGCACGTCTTACAATGGCATTTAAAACTGAAACACAAATGCTTGACAACAATGTTTTGTTAAGTATTAATACAACAAAATATAAATTTTTTCACCGAAAATATAAAAATTGTGTTGTGGGTCCGAAAACATTGCTTGGCTGCTTTAAGAACTATAAGTGGAGATCGAAATAAACAGACTCTCATATGAAAATCCCATCGTTTGGATTCCGGGATACAACAGGTCCACAGCAGCCAATACTTGTCGTATAAAGGGACGGATGGTTCCATTGGCTGACTGCGTGTCGTTATGACCCGACAGCTTTGATCATACTATCAATCACTGGCGTGACTGGTCCGGATTGGATTTTTTACTGGCCGCAATCGCATAACTGGAATATTCCCGAGTGTGGCGTTAAACATCAAACGAATGGGACTAAACTATATAACGGACATTGCACAGTCACACAACAGTCTATCGTGCTGAAATGTTCGCGGAACGATACATAAGTTCTCCCAAGCATGCCATTTGTTTTATACAAGAACTGATTGAGGCTATTAATCGTGATGGGTTGTTCCTAATAACAGTCTGCAGGGGATTTTCAAGTGATATACAACAAGTATCCAATGCAATTTAGAAGTTCCTGACAGCTAGTTGGGAATTTCTGAATGAAATTGACCATATCCCCGAGTGATGAAATTGCTCGTGGAACATTAATCCATCACATGGCCTCTGGCATGGTTAGATTTGTCAAGATTTAATAAACCCCCTAAAATGTATGGTGACATGATTCTATTGCATTGGGAGACAGTGTCGAGGCGATTTATCGATTTCACACGCATACTGATTTTGTTCTAAAGTTCTCACACAGATTCCAATTTAGTCCCGTGGCACACGAAAACATTACGATTCCAATGATCAAGTTAGAACACTTCAGTGGAATGAAAAATATTAATGCAATATTGAAATTAGTTTCTGGCAAAGAAAAACGGTCGGAAAAATCAAGTACACGGGTTAAACTAAGCACCTCATCTATTGCGGTTACGCTTAAAATTATTGTGAATATTAGTATGACATACATGTCCACTTTTAATCTAATGCACAAAAACAACAGTCACGATATATTGTTTTAACTTCCCATGAGGTTCAAACATTGAGCGCACTGCGAGCTGCGGTTGAGAGATTATTAACAAAGCTGTACTATCCACAGGATTCGAGCAACAATTCTATGGAGGGGCATTAATCATCACCTCTCTTCATGCCCTGTCCGGATCCGAAAGGTTGGAAATCACATTGTGTTTGTGGTAAAACCCTATCCTTTCCAGTTGATTAATTAGTCCTATAAATGTCAAGCAGAAAAATGCATTTGATAGAGTAATGCCGTAATGTCTGTATATGTAACAGCAACGTTCCCACTAAGTTATGATCTTTTGAGCATACTCTTACTACGATTCCGGGTTGGAACTGGCCTTCAACAACCCATGCTTGTCGTAAGAGGCGACTAACGGGAGCGCTGGTCGGACTCTCTGAGGTGGTTAAATCATGTCATCGAATCCCAGTTGCGTAGATCGATGCTCATGATGTCAGTCACTGGATTTTCTGGTCCAGACACGATTATTTTCAGACCGCCGTCATATAGCTTGAATATTGCGGAGTGAAACATCAAACAAACAAGTCTACGAAGATTTCGAAGAGCTCCCCACGACTCTTGATCAAAGTTACAGAATTCATTCAGAAAGTTTTATGGTAGACACGTGGAAGACATTTCCATATTTGACGCATCAGTCACCCGGTTGGTTGGTTGGTTGTTTAACGCCGCACTCAGCAATATTCCAGCTATATGACGGCGGTCTGTAAATAATCAAGTCTGGACCAGACAATCCAGTGATTAATATCATGAGCATCGATCCAAGGAATTGGGATCGATGACATGCATCAACCAAGTCAGCGAGCCTGACCACCCGATCCCGTTGGTCGCCTTTTACGCCAAGCATGGTCACCTTTTACGGCAGGCATGGGTTGCTGAAGACCTATTCTACCCCGGAATCTTCACGGGTTATCATCACTATGATGATTCATATACTCAATGACATGCTTATGATAAAGTCGGAATCGTACAACGAACTCTTCAGAGATTTCTTAATAATGGGATTTAACGTTTTTGTTTCAGTGTTTGAAATATTCCAGCTATATCACATTCGCGATTACCAGCCTATAATATCGCTATTGTTAATTAATGATAAGACACCTGAATAAGTTCCCCACCATAGTTACGTCTTTAGTCTGATTCGATAAAAGGAGATCCAACCAAACTGCATTTGAAAACGACGATTTCATTATCGGAAGAAACCTTGTGGCATTATAGTGGTAAGAGACATGGGTCCCCTGTGTTTATCATAATCATTTTATGTTATTTGTTTGTAGTTTAACGCCGCAATGTGGAGAAGGACCGAAGCCCTTGAAACGTATTTGAAGTCGTATTTGTCGAATACAGTCACCCATCCACATACACTCCGTGGCCATCGCAGCTGAAGTTAGCCTGATTTGTGACCTGTGCGTTCAAAGTAGGACCAAGTGACGTGAAACCACGGTGTTATTCAAGTTTGAGAGAAGCTGTCAGCTAGGGATGGTTTTCTTGGTTAAGAGATAACAAAGGCTATCCCTTACGGTCTGTATTCTGACCAACCCAACGAGAATAAGATTACGGCGATCCTTACAGCTTTAGACCTTCCATTTTAGACAGGTTTCAGCAGAGAGGAAATCAATGTGACCCCAAAGTCTCCCTAAGAAGTAACGAGTTAAGTGAAAATACAGTATGATAACATGATGTGAGGATTATCGACTATCATCCCGTTTAATAAGACTGTGCTGGTTTACAAATCTCTGAGGAAATAAAGTGAGTACTGACCCTGATGGTGTGCGTCATACTTGCAGTGAAAGATTACTGTAACACTCTCCGGTGTCTCGAGCGTGTACATGCCCTGAAGACCCCATCAAAAAGACCAAATCAAACAAGGACCATCTATATCATGATGGCACTCAATGAACTGAGAATACGGAGGAGTTCCAAACATTTATTGTAAATAGTGTGAAGAAATGCAGCAATATTTGGTTGGTTGTTTTACGCCGTAATCAGCAATATTCAAGCTATATAACGGCGGTCTGTAAATAATCGAGTCTGGACCAGACAATCCAGTGATTAATATCATGAGCATCGATCCACGCAAATGGGATCGATGACATGCATCAACCAAGTCAGCGAGCCTGACCACCCGATATCGTTAGTCGCCTTTTACGACAAGCATAGTCGCCTTTTACGGCAAGCATGGGTTGCTGAAGACCTATTCTACCCCGGATCTTCACGGGTATGCAGCAATATGTACGTTTTAAGGACCTACGTGGTGATTCAATAATCATAGTCCACATGGTATGCGTCAATATTCTGTTACATATTTATAAATAAGTAAGCGCAAGAAGAATGGGATGCATATTGTATTATGGGCAATTCTGTCATTTCTGATCTGTAAGAAAAATGAATGTGCCGGATAAAACTGAGGAAGAAAAGTAATGTGTCTGGAACAAAAATCCTATTTCCTTCCACCAAAGATTAATGATCGGTTCTGAGGAATGTTTTGTAGCCGAAATCGCGTTAAATGTCTCTCGCGTTGTGTAGGATTCATGGTGAGGTCTGTGTTAATACCCCGTATCAATCGACAGAGCACATTGTACTGCAGGAACGTATGATTAGCTTTTGACATAGCGAGTATTTAAAACACTATGATAGATATATAAATATGTTGTTGAAAATGTACCGCATTGACAAACAATATTTGTTGACTTTTGATTTTTTTGTGTGGCCTTTAAGCGACCAGAATAGGTTGCTCTGTACGGAAGCGTAGTAGGGCAACGGTGAATTTTTTTTTGTCTAAGGATCTCCTACGTAGGACTTAGTATCTCTTCTACGTAGGACTTAGTATCTCCTACGTAGGACTTGGTATCTTCTACGTAGGACTAAGTATGGCCAAGAATCACTTATCTCCTACGTAGGACTTGGTATCTCCTACGTAGGACTTACTATCTCCTACATGGACTTACTATCTCCTACATGGACTTAATATCTCCTACGTAGGACTTCCTATCTCCTTCGTAGGAGATACTAAGTCCTACGTAGGAGATAGTTATTCTTGTCCATACTAAGTCCTACGTAGGAGATACTAAGTCCAACGTAGGAGATCGTAATTCTAGGCCATACTAAGTCCTAGGTAGGAGATATTAAGTACGTATCTGTACCTAAAGGAATTTAGTGAGAAACCAACAAACAGTCAAATATGATATACACTTAACAATAGTATAACACAGTTAACAAGATTTACAAATCAATGCACATTACGGCACAGCAATAGAGTGGTAGTACAATATGCAATTGCAGTATCAAATAGAAATATGATGGCCTTGGTGCCAGTGGTCCCGTGATAATAATATTCACCTATCCGCAACAGTGGTCAAGCTTCCGACAGCCATTGGCTGGGATAAGTGATCTTCACTTAAAATCTCGTCAGATGAAATGTGAGATTATACAGGGATGCGTCCGCTGCACTTTCCACATTTTGCTTGACCAGTCTAGTGCCGCTAGAACATCACAAAATAGTCCACATGTTTCTATAACGCTTGATATCCATCCAGGCTCTTTCGGAAGTTTATAGATAATTCGAGCATCTGATCATAAATATGATAAGTTCCTCACCAGTGGTTACATTAAATAGTACTACGTTCCTGACAACTATTCATTGTCCAAATACAATCAATGAACTTCTACTGAATCTCAACAGAAACAGTGCAATACAGTTACACTCATTGTTTAACAATGAATTACACTGCCATATAATGTAATAATGTATATGTACATTACCAGTGTAAGAGAATAAAGAGTATGTTTATCTCATATAACAAAACGAACGCGTCCTCTTTTGTGTTAGCAAACAACATAAATAAAGTGCTGTGCGTTCAAACAGTGATAAAGTACTCGTACATGTACATGTAAGTTGTAGAATTGAATTAAAAACAATCTTCTATAATTGCTGAAATATGTCACAGTATATACTTAAACATTACTTTTGATCTACTTATAAGGTGTTTAGCACAGATAATTCATAACAAACATTTAGTGTAGGTGGACGAAAGCTTATAACAATCAGGCGACGCAAAAGTTATGACATCTCAGAAGCGCCATTCTTGTCATCGATTTACTGCCTTCAATGTATCGCCTCACATAGTTTGCATACTGTAGGTCCACCCAACTCTTCGAGGACTACTACTACTACTAATAATAATCTGACGTCATGAAAACGATATGTGGACTTTGATAAAAAAACCCAGATATATGTAGATTTTTCTAGGGAAGTGGCAAACTCGAGATCCACAGGCAGGGAATTCCAAGCAATGGCTGCTAAACGAACAATTGATCAATATCCAACAGTTTTGAATTTGAATCAGTTTGCGTTCTGAAAGTGATCTCATGAATCGGACAGGGAGATATTCCTTCACCTGATTATACACGAAGATGTGCCATATTCACTCTGATAGGAAAGGCAGATTTGAAGCTTATTCTCTCCTGAATAGGAAGGCACTCAAGAGATATCAGAGGTGGCGTTCCATGGCAAATCTGGTAGTTAGCAGAGTTCGGGACTAGCAGTCGCTTCACTTGCTACGCGGAAACTCCAACTAGTAGACTTCAAGTATTGAGTTGTTACAGTATTTTAGTCTTGACAGTAAATGGATCTCACCAGAGCGGCTGCAGACTTGTCACTGAGAATATTTCTTATGCTGCTCATGTGTTCAGATTAAAACAACGCCTCTTGACCACGTCACTGATATGAACATACATGCTGAGTGAGGAATGTAGATAGACGTCACTTGACACTTTGTGTAAAGGACAAAACAGACGACGATCAAACTGGACTTTGCGTCGATAAGCAGGGAGGCAGATTATCGTTGCCTGTCTAATTTGCATAAGCATGACTTTACTGTCCACTGTCTGAGATTTATTTATGCAATTTGTAATGCTTTTGATGCAAGCTATTTTAGAAGCGGTCTCCAGGCCAACACCATCTAAAATCTGCTTCTCTTCACCATAGAGGTGATGTGCCATCCTGGAAGATGTCAACTGCTTGGTGTTGAGTGTAACCACATTGGTCTAAGGTCCTGGGGTTCAGTCCAACCGTTATAGATACACATTTGAGCCGTTAATATCATTATACTGATGGCGGTCACTGAGATTTGAACCAAGCCGTTCTAGAAAGTTTTCTGAAATCTAAATTCGGTTTTTGGAAACGCAAGATCAACGTTTCATAGTCGATGGTATCGAACGCCACCGAGAGAACCAACAAGGAAACTTCCCCATCATCAACATTCCCCCTTACTCATTTACACCACGGTTCAGAGCATCCTCTGTACTATGGCCGACGGGTACTTTTCCAGCAGATCGTAATGATGTAGTTATCATAGCGAGAAAAAACCTTTCCATAATCATAAGAAATCGCAGCTAAAAGTAAAAGTTCGTTGTACTATTGACTATATCATGAGCATGTGTTTATGAATTCCTATGATATGGTGATGGTACCACGCGAAAGTGTCGGCATTTTCTGCACAACCGGAGGCAACCGTTACCGCCGCTGTTGAGGTGTGTTTTCAGAAACATTTGTTATACTTAGTAAGTGATACTGTAAAATGTAGATCTTGACATTTCTGCATAAAATCGGGGCGGTAGGTTAGCCAACTGAATGCGTTCGCTCGTCACGCCTAATACCCGGGTTCGATCACCCACATGGGTACAGATCTGGAGCCCATTCCTGGCGGCCCCGTCGTGATATTTATGGAATATTGCTAAGAGCGGCGTAAAATCAAGCTCACTAACTCTGCTTAAAATAGAAGATTAAAAATTTGTTCAACATCTGTTAAAATCAATGTACCATAGCTGACCGTTTGGATTAATAGTTTTTGGTTTTGGTTTGGTTTGTTGTTTAACGCCGCACTCAGCAATATTCCAGCTATATGACGGCCGTCTGTAAATAATCAAGTCTGGTCCAGACCATCCAGTGGTTGACATCATGAACATCGATCCACGCAATTGGGATACGATGACATATATCAGCGAGCCTGACCACCCGACACCGTTAGTCGGCTCTTACGACAAGCATAGTCGCCTTTTACGGCAAGCATGGGTTGCTGAAGACCTATTCTATCCCGGATTAATAGTAGATCAATTTACACGTATTCCAAATCCGTTGGAAGGAATAATGATTCGACATAGATGTGTTAACATGACGATGAGCACGAAGTACAGTATGAGCTCTGTATTCATATGCATTATCTGATGTTACTGGAGTTTCATTTTTGCACACATCATACATCATCTGTGATATATACATGTCCATCCATGTTTTTTCTTGACAGGTGCTCCCTGACTGAATTTGCATCGAGCTTGACTGGGTGACCCATTTCGTTGTGTTACTTCAGCAGATGGAGGAAACGAGCTTCTGGTAAGGTTGTCAATGTTGAATTGAAGTAATTTAAGTTATTGCCTGACGATCAACCGCATTCAATATCTGTAAAAAGGGAGGAAATTATCAATTCTCCACAAGACCCCCTCATGTTAGGACAAGATGCAGGGTTAAGGCAACATGGCTCTCTATTTCCTGTGAAAATGAGTCTACTTGTTTTAGACGAAATACACTTAATAATAACCTTTTCGCGCCTTACGTCACTAGAAAGCAGGAAATTACAGTCAAACAGCCCTCAGCTCTCAGGACTCTATGAAGAGCTTTTGGAAGCTTTTTGGGAATCAAATCAGCGGATGCTTTTAATCATATTCTGCTGTCATTTTTTATGTCATCAAGCAGGATAATTAATACTCCAGTTGCTTCAAATTATTCTCCTTTATTTCCTAACGCACCAGTGACAAAAAATTATGTCCGATGCAATTTCTTCTTTTGACTTGTACCATACATTTTGCACGTGTTTGTGACGGGTGGCACCGGTGGGGGAGGATACACTCACCTTTTTCGAACACCTGGTATCATCATCAGTTGATAGTGATTCATATACACATGTTCAAAATACTGTCGATAATGTACAATCGTACTGCTTTTCTTATGATTATGAAATGTGTTTGTCGCTTTTGTGTGCGGCTGGATGTTAAAACATTGCTTCCATACTACGGAAGGAGCAAGAATAATGGTCTGCATCTACTCTACTAATAATCGGCTGGAATCCACGGCTTTGAAACTCAGAGCTTAAGGTATCAAAGAGGCCGTTAGGGTAGACTAGTGGTTAAAGCGTTCGTTCGTTACGCCGAAAGCCCGGGTTCGATTCCCCAGACAAGTACAGTGTGTGAGGTCCAAGTCGGATGTCCCCCGCCGCCATATTGCTGGAATATTAGTGACACCGGCATAAAACCAACGGAACATATCAAACTTCACTTCCAAGCCGTGTCGACGCAAATTAAACTAATAGTGAGAAATATAATCTTAAGCCGAAGATGGTAAATTCGATGTGCAATTACAATGTCATGGCAAATGTAAGGCAGTATACAGAGTGAAAACCGTATGTACTAGTTTAAATAAAAAATATAAGAAATAAAAAATATAAATCGTTGATATTTTGACATATATATTCATCGAAAGGAATTAGTTACGTCGAAAGCCAAGGCAATTGTTCACTTGAAACAACACGGGAACATATGGTAAGAAATTGCATCATTTGTGTCACTGATGCGTCAAATTGGGAGATGTCCTCCTCATGTCTGCCATTGAACGTGAAAGCTTTGAAGGAGGTAACTTTGATCACAACACTTCTGAGCAAGAGTTGTGTGACGATCTGTCCATGCTCGATTGTGACTCAAAAGTTGTGAAATGTAAACACCAAAGGCTGGAGTTGAAACCATCACTTCTGTCGTACAGTCTTGTGGCGAGTGTTGTGTTGCTCTGAATATCAATAGCACCCGCCATTTAGAAATTTGCTTTATAATTAAAAAGCACGTATATATTGCCTTACGCGGCACAGCAGAACTCCTGCCATGCGACGGCTGTATCTATGGTTTCAACGTTTTGTAACAAAAGCCACATGGATCAAGGAATGAAGTTTTCTTAAGTTTGGCATGTGGGATTATGGCGTTCAAAGTTGATCTTGCAAACAGTCAAGCAAATCCTTTGAGTTTTAGAAAATCCACATAGTATTAATTCCACTTGTCTCAAATACTTTCTGTGAATGTAATGAAAGTACGTTCTTGATTGTATTAAAGATGATGGTTAATCATAGAGACAGAGATTTGGTGGAACATTTGCGGGACCAGCGATATATCTCTCTTTGTACTAATGATTATGGAACTACGTAATGATCAGAGAACTGGCATTTGCGAGATGCTTGTGGTAAACGACGACTACAAAGGGAGGTTGGTGACTTGAAATATTGTCATCGTACGCGACGATTGTGTACAAGCGGCCCCGTAATAGCGTGAATATTGCTGACACGTGATAATACTGATACTTAGTATGTGAATAAAAGCAACGAAACCCTTTCCACAAAAAATCTGTGCCAGTATGATGATTCCTGAAAGGTGAGCGCATCCTCCTCCACCGGTGTCACCCGTCACAAACACATGTAAAGGCAAGTCAATCGTTCGACTGGAGAAAACACGGTCAAATAACGAATTGCACTACACAACGTTTTTGTCACTGATGCGTCAAATTTGACAATGTCCTCACACGTCTGCCATAAAACCTTTTGCAGGAGCCTTGAATGGTAAGTAATAGATTTCCAGCATTGAGTATACGAGTAAGGTTGATTAGTGCGTGCGTGTTCTTTAACGCAGAATGACAGACCACGTCTTTCAAAGTATATTTATTTCTGCCGCGTTTTTAATCAGAGTATATATGGTCATTTAACTTTGACTAAATTTGTCAATAATTGTCAACAGCGGAAGGGATGATGTAAATCCGGCTGGTGTCAATGCGGGTAGCAAAAGTACTGTAAGTCCCCATGGACCTTCAGATGCTGGCGATCCATAGCCCTTTTTTAATGATGTACTGTTTCATGCAGTGATATCTTTTTATAGTCGTATGCTAGTTTTAAATGTTAATCTGTGATAGTCTGGTTATACTGTCCATCGATGACAGGATTTTATTTAGTTTAAATATATGTGGAAATAATGTATAACTTCTCGTCACCATATGGCAGAAATATTGCCGATGTGACGTAAAGCATAAACTCACTCACTTACTCACTCCCTCATATTAATCAGGGCGAATTTGGAATCGTTGCTGGTGTTTTGAACAGTATAATCATAACGGCGTGGAAGCTAATGAGGGAGAAAATGTCAAAATGACAAAGGTCGTAGATTGAGACCTGCAAGCACGGGTTTTTGTTGACAGACAAAGGTTCATATTCATTCAGGACAAATTTGGGATCGTTGCTGGTGTTTTAAGTCCCATGTTTTCCTGGTCTGCTGTGATAAGGCTGGGAATTTTAGTCTGCGGCGTTAAATAACGTGATCATTTGTCCACTACCCACAAGGTTGCTAATGCCCTTTTTGTTTCTTTATTCTGTGACAACAAGGAAAACAACATAATGGTTATTACTTTATTTACAAATGGCGACATCTCACAAAACCAGGGCTTCTTATGTTGGACCACAATGCATACAAAAGTTCATTGTCACGTCCTATAAGTACAAATGAGCTGGGGTTACTATGAAACAGTGTCCATGAATATATACATCGATATAAATCATTTACCATGAAACACATGTGTGAGAATCTCGTACGTGATCCAAAGCAGAGGTTTCGTCACTTAGAATTATTCAAGAAGATTTAGTGTCTTCTCTTTCCGGTACCATTGTCAAATTCGAAATCAAACAAACTATTTTGATAGCGGATTTTATGCTTTTCTAACACTAAAGTAAACGCTAGCATAATCACCTGTGTGTAAAAATTGAAATGATCAGATCAAATGTATTTACTAATACCAATGGACATACTAAAACATTCCAATTGAGACGTATCCACGTGTGTGTTACTTAAAAGCTATAAAACCCTTTCCATGGTCATAAGAAACAGCAGGTTAAATAATTTCAGAAATGGTTACACTGTCCTTTGCACCGTGGCTCCATGAAAGCTAGTCTCCCTTGACCAGTTCTTTTCAAACGGGGAACATGTTAAGGCAGAAAATATACATAAGAAACTAAAACGTCAAATGCACTCACGGAAGTAGTGTATACATACATGGTGATAGACATACAAATAACACGACATATTCTTTAAATCGCGCCAATATTGCCACTTCTGTTTCACTGATAGATCCCGTATACCCGAACTTGTGGTGCGACTTGAGAGTAGCTAGCTCTGTTTGGATTAAATACAAGATTCTCCCAAACACTGACTCATGTTACTTTGCATTTCCTTAGATACACAATAAATACAAAGTTCAAATGGAAAATATGCGGACCAGAACGCCAAGAACATTATAATTTACTTTTGTAAGCTTTTCATCTTGTAAAAACCGGATTGCTTGTATTTGGTAACGATATACATTACAAACACACCCAGGGAACGACAATACATAAAATAACCACAAGTATCGTGCAGTTAGTTGGACAGTAAACATTGAAATGAAAAATAAAATTTATGAAGGACGTCATGTTTCTCATCTGAGCCATGTCTACTTTAGCATAATACGTTCAAAGACCAACAAAAAACAAACCTATTTTAAATATATGTCACTTCAATGGCATCCTCCAACTGTACAGAGGGGATCACAGAAACATATGAACACGCAGATGCCACGTGTTTTAATAGTGACATTCTGTTAACACATATATATCTTGATACTACTACCCAAAACACGTTTTGCACGAGATGTATTGTAGCATTATGTATATAACAGTTTTATGTGACACTGTGTAATGTAGATATAAATATTGCACCTCCAAAGCAGGGACATACGCCTAGAAAAAGGTAAAATGATAAAATCACATTAAAATACATCATCCGATTATCGCTCGGTACCGAAATAAAAGGAAATCATTTTACAAAACCTCACCTGGGCATGCATTATGTGTTCACACTCAACATACAAACATATCTGTGGAAAAAAAACTGCGATCGTGTGAATGAATGAATATGATACCTAAATAACTGATTTGAAACCAGACGGCGCCAAGACATAAAAGGTATGGATGAGTTTCAACACGACAAAGAAAACATATTTAAAAAACCAAACAAATGGACACCACAGTCATACAATACAAAGTAGGCTCAAGTTGATTTAGCATCAGCAATACGCCACAGGCTTCAAATCAAATACGTTCTTCCATTACCCGTGAATACATACATGTACGACAGTCTTCCGATGTAGTAGTGACGTGTGTATCTTATCGTGAGCTCCTGGAATAACTCATGGACAACCTATGTGTTCTCTGCCAATCATGTTGTGATAGTATTATCCTTCTGTTGTCATCACCTACTCCTTCTCCCACTCATGTATGCAACTGTTCTTGCTGTTAATCCTCCATTGTTAATCCTCCACCCACTACATATACTAGTTTTTTGTACAGTGTTCGTCATTCAGTCTTGCTTGACATCGGTGAAAGGATCTATCCCGAAACGTCTCCTTTACAGTATTAAAGAAGTTGTTATTCATTAATTGTGTCTACTTTGATAACGTATGGAGTCAAATGAACCCTACTGTACGTGCGTGCTTGAACTTTTTGCGAACCCTACAGTTGCCTATAAACTAGACCCGTGAAGATCACGGTGAGAATTGGTCATCAGCAACCCATCGTGTGGTCAGGCTCGCTGGCTAAGTTGATGCATGTCATCGTATCCCAACGTAGATCGATGCCCATGATGTCAGTCACTGGATTGTCTGGTCCAAGCCCGATATTTTACAGACAACCGTCATGTAGCTGTAATATATAGCTGAGTGCGGCGTTAATCTCCAATCAAAAGCCTATATACTGAAACAACGTGAAACGCAGATGCCCCCACCTATAGCCGCGCGATGTAATCTGGATGCTCATTGATCTTGAGCTGTCGCTAGAACCAGGCATTGTCTTGATGCGCTGGTTCAAAATAGCGACAACAGTGCGAATGGGCCGAATGTAATCACGGATGATGGAGGAACGTTGTGGATACAGACCTGTAAAGTATTGATGAAATGGGTCTCTCCATGAAACATCTGTGTTATCCCTTTTGGGCATATACCACAGCTTTAGGACCATGCGACTGGTTACTCTTGAACCGAACTGCCTGATGTTTTAGGACGTTAATTCCTAGAACGTTTGAGATAAAAGTTTATCGTTTAATTAACATGTTTGAACTATTAGAGTTGTATACGTGTATATGTATGTCTAGGAAAATCATCATTAACCTTGTGTACTACTTTTTATTCGCGGTGTAAAGACGTGTACATGTTGGTCGAATTGTTTGATATTAAAACGGCATATGGAATTGGCTAGGATGCTTGATATACGATTTACAATCTCACACATTGTCATTTTGTCATACCACTATGCAAACGTCAACTTATAAATTTTATGCAATAAATGTAAACACATATAAGTTTCGTATAAACGTTATTCATTGTTGCCATATTATATGATGTAGTCGCGTTATTCACACGAGGTAAAATGTAATAACGTTCATGTTACAAGTCAGAGCTAAATGCTTAAGAACTTGGACATTCGAAATAGCTCAATGACATTTCATCAAGAAGTTGAAAGCAAACTACAGTAAACTACGGTTATAACGAACACGCTTATAACGATATAACGAACTAACTTTTTAGTTCCGACTATATGCTGTAGTTATGCTGTATATATGCTTATAACGAATTACGGTTATAACGAACTAAAATCAGTAGTCCCTTTGAGTTCGTTATAACCGTAGTTTACTGTACAACTATATTGTATGAATATTGTGTATCTTACAACGTTATTTGAAGCTTGTTGAAATTAGCTTTTTTGCAATAATATTTCTTAGTTTGGTGCTCCGTACACGAATGTCATTTTGCCAATTTGCATTTTGTTAGCATGATTGTAATTGTTTTTTTGGCTGGAGCTGTATTGATATAAGCAAGCTTTGATTGTTTTTGAACAAAAAACATATTTAAACCAGACACGTGCGGATATTTGAACTCATTTTGATGTATAATGCTGTTGAAAACTTAATCAGTTTGAACCAAACAAGTTTTACATACACATCGCATATACAATTCTTTATTGATTGAAACACTATTAACATTGACAGATAGTACATTAGAAAAGGGACAACCATTCATATTTATGTTTTTCTCAAGACCACAGGAAACTTTGCATAAAGAGGATAACTGCACTTAATACAAATGTAAAGGTAATTGCTTCTGACGCCAGGCCCTGCATACTGCCGACATTGCACATATCAGTGTCACAGAAGCATATGAGAGCAGTGAAATTGTCAGAGGGGTTTATCCAGTAGTGACAGCCGTTGGTCTCGTTGATCCCGGGAAGGGAACCGAGGGAGTAACAGCTCCGCATAACGCCAACCCAACCTGGAAGGAAATCACAAATGTATGTTTCGGAGAATCCACACAACTTTACAGTGTGTTGAATGTTAATGAAACAGTAAGCTATATTCAGAGAAATTGAAATTTATTTTGTAACTCAAATCACTGTATCGAGAAATATGCACTTGTTATCACCCATGTAAGTGTTCACGCAAATCACAACTTATAGTCCCTTGTATAAACCAAAGCTTACGACAGATAAGGACAGTTAGTAAGTTCGTCATACATACTTTAACGTCGACAATATTTTTGCCATATAAAGGACCGACCATTTGATATTGTATCGAAAATGAAATTGAAAAGATAATAATGTTTCAGACTGTTAAAAAAAGAAACTGTCTGTCACAAAAAATATATTTTTAGATTGTTTTTCTTTTTTAAACAAAGATTCAGGCTCATAGTTTTAAATTAATAAATATCTTGTTTCGCCAGAATACCAAATGGCCGGTCCCTAACTACAAGTGACAGTTAAACTAACAGCCTCGGTACAAAGGTATTTTCCCTAGAGATGTTGAATTGAGTGGGTACTATTGAGCATCCCGGGGCCAAATAGGTCCTTATTGAGCTATGTTTGTCTTAAGTTTGGACGAAAACGGGGACCAGGTCGTTCAAATAAGTTCCCTATTGTTTGACATAATGATTGTGGATTGTGAATGCGGGGTCGGCCATCAACTATTGGTTTACCTGGACAAAGTTACATTACTAGCAACACGTAAAGACATAAACGTAGCTGATGTTTTGGTGACGGTATAAAACATAATTCCTTCGCGGGTTTGACGCCGCATTCGATAGTAGTCCATTCATAGCATGGCGTTTCAGTGTGATGTGGGAGGAAAGTCCCAATTGATTCACACGATTACCATTTTCGTGAAACTTAGCTGCTGACAAACCTGGAAACGTTACCATGGCGAACCAGTATTCAAACCCTCGAGTATTTGTTTCTTGAAGCGAATTGTGGCACCTTAGACGACTGATCAACACCGTACCCACCATCAACTGTTGGCTTGCTTGTTCATGACCACATCACTAACACAACGCTGAGACACAACTGATCTACTGATCTATTTCCGACGGTGACAAACAACACCCCCCTTTCAAGGAACACAAATATAAGACACCGAATAAAACTGTTCCAGTGACCCATAAAGATTCCGGGGTAGAATAGGTCTTCAGCAACCCATGCTTGCCGTAAAAGGTGACTAACGGGATCGGGTGGTCAGGCTCGCTGACTTGGTTGATGCATGTCATCGATCCCAATTGCGTGGATCGATGCTCATGATATTAATCACTGGGTTGTCTGGTCCAGACTCGATTATTTACAGAATGCCGTCATAAAGCTGGAATATTGCTGAGTGCGGCGTTAAACAACAAACAAACAAACAAACACTGTTCCAGTATACCGTCTTCCAGAGGGAGCTGGGTCTGCTTTCCACACTTCATGTTTTGGTCAATACACTCGTAGGCTGTGAACTGGTAGGACTTAAACTCCTCTCCGCACGCCCCATTCTTTTTGTTGTCACATCTGTAACACTTAATACAAGCACCTGGAACAAAAGAATACTTGTTATAACACTTTGTTAATTTAAAGTATTTGATTACAGTGAAATCCCGTTTCTTCAGACCACATTAGTCCGACATCAGCTTTCCGCACGATCACTGTTGGGAACGTATTTATAGTTTCATTTATATCGAGCTCCAGCGCTCGTCACGCCGAAGACCCGGGTTCGAATCCCGATATGGGTACAATGTGTGAAGCCCATTTCTGGTGTCCCCCGCCGTGATATTGCTGGAATATTGCTAAATGCGGCATAAAACCAAACTCACTCACACACTCGAGCTCCAGCTGATGTCCAGCTGAAAAAATACGTCTGATGCAATTCCCTATTTTGAATTGTACCATATACGTGAACAAATGACTTATCAATGCATGTTTGTGACGGGTGCCACCGGTGGGACAGGATAAGCACAGACTTCGCAAACAAGTAGTATCATCACATCACTATTGGAGAGTGATACACTTTCGTAAGCCAACATGAAATAGAAAAGCGCCACATTTCAAGATCTCTGTCTTTGCTAAAACTTGCAATGTCATCTTTTACTTCATATTTATTGTATTTTATGCCCAAAATATGTTGCCAAACATTCGAATATTGTCCTTTTAACCCTTTCAACCGCATCTCTGCATTTTGTAACCTACCATTGCAGAAATCCCTATTTAAATATTCCCACCGTGTGTCATCACTGATGATCAGAGATCAACTCATTGATCAACTCATTGATCAACTCTGTTTCGTCAGATATTCTCTAGCATTGAGGTTTTATATTAAATCATAATATCAATAATTTTTTTGTCTGGCCCAGATTCGATTATTTACAAGCCTCCTTCATATAGATTGGATATTGCTGATTGTGATGTGAAACAGCAAACAAACAAATAATTACGTATATATTATGTCATGTAAAGTATATTGAAGATATTGCGCCAGGTCTGCCAACACAGGTGTAACTATATGGCAAGGTACTTTCATGATTTAATAGACATATAACGTACATCTCCAACATGTATCTCAATTACCTTTGCGTGTGTAACCGGCATATCATTACAAATCCCTTTTGCAACAAAATATCATTAAGAATATGTGTAAAAAGAAACTACCAATGCTATTAGGCAGTGAAAGTAGTTGCCCCGTTTTACCGTCTGATTTTCAGACGTTCTTTGAGGAAATACTTCTTTAAAGAGGACACTTTCGTGATGTATGTGATTGTGTGTAGCATAACTTCTACACAGATAATGTACCGGTTAATATCTTACAAGCATGATTGCATTCTGGACATCACACGCAATGATTTAATAGCAGAAGGCAATGGCTTTAAATATCAAAGGACGTTATATCCGTTGTGTTTTCTATATAAAATATAATACACTAATGGTACCATAAGCTTCAGTGCATTTACATGGTATCTCATGAGTATGACGTACGTACGATAAAAGGAGTTTGTGAAAATAACTAAATAGCTACACACTTTGTTGATCTATTTTCAACCTTTCGTTTTGACAATAAGTTTCCGAAGTTCAAATGTGCTATGTTAAGACTGGCACGGTATTTCCTTTAAAAGGAAAGGTGAGCGTATATGAATGACTTTACGTCCATTTGTAAAGATTTTACAATCAAACTAAGGTTGCATGGACTGAAAACAGACCAGGCCATTCTATCACTCCACCATCTTCACTACAAAAGTCCAGTTTCACCTTTGCTGAACTAGGCTGGAATTTCGAGGCTCGATCGTGCCTCAATGAGTTATGTCCTTCTTATTGACTAACTACATTCCACCTCAGATATCACTTGCATTGTTCAAACAAAACAGCTACGCCCAAGTCAAGACGATCTGGTCAAGTTAATTGAAAATATGAGAGAACATGTGTACATTCCATGTCTCAGATATCCAGTGAATGTGGATTGTAAACACAGCAGTTGAGCATGTTGATTAAAACATGCACATATTTGGAAAATATCTGTCGACAAGATGACACTACACATGTTTTGATGGTAGACATGTGGAGGACATTTCCAAATTTGACGTATCAGTGACAAACTCATGTCCGATGCAATTCCCTATTTTGACTTGTACCATATGTTCCCGTGTTTTTTTAGGTGAACAATCGACTTGCCTTTGCGTGTGTTTGTGACGGGTGCCATCGGTGGGACAGGATGTGCTCACCTTTTCGCGAAAACCTGGGATCATTACAATTTGATAGGGATTCATATACACATGCTCATGACATAGTCGAGATCGTACAGTCGGGTCTGCTTTATGCAGAAGTTTCTATTGGATATGGAAAGAGTTTTCTCATTTTATTTCAAGTCCTGTAGACAGGCGAAATCTGCATGGCAGTCGCAGTGTTGTTTACGAAAACGATGTCGATTTCGTTACCCGATTTTGATTGGACTTTGCATATGAGTGAGTGAGTGAGTTTAATTAAAGTCACGTCGGCAATATTTCAGCCATAATGTGACTTGAACAAGTTATACAATAGGTATAAAAACTGTCGACGAGGGACAGTATAAAAACCAGCAATATATCACAGATTGACACAAAACTAGTTGTAGAACACTAAAGATTTCTGATTATTAAGGTACGACACAATATAAAAATGGGGCTATAGATCGCCAGCAACAAGGGTAAGATCACCATACTGGGGACCAAGGGGACTTACGGTACCTCTGCTACCTGCATGGTTCCCCAGCAGGATTTACACTTCCCCGAGTTACTGGTGATTATTGCGAGTTTAGTCAGATATTAAAAGTTAACAAATATTCTGCAGTTAAAATAGAGGTAGATATAAATATACTTTGAAAGAGGTGGTCTTACATACCCTCTCAGGGGGACAATAATTTTACGCTACTTCAACCCCCGTCGAGGGTATAGCCACGAACAGTCTCAGTTACTAATTATACACTACCGATTTATAAAATACATAACTTTTTACATCAAAATTTGTGAATGAGAGCTATATCTTTTAAAAAGGTAATGATTAAATGTGAATTAACATTGCTAAAAAGGTCCTTCACTGTTTTGACAGTAAAATATTTATCCCTTGTGATGGAAAAATCAATACAGTCAAGCAGGACATGCTTGACTGTGATTATCTCATTACAAGGGATACAAAACGGAGGATCCTCACCTTTTAATAAATATTCATTAGTATATCTACTATGGCCAATACGACATCGTCGTAAAATGACCTCCTCAAATCTGGACTGACAACCTTTGCATATGTCTCGTTAGTGAAGCCAAAACATGACTCCGAAATTCAAATGTTGAACGGAAAGGGTGGAAACGGGACTTTTCTAGTCAGTTAACTCCTTTGCCTCGGGAAGGAGTCACTTTACTAGAACGGATGTAGTGTGTCAATATGGTATATGCTACTTTTTGAGATGTATTTATGATGTGAATCGTACTGCAAGTGCCCGGAGATTCACGTTCCAAACGGATCCTGTTTTCGCGATCGTTTTTTCTTAAGGCTGCCCTTATTAACAATGATGGCAATGTACGTTTGATAGTATGTGCATGTAACATGGCCTTAAATTTAGATTACTGAAACACGTGGTTTAATACGGGAGATATTGGCGAGGTACAAAAAAATATTCCAAAATTCAGAACCAGGAGCTTTACTATGGAAGGCAAAATGGATTTAAATCAAACAGCCTCAACTATTCCATTTCTCTGAAACCCGCTTTTGTCTGATATTTTCCCCAGAACAATATTTTAAAGGACTAAGTTGTTACCGCAACAATCATGAAAGTGAATCACGACGCCAGAGTCTCAGAGTGAAAGCTTTGTGCTTCTTCTGGTACAATAGATCAGAGCAACATAGCGTTTTTATATTGTGTGTCAAATAAATGATAAATGTGTTTAAAAGAGAAGTCATTATTGAAGAGTAGACGGTAGTCCTTGCTATAGTGTAAAATCTGACGCCAAATACATTTAGGTGAAAGCATATCAAACAAATACGTCTGGTTTTGTCTAGCTATTTCAGTCATTTTCATCAGTGGTTATTCCCTGAGTTGATGCTTTATATATATATTTTTTATAAACCCTTGGAATCAAATGACAAAAAGCAAAACTTGATTGTTGTTAATTATCCGTCATAGGTCACTCATATTTTTAATGTCAATTAAAACTACCTGTATGCACACATCCGACCTCACAGATGAAGCTATTGAGGTTGGCTTGACTGTAATTGAAGTTTTGGTTCAAACTAAACTAACATAAGATTTCTTGTTCTCAGAACAAAAGGGACAGAATTCGGTCCAATCATTATCAGTATCAAATACGAACATCAGAACATGCACTGCGTGCCCTCAAATGGGCGAGTTAACTTAAAATAGTTAAAAGGTGCCGTCACATGGCTGGAATATTGCTGGGAGCGGCGTTAAACAACAGGTGAGGTGAGGTGAAATTGGGTTTAACGTCGCTTCCGTGTTCGTGTGTGTGTGTGTGTGTGTGTGTGTGTGTGGCTGCTTGTACTAGGCGGGTCTAATGCCGATTTATAGTGCTAACCCACTGAGATACCATGCCGCAGTTTCACATGAATACCCCAATCAAGATTCCGGGGTAGAATAGGTCTTCAGCAACCAATGCTTGTCGTAAAAGGTGACTATGCTTGTCGTAAAAAGGATCGGGTGGTCAGGCTCGCTGACTTGGTTGATGCATGACATCGATCCCAATTGCGTGGATCGATGCTCATGATATTAATCACTGGATTGTCTGGTCCAGACTCGATTATTTACAGATCGCCGTTATATAGCTGGAATATTGCTGAGTGCGGCGTTAACAACAGACCAAACCAAACCACTCAGATACACTATACTAACTCCGAGCCGACCAGTCCTTGTTTTAGCCCCTTAAGTACCATCTTTTAACGTCTTTTGGTTTGACGCGGCCGGGGATCGAAGCCCGGACTTTCCGCTCCCCGGGCGGACGCTCTACGGAGGCGGTCGCGTTAAACAACAAACAAAGCTAAAAGGTGTTTCACTTCCAAATGAATGCGTGATGGTTCTTATATATCCAGGGCGGTAGGGTAGCCTAGTCACGTCGAAGACTTGGGTTCGATAATGGGTTAAATGAAAGAAGCCCAGTTCTGGTGTCCCCCGCCGTGATATTGCTGGAATATTGCTAAAAGCAGCGTAAAACCATACTCACTCCCTAATGTATCAAGCATCCTTGTAAGGTGATTCTCGTTCCTGGTTTCGGACAAGACATAACCATTACAGCAGATACTGTGACTAAATGTAGTTGTGTTTAATATTGATCATGTGTTTTAGTCTGACTTAAGTGAACGTTATAGATAACAATATTAACATTAATGCCTTCACGTTCATATATGACTGCGCTCTGAATGATGCATCGCAATTTAGTTATTGACCAAGCAGGGCACATTTCTTTCTGAACGTTAAGTTCTATCAGCATGAACGATTTGGAAAGGAACGAAATGTTATGATTTTTCAAGAACATACCCTGTATGTGTCCGTATATATTGTCCATTATATGAGTATAAAGATGCAGCATGATATGTGCCAAGGTGAGGGTAGGAGTGAATGGCTTATGGGGTTGGTGAGTACAAAGTACGGAAGCCTTTCAGGGCCATTTGTTTTTAAATTTTTTTTCGATACTATCTTGAAATTTCAAGATACTAAGTTGAAATTTCAAGATACTAAGTTGAAATTTTAAGATAATAAGTTTTTAACATCCTTGGATGTAAAAATACGTTTGAAGTGAATAATCTTGAAATTTCAAGATAGTATCTTGAAATTTCAACTTAGTTTCTTGAAATTTCAACATAGTATCTTGAAATTTCAAGAAAGTATCGAAAAATTTAAAAAAACAAATGGCCCTAAAAGGCTTCCGTAACATAGGGGTGTACTCCGCTTTCAGCAATACTTCAGCAATATCACCATTGGCCCCGGGACAAGACATCAACACAAGGGCTTCACCCGCTTTTACCACTAGTCGGAAACAAAAATGCACTCCTGAAGATTACTGTTAGACCCAACTTCAGCAAATGAGTAGAACAGTTTCAAAATCTTTATGTTGAGAGGAAAATATTCTCCGTAAAATACAAGGCTAAGTAATGTAGAATATTATCCGCCAATCTAGTCTTCAAACTTGTGTATTGTGTAAGTACTGTGTATTGTGTATCGCAGTTTTACTTCCATCATAACACTATGATTCAAAGACGATGTTCTGGTTTCAGAAAGCAAGGCCCACACCTAAGTGAAATAGTATCACCGTGTACTTTACTTTACAATGTCAGTAATGATCATTCCCTGTGTACCTTTCCAGCAATATACTGACTGTTGTTTTAAATCGATAAACGAAATGTTTTGTTTGTTTGCTATATGACGGCGGTCTGTAAATAATCGAGTCTTGACCAGACAATCCAGTGATTGACATAATGACCATCGATCCACGCTATTGGGATACGATGACATTCATAAACCAATTCAGCGAGCATGACAACCCGATCCCGTTAGTCGCCTCTCACAACAAACATTGTCGGCTTTAACGGCAATAACGAAATGTATTAATGCTAATATCATTTGTATTCCCACTGTGTTGCCAGGGATCCTAAACACATGTCTGAACAATATCGACTTGATACGATATATGCTCAGTAACGGATTGTTTCCTATCATTGTTTGTTTGTGATATGTTTTCATGTCGCAGCCACAAATATTCATGCTATGCTCCGGACCAGAGAAGCCATTCGATTGATATTATGACCAACGCCAAAAGCCTTTGGTGTACGATGGCACGAATGCTCCGAGCTTGACAACCTGATCCAATTTAGACATCTCTTACGAGGCCCATTCTAACCTCGGTACCGGGCGCGGATGTGTTAACCAGAGACGTATATTCTTTCATTATATTTATTAACATTATTGAACTACACAATCTTATAAATATAAAATGCCACCGCTCTCGATCATCTTTTGTTGTGCCTTTGCGTGTGTTTGTGACGGGTGCCATCGGTGGGACAGGATGTGCTCACCTTTTCGCGAAAACCTGGGATCATTACAATTTGATAGAGATTCATATACACATGTTAATGACATAGTCGAGATCGTACAGTCGAGTCTGCTTTATGCAGAAGTATCTATTGGATATGGAAAGAGTTTTCTCGTTTTATTTCAAGTCCTGCAGACAGGCGAAATCTGCATGGCAGTCGCAGTGTTGTTTACGAAAACGATGTCGATTTCGTTACCCGATTTTGATTGGACTTTGCATATGAGTGAGTGAGTGAGTTTAATTAAAGTCACGTCGGCAATATTTCAGCCATAATGTGACTTGAACAAGTTATACAATAGGTATAAAAACTGTCGACGAGGGACAGTATAAAAACCAGCAATATATCACAGATTGACACAAAACTAGTTGTAGAACACTAAAGATTTCTGATTATTAAGGTACGACACAATATAAAAATGGGGCTATAGATCGCCAGCAACAAGGGTAAGATCATCATACTGGGGACCAAGGGGACTTACGGTACCTCTGCTACCTGCATGGTTCCCCAGCAGGATTTACACTTCCCCGAGTTACTGGTGATTATTGCGAGTTTAGTCAGATATTAAAAGTTAACAAATATTCTGCAGTTAAAATAGAGGTAGATATAAATATACTTTGAAAGAGGTGGTCTTACATACCCTCTCAGGGGGACAATAATTTTACGCTACTTCAACCCCCGTCGAGGGTATAGCCACGAACAGTCTCAGTTACTAATTATACACTACCGATTTATAAAATACATAACTTTTTACATCAAAATTTGTGAATGAGAGCTATATCTTTTAAAAAGGTAATGATTAAATGTGAATTAACATTGCTAAAAAGGTCCTTCACTGTTTTGACAGTAAAATATTTATCCCTTGTGATGGAAAAATCAATACAGTCAAGCAGGACATGCTTGACTGTGATTATCTCATTACAAGGGATACAAAACGGAGGATCCTCACCTTTTAATAAATATTCATTAGTATATCTACTATGGCCAATACGACATCGTCGTAAAATGACCTCCTCAAATCTGGACTGACAACCTTTGCATATGTCTCGTTAGTGAAGCCAAAACATGACTCCGAAATTCAAATGTTGAACGGAAAGGGTGGAAACGGGACTTTTCTAGTCAGTTAACTCCTTTGCCTCGGGAAGGAGTCACTTTACTAGAACGGATGTAGTGTGTCAATATGGTATATGCTACTTTTTGAGATGTATTTATGATGTGAATCGTACTGCAAGTGCCCGGAGATTCACGTTCCAAACGGATCCTGTTTTCGCGATCGTTTTTTCTTAAGGCTGCCCTTATTAACAATGATGGCAATGTACGTTTGATAGTATGTGCATGTAACATGGCCTTAAATTTAGATTACTGAAACACGTGGTTTAATACGGGAGATATTGGCGAGGTACAAAAAAATATTCCAAAATTCAGAACCAGGAGCTTTACTATGGAAGGCAAAATGGATTTAAATCAAACAGCCTCAACTATTCCATTTCTCTGAAACCCGCTTTTGTCTGATATTTTCCCCAGAACAATATTTTAAAGGACTAAGTTGTTACCGCAACAATCATGAAAGTGAATCACGACGCCAGAGTCTCAGAGTGAAAGCTTTGTGCTTCTTCTGGTACAATAGATCAGAGCAACATAGCGTTTTTATATTGTGTGTCAAATAAATGATAAATGTGTTTAAAAGAGAAGTCATTATTGAAGAGTAGACGGTAGTCCTTGCTATAGTGTAAAATCTGACGCCAAATACATTTAGGTGAAAGCATATCAAACAAATACGTCTGGTTTTGTCTAGCTATTTCAGTCATTTTCATCAGTGGTTATTCCCTGAGTTGATGCTTTATATATATATTTTTTATAAACCCTTGGAATCAAATGACAAAAAGCAAAACTTGATTGTTGTTAATTATCCGTCATAGGTCACTCATATTTTTAATGTCAATTAAAACTACCTGTATGCACACATCCGACCTCACAGATGAAGCTATTGAGGTTGGCTTGACTGTAATTGAAGTTTTGGTTCAAACTAAACTAACATAAGATTTCTTGTTCTCAGAACAAAAGGGACAGAATTCGGTCCAATCATTATCAGTATCAAATACGAACATCAGAACATGCACTGCGTGCCCTCAAATGGGCGAGTTAACTTAAAATAGTTAAAAGGTGCCGTCACATGGCTGGAATATTGCTGGGAGCGGCGTTAAACAACAGGTGAGGTGAGGTGAAATTGGGTTTAACGTCGCTTCCGTGTTCGTGTGTGTGTGTGTGTGTGTGTGGCTGCTTGTACTAGGCGGGTCTAATGCCGATTTATAGTGCTAACCCACTGAGATACCATGCCGCAGTTTCACATGAATACCCCAATCAAGATTCCGGGGTAGAATAGGTCTTCAGCAACCAATGCTTGTCGTAAAAGGTGACTATGCTTGTCGTAAAAAGGATCGGGTGGTCAGGCTCGCTGACTTGGTTGATGCATGACATCGATCCCAATTGCGTGGATCGATGCTCATGATATTAATCACTGGATTGTCTGGTCCAGACTCGATTATTTACAGATCGCCGTTATATAGCTGGAATATTGCTGAGTGCGGCGTTAACAACAGACCAAACCAAACCACTCAGATACACTATACTAACTCCGAGCCGACCAGTCCTTGTTTTAGCCCCTTAAGTACCATCTTTTAACGTCTTTTGGTTTGACGCGGCCGGGGATCGAAGCCCGGACTTTCCGCTCCCCGGGCGGACGCTCTACGGAGGCGGTCGCGTTAAACAACAAACAAAGCTAAAAGGTGTTTCACTTCCAAATGAATGCGTGATGGTTCTTATATATCCAGGGCGGTAGGGTAGCCTAGTCACGTCGAAGACTTGGGTTCGATAATGGGTTAAATGAAAGAAGCCCAGTTCTGGTGTCCCCCGCCGTGATATTGCTGGAATATTGCTAAAAGCAGCGTAAAACCATACTCACTCCCTAATGTATCAAGCAACCTTGTAAGGTGATTCTCGTTCCTGGTTTCGGACAAGACATAACCATTACAGCAGATACTGTGACTAAATGTAGTTGTGTTTAATATTGATCATGTGTTTTAGTCTGACTTAAGTGAACGTTATAGATAACAATATTAACATTAATGCCTTCACGTTCATATATGACTGCGCTCTGAATGATGCATCGCAATTTAGTTATTGACCAAGCAGGGCACATTTCTTTCTGAACGTTAAGTTCTATCAGCATGAACGATTTGGAAAGGAACGAAATGTTATGATTTTTCAAGAACATACCCTGTATGTGTCCGTATATATTGTCCATTATATGAGTATAAAGATGCAGCATGATATGTGCCAAGGTGAGGGTAGGAGTGAATGGCTTATGGGGTTGGTGAGTACAAAGTACGGAAGCCTTTCAGGGCCATTTGTTTTTAAAAATTTTTTCGATACTATCTTGAAATTTCAAGATACTAAGTTGAAATTTCAAGATACTAAGTTGAAATTTCAAGATAATAAGTTTTTAACATCCTTGGATGTAAAAATACGTTTGAAGTGAATAATCTTGAAATTTCAACTTAGTTTCTTGAAATTTCAACATAGTATCTTGAAATTTCAAGAAAGTATCGAAAAATTTAAAAAAACAAATGGCCCTAAAAGGCTTCCGTAACATAGGGGTGTACTCCGCTTTCAGCAATACTTCAGCAATATCACCATTGGCCCCGGGACAAGACATCAACACAAGGGCTTCACCCGCTTTTACCACTAGTCGGAAACAAAAATGCACTCCTGAAGATTACTGTTAGACCCAACTTCAGCAAATGAGTAGAACAGTTTCAAAATCTTTATGTTGAGAGGAAAATATTCTCCGTAAAATACAAGGCTAAGTAATGTAGAATATTATCCGCCAATCTAGTCTTCAAACTTGTGTATTGTGTAAGTACTGTGTATTGTGTATCGCAGTTTTACTTCCATCATAACACTATGATTCAAAGACGATGTTCTGGTTTCAGAAAGCAAGGCCCACACCTAAGTGAAATAGTATCACCGTGTACTTTACTTTACAATGTCAGTAATGATCATTCCCTGTGTACCTTTCCAGCAATATACTGACTGTTGTTTTAAATCGATAAACGAAATGTTTTGTTTGTTTGCTATATGACGGCGGTCTGTAAATAATCGAGTCTTGACCAGACAATCCAGTGATTGACATAATGACCATCGATCCACGCTATTGGGATACGATGACATTCATAAACCAATTCAGCGAGCATGACAACCCGATCCCGTTAGTCGCCTCTCACAACAAACATTGTCGGCTTTAACGGCAATAACGAAATGTATTAATGCTAATATCATTTGTATTCCCACTGTGTTGCCAGGGATCCTAAACACATGTCTGAACAATATCGACTTGATACGATATATGCTCAGTAACGGATTGTTTCCTATCATTGTTTGTTTGTGATATGTTTTCATGTCGCAGCCACAAATATTCATGCTATGCTCCGGACCAGAGAAGCCATTCGATTGATATTATGACCAACGCCAAAAGCCTTTGGTGTACGATGGCACGAATGCTCCGAGCTTGACAACCTGATCCAATTTAGACATCTCTTACGAGGCCCATTCTAACCTCGGTACCGGGCGCGGATGTGTTAACCAGAGACGTATATTCTTTCATTATATTTATTAACATTATTGAACTACACAATCTTATAAATATAAAATGCCACCGCTCTCGATCATCTTTTGTTGTGCCTTTGCGTGTGTTTGTGACGGGTGCCATCGGTGGGACAGGATGTGCTCACCTTTTCGCGAAAACCTGGGATCATTACAATTTGATAGAGATTCATATACACATGTTAATGACATAGTCGAGATCGTACAGTCGAGTCTGCTTTATGCAGAAGTATCTATTGGATATGGAAAGAGTTTTCTCGTTTTATTTCAAGTCCTGCAGACAGGCGAAATCTGCATGGCAGTCGCAGTGTTGTTTACGAAAACGATGTCGATTTCGTTACCCGATTTTGATTGGACTTTGCATATGAGTGAGTGAGTGAGTTTAATTAAAGTCACGTCGGCAATATTTCAGCCATAATGTGACTTGAACAAGTTATACAATAGGTATAAAAACTGTCGACGAGGGACAGTATAAAAACCAGCAATATATCACAGATTGACACAAAACTAGTTGTAGAACACTAAAGATTTCTGATTATTAAGGTACGACACAATATAAAAATGGGGCTATAGATCGCCAGCAACAAGGGTAAGATCATCATACTGGGGACCAAGGGGACTTACGGTACCTCTGCTACCTGCATGGTTCCCCAGCAGGATTTACACTTCCCCGAGTTACTGGTGATTATTGCGAGTTTAGTCAGATATTAAAAGTTAACAAATATTCTGCAGTTAAAATAGAGGTAGATATAAATATACTTTGAAAGAGGTGGTCTTACATACCCTCTCAGGGGGACAATAATTTTACGCTACTTCAACCCCCGTCGAGGGTATAGCCACGAACAGTCTCAGTTACTAATTATACACTACCGATTTATAAAATACATAACTTTTTACATCAAAATTTGTGAATGAGAGCTATATCTTTTAAAAAGGTAATGATTAAATGTGAATTAACATTGCTAAAAAGGTCCTTCACTGTTTTGACAGTAAAATATTTATCCCTTGTGATGGAAAAATCAATACAGTCAAGCAGGACATGCTTGACTGTGATTATCTCATTACAAGGGATACAAAACGGAGGATCCTCACCTTTTAATAAATATTCATTAGTATATCTACTATGGCCAATACGACATCGTCGTAAAATGACCTCCTCAAATCTGGACTGACAACCTTTGCATATGTCTCGTTAGTGAAGCCAAAACATGACTCCGAAATTCAAATGTTGAACGGAAAGGGTGGAAACGGGACTTTTCTAGTCAGTTAACTCCTTTGCCTCGGGAAGGAGTCACTTTACTAGAACGGATGTAGTGTGTCAATATGGTATATGCTACTTTTTGAGATGTATTTATGATGTGAATCGTACTGCAAGTGCCCGGAGATTCACGTTCCAAACGGATCCTGTTTTCGCGATCGTTTTTTCTTAAGGCTGCCCTTATTAACAATGATGGCAATGTACGTTTGATAGTATGTGCATGTAACATGGCCTTAAATTTAGATTACTGAAACACGTGGTTTAATACGGGAGATATTGGCGAGGTACAAAAAAATATTCCAAAATTCAGAACCAGGAGCTTTACTATGGAAGGCAAAATGGATTTAAATCAAACAGCCTCAACTATTCCATTTCTCTGAAACCCGCTTTTGTCTGATATTTTCCCCAGAACAATATTTTAAAGGACTAAGTTGTTACCGCAACAATCATGAAAGTGAATCACGACGCCAGAGTCTCAGAGTGAAAGCTTTGTGCTTCTTCTGGTACAATAGATCAGAGCAACATAGCGTTTTTATATTGTGTGTCAAATAAATGATAAATGTGTTTAAAAGAGAAGTCATTATTGAAGAGTAGACGGTAGTCCTTGCTATAGTGTAAAATCTGACGCCAAATACATTTAGGTGAAAGCATATCAAACAAATACGTCTGGTTTTGTCTAGCTATTTCAGTCATTTTCATCAGTGGTTATTCCCTGAGTTGATGCTTTATATATATATTTTTTATAAACCCTTGGAATCAAATGACAAAAAGCAAAACTTGATTGTTGTTAATTATCCGTCATAGGTCACTCATATTTTTAATGTCAATTAAAACTACCTGTATGCACACATCCGACCTCACAGATGAAGCTATTGAGGTTGGCTTGACTGTAATTGAAGTTTTGGTTCAAACTAAACTAACATAAGATTTCTTGTTCTCAGAACAAAAGGGACAGAATTCGGTCCAATCATTATCAGTATCAAATACGAACATCAGAACATGCACTGCGTGCCCTCAAATGGGCGAGTTAACTTAAAATAGTTAAAAGGTGCCGTCACATGGCTGGAATATTGCTGGGAGCGGCGTTAAACAACAGGTGAGGTGAGGTGAAATTGGGTTTAACGTCGCTTCCGTGTTCGTGTGTGTGTGTGTGTGTGTGTGGCTGCTTGTACTAGGCGGGTCTAATGCCGATTTATAGTGCTAACCCACTGAGATACCATGCCGCAGTTTCACATGAATACCCCAATCAAGATTCCGGGGTAGAATAGGTCTTCAGCAACCAATGCTTGTCGTAAAAGGTGACTATGCTTGTCGTAAAAAGGATCGGGTGGTCAGGCTCGCTGACTTGGTTGATGCATGACATCGATCCCAATTGCGTGGATCGATGCTCATGATATTAATCACTGGATTGTCTGGTCCAGACTCGATTATTTACAGATCGCCGTTATATAGCTGGAATATTGCTGAGTGCGGCGTTAACAACAGACCAAACCAAACCACTCAGATACACTATACTAACTCCGAGCCGACCAGTCCTTGTTTTAGCCCCTTAAGTACCATCTTTTAACGTCTTTTGGTTTGACGCGGCCGGGGATCGAAGCCCGGACTTTCCGCTCCCCGGGCGGACGCTCTACGGAGGCGGTCGCGTTAAACAACAAACAAAGCTAAAAGGTGTTTCACTTCCAAATGAATGCGTGATGGTTCTTATATATCCAGGGCGGTAGGGTAGCCTAGTCACGTCGAAGACTTGGGTTCGATAATGGGTTAAATGAAAGAAGCCCAGTTCTGGTGTCCCCCGCCGTGATATTGCTGGAATATTGCTAAAAGCAGCGTAAAACCATACTCACTCCCTAATGTATCAAGCATCCTTGTAAGGTGATTCTCGTTCCTGGTTTCGGACAAGACATAACCATTACAGCAGATACTGTGACTAAATGTAGTTGTGTTTAATATTGATCATGTGTTTTAGTCTGACTTAAGTGAACGTTATAGATAACAATATTAACATTAATGCCTTCACGTTCATATATGACTGCGCTCTGAATGATGCATCGCAATTTAGTTATTGACCAAGCAGGGCACATTTCTTTCTGAACGTTAAGTTCTATCAGCATGAACGATTTGGAAAGGAACGAAATGTTATGATTTTTCAAGAACATACCCTGTATGTGTCCGTATATATTGTCCATTATATGAGTATAAAGATGCAGCATGATATGTGCCAAGGTGAGGGTAGGAGTGAATGGCTTATGGGGTTGGTGAGTACAAAGTACGGAAGCCTTTCAGGGCCATTTGTTTTTAAAAAATTTTTCGATACTATCTTGAAATTTCAAGATACTAAGTTGAAATTTCAAGATACTAAGTTGAAATTTCAAGATAATAAGTTTTTAACATCCTTGGATGTAAAAATACGTTTGAAGTGAATAATCTTGAAATTTCAACTTAGTTTCTTGAAATTTCAACATAGTATCTTGAAATTTCAAGAAAGTATCGAAAAATTTAAAAAAACAAATGGCCCTAAAAGGCTTCCGTAACATAGGGGTGTACTCCGCTTTCAGCAATACTTCAGCAATATCACCATTGGCCCCGGGACAAGACATCAACACAAGGGCTTCACCCGCTTTTACCACTAGTCGGAAACAAAAATGCACTCCTGAAGATTACTGTTAGACCCAACTTCAGCAAATGAGTAGAACAGTTTCAAAATCTTTATGTTGAGAGGAAAATATTCTCCGTAAAATACAAGGCTAAGTAATGTAGAATATTATCCGCCAATCTAGTCTTCAAACTTGTGTATTGTGTAAGTACTGTGTATTGTGTATCGCAGTTTTACTTCCATCATAACACTATGATTCAAAGACGATGTTCTGGTTTCAGAAAGCAAGGCCCACACCTAAGTGAAATAGTATCACCGTGTACTTTACTTTACAATGTCAGTAATGATCATTCCCTGTGTACCTTTCCAGCAATATACTGACTGTTGTTTTAAATCGATAAACGAAATGTTTTGTTTGTTTGCTATATGACGGCGGTCTGTAAATAATCGAGTCTTGACCAGACAATCCAGTGATTGACATAATGACCATCGATCCACGCTATTGGGATACGATGACATTCATAAACCAATTCAGCGAGCATGACAACCCGATCCCGTTAGTCGCCTCTCACAACAAACATTGTCGGCTTTAACGGCAATAACGAAATGTATTAATGCTAATATCATTTGTATTCCCACTGTGTTGCCAGGGATCCTAAACACATGTCTGAACAATATCGACTTGATACGATATATGCTCAGTAACGGATTGTTTCCTATCATTGTTTGTTTGTGATATGTTTTCATGTCGCAGCCACAAATATTCATGCTATGCTCCGGACCAGAGAAGCCATTCGATTGATATTATGACCAACGCCAAAAGCCTTTGGTGTACGATGGCACGAATGCTCCGAGCTTGACAACCTGATCCAATTTAGACATCTCTTACGAGGCCCATTCTAACCTCGGTACCGGGCGCGGATGTGTTAACCAGAGACGTATATTCTTTCATTATATTTATTAACATTATTGAACTACACAATTTTAGAACTCTATAATGATCTTTCTACTGGCCAATGTGACATCGTCTTTTGCTGGTTACCAAGTCATGTAGGCATAACAGGTAACTCAAAAGCCGATACTGCAGCTAAAGCAGCTCTTGAAAAACCGTTGTCTCCACTCTTTATCCCGTACAGTGATTTCAAACCAACCATCAAATCTTATACTCGGGATCTCATGCAAAAGAGGTGGGACACCCAAGTAGGAAGCAATAAACTACACGAATTGAAACCAACAATCGGTCATAACTACTTGGGTTGTCAGTCAAGACATGACGAGATCGTTTTACGACGGTGTCGTATTGGCCACAGTCGGTTTACACACGAATATCTGCTGAAGACAGATGAGGACGAACCTCCTAAGTGTATCCCTTGCGATGAAAGGTTCACCGTCAAGCATATATTGCTTGACTGTGTGGACTTTGCAATCGCAAGGGATTCACATTATCAAAGTGTAAATCTAAAAGATCTCTTTTCCCGTGTCAACGGGCATCTCATCATAAATTACTTGAAAGAAATTGGTCTGTATAATAAATTTTAAATATGTATGTGAATAATTAAATGCTTGTTTTTAAATTTGGTGTAATGCTATTAGCAACTGACATTATTAAAGGCTCTGTCCATTAATTGTCATCAATTGTTTTTAAATATGACATTGTATAAATAACTAAATTGTGTATATATTAGCTTGGTCTCGTCGCTATATGGCTGAAATAATGCCGATGCGACGTTAAATTTTAACTCACTCACTCACTCTTATAAATATAAAATGCCACCGCTCTCGATCATCTTTTGTTGTGGTTTGGTTTGTTGTTTAACGCCGCACTCAGCAATATCCCAGTTATATGACGGCGGTCTGTAAATAATCGAGTCTGGACCAGACAATCTAGTGATTAATATCATGAGCATCGATCCACGCAATTGGGATCGATGACATGCATCAACCAAGTCAGCGAGCCTGACTACCCGATCCCGTTAGTCGCCTTTAACGACAAGCATCGTCACCTTTTACGGCAAGCATGGGTTGCTGAAGACCAATTCTACCCCGGAATCTTCACGGGTCTCTCTACCATCTGCCTAAATAGATTCCACTGGGCGCAAGCTGCAAATAGCGGTGAAAACCACGCGAATGGATCTGTAAGCAAGCCATCGACGACAGAGCAACACTGTGCCTTTGGCTAATATGAATAGAGGACTCGTAGGAAATTAATCTCTGAATCATGAGATAATTGATAACAATAATGTTCGCATTCATGACCTCACGTTGCAGGTATTGATAGGGAACCCTTAACAATAGAAAACGCAATATTCCTTTCTTGAATAATTATGGTTAAAGAAAATAAAGTTGAGAAGTATTTACGAGCTTTTCTCATTATTAGAGAAACCTGAGGCAAGTTATGGCGTTAAAGGGAAGATAATTAAACCCCTTGATGCACTGAAGGATAAGGGTGAAAAACACGGGCACGTCAGGGAAACCCATACAACATGTCTTCATTCAGATCATTAGCGGGTGCAATATGACGAGGTTGCATCTTCACTAAATGGGACGTCACAGAGTGTGGTTTGATTGTGTGTAGCCAACAAAAGTACAGCTATTTGGCGGTGGCACAACTAGATAAGTTAGAACAGGGTGAATGGATGCATGGATGGATGGATAGATGGATGAAAGATTGATAGATATATTGATATATAGATATTTAAGTGAAGTCAACATGATATAGATGGATAGATGGATATATTTAAGTAAAGTCGGCATGGGAGAGATAGATATTTAAGATAAGTTGGATGTCTGATAAATGCATGACTTCTAGATCTGACCTCGCAAAACTGTCATCGTTAAACCTGCACCGTGATAAGTGTAATGTGAAACTTCATTTTGGTTGGACCCGTTCCCATTTGAACTCCCTTGGACAAAGATACGAAAATAAATGCACCCTTAGCTTGGCGTTAGTCCTATTCCTACTTTACTAATGTTTGTCACAATGATATATTTCAAATTTGTTAAAGATAAATAAATGACTGTCACAGTACTTAAAGCATGAAGGACATGGTTTTCCATGGAAGGACACAGACATATGAATTATATAATTAATTGAGAACAATTGGATATCAAAACGCAAGAACCTATAAATATCCTATCAAATTGAATTATTGGCAGGAATCTTCGATTACACCTGAGCATATTCAAATCTTTTTTCGCCGCTGTAGTGAGTGAGTGTATTTCGTTAAATCCCGCTTGTAACAGTGTTCCAGTTATATCACGGCGTGTCAGTTGATGATGCAGGTCTCAGACGTTCACCACTTCGATGAAACTCACGAGCTCGGGGATGGTGCTGACAGACCTAGAAACATAATCGGGGCGAACAGGGATTCGAACACACAATTATAGGTTTCTGGTGTGCCCATCGGACGCAACACTGCACAGTGAATTGCGGCTACTTAGACCAGTGGGCCACCCGCGCCACCGCCATGGAAGGACACATGCATGTGAATGGTATTATTAAGAATATTAAAAAAATATATCAAAACGCATGAACGTTAATATCCCTTCAAACTGAATTCCTGGAAGGCAACTTCGATTACACCTCAGCAATTGCAAATCTTCTATTGCCGCTGTAAAAGATTCTTAGACTGATTTGAAGCTGATCGATGAACGTGAAATAAACGCGGCCAAATAAACGCTGCAGTACAGAAGCTCTTCTGTGATCTGTTAGAATCCCATTTGTTATCCTTCAAGTTCTATAACAGCGACTGTGACTTAAGTCTGGGATTTCCCTTGTGTCCATGAGCTTAGTCATGACACGCTCGGTCGAATAAGGCGAAGTCCAGATAATCATTAGGCTGAGAGGCTGACAAGAACTGTCGTAAAAAGAGTAAAAAAGTTGAAAGTAATTATCTTCATTGTTTCCGCTTCAAAGGGGCACACTTCCGATTTGATAGGAGGTGTGGAAGTCCTTTTATAGGATTTTGTACATGTGCCTACTCTCTCTTGGAAATATTGAAAAATATTAATGAATGGTTTTAGGATTACTCTAGTGTATTGTGACGTACTACCCCATACCGTGTTCAATAATAGAAGTACATGCATACAGGACACGAGATAAACCATCTTGATTTAAGTGAGCATTAGCGTCAGAGCTGTTACATCACAGATACGTGTACGACAAAGCTGCGGAGCTTCTGACCTTCACGAGTCGTATCAGGTAAATAAGGCAATGCTAGGGGGTGAAATTGAGGCTATTGATATTTCATGACCGGGTAAATATGCGGTCTTACATTGAATCCTGGAAGTATAGGGGGTTTAAGCAGTAATTTCATCCTCCAAATCTAACTGAGACTGTTTAACTTCGAAATGCCTTCAGGGTATTTAGCGCTTAGGAATAGGTCAACGAGTTTTGGCTTAGGGAATATCCTATAAGAGGATATGTTGGCGTGTCCAGTTTGAGTTTTGGGTAAAACATGCTTGCTCGTGTTCAATGAGCTACTATGATAAGGATCGAATGGTCGTGTTCTGTAACCTTGTTAATTGTTATCGTACATTGCTGGAAAAGGTCGACGTTCATGCTTTCAGTCATTAGTTTTCCATGTCAATAATCGATTATTTACAGTGGACCTTTAATCCAACTGCTTCAAAGTCACATACTTCAAAAACATTCATTTAATAAAACCTAGCATTCTCAAGTGTATAATGTATTAATGGCCAACACGTTCCATAATAGATGACTGTGGTAAAACAAACAACAGAATCAGTATTGTACATCAATTCGGAGAGGAAGGAGACATGGGTGGCCAAATTGACTAGAGTCCCTCGGGCGTGCCTAGAACCTATGATCGTGGGTTTTAATCCCCATCCGCCCTGATTATGGGTTGTCAGCACCATACCTGTGCTCATCGTTTTCGGTTTCACGATGTGATAGAAATCACACACTATAGAAATCGGCGTTAAACCAAATTCGCTCTCAAACACCAGATATTGCTTTCACTGTGTACAAAATATACTCATTCAAAGGTTAGGGGCGGTCGGGTAGCCTAGTGGTTAAAGCGTTCGCTCGTCACGCCGAAGACCCGGGTTCGATTCCCGACATGGTACAAAGTGTGAAGCCCATTTCTGGTGTCATTGGCTTCATTTATTTGTAGCTAAATCTATAGACATTTTCACTTCAAAGCAGATAATGATTTGAACTGCTTGGAATATCGGTAAGTTCTAAGGTGTGAACAAAATAATGCTACCTACTAGGTCCAGTGTGGCAGTTCATTGATGTCATTGAAAGAGGCGTAAAACTGATTTTTTCATTTTAAGCATTTGACTTTACGATTCCAAAATGCAGAGGCGAATAGGAGCCTTGATGTACTCAAGAAATAGAATCTAACTCTCTTCCTAGTAAATCGTTAAGCGAGCCTCAGGAGACAAGGGACGACTCAGTGGCAAGACTATTCGATTGCTGCTGTCGTGGTTGTCAAAGATTTGTTAAATATATGTTCGTCAAATTTTACTTGAATAGGCATTGTCATGTAGATTTATTCCTTATATCTATGCCTATAATTAATCTGGCCTATTTTAGGTCTCTGGTTGTGGAGACATGATTAAAACCATGTGGAAATTCAGGAATAGATTCCCGGTACCGGATTGTCGATAGCGCTGACTCAATTGGTGATTGGGTGGTGAGGGTCTGTGGTTGATCATGTAATATGGTACCCTGGCGGCATGTGGTGTTGATCATGTGATGACTTCTGGTGTTAGTGATCGTGGTGCGCTTCAACCCACGTATCAACAGGCTGCAAAGTTACGTATATACATGCAATGACGACGAAGACTAGATAATGTCTAGGTGAGGCAGTGGAAAGTAAAGAGGTGAGTTTTCAGTCTGGACATGATTAACAAACATGGCAAAGGAGCTAGCACAGGAACGAATGGCATTGGATGTAAATGAAAGCAACAAAATCCTTTCATATTCACAAGAATGAGTCGATTGTGACGATTGCGATTATGAATTTTTTCCTTTTGAGTTTGGTTGGGCCGTATAACTATTTGACTCTTTGAATTGCAGGAAATCGTCTGAAATATAAAAGCTGAAAATTTCGAGCTCCATAAAAAATATAAAAAATGGAAATAATTACTTTTTCGTTAGATTACTCCGAATTAAACACAAAGGGTAGTTCCATAAGATGCCCCATCCCTCAAATACAAAAATTCTAATTCAATATATCGACCAAAGGGATCGGGTGGTCAGGCTCGCTGACTTGGTTGATGCATGTCATCGATCCCAATTTCATGGATCAATGCTCATGATGTTAATCACTGGATTGTCTGGCCAAGACTCGACTATTTACAGACCGCCGTCATATAGTTGGAATATTGCTGAGTGCGGCGTTAAACAACAAACTAACCAACCAACGATTAAAGCGCATCACAAACACCCTCTTCGAGAATTTGTATTGTTATTATTATCTGCAGAATGTATAAATTACATTTATACATTCGCCCATCTCTACAATTCGGCTTTATATTATGATTCATACACATATCGCCAAAGGTTTAAATGAGACGCAGTCAGATTGATTACCGTATGGAAGGTCATCCCGGTTCTTTACGTTCATGTCCTACTTTTCTAATGCTGGATTTCAGATGAGTCAACAGGATTGTGTCATCAACGCTTTCGAGACAGTTTCGCGGAGACAAACTGGTGGGCAGTAAGTCAGCAATATAGACAAATGGTCCTCTTTAAAATAAACATTACTTTCATCTACTTGCAGAGATGAAGTGGGACAGACATTTAAAGGTTACGCATTTCTATGTTAACGAACTGTTTGCAAGGATGTCTGTCGAGTCGCGACAAAAACTACACGAAACATTGTAGTTGTCTGTATGTCTGTAGGATTGTGTAGCAGTATGTAATAGTATGTAACAGTGTGAAGAAGTATGTACATGTGAGTGAGTTAAAATATAACGTCGCATCGGCATTATTTCAGCCATATAGCGAAGAGACCAAGTATACACAATTTATTCATGAATAGAAAGTTATATTTGAAAACAGTTTATGAAACATATTTGGGAAAAACAAAATCATTTATAGGGTTTAAAACACGGTCATTTGGCCACCAGTAGCCAAAGCTGGGACACCTCATTCGGGTGAGTGATTGAGTTGGGTTTAACGCCGCTTTTAACAGTATTCTAGTTATATCACGGCGTGTCAACTTAATGTGGGAGGAAAGCCCGAAGTGATGCAGGTCTCAGACGTTTACCACTTCGGTGAAACCCACGAGCACGGGTACTGTGCTGACAAACCTGGAAACATAATCGGGGCGAACCGGGATTCGAACCCACAATCATAGGTTTCTGGCGTGCCCAAGGGACGCAACTCTGCACAGCGAATTGCGGCGCCTTAGACGACTGGGCCACCCGTGCCCCTACACCTCGTTAGGGATCATGGGGACTTACAGTATCTCGGCTTCCTGCATGATACCCCAGCAGGATTTACGTCATCACTTTATGATGTTAATATTAAAGTTATATGCAAAGTTATATTTAAAAACAATTTATGAAACATATTTGAGCATACTATATTAAAAAACAATTCATGAAACATATTTGAGCATAACAATATCATGTATACAGTTTTAAAACACAGGCTATAGGCCACCAGTAACCAAAGCTAGGCCACCTCGCTGGGGATCATGAGGACTGACAGTACCTCTGCTTCCTGCGTGATACCCCAGCAGGATTTATGTCATCACTTTAGCCACTGGTGGTTGTGCACAATACTAGCCAATATTAAAATATACTCATAAATGAGTGGCTTAAAAACACTGGTTGATGATAGTTACACCGATTACATGATAGGATTACGTGTACACAGGGGGACAATCATTTTACAGTACTTTATTGCTTCCGACCTGGGTGTCCCACCTCTTTTCCAAGAAATACCGAGTATAACTCTTAATGGTTGGTTTGAAATCATTGTACGGGATAAGTAGTGGGGAAAACGGTTTGTCAAGAGCTGCTTTAGCTTAAGCATCGGCTTTTGAGTTACCTGTTATACCTAAATGACTTTGCAACCAGCAAAAGACGTCACATTTGCCAGAAGAAAGATCATTGAAAAGTTCTAAAATGTCTAGGATTATAGGATGATTTGAGGAGACACTTTTAAGTGCCTGAAGGCATAACATTGAATCGGTTACGATGATGAAATTTTTAGATGAATTTTGTTGCTGAATATAGGTCAAATCTGTTTTTAAAGCTTTGGCCTCAGCAGTAAATATAGAATTAGAATCTGGTATTCTTAAGGAGACAGTGACTTGCGACTTTGCCACCATCCTTGGACCCGTCTGTAAAAATGGATCTGTGAGAATTGTATTTTGATCGTAATTGGTTGTATGATTGTTGGTAAACCAAAGGATTTGTTTCGGACTTTTTGAGCTGAGTGAGGGTAAAGTCTACCTCTGGCTTCACCACCTGCCTGTACATGTATATAGTGAATACTTCAATCACTCGTGTTAGATACCAGTGGATTCTCTATGGTATCTGATCGAGCGAAATGGTAAAAATCATCAAGCAATCGTAAAAATGGTATCTAACGAGAACTGGTGTGGTAAGGTACTTATTGCCAACGTTAAATATGCATTTAAGTGTACGACTTTAACAATTTTACTTCGTTTAACGGACCAAATCGAAATCGGTTGAATACTGAAATATGCTCAATCATGGGCATTGTTCGCATTTCTATGCAAATGCATTAATAAATTGGTCCTGTTATTGTATGTGCACAAATGACAGCAATAACGATCATCAACTTATTTAAGGATTTCGTCAACTAATGGTAATTCAAGTGCATAGTTGTTAGCTCTACAAAAAACAAAAAGTCCAACAACGCCGTCCTTTGAGTCACTTGAACTTCCTTTGTCCCCGCTGTGCAATCAACATGGTTCGGTTTCCTTGCTCTTTCAGCTAAAATAACATCCTGTTTGAATATTTTGGAAAGGGAAATCAGGAAATTAGTGTGGTCAACAAATACTTTAATGTTAACTGCATGCCTCTCTACTGAACAAGTAGAATATACAAAGTCTAGTCTGCTTGGATATTGTCTCAGCGGCAACCTCAAAGGAAGAGTAAGATCACCATCAGAGTAGGAAATGAAAACTGGGACCTAAACACAACGTTTAACGCTAGGGATCAATACGGAATGTTTTTATTCACATTGTTGGCCACAAAATCAGACTTCAAGCACACTTCCACGAAATGTTCATCAGGATATTGTTGATCAGATTGAGTGATCTGATCGTGCAGTGGTGTTCGTTCATTCATAAACAACCATTTCTGTGCCACAATATATATTTAGAGGAAGACATCTACGACACAGTCACAGCATCAAATGTCGTAAGTTTAGATACCGATCGAAATAGTTTAAACATAGCCACGTTGAACTTCTTGCATGAAATGATATTGAAAGTCGAAAGTGGTCGGGTGCGTCATGCTCATAGGCATTGACCAAGAGTCCCGGGCCAATATATCCGAAGTATTTGTTATTCATGAGTGTCTTGTATATTTTATCTGTAGTCCGTATGTACATGTAAAAAGGAAATAAATCGATAGTGTAATACAAAGCAGCGGATTTGAAGCGTGTGACTTACTTGTTTGGTTTAATAAAGTGTCGTGAAGTATGAGATTGTTTTCTAAAATGACGTCCCAGATTATGACTTTTTTAATAATGACATTACAGAGACAGAAATACTGACAGTCAGTAAGGGATTAAAACCGAGGAAATCTTCTGGATAAGATCGTATTGCAAATAAATGTTTAGTTGCTTCAGCTTCAAAATTCTTACCATTCTATACTGACTATTTTAACTTTATTTTTAACACTAACAGATTACCTGATGTTTGGCTAACTGTGATTATTAGGAATACTTACAAAAGGAAGGGCGACCGCACTGAGCCAAGCTCATACAGGCCAATTTCAATTCTTAGTTGCCTTGGGATACAAATGCACATGGTAACGAATTCCACTATCTGTTCCGTTGTATTATCTGTAGAATTCAATGTTTAAACGAAAAATATTCTCTACAATGTTACAGTTTATTAAAAAAGAATGATCTCAATCATTGTGTTTATGTACTTGTCATCTTGCTGTGTCATATTACATATATACTTTTAATGAATCGCATTGCTCATGTACCACCGCTGATGGTCATCTGGAGTGAATTAAAGATTTATGTCTGAACACCTTCGACCGCCTCGGTGGTCTAGTGGTAGAGCGTCTGCCTGGAAAGCGGAAGGCAAGGGTTCGGTTCCCGGCTGCGTCATACCAAAAGACGTTAAAAGATGGTACTTGTTGTTACCCTGTCTGGGCGCTCGGCATTAAGGGGCTAAAACAAGGGTTTGTCAGCTCGGGGGTCAAGAATCTGTGTCTGAGCGCGGTATTCTTGTTAAACTGCGGAATGGTATCTCAGTGGGCTAGCACTATAAAATCGGCAGTAGTCCGGAATAGTTCAAGCAGCCACACACACACACACACACACACACACACACACACACACACACACACACACGTGCATGCACGTCGCTGTTAAGTGCAATAATCTTGAACGCGACTTTACACCCCATTTCACCTCAAACTTCACTACCCTCACAACATGATAGTTTTAATAGATTTTAATATTGTGAACACAATTCAGAAGCTCATGGATACGATTTAAGTAGAATTCACACTAAGTACCGTGAGCGCTTTTGACAAGCCCCATGTGCTAATATAAACACAGTAGCTAATAATCCCGGCAGTGTGGTGGCATAATGAAGATAAACCGACCAGCCAGATCACTTTCAAACCGAGAGGATGTGCGTACCAATTACAATGCAATTGTGGACAATCATACATTGGTGAAGCCCGCAGATGTGCAGACATACGCCTTAAAGAAAAAAAACCCCTGTAATCAGCCCTATCAGATCATATCATTAACAATCCTAACCACTCCATCTCCTGGCAGCAAAACCATATTCCTCTAGATCTGTACAAGCATTCACGTCTGGAGGAAGCGCAAGCGCGTGTACGTCTAATAAAGAAGTCGTTATCCATAATAATACCTGTTGTCATGCTTCATCCAACTTCTGAATGCCAATAAAGACTCGGATAAAAACGCCTAACACGAGGTCAATCCTGTACGACGTTTTTCTAAAGTACGGATTATTTTAGTGTCTCACAACCTGTCTCCTTACCCCGTGGGTAATAAGAAGGTCTGCATAGGTCTGTTGCAGTAAAAAGCAGTATGTAGCAGTATGTGGCAGGGCTTATACGTAGCTGCTAAATCGAGCGATGTGCTGCTTCGCTTAAATCAACTAAATGCTCGTAGTTGACCTGTACCCCTTGCATTATATACTAGCCACATAAAGAAACTGTGCACGGAGAAAATATATTCTGGATTGAAATACAACACAGCAAGAACAAAATGATGCAGACGCTGTAGCAACTGAATGATCGGACCATAAGAAAATGTCAACGGGACCTTAACAACATCTGTTACAATGACGTCAGAAGATCAAAATGGAGTAGGGGGTCAAACGACAAAGTCACAAAGTCAATAACGGGTATGACCACCCTGTGCGTGAATCACAGCAGTGCATCGGTGACGCATGGAGTCCATCAAATGGGCATGGAATGCCTGGGGAATGGCCTGCCATATCCTCCTCAAATCCTGTGCCAAGTCACGGACGTTATCTGGAGGATGTGGAAGACGACGCAGACGGCGCTCCATTTCATCCCACACATGCTCTATTGGGGAGAGGTCTGGAGAAATTGCAGGCCATGGCAGTAACATGACATTGTTATGGTGAAGGAAATCCATTGCGACCCTAGCCGTGTGAGGACGAGCGTTGTCCTGTTGAAATGTCAATCCCGGGCCATGACGTTGCAGGAAAGGAATGACCACAGGCCTCAGAATCTGATCTCTGTAGCCAACACCGGTGAGATTGCCCTGAACAACCACCAAAGGGGTTCGGTGCCGTGCTGTTATCCCACCCCAAATCATCACAGAGCCACCTCCAAAACGATTCCTCTCCTCAATACAGTTGCGTGCATAACGTTCTCCCAAACGCCGGTAGACACGTTGGCGCCCGTCACTGTGGGAAATGTTGAACCTCGATTCATCTGTAAAGACAACATTTCTCCACCATTTTCGAGGTTGGCGAACATGATTTCGACACCATCTTAGACGGTTGACTCGATGACGGTGTGTCAGGATGGGACGTATGGCAGGGCGTCGTGGTCGAATCCCGTACTGACAGTGTTTGGATGGATACGGCGCAGTCCAGGAATTGTCTGGGACGTCGTTACTGCCGTTTGGAACCTGTGTCGGAGATGTGTAAATCGAATCCATCTGTCCTGTCTTGGCGTCGTTACTCGGGGACGTCCTGAACGTGGGTGGTCGGCAACGTCATTTGTGTTCTAAAACGCCTCACCAATGCCGATATCGTGTTACGATGGCATTGGAAATGTGTTGCCACCTGTTGTTGCCTCATTCCCGCTCGGATCATTCCAATGGCTTCATGACGCTGTGCAGCTGTCAATCTTGGCATGATTTGCTTGTGATATGCTTGTGTCTGCGCCTGAGAAGTTTTGAATTTTTGAATGACCACAGATCATGCTTTCCAAAGTGACAGCGAATTTTGAGTTGCACATGCTGTGTACAGCTGCACAGGATGCACGTGCAGTAACACATTGCACGTCCATAGGCCCCCATCAATGACGTCATATCGCATGGCACGTGCATGAGCGTTTGAATGTCTCCAATAATTGCTGTGTTCAAACCTATCTTTCATATATGGACGGTGTGCCCTTATATCTATATTTTCTCCGTGCACAGTTTCTTTATGTGGCTAATATAGCATCGTACATATTTCAAACCTTTATTATCTACTTATTCATATTACACAAGAAACCGTTTTGCAAACATATTCATCAGGAGGTTATTATTTCATATAATTATTTTGCGTATCTAGCTAAATCCCCCGAGTTGATCTTGATACCATTATTTTTTCTCTCGGACAATTGTCTCCCAGAGGCAAAAGAGAACATAATAATCTTTGCATCAAAGAATTAAATTAAAATAAAATCAGACATGATCACCCCGAGGCTTTAATAGGAACTCGTTCACTGCTGAGAATTCAATTAGTTGGCAAATCGAACCAGAAAAGAAATAAAACCGCAAAACGCACAGAACACGGAATGTAATCAGCCAGTCTCTTTAAACTTCAGATCAAACCCTACGTTTCTATCGATAGAAGAAGTCATGTATTTCTTGTCATTGGCTTCAAACGTCATGATATCAATATATTGAAGCCTTACAATATTAACAGGGGTATTTCTGTACAAAGGTGCACCTGTGACAGATATGAGAAAACATCAATCGTTGTCTCCTTCACACATATTCAAACCATACTTGCTACAGAGTGATTCAAGTTTGAATCTATTGCACATATTGATAAGTGGGTGAGTGAGTATGGTTTTACCCCGCTTTTAGCAATATTCCAGCAATATTACGGCAGGAGACACCAGAAATGGGCTTGACACGTTGTACCCATGTCGGGAATCGAACCCCACATATTGGTAATAAACAAGAAGTGAACATATATATTAAATGTTCTTGTTATGTATTCTCATATCGTTCTGGATGATTATGAGGGACGCGGGTGGCCCAGTCGTTTAAAGCGCCTGTGCAGAGTTGCGTCCTTTGGACACGCAAGAAACCAATGATTGCTAGGTTTGTCAGTATCATACTCGTGCTCGTTGGTTTCACGAAAGCGGTAAACGTCTAAGACCTGTTTCAGACCCTCCGGTTTTTCTCCCACATCAATCTGACACCCCGGGATATGACTGGGATATTGTTCAAAGCGGCGTGAAACCCAACTCACTCACTCACTAGTGTTTATCAACAAGTATGTGGTCCTGTGATATCTTTTATCTTTTGTATGCATGCATTACTATGGATATTGGTCCAACTACGTCCGCATGTATTACCCTGACGGGGCGGTCGGGGAGCCTTGTGGTCAAAGCGTTCGCTCGTCATCCCGAGGAACCGGGTTCGATTCCAAACATGGATACAATGTGTGAAGCCTATTTCTGGAGTCCCCCGTCGTGATATTGCTGTAATATTTCTAACAGTTGCGTAATACCAAACTCACCCACTATTACCCTTTCCGAATATCTAGTGTCACCATTGATTTTTAGTGATACACAAATATAATTTCCATTATGTTTATGTCTTTTACCGACTATGGAGTGTGTTTCGGCAGACTGATTATTCTCTGGTGTTGGCGTTATAAAATTATCATTCAAACTCTATTCATGAAATGTTTTTTGATTAACGCCGCACTCAACTTTATTCCAGCTATTTGACGGCGGTCTGGAAATAATCGAGTCTGGAGCAGGCAATCCAGTGATCCACGCAATTGGACCATGATGACATACCTTCAACCAAGTCACGGAACCTAACCATGCGATCTATTTCGTCGCCTCTTACGACATGAGTAGGTTACTTGGGGAATGTACTCTTACCCGGAATCCCACAGGTCCACAGGACATGTATTTGTCTGATGATCTTCTTGTGAAGTATGTCAAGACTCATGATGAAAACAAGGCATTCCTCAGTTTTCTAAAACGAGCCAAGGATGTGGAACATAATCTCAATGTGAGTGTTGAGTATGTTGGTGGTGTCAACCATGCGAAGTGCCACGTCAAATCGGCCCAGACTCAGTTTTTCAAGGAGAGGCTTTCTGAGCGACCACTGCATCGAGTTTATGTGCAGTGTGTTGAGAAGGTGAGAAACCGCCAATGTGTTATTTTGCATCAAAATGTAAATATGAAATGAAGATTATGTATTGAATTTAATGAGACTGTCCAACACATTGTCAGTGGATACCCAGTTTTGGCACAAACACAGTATCTTAAGCGACATGATGAAGTGGCACGATCATTTTATTACCGTCTTCACCATGCTTGTGGTTTTAACGCAGAGGTCCATCCATGGTAAAATCCCTTGGAATAGGCTCGTATCCAGCCTCAGACGTATCCAGGCCAACAAACCTTGGGGCATGTACTCATACCCGAATCCTCACAGGTCTCATGGAATGTGCCTGCATCTCAGTGAATATTGTCCATATAAAAGGTAAACACATGAAAGATCGTTCATATTCTCACGACGTATTCATGTGTTGGGGCAGGATACGCTCACGTTTTCGAGAACACCAGGTATGATCGTTATTTGATAGTGATTCACTAACATATGCATATGATATAGTCGGAATCGTACGATGGACGTTTGAAGATATATCTTATGAGTGAGTGAGTGAGTGAGTATAGTTTTACGCCGCTTTCAGCAATATTCCAGCAATATCACGGAGGGGACACCAAAAATTGGTTTCGCACAGTGTACCCATTTCGGGAATCGAACCCGGGTCTTCGGCGTGACGAGCGAACACTAGGTTACCCGACGGCCCCTATTTCATATGCTTATGGGGCGGTGGGGTAGTCTAGTGGATAAAGCGTTCGCTCGTCACGCTGAAGGCCCGGGTTCGATTCCGACATGGGTACAATGTATGAAGCCAATTTCTGGTTTCCCATCCGTGATATTGCTGGAATATTGCTTAAAGCGGCGTAAAATCATACTCACTCACTCACTGTTATGATTATGGAAACGGTTTTGTCGCTTTTATTTAGAGTGGCAAATGCTCACGCTGCATTTTGTAAAGCCATTGGGTGATTGATGTTTAGCGCACGTCAAGCAATATTTATTCCAACTGTACATTGTGTGACACGGAAGCCTATATATACACTGTCGAGTAAATGATGCCAGTAGGGTAACACGCAAACAGACAAGTAAGTCACAGTCATATTTTCTTGACAGTTGCAGAGAAAGTAGCTCTGTCCTGCGTACGACCATAAGTAAGTGAAAGATTGAAATCTTTCTTTCTCAACTCCACAGAGAAAACATATTTTTTTATTCCAAGTTTGAGCAAAAAGACGGTCGATGTTGTGCCAGGCAGTAAATTGAACACTTAACATCTTTACGTCGATAATGCAGAATGTTAAGTCTTTATTGCAACCATTTTAACGTTTTACCAAGTCGAACAACCCCGATTTAGAAGTGATTATCCAACTGTTCATTTCACTTGCATTAAGCCACATGATTCACGTCAATAATTTGCATTGTTAGGGGAACTCTCCGGGCAGAATAGGATAGCAAATAAATGTGATTTTTTCCACTTTTTCCTGTCTTTCGTTTTAAATTTGGTGAGGTTTCTGTAAATGTTCACTATTATTCTTGGTTTACGGGACGTTTCAAATGAAATGTACATTCTTTGTGGAAGGCATACTATAAAACGCCAACGCTAGAGAGTAATCAGCCTCGATTTTCGGCCGAAACACATTCCATTGGGCGTAAAAGGTAAAATAGCGGTGAAAATAATGAATGAATCACTGAAAATCAGTGATGACACCAGGTATTCGCGAAAAGGATAATCATGTTCTGCCCTTCTGGCAGCACCAGCCACTCACACAATTTGCATTAACAATTAATAGTGTTTGTTGCCTGACACCGCTCAGCAGTACTCCTGCCATACGGCGGTGGCCTGTTAACACTCGAGTTTGGACAATCCAGTGACAGTAAAACACTTACTGATTTTGTCGAAACTAAAACAACGAAAAGTTAATTTTGAATATCGTCTGCTGTGTACAAGTTCAGTGACACCACTGTTTCTAAATAAAGTGAAACATAAATATATGTTCGTTTTGCAATACAGTTACGAGAATTCGATTTAAAATGCTAAAAAATAGTAGCAATGGAACGTGGATCTGTGCATATATATGGAATATAGATTAACACATAACATTAAGTTCAGCAAAACATTGTTTTGCGGAAATAATAAATAATAATAATAATATATGTAATGAATTTAATGAGACTGTTCAACACATTGTCAGTGGATGCCCAGCTTTGGCACAAACACAGTATCTTAAACATGATGGTGTAGTTCGATCATTTTATTACCGTCATCGCCATGCTTGTGGTTTTGACACAGAGGTCCACCCATGGTACGACCCGGAATATGTAGAGGGATTATGATGAATACAAAATTCTTTGGAATAGGCCCGTATTCAACCTCAGACGTATCCAAGGCCAACAAACCTTATCTTGTCCTTTTTGATAAATCCAATGAAATCATTTATATTAATATTTAATTTTCTGTCCCTTTTGACACTAATGTGATTGACAAGATTCAGGAAAAAACCTGGCAACTATGCAGACCTCGCTTTCGAAATGTCACGCTTGCATCCCAAGTACCAAGTTGTCCGACTCCCCATTGTTCTTGGTGCCTTAGGTTTCGTACCTCCCAATCTGTTGACTGACACTAGGAGAATTGTGTTTGTTCATATTGTAGTGAATACAAACTATAAAAAAGAGTCATGTTAAGCTTTAAGATGAGATAATTTGGTCGCTTTATGTCATCAGGAAAAATGATTAAATGCGATATTAATACATTCCATCTTGATAAGTATCTCTTATATAGTTTCCACGTATAATCGCAGCGCGTACAATTATTACCCCGGTCATCGGGGTCATACTATTTGAATTTTAACACCCTGTGTCCAAGCTACCTCTCTCATGTCTCTCGTATCCTACTGGAGGGCGGTCGGGTAGCCTAGTAGTTAGAGCGTTCGCCCGTCACGCTGAAGACCCGGGTTCGATTCCCGACATGGGTACAATGAGTGAAGCCCATTTCTGGTGTCGCCCGCCGTGATATTGCTGGAATATTGCTAAAAGCGGCGTAAAGCTAAACACACTCACTCACTTATCCTACCGGGAACCCCTTTCGTGCTTTGGGAGCAGCGGCAAATTTAGAACTTTGTCAGTTGCCTGCCTCAGGAGAGACACTATGTGAATTTATCTGCGTTATAGTGTGGGAGTATGCTCATACTTGGGACATGCGAGGGGTTTGGCGCTAATTGAATAATATTACAGTTGCAGCAGCTTAATATGGGAGAAAGGTCATAGAAATCCACGTTTTGGGCGTTCACCAATTTGATTTAACCAAAGAGCATGGTATGGTGCTGACAAACCTAGAATCATAATCAGGGTAAATTTGAACCATCATCGTCGGTGGAATAATAAATTATACATTTTGAAGATAAATGTTTATTACGAATAGTTTGAGTCAGGAGGGTCAGCTGAGGCGTTCATTTGATTGTGCTGTCACAGCAAACTGTCCACTGTGCTATTGTACTACACGGACAGCCTGGATATTGAACAAAAATCCTTTTCTTGAAGCAAACAAAACTACTGTTTTAACAGTGTGCTACTTAATCAGCAGATGGCGTAAAACGACAAGCGTAATCGCCTTTTACGGCAAGTATGGGTTGCAGAAGACCTATTCTGACCCGCATCTTCAGGGGTGGCATCGAATGTGTCAATGTTCAAGATGATACATTCGTTTAAATATAATTTTATGTACACACTACTACAACAACAATGCATCTTCATCTCCAACAGGCATTTTGCGACGATGACTTATTGGCCACTGTCGTTTCATTGATGAACACTTCCATTGATTTGTTATTTGCAACGTTTAAGAAGCACAAGGTTACCGCAACGAAGCGCACCTCATCAATAATCTATCTTGTGTGTCTATTTTAGAACATGCGTTTCTACGCTTCATTGCTATGGTGTGTGTGTGTGTGTGTGTGTGTGTGTGTGTGTGTGTGTGTGTGTGTGTGTGTTTTGTTTACGCCTGTTAAATCACGTCAGTCAGGGAATATTTGTTTGTTTGTTTAAAGCCGCACTATTTCAGCTACATGACGGCGGTCTGTAAATACTCGAGTCGGGACCTGACAATCCAATTATTGACAAGAAAAGCATCGATCTCCGCAGTTGGGATACGATGACATGCATCAACCAAGTCAGCGAGCCTAACCATCCGATCCCGTTAGTCCCCTTTTACAAGCACAGTCGCCTTTAACTGATTTTAAGGTAAACCGCCTAAATGTATCGCCTGTGATGAAAGTGTCACCCTCAAGGATGTTTTGCAATCGATAGGCAATCTCATTATAAAGCAGCACATATAAAAATATACGTTTTTCCCGTTAAAGCAGTCACTTTATTTTTCAATACCTCAAAGAAATTGATCCGAATAATAAATTGTGAATGTGTGAAATATGCCATAGTTATTACGTTAACTGCATTTCCTATATTTTCTGAAGATGTGTTCATATTACTAGTCTATCTGGTATTGAACCTGTGATCTCCACCTCACTGTTCTACTGTACATGTTCTGTTAAAGGTGTAACTTGGTCTCGTCACTCTATGGACGATATATTACCGAACGCCACATTCTGATTCACAGACTCATTTACTAAATGATAACTCTGTCCAGTGGGTTTCAGTCTTACTGCTCGGGAAGGCTCTTATTAGAACCATCTTCAGGAATCCTTTACAAAATAAGCATTATTATTGTCGGACCGTTTACGAAATTCTGTTGGCTTGCAAATGTAACTGGCATCACTATAATACCAAAGATACACTTAGGACATTTGTGAGATGGTATTCTGCAAATGCGAATTTGAGGAGGTGTTTGTCTGAGACTCGTTATGTGAAGGTACTTAAAATATTATCTTAGAATCCATGATGACACCATTATTCATCATTAAAGGAGTCTTTGACTGCTTCACTGCCCCGAGACATTCCAACGCTTGTAACAAGCAGGTTACTACTGCAACCAAATGGACCGCATGACATGATTATTTCAGTGCTTGAAGTGTTAATTGCATGTCTTTTGATACAACACTGTGGTGCATGCTGTTGGTGAGTGTGTTGTTTGTAGTATATCCATTATGTGACAATAAATTGAAAAGCAGGTTCAGGTTCTTTTCAAACATACCTCTTTACTTCATCACATGCACAAATAATTTGACGTTCTTTTGTAAATGATGAAAATATGTGTTTTACGCGCGTGGCGATGAAGTTGCCTCCGTGGTGTAGTGAATAGAGCGTCTGAGCACAGAATGGAAGATTGGTGGTTCGATCATCTGGTTGCATCATACCAAAATAGGCTCAAAGATGATATTGTTACACTGCCTGGTGGTCGACATTGAGGTTTATGTGTGTGATGTTATACCTCGCACTCAGAAATATTCAAGCAATATGACTGCTGTTTGTAAATAATCGAGTCTGGACCACAAAATCATCATCGATCAACGCAAATGGGACACGACATGTATCAGCCAAGCCTGACCGATCTCGTTGGAAACCGACCATTTGATATTCTGGGGGGGGGGGGGAGATTTGTATCAAGAATTTTTAACATGTTCGTAAAGTTTGGGGATAAGACATTTAGGCAAGAAGTAGGCATCCCCATGGGCACCAATTGTGCTCCAACTTTTTGCTGATCTGTTTCTTTATGCATATGAATCGGAATATCAAAACAAGGTAATTTGGCCAAGAAGTGTAACTTAAGCTTCAGGTATATCGAGGATCTGATATCGTAACAATCAAATAGCCGATTGCCTTCCACTGATTTATCCACCTGAGCTAGAAATAAAGGAGACCAGTGAGACCGCCTCATCTGTTTCATATATATATGCATAAAGATTCAGAGTGACAAAACACTCTCCACAAGACTGTATCACAAGAGGGATGACTTCAGCTTTCCAATAGTCGATTTTCCCTTCATATCGAGCAAATTCCAGCAGCTCCAGTCTTTGGTGTTAACATTTGGGAACCTTTGAGATACATTTGAGAATGCCCAAAGAGCGCTATACGACTCTTGCTCAAAAGTTGTTTGATCAAGGTTACAACATTCAAGGCCTCAGTAAAGCTTTCAAAAGGTTTTACGGTAGACATCTGGAGGGCATTTCCAAATTTGACGCATCAGTGACAAAAATTATGTCCGGTGAAATTCCCATTTTTGACTTGTACCAAATGTTCCCATGTTTTTTTCAGGTGAACAATTGATTTGCCTTTGCATGTGTTTGTGACGGGTGCAACCGGTCGGGCAGGATACGCTCAACTTTCCGCGAACACCTTGTATTATTACTATTTGATAGTGATTCATAAACACTTGCTCGTGATATGGTCGGAATTGTACAATCGACTCTGCTTTATGCAGATATTTCTATTGGATAGTGAAATGGTTTTATCGCTATATTGAAGACAAATTAAACTTTGTGCCTTAATTTTCGTGTAGGAAAAACACATTGTAACAATGTAATGTTTATGACAGGCAGTGAAGCACAAATACACCCCCTCCCCTACGAATATCAAATAGTCAGTGCCTTAGTCGCACCTTACGACAAGCATGGGTTGCTGGATACCAATTCTAAATCAGATCTTTACGGATCCGGCAGTATGGGGCTACAACAAGGAATGATCGGGGAGGAGTCAGTATACTGAATGTGAATGGGATATCCTGTGTCGTGGTATCTCGTCGGATTAGTACAAGTAGCCACACGCACGCACGCACGCACGCACGCACACACGCACACACGCACGCGCGCGCATGTCGCTATTTGAGTGGAATAATCATGAAGGCAAAGTTTAAACCCCAATTCACCTCACCTTACTATTTTTCTTGGTTTGATGAACTTCAATGTACTTAGTCATTGCAGGAGGTATGTGTGACTTGAATGCTAAACACAAGTATTGGCCGCATGTTTCAAGATAAAGGAATAAAATATAACGACTTGACATCTCATAAAGTTGAATACAGTATATGGGAAAGTGTGTATGTCGGAGGAGATGGTGTTCACAAAATCGGAAGAGATACATAATATACAATAGTTAACGTAATTATAACCGACCAAACTAATTCCATAATCATAGAAACTCATAAGAAACGGAGACAGTTGTACGATTCCGACTATAACATAAGACTGGTGGCATCGGACATCAACACATGAAAAGGCAGGGCAGATGTCCTGCTGAACATGTCGTTATATCGTCAGTGTGTAGTCACGTGGCTAAATATGTGTTGATAATAAAGCTGAGTTTTTTGTTTTTATTTACGTCTTGAATCCTTAGTCTTGACATTAAACATGAAGTAGAAATATTATTACGGAAACATGCATGTTGCCTTATAAATGGTTGTCTTTTACTAAAGCTATTTTGGATGAATGAGGTATTTCCTATGTCTGGATATCCCAGAGTTTTATATCATCCCCCAGGTTGAAATAATATTGCTCTGTGAAAGTTGCCGAACTGTCACACAGAAATATTGCTTTATAAATGTGTTTGGCTATTTTAGTGCCCATCTTCTGTTTATCAAGCTATTTCTAAATCATCAAGGTTTGGTAACAAATACTATATTAGTGTTTACAACACGCTAAGTGTCCGGAACATTATTAGCTCTACACACTCAGAGCCGTACCAAGCCGACCATCCAGCGCACTTGGCTATCTTCAGTACTCTTGACCTCCCGGTGGCCATTCTCAGCACCATGGAATGCCGACAACTACTGTTGTTGCACGACCAGTTATATCTATTTCAAGTTTCCAAATAGGTCCTCGAGATAACCAATAACCATTTTACTCGGGATAACCTTAATAAACCTTCTCTGATTGTATTATGCGATTTTTCATAAAATTCCGGAGGCTACTTTTCATCGATTATATGGTGTTGAGATAATTGATAAATGAAAGACCCTGCGTCGATTCTGCCTTGATTCGATAGCACGGGCTGTAATAGGCAAGATTGTCAATCCCTTGAACTGATTGGTATAATTTTGTTAGTTTTCGTCGGAGACGTGAGAGAAATTCTTTCGATTTAACAGCTCTTAAAAGGCCCAGTGCTCAGATATTAAACGGTTGAATAGCTCTGGAGAGGCTGTAAATATTTCAATTTGTGGAGAGTACTGGAAACAAGCACGGTGTCATTTCTCAAAGTTTGAGATCATGAACTAGAAGTTTTTGATTAACAAGAAAGATCCCATTGATTATGTATTTTGATCATGTCATTCTAACGTGATTCCTGTTGTGGCACTTCTACTGAGATGTATTGATCTAAATAAATCTTAAAGGAAATGGTAAAAGAACCCCAAAGGAAACACAAACACAGCTTTCCTCAGAATCATGTGATAACCACGATATTTGTTCGTGATTGTATTTAATTATAGAAGGATATTGCCCGCGGAGAGCACACACAGCTGAACCTACTTAATATTACCTTCACGATACAATTAAGTTAGGCTAATGTTCCTCATCAGAATAACAGTAAACATCATCACATTATGCTAAACGTAAGTTTCCCGTCTTGGTTGTGCTGGCCAGCTAGAAATGACCATATTACATTCCCAAAATTGCATCAGGATTCATAAACTGTGTGAATGTTCTGTAACACTTTCTTGATTGACCGCGATCAACTCTGGAGCATTTACGAGATTGCGCAACGACCTCTGCCGCCGTAATACCAAGACACACTGTCAGCGTAGGGGACTGGGGAAACTCCAAACCAGGTGGCATAACATGTTAGTTCAGTTAACAGAACAAGTTGGCAACTCCCCCCTCCCATATATATACTATTGTCAGCGGCGTCAACCTCCTCGTTACTGAATGAATAATATATTAACGACCATATTTACGTAAACCCATTTATCACGTGTCCGTGACTCGTCTATCTGCCAAACAACGTGGATGCATGCACATATGGTTAAAAGACATTTTGTTTGACATTGGGTCATTACGTTTTGGGTCTTAATATCACTAAACATGCAACAATGCGAAATTCGGCCCAATTAAGTGACCATCGATGTGCTTAACGTCAAGAACTCATGGCATTACCATGTCTTGTTCAGCCGCCGTGAGGGGCGGTCGGGTAGCCTAGTGTTTAAAGACCCGGCTGAAGACCCGGGTTCGATTCCCGACATGGGTACAATGTGTTAAGCCATTTGCTGGAATATTGCTAAAAGCGGCGTAAAACCATGCTCACTCAGCCGCCGTGACAAGACAGAGTACCACATAGTGACCCCAACGGCAGACCGGCAATACCAGTCGATAGTTCAACCTCAACTTGACTAAATCATGCACCATGCTTTCAAACTAGTCTTCGTAATAAAGAAAATGATAATATTATGCCTTAATATAATATAAAATTACTTTTATTGTATCCGTGTTGTTCATAAAAGCGACAAAAAACATTTCCATAATCACAAGAAATATATTGTACAATTCCGATTTTTATATCATTAGCATGGGTTTATGAATCACTATCAAATATCAGGTGTTCGACAAAAGGTGGGCGTATCCTTCCCCAAAGGTAGTACCCGTCACAAACACATGCAGAGGCACGTCGGTTGTTCACCTGAACAAGACAAAGTAGAAAATTGCATCGGACATCATTTTTGTGAATGATGCGCTTCATTTGGAAATTTTCTCCACACGTTAACAATAAAAGATTGTAACCCTGATCAAACAACTTTTTAAAAGGCATGATTGATATGTCATATTATTTAAGAAATAACAGCAGGCTCTTATCGCGGGGTGAAGAATGCGAAGAAACACGTCAGATACAATTGGTAGCCAGGAACATAAATTAATAATCATAAAAATGGGCTACACGATTTCACACCCCACCCACATTGCGAGTTATTTGCTACGTTTGAGAAGCACAAGATTACCGTAACAAAGCGTACCTCATAAACATCTACCTTGAGTGTCTATTTTGGAATCAGAGTTTCTCAGTTTCTTTGCTATTGTGTGGGTGAGTGTTGTTTACGCCTGTTAAATCAAGTCGGTCTGCAAATATTTCTTTGTTTGTTTGTTGTTTAACCCCGCGCTCAGCAATATATCAGCGTCATGGCGGCGATCTGTAAATAATCGAGTCTGGACCAGACAATCCAGTTATTGACATCATGAGCATCGATCTACGCAATCAGGATACGATGACATGCATCAAACAAATCAGCGAGCATGACCACCCGATTCCGTTAGTCGCCTCTTATGACAAGCATAGTCGATTCTTAAGGCAAGCATGGGTTCCTGAAGACCTATTATTTACAGACCGCCGTCGTAGAGCTGTAATATTGCTGAGTGCGGCGTTACACAACCAACAAAAAATTAAAAAAATATAGAAATTGACTCAGTGGTCTGCAATAAATTCAGGGCTATGCAATGACATGCAACATATGAACATTGACCGAGACACCAAACCTTCAGGTTGTAATAACAGCTTAACCGTCAACGCAATGTGTTTAAAGTGTCAGGAACTTCCTGACAGAAACAAAGATTATTGACAATCTGAATATAAAAAAAACTTGTCACACCGTCACCTGTGACGTTACAAAACATACGTGCAGACATTTATGCAAATTGTTAAATGGATAATCTCTGTGCCAACAGAACCACCAGTTATTAATTGTACCAGTCCATTGGTAATACGAAATCCAAAAATATATATCTCCTAAACCCGTAGTGTGCTGCCTGCCGGCGTCAGACTCTATTACGGTAATGTCAAATGGTCACCGCGGTTTGTCGCATCTGAATAAAGTCATTATATGCCTAGGCACAGACAACTCTGTTGTCGCGGATATCCTGAAGGAAGGCAGAGAGAGGTCATCGCATACTGGTCATCGTCGTTCGGCATATCTCCGGACTCTAATAAGTGAATGGTCATTGTTGGAGTAAATCCTATGATTGAAAGGACTATCTTGTCACCTCCGTGACAGTAAGTGTTAATTTATTATACACAATTAATAATTAATTTGGTAATATATTATAAGTTTAGTCACATTGAGAAATATATAGCCAAAGCCGTTGACAGTTAATTATCAGGATTAATTTTGAAATCTTTAATCCTTTTGCATCGAGTGACAAGAGTCGGCGTCATACCCATATTTACTGCGAAAATTAATGATCCGATTGTATCCACAAACCTGCTGCGTCAAGATTGAGGATAAAGATGTTGTGCTCAGTTTACCCCGATACAGGCTGTCGTTGTCCGTGCCACTGAGTTCACTCCTTACCAATTCATCCCACTGAATTTGCCACGCATACTGGTTATCATGTTATACCAAGGAACCCGACCGTCCGTCCGTCATTCTTAGGACAGTTTTTGTGCGACCCATAACTTGAAAACCATTAAATAGATTCTTTTCAAACTTGATGATTGGTTGGTTTGGTTTGTTGTTTAACGCCGCACTCAGCAATATTCTAGCTATATGGCGGCGGTCTGTAAATAATCGAGTCTGGACCAGATAATCCAGTGATTGACATCATGAGCATCGATCCACGCAATTGGTATCGATGACATGCATCAACCAAGTCAACGAGCCTGACCACCCGATCCCGTTAGTCGCCTTTTACGACAAGCATAGTCACCTTTAACGGCAAGCATGGGTTGCTGAAGACCTGTTCTATCCCGGAATCTTCACGGGTCTCAAACTTGATGAAGACTTTAGGGGAGGTACAGACCGAAGTGTGATTTCAATATTTGGATTTTCTGAAAAAATACAGCTTTTCTTCATTATTTTACTTTAAAGTTTTTAACTAAAGTCTTAAACATTTGCGCAACCTATATCTTGAAAACACTGCATGGATTGTTTTAAAATTAAGGGAACAGTTTCCATAATAACAGATAGAAGAGGTTCAGTGCAACGCTTGATTTTGATATGTGTATTTTCTGACAAAAATATGTTTTGAAATTTCTGAGATTATGTTATAGTCGAAGTCGGGGGTATTAGTGAACTTATTTACCATTTGTCTTGTTAATTATTTCGAGTGAAACATACGTAATTTACTATAAAAATAGTAAAGTAATATGAGTGTAAGTTCGTTTGTGTGATTGTTAATAATTCCGCATCCCGCAACAGGCAAGCTATGTGGCGGCGCCCCGTAAATCATGGATGTCTGGACTAGATGAACATGTGATTGACATTATGAACAACTACCAACGCCGTCGAGGTGTAATGAGACGCAATGAAAACCACAAGCGTTGGTATGGTGTCATCATAACCTGTGGATCTTGGCAACGCTGAGGGCCTAAACACTGCTAAATTAATCATGCCCCTTTAGACCTCTGGGCGAAAGACCCGTGCAGATCCGCGTATAGAATAGGTCCCCAGCTACCCATTCTTGCCGTAGGAGGCTACTAACTGGATCAGGTGGTCAGACACGCTGACTTGGTTGGTGCATGTCATCGTATCCCAATTGCGTAGATGGATACCCATGATACCAATCAGGGTAGTTTATGTTATATGTTCACCTGCATGCTTACCTCTAATTACTTATCTAAATATTCTTGAATTCTCCCCACTGTTTTCAGATGTGTTCTGCCCAATAAGATTTAGTTTATCTAAAAGCACTAAACAGGAATCAGAGACAGGTATCCAAAGAACCGCTAACACAACCCACAACTTTTGCCCTAAACCTAAACGATTTAATACTCAGAAATCCAGAGAGTTTCTTCAAAATTTTAGATACCACCCAGATAAACAATATCAAAGAAAAAGCACATGCAGCTAGGCTTGATCCAGTTGATCAAGTAACAGTCAATTACATCACTGACGAGGTCGCGCACGTGCTCACGGACGCAGCACGGAAAACTTTCGGAATCCGGAACAAAGAGTATCTACCAAAAAAGGAGCGAACATGTAAACCCTGGTTCGGACCAGAATGCTATAATGCTTGTAAGAAATTTCACAAAGCTAAACGACGTCTGCGAAAGCACTACTCTGTTTATAATAAACGTGTTTTTTTAGTTTGAATAAAAAAATTACAAAAGTGTATGGACAGACATATAAAGCGGTATAAAGATGAAGTTGCTCAAATGTATAGAGAGTCATACAAGCACTCCCCTAAAAAGTTCTGGAAAATACTAAACGGTGACAAGACTGACTGCGATAATAATATAGATATTGATGTATTTTACAATTTTTTCAAATCACTTAATGAATCAGAACCAGAGGAAATGGAATCCGAAACATTTGATGATAACATTCAACTTAATTGTGAAACACTAAATAGTAGTATTACAAAAGAAGAAATTAGTGCAGCCATTAAGCAATTGAAACGTTGCAAAGCGTCCGGTGTAGATCCTAGACCTTATAGAAAATGAATATCTAATTGTTGGCTGTGAACTATTAACCCCTCTATTTACTGACCTCTTTAATTTGGTATTTGAAACAAGTACTCACCCCGAGTCATGGCTGACTGGAATGATTAAACCAATTTACAAAAAGAAAGGGGATGTATCGGATCCAAATTCGTATAGACTATTCTAAGCTGTTTGGGTAAACTATTTCCTAAAATATTGAACAATCGCCTTGCAATTTTTTTAGATGAAAACGATATATTGACCTCACTCAAAGCTGGATTCAGGAAATCATTCTCGACAGTTGATAACCTATTTGTCATTTATAACCTGATGCAAATGTTGAAAAATAAAAAGCAGAAATTGTATTGTGCTTTTATAGACTTCACTAATGCTTTTGACACAGTTTGGAGGGTAGGTTTATGGAATAAAATGCAAAACAGTGGTATTGAAGGGAGATTTCTAACACTTGCCAGGGCATTGTATAATGGTATAAAATCTCTTGTACAAAATAATAACAATGAATCAGCCTACTTCAACTGCAATATTGGTGTGAGACAGGGAGAAAACTTATCTCCTTTACTGTTGTCAATCTTTATTAATGCACTGAAAATCACCTTCTTGACTCTAATTGTAATTGTGTTAAACTAGATTGCTCTGAATACAACTATATTGAACTATTCATGCACCTTTTGATCTTACTGTATGCAGATGATGCCGTTCTATTTGATAAATCACCGCAAGGATTACAGAAAGCATTAGACTGCTTCGAAATATATTGTGATAGATGGAAATTGACAGCCAATGTCAGCAAAACTAAAATTCTTATCTTTGGGAGTGGACCAGCAAATACATCAAAATTAAATGTTTATTATAACAACAAAAGACTTGATATAGTTGACACATATAACTACCTAGGCATAACATTTCATTGGAATAGAAGACTGGATACAAGTATTAAAGATCTCGCTGATAGTGCTACAAAAGCTATGTTCAGTCTGTTTAAAAAATCATGAAATATCGATTTGCCATTGGATTGTTTACTGTATGCCTTTGATACAATGATATTACCATTCTTATTTATGGGTCCGAAATTTGGTGTTTTGAAAATGTTGAATATCTGGAAAAAATCCATCTAAAATTTCTTCGACTTGTTACAGGATTAAGTAACTCGACCCCTCGTTTTATGCTCTATGGTGAACTCGGCAGATTCCCTATCACGATAAAGATGTACAAACGTCTCATTTCCTTTTGGCATAAATTAACCTACCATAACGGTGTAAATAAACTTTCAAACCTTGTCTATATTTACTTGACCTTGAATAATGAAAAACTAGAAAACCCCTGGTTGTTAAAGGTTAAAGACGTTTTAGATGGAACAGGTTTGACGTATGTATTCAGTAGCCCGAGCTCATGTACTACCCAATGGCTAGCTTCACAGGTGGAACAAATATTTAAAGATCAATTTATCCAAAAGTGGAGAAATGATATTGCCTCGAGCGCAAAAGGAAATTATTATCAATATCTCAAAACGTATCCATTATTTGACGCATATCTATCTTTTCCAAAGAGATTCTATATTCCATTACTAAGATTTATTACATCTAATCATAATCTACCGATAGAAACTAGCCGCTGGGAGAACCTACCACGATGTGAGAGAACTTGCAATCTTTGTAAATCTTTTTCTATTGCTGATGAATTTCATTACATATTTTACTGTAAAACTCTCCGTGAAGCATGAAAAATGTACTTACCATCTCTCATAACAAAATATCCAAGTATACCAAACTTTGGTAAATTATTTACAACCAAAGGCGCTAAAGAAATTATTAATCTGTCAAAATACCTCTCGAAGGTATTATTTCTTACAAGAACAGTAGAATTTTAACTCCAGCCATCTTGTACAATATCTTGTATTTATTTATTCTGTATTTCATCATTGTGTATTTTCATTTGTCTTTGTATACTGTATATGCTCTTGTACCACCAAACGTGGTTTTTGAGAATAATTGAATGGATGTCTGGACTAGATTAACATGTGATTGACATTATGAACAACTACCAACGCCGTCGAGGTGTAATGAGACGCAATGAAAAGCACAAGCGTTGGTATGGTGTCATCATAACCTATGGATCTTGGCAACCTTGAGGGACTAAGCACTGCACAATGAATCATGCCCCTTTGGGCCTCTGGGCAAAGGACCCGTGCAAATCCGCGTATAGAATAGGTCCTCAGCTACCCATACTTGCCGTAGGAGGCTACTAACTAGATGGGGTGGTCAGACTCGCTGACTTGGTTGGTGCATGTCATCGTATCCCAATTGCGTAGATGGATACCCATGATACCAATCACTGGATTGTCTGATTCAGACTCGATCATTTACAGACCGCCGTCACATAGATGGAATATTTCTGAGTGCCCCGTGAAAGTATATCCCCGAAGTCACTTGCATGGATATTGCCGTGGGGGAAATGTTGCTTTAAATGGTACCATTTTCATGACTGAGCATGATAGCATAGAGCTAAAACATTCAACGTCATCAATGACAACTTCATAAGACACGTTAACGTTCACAGGACACGTCTAGGAGGCAAAGAAAACGTCAGCGTTACAACGATAAGTGTAATAAAAACAAGACTTACTACACAGAGTTAACTAGGTACCGCTGTTTATTTCTTTCTTACACGAACAGTCGTGACAGTCTGTGTATAGTCGTGACAGTCTGTGTATACGTAAGCCACTGATGGTTGACATTAATTGTGGACCAACGTATTTCAAGGATAATATTTCGACAAACCAATTAACGATCTAATCAATCCTCAGCAACAGTAAATTATCGAGTTTGGACAATCAAGAATGACCCAAGCCAAAATGTATTACCTAATACAGCAAATTCTCTTGATGGTTCTCAGGAACCATCTATTTAAGTGGTCTGCATTTCTGGCCTGCTATGATTGTGTTCCTTGTCGCTATATGGCCGAGATGCGGCTTTTTAATCAAACAAAACAGAGGAGTAATTATTTTCGATGATTCGATATAATCTCGGGCATAACGCTCAGCCTAATTAATTCTAAGTAAGACAAGTTCTATGGATGAACAACCTTATTTATTACAATTAGTGCGACGTTTCGGTGTAGATCCTAACACCTTCATCAAGCAATCGATGTTGAGATTGCCACGTCTCCATGTAGACGACGTATAACTTCTTTAAGTGGCATTTAGATGTTGGTGTGATGAAGTAAGACAAGTTCTATGGATGAACAACTTCTTTATTACAATTAGTGCGACGTTTCGTTGTAGATCCAAACACCTTTATCACTTGCTTGCATTATTCCAGCTATATGACGGCGGTCTGTAAATAATATCTTCTGGACCAGACAATCCACAGATTGATATCATGAGCATCGATCCAAGCAACTAGGATACAATGACATGCATATACCAAGTCAACAACCCTGACCACGCGCAGCCGTTAGTTCTCTCTTACGACATGCATAGAAGCCTCTTACGACAAGACAAGACCAGTTCTATCCCGGATCTTCACGTATTATATTTTAACAAACGACTTTACGTGGTCAAAAGACCCAAGTGTATATACACCATAATTACATCCACAGGCGGGTATTGAGGTATGTCACACTACCAATAAGGTCTCGATAAAAAGTTGCTTTCCACCTTTGACAAAACAGCCATGGGGTGCGGTGTTCTCTATACTCTTCATGATAACCACAGACTAGAGATCAAAGCAACGTGACCTTTCACCACAAATGGGATCAAATTGTTGAGACGTCTACAATCTATTTCGACTCCATGTTCATCAAAAGCCGAATATTGCAGGACTTGCGTAAAGAAGGTTCTGGTTTGTGAACGACGCGTAAGTGACAATCAGGGATAATGGAAATATTTTCCAATGGTAATCCTCTTCAAAGCATTGCGCGATTGGGCATCCTCTACATCTAACTGGCAGTCTTGCATGTAATATCCAATGATATGTTGTCTCCAAACATTAGTTGAAATAACAGCTGATTCAGGATCAATCCTTCCAAACAAAATGTAGCACAAATGTTTAACGGCTAATGTTGTGCAAAAAACGTGCAAGTTAAGCGGATTTTATGATAAATTTAGCTAATGCAGCATGAAAGGAGATCGAAAGAAACGTTTTTATTAACAGTTTCAATAGAAATCATGTTTTATCAAAGGCAACGTCATGAATATCCAAAACATTTCAATCTAAAAACATAAATCTGAGAATTAACTCTGCCTATATCGGATTCGAAATCTGATAATTAAGTCATTTGTAGCCGAAATAACTGCTTATTGATTGAGCATAGATACCTGGCCTTTGGACATTGCATTGATGCTGAGAAGCGTTACGTGTATTACTGGACTAAACACACCAGTACGACTATTGAAGGGTCGCCGACTCTATTTTATTCAGGATGTTTTAATAACACAGGAGAATGGACCGCCCCCATGGTGTGGTGGTAGAGCTTCCGGCTCGAGATAAAAAGGCCTGGGGTTTGATCCCCGGCCGCGTCACACCAAAAGACGTTAAACGATGGTTTTTATTGTTACCATGGCTGGCGCTCGACTTGAATGGTATAAAACAAGGGCTGGTCTGCTCGGAGTCAGTATAATGTGTCTTAGTTGGGTATTCATGTTAAACTGCGGCATGGTATCTCAGTGGGATAGCACTATGAAATAGGCATTTGTCCAGACTAGTACAAGCAGCCACACACAAACACGTGCATGCACGTCACTATGTAAGTGCAATAATCTTGGACGCGACGTGAATTCACTTTTCACCACGCCTCACAGGAGCATGACAATGCAACAGCTGTATAACCCCATCATGATGACAGAGTTGACTCACGACTTAAAGCAGTTGAAGTCTGCCATGTCTTCATTGACCGTATAGTGAGTGAGTATGGTTTTACACTGCTTTTAGCAATATTCCAGCAACATCACGGCGGCGGACACCAGAAAAGGACTTCACACATTGTACCCATGTCGGGAATCGAACCCGGGTCGTCGGCGTGACGAGCGAACGCATTTTAACCACTAGGCTACCCGACTGCCCCCATTGATGTTATAACTTCTTAATTGCCATTTACATTTATAGTAGTATATATACTCGTATGACATTCATGTCAGTGTTACCATGGTTAAACTAGGTGTCCAGCACTCTATTGTTTGTCGTAAGAGGAAACCGAATATGGTTTAGAATTTTGATACACATACAGTGCATCAACCCGTGAAAACTCGAATGAGAACTTATCTTCAGCAACCAATGCTTGTCGTAAGAGGCGACTCGCTGACTTGAATGATGCATGTCATTGTATCCAAATTGCGTAGATCGATGCTCATGACGTCAGTCATTGTATTTTATGCTCCAGACTCGTTTAGTTACAGAAAGACAAATTTATTGCTGAGTGTGGCATTAAACAAACAAATAAAACAAATAACTGCTTTTCATTTGGATCATATATTCCACGCTGATTCTTAACGTATATTTCCCGGAAATGAGAGGAGTTGCGCCACCTACACCTAAACAAAGCACCATGTGTCAGCCATGTTCATTCCACTGACACCTAAATGTTTATTTCCTCATACCCCAAATGCATTGTAAATCAATACATACAGGTTTGGCTGACCCAGCTTCAACTCAACAGGGGACTATCCCGAGAAGCAATGGTGATCAGAATTACATCCGAAGTGTAAATGGAATCTTTTCTGCCACCTAGTATACGTCAATATAGAATTGCATTTCTGGAAAAAGCGATTGAAGGGAAACGTGTTCCGAACGCGATCGGAATCTGGAAATTGTGCAAATAAATTTCGGTTATCGGAAATGGCGTCCCCCAAATTACTGAGAAATTACATTAGCTTACGTTCACTGCATACATGATGTACAAGAATCAAGCGCTGAATGTCAAATATTTGTTGCTATCAATTTGTGGGCGTAATACTGAAATCTGTATATTGATTCACTTCACAATTAATGGATCGGGTGTTAAACAGCTTTGAAGTTTCTTTTATAGTTTAAACACGGGAGAGAGACCAAAATAAATTAAAGCGACAAAACCCTTTCCATAATCAAAAGAAATGTCTGATCAAAGCAGAGTCAATTGTACGGTTCCGACTATATATTGAACCACTGTCAAATAATGATGACACTAGGTGTTTGCGAAAGGATGATCGTATCCTGCCTCACAAACACATGCAAAAGCAAGTCAATTGTCGATGGGAACACACACGGGAACAAATTACATCATCTTCGTCACTGATGCGTCATATTTTGAAATGACCTCCACATATCTACCACAAAAACTTTTGAAAGCATTACGAAGGTCTTGAATAATGTGGCACTGATCAAACAACATTTAAGCAACAGTCGCAGAAAGAGTATGCTCGACTTTACATTGACGGTTGAGAAATGTAGACACAAAAACTCGAGTTGATGGAATGTTCCTCGACATAAAGTGAAAGTCGACCATTGGAAAGTCATCGCTCTTGTCATACGTCTTGAAGATTTCCTCTTGTAGGTTTTGTCACTCTGAGTCTTTATTTAAAAATCTAAATATGAAACAGCGGTTTCACTGGTCTGAGTTATTTCTAGCTCCAGTGGTTAAATCAGTGGAAAATTTTTTTCTCCTTGAGCATTATTGAACAGATCCGATCATCGATATACCAGATGCTTAAGTGAACGTCTCGACCAAATTCCTTTGTTTTGATTTAATCGATCCGAGACTCAGCATAACCCACCAAAAGCGGATGTCAATCCAAATCAGGGCTGGACCTATGAAAGGTGACTATATCTTGAATCGTTCAGTCACCCTCCATACGACAGATATTGCATGTATGGCCATGGCGTTTACCTATAACAGTTAACCAACTTAGCATTAGCCCAGCTACACAGTATCTGTGATCATAAGGAGGTCAATTATTCGTGTGTTCCTCACAACATTAAAACAACTCGATTTCTTTAGAAAGTATGTGTTGACAGATCTGGATATCGCATGCACTTATGACATTTCTGCCATAAACAGAGTCGAGTGTATTATTCCGACTATATGATAAACATGTGTTCATGAATCACTATCAAATCGTGATGATACCAGGTGTTCGCGAAAAGGTAAGCGTCACCTGCCCCACCGATGGCAACCGTCACAAACACATTCAAAGGCAAGACAGTTGTTCACCTGAAAAAAAACACGGGAACAAATGGTACAGGTCCAAAGAGTGAATTGCATCGGACATCATTGTTTCTGGCATAGTATATTAATTGATATTTGTTTTCGACTCCCTTAAAAACAGGTTCTATTCAAGTCAAGTCAGACATGTCACACTATGTCCATATAAAGTATATTACATTTCATATAGTAAACACAATACGTATGAGACATCTTAGTAGAGCAATGGAAAGGGTCATACATCGATACATTCTTTCGTTTTCAATCTCGGACACGACAGGAAAACGATAAATTGTCTTCTGTCGACATCTTTCTTCTGAAATTGCACAGTCCTGATGCATGACATCTTTCAGTCTGTTATTGGCCATTCCTTGATTGATATGCCATGGGCAGCGACTCCAAGGCATTCTTCTGGGAATAGTCGGTCTTCTGTGATGGGATGACAATGATAAAGATGTTGCGAGTTGGGCCAAATCGTACAAGTTTTATCATGGTTGGTTTCAATGATTTATGGAAATTATTGACCGTATATATTTGCACCAGAAGTTGTTAATCTTCACGACAGATTTGTGTGCTAATGACGGCTGGGGGATGCGTAGTAATAGCGTGACCATAGTGTCTGTCAATGTATTGTTCAGAGTGTTAATGTAATGTTACCTATTGATAGGTTTTACAATGCATGATCAATCGTAAGGAAAAACAAGAACCGACTTTGGTTCGTGCAGGTTTTGATATGATGAAATAAATGTTAAAAAATAAAATTTACTGTTACCTAACAAGCATAGATGTATATAATATAATTATTTTCAAAAGGTAGAGGAGTGGTTTGGAAGACCTGTGGTCAATACATTCACTAGTCACGAGCCACACTGAGCATTCTTTGTGTTTTCTCAATGATATTGGTGCAAAGGCACCAGTAATTAAACAAGGATTTTTTCATTAACATGAATACGGTCGTGTGGAAAAAGAGCTTAATATTATAACACAGTTACATTAAAAATGACATCACATTTCATCGGACACGCTAAAGCAAGGTTAACAAGCTCTCAGCTTGAAACTTTTATTTCTGCGATATAACGACTTCCTGTGTATATTCGAATCTGGACTTGGCAAACCCGTGGTTGAACAACGACCCACACCGTCGGTACACAACAAATTTAGGAAATTAGCGAGTATTCTCTAAAATATTTGATGATTTCTAGGCTGTCGGAGATGTAGAAGTTCGCTCTAAATCAAACAGCGAACATTGGCAGATATTTCTGACGGAACCCTCCGGAGACCTCAGTAGTGACATTCAAAACAACGAATAGTAATGTGAAATAAAACCTTGAACGGACGAGGGGATACGATAACCGCTGCAAACAATCAATCATAAGACACAGTGTAAGTGACCGATACTTTGATAACGTCGGTTCTACGGACGCTGTACAAGCAGTGACCTTCACGATTTCCACAGGGAATTAAACATGAGGAGTAATTGCTACTTTCTGAACCTCAGATATACGTAAAAAGACTTGACCTGAAGACATTTACGTGATATATTTTCAACAAAACCTTCTACATTGACACATATATCGTCCACCATGATGACACCTCGACATCCCAGAACACGGAGGTCATAACTTTTCCAGCTGATGGGGAAAAGTCGTTGCCTTCTTTGGAGGTGTTGATGTCAAATGCTTCCACTGTTTTTTTTGTTATTTTCGACTGGAAGTGGTGAACCAAGAGTTCACCCATGGTAACAAATCGTTGCACGAACCAATCTGGATCAGCTTTAAACAGAGCTAGATTATCACGAGTCATGTTGTACCCGGTGCTTTTTTGATCACATGTCGGAAGATTTGGAACCCGAATTTAAAATCATGTGATAATGAAATGTACTCTCCCCTGGGACATGCCTACTGAACACTCAGTCATTCGCCGGTCGGTCGGTCGGTCGTCAACTTAACGTGGATTATTTAGACCATTTCAGGGGTTGACGTGACAGGCCTTCCAGGACGGGGGTCGTCTTCGAGGCTCTCAATGGAATGCTTAAACTCCTGTGCTCACTTCTTTGCGGTGGCATGGGAAGCCGCATCCCTCTCCTTGTGTTATTAATTCACATTGTCTAACGACAGGCATAGATGACTGGGGACCTACTCTTACCTGGAATCCTCACGGATGACTTCAAACTTATGTCAGTGACGTCACTGGGAGAAACAAAATTAAGCACCTACCTGCTTAGATTGTTTGCTCGAATTGGAACTCCGCCTCTGCCCCCGCAATTAGTTCGCGCTTTTGTCAGTTGTTAGAGATGTCATTATGATGATACCTGATACACGTATACCTCTTACATATACCCCTTGGGATTCTTTCTCTTATGTGCTTGTATAACATTGAATGTCAACTTGACAATTCGTATGCATTATTTTCATCTCCCTTACAGCACAACACGTTTCATTGCTGATCATATTTTTGCTCAGTTTGTCTATCCAGTAGTACGTTGAGGGTTTGAGATTTATTTTCAGCTCGCCAGTACCAAGTGATCTTCAGATCGTCGTCCTTCGTCTGTCCGTCCGGCTGTTAACTTTTGACTTCTCCGAACAGGCTGGAGACATGAGACTCAAATTTTAGAAATATTAATGGAAGGATTGTGCCTCGGGTTGGACTATAGATTTTGTTGTGTTTTAATTTGATAATGAAAATCAAATTGCGAAAACACTTAAATAACCTTCTTAAGAAAGATCTAGGAATACAAATAACAAAACATTGATGCCGTGTATAATAACACAACAGGATTTATATGTATTCATGAAAAGGAAAAGGTCTTCATGTTGAAAGTACATTAAACAACGGTTATGACGAACTCAAAGGGACCACTAATTTTAGTTCGCAATAACAATAGTTCGTAATAACAATAGTTCGTTATAAGCATATATACAGCCATATGTACTCAGAAACCATATGACCCAGACAGCTGAAACGATGTGACAATTTGTGTGATGATAATGTGACTTGGCCGCCGTGATGTATCATTCTCAAACACATTCAAGAAAATAGTGAATCACCCAGACTTAATTTACTTGAAAGTGTATCGGAAAAAACTAATTCTATTTTTCATATCACTGGACCTAATCTATACTATAGCTATCTGGCACCACACAGAGATGAGCGCATATTATGCTTGGTTTAAACGTGCCGGCAGCCGAACAGACGTATCCTTCGCGGACGGAGATGATATGTCGATATACTTAACACACCAGGGTTACTGGCACCATAAATGACCAAAGCGGTCGGCGCGACCTACAATAGCAATGATAAATAATCTGAATGAATAAGGGCAGCATGGACATTCCAAAACCACAAACACACTTGAATGGACAATCAGTCGTGTTTCATTAGTTACTGCATGCCGGGTAATTGCTTAACTGGGGAACTGTGAAATGAACAGTGATGTTCATTGACAAGGAAATGAAATTGAAGTAGCTGTACAGAAGAAATACACACTTACACAGAAGTATACGTGCAAGTTAAGTGCAGTTAAGTGACACTGTCCATGTTGTCGAGAGTCTTTACAAGCATTGAGAAGATGGATAAAAAATGACAAGGAGTATCATTATGGATAACATATATACACAGTTTTTCAGGGATACTTCTTTCCTCTTCATCAGGTGAATAACAAGGCGTGTGTGTGTTTGTGTGTGTGTGTGTGTGTGTGTGGTTGTCTCTGTGTGTTTGTGTGGTTGTCTCTGTGTGTGTCTGTGTATGTTTGTTTGTGTGTGTGTGGTTGTCTGTTTGTGTGTGTGTCTCTGTATATGTGTGTCTGTGTGAGTGAGTGTGTGTGTGCGTGTGTGTGTGTGTGTGTGTGTGTGTGGTTGTCTCTGTGTGTTTGTGTGGTTGTCTCTGTGTGTCTGTGTGTGTTTGTTTGTGTTTTTATGTGTTTGTTTGTGTGTGTGTCTTTGTATATGTGTGTCTTTGTGAGTGAGTGTGCGTGTGTGTGTGTGTGTGTGTATGTGTGTGTGTGTGTGTGTGTGAGAGAGAGAGAGAGAGAGAGAGAGAGAGAGAGAGTGTGTGTGTCGGCATGACAGATATACATAGCAATGAAGCCAGGTATAATTAGATACATATTAGTGAAGCCAGTAGGAACAAGATTGTCCTTATACAATTAAAAAGGAATCGATGTGTCCTTACCAATATAGGACTGGTTTTACGCTTCTGCTTAATTAGAGTCAGTAAGATGGTAAGGGGACAAATGTTTTTATGATGCATGGTCACTTAAAGACAGACTTGTCTCTTTAATAAAGATGTCAATTCTAGTCCAGATCAATACAATTAGGGTCCTGTTTCAAACTGTGTCATTGCCCGAAATGATATTGTAATTGTGACCACTTACTGCAACGTGAGTTTAGGTCAATTATAAATTGGAAAGCGTTAATAAAAGTTGGAAAACGAGTAATGTGCATTTTTAAAGATCTAATTCAATTATGCAAAAACAATTTCTCGGTCGATTTCTCGAACGACGATTGGCATTTATGTTTCAGACATTCAAATTCAAACCCTTGCTTTAGAAAATTGTACAAGGTGTTAGAGTAATTAACATGGTCATTTCTATTATGGTTGTCAACATAAAAATGTAAATTGAACGAAACAAACTGAACTGAAAGTGCCAAGCTGAAAATGATTTTCCTTCGCGTGGTTGAAAATTAGATTCTTTTATTCTGTCGTGTCAGTTGTCTGAAGACGTATTACCATGTAATTAATTAACTCTGCCTTTTACATAAAGCATGTCAGTATTTGTAGAGGACATTTTAATGAACTCTTCAGGAAATTCCAGACACTGATGATGAATGTGAATTGCTTTCTGGATCGTGCTCAAAATAATTATGGATCTATTTATTGGTTATTCTTAAATAAGAGGATATGATATTCAATGCAACCAATGTGGCAATTCAATAACGTATATTAACCATTACGGACACAAAATCAATGTCTCATGCATTGTATTCTATCAAGTGCACGTCCATATTTAGATCCAAACGTAGAAATAGGATCTGCATGATCAGAACATCCATTCAAAACCGCAATTACTCTGTATCTTCGTGTGCGCTAAAGTAATATTCTTTTGATACTATCTAAATATTAATGGTGAGAGACAGACGACTAAATGCATATGTAGTGGGCGTTTCTGTAGTTTGTTATTATTTTACTTTCAACTTTGAAAGCCACAGAGGAATTCTATTTTCTTTTCACCTTCGTGTCTTGGAGAAGTGACAAAAATATGTAATTATTAGTGACGTTTAAGATGGCCTATGAGGTGACAGCACATCTTGTACAGGTCTTCATGAAAATATCAAGGGAAGCTCCTATGCAATAATGTAAATTATTCGAATTCTATAGTTTTAGTTCACAAGTGCTTTTCAAAGAATGAAAGATAAAGTGAGGTATCCACGCTCGTTTGGGAGTAAATCATAATTAAAGAATAACATACAATGTTCTTTTTTTGGAAAGTCGTCCCTAAATTACTAGTTTCTCAAATTCCCCTTTTGTCGAAGTTAATGTTATTTGATTTAATGGAAATGTATAGACTTTGTAGCTACTAAATATTATCCTTTGCAATGCTGTCTGACTAAAAAACGTCATCGAACTGCGTTCGGGAACAGATTTGACACGTTTAGCCTTCCGAACTTTGTCATAAATGTATCTGATCTGGTTTTACAGAGGACGCCAAATAGACATGCATGTTTTTCTCTTTTGTAAAGAGGTTAGTGTGAACGGCTGTCCATGTGAACGAGTTGGCTGTGACAGGATAAGATACAATATTCGTTATTATTTTCAATTTGCCGCAAAACATTCATATACAAATTATTATTGAAGAGACCTATAACTGCACATATATCTGGTCGGTTTTTTTTTCGCGTTCTTGTCTATTCTTTGGCCTCGTCTTTCCTGAAGTCCGTGTCGTACAATCACACCTTAAATGGTAATTGTGAGGCTACAAAACGAGATATGGTAACAGGAAGAATGCGTTGATAGTATAGCTTTTAGTTATGTTTGACACATCGAACTCAAACTTGTCGTTAATTTTGCGAAAACAAATTATTTTGCACAGACACATAAAACGTCCCGTAGGATTTGTCCTAAAGTGAAAATATCTCTTCATTTTCTCTGAAATTCCTCATGATCTTGCGTGAAGTGTTGTCCAATAACTGCATTTGCAAAGACAAAGCTTTCGCCCAAATTTCATCTTCGTGTCTTGTTGGTTTGTTGTAATTCTATTTAGGTTCACCATGGCCTGAAATGGCATTATTCTTGGACTCGTTGCAAGTACATAACTTCATTTTTCTTGAAATCCGGTCATATGAACGGTTGATATCTTCCTGGGGTGAGTGAGTATGTCCTGAGTGAACGAGTGAACGCTTTAACCCCAAGGCTACCCCATCGTCCCATATCTTGCTAGAAGCTGTCATAGTCTATACCAGCTATCTGTTGACGCATACTGCCCCGAACGCATATTAGCAGGAACTTGTAATCTCCGTGCCTTAAAGTTCCTTCGATAGACAGATGATGCTTGCACCGTCTACAGAAGCTCTTACAATTTCAGCGATTGAAATAAATGTTTAAACGCGTTCTCTTGCCAATCTCTAGGAACCACTCAGACGTAGCCGTAGCATGCTATGTCTTACCCACTGATTGAATAAGGGCATCAACTGGAGACCTAACAAACAGGATGTCAACGAAGTGAAAGATGGGATGTGATACCCTCATCCAAGGAATCACTGTTCAAGAGAAGATCCGAGGGTACAAACGTTGACTACAAATCCTCAATAATGACTGATGTTTATACTGCATGTCTCTACTTCCACCGCCAAATGAATCTGGATCAGAATTTGAAAGCTCCATGTTCAATTGGTCCTGATTGCTATTGGCGATGGCAGAGTCTTTTAAGTTTTGTTTGCGGAGTTCTAGTAGCCAGAAATCGTGCTTTATGTGGATGCTGTTCCGTTGGTTATCAGGCTTATTGTAAAACTTGTATGCTTCGAATGGCAGCGCATCGACGGCGAATAATCAATTTTATTGTCCAACGCATTCAGGCGATCTACACCCAGCACAATAAATAGGACGTTTTAGGAAGTAGATTTATAGATTACTTTTGCAATTTACACTTTCCTAGTTTTGAACAGTTTTAGTGAGAAGTGTATTTGTCAACTTTGGAAACTTGAATAATACGTGGCGTGTGTCTGAAAACACACAATTGCCAATTACATACTGCGTGCATGCGAAAGAACATAATTGTTCGTTTGGACAGGGAACAACCGTTTGACTTTCGAGTTTTGGTGTGCGTGTGTGCATGTTAGCGTGGGATTTTATCTTGAAATCAAGCATGGAATATTCATATCCCCCGCCAATATGACATGCCCGGTTTTGTGCAATGCATTAGCTCCCGTGAACTATGTTCACTTGACCGTTTTGCAAATGGCTTAATTGCAAGCACTAAAAATGTTATTACCGGTGTTGTTTGGCCTTTTGCAGTTAATGATACATAACTGTATTTGTAATGAGTTGTGTTATTACTCACACAATAATCAGAGAAGTAAGGGAGTTCCTACTTTACTTAGTGATCATTGAGAGCAGAGGTCACCATGAGGTGTACTGAGAAGTACAGCACCAATCATCTGAGTAGTAGACTGGAGTCTGGAATGCTACAGCACTAGCACGATCAGTAAACAACAAATCCAGTGTAGCTCCAAGTCAGTGAGTTTGAGAGTGAATGAGTTGAGTCATTTTCCGCACATTAAAGAAATCTTCAAGTTGCCACATTGGTTTTTTGTCATGTTACCACCATGCACTGCCATGAAGAAGGCTGCTTCGGGTGCCACTTGTAAATGTGTTTTCACAGTAATTCAACATAAACTTTGTCCAAGTTCCTTTGTCAAGTGGTATACTTCTCAATTAGGTAATTATGGTAACGGTTCTCGGACAACCCTGCGTAGATGTTTTTGAAGAATGTGAGTGAGTGAGTGAGTTGGGTTTAACGCCGCTTTTAACAGTATTCCAGTTATATCACGGCGTGCCAGCTTAATGTGGGAGGAAAGCCCGAAGTGATGCAGGTCTGAGACGTTTACCACTTCGGTGAAACCCACGAGCACGGGTATGGTGCTGACAAACCTAGAAACATAATCGGGGCGAGCCGGGATTCGAACCCACAATCATAGGTTTCTGGTGTGCCCAGGGACGCAACTCTGCACAGCGAATCGCGGCGCCTTAGACGACTGGGCCACCCGTGCCCCTTGAAGAATGTGTAAATTGTTTCCGAGTTATGCTCTTGCTAAGGAAACATTCGTAAAAACTGCCAAACTATCAAAAGGCACCAATTTACCACTAGACCTATTGAAGTGCCAAGTTTGGTGAAGAAAATTGTACGGTTTTCAAGATCTGCTACGGCATTTTCAGTCTAAGTCAACGTCGTTTTCAGGGAAACCCGAAAAATAGTGTTTTTAACAATCCCAAAGTATCAAAAGGCACCAGTGTTCCACTAGACCTATCTATTAGCGAAGTTTGGTTAAGATTTATCTCATGTTTTATTTTAGTTCTGCTCCGGAAACGAAACGTGACGGACAGACGGAAGGACGGACTGACGACAACCATTCCTATATCACCGTTCCTCTTCGTGGCGGGGAATAATAATCGAGCACCTGTATTACTGTAAAAATAATTCATCTTCTCCGAATTGTAGGTAAAAATAATAATGTTCTCTTTCTTGCAGTTTCCCAACAATACAGTTCGTTATTTCTATTTATTTACAACAAAAAGTATTGAGCACCTGTTTTGTTGGGAAAAAAATCGAGATCCCAAATATGAACCAAAATCCCCTCGGAAAATCATCTGATTGCTCCCTTACCGCCGCCTCCACATTCCTGATAGTAGAAGGTTACCGCCCAAGGGACCTTCAACTGTCAATGCTGAAGATTGTAAACACATAAAAGTATCAACGTGTAAACCGAGTGACTTGAGAAAGGATTTTAAGAAATCTCTGCCACTAATCTCCGCTCTTTCTTGGTCATTTGAGGGCCATTTATGAGTTGGCAAATACCGAGCGATAACATACTGGCCACTAAACTAAGATGACAAAATCTGTGAGACGTACCGCAGTACTAAGCAGAAGCTCAACATCAGCCGCCTTACGTCAAGAAGAGATTTGTACAACGCGATATTTCCCAGTGAATCCGTCTGGGTATTTTAAACACTTCGGACGAACTGATGCAATTATTGTGTCATACGAGGCAAGCTCTTCCACATAATAATGTCTATGCACAATAGCCTTGGCTGCAATAGTATGACATTTAAGCTCTGTCCGGCATAATGTAACCCTGACTGTCTTCATGTGATATCGTAGCCCTGGTCGGCATAATGTAACATCGTACCCCTGACTGTCTTTATGTAATATCGTAGGCCTGGCCGGCATAATGTAACAGCGTACGCCTGACTGTCTTCATGTCATATCGTAGGCCTGGCCGGCATAATGTAACATCATACGCCTGACTGTCTTCATATAATATCGTAGGCCTGGCCGGCTTAATGTAACATCGTACCCCTGACTGTCTTCATGTGATATCGTAGCCCTGGCCGGCATAATGTAACATCGTACCCCTGACTGTCTTCATGTGATATCGTAGTCCTGGCCGGCATAATGTAACATTGTACCCCTGACTGTCTTCATGTGATATCGTAGGCCTGGTCGGCATAATGTAACATCGTACCCCTGTCTGTCTTCATGTGATATCGTAGTCCTGGCCGGCATAATGTAACATTGTACCCATGACTGTCTTCATGTGATATCGTAGGCCTGGCCGGCATAATGGAACATCGTACCCCTGACTGTCTTCATGTGATATCGCAGTCCTGGCCGGCATAATGTAACATTGTACCCCTGACTGTCTTCATGTGATATCGTAGTCCTGGTCGGCATAATGTAACATTGTACCCCTGACTGTCTTCATGTGATATCGTAGGCCTGGCTGGCATAATGTAACATTGTACCCCTGACTGTCTTCATGTGATATCGTAGTCCTGGCCGACATAATGTAACATCGTACCCCTGACTGTCTTCCTGTAATATCGTAGGCCTGGCCGGCATAATGTAACATCGTACGCCTGACTGTCTTCATGTAATATCGTAGGCCTGGCCGGCATAATGTAACATTGTACCCCTGACTGTCTTCATGTGCTATCGTAGGCCTGGCCGGCATAATGTAACATCGTACGCCTGACTGTCTTCATGTAATATCGTAGGCCTGGCCGGCATAATGTAACATCGTACGCCTGACTGTCTTCATGTAACATCGTAGCCCTGGCCAAACTGATTAAGCACGGTAGCCCTGGCTGTTATGATAAAAGACTGTATCTCTGGTCGTACTGACGTAACATGGTGGCCCTGGCCGTATTGATACAACACCGTAGCTCTGGCCGTTCTGACGTAACATGGTGGCCCTGGCCGTATTGATACAACACCGTAGCTCTTGCCGTACTGACGTAACATGGTGGCCCTGGCCGTATTGATACAACACCGTAGCTCTTGCCGTACTGACGTAACATGGTGGCCCTGGCCGTATTGATACAACACCGTTGCTCTTGCCGTACTGACGTAACATGGTGGCCCTGGCCGTATTGATACAACACCGTAGCTCTGGCCGTTCTGACGTAACATGGTGGCCCTGGCCGTATTGATACAACACCGTAGCTCTTGCCGTACTGACGTAACATGGTGGCCCTGGCCGTATTGATACAACACCGTAGCTCTTGCCGTACTGACGTAACATGGTGTCCCTGGCCGTATTGATACAACACCGTAGCTCTTGCCGTACTGACGTAACATGGTGGCCCTGGCCGTATTGATACAACACCGTAGCTCTTGCCGTACTGACGTAACATGGTGGCCCTGGCCGTATTGATACAACACCGTAGCTCTTGCCGTACTGACGTAACATGGTGGCCCTGGCCGTATTGATACAACACCGTAGCTCTTGCCGTACTGACGTAACATGGTGGCCCTGGCCGTATTGATACAACACCGTAGCTCTTGCCGTACTGACGTAACATGGTGTCCCTGGCCGTATTGATACAACACCGTAGCTCTTGCCGTACTGACGTAACATGGTGGCCCTGGCCGTATTGATACAACACCGTAGCTCTTGCCGTACTGACGTAACATGGTGGCCCTGGCCGTATTGATACAACACCGTAGCTCTTGCCGTACTGACGTAACATGGTGGCCCTGGCCGTATTGATACAACACCGTAGCTCTTGCCGTACTGACGTAACATGGTGTCCCTGGCCGTATTGATACAACACCGTAGCTCTTGCCGTACTGACGTAACATGGTGGCCCTGGCGGTATTGATACAACAACGTAGCTCTTGCCGTACTGACGTAACATGGTGGCCCTGGCCGTATTGATACAACACCGTAGCTCTTGCCGTACTGACGTAACATGGTGGCCCTGGCCGTATTGATACAACACCGTAGCTCTTGCCGTACTGACGTAACATGGTGGCCCTGGCCGTATTGATACAACACCGTATCTCTGGTTGTACTGATAAAATATCGTGGCCCTGGCCGTTGTGATAAAACACCGTAGCTTAGGTCGAACTGATAGAACACCGTAGCCCTGGCCGTGCTGATGAAACATCGTGGCTCTGGTCGTTATGATAAAACACCGTAGCCCTGGCCGTTATGCTAAACACCAAAGCTCTGGCCGTTATTATAAAACACCTTAGCTCTGGCCGTACTGCTGTAACAGCGTGGCCCTGGCCGTTATGATATAACACCGTAGCTCTGGTCGTACTGATGTAACATCGTGGACCTAGCCGTTATGATAAAACATCGTAGCTCTGGCCGTACTGATGTAACATCGTAGCTCTGGTCGTACTGATAAAACACCGTAGCTCTGGTCGTTATGATAAAACATCGTGGCCCTGGCTGTACTGATAAAAACTGGCTGTTATGATGTAACATCGCATCAACAATATTTCATGGCCCGCACATGGCTGCACCTGTTGGTATATTAAAAGGGTTGAGATCGAATACATTTAATATCTTACGCGAAGTTTTCATGGAAACTGACTGACATAATCACATGCAGATCCAAGGTATTCAGTTTCAAAATTTTGAGGGTATACGAAAAATATATATATGATAAAATATAAAAGTCATGGCAGTAGGAGGTAACATATATTTTAAAAATATTTAACCATGAAATCCGTGATAGTATCACTACAAACATACACACTCGTGAAGATCCGGGTTAGTCTTAAGCAACCAATACGACTATGCTTGGCGACTAACGGCTCGCTGACTTTGTTGATGCATGTCATAGTATCCCATTTGCGAAGAACTATGCTCATGATGTCAATCACTGGATTTCTGGTCCAGGATCGATTATTTAGAGACCGCCGTCATATAGCTGGAATATTGCTGAGAGCGGCGTTTAACATCAACAAACAAACAAACTTACATACACATGGGTAGTTATGAAAACACCGCAAGGCACATTTTTAGGAAACATCGTGCTAGCTAAGAAGACAGGAGTCATTGTATTAAGGCACATGACGTCAAGCACTACTGACAGGAGAAGCAAAGAACTGACTTTATAAATAACATAAGTTTTGTCGAACGCTCGGCCAACAACAGCCTGGGGACGCTTAAACGTTTATCTTTATTCGTGATGTGTAAACTAACTTTCAAATTTTAAACAAATGACGGGTTACAAAAGTTCGATCTGATTCAAATGCAAATGATATGTTTTGTTTGATGTGTTGTTGGCGGTTTGAACTCAAGTTTCATGATGCAAATCAGAACATTTAGATCGAAATCGAATTGGAATACATATAAAATGTGATCGATTATAGTTATAAACAGTACCATTTGAAGTACGCAAGATGAAATTCTGACCTGATGAAGCGATTAGACGTGCAATTTCTTCTATTAGGTAAAACTCGTTTGTCAGACCAACGATGACAACCTGACCGAAAGCGTGAATCAGTTGGGTTTAACGCCTTTTTGATCGTATTTCAGTTACATGACGGCGTGTCAGCGTGATGAGGAGAGAATGATGAAGGTCTTGGCGAAAAGGAATATCATCATTTCCTGTATCGGAATCCAAATTGCCTGGAGATCCACAATGTGATACTTTAGGGGGATGAGGACAACAAATAAGACACATGAAAGTGTTTTATATGAATTAACGAAGATTGTCAGTGTTTGGTCTGTCTGAAATAAAACAATAAGTGTGTGTACTTTGCGTTAGATTGATATTTTGATTGTTTATGATCATACGTTCAATTCATTTAGATACATTTCTTCAGCTGCATACTGTCATAGATGACAAGTTGTCTGTTTGAAGTTTCAATGATGAGATTACGGTTTCAGCTGCACGACAGTACGAGTATACATATGTGTTCGTACTTCTACAAATGTAAGACCAAGTATTTATTACATATTGACAGAAGGTAAAGATCGCCGGATCTTTTCATTTGACTACAGTTAGTATCATATACTATGACAGATGAACTAGAGTCATATGAAAAACGGATGTTCTTTAATTATTTGAGTAATATATTTCAATAATAACGAAGTGATATTAAGTGACTAGCAATGTGTCCGCAGAGGATGTCAAAACACAGCATAGATTCAACAATATTATTAGCATATTCTTTTAACATCATGATACAGTATTTCTACACCTGCAATGTCATTTATGAATATCAGTTTCCCACAGTATTTAAAAAAGAACTTAAATGTCCAAATTTGGTAGACTTTGGAACATTTTCAGCATCGGTCAATGTGCTACATGTGTGTTGACAAACCAAACTCTGTGACATTATCAATGAGTAATAGGAGGTCCCTTATCATTATCGTTTCTATGATGGCGTGCTGTCTTCGCGAGAAAGAGATTTCATGCCGTACGTGACTGCGTCGCCATTGGCGTCATCCGGTCTTCAGTTGAGAAAGGAAATAAGTATGACGGTGATCGTCAGCATCCTTGGATTTAACCAGAATGCATGTCTGCCTAAAACATTTTCTCATCGAACTGATTCCGCACCTTTCATCGCTTGGAAACAAATGTTGCGTAACAAAACTACAAAATGTTTTTTTGAAGGCATCCATTGAAAAAAGCTGAGATGCCTAAAATCGAAATATACTCATAGCATTAACACAAGTATCAACGTAAAATCTATATCATCGTCTACGCACAATAAATGGAAGATATGGCACACTAACGAACCGATTGAATAAACACATGGTGTAAAATACACCGCTGCGGGACGGCTGTGGTGCTTGCAGACTGAGATAAGATCAAAGAAAGATTATAGATCAGAAACATTGTGTGGCCCAACATTGACAGGGGTTTTGTCCACTCAGTGGCGACTGCATTTTTTATATGCTGTTTGATTTATAGCAGAAATATACCACTCAACTGTTTCTGGGGATATTCATTTTACCGAATTAGATCTCTTGTTCGTTTACGTTATCTTAATCTAGGGCATATTATCAATCAATGGAACATACGCTTACAGACGTTCATGGCCACGTACAAGCTATTTGCAACAAAACCCTTTCAGGTTTCATGAGAAAGAAATATGTGGCATAATAATGTAAACATTTACAACAGAATGGCTCGGGTTTATAACCGCTTTGAACAACTTTTAATCCCAATGTGGAGGAGAGACCAATAAATAAAAGCGACAAAACCCGTTCCATAATCGTAAAAAATCTCTGCTTAAATCAGAATCCATTGTACGAATCCGACTGTATCAAATACCTGTCGTTATAATCACGTTTTTCATTAGATATTTCTCATTTTACGACGGTCACATGGAGGAGTCATAGGATACCCAAGCAATTAAAGCGAAAATCGATTTCCCAAAATGCTAACAAGTGAGGTGAGGTGTGGTGATATGGGGTTTAACGTCGCGTAAAGATTAATGCACTAACATATCATTCAGCCTTGTTTGACAACAGTAACGCCTTTACAGTAATTAAAGAAGTTGTTATCCATAATTTGTGTCTCCGTTGTCATTAGTCAAGTAATGCCTATGAAACAATCCACTTATATAGCGACGTGCATGCACACATGTATATATGTTTGTGGCTGCTTGTAATCGCCCATACTAGTGCTAGCCCACTGACATACCATTCCGCAGTTTAACATGACTACCCCACTCAGACACAGTATGCTGACTCCAAGCCGACCAGTCCTTGTTTTAGTTCCTTAATGCCAAGCGCCAGGCGGGTAACAACAAGTACCATATTGTAACATCTTTTGGTAAGGCGCGGCCGGAGATCGAACCCCGGACCTTCCGCTCTCCGGGCGGACGCTCAACCACTAGACCACGGAGGTGGTCTTGAAATAATGGATGCAAATTAACGTCTAATATTCTAACTAATAAAATGTTTAAGTGTAACAACCAAGAAAATTTTCTGAATAACCATCATAAAGACAATTTTATGCTTTTATTTAACAAGTAGCTATAAAGTATATAGCGATCAGAATAAGTTTCTGTAAAATAAAAAATTCATTGATCACGTTTCACCTATGTAGGTGTATTTGCCTGCCCACCTGTTCTTCTGCCTGTATTTGATCTCGACGTGATCACATCACATCCGCATGCGAACACTCTGCAGTTTTAGATTCCAAAATCGATAACGATCATGTCAGGCATTCGTTTAAAAGTAATACATGCCCCTATCTGCGCTGTCAGCTTTATACGATAAAAGTTGGCAGATTTGTGCAGGAAATGATTTGCTCTGGAAATTGTTTGTCAGGAGGAACCATCGATGTCTTCTTTTTTACAAAAAGAGGGGCGTTTTATCGGTAACATTAGATGAATGAATAAACATTTATTTTACAGATAAAACTATAATTTGAACATGTTATTCAAAGATTTATTTCAATGAAAGTAGGAGTTACATTAATCGTGTAATTGTCCTCAGAATATTTATTCATTCTAATAAAAAAAAAGGTTGTCAAGAAAGTATGGAAGATATTTATCAAAGCACTTCGGGCAATCACTGGGTTGACGACATGCCACTAAATTACTTCTCATAACCGTGGCGAATGGCTGAAAGTAGCCTTTGATGAGATGTAACTCATGAATCAGTTACATTTTGGAAAAGAAACAAGTTACTCAAAAATATAATGTTGATTTTCGCAAGACCATTTGAGTATGTGGTCATGGTCGTCCTGCAGTATATATTTCCTGAATAATGAATAAATGCAAACAACAAGGCACAGATCCATTGTTTAGGTTTCAGGTAGTTAGTTGACTGATACGTCCCATCAGGTATATAGCGCATCGACGACGACCTACATAACGTATATCTATCCTCAAAACTATATACAGCGACAGAAACCTTTCCATATCCAATAGATATCTCTGTATAAAGCAGAGTCGATTGTACAATTCCGACTGTATCATGAGCATGTGTTTATGAATCACTATCAAATAGTAATGATACCAGGTGTTCGCGAAAAGGTGAGCGTAGCCTGCCCCACCGGTGGCACCCGTCACAAACACATGCAAAGGCAAGTCAGTTGTTCACCTGAAAAAACATGGGAACATATGGTACAAGTCGAAATAGGGAATGTCCTCAACATGTCCACCATAAAACCTTTTGAAAGCTTTACTGAGGCCTTTAATGTTGTAACCTTGATCAAACACCTTCTGCGCAAGAGTCGTATGACGCTCTTTGAAATCTTGGTTGAAAGAGCATGCTCGATTGTATCTCAAAAGTTGCGAAATGTAAACATCAAAGGCTGGAGCTGCTGGAATATTGCTCGACGTGAAAGGAAAGTTGCCTATTGGAAAGTTGAAGTCATCCCTCTTGTCATACAATCTCGTGAAGAGTATTTTGTCACTCTGAAAAGGTATGCATAGATCTAAATATGAAACAGGTGAGGCGGTCTCACTATTCTATTTTTCTAGTTCAGATGGGTAAATCAGTGGAAGGGAATTAACTATTTGATTGTGATTGAGCGATATCAGATCATCGATATACATGAAGCTTAAGTTAAATCTCTTGGCCAAATTACATTGTTTTGACTTTGCAAATCCGAGCAGAAATTCCGATTCATATGCATAAAGAAACATATTGGTGCCCATGGGGATGCCTAATTCATGGCTTAATGTCTTACCCCCAAATTAAGCCCCAGTTACACTATCAAAAACTTTGATCAAAAACTTGGTCAAAGATAACTGTGACCAAGTTTTCTTGGTCCAAGTTGGACTGTTTACACTCATCAAAGTTTTGGACAGGCCGTCAAAGTTTTGGTTGGGAATTATCTTGCCAAGGTGGATGCAACTGACGAAGAATTGTTTGCCGTTGTCATATGTATTTTGTGTATTGCAATGTTGAAAAGGCGGCGTCGGGATAGGCAAAGGCATATTTGGTCCCGAGAAAGGCTGCTCTTTGTTGACACATATCAATTCATTCTTCCAACATCTCGTCAGTCCAAAATAGTTGACCCATTTTGACTTGACCATATGCACTTCCGGTTGAAAAGGGGTAAATGTTCCTTGCAGTCTGGTTGGCTAAAATAAATCAACGTCATTACACTTTGATCAAAGTTTGACGAGAAATAGGATCGGTTTCTATTCCATCAAAGTCCCGTCAAAAACTTTGTCAAAGTTTTTGACGGCATGTTACACTATCATAAACTTGGTCAAAGTCCATTTTGACCAAGTTTTTTATCAAAGCTTTTGAATGTGTAACGGGGCTTTATACGTTGATGTTATCAATGAGGAAGTCCAGCATTTCCAATATTGTTTCCTCGGTAAACTTCAGATAGCATTTATTTTGCTTTCATTTTTCACAAATTGTTCTGAACCTCTGAATATAGATACGTAATTGTATCTGTGTTCACCATGTTTAGTAACAAAAGCCCCATCGATCAAGGAATGAAATGTTTCCTTAAGTTTGGCATGTGGCATAGTAATGTACAATGTTGAAAAGTCAAATGTTTTGACAGAATGGAACTTGGTTCTTTTGAGATTTCAAAAAGTCAAGCAAATCCTTTGAGGTTTTGAGAATCCAAGAAACGTCACGACATGGCTGATAAAGGTAAAACTAATTCAGTCGCCCTGTTTCCGATTTCACACTTACCATGCCACTGGTCATTCTCCAGGACATATATTCATTGCATTCTATTTTAAAAGGTTGGGATATACATGTGCGTTCATTTTTTTAAAGCACAACAAATAATTCAGCATACATAAACCCTTCACTGCCATCCAGTACCACATTTTTTCTCAATCGAATGTCCCATAGATCCCATTAAGTACGTGCCATTAAATCCTCGTTTTGCTTCACTTTCCAATATTTTCAACTAAATTTATTCCTCTTCCAAGAGCGTGTTTCACGAAAATCCATACACTCATTAAGACACGTCTGGTTTTTACACTGGAGTCGTAATGAAGGAGACATAGTGTGTGGAAATACCAATTGTGTGACATCAATAATATAATAATGAATTACTAAAATGAAAAGTGAAAGCCTTTTTGCCATCATCTGCAATGTTATGAAAAAGGGAAATGTTTAGGTTACAGATCTGTATCCGATAATTTCAAGAAATGCGAACCAGAACGGTTATGGTAACGTCATTATTTTTGCTGTCATAAAAAAACATTTGCAACTTGTAGTGGTTCCCGTGATGGGATTTGAAACACGCAGCTTGCTATAAGTGGTCGGACGCCTTGTGTACATGACCAGGGGTTAACCCCGTTAACAAGATGACAAGGTAAGGATGTCATTTGTGGGTGGCGGTCGGGTAGCCTGGTGGTTAAAGCGTTTGCTCGTCACCCCGAAGGCCCGGGTTCGAATCCCGACATGGGTACAATATGTGAAGCCTATTTCTGGTGTCCCTCGCCGTGATATTGCTGGAATATTGCTAAAAGCGGCGTAAAACCATACTCACTTACTCACTCATTTGTGTGGTGACTCCACGCCCTGCTCCACACTCCCCGTCAAGAGGGTTAGTCCCAGAAGGCGTAGGTACTGAGACTTATTTTGCTTCATTTAAATATGAAACGTGCTGAGCCCCCACTTAGGGCGCCACTGTATCCGACTCCCGTTATGGGATTTAAACCAGGGACTCTCCAATGGTGTTAACCCCGTCAGCAAGCTTACAAGGTGCCATATATGGGTGTGAGTAAGTGAGTTGGATTTAACGCCGCTTCTTAACAGTATTCCAGCTACATCACGGCGTTTCAGCTTAATGTTGGAGGAAAGTCCGAAGTGATGCAGGTCTCGTTTACCACTTCGGTGAAACCCACGAGCACGGGTATGGTGCCGACAAACCTAGAAACATAAATAGGGTGAACCGGGTTTCGAATCACCATCATATGTTTCTGGCGTGCCCAAGGGACTCAACTCTGCACAGCAAATCGCGGCGCCTTAGATGACTGGGCCACCCGTGCCCCCGCCATATATGGGACAACACCACACCCTGCTTCACAATGAATACTGAACACAATGATGTCAGACAAGAACATATGCATTGGGGATGTAAAGGTGCCATATATGGGATGACACCACGCCCTGCTACACAATGAACACTGAACACAATGATGTAAGACAAGAACATATGTATTTGGGATGTAAAGGTGCCATATGTGGGATAATACCACGCCCTGCTACACAATGAATACTGAACACAATGATGTCAGACAAGAACATATGCATTGGGGATGTAAAGGTGCCATATATGGGATGACACCACGCCCTGCTACACAATGAACACTGAACACAATGATGTAAGACAAGAACATATGTATTTGGGATGTAAAGGTGCCATATATGGGATAATACCACGCCCTGCTACACAATGAATACTGAACATAATGATGTAAGACAAGAAGATATGCATTTGGGATGTAAAGGTGCCATATATGGGATAATACCACGCCCTGCTACACAATGAATACTGAACATAATGATGTAAGACAAGAACATATGCATTTGGGATGTAAAGGTGCCATATGTGGGATAATACCACGCCCTGCTACACAATGAATACTGAACACAATGATGTAAGACAAGAGCATATGCATTTGTGATGTAAAGGTGCCATATATGGGATGACACCACGCCCTGCTACGCAATGAATACTGAACACAATGAGACAAGAGCATATGCATTGGGGATTTACAGAAAAAACTATTACTTTAGAGCGATAAGGGTCGAGACTTTTTTGTCGTCATTTTTTTACCCTATGAGTGCCAGATATTTGTCTCTTTTGGACACTCATCCGACAATATATTATATGCCCAAAAGCATCGCGCGATACTTGATCTTGATTTCTTTTATCCAGTCCGAATGTTTCCAACAAAGAGACACAACACTCGGTCTCAAATGGAGATAGTTGATCTTTTAAGAATTTGGGTTTTGTTTTTTGATCGCATACAGAGGCACAGCCGTCGGTATTTTAGATGTCTTTACTTTTCTTCCTGTGAACAAACTCGCACGGTTAGCATGGATGTAACACGCAAGAGAGGTAGTGAATCTTGTTTCATATACTCAACAACAAACGTTCCTGTGACATCAATATTTTAGTGTATTTTTCAAACAAGTAAAGTTTGGTTTTCAATATTGTAGCACATGTATGGAATCAAGTCACAAAAACGCAACTGCTACAGAAAAGCATGCATTCCATGCAAAAGTTGACTTTTATGCAAGCCCCATGCATTTCACTACCCAAAAAACTCAGAAAACAACAAAATTACGCAATTTAATTATTCAACATTACGAAATGCCACGCCTGTCCGAAAATGAACGTCTGCGAGCAATTGGTATACTTGAAGCAGGATCGAGTCAACGTGATGTTGCAAGAAAATTTAACGTCCACAGAAACACCATTTGGTGTTTATTGCAACGTTGGCAACAGACGAATGCAGTCAGAGACCATCCTCGGAGTGGCAGGCCATGCGTAACCATTAATCGACAAGACAACTTGATTCGAACAACACACCTAAGAAATCGATTCCAGCCAGCAACAGTGACTGCAAGAAGCATCCCTGGCCTTCGACAAATATCTTCACAATGCTATGATGAGGGGACAAGTTCTATTCACTGACGACTTTCGTTTTCACCTCAGCCACAGCGATAGACGGATTCGACTGTACCGACGTCGAGGTGAACGTTACGTCAATCATTGTGTCATGGAAGAAGATCGGTTCGGGAGCGGCAGCGTTATTGTATGGGGTGGGATTACAGCAAGACAGAGGACCCGTTTCATAGTGTTAGAGGGAAATCTCAATGGACAGCGCTACCGCGACGAGATCATCGTCCCTGTTGTTCTACCGTTTTTGCGTCGTCGTGGCCCAGGCATTACCTTTCAACATGACAACGCCCGGCCTCATATTGCTCGACTTGTTCAGGATTCTCTTCAACAAAACAACGTGAATGTCATCCCCTGGCCGGCTCGCTCCCCTGATCTCTCACCAATCGAGCACATGTGGGATGAGATGGATCGGCGCCTTCGACGTCAACCACGTGTTCCACAGACACTCCAGGAACTTCGAAACATGCTCCAGCAGATATGGACAGATATCCCACAGGACTTTGTGCGACGCCTGGTCCATTCCATTAGACGAAGATGTACATGTGTTGCTTGCATCGCAACCAGAGGTGGACACACGAGCTATTGATTTGTAAATTGACATTTTGGGATTTTCATGTGTTTTTTTTATGAAATCACTCATTGTCAGAAGTCAGTATGGCAAATTAAACAATTTGAACACTTACAGGAGTCTTTTATCTGTTGCAAACCGAAATTGTTTCAAATTTGGTAAAAAAACATAACTTTGCATTAAATCTTATTCAATGTCACAGGAACGTTTGTTGTTTGGTATATATTCAATAAATAAAGTGACAAAACCCTTACCATATCCAATAGAGATCTCTGCATAAAACAGAGTCGATTCCTACTATATCATGAGCATGTGTTTATGAATCACTATCAAATAGTAATTATACCAGTTGTTCGCGAAAAGGTGAGTAAATATTTGTTAATGGTCCTATGAGTGAATGTTTAACGTCATAGGGCAACCACTATTCTTGCAATACCACACAACTTTTAGAAAAGTCGAGTCTATACAAGGCAAACCAGTGACTGACAGCAAAAACGTCTTAAGCCGAGTTACAGAACCACCATGTGGATTCCGAGTTTCAAACGTTATCCCCAGATCTCTATTGCTACTTGTGAGCGTCGACGAAAGTGGATCGAGTCGGCATGGAACGTTGACAATACCATCAGGCACTGCTCTGGTGGCTCAAGAACCGTTTACTTACGTCAGGCAGGGAATAAATATTAACTTTCGATGCAAATTGTGTTAATGGTGGGAGCTACATGAAGCACCTGGTGTTATCACTGACTTTCAATGCTCCATTCATACAGTCTTCAAAGCTAGTTTACCCTTTACGCCAAACGGAATCTATGTTGATGGCTAATCATGACTGGTTAATCTCTTGCATCTCTTGTTTACAGAACGCCGTGACAGCTGGAATAGTACTGACCGCGGCGAAAAACAACACTCCCTGATTACCTGATCCCCATTGCAGTCGGCCTTTTCGTCGGCCATGAGCCTGTACGACTGTTGTCGTATTCTGACGCGGAATTATTTTCTACATCTTTACTGGGATTGACCAAACCTGTGATAAAAGCTTCATGAATAAAACACTCAGCATGTAATGTCCTGTGAATATAAGTACCTATACATGATCGGCACTGACGGGATTCCGGGTTTGGATTTATCCCCAGTAATGTTTTCTCGCCGGGAGAGGCAATAAATTGGAGAGAAGGTTCAGGCTCGCTGAATTGTTTGATCCTATCTACATTATTTACATGTACAGCTAGCCGTGATACAGCTTGAATATTGATAACTGCGTCTTTCAGCAAGACATTTATACTGTCTTAATACATACACATTAGTATTTGGAGACTTATGGTGTCCTAAAGACGTCAACGTGAAATAATACTGTGTACCGCTCAGGATTGAATATACAGAACCTGATCTTCCAATAAAATTCCTAACATTCAGAAAACCAATTCAATCATGATTCATTTGTAAAAACATATGCTCTAAGAACATTACCATAATTTTATCATTAAATTTCACAATCAGTCCGATTCCATATCAACCATGAATACGGAGCTTCTAATTTCTACAAAACAGATTCCTCACACGCAAACAGAGCCTGATCTTCATATGAAGGTTTTGCAAGATGTAATCTTCTGCAAAAGGTCGGATCAATCTTTCCTGCAAGGACATAGCCGTGGGCTACCATTTCGTTACGCTCGCTCCACCCCAATGTTTCTCACTTCTATTTTCTAGATTGCCGAGGGCTCAGCGAGCATAATGTTCAATTTCCGTGTGTGCTGTCGAAGAAGCTAATTATAGCTTCAAAATCCCCCTCACAACCTCTCGTATTTGTAGTAAAAGAGTTTTGTCTGGGGATAAATTGTAGGTTTTTTAACCAGTGTTCTTCCAAATTTTATGACAGCAAAGTCCACTATGCAGTTATTTGAGACCATGGACATAATTTGCCGTAAAGGTCTTTCATAAGAGATTTCTAGGTTGCTTTGAGAGAGATGCTGCATATTCACCTTCTAAAACATTTGGAACCACATCCCTGCATATAGTGCTGCTATTACCCTGTCATCGTGCCCGCAAGCGCTATTCACTTTGAGGATAGTTCCACAGAGTGAACCCAGTGGAAGTTGATGGATCCTCAATAGAATGTTTCTAGGCATTTTCTGGTTAAATATAATGCACACAATAAGTTCATGATCAAACTGGACGTGAAGAATGAATCTTAGAGCATCTCGGCGTCCCAGTAAGCAGATATAATGGTGTGCAAATGCGTTAAAGCGCCTGATTTAAGCTACACGACGTGAAATCTGGTTGCAACAATCAATACATGATGAACTTTCCGTACCAGGTATAAGATGTCAGCTGCCGCTGTAATGTTAAAAGCCAGTTGGTCATATATAACATTAAAATTATGCTGTCAACAGAATTAGATTATTGATGTCTATAACATTTGATCTATAATAGAATACAAAATAAGGAACGATTTCTAATGACACTTGGAATTTTTTCGAAATGATTTACATTTGTTGGTAATATCTTGAACAATATAATGTTTATGTTCTTGAAGTTGTTTTTTTTAAGAGAAAGAGTGATTATTGCAGTCTTGTCATAATAACACATCAAATAAAATGATTAAATTTCCCTAACGCCAAGTGTGCAACTAAATTACCCCCAAGACACAAGGACACAATATACTGCTCAAGACGTAAATAGCAAATTATTTCCCGCCAGACAAGCGCACTCAGAAACACTTGAGTTCCCAAGCGAATAAATACACTGAGTGAAGGGACTTGGCAAGGTCACCCTTCCATAGCCTGGCTAATCGAATTCATTTGTTCAAAACATGACCCAAGTGAAGGCGACCCAACTTAAGAAATCCAGCGCTGATTTATAGGCAATTTAGCCAAGACGCAAAGTCTAACTAGACAAAGAGGATCTTCTTATTTCCCTCAAGAGGATTATTCTTGGTTATAAAATACATTTGAAATGTCCACCACAGGCTGTATTGCTCCTAAACCGGTTCAAATGGCTCCGGAGAAGCATATCCTGATCTGGGATGCGAAACCGGAAGTCGTACAAGTTCGGAATTGGCAGTGTCTATTGTTTTCCAATTGACATAGTGTGGGGTCTGCGGACAGAGTTAGTGGTTATTAATGAAGCTTGTATATTTCATTAGTTAGAAATGAACCACTTTCTGGATGTGGTTATGCTGAGGAAATACGATCAAATACATTGTATTTAATGTGAATGTCTACAATAATATTATTTAGATTTATGTGTCTGTCCTTTTTAAAGGGGCAGTGAGGTAGTCCAGTGTTAAAAGTGTTATCTCTTATCGTCGAAGATATTAAATCTATGCACGGATTGAATGTGTGAAGGTCATTCGTTGTATCTTGGTTGGAATATTGCTAAAATTGGCGTAAAACCTAAAACACTCACTTTTTTCTTTTTCTTTCATTGGTAATGACAGTGGTCATCACGTTCTCCGGAGCCATTTGAACCGTGCAACTCACCTGAGCTGAGTGTTTATTGAAAGTGCGACCCCAAAGTTATATAGTGAAAGGACTGTGTTTAGGCCTGAATCTCCCCGGCATATTATTCGCTAGTACAAGGGTTGTCACAACGGACAGCCTGTGTTAAGTATTGTAGGAATTACGACCGCCTCGGACACATCATCGATCTTTGTTGATTGAAAATGTAAGACCCGAAGCTAAACGCGTGTCTCCTCCACCATAACATGCACCCTCGTGTATCCATTGTACTAGGTCTCCATTCGATAATGATAATACCATGGGCCCATTCGCCATGGTAGTAAATGGGTCAAGGGTGTTTATCATTTTAGAATGGAGACATAATACCCTGGATAATCGAGGATGGAAGACACGTTCTCAAGGCGTATTTCAAGGGAACAAACAACGGACAAGTCTCGTGCAGTGACATGAGCGGGTAAGGCATGACGTGAACAGGGCCTCACCAGATCATCTCTGAAAGGAACTAAATCCAATAGCATAATAAGCCTACATGAGCTCTCCATTGTCCTACGCGTCCTGATGAGTCAAAGCTTGACGAAAATGGGCAAAAAGTGAGCAGGGCTCACTGATACCCCCGCCTTAGATTCCAACATATTTCTTACTTCCAGACATAAAAAAGGCAACATTTTCTCAGAAAATCCACTTAAGGGCATAGAACTTTGCAATGCACCTCTCCTATTAGTGAAAAAAACTGTATTCCCAATAGGAAAATAATCCATGAAGTGGTTGTTTAAGTAACAAATATTCAACTTTTTTTCAGAATTAAACTTTGCACTGCACATCTTCTATTAGTATGGAAACTGTTCCCCAAATTTGAAAAGAATCCATCAAGTAGTTTTTTAAGTTATAGGTCGCACAGATGTTTCAGTAAAAAAACATTCCAAGCACAATTTAAAATAGCTGTAATGTTTCAGGAAATCCATATATTTACACCACGCGTCGCACTGCACCTCTCCTATTGGTATAGAAACTGTACCAGCAATTTGGAAAATAATCCGTGAAGTATTCTTTAAAGTTATAGGTCGCACAAAAGTTGAAGCGAAAACATTTCTGTTCACAACATGAAAAACATATTTTTCAGAAAATATACATATCAAAGTCTGCACTGCATCTAAATTCTAAGTAAGCTGTATATTTTCGGCAAATCAAAATATTGAAATCGAACTTAGCACTGCATCTCTTCGATGGGTATCAAAAGTGTGTTCACCAAGTTTGAAAATAATCTATGCAGTAGATTTTAAGTTGTAGGTCGCACAAAAAATGTCCGTGGAAGGCCGGACGGAATTCCTTGGTATGATTATATACCCCCGCCGCCCTTTTAGGTCGGGGGTATAATAAAGTTGGGACAAACGCTCCCCTCAATTAATTAACTGGGTGCTATACGTATCCAGTGGGGCAGATGAGTCTGGAACCAACAAAGACAGACTGGGCACAACGGTCAGAAGACTCTATGTCGTGGTCCCCCGAGAGTCAAGCAGTATTTGTGTAGAGTATCTGAAGCATATATCTGTAGGACTCGAGACGCATGTCATGAGGAACTGATTCATTGACCCTCGACTTAGTGAAAGAAGTACGCTATCTCTGGTTGAGAGATATCTCAATATATCTGGCAGTACTGCTGATTATTGTCTGGCTCTCTGCGAGGGATTTGAATATATTCATTTGTAAAGTGCAGAATTGTAATGGCATCAATATGTTTTATTTGAGATTTGACGAGCTTTCCGGTTAAGTATGGCAGTTTGATAAAGTAGGTAATGATATGGATGGCAGAATACTCTTTTCGGTGAAATTGCTCGGAAACGCTAAATTTTCATTTTGCCTCTCTCGTGCATAGAGGCGATAGAGCTAATAAAGCAGTATTCAGGTACCTATCATAAACATGCCATTGTTAATGCAGAGTGCAGACTTGATTAAGACTCGTGTTAAAAGGTCGGGTAATATCGTAGTGTGATATAATACAAGGATCAGATTTCAGACGAATATAGAGCATGGCATGAGAAAAAGATTCATGCTTACACGCCCCCATCGCAGGAGTTGAGTTGTGCGGCATCAGGCAAAACACACATTCTCGTAAGAACAAATTATGTGATTGGCGGGTGCTACCTGTAGGGTAGGACATGTTTACCCCATTTCGCGCACACCCAGTGTCATCACTGATTTTTAGTGATCCATTCATCTAGTTTTCAGTGATCTATTCATGTACTTTTTACTGATATCCTACAACGTATTTGAATCTGTTTTATCGAATAATCACGACTAGTATATAGTGCACAGCTCTATAGGCGATATGTTATAAATAAGAGTGACATTTTCAAAGTAAGTCTAGACGCTGTAATTAGTGCCTTGTGTGGAACTGAAATTTCTAGGTCATTAGGGTCAACATTTATTAATGATAAATCCCCCCTCTCTATTTCTAAAATATATGGACATTTTGTGCATGGCGTCCCTCAGTGCTCTCTCTCTCTATCTTCCTTGGTTAATTCGATTACTTCTTGAATCAATATCACTGCGAGGGGAAAGACTGAACTCACTCACTGAACAAAATTGAAAATATATTATTTGAATGCAGAAATAAACCTTAATATGGGGAGGTTTATCAGCCACGTATTGATCTACGTGTAGCCCTCTGACCTTCATTTTCAAACTCGACCTGTATTCACTGTTTGAAGTTGTGCTCGGTTTCCAGCTGATGCCAAAGGTAGGACATAAAGGTCGTTTTTCTTCCACGAGACTTCCCCAGGTTATAAGTCAATATATAACTTTTTGAAGTGGGACACATTCAGACTGCCTTAACATCTATCGATGACAGAGTTTATGGAGTATTTTTTTCTCTGAGACGATTCTTGTGGTGGACTGTAATCTTGGTCAAAGGTCGTTAAAACACCTGAGATTATTTCTCGGAGGAGTTCTTAGCGGAACCTGTCTCCCTGCATATTATTTTTTCATCCAATTATCCCAGTTGGATGAGTCTGAATTTCGGAAGATGTTCAGAAACGCATGCTGGAGGCTGAAGTTGTTTAGTTACATTTGGTCAGTCATCTCAAATATAACCATTAAGCGAACGAAATATACCGTCGATAAGATTGATCAGTGTGTATCTGCTTGGGTGGTGTTCCTTTCAATGGCAACAATGGCTTTTGTTGTCATAGAGATATTCAGAATATCCAACCCGTTAAGACGCGGGTTAGAGTTGATCTTCAGCAATTGTTGTTTAAGGCGACTATGCTTGTCGAAAGAGGCGACAAACGGGATCGGGTGGTCAGGCTCGCTAGCTTTCTTGGTTGATGCATGTCATCGTATCCCAATAACAAGTCGATGATCATGATGTCAATCACTGGATTTTCTAGTCCAGTCCACCATTTACTATTGCGACTATGCTAGTCGTCAGAGGCGACTAACGGAATCGGGTGGTCAGGCTCGCTTGACAGGTTGATGCATGTCATCGTATCCCAATTGCTTGGATCGATGCTCATGATGTCAATAACTGGATTGTCTGGTCCAGACTCGATTATTTACAGACCGCAATCATATAGCTGGAATATTACTAAGTTCGGTGTTAAACAACAAACAAACAACAAAATAAATCTGTTATTACCTACATTATACAACTTCATGGTTGCGTTGCATGGCACGATTCATAACGTACGAAAGTGAAATATAGTTTTAAATATGAGAAAAAAAACCCAAAGACTTCACAGTCAACAATATTACAGATTTATCGTCAGTCTGCGAACAGCTGAATATAGACAAGGGAGGCCAGTGGTTGAAACATCGATCAACGCCATAGGGTCCCTATTACAAAGATAAGGCATGTCCCTCATTATACCGACCAACTTGCCCGTTTGGTGGGCGTTTTAGAGAAGCATAAGGAACTGTTGTATTGCCTGGCCAAGACTATGGTTCATGCAAATAAGTGAACTATTTCGCTTTAGTCACGTTGGATGTGTTTCTCAGTTTAACGTGGCAACCAAGTGCAATGACGTATCTTTTGAATGTGTTACAAATGCAGTCAACACTACTCGAGCTATTTCACGAAAAATAATCCAGACAAATATGCAGATGGTATTAATTATACCCCACGCCGTCGGCGTATAATGCAAATAAACCAGTCACCGAGTCTGGCCACCCATTTCAAAGTCACCCTGGTGACCTTGTCTTAAAGCAAATAATAATTTCCCTTGGAATGATGTAGTTTCGTTATTTTATATAGAAACAGCATAATAAGATTCGGTATAATTGCATTTAGTGTAATGTATTGAACAAAATCAGGTGAAAGATTAAATCAAAGGTCGGGGCGATACACCGATTACGCGTCTATCATTTGATTAATATATGGAACATTAAATTGAGAGCATGGCCCTGTATGGGCCATAACACGTCTTATCTGTTGTAGTTTTATTTCAAACGTACTTTCCATCTGAGAAATATCAACCATGTCCCATTAATCGATATTCGTCGCGCCAAGGGATCGTGAAATACCGATTTACCAAGGCATGATGGATAGTTCTCACATTAAAACCACTCGAGATGAATCATCTTCTGTCACAAAATGACATTTCAAGATCTATGACCATATCATGTCGTTGATTGTTAATTGGTTCATCTATAGGTACATATCCTACAGTTTATACTGATGTGGTTTAGCACTAAATGACTCATTGTGTCGCAGTGAGTATTTCTTCATTAGAGAAACAATTAGCACAAAGATCACATCCTTTCTGCCCGATTGTAACATCTTATTCGTGCCTCTAATAAAAGGTACTCGAGGTGAGATTAAAAATGCTCTGAATACGTTCTTATGTTTCGTGAGAATTAATCAAGAATGGTATTGTGGTGCATTGACCAGACATAAGTGCAGTATTACCGTTCATTACCGAACTGATAATAAAATAAAAAATAGATACATTATTTGTTCGAACCATATTCTTTCTAAGACATAGGCATAATGTCTAACCGTACCGGGCGGTGCAATAGACAAATGGTTAAAACGTCGCTTCGAATCCCCGGGTTCTATCCAAGCCACAGCTAGAATATTGCAAAGAGCGATGCAAAACCTCCCTCATTCATTCACTCACTCACTCACTTAAACAGCATACATACATCATAGTAAATATTGTTATGCATTATATTGTCTGTATGTGTTTTTCCCATCATGTTTGCGAACACCTGGTATCATCACTATCTGATAATGATTTATGGACGCATGCTTATGGTTTAGTCGAAATCGTCAAACGGACTCGACCTTGTGAATGGAATGTCTGTTTCCGGTATGCCGAGACGGCCAGGCTTGCTGAATTGGTTGATGCATGTCATCGTATCCCAATTGCGTGGATCGATGCTCATGATACCAATTACTGGATTGTCTGGTCCAGACTCGATTATTTACAGACCATAGCTATTTACAGATAGCTGGAATATTCTTGACTGTGGCGTTAAACAAACAAACAAACAAACACCTTCCTCTTCTAAGGTTCAGGACAGTGTGTCAAAAGTGAAAGAAATGTTATCTGAAGATTACTGAAAGAACAATAAGTGAAATGACTTTCTCATTGATAACATTTATGTGACATTTGGGGATATGACATACAGGCAAGACGTTGGAATCCACATGGGCACCTATTGTGCTTCTCTTCTGGCTGAATCCAAGACAAGAGTATTTGACCCATAGGACTAACTAACAGATTCAGATTGAAACAAACTATCCACAAGACAAGAGAGATGACTTCAACATTCCAACAGTCAACTGTCTAGCAACTCCAGGCTTTGGTGTCTACATTTCACAACTTTTGATGTGCAACCGTGCACATTCTATCTACGCAGATATTGTCATACATCTCTTGCTCAAGAGTTGTTTGATGAGGATTACAACTGGCTATTCCTTTGTGTGGATATCCCAAGATGTAGGGGATACAAATTTGTTCTTATACTCTTTTAAACAAAGGTTACAGGATACGTATAGTCAAAACTTGCACGATAGTATATCTTCTTCTCGTTTCCTTAACCATTACAAGGATATCAAGTCTGCTATAGAACCAGAGAGGTATATAAGTATGTTAGATGTTAGAGTGTCATTACACAATTTCAGTTTAAATTGTAGACGTAGATGTGAAAAAAGGGACGTTGAAATGGGTATCTGTAAAAACTGCCAATAAGGAGATATTGAGGATGAATTTCATGTTTTATTAGTACATGTATGTTAAAAGTATGAACATCTTAGAGAAAAGAATATTCCAATGTTTAACAATAGGCATAAAAACAAGATGTAAAAGAGCAGTCTTATAAAATCCAAGAACTCTGCTGTTATACGTTCATTAGCCATATTGTTGACACATATATTCTTTGTCAGATAGTTTTTTATATCATGTATATCACGTGCCTAAACAAATGTAACTGAAAATGTCAATTGTACGTACGTACAATGGGCCGTGTGGCCTAAAATACCGAATAAAATATCTATCTATATCTACAACTTTCAAGGCCTCCGCAGCGCTTTTAACAAGATCTATGTGAAGGACATTCATAATGTGACGCAACAGTGTCAAAAATGATGTCCGATGCAATTTCTTATTTTGACTTGTACCATGTGTTCTAGGATTGTGTTTTTATGTCAACATTGGACTTGCCTCTGCATGTGTTTGTGATGGCTGCTAGCGCTGCGGGGGATACGCTCATCTTTTTGCGAACACCTGGTATCATCACTACTTGATGGTGATTCAGATACACATGCTGTTTGTCGGATAGGTGCTGTGAATTGGCTGATTACGTGTCATTGTATCACCAAAACCGTAGACCGTCCATGATGTTTTCATGTTTGAAGCCCATTTCCGGTGCCCCCGCCGTGATATTGATGGAAAATTGCTAAAAGCGGCGTAAAACCATACTCACTCACCATGATGTTTTCGGTCACTAGTTTGCCTTGTCCAGACATGTTTATTTACAGGTCGACGTTATGTAACTGTAATACCGCCTAGTGCGGCGTGACACAACATTAGCTCAATGCAATGGCTAGGCAGTATCGGTTTCTCGTGTACTGTTCACTTTGAGCTACTTCATCGCAGCTGTTTGTATGCTGGTAACGAGCCTCTTTCACAGACTCGCAGACCAGCTAAAATACACCTGGAAATGAATTCATTATCATCAAAGCATAAGACAGGAAGGCTATATCAGGGTACCATTAATGCCGCATGACTGTTCTTAAAACATTAGGAGATTTATTGCAGACGCCACATGATCATACATCAAATAAAGAATATGTATTGTTTGCTAGAATCATTGGAATTTGTGTCTGCGAAAAACGCAATGCATTTAAAGCTGTAATCACATACTGTTTTGAAAGGTTAAGGTAAGATAGATTGTTTCCATATGGTTAGGACAAGTGTCCCAAGCACCCCACTGCTGGTCGTAAGGGGCGACCAATTTGGACAACCCGTGAGGATCTGGGTCAAGACTCGTAATATTTGCAGACTGTCGTGAAAAAGCTGGAATATTGCTGAGTGCGGCGTTAAACACCAAACAAACAAACGATATGTGTCTTCTAACTCGTCAACGGCCACATATATTCAGTAACATTTAAGGGCAACGTTGACCTCACTCATTATCCATTTGAGGATTTGACAACGTGAGGGAGGTGTTGGAAGGAAAGGCTTCATGGAGACAACGCTAATATTCATGTGGGCATGTAATTCAAAATATCAACCAGTGGTTTGTAAAATACGAGGCGCCAAAGTGCCCAAGTCTCATTTAATCTATTCTTTTCTTGTCTCGGCTTCTATCTGTTTAAGACTCAGTTGTTTAACACCCGCAGTGATGTGTCTTTAACTTTGCTGACTGGGACTTTAAACAAGAACAAACGATAGAGAACGAGATATTATCTTGTAGGGCTTGTGGAAATAATTGGACACGCGCAACTGTGAATTCGCGATTGATGCCGCGTGAATGAATGCGGTGGGGTGTGGTCAGCAATATGTTACAGGAGAATAGTAAATACAGACAATGCCAAAACATGATAAAAGTTCATGAAATACTTGTATTCCCACAAGAAATTTATGTAAAAAGGTTTCAAATGTTGAGTAATACTTACTTTTTACAGTTAATGTGCTTAAACGTGGCCTCGTTCTTGTGATCTTAACTTGTGACATGAATATTTTGTCAGTATGCAATGATGTTGGTAAACACAATGGACTGACTTTTCGCTTTTATCGCCACGAAAATGGTAGCATGTCTGTGTACACATTCATGTAACATAAGGATCATTATATATGCTAAAAAAGGCGATTTAATGATGTAGCGATGCGTACGGTTTGGGTACAGCGATATCAGAGTCGATAGTCAAATCGGAGATTCCCTCTGAAATGCAGCCTAAGTATATAATAGAATCAGGGGCGGTCGGGTAGCCTAGTGGTTAAAGCGTTCGCTCGTCACGCCGAAGACCCGGGTTCGATTCCCGTCATGGGTACAATGTGTGAAGCCCATTTCTGGTGTCCCCCGCCGTGATATTGCTGGAATATTGCTAAAAGCGGCGTAAAACCATACTCACTCACTCACTGATAGAATCAATCTAAAACCTAACAACTCAAAACTGACGAACAAAACGTGGTGCCAATAGATCTGAATATCGACTATGTGTATTCACTCTGCCCCTGTCTTATGAGATACATGTCTCCGAACATACAACAATGCTAGAATAAAAATTATCGCTGCAAACGGTAACATCAAGATCGTAAATCGATACCTCTTTGGAAATATGAGTATACTGTACTGGTTTATTCTCAGATTTTCTTTTGACACTTTCACTGTCTTGCGATGCCATTACAAAGTGCATAACGTCGTACTGGGAACATCGCCAGTAATTGCCAAAGACGTCGATGACGACGGGTCACGTGATGTCGGGAATACGCCTCAACTTTTATCGAGTGTCTCTTTTCCCCTTTTTTCATTTTCAAAACACTATTTTGGAATAATGTATTTTAGCTGCATATTTTATGAAATAATCCGAGTCAACGATTAAAACACTACTTTGGAATCATATATTTAGCTGTATATGTTATGAAATAATCTCAGTCAACGATTAAAAGAAATTAACTTTTCATGCACTGTACTAAAAAGGTCCATAAAAATTTGTATCGACGGAACATTATATTCCAAATCCTATTATGATCTTTAACCCTAAATGACTAATGTTTTGTTTCATTTTATTCTTTGGTGAATTAATTAACGAGTATAAATATTACAGCTGCACCGATGGTATATAATTATGGTTATTATAGTGTAACTAACTACGAAATATCAACAACAAAACTCAAAGAACACTGACAAATGCTCAGCGCAGAATGTTCTCACAGCAGCTGGCGATAAATCATAAACCCATGCTTGCCGTAAAAGGTGACTATGCTTTTCGTAAGAGGCGACTAACGGGATCGATCGGGTGGTCAGGCTCGCTGACTTGGTTGATGTATGTCATCGGATCCCAAATGCTCAGATTGATGCTCGTTATCTCAATCCCTGAACTGTCTGTTCCAGACTCGATATTGTTTCCATAGAGCTGTCATCTAGCTGGAAATAATGCGCATTAAACAACAAACAAACAAACAAATAAATAAATCGCGTGTATCAATTTTACTTAACACTCTCATTCTCATACATGCTTGCCATTTAAGGAGAACGCCATTAGTAACAGAGCAGTGTGGCTAGCTCGTCTTTAGCAAACACAAACAATTAATTATTAGACTGCACAGTATCGATTGAATGGCTACGGGGGTCTCATTAGTTGATGGCTTGATTTGGTCACTGCTGTCTCATCGGAGACCTGACAGAACATGGAACAGTAAACAGTCAGATTGTGTAGTTGGCGTGAGAGTACTGTAGCCGCTTAGGCATCGTGTGAAACAGTTTATTTTGTCTTGACAAGCACGTTCACCTTTGCAAAGTTTCATATCCCCTGCAGCACTTCCAGGTAAGAATATGCCCCCTGTAATTCACAGAAAACACTCAATTTGAAGACACTAACGTGCGGGTCGGTTGCTCAGCGTCTGTAACGTGAGTCATAAGCGGACTGTGTGTCATCGTACTCCAACGACATGGACGATCGTGATATTAAGCACCGTTATGCAAGGCCAAGGCTTACATAAGAACCAAATAGCAAGTTTAAACCATAGCTCCACGTGGAGAAATAGGTCTTATTGTATAATCTTCACAAACATAAAAAAATAAACATAAAACTCCTATTCCTGTATTGCACAACAAATATTAATAAACGACTGTGAACAACATTTATTATCCAAAACTGGCTCCCACAGGAGATATCCCAAGCAAGGAGTTTTTCCACTTTTATCAACTCGTGTTGATATATTTGATATCAAAAGACACTCTGGTAAGCTTCTCTATTTAATTTCAATGTATACACCAGCACCTTATTAAGCCTTAAGGCTATGTATGTACATTTATTCACGATAACTGCATGTAATACGAGTAGGAATAAATGGAAGGCTTGTGGTGAGAGGGGGAATTTTGAACGAGGGATAAAATCGAAAATATTGGCTTCCACGACTCGGTTTAACCCCTGGATATCAACGATAACCCGGGGTTTAACCTTAGCATACGATGTTAAATACGGGGCTAAAATTGTTAAGGAACTATATAATGAGGCGAAGTCAAGTAAAGATGTCTCACAAAAACATGGTGTGACCTTAATGGCTTGCCGGGTAATGGGCGTAAACTAGATCAGAGCAACCGACCTCAGCTAGCTGACATTAGAAGGACAACTAATTTCATGTACATGTAGTTGATCCGGTTAGCGTTTCATTCTATCATGACTCGCCCAGATGGAACGGGGAACGATGAACTATAGGGCAACAAGGAAGTTCATCTGAACATTTTTTTAAAGATACGCAAACACATCTTTAACAGACGTCATACTACATTTGTCGATTCGTGAGAACTATTCCTGAGCGAGACACAGTACACAAAAATGTATTATAGTTGCCCTGCCTATCTTGATTTCTAGGATCTAGAAAGGGATGTTCTGTTGAAGGGTATTTTGTGTGAGTGAGTTGGGTTAAACGCTGTTTTGGACAATGATTCAGTTACATAACGGCATGAAGGGATGTAGGCGGTAGATGGTCATCATGTTTATGAAATAAATAAAATACTGTTTGTACAGTAATTATCTGGAAGAACCAGGTTGTTTTGTACAAACTTCACTTGACGTTGGTACCTTTACCGAAGTGCTATGGAAGCGTTTAGAATCGTTGTTATCAGAGATCATCATCTGGTATTTTAAAAAAAAGTGAGTTATGACCCCACATGTGATTTCTTTTTCTTAATTCATCCTAATTGCCATGGAATTGCCTTTTGTCGTCTTTTGTTTCAACTTCGAAATGTGTATATATTGATATATAGTCCAAGTCGATCTGATCAGTAGTTAAGATAATTACAACCTTCACATATACATCAGCTCTAATAATGTTCACTTTGAAGCTGCATGTATGTGAGCTAACAGATTATAAATAACAAAGGTGTATTAAAATTGTACTGGTACAATTACAAATTAGTCCAGACTCTTAATATATACAGACCGCCGTCATATAACTGGACTATTGCTGAGTGCGGCAAAAAAACAAAACTAAAACGAACATTTCAAAACATATATTGTCTACCCATCTCCCCTACACATAATTCACAACGTGAAACAAGTATCATTAGCTCAAATGCGCAAGTGCTTCAAGGCCTTCTAGTGTGAATAACACTGCACAGCAGATACTCCATTCACAATTGTCTCATTTGATTCGATTTTACTTTTTAATAGTATGCATTATTAAATTATTAAATTTTGCAGGGGTAATTACAATCATTGTTAGGTGAACCGACATACAGTATGGTAGGTCGTGTACCTGTCTGATAGGCTGCATTGTTCAACCCTACACATCTTCTGGCCGGACATTGCAAAATGAACTCAACTCTTACTGCATCTCTCACTGAGCATACCATTATGGTTTGTTGTTTAACCCCGCACTCAGCAATATTCCAGCTACATGTATATGACGGCGGTCTGTAAATAATCGAGTTTGGACCAGACAATCTAGTGATTGATATCATGAGCATAGATCGATGCAATTGGGAGCGATGACATGCATCAACTAAGTCAGCGAGCCTGACCACCCGATCCCGTTAGTCGCCTCTTACGACACGCATAGTCGCCTTTTACGGCAAGCATGGGTTGCTGAAGATCTATTCTACCCTGGATCTTCACGGGTCATACTATTATGGTGCTTAAAGGTTGTTATGAATGTTATCTAGGAATGTAATGGATTTGTCTATAAAAATAAGTACTTTATATAAAACCTTCGTGTTTACTAGCATTAAACGCAATATTGTTTGGTCCATTGTTATAATGTTACAAACGACCTTAAAGTTTATCTTTCACATGACCACTTGCAGCTTAGTATCTTCAGTACTAGGTATCAATGTCCTCCCCCACCACGAAGTCTACAGTGTGATGAACTCAACGAGAGGTACTCATTATGTTCAATGTGTCTCAGTCTGTGATTTGCAGACTTTGGAACAGGTTTCTGCAGACACAAAATCGGTTAAGAGTTAAGATCGTCTTTTCGCTTAGATCGCTTTGTGGAACGAGTCCTAGACGATTAGAAATCCTATGCATGCAGCTAATCTGCATGCACGGCGACCACTTGTAGCACCATCAACAAACGACACCTTCTGGCCAGATGCCAATGGAGTGCAGAACGAAGAAATCGGTGGAAACTCGTGAAATGTTCTCAGATGAGTTCAAATTCACGCCCCATTTTCTGGATAGTCATGTAGTTGTCTTGAAGAGTCCTGACGAACGAAAGATTACATGACGATTTGGGGGTGGGTCTGTAAATATATTAGGCGGGATCAATGAAATCCAGAATGCCACTGCATATTGTCCGCCTCGAAGTGGGGCGGGGGATATACGAACGGAGTTCTTCCGCTTCTCTAAGAGAATAAATTTTCTCAAAATCTATTTAAGTTATAGAATTGAAATTTTACACACTGATATTACTGGTTATGACCTGAAACAGGTGTCCTAAATTCATATTGTACAGAGCTATGGCCCTTGTTACGTGATTTGCAACCTTGTGCATAGTGTGTTCAAAGGGGACAAGTGCTCCGAGAAAACCCTAAAGTTACATGAAAGTTTCCATGCATATAAGAGATACTTGCCTAGACCAAGCTAAAACACTGGTGCCGTAAATATAATTTAGTTTACGCATAGTGGCTGCAATAGGGAGAAGCTTTCTGTAACTTCTGAAGTTACATGAATGGAAATTTGCATGCTCGTCTAAATATTAAAGAGATACTTTTCAAGACTATCTTTCTCAATGCATTTGTACATCCTGTTTGCAGCGTATGCTTTTAGAAAATCGGCATTGGGATAAACCAAAGTCCTTTAATAAAGGAACAAATGTTCTAATGTGCCCCGTAGCCGGGGCTGGTGATAACGATATTTTCTTGTTCCAAACTTCACGAGTCTACAGGGATACCAAATGCATGCACAGAATGAGTTACATGTTCTTATATTTTCGGTGTACTTTATACGATTTGGTTGAATTTCAATTTATTGCATGTGGTATGTGCACACATGTAGTTATAATTAATTTGGTTTCGTGTCACTACCCCCTGACATATATGATATAACGCACCTGCCAGGATCAGGAAACAATAGTGTTAACGTGTAGTTCAAAGCCTGCAAGTTGGTTGCATTGTAACGTAAGCGTACGGGCCGATGGCCTACATCAATGCTGCATAAAAGATGATGATTGATTGATTGAGTATGGTTTTACGCCGCTTTTAGCAATATTCCAGCAATATCACGGCAGGGGACACTAGATATGGGCTTCACACATTGTACCCATGTAAAAGATGATGATGATGATGATGATGATGAACGGGTATGGATACTGATGTTAATTTCTGAAACATCCCCTTGTATTTCTAAAGTAGACACGTTTGTGAACATAACCAAATTATGGGGAATATTGAGAAATATATAATATTATGCATTTACATTAATGCCAACACTGTTCCAAACGTCAAAAAATGGGCCTTTCCTTGTGGTGTATACACAATAGTATACCCGGATTCTATAATGTTTGCTCTTCGCAATCACGGATATAGTATCTTGAGTACGGATGCCCGGATGTATTTTTGGCCATATCCGGTGGTATACGCCTTAAATCCGTCCCACGAAAACCACTCCTTTTCGTGCTGTGATGCATTGTGCATGGGGACTTCAGGGTTTTATGATTGAGTCAGCCTTTTGCCTTCTTTAAATGTCACGACAGTCTTTAAAATATCACACAATGTACAAAGGCGTCAATAGTAATCCCCCACAAATAATTGTAAAGGTTGAAAGATCACATTACCCAGGTAGGCACTCATAAAGATCAGTTCTATTTCATATCGGAAAAGGGCAATTCTAGCAAAGACGTCGGCTTAAATATATTCATCAGGATAAATCGCATAAAGAATCAACGTTGTATTAAGAATGTGTAATTCTACCATGACCTTTTAGAATCCTGCATTCTGAGGATTCTGCCAGCGATACTGAATCCCCTTTGACCATGATTTTGCTTACCCCGAAAGAAATTATTTATCAGAAACACATCTTTCGCAGATCCGTTCATTTGGAAATTTCAAAAAAAGATCTTACTTCATTAACGTTGCTAACAACGTGTTGTCGTTCCTACATTATTTACAGGTATGGAATACATTTTAGGCAGAAAACGAATAAATACCCAGGGAGCTTATTGTAAAATCCAGGAACATCATCACGGGATGACTTTGGGCGCTTTTCTATCGTGTACTGTGACGTCTTGTTTGCCGCGTCTCAATGCTAAGACTTCCAGTTCTGTAGAACCTTGAAAGGTCATAACAGTGGTGTGTACAAATGAGAAAGCTCGCTTCTTTTTGCTTCCTGGGATGTCAGTTTGAATGACTTGATTTCAAACCGATCTCCGCAGATTTCCGTGAAGATCCGTGTAGAGAATAGGTCTTTAGCAACCCATGCTTGCTGTGAGAGGCGACAATGCTTGTCGTAGGAAGCGACTAACGGGATCAGGTGGTCAGGCTCGCTCATTTGGTTGATGCATGTCATCGTATCCTAATTACGTAGATCGATGCTTATGATGGCGTTCACTGGATTGTCTGGTCCAGACTCGATCATTTACTGACCTCCGTCATAAAGCTGGACTATTTGTGAGTGTGGCGTTGAACAACAAACAAATAAATAAAAACAAATTGAAATTGACTGAATATTCTGCAATAAAATTAGTGCTGTGGTTGTGACGTCTGCTGTTACATTAAACATATAAACATTTATCGAGACCCCAAACCTTCAGGTTGTAATAAGTTAAGTGCGGCGTTAAACAACAGACAAAAAAAAATTACAATACAACTGTCATTGTGTCATGGAGATAAACTAACTATATGTTTTCAAATTTAGAAGTTTCAAAATGTGATTCCTTACCTGTATGGGTTTCGAATGTTATTTACAGGTATCGAATCTAGGTTCGAAACCTTTTCACTGAAAGCACGGTAGGTTATTTCTATTCTGATGACACGAGAGGTGACGCGCAGTATTGAATGTTAAGTCATAAATACATCTACGACGCAATCAGACATAGTAGGTGACACAGCTGACTCGTTTAAAGATGCCACGAGTATGGATATCATATCAATAAGAACAGATCTTTGTGGAATGATGTGAATTAACATTTTGTCTTTTATTCACTGAGCGAATAAGTTCGAGACACTTGGCCAAATAAATAAACCATTTTACCATTGCGCTTATTCCTTGAAGAGAAATGTATACGATTACAAACTTTTAACATGTTTAACACTTTATCCATTTGGCGTACAAGGCAAAATAGCTGTGAAAATTATAGTGATAAAACCAGGTGTTCTTGAAAAAGGTAAGCATGTCCTGCCCTCCAGGTAGCTCCCGCCACTCACAATTTACATAAAAACCAAATGCTTGTCGCCTGATGACGCATATGATGATTTTGAAACTAAAAAGATATGTCAATTTTGAATTACATGTGCTATGTGCAGAGATAAGCGCGGAGATTCTGCTGCTTATAAGTAAGGAAACACGTTTACGAAATGAAGTCATCACACAGTCTTGTCACTCTTTCTCTTTATGCAGAGATCAAAATAAGAAACAGTTGATGCAATTTCACTGGGCACCTTTAGTTCTGCTTCGGGTGGGTAAATCTGTGGAAAACCTGAAGTTACACTTGGCCAGATTCCCCTGTTTTAGGTTTGCCAATCCAAGCAGAAATTAGGATTCAGTTGTGTTAAGAAACAGATCAGCAATTTAAGAAAAGATGGTATATATGTGTGTGTCGAGCAATATTCCTGCAGTCTCCGCCCTTGATCCCACATTCAACAAGATTGCTCAAACGTTGTTTGATCAGGGTTACAACACTCAGGGCACCAGTAAAGATTTCAAACAGTTTTATGGTTTTCTTGGAGGACATTTCCAAATTTGACGCATCGGTGACAAATATAGTGTCCGATGCAATTGCCTATTTGGACTTATTTGGACCATATTTTCCCGTGTTATTGCCAGGTGAACAATTGACTTGCCTTTGCATGTGTTTGTGACGGGAGCCACCGGTGGGGGATGATAAGTTCACATTTTCGCGAACACCTGGTATCATCACTTTTTGATAGTGAGTAATAAACATATGCTCATGATACAGTCGGAATCGTACAGTCGATTCTGCTTTCGGCAGATATTTCTTATGAATATGGAAAGGGTTGTGTCGCTGTGAGTTGAGTGAGTGAGTGAGTGAGTTGGATTAAAATCCACTTTGAACAGTATTTCAGTTTGATGTTTTCGTTCTACAACTTCTGAGATACAATCGAGCATGCGCTTTCTACCAAGATTTCTACCAAGGGCACCATACGACTCTTGCTCAAAAGTCGTTTGGTCAAGGTAACAACATTCAAGGCATCAGTAAGGGTGTTGTCGCTTTTATTCATATCTTGGCGTGTCAATTGATGTGTGAGGAAAGCCCGAAATCCTTAAATCCTTTACTATTTGGGTGAAATCCATCGGCATTGTGCTAAGAAACCAAGAAACGGGGCTTCGTACCCAAGACCATAGATTTAGGGATTCAAATCTGGACAGCGAATTATGGCACATTAGACGACTGGGCTACAACTGCTTGTGAGTTTGCAAACTACAGTTGGGGCTTCGTCTCACATTAAGATGACAATCCTTGTTGGGATTCCGAGTCGAAGTATGACCCCGATAACTCATGGTTATCGTAAAAACGTACTGAAATATGGACCGCCTCCGTGATCTAGTGGTAGGACGTCCGCCGGAGACCGGAAAGTCCGGGATTCGATCACCGGCCGCGTCACACCAAAAGACGTTAAAAGGTGGTACTTGTTGTTACTCTGTCTGACACTCGGCATTAAGGGGTTAAAACAAGGACTGGTCGGCTCGGAGTCAGTATACTGTGTCTGAGTGGGGTATTCATGTTAAACTGCGGCATGGTATCTCAGTGGGCTAGCACTATAAATCGTCATCAGTCCGGACTTGTACAAGCAGCCACACACACACACGTGCATGCACGTCGCTATATAAGTGCAATAATCTTTGACGCGATTTTAAACCCCATTCCACCTCACCTCACTAAAATAGGGTTCGGTGGTCAGGCTCTGTGGCATATGGTGTTATGTTGTACGACAACAGTGTTCTTCATGCTCATCAACCACTCGTTTGCCTGGACTTGATTATTTGCAGATGTTATAGGTACAGATGGGCATTTGCGGCGTTAAACATTATGACATGACTAAAAGAATACTATTCAAACTGGCGTTAAACCAAGTACACTAACTCAGGTATGAGTGATACATATATCTTGGTCGCATACGTCCGGTCATGCGCCTGACTCAGAGATAGCCTCCGGCGTCTAGTGGATAGAGCGTCTGCCTGGAGAGCGGAAGGTCGGTGGTTTGATCGCGGCATGCCGCGTTATAACAGAAGACTTAAAAATGGCACATGTTGCTGTCATTCCTGTCTCTGTATGTATGCTATATGAGTGCAAAAATATGGAACGCGACGTTAAACCCTATTTCACCACCCCCATGCTTCATCATTGTAATATACGTTGATACAAACTTCATATCAGTTCTCTCTTGTCTAACAGATTGTCTTATTTGTGGTCCAGAAGCTGTTGCATCATGACAAAACAATGAGTTCACAAGAACAAGTCGATAGTCCCAATGCACATTTCTGTCAAGATGGTGCTATTTTGATACTCATTAGTTTCTATTCAATCCCTACAGGGTAGACGGGCAGTGCTGTGTTACACCTTGTCGTAGTGGTATACATGTATAGACGGATAATGCTTCTTAAATGACGTTCATTAAACGGACATTGCGTCCAACAATGTGATCTTATTACAGGAACGCTGGAGAGTGTGAGAGCGTTATACCAATGTTGCGCAAGTGGATTAATGTATGGATTTGGTTGCTTTCAATTAATAACATTGCTTGCCTTGCAACTAGAGAGTTCAATTCGTCATATAGATGATCATTATTTAATGTTAATGTCAAGGTCAATGCAGAGTCTCTCATGCTTGCCGTAAAAGGCGACTATGCTTGTCGTAAAAGGCGACTAACGGGATCGGGTGGTCAGGCTCGCTGACTAGGTTGATGCATGTCATCGATCCCAATTGCGTGGATCGATGCTCATGACATTAATCACTGGATTGTCTGGTCCAGACTCGATTATTTACAGACCGCCGTCATTTAGCTGGAATATTTCTGAGTGCGCCGTTAAACAACAAAGAACAAACAAACAAATCAGAGGCTCTATGAGGTGTCACTGCGTTTATTTGTCTGTCGTTGAACGCTGCACTGAACAGTATTCAAGCGCTATGACGCCGACCTGTAAATAATCGAGTCTGGACCAGACGAACCTGTGACTGACATTATGAGCATTGCCCCGCGCCGTTGGGATACCAAGTCGATTTTGTCACTTTATGTGACATGCATAGTTGCAGGGGACCTGTTCCATCCCAACGGAGACTGTTTTCCTTTTTTCGCAGCCTTAACATTTACTCGTCGTTTACTTGGGTCGGAAATGTGACTTATAGGCTTTCTAAAGGTTTCAGTATCGTAGAATTACTATTATTTATTTTCTTCAAACTTTCATATTCAAATGTTCGTTACGTTATATATGAAGAAATACGCATCAAGCTACCTTGATCAGTCTTGGCACGTGTTTCCTTGTCTACACAGAAGACTGATCAATCAGTAAAACTAAAACTGTAACGCATTATATAATATTAGTAACAATGTCGGAATGGGAATTAGTTTGCATTCCTGGATGAAAAAGTTTCACAAATGTCCACGCTAGTCTGTATAGCTAAGTATGATCTTCCTGGTATTGTGTTAAGATGTAGTTTTCAGCCGCATAGTAAAAATGAACATTTGATTTCGGTAATGTAAAACATATGTAAATGTAATGTAATGTAAACATGGAGCCATGTTGGTTGGTTGGTTGGCTTGTTGTTTAACGCCGCATTCAGCAATATTCCAGGTAACGGACGGCGGTCTGTTAATGATCGAGTCTGAACCAGACAATCTAGTGATTAATATCATGAGCATCAATCCACGCAATTGGGATTGATGACACGCATCAACCAAGTCGGCGAGCCTGACCACCCGATCCCGACCACCCGATCCCGTTAGTCGCCTTTCACGACAAGCATAGTCACCTTTTACGGCAAGCATGGGTTGCTGAAGACTTATTCTATCCCGGCATCTTCACGGGTCCATGTATGTCATTACCTTGTATGAAAATAAACCGAATAAGCAGCATGACATAAAAGTTTATACCATATATAATAGCAAAAAGGGTTATTGTTCAATGGGGTTTTGTATCGTGACTAGATACATTTTCAGCTACCATGCAAAACTAGATATTGTTAAATTTAAAATTAAAAGCCTAAATAGCTTTTTAGAATAACACCTTGCACCTTGCCAAAATGTATTTTTGGTGGCAGATAATTTGTTTTAAACAGTCGGAAGTAGATAAATGTTTTCAAGCAATGTGTATTTTTCGATAAAATCCCATACGTTTAACATGTTGGTTAAAGCCCATGAGCAAGGTCGTAATCGGCGCAAGTCTGGGATTCGAACTGACGTCAGTGTATTCTGACACAATTAAGGATCGACTCTGCACCACGAATGAACATAGGGCATCCCATGTTGAAGCAGCTAAAATGGTTCAAATAGAATTCAAGAATTCAGTATAACCCTCCACATGTTGTCCATGCATGTGACGCACAACAGAAGAATCATGTTTGTCACAGTAGTAATTAGGCGGAACTGGACTGTGAATATTACACTGTAATAGCCGTTATCTGGGCCACTGCCGACCGCGAGGAATGATTGATGTCTATAGCAGTGGCCTCGGATAGACGTTACTTTCACTCACGGTACCACATACTTATTTTAACTAAAATGGTTCTGTCTGCGATCGTCGTATGTGCCTATATTTAGTGATTGAAATCCTTTCGAGGAGCAGACAGCATTTTTGTACAATAATATATTAGTTGGATACTTACTAAAGCAAATTCCAGAGATCACACAGTACATTAGTAGATGTAGCTTTGACTTATCTTGGAAATATATTTAAAAGTCCGGACACGTGTCGTGTTGTAAATTACCAAGCTTAATATTTTTCGTGTAAAGAAACATAAGATCAAAAAACCATATATAAATAGTAAAAAATTACATATTTGAGGGCTGTGGGCAAACTATCTATAATTTTTAAGTATGTTTGGGGTAGCCAAGACCTCACATCGTTTGAAAAAAGCTACAGCCACACGTGTATACAAGTCGCTATATAAGTGAAATAATCTCAAACGCAACGTTAAGCCCCGTTTCACATGATACATTAACACTGACACTAGTAAGCAACGTAGAGAATAAATAATGATTAACTATGACCTCAAAGACCCATTACCCAGTATTGGTATATCAAACACTTAAACAGTGCGCATATGCACATCAAGTTCATGAAACATTGCACACATTACTGAAAAGGGAGGTTGGTTATGTTAGTCAACCGATGACCCGGGTTCGCTGTATACATGGGTACAACACCGAGGTCCGAGGTTATTTCACATCTCAGAAAAAAACAAAACCGTCACTTACCTAGGGAAATCAGTGCAAGGCAAATAAACCATATCAGGCACCAGTCACGCATGATGCTGGATTATCATCACAAGTTTCAGAAGAGAAGTCCTGATCTTCAGCTCCGTGATAGCGAATCCTTTACTTCCTCAGAGGCTCGCATATGAACCAGAAAAATGTAATAAGATATAGTCCTGTGTCCTGTGAATTAATATACTTGCACGCGTCCTGAAGCAATGATGTTGCCTTTTTAAATGTGAACGTTTTTTATACCAATAAAAGTGTGATTTATGTTGTCAGTAATGATTTGAAAACACACTTTCTTACTTTCTTTTACAGTGTCACAGAGTGCTGTCACCGCTTACTATCGCTCCCGTAGCTATCTGTAACAACGATCGTTCCAGGGAATCAATCCGTGGAGGCTTGATAGAAGCCTCGGCCAAACCCACGTGTCAGTGTTAGGGGACTGAGACTGTCGCACGATAGCGTCGGCCGCTGCTACATTTCGGACAGACCTCTGTAAATATTGCTGTCAGTGAATAGGAGGAAGGGTCCATTCTCAGCATGGGGTAAGAGGGATTAAAGCTGATAATCTATAACAGGAAAATGAACATGTACAGCGGCGTCCAGATCAGACATATCTAACTCTGTGTGGGATAATATAGTTTATGGCATACATACTTAGCAATGCTTTTCCACATAGAGCGGTGAGAGAGAATAGATATGTACGTTGCGTTTCAACCATTTGGATAACCACATTTGAACTTTGAACATTAGTTGGGCAGGATACGCCCACCTTTTCGAAATCAGCTGTTTTCATCACTATTTGATAGTGATTCATAAACATAGTCGGAAACGTACAATCGACTCAGCTTCAGCAAAGATTTTTTGTGGCCATGGAATGGGCCTTGTTGCATTTATTTACTGATGTGGAGTGATAAATGCGCAACTAAAAGGACGTGGTGGGAACTGTGAAAGATAAAAGTAAGATATTCATATGTTGTGCGACGCTATGAAGTATACAGTCAAACAAGTATAATTTCAAAATTATTGTTCAAACCAAAATAATTATTCTTAGTCCATCATTTAGGGATCACATCTGTGTGTGCTTAAAGAGTGTTTGTGTGTTTGTTTGATTGTTGTTTGAGGTCGCACTCAGCAACCTCCCAACTATATGACGGCGATCTGTAAATAATCGAGTCTGGCCAAGACAATCCAGTGATCAATATCATGAGCATCAATCCTAGCAATTGCAATACGAAGACAATTAGTACTTAGTGTCGGCATTTGAGAAGGTAAAACTCAGTGTTGGCATGGGAAATTAGTACTTAGTGTCGGCAGTTAAGAAGGTAAAACTCAGTGTCGGCATGGGAAAGTAATACTTAGTGTCGGCAGTTGAGAAGGTAAAACTCCGTGTAGGCATGGGAAATTAGTACTTAGTGTCGGCAGTTAAGAAGGTAAAACTCAGTGTCGGCATGGGAAAGTAATACTTAGTATCGGCAGTTGAGAAGGTAAAACTCCGTGTAGGCGTTGGAAATTAGTACTTAGTGTCGGCAGTTGAGAAGGTAAAACTCAGTGTGGGCTTGGGAAATAAGTACTTAGTGTCGGCAGTTGAGAAGGTAAAACTCAGTGTCGGCGTGGGAAAGTAATACTTAGTGTCGGCAGTTGAGAAGGTAAAACTCAGTGTCGGCGTGTGAAAGTAATACTTAGTGTCGGCAGTTGAGAAGGTAAAACTCAGTGTCGGCGTGGGAAAGTAATACTTAGTGTCGGCAGTTGAGAAGGCAAAACTCAGTGTCGGCGTGGGAAAGTAATACTTAGTGTCGGCAGTTGAGAAGGTAAAACTCAGTGTAGGCATGGGAAATTAGTACTTAGTGTCGGCAGTTGAGAAGGTAAAACTCAGTGTCGGCGTGGGAAAGTAATACTAAGTGTCGGCAGTTGAGAAGGTAAAACTCAGTGTTGGCGTGGGAAAGTAATACTTAGTGTCGGCAGTTGAGAAGGCAAAACTCAGTGTCGGCGTGGGAAAGTAATACTTAGTGTCGGCAGTTGAGAAGGTAAAACTCAGTGTAGGCAGTTGAAAAGGTGATACTTAGTGTCGGCATGGGAAAGTAATCTTTAGTGACGGCAGTTGAGAGAGTATTACTGAGTGTCGGCATGGGAAATTAGTACTTAGTGTCGGCAGTTGAGAAAGTAATACTCAGTGTAGGCAGTTGAAAAGGTAATACTTAGTGTCGGCATGGGAGAGAAATACTTAGTGTCGGCAGTTGAGAAGGTAATACTCAGTGTCAGCATGGGAAAGAGTAACTCTCAACTGTGGGGAAGGGATAACGTTGTGTTGACAGCAAGGATAGTAAAACCCATTATCGGCATTGAAGAAAATGATAATCATTGTGGACAGTGTAGAATGTAATACTCGATTTCGGCAGTAGGGAAAGTAACACTCGCTGTGTGCATTAGAGAAAGTAATTCTCAAGTGTCGGCAGAGGAAAAATCAACAATCATTGTCGGCAGTGGAGAAAGTACCACTCAGAGTGTCATTAATAGACATTCCGAGCCTTCCCGGCTGTGTGGCAATGTATTATTAAGCGCTAATGTATGTTGTGGATCATATTTGGCATGCAAATTCTTCTCTGTCGTTACATGCACAGTTAATGAATAATAGATCCAATTGTAGTAGTTATGGTATAAAATTTACATAAATAGTTATGAAGCTAGCTCTGCAACCAAACAAAAGTGCTTATCAGAGCATACCAAGTACCGCTGCGGCTGTGCTTGGATGTTACATTAATCCCTTCATTTGGTAAAAAAAAGTTTTTTTATATCTATTTATCTGCACATGTGGTAATATGGATGGCGACATGTTGGAAATTACTTGAACCGAGGGAGATGTGTCATGACATTTACGTATAATTGTTGAGAGCTGGGATCACTTTTTCGATCACGCCAGAATGTCTAACGTCCCTTGGAGAATAACGAATATGTATGACAATTAGCGAGGCCGGGATTGTCAAGTGAGATTATTAAAAAAAATCCAGAACAATCATGTAGTTGCAACAGAATAGCGCGCGTGCGTGCGTGTGTGCGTGCTTGTGCAGATCAATTGTTTCTGTACAGGACATCGAGTGGCCAAATATTGTTTCTTTCTCTATGTGTGACCATGAAACTGAGTCCAATCATCTGACTGTACTCACACCATGAACCCCTGGCACGGTAATAGAATGAGTGGCTGTATCAGAGGGGTTTGTTGCCCTGGATGTGTAGCCTGCGGGAGAAAAGCTACTTTAACCTAAACTGTAGTTATCTCTCAGTTGTCGAGAAGGCTTGCAGAACGTGAACCACACACACAAAGCGATCTTTACCCTCTCCCTCGCAGGTATGGACTTACTGTAGTCATATCAATGAGAGGGTGTTCAACTTGGACGTTTCCCACCGACATTTGTTCAATATACCCCATAAATGAACAGAGGTATCAGTTCTCTGAATGGAATGTATTGAATTCAGCAGTACCCTATGGAATACTATTAATTATATATATAAGCATTGTATATAGGTGTATGAATGAGTGAGTTGGTTTTAACACCGCTTTTAACAGTATTCCAGTTATATCACGGAAATATATGTGTATGACGATAGCTAAAATGTAATGAGTTGTTTTTGTTCAGATTAGATGTGAACGTCATGGGAGCGGATTACTTCACGTCTGAAAGAACGAGCTTTTTTATATACCTGAAAATTGCTAAGTATGAATTTAACAGCATACATTATAATTATCTGAAAAGGAGTGTTTTCCATTCTTAAGTTCTCATTTTCACCCCAAATCTTTCCTGGTAATGAGAGTGTGTTAATATCGTTGTACGCTGCAGTCAAAAATATTTCAACTATCCTACGACGGTATAGATTCAACGTGGTGCTTGCCAACAGTGGTTGATGCATTGCAACATGATCAACGACCGACATGCCACAGGGACAACGTGACACGCAACCACCTACGTTACATGCTTTAGCGGGCGCTTCAATCAATCAATTTGTATTTGCACTTTATTTAATGCCCCATGCCCATAGTACATTTAATCAGAGGTGTTACAACTACGAGTGGGTGTTGTTTATCGTACAATACAACACTGCAGGGAGACTAAACCATGAGAGGCTGCTTTACCGGTATTTAGATATTGATAACTCACTGAATACAATCCGACATCGGCCATGTCGATCAAGTCCATTTTATGAACAGGGAGGTTAGTCTGGTATTTACCGGATATTCTCACAATTTTCCCGTCAATTATCTGTACCTTTCTCCCAACAGTGATTGTCATTATATCATTTCAACGTTTGAATGAGATCGTTCGGCCTTTGCGTTTATCTCCGTTGCCGAGCTACATCTATGGGGAACAACACACTCGACACTTCCCTCTTAAAACTAAAGTCGTTCAATTTACGACGTCAACAAGTTGCGAGCGCATTTCGATTCTCCAGAAATGACGTCATGATAGAACAATTTTTTATCGTGAAATGAACCATGCTTCGTTCTTCATTGTTCTTTGCGATTTATCGCGTAGCTATCTTATATTTACAAATATGTTTCTGTACAACGAGTAGCGCAGCTTTAACAAACACTGGAATTTCATCTTATGTGACTGATTAATGTGATACACAGGCATATAGTTTCTCCTTAATGTAAAGCAGAATGGACATACAGGCGGACATATTGTGAAAAGTAATATTCGTCCTCGATAGCTGGGATAATATATGACATACTCCTTCTGGTCTTTGAAAGGCATTTAGAAGAGATTCACATAAGGAAGAGAATATATTGATGTCATCTTCTTTATTATGAGGAACACAACCTTTCGGAGTATATCCTTACTCCTTCTTCGTGTGAGTGAGAGGATTTCATTCACCTGATGAAGGAGTAAGAATATACTCCGAAACGTTGTGTTCCTCATAATAAAGAAGTTGACATCCATATATTCTCTTCTTTATAATCCTTCTGAATACTGTCTGTTTGGTATATAGCCCACTCTCAATTGATTCAAATTATATATTTTCTATAGAAGATGCAAATGGATACCTATGTGAGCATTTGTGCGAAATAACAAAAGCACACCCGTATCCTGCCTGCTGCTGGTCCGCATTTGACCCCGGGGTATGCATTTACACGATGAAGTCCTGTTTGAATAAATAACTTGGATTGAATGGATGTGTCTTGGTTCTTATGTAATGTCCTACATCTTGTGTCAGTTTTCACCTTTCTGGACAACAAAATGTAAAGTATATTGGTAACATTTAACTGATGAAAAGTGATATGGAACTCAGGCTACATCAGTTTGTGATTTGTATTGGCAAGAAACAGAAACACAGTTGATGACAATCAGTTGGAAATAATATGGAAACACTGGCTAGAGAAATCATGTTCCCTGGTGCAGTCAGCCATACTTCTCAATACACGTTTTGAAATCAAGCGAAAGGATATAATGAGAATTTTCAAAAAAGATCGAACAAACTGCAGGACTTGTAATATGATTATCTACCAAAATTAGGCTTCTTTCAACTGTATAGACCTATGATTACTATGAATATATTTGCATGGGTCTCGAAAATACACAACGTCAACGCCAGAAAATAACCAGTCACGATTATTCCACGAAACAGATTTCATATGGCGTAAATGTTAAATAGCGGTAAAAGATTAACAAAAGAAAAGATGAACAGATTCGTTAATTATCGCTGATTGAAGTTGATAGGGTTAACGTTATAAACACATAATCGTTTATATTGTCACATATGGTCCAGAAGAAAATATGTGGCGCAGAAAAGTTTCTGTCAATACAGGTCTTTCACGCTTCATGCTAATACACACAAAGCTTACTCACCATATATTATGGCAACTAGCATATCAGTACCCAGAACAGAGGTCAAGTTTAACATTTTGTGTTAGAGTTTCATCACGTAACAAAACTTCCAGGGACTGTTTATTGTGTAACAAGCATGCCTTTGATTATGATAATCACATCATATTACATTGTGAAGCTCTACTGCAGGAAAGAAATGAACTGTTTTCAACCTTTATTGATCTGCTTGATGTTGAAACCTATGTCCAGTTGGAATTACAAGATGAAGAAGATATGTTGTCATTTTTCTTTGGTGCTGATACTCACTTCTCACAATGTATTGATATAGTTACATGGGAATCTGTTATACTGATATTTTCTGCTTATGTACTTACACTAAAGCCTTACCTTGATTATGTCATCTGATCTAACCTTTTGTACTGTGTGAATAGCATGACACTGGTGCTACTGTCTTTTATTGTATACATGTACAGGTAATATGAGTCTGTGTGAATACGTTTGATTAATTATGTATAATCTTCGGATTAACTTCTGGAGGAAATAAAGAATCTCTCTCTCTCTCTCTCTCTCTCTCTCTCTCTCTCTCTCTCTCTATGGCGTAAATGTTAAATAGCGGTAAAAGATTAACAAAAGAAAAGATGAACAGATTCGTTAATTATCGCTGATTGAAGTTGATAGGGTTAACGTTATAAACACATAATCGTTTATATTGTCACATATGGTCCACTTGTGGAAATATGAACACTTGCGGTCAGAGCGTGGACATTCACACAGTGAACTTAATCTTCATATGGGTGACCATAGGAACATAATGGGTCGAGGGATGATGCCTGTGAAACACGTGGGCGTTTAAATCCGAGCAGCCAAGTCGAAAGTGGCCATATCAGGGAAATTGGAAGTTCCATCCATCCCAAGAATATAACAGTGATCGACGTCTTGCATCATTTTATGATAGTTTTGGGGGGAAATAGGAAAGAGTTACATAATGAGCGAAAGTCATAGTTGGGAATGTCAATTAATATTTCTTAAATGGTTGGAATGATTTCGTAAACGAGGCAATCGTGGAAAAAAGTGTTTGGAAGTATTTTGGTGTCATATCATTCAACATTTTGTAAAAGAGAATATTAAGTTTATGACGAGTTTTACGTTCATATAAGCGTATTAATCAAGATTCTCTGTATAGTTTAGCAAGACTGGTTCCCCAGACGGCACCGCATGTAGATCTCATACATATTGAAATGGTTTCTTAAACGAGGTCCATTTGTCTTGGAACAAATGCATGTTTTAGTACTTAGATGTCACATGAACCGCCACTTTGTAAAAGTGAATACGGTTATGACGAGTTCTGCATTTAAATAAACGAATAAATTCACCAAAAAGCACCACATGTTGTTCCCAAGCAGTTCAGTTGAATGTTTCCTATTAAGACGTAAAACATCTGATAAGTATGGTGTCTTAATATCTCTCTAAGCTATCAGGATCCGATGGTCGTGGGTTCTAATCCCATATTCGTCACAATTATGATTCAAGGTCTGTCAACAATATACACGTGCTCGTTAGCATCCTAAGTTGAGAAGACGTGACTGACCTTTTAGAAGAAAATAACCGATTAAATTTAGAAATAAAGTCTAACTTCCATTGCAAAATAATTGACACTTTTATGATGAGTGTATTGTGCTTTTTATCTCTCTGCTTACCTCGACGGTACATTTTTTATTATGTATATGTGTCGTCGATTATAAAAGGTATCACTTATGAAGAGTTCTGGGATCAGATTCTTACCACTAGACCTACTGACGCCGCATGTGCGCAATATATCAAAATTAAATGGGTTTCTTTCATTTTCTTTCAGATAGATGCACTACGTGCATAAAACATATTGGCTCATAATAAGTGCATGTAAAGTTCAAAAGCGCCTTATGGCTCTCGTTTTGGGTATCAAAATACATGTGTTTTCCCAAAGAACTGTGCAACTACTGCAAATAATATCCTCACTGTCACAGAACAAATTGAAGCTATGTCATTGAAATTAATTGAGAGTTCATACCCTTGGTATGTCCCATTATCCGATCCAAATAAGCCACAGTTCGGGATGAAAAAAAGTTGTTGTTCTTAAGACCTTCATTCATAGCTGATGATAATACCTTTTGACCTTTGTGAACTTTGGGAATTTTATACTTCGAGGTAATAATCCGTTTTGCATAACAACAAAACATTTGCCAGTAATTACATGTTGTAACCAACTTTCATTTGTGTAATGTGTGTTCATGTGATTTTCAGTTTTATTTGGGGAGAAAGGGCAGGGTGGTGTTTAAAGCGTTATCCGATAAACAAAAATGTCACTATTTGATTGTGAAACATGAACATATGCCTATGATATAATCGGAATCTGATTTTAGCAGATATTTATTATGATTATGGAAATGGTTTTGTCGCATTCATTTATGTGAATTCAATGGTTGCAATTGCTTACATAATACGAACTCATTCATTTACTGGCGAGACATAAGCCATACCCCATCTTTCAGTGCCAGACAGACTCTTTGATGGGTGTCATGGGAAATTTACAAATATCATGCCTTCCAGTTTCTGCTTTCAGAACAGATAACAAAGCCAGCATGTATATTATGGGAGGAATACATAAATAAATCCCAAGTCTTGAAGTAGCATATTGTTCAATATGTACACCTAGGGACACAATCACATGAATTTGATAATGAGTGTGAGTGAGCAGCGGTTTAACGCTGCCTGAACTCTGAAAGCTTTCCACCGGATAAACTCAACGTTTCAGTTTTGTTCAGTCAAAACATAAGAGCTCCTATTTCTTTCACTCTAAAAATGATCATCGTAGGAAAAATGAGCTGTAATATACAGAAAGGGTAACCGAGGCAGTAATGTGGGGTTTAAGTCATCATTATCTTTATCACGACCTCCGGTACATAGGATTGGTATAAAGAAACCACCAACAAAATTGAATCGGAAAGGTTACTTGTGAAGAAATATCATCTCCGAACTTGTGCATCCAAGATGACTCCATTTTGGCCAGCATTGGGCACGGAACTCCTCGCGGGAAAGGTTGAGTCAAAAACCCAGAGAATACAAGCCACGAAGATGTTATTTCATTGAGTCGATAGCTTGTTATTATTTTGTGTCGGTTTGAGACTCTGGTTGATTACATATGCCATGTTAATGGTTCAGTCGGTTGATTTAGGTTCATGACAGTAAAGTCTTTTCTAAAGGGTATTTCCATTTCCCGTGGAACACAGACATAAAGTAGAAGATATAACCACCTTTTATGCTGGTACACATTTACTAATCCCATGGTTGAATTGATTAATCCCCAAAACGTTAACGATTCCTCTTGGATAGGATCGATTTATTTCTTAAAAAATTATCACTCAATGTCACTTTCAATCTTGTGGCAAAACACGTAAATGTTTGCTTATTCTTCCTCTGATGAAGGTAATTTGCCAAAGTTAAGTTGAAGAGTGACTGCTGTCGGACATTTGCTATGATCGTGGCGTAGAATGCCTCTTTAAGTTACAAATATGGCGTAGGTTACAATGTTCGGTAGATTAGACCGATGTTGAATATTGGTCCAATATTAATAGTGCATTAACACCATGGATAACTAAAAGATGTTATACCCTTATTTACTATGTGTACTTTGGGAATAACAGGCAAATATATAACGCCAGAGAATAATCAGTCTCGATTTTCTGAAAAAAACGATTCCATTAGGCGTTAAAGCAAAATAGCGGTGAAAATCATATAAATGGATATGAATTATATATATATGTGATGTCACCAGCTGTGTACACGTAACAAATTTCCTTTATCCTAACTACAACTGTTGGTGATCATCCTAACAACGCCTCATCGGTATTCTATACTATACTACACGGTATGTATTAGAGGATGCGTGAGTAAGCTCTTACGCCGCTTTTAGCAATATTCCAGCAGTATCATGAAGGTGGACACCAGAAATGGGCTTGACAAATTGTACATTGCTTTTCCCGTGTTTTGTTTAACGACGCCTCTTACTATATTACAGCACAAGAGTGAGTGAGTGAGTATGGTTTTACGCCGCTTTTAGCAATATTCCAGTAATATCACGGCGGGGGACACCAGAAATGGGCTTCACACATTGTACCCATGTCGGGAATCGAACCCGGGTCTTCGGCGTGACGTACAGCACAAGAACGGAAGCAGATTAGCTTTTCAATATAAGATATGAGGATTAAACCTGTTTAAGAAAGCGTAGCTAAAAACATCTTTTCAACTGGTATCAAAAAGTTGGAAACACGTCATAGAAAGTACACACTGAAGGCTGATCCCTTCACATTTATATTGTGTCTACACGCAAGCTTTTGTTATGCCGGTTATAACCGTCTTCCCAAGGCAAGGGAGATAACTGGTTGTCCAGCTTCAACTCTTGCCTAACTTGGCTGGAATTTCCAGGCTCGCTCGTAATACCCCAAGTGACTATTACGAGTTATGCCCCTTCTATGCCCCTCATATTGACCAATCAGATTCAACCTCCCATGTCACTTGCATTTGCTTCAAACAAAATGACGGCGCCAAGTCAAGACAATATGAACGATAATCAAGATCTGTATTGTATAAAAAACGGGTCTTACTTCGCGAGGTGCGTCAAATCATGTGGGCACCTTGATTAGAATATGGAAGGATCAGCAAAATATCTGATGACGCCGAGTTGACGGTACACATGCTTTAAAAATCGACCGAAATCTGCATGCCAGACCGGATGTCGATTTCGTTACGCAATTTTGATTGGACCATGTATGGAGATGTTAGTCCAGCCAAGATATAATTCCTTAGTTCCTGCCTAGTTCGGCAAGGGTGGAAACTGGACTTTTATAGTTTGTTAACGCCCTAGCCTCGCGAAGATGTTAATAACATATGTGAACAATCCGTTTTTACCAAACATGTTTGCTTACATACTACTCCAGTCGTCGGCAGTCAGTTTACTTTCTATGCAGACAAGTTGTTCAATTATATTTCAAAGAAATTACATAAAACACCTAAAACACCAAATTCAATGTAATATATCTGACACAGCTGAACTTTCCTAAGGTCTAAAACACCAAATCCAATGTAATATTTCTGACACAGTTGAACTTTCCTAAAACGATTTCTGTGCCAACTTAGAAATAAAGTGGTCCTTCACATAGGGGGGAATATGACAAGAGAGAAAAGATATGCTGTTGAAAAACTCGTGACATTCACTAGTTCCCCAGAGAAATAAATTCCGTCTGAGTGTCAGCCAAAGTAACAATAATCATGCTTTAAATCGATTACCAATCGAAAACCCATTTTAAATGTGCACTGCTGTATAATATGTCTCCCATATCATGCTGATACCTTAGACATTACTTCATACCTATTAAGCTCGAATATTGCGGAGTGTGGCGTTACACAACAAGCGAACAAACATATAGTCAACAACAAAACTTCCTGTGACACCAATATTTTAGTGTATTTTTCAAACAAGTAAAATTTGTTTTTCAATATTATAGTACATGTATCGAATCAAGTCACAATAACGCAACTGCTACAGAAAAGCATGCATTCCATGCAAAAGTGGAATTTTATGCAAGCCCCATGCATTTCACTACCCAAGAATGGGTATAAAAAAACATGTGCGTTAACGGGATTCCATATGCATTGTTTAGCATCGTTCTGACAACAACCACTCAGAAAAACAACAAAATTACGCATTTATTCAACATTACGAAATGCCACGTCTGTCCGAAAATGAGCGTCTGCGAGCCATTGGTATACTTGAAGCAGGATCGAGTCAACGTGATGTTGCAAGGCAATTTAACGTCCACAGAAACAACATTTGGTGTTTATGGCAACGTTGGTATCAGACGAATGCAGTCAGAGCCCATCCTCGGAATGGCAGGCCATCCGTAACCAATAATCGACAAGACAACACACCTACGAAATCGATTCCAGCCAGCAACAGTGACTGCAAGAAGCATCCCTGGCTTTCGACGAATATCTTCACAAACCGTACGTCGTCGCCTCAGATGTGCAGGGATTGTCGCCAGAAGACCCGCCAGACGTCCCATTTGACAGGAAACCACCGTCAAGCACGTCTACAGTGGTGCAGATAGCGTCTACGCTGGCCGGCCATGCAGTGGGGACAAGTTCTACTCACTGACGATTCTCGTTTTCATCTCAGCCACAGCGATGGACGGATTCGAGTGTACCGACGTCGAGGTGAACGTTACGTCAATCATTGTGTCATGGAAGAAGATCGGTTCGGGTGTGGGATTACAGCAAGACAGAGGACCCGTTTGATAGTGTTAGAGGGAAATCTCAATGGACAGATGAGATCATCGGTCCTGCTGTTCTACCGTTTTTGCGTCGTCATGGCTTAGGCATTACCTTTCAACATGACAACGCCCGGCCTCATATTGCTAGACTTGTTCAGGATTCTCTTCAACAAACCAACGTGAATGTCATCCCCTGGCCGGCTCGCTCCCCTGATCTCTCACCAATCGAGCACATGTGGAATGACAACCATGTGTTCCACAGACACTCCAGGAACTTCAAACGTGCTCCAGCAGATATGGACAGATATCCCGCAGGACCTTTGTGCGACGCCTGGTCCATTCCATTAGACGAAGATGTGTTGCTTGCATCGCAACCAGAGGTGGACACACACGCTATTGATTTGTCAATTACCATTTTGGCATGTTCATGTTTTTTAAATGAAATCACGTATTTTCTGAAGTCAGTGTGGCAAATTAAACCATTTGAACACTTACAGGAGTCTTTTATCTGTTGCAAACCGAAATTGTTTCAGATTTGGTAAAAAACATAACTTTGCATTAAATCTTATTCAATGTCACAGGAACTTTTGTTGTTCAGAATATATATATATATATATATACACACACACGCAGTAACCATAATTATTGTCAGCAAATATGTCAGTCCTATCATATTACATTCAGACATTAGAGACTGGGGAAACAATGTTCTTGTGTTTGTGGCGGTTGGGGTAGGGAATGCCTTTTGGCGTATTGGAGTCCACGGTAGCGTGTGTTGCTGTCAGGTTCCTTGTGGTTATGGGAATGGCCTTGTGACTTTTTTCACAATTAAGAAACAAACTATATTTTACTTCCTAAAACTGAAAAAGGATAGTGTACCTAGCTTGAGGCCGATATTTAGAGTTGTGGTATCATAATATATTACCGCTTTTTTCTGTGCGCGAGTGTATTTCTTTCTTCATCCCACATTTGAAGAGAACAGACCAATCGCCTTGGTGAAATGGATACCACACTAACTAAATTTGAAGTTTGATCGAAATTGACCAGATTATGTTTTTTCACATATTGAGAACATACTACTCGTTTATCACGGTTTCATATGACGTCATCCATTGTATCCTGGCGTCAAAGCGTTCCAATGTGACGGTTTAGCATTGCAGAATGACGTCATGTGTGTGATTCACGTGGGGAGAGAGTGCTATGGAAAAGGGATAGATAACTAATTGCATTTTACAATGACGATAAACATAACGTGTGTTCAAAGCTTCAGTTGCTATTGTGTGTTCGATTCCATTGGATTATAACCGTTGAAACCTCTGGCCGCCGTTCCAAATGAATTCTTTGAGCATCGAATATTAAATGATACTCGCACACCTAATATTTATCTGAGGGTTAAAAAACAAAACACCAATTTTAAGCTGGTTGTTCATGTTTTAATGAACATATTTTCTTCAAGAGAGGACAGGCTAGTTCTGTCTCAAAAAGAGTATTTCTTTGCCACAACTGTTACCTGATGCTTGTACAAATTGTTTCTTCACCACAACACTGAAAATCAGTGATGGTACCCGGTGTCCGCGAAAAGCTTGAAAGGCATAAATGCGATCGATTTTAGTGATTCATAAACACATGCTTATGATATAATCGGAATCGGACAATGGACTGAAGACTGTGGAAATGGTTTGGCCGCTTTTATTGATATATGATAAACATGTCCGCGTTAAAGAAAATCGTCGTTTTCTTGTCACACACTGACATATTGCTGTAGGTAAACTTTATAGCGTCTTAGATGCTCGTCTGTCGCCTGCTGTAATAAAAGGAGTATCACTTAACTGAACCTATTTAGTGTTCGTTTCTTTAAATATTCGCTAGTATTTTTCTTCTGTTTTCTCTTCAGGTTTCCAATTAAATTAGTGGGCCTGATTGTCAATAGTTTTTATTCAGAAACATATCTGCTGCTGACATGAAACGTAAGTCACTGTTGTATGAAAACCTCGTTTGCGTTTTAAGAGTGCATTTGAAAGTACACGGATACGCTATAATGTTTTAATAATACGCTTATTATTTAACAGGTTTTGCCGAAACATCAATCGTGACAGGGCTGGGGGCCATCGAAACATTCAAGGATGTTTTTGCTTCCTTTCCTTAGCTTCATCAGAGAAAAGCCAATGGTCTGAATCTGTCGAATAACAGATCTAAATGTCATGGTGAAAACAAAAACAATGTTCTTTAGGGGTTTCATATGCGAGTGTGAAACCCGTTTTTGCAATTGTCAACACGAAAACACAATAACGTTTGAACGTAAGACGTTATCAACTGACGTCACATCAGGGCAATATTCTTGTCACTACAAATATTATCAATCACCCGAATGTGGAAGTCCCGAAATCGATTTCGTTCTACAGTTGGACGAAATTCTTCTGGGCCATCGTTAAAAGGAATTACAGCATTGTGCAATCTGAGTAGTGAATCGACCTTCACGTAATGTGATACTGGGCATATTGAACCATATATTAAAGTAACGAAGCAGAATGGGAATAACGATTTCAGTGAAGTGAAGGTGGTTTATTAAAGATTTAACAGATTTAACAGAAAACAAATTGAGAAACTTAATAATAGTTATAAACATCAGTGCAAACATAGTGGACATTTGATGTATAAATAAATCATGACATTGTGTTAGACCATTCGTGCGTGAGAGTGAGTATTGGCGTACGCCGCTTGCAACAATATGCCAACAATATGACAGCGGAGAACGCCTGAAATGGGCTTCACATTGTACCCATGTGGGGAATCTAGCCCGGATCTTCGCGTGACAAGCGGGTCTTTAAAAATGAGGCTATCTCACCACTCTCGCGTTACAAGGAACACATAGGAACACCGTATATACAACGAAAGACCATGCATCAGATAATCACATCTTTTGTTTAAATTATTCATCTGTTGAGTTACGCAATGGTCGTATAGCAATTGTCCTGCCATATCACGCTGTCTGGAAATTTCGAGACGGGGACAGACGAAGCAGTGTTTTATATTATGAGAACCGTTCTACACCGTTGGGTAACGAGGACATGCAATCAACCAAGTCACCTCGCCTGACGACCTGATCCAAAATTGGTCTTACAACACACAATTGCGTCCTGAGGACATATTGTTTCCCGTGTCTATGCGTAAAAGGAAGAAATTAAATAGACAATTCCTTTTTATCGCTTTCTCTTTGTCGTGTCGTTGTCAGTTGTTCTCGTTGCATTATGAACATACAAAATCCGTTAGTATTGTTATGGTAACAGTTTTGGTGCATATTTTAATTGTTTTAATACGAGTAAACATACACTATACCAAAGCGTGAAGTTTTAATTGAGAGTCGCTACGGCGTTATGCAATAATAACGCATAGTATGTGTATCAGCTTAGTGTGGGAGGAAACCCCGAAGTAATACATGTCTTTGACGTTTACCAGTGTAGTAAAGCCCTCTAGCACGGGTTTGGTGTTGACAATATTCACTCATGACGATGGTTTGTTGACGGTAGTGGAGTGTTGCAACAAATTTACTACTTGCTGACCTTCATACATTTAACGACATAATGAAAATGGTGACATATTTTGTACATGTAAGCGCTTTAAAAAAAGTTTGAATAATATGTAATCACGCACACTTGAGAATTGACTTTTATTTGTGTGAGTTTTTTGGGAATATGCACTTTCATAGAGCAAGGGCAAGACGTGATTTAATGTCGGAGATTCTCATAATGTGTACCTCGAAGGGTGCATACACTAAATGTCATTTAGTAGACGTGACTCCACGTTTATAGCCATACGGTATCACGGATGAAATAGTTCCTAAAACCAAGACAAGACAGGAGCGTATGTGTGCTGAAATTGCACTACAGTAACATCTTTTGTAGTTTGGTTACAACTAACAGATTTAAATGATCATGGACGAGAAATGTCTGTGAAGAACAACCTTATTTCGTTAGTGACAGTGGCCGACACAATCAGCGGGGCTGGGGAGACTTCCGAAGTTGTCAATGTGGCGATTAGGAGGGTCAGGGGAGTTGCCAACATTCATACAAAATTAATAACTGAATGAATTGGTCATTTATGTATGGATTGAGATTAACTTGTTTGGAAAGAATGAGGTACTGCAGACGTTTGGTGAAAAGATGGGAAAATCACATCCACGCCAGAGCCTGGCGCCGAAACACACCAACATAACATGCACGTGCAACATCACTTGTTGGGCTATAAAAACGTTCGGTTTTCATTTACATGTCATCACAATCTTAAAGCAACTTGACCGCGAAAACATGTCACGACTAATGGAAGCCAAACGCCTCAACGCCATCGACCGACTGCAAACAGGAGAATTATCTTTAGCTGAATCCAGTTTTATCCACGTAGCACCAAGCACCATTACAAGACTTTGGAACCGTTATCAGACACACGGGGCAACTAGTGACATTTCCAGATCCGGTCCACCACGTATTATTAACAGAGCAGAGGACAGTTTCATACGGCTACGTCATTTACGTGAAAGAACCACCACGGCCACCTCTACAACTACGGCAAAACCAGGATTATATCCAATACCAGGATATCAGCCTAGACATTGGGGAACCGTTTACGCACTGAAGGTATTCGCGCTTGACGACAAGTTCGAGGTGTCGGTTTGAGGCACCTTCATCGTCGGCTGCGACGTCATTGGTGTCTAGGTCACAGCGTATGGCCGCAACTGCGATGGAGGAAAGTTTGAGCAAGTGACGAGTCACGTTCCATGCTTCGCCGTGCGGATGGTAGACGTTGTGTTTTAAGGCGTCGCGGGGACAGTTATGCACGAAACTGCAGACAGGAAGTGAACAGAGATGGTGGTGGTAGTGAGATGATGTGGGCAGCCATCGCCTACACTGGTAGAACAGATTAGGTGCAAGTTCTGGGGAATTTGTAATGGTTCAACGTTACACGGATAAGATTCTTCTGCCACACATCCGTCCTATTATTCAACAAGCGAACGTCATTTTCAAACAAGACAACCACCGACTTCACACGGCAAGACTGACAACAGCCTTTTTCAAGATTCACAACATCCAGCTCATGCCATGGCCCTCCAGGTATCAAAATATAAACCCAAACGAACATTTATGGGACGCACTGGATGAACGATCTCTAGCAAGACTGCAGAAACAACAGAACCGTCGACAGATGACACAAGCACTGCAGGCAAAGTGGGTAAACATTAACCAGGCTACAATTCGAGATCTGGCTGCTTCCACGGGACGACGATGCCAGTCAGTTTTGGACTGTAATGGTGGCTATACAAGATATTTAGGACAAATGACCTTCACCTTCAAAATCCACTGTTCCATGTGTGACAAATAGAACCAGGGTCAATGCCAATTTTGAACAATCGATTACCATCTGTTGATTATTTACATGACATATAATGTATACAACTAAAATCACTTCGGCGTTTCATTTTTGCAGAGTACAGTGTGGGCATGCGTTTCGTCGTATTCTTCAATGGGATGGGTCGTTACAAGGATATTTGATCCAGGGTATACAACACGCTGTGTACAAGATTAGAGTGTCTAAATGATCGGCAACAACACTTCTGAAATCGCTGAAATGTTGCCGGTGTAGTGTCAAGCATTAACTGGAGAAGTCACACACTGTCTCAATAAACGCACCGTCGATATTGAAACAGAAAACACGATAATATCGATTGCCGGGGCCTAGGGGCAAAAGAAATCTGAACGTGTCTAACGATGAGGTATCTTTTGTGGTACAGTTATTTTATCGAACAAATTATGACGTAGTATCCAATAAAATGAAAATTATCCAGCTCAAATTTAAGTCTCATATATTTCAAGAAATGTTACGAACGCGTAAGCTCCAGGAATATCGACGATGAACCTGAACTAGCAATAAACGAGTTCAGTGTAACAATTATTTCAAATTTGTATCTATGCATAAAGATTCACAGTGACAAAACTTCTCATTAACTTTCCCTTTAAGTCGAGCAATATTCCAGCAGCTTCAACCTTTGGCGGCTACCTTTCACAACTTTTGAGGTACAATTGAGCATGGTCTTTTTAAGAAGTTTTCAAGGAATGTAATGCGTCTCTTGGTAAAAAGTTGTTTTACGACCTCAACACTTTTGCTAGTGTTTGTGACGTGTGCTACTGGTGGGGCAGGATACGCTCACATTTTAGCGACCACCTGGTATCATCTCTACTTGACAGTGATTCATAAACACACGCTTATGACATAGTCGGAATCGTACACTGCACTCTGCTTTTAGGAGAGATTACTTATGATTATAGAAATTGTTTTGTAGCTTGTCTTGATTGTTTGTTTTGAGAATCAGTTCCGAAATGATGGATACATTGTATACTCTACACGTGTTTTAAGGTTAAAATCAAGGAAAGATAATACGTATATGAGGAAGTGAGGACAATATCATGTATTTTTAGAATTCCATGAAATGAGTTTCAATGGGAGCAAGTGCAATCGCTTCATTGGCCGAGATCGATAGTCAGGGGCCCTTATGTCCACCTTCTGCGCGTGACCTAATGACTCTCAGTGTGCAGCTGACAGAAGAGATTTCCCGTGATAGTGCGAGAGTTTACAACACGATCCAGGAAGGTCTGATGTGAACACAGCGACCAATGTAGATATATGGGCAGCCCACTCGACATATATGACTTTACAGTTTTTTCATTTAGATGTATATTAGCACCCTTGGCGTCCTGATGTGTGAATGTAGTTGTTTGTCATAAATGTTGATGATACTCATCTTTCCATAATTCATATTAAAAATGAAAGACGTATTGTGACTGTAGTACTTGTACAACGGCGTTAAAGATAAATTGTCAAACGTTCTACAGAGCATGTACTCATCAGTTAAGGCATGTATCAAGACAGATAAAGGAATCACTGAATGTTTCAGAACTTCAGCTGGTGTAAGACAGGACTGTGTACACAGCCCTGTCCTATTTATATTTTTCATAAATGAACTTGTAACTGAAATGTATCATGAATGTGATTACGGAGTTTTTGTGTCACAAGATATAATTGATATAATGCTGTTACTATTTGCTGATGATATTGCTTTATTATCATTTTCAGTTAGTGGCCTCCAGAAACAGTTAAATGTTCTCCAGCTATATTGTGAGAAATGGGGCCTTGAAGTAAATTTGAAAAAGACAAATGTTATTGTTTTCAGAAAAGGTGGTATTCTAAATAAATTTGAAAAATGGACGTATTGTAATAAGACAGTCAATATTGTTTCATATTATAAATATTTAGGATTGACTGTATCTTCTCGATTAGCATGGTCAACAGCTTGTAAGCAGCTGGCTCTGCAAGCATCTAAAGCCTTGATTCCTGTCTATAGAGTTTTCAAAGAAAACAAATTTATATCTTTCCGAGTTGTTTCAGACATTTTTGACAGAAGAATAGCACCAATTCTGCTGTATGGTTCAGAAATATGGGGATGTCATTATAATGATTCCATAGAAAAAAATCATGCCATGTACTTTAAACGTTTTTTAGGTGTCGGTAAATATGCCTCTAACAAAGCCATTCTAGGAGAAACTGGTCGTACGAGTCTTTTTGTTTCATCCCAGCTACGGGCAGTTAAATATTGGATAAAGCTACTTCGTATGAATTCAAATAGATTTCCTCTTCATTGTTATAATATGTTAAAAGCCTTGGATGAAAAGGGTAAATATTGTTTATGGGTGTCTGATATCAGAAATATTCTTTGTATGTCTGTTTTTTCTCTTGCATGGATATCTCAAGATGTTGGAAATGATAAACTATTTATCTTCATGCTTAAGGACAAATATCATCCTCAAGGTTTTTATGCCATTATATGAATATAAAATCTTTACTTGTTCCTGAGAAATATGTATCTGTACTTCAGGATAGAACTTTGAGAAGATCTTTGTGTAAATTACGTATATCATTACATAATTTTAATGTTAACAATCTCAGAAAGAAAAATTTACAAGATAAAGAAAGTAGTTTATGCCGTTATTGTAATGAAGGCTATGTTGAGGATGAGTTTCATGTACTTCTCATTTGTAAATATTATCAGTTTCTTAGAAATAGATACCTCCCTATGATTTCAACTATGTACAAAGATGAACAACTGATGAGAAATTTGTTGAACTCCTGCAATGCAAATACAATATCATCTCTGTCAATATTCCTGAAGAAGATTTTTGAAATTAGACGTTAATATTTTATGTAAACTTATTATTACCTACACATGACTGTACAATGTTGATACAAAAAACAAACACTACTGTACTATAGGTCATATGGCCTAAAATATTGAATAAACTTCTGTCTGTCTGTCTGTGTTAAAGACAAAACAATCAGGTTCAGTGGCAAACACTAATTATTAGCAAGGAATATCCGACTGAGAGTTCCTGTAAGTAACAAGAAACGTTTTGCTTCATGTCCACTGAGTAGAGAGGAATGCATAGCCGCTGCGGTGTTGGTCGTCAGTGTATCATGTACAGAAAGGCCGTCCCATTCGCTTGACACCCAAATGTACTACCGACTATTGTGCTGTCTTTCAGAAGATGCTGCATTTCTTGTTTGCTCTGTATACCTCTCCAATCATAGTCCATCCCAGCACCGAGTTTTTCTCAGAATTCAGGGATGCATTCTTAAAGTGTGTGTTATTGACATCAGATAAACGTAATGCTAGTAATAACGGATGATCAAACACGTTTCAGCATTGCAGATATTTTTACTTTGAACAAATATTATCATCGGCTCAATTCCATCGGCCATCACGGCTAGAATTAAGAGAAATCCATATTGTAACTGGATTGGTCAAACACAATGTCTAAAAATAATTACTTGAGCTCGCGGACGCATAGAGTGAATGAGTATTGTTTGACGCCGCTTTTAGCAATATTCCAGTACTATCACGGCGGGGGACACCAGAAATGGGCATCACACATTGTACCCATGTCGGGAATCGAACCCGGGTCTTCGGCGTGACGAGCGAACGATTTAACCACTAGGTTACCCGACCGCCCTCGAAGGCATAGAACATACGCTAGATGGTGTTGAAGATGCTTGCCTCCGATCTCAATCGAGTTTTATATCTGTAACTAGCGAATAATACATTTTGTTTGGATTGTTGGTTTCTTGCTTAACGTCGTTCTCATATCATGTGATATTCCTGCTTTAGAGCTGTAAATAATCAAGACTCACGCCTCGGGTACGATGACATGAACCGAAAAAGTCATCTGTTCCATTTAGTCGCCTCCTACTACCACCCCAGGTTGCTGTGGACCAATACTTAGTTCGAGTCCGCGTCTGATGATATTAAATCAGTTAATATAAGAAATTTAACAGATTATTAAACCATTTTGAGCCAGTCCACACACAGTATTAGAAACCAACAAGCTGCGTCCCGTGTGTACAGCCTACAAGTACATGTTATGAGGATAAACTATTAGTGCTTTCTAAATGAATCCATTTATAGGGCGTGGTCGAACATGGTTTTGCCGCCACATTCAGTATTACACATGCCGTATCACAGCGGCCTTTAAATAATCTTATCTGTGCCGGGAAACTGGTGGATGACAGCACGGCAGAAGATGCACGCCGTAGCAGAACGATGACGCTGTATCCGTCGATTCTTTCCACAAGCATGGGGATCTTGGGATCTTCTGGCCTGTTATACAGTTTGATAACAGGAATTTACTAATACTTATGATAGTATGGACGATGTAGGTTTTAAGGTGGACCATTCTGTGTGAAGAACTAGAATTTGTAAAGGAAGAACATGATGGCTTGATGTACAGTTGCATTAATGCGTATTCATATCAAAAGGAAAGTCAGACCCTATGTACATGTATCTCTCACTTTCAAACTGCTATGCATGGTGGCATTTTACCATATTTTGTGTACAGAATAAGACAATACTTGGCACAATTGAATTTCAAATCTTAGGATCGTCACTATGGCCAATGCAGATAATGATGACTGACAATAGATTTACTTTAATCCTCATTCTTTACGTTTGGTCACTTTGATAGTTATTCATATATTTCTTAAATTGTTAAAGTGTTCATTTATGCCAGAACTTCTATTGGAGAGCTACATGCCTTAGCGAAACAGTTCTTCTAGTGTTGTGATGTATGAAAAGATGGCAGCGAAGTGCAGCCGTGAATGTTATTCTTTCAACATGAAGTTTCAAAAGCTTCTACTGCCTAGTTACAGTAACATGTATCTCATTTCATCTTTAATGTTAAAGACATTTTAAAACGATGAGTGATTATTGTGAAATGGAGCATTATTTGTTGTCATAAAATTACATATTAGTCCGGCGCGTGTTGCGAGAGAAGTCTTTATTAAAAACTGCAAAATAAACCCCTTTTAGAAAATGACAAAGAAACATCACAGAAACGAGTGGGTCTACATACTTGGTTAATATCAACTATTCGCGGACAGACATGTCACATTTTCATTTTCACTGGCGAATATATCAACTCTGGAAACATGATGTGATTAGCACCTAACACATACAAAGATACAGATACATGACCAAGAGTTAGATCTGTGTTTTGTCAAAACGTTTACTTTCAGATATGAAAGGTTTTTTCTCTAGTTTTACTAACTAGTAGAGACTGCATACGCAGAGTTCGCCTCTGTGTTCACATTTATGTTTGACACCTTATACCAACGTGAGTAACCGAACCCGCCCCTTAAGGCGTGACGAGCGAACACATTAACAAGGCCCACATTACTTGAACTTCCATTAATCTACGTCGATTACTCTACAAGCTTAAGCAGATATTTCTTATTGTGATAGATGCGATGCAGATACAAATACCTACATCATTGAACATCAATGAAACGGACAATGATAGTTTGGCATTTGTACAGGGTACATCAATTTACGACATGTGTCAGCTGGGGGTAAATTCAACGCATTTGACGCTATTCAAACAGTTGACAGTAAACAGATGGTTCCGTTTCATTTGTAATAATTTGATGTTGTCTGCAGCAATGCAAGTCTACCGGCAACATTGTGTCCGTCTGTATTAGGTAATATAAATACCTGCGTCTCAATGTCTAAGACGAACTTTGCCTTTAAAGAACGAAATAAATCTGACTCCTATCCGACGGAGGCCAGACAGATATGTCAGAGTATACAGGACTTTAGTCGAGCGCATATACAGTAGCTGCGTATTTCCTCTCTTGGATTATGCTTCAGGGGAGATTCTTTCATTTCAAATGTACACTGTAAATTAAACAATTATTCTCAAATGTACCAATCCGGATTTCGACGCGTCGTTGCTATCGTCTTTCAGGACTGGGAATATAAATAGCGTGGGAAAAAGCGTAAGTTTTGTTTGAGCATTCAGGTGGTGATTATTTTTAGGTGTTTCGATTAAGTTGTACATTTGGGTTAAATAATGGGCTCCTATAGGTAAGCATGACATATGATCTTCCAATCGAGTAAATCTAATACAACTTGTCCGTCGTGTTGTGACAGAATTATCCTTTGTTGTTAACACCGTCAACTTCTAAGTAATGCCTATCAAACAATTAACATGATTAATGTTTGTCGTTTATAAGAAATAAAAATGATAACCTCGTCCATGGCTACCAATGCCAGACCTTAATATTAATCCCTTTAACCAATGTGGAGACTATGGCACCATATGCAATTCGTGGGAAATTGAAGCAGCTGGCAGCCGTCTATTTGCTGATTCGCTGTCGTCATAAAACGCACACGGATAAAATAAGAGACGCCAAGCTGGTGGAAGCAATCAGATGCTTTCAGAATGAACGCACAATGAACATTTAGTATCGGGCACCAATATCTGTCTTTGAATGCGTTATTTCACATTAAACGCCCAAACTGAAGCACTAGTATGCAAGCGTGTAATTGAATCTATATGTCATTGTAGACAACGTCGACGGGCATCTGTGGCTGTACATTTAAAATACACTTGAATAGTAATTGGTAAAAACTTTCTTTGCATACTTCCCTTGGATCCGCGAAGTTCCTAAGTGATAGGGAATGCATAAACGGTGCAGGATCCTCATACAAACTTAATTTCAGAATGTTGCTGATTCTGTGGTCTAGTGGGTAGAGCGTTTCCCCGAAAAGGTACCGTCGATGGTTCGATCGCGTCGAAGGAAAATACGTTAAAAATGGTACGTGTTGTTACCCTGCCTGGCGCTCGTAATTAAGTAGGTAAAGCAAGCACTGGTCGGGTCGGACTCAATACCCTGTGTCTGAGTGGGGTACTGATGTCAAAATTGCGGCATGGTATCTCAGTGGGCTGGTACTATAAAACCGGTACTAGTACAAGCATCTCACCTCACTTCGGAATGTTACACGTTAACTTATATCAGTACTGTTTTTTTATCAAGAATCAATACTGCATAGTTACATTTATTATGCTAACCAACTGTGATGTTTAATAGTTTCCCAATGTGTATTGAGTTGCTCACCATATAAGTTAGCTGTTGGTGAACTATACATATTCCCTGTAATATATATAACAATAAATATAGACATATTATCATAAACTATGTTTGAAATAATTTAGCACTTAAGTTGATTGTATGTTAGTTTTGGTAACTATGTTGTTTTGGTGTTGCCGCTGCAGATGATTGAAAACGTCATATCATCCCAATAAAGTAATTTCGTTGAAAATGTGTTTGAGTACACGCATCTGTTTGAACATACTTCTATTTCCAATGCAGTGTAAATGTTATTTATTTACTATTGTAAAACGTATGAGAATGTATTTGGGGATTATATAAATGTCTGTTTCAAGTTCTTGGTTTTGAATTAAAAATAATCGATAGCCGATACTTGACGAAATGTGGTAGTTATTTTCCAAATGTAAATACATGATTGAACAAATCATTTTAATGCATCTGAATCGTATTTCTGAAATTGCACTTATGTCTCAGGCGATAGATGCGCATTTACAGCAAACGTAGCATGTTTGACTGTTTGAGGTTGTAATTGTAAATATCTTTCAGTGTGTCAGTTGTCGTTGGTTGAATGTACAAATTATGATGATAGTAAGGAATACGCACATGTTCATGATGTAATCGGAATCGTACAATTGGCTCTGATCTTAGCAGATAACTCTTATGATTATGGTAAATGGTTTTGTCGTCTTTATTTAGTGTTGATACAAAAACAGCTTACAAATGTTTATGGCCTTAATACATAATCATTGAACATTAACCGTCTACTGTTTTATGATTCATTAATATCATAAATGCACCAGAAACATACCAAGAATACAGTATTGAGAGGCTACGTGATCCATCGGCGACGCGATTCTCCAATACGGAGTTTAACCGGAGAAATCTCCATAAAAGTAAACGCCAGTAATCTGACATTTGTTTGTTGACCTCCTGCTTCATGTCTTCTAACCATATTTATCTTTAGACGCTCTGAGGGTAGAAACGCAGCAATAAACTATGAACAAGTCCCTATATGTGTAAAGCCTGCATAATGTTATATGAATTTGCCTCTTTGATCAGCTTTGAAAGATAAACCCTCTCATATAATAAGCGAAACGTTGGGTGACATTTTTAGCTGCGACACATTAGTTGCTAATTGAAAAAATGTACCGAGTTTGTTGACCAGCATTGACTGAGTTATACTCCTTATCCAATAAGGGAAAGTCACAAATGATAGATGGTGTCAAGTTTAGTTTAAATTTTGAAGATAATTTCCCTAGCTGAATTTGCTATGTGGCAGCAACCTCCTCATCTAATTAAACAAAATAACAAAAAAAAGTGCGCTTCTTACTTAATGAATGCCAGTCCATACAGATGGTAACAAACAAGGTTTGTTTTCTAAATGAAGCCATTATGATACTTGACATTAATGAATGTTGTTGGGCCACCACTATCAGCAATATTACCACAGCGTGTAAATAATCGAATCTGGGCAGGCATGGTGGAGTCGGTGTAGGTTCTTCCGAAAAGCATGTATAACTTTGTTCCCCTTCTGAGTGATTTGTATGTTGTTAATATGAATTTCAGCTACATCACAGGGCATAAGTACACGTTCATCCAATCATCAACTTCCGACGTAAATGTGGCACCAGCAAATATACCAGGATGTGACATTCCCTTATTGGTTCAGAACACTGACACAATGTGAACACAGGTAGTAGATAAATAGAAACTGCATTTCATGTAACATGTAACACTAAACCGCCAAATATGTCAGATGGACGTTGGCTTGACGTTCATTTCGACGTCGCCAGACACGACCACGCCTATAAAGGAAGTGCAAAGTGAATCGGGACTCATCGGAAAACAGGACACCTGGCCAGTGACGACTACACCAGTTTCAACGTTGTGTACACCATTGACATTTGTTGGCAATGTGACGATTTGTAATGGGCGGCACAACACGTAATCAGCTGAATTTAGACGATTTGTAAGCGTCTGACCTGTAACTCGTACTCCAGTAGCCTGATGAAAGTTTGCAGGAATTTGATTAGCCGTTTGAGCTCGATTTCGTAGAGCCTGGTTTCGGATCAAGCGATCCTGTAAATAGATCAGTCATAAATCTAGGACAAGCTAAAAGCTGATGCAGATGCAGTGTGATTGTGGTGTACATGTTTCGAGTGAGTGAGTGAGCTTTTACAGTATTCCAGTCATATCGCGGCGTGTCAGCTTAATGTGGGAGGAAAGCCCAAAGTGATGCAGGTCTCAGACATTTACCACTTCGGTGAAACCCACGAACACGGGTATAGGGCTGAGAAAACTAGAAACTAATCGGGGCGAACCGGGATTCGAACCCACAATCATAGGTTTCTGGCGTGCCCAAGGGACGCAACTCTGGACGACTGGGCCACCCGTGCCACCACATGTTTCGAGAAATATAATGTGAAAGATGTTTCTGAGTGTATATTGTCAGTTTCATTTTATTTATCTGTTGTTGAATAAATTGAACATGTTTATGTCATACTTTGTGTGTGTTTGTCTCTCATAGATGGTGGTCCATGTGATAATGATTTATCTTATGCATGTAGTAAGCAAAATGCCAACAACTAAGCTCTGTTGATCAATAAAGTAACTGTATTAACGACAGTATCAACTAAACCAACGATCACAAGACAATACAATCAATACATAACATTCATTTGAATAGATATTAAATTTAGCTTCAGTCTTATGTTGAAAGTTTGTTTATTAAAAAATGCTAGAAATGTAATCCTACCACTCGATTATCTGATAACTGCTTATATCCGCATAATATTACGGTTGCGGATTAAATTATTCAACGCCAGATTATAGGGTAAATGGAGAACTTCACAGGGAACCAATTTATATTAAACTGTTTAAACGTTTGATAACGTATTGGCACAAATTAACAGAAACAGTGATCGGCTGCGGTAGGTTCTCTACTATAATGTCTGATCACGTGATGTACTCTCGGGAATTTTCCGGAATACGAATAGATTTTTATCGTTTGTTGGTTACGAATATTGACTTCAGTTTTGTTTTCTTCAAGATACTTCTTTGAATTTGCTTTATAAATTACTTAAACCCGTATTTAGACTGTACATATCCTTTTAAGACTCGTAAATTGTTGGGGGTAAATTCAATTGAGCTTATTCAAACATCCTACCGTAAACAGTGGTTTTGTTCTGTTGGCAAGTTGATTTTGTCTGCAGCTGTAAATAGTCTGGCGGCAACAGTGTGTCAATATGCGCCATATTTTATTCGCGTGGCTCGATGTCTAAGAGGTACTTTGCCTTTTTAGAACGAAATAAATTTGATTCCTAATCCCCCGGAGGACACATATGTCAGACTTCACGGGGCAAATACGGCCGGGCACATATATCTACAGTATATATCTGTGTATGTCCTGCCTTTGGTGATTCTGGTGAGGTCATTCTTTTATTCGAAGTGTACACTGCAGATTTAAGGGACACTCCATCAAAATTAATACAGTAAAAACTTTGAGTTAAGGTGTACTACATGGTGTGCATTATTCTCCAAACTTCATGATTTCTTTTGTTTTGTTTGTTGTTGTTGAACGCCGCACTCAACAATATTCCAGCTATATGACGGCGGTCTGTAAATAATCGAGTCTGAACCGGACAATCCAGTGATTGACATGAGTATCGATCCACGCAATTGGGAAGCATCAACCAAGTCAGCGAGCCTGGCCACCCGATCCTGTTAGTCGCCTCTTACGACAAGCATAGCCGCCTTTGTCGGCACGCATGGGTTGCTGAAGACTCATTCTACCCCCCGATCGTCACGGGTCACTTCATAATCCTTATACGTTATGATAAAGCAAAATTCAGAGAGAGCCTCTTTTAGCCTTTTTGTTGTCTCTTTCGAGAGTGATACGCGTCGTAGACAAAAAATCCAACGGCGTTGAGGGGAGAAGAAACGGGGTTTAACGTAACGTTCAAGATTAATGCACTTTTATAGTGACGTGCCTGTGTGCGTGCGTGCGTGCGTGCGTGCGTGCGTGCGTGTGCATGACTGCCTGCTTGTACTAGTCCAGGCTAATGCCCAATTTATAGTACTAGCCCACTGAGATACCATGCCTTGACATAAATATTCTACTCAGACACAGTATACTGACTCCGAGCCGACCAGTTCTTGCTTAAGCCCCTTAATGGCGAGCGCCAGACAGGGTTACAACAAGTACCATCTTTAAACCCCGTTTGGTATGACGCGGCAAGAGATCGAACCCCCGACCGTCCGCTCGCAGGCAGACGTTTTACCACAAGATCACGGAGGCGGTCCATGGCGATGATGTAGAACACAGGTTATTAAGAACACTTCCCAGATGCTGCTTTTGAAACGTTGGTGAGACGGAAAAGACTATCCAAAGGACATGTCCGAAAAGGATTCAAGCGATTATATATTCAAATAAAAGCGACAAAAACATTTCCATAATCATAACAAATCTCTTGTAACTCAAACTGAGTCTACTGTACATTTCAGACTACATCATAAACATGTGTTTATGAATCACTATCAGATAGTGATGATATCAGGTGTTCGCGAAAAGGTCAGCGTATTCTGCCCCACCGTTGCCAGCCGTCTCAAACACATAAAAAGGAAAGTCAATTGTTCTCCTATAAAAACCAATTGGACGAAATGCAACATCGTGAAAAATTGTGGCTAAAAGTTTTTTTACTTATTATCTTTTCAGTGAATGTCTGTCGTCTTTAAACATTCACGAATAAAAATAATCAGAATAGGGACGCCAAGATGGTAGATATATAGATGACCAATTCAAGTAATCACAACATTTACTGCTAAATGACATTGGTCACTACTAGACAATAAGGGCACCGGTATCAGGTTTAAGAACAGCTAAACTTATATGACAATGTTCGCAACGACAATGGGCTTGAGCGACTGTTAAAATCTTCCCCAAAACTGAATAGTATTGCTAAATAACTATCTTAGGGGACTTCCTTGTGCATATCCTCATTGGAAAAGTTCACATCAGTGTGTTGCACATCAATGTCATGACATATTAACAGAAATTACACGTTAGCCTCTATCATTTTTGTATTTGCACCGCAAAATGGAGTCAGGCATATCATTGCAATCAAATGTGAAGTGAAATAGTTTCTCACTGTTTACTGAATGCTCCTTGTGTCTGTTAGATGGTAGCTTTTACTGCTTCAGTATACATGTTTCGGTCATAAGATATTTAAATTCTATTTGTAATTGTCACAGCCAAGTAGGAAAGAAGACGAACACGATTATTGCATTAGTCTGCTGCACTTATAGCTACATGTTAATTGTATCTGTTTTCTATTAATGTCATGTCTGGTTAAGAAAGAAGCTGTTCAACTGTATCTGATTTCATTTTATACAATTTGAATTGATTCAGCATCGGAAAGCAGGCGTATACAGACCCATGAACACACAATGATGTTGCGAATTGACTGACTCTGCGTAAAGAAACCAACAGGAAGGAGGCAAGCACAAACAGGGGAAAGGGTCTGGGTCCTACAGGAAGGGTAAGAGGCTTGACACGTTGCCAAATAGTTGCCAATATTTTCAAACGAATTACAAATAAAACAAAAATCTCTGTTGCAAATTACTTCACAGCGTATGAAAGACGGATGTGCAGATTAAAGTCGCTTCTCCTTTCATATCATGGTGTGTCAGATTAACGTGGAGGGTAAGTCTCAAGTGACGCAGTTCGTAGATGTTTTCAACTTTGTGGAAACCCATAAAAAAACTGATGTCTCTGACAAACCATGAGTTAATCAAAGTCACAACAAGCAAACCCGAGAAGTCAATGGACACACGACGGCACAGATTGGTTCACAAATGTTAGTGTGAGCTATAGTAATTTGTTTAAGGTTCATGAAGTACATGTATCTGAAATCATTATGTCGTATTAGATGAAGTGAGGCGAAATGGGGTTTAACGTCCAGGATCGAACCACCGACCTTCCCCTCTCTGGGTAGACGTTCTATCCACTAGACTAGGGAGGCATTCTTATGTGGTATGAATACGTCTCCTATAAATGAAAGTAAGATTGGATAAACCAACTGATTAAAGAGCTGGCGTCTCACAATGACGACTGGGTTTCGATTTCCCACACAATTTATGAAGCTCATTCCCACATTGCTAAACGTGGCGTAAAAAACCCAACAGTTACTCAATCATTCCTCTCACTCAAAATAAGAGTTGTTTGTCACTTCATTTCGGTAACCGTGTTGATTTCTTGTGGCTGAAGAGATTTTATGACGTCATGGGGTTCCAATTCTTTTAAAAAGTATTTGAGCAGAGGCATCTCTTTTGACTCCTTTCTTTTTACAATGTGGAGGATATGTAATTTGATTATTATTCTCAAATTATTGAATATGTAACGCCAGAACATATGAACATAGGAAACCTTAGACTACAGAAATGTAATCAATCACTATGCTTGTCGTAAGATGCGACTAACGGGATCGGGTGGTCAGGCTCGCTTAAATTGGTCGATGCATGTCATCGATCCCAATTGCGTGGATCGATGCTCATGTTGTCAATCACTGGATTGTCTAGTCCAGACTCGATTACTCGATTATTTACAGACCGCCGTCATATAGCCGGAATATAGCGGGGTGCGTCGTTAAACAACAAACACTAAAAAGTGAATCCTGGCAGCCATTCTCCATTGTGAAACATAATTGACAGAGTCAACGTAAAGCATGTGAATAGTATTTCGGAAACTGCACTAATGTCTCAGGTGATAGATGCGCATTTATAGCAAATGTAGAAGAATCTTTGTTGTCACGTTACCAGCAATAAAGAAAGTCAATTTAACTGTTCATATCTGTAACTGTTCAGAACTGTGAGTACCTTTCACAAGGTGTCCGTTGACGTTGGTTGATGACGAGCACACAAGTTACGAACGTTAATACATATAAAGCCACATTTATTGACCATGGACCATCTACAGAACGTTTGGCACATGACTATCATAAAGGCTCCAGATATAATACCATTGGTACGGCATTGAGACGTTGCGTGATCCATCGGCGACGTTGTTCTCCCACGCAGAGATTGAACGTTTTCTCTCTGCTTACAGATGAAAAGACATTATGAGTGAGAAATCTCGAATACAACGTTAACGACAGTTATATTGCGTCTGCTCTATGGTTTGGAGCATCAGGTCTTTTATGAGAAACGATGACCGTATTTGCATAGGTTTTGCAGGCAGATTTCTTCAGATGTTCTGAGGACAGAAATACTTCAAGAGACTATGGATGCCCTTTCGTCCAATAATTTTATTTGTATAGCTTGCATAAGGCCGTGTATGCCAAGCAAGTGAATAACACCTCTTGGTTCAGATTTGCAAAGTAAATAAACGCAACAAAACCCTTTCCATAATCACAAGAAATATCTGCCACAAGCAGAATCCATTTCACCATTCCGTTTCTGAATCATTATCAAATAGTTATTGCGAACATTTCCAGACCCACCGGTGGCAACCGTCACAAACACATGTCAAGACAAGCTAATTGTTCACCTGAAAAGACATTGGAAGAAATGGCGAACCATGTGGTAATAAGCGAAGTCAGACTATCAAGCTGTTTCAAATTGGTCGATTATGGCAAAACCCGAAAAGAAAAGTGTTACAATTTATCCTTGAAGGAAATGCTACCAGAGTTAGATGGTTTTATGTTTAATGTACTTGTTAACGCCTCACCGACATTAATGTCATGTGGTTGCTGAACGGACAGGTAGGGAAGAATCTACACTACTTGTACTACGTAAATGAGTTGATGAATGAGTAGCCAACGGAACAGTTGAAATGTCCTAGAATATTATCTGAGAGAGTGAGTGAGTGAGTGAGTATGGTTTACGCCGCTTTTAGCAATATTCCATACTAGAAATGTGCTTCATATTTTGGGTCTTCGGTGTGACGAGCGAACGCTTTAACAACTAGGCTCCGAATATGATTTAAGGTTGTAAATTGGTCACATCCTAAAGAAGATACACATGGGTGATTCCAATAGATACTGTAAGTTTTGCACCGTGGAGTGATATTGTGAGTAGTGTAATATTCCCTTGGGACATGTCTTCATCCCAAATGCTACATTTATACGCTGAAAGTAACACAGCCATGTGAGCTTTTCAGTGTTGGCATCATGTATGTCCAAAGAAGCCTACAGACAGGTCGTGAGGATGCCTATTGATATTGTGCCACAAGACATGGAATTTGCAGATTGTAATGTTTAAAGGTTTATATAAAATGCCACTCATTTTGTTATTTATTTGCAAATTTTCTAAATGCTTGAACATTAGATCATAAAGAAACCATTGGCGGACATGTACGTAAAGAATATTTTCCACAAGGCATTTAGTGTCAGAGGGGATGAATGCTATGTGGTTAAGCACAGGTTCAAAGGCCAAATAGTTCCCGTCAATAAAATGGATATATATGTTCAGATTCACTACATACTGGAAACCAAACTGAAATAGATTGGAGTATAAGGTTTTCATTTATGTTTGAAATGAATCATAAAACCTCCAAAATGATCACATCCGCTGTATCATGTTATTAATATGTACGATGTAATTGACGTAATTCAAGTAGATTATAGCAAAATCATATATAAGATTTCTTTAAATGAATGCACATAACGTAAAGGCGCAAACTCAAGTCGCAAGTATGATTTAACTAAAGAAACACACATATACAGAATGAACCAAATATCAGTACATGAGAGTAAAAAATAAATCAGCCACTCAAAAAATTCGTGAAAGTAATTAAACTATTTCAACATAGACAGGGAGAGGTATAAACTACCAAGACAATGCCACATTGCTTTGAATTCATGAGCTGAGGCGCCATGCCTTGTCGGAAAATATCCTTTAAATCTTGAGAAATCACCAGAGATGACCCAAGACGGCACCTCATAAAAAACCTTAACATATCTGTGACAACAGAGAAAAGAATACCCTGTACCGTTGTTTAAACGAACAAGATACATTTGAATCTGAAGGATATTAATAATGGATTAAATAACTTCAAAACTCATAATGAAACTATGCAAGACACTCCCAATTTGTCTGTATTGCAAAATCATTGGTCTTTTCAAAACATGTTGCAAAAGACAACACAGTTTTTTTCAGTGTTTCTAACAACAGAACAAGTTCTTCGTCATGACCCAAAACTACAACTGTAAAAACTCTTTGAGTTGCCTGCCATTTAAGACATTTGATGAGCAGCTATAACTGCTTTTACCTTATCGGCTCGAGAAAATTAAAGCTAGCAGTCATAAAATAAATATACATTTCGTATCAAATAAACTTTTTTGGGATCAAACCAACAACCTTGGGAAGAAAAAAATCAAAATCTCCAAAATGTCACCACGACCCGAAATACCACACCAGATCTTGGACAGATTAATACCACTCAGGCAACATCAGTTTTTCTATTTTTATTGGCAAGAAACAGTAACACAGTTGATGAAATAATGTGGAAATACTCGCTGCATGGAGCTGGTAAACACTGGCTAGAGAAATCATGTTCCCTGGTGCAGTCAGCCATACTTCTCAACACACGTTTTGAAATCAAGCGAAAGGATATAAAGAGAATTCTCAAAAATGATCGAACAAACTGCAGGCATTGTAATATGATTATCTAGCAAAATTAGGCTTCTTTCAACTGAATAGACCTATGATTACTATGAATATATTTGCATGGGTCTCGAAAATACAAAACGTCAACGCCAGAGAATACAGTCACAATTATTTCACGAAACAGATTTCATACGGCATAAAAGTTAAATAGCCTTAAAAGAATTTACAAAATACAATATAGTTTGTACATCACTTTAGAAAGAAGTTTCATTAACTGAAAGAAAAGATGAAGAGATTCGTTAATTTTCGCTGATTGAAGTTGATAGGGTTAATGTTAAAAACACATAATCGTTTATATTGTCACATATGGTACACTTGTGGAAATATGAACACTTGCGGTTATTGTCAGAGCGTGGACATTCACACAGTGAACTTAATCTTCATATGGGTGACCATAGGAATATAATGGGTCGAGTGATGATGCCTGTGAAACACGTGGGCGTTTAAATCTGAGCAGCCAAGTCGAAAGTAGCCATATCAGGGAAATTGGAAGTTCCATCCATCCCCAGAATATAACAGTGATCGACGTCTTGCACCATTTTATGATAGTTTAGGGGGAAATAGGAAAGAGTTACATTATGAGCGAAAGTCATAGTTGGGAATGTCAATTAATATTTCTTAAATGGTTGGAATGGTTTCGTAAATGAGGCAATCGTGGAACAAAGTGTTTAGAAGTACTTTGGTGTCATATCATCCAACATTTTATAAAAGAGAATATCAAGTTTATGACGAGTTTTACGTTCATATAAGCTTATTAATCAAGATTCTCTGTATAGTTTAGCAAGACTGGTTCCCCAGACGGGACCACATATAGATCTCATACATATTGAAATGGTTTCTTAAACGAGGTCCGTTTGTCTTGGAACAAATGCATGTTTTAGTACTTAGGTGTCACATGAACCGCCACTTTGTAAAAGTGAATACGGTTATGATGAGTTCTGCATTTAAATAAACGAATGTATTCTCCAAAAAGCACCACATTTTGTTCCCAAGCAGTCAAGTTGAATGATTCCTATTTAGACGTAAAAACATCTGATAAGTATGGTGACACATGCAATGTCACAACAATCAAACTAAGGATTTACACGAAGTTATTTGATCATCTGTATTCAGGCCCCTGAGGTAGTTAGTCACTGGTTGCCTCATATCTAATAATTTATATTAAACCTCAACGTCAAGGAATAACCATCCTCGATTATCCGACGAAACAGATTCCATTGGGCGTAAAAGTCAAAACAGTGGTGAAAGTACATGAATGAATCTATGAAAATCAGCGATGACACCAGGTGTTAAGGGTAATCATGCCCTGCCCTACAGGTAGCACCCGCCTCTCACACCATATGCATAACAAGCCTGACATCGCACAGCTGTACTCATGCCATGCGAACCATGGCACAAACAAACCAGACGAGCAAATGAAGGACCAGAAGTCCAGTCACACGATAGCACATTTACTGATTTTGGGGGCAGTCTTTATATCTCTCTAAGCTTTCAGGATCCGATGGTCACGGGTTCTAATCCCATATTCGTCACAATTATGATTCAAGGTCTGCCAACAATATACACGTGCTCGTTACCATCCGGTTGACGGTTTACAGTAAGTTGGGACGTGACTGACCTTTAAGAAGAAAAAAAACCCGATTACATTTAGAAATTTTTTTTTTTATGCTATCTCGATAGTCTAGCTTCCATCGCAAAATAATTGACACATTTTTAATGATTGTATTGTGCTTTTTATCTATCTGCTTAGCTCGACAGTACATTCTTTATAATGTACATGTGTCGTCGATAAAAAAAGGTATCATGTATGACGAGTTCTTGGATCAGATTCTGACCACTAGACCTACTGACGCCGCATGTGCGCAATATTGGCTCTTAATAAGAGCAGATAAAGCACAAAAGTGTCTTATGTTTCTCGTTTTTAGTTCATTCCCTTGGTATGTCCCATTATCCGATCCAAATTAGCCACAGTTCGGGATGAAAAAAAAGTTGTTGTTCTTAAGACCCTTATTCATAGCTGATGATAATACCTTTTGACCTTTGTGAACTTTGTAAACTTTAGGAATTTTATACTTCGAGGTTATAATCCGTTTTGCATAAGAAATCATTTGCCAGTAATTACATGTTGTAACCAACTCTCATTTGTGTAATGTGTGTTCATGTGATTTTCAGTTTTGTTTGCGGCGAAAGGACAGGGTGGTGTTTAAAGCGTTATCCGATAAACAAAAATGTCACTATTTTATTGTGGTTCATGAACATATGCCTATGAGGTAATCGGAATCTGATTTTAGCAGATATTTCTTATGATTATGGAAATGGTTTTGTCGCTTTCATTTATGTGAATTCAAGGGTCCTTACATAATTCCTTACATAATACGAACTCATTCAATTACTGGCGAGACTTAAGCCATACCCTATCTTCCAGTGCCAGACAGACTCTTTGATGGGTGTCATGGGAAATTTACAAATATCATGCCTTCCAGTTTCTGCTTTCAGGAGAACAGATAACAAAGCCAGCATGTATATTATGGGAGGAATACATAAATAAATCCCAAGTCTTCAAGTAGCATATTGTTCAATATGTACACCCATTGACACAATCACATGAATTTGATAATGAGTGTGAGTGAGCAGCGGTTTATCGGATAAACTCAACGTTTCAGTTTTGTTAAGTTCAAGTCAATACATATAACAGCTCCTATTTTTTTCACTCTGATAATGAACATCGTAGGAAAAATGAGCTGAAATATAAAACGGCACGTGCACGTTTAAGAATCTTCTTTAAGTGAGTGGGTGAGTTGGGTTTAACGCTGCTTTCAGCAGTATTCCTGTTACATCACAACCAGTAATGTACATGCTGACAAACCTAGAAACACAATCGGGGCGAGCTGATCGGCAATTATTGGTTTCTGGCGTGCCCAAGGGATGCAACTCTGCACAGCGAAAAAACCTCCTTTGGACTGTGTGCTGATGCAGCTCCAAAACTTTTGTTGAACGTTCTGATACCATCTATGCCATGGTACTGAGATTTATATGTTATATTTTCTATATTCTCACAATAAAGTGTGGAGGTGGGATGAATGTGGGCGGATGTTTCAAAACTATAGGATTTTTATTGCAACTGCTCCCTTTCGAGACGTGATGCCGTTGTCCAGTCATGAAACGTAAAAATGGTAAATTATCAAGTTTACAGATAGGGTAACCGAGACAGTAATATGGGGTGTAAGTCATCATTATCTTCATCACGACCTCCGGTACATAGGATTGGTATAAAGAAACCACCAACAAAACTGAATCAGAAAGGTTACTTGTGAAGAAATATCATCCCCGAAAATATGCATCCAAGATGACTCCATTTTGGCCAGCATTGGGAACGGAACTCCTCGCGGGAAAGGTTGAGTCAAAAACCCAGAGAATACAAGCCACGAAGATGTTATTTCACAGAGTCGATAGCTTGTTATTATTTTGTGTCGGTTTGAGACTGTTTTAATTACATATGCCATGTTAATGGTTCAGTCGGTTGATTTAGGTTCATGACAGTAAAGTCTTTTCTAAAGGGTATTTCCATTTCCCGTGGAACACAGACATAAAGTAGAAGATATAACCTCCTTTTATGCTGGTACACATTTACCAATCCCATGGTTGAATTGATTAATCCCCAAAACGTTAACGATTCCTCTTGGATAGGGTCGATTTATGTCTTAAAAATTAATCACCCAATGTCACTTTCAATCTGGTGGCAAAACACGTAAATGTTTGCTTCTTCTTCCGCTGATGAAGGTAATTTGCCAAAGTTAAGTTGAAGAGTGACTGCTGTCGGAGATTTGCTATGATCGTGGCGTAGAATGCCTCTTTCAGTTACAAATATGGCGTAGGCTACAATGTTCGGTAGATTAGACCGATGTTGAATATTGGTCCAATATTAATAGTGCATTAACACCATGGATAACTAAAAGATGTTATACCCTTATTGACTATGTATACTTTGGGAATAACAGGTAAATATATAACGCCAGAGAATATTCAGTCTCGATTTTCTGAAGAAACCGATTCCATTTGGCGTTACAAGCAAAATAGCGGTGAAAATCATATATATGGATATGAATTATATATAAGAATGATGACACTAGTTGTGCTCACACAGATTTCCCTTATCCTAAATACAACTGCCGGTGATAATCCTAACAACGCCTCTTCGGTATACTATACTATACTACACGGTATGTATTAGAGGGTGCGTGAGTAAGCTCTTAACATTCCAGCAGTATGATGACAGGGAAATGGGCCTGACACATTGTACATTGCTTTTCCGTGTTTCGTTTTACGACGCCTCCATACTCCAACACCAGAACGTCCGCGACACCGAGAATGGGAAACACTCGGAAGCAGATTAGCTATTCATTATAAGATGTGAAGGATTAAACCTTTTTAAGAAAGCCTATTCGGGTCCCAAGCGTAGCTAAAAATATCTTTTCAATTGGTATCTGGAAGTTGGAAACACGTCATAGAAAGTACAGACTGAAGGCTGATAAATTCACATAAATTTTTCTCTTCTCGCAAGCTTTGGTTTCCTTATGCCGGTTTTAACTGTCTCCCCAAGGCAAGGGAGTTAACTGATTGTCCAGTTTCCACTCTTGCCGAACTTGGCTGGAATTTCCAGCCTCCAGTGACTATTACGAGTTATGCCCCTTCTATGTCCCTCATATTGACCAATCAGATTCAACCTCTCATGTCACATGCATTTGCTTCAAACAAAATGGCGGCGCCAAGTCAAGACAATATGAACTATAATCAAGATCTGAATTGTAAAAAAAAGGGTCTTACTTCGCGAAGTGCGTCAAATCACGTGGGCACCTTGATTAGAATATTGAAGGATCAGCAAAATATCTGATGACGCCGAGTTGACGGTACACCTGCTTTAAAAATCGACCGAAATCTGCCTGCCAGACCGGATGTCGATTTCGTTACGCAATTTTGATTGGACCATGCCTAGACATGTTAGTCCAGCCAAGATATAATTTCATAGTTCCTGCCTAGTTCGGCAAGGGTGGAAACTGGACTTTTGTAGTTAGTTAACGCCCTAGCCTCGCGAAGATGTTAATAACGTTTTTACCATAAGTTTGCTTACATACTACTCCAGGCGTCGGTAGTCAGTTTACTTTCTATAGAGACAAGTTGTTCAATTATATTTCAAAGAAATTACATAAAACACCTAAAACACCAAATCCAATGTAATATATCAGACACAGCTGAACTTTCCTAAAACGATTTCTGTGCCATCTTAGAAATAAAGTGGTCCTTCACATAGAGGGGAATATGACAAGAGAGAAAAGACATGCTGGTGTCAGCCAAAGTAACAATAATAATGCTTTAAATCGATTACCAATCGAAAACCCATTTTAAATGTGCACTGCTGTATAATATGTCCCGCATATCATGCTGATACCTTAGACATTACTTCATACCTATTAAGCTGGAATATTGCGGAGTGTGGCGTTACACAACAAGCGAACAAACATATACTCAACAACAAAAGTTCCTGTGACACCAATATTTTAGTATATTTGTAAAATTTGGTTTTCAATATTGTAGTACATGTGTGGGATCAAGTCAGAAAAAAACGCGACGGCTGCAGAAAAGCATGCATTCCATGCAAAAGTTGACTTTTATGCAAGCCCCATGCATTTCACTACCCAAGAATGGGTATAAAAGCATGTTCGTTAACGGGATTTCATATGCATTGTTTAGCATCGTGCTGACAACAACCACTCAGAAAAACAACAAAATTACGCAATTATTTAACATTACGAGACGCCACGTCTGTCCGAAAATGAGCGTCTGCGGGCCATTGGTATGCTTGAAGCAGGATCGAGTCAACATGATGTTGCAAGACAATTTAACGTCCACAGAAACACCATTTGGTGTTTATGGCAACGTTGGCAACAGACGAATCTTCGGAGTGGCAGGCCGTCCGTAACCAATAATCAACAAGACAACTGGATTCGAACAACACACCTACGAAAACAGGAACTGCAAGAAGCATCACTGGCCTTCGACGAATATCTTCCCCAACCGTACGTCGTCGTCTCAGATGTGCAGGGATTGTCGCCAGAAGACCCGCCAGACTTCCCATTTTGACAGGAAACCACCGTCAAGTACTTCTACAGTGGTGCAGACAGCGTCTACGCTGGCCGGTCATGCAGTGGGGACAAGCACTATTCACTGACGAGTCTCGTTTTCACCTAAGCCACAGCAATGGACGGATTCGAGTGTACCGACGTCGAGGTGAACGTTACGTCAATCATTACGTGTCATGGAAGAAGATCGGTTCGGGTGTGGGATTACAGCAAGACAGAGGACCCGTTTGATAGTGGTAGAGGGAAATCTCAATGGACAGCGCTACCGCGATGAGATCATCGGTGCTGCTGTTCTACCGTTTTTGCGTCGTCATGGCTTAGGCATTACCTGTCAACATGACAACGCCCGGCCTCATATTGCTCGACTTGTTCGGGATTCTCTTCAACAAAACAACGTGAATGTCATCCCCTGGCCGGCTCGCTCCCCTGATCTCTCACCAATCGAGCACATGTGGGATGAGATGGATCGGCACCTTCGACGTCAACCACGTATTCCACAGACACTCCAGGAACTTCGAAACATGCTCCAGCAGATATGGACAGATATCCCACAGGACTTTGTGCGACGCGTGGTCCATTCCATGAGACGAAGATGTGTTGCTTGCATCGCAACCAGAGGTGGACATACACGCTATTGATTTGTAAATTGACATTTTGGCATGTTCATGTTTTTTTTTTTATGAAATCACGCATTTTCTGAAGTCAGTGTGGCAAATTAAACCATTTGAACACTTACGGGAGTCTTTTATCTGTTGCAAACCGAAATTGTTTCAGCTTTGGTAAAAAACATAACTTTGTATGAAGTTTTATTCAGTGTCACAGGAACTTTTGTTGTTCAGTATATATATATATATATATACGAAGTAACCATAATTATTGTCAGCAAATATGTCAGTTCTATCAAATTACATTCAGAAATCAGAGACCGGGGAAACAATGTTCTTGTGTTTGTGACGGGTGGGGCAGGGAATGCCTTTTGGCGTATTGGAGTCCACGGTAGCGTGTGTTGCTGTCAGGTTCCTTGTGGTTATGGGAATGGCTTTGTGTCTTTTTTTTTACAATTAAGAATCTTTTTTTATTTTAATTCCTAAAACTGAAAAAGGATAGTGTACCTAGCTTGAGGCTGATATTTAGTTCTGTGGTATCATAATATATAACCGTTTTTTTTCTGTGCGCGAGTGTATTTCTTTCTTCATCCCACATTTGAAGAAAACGGACCAATCGCCTTGGTGAAATGGATACCATACGACGTTCATATGACGTCAGTCATTGTATCCTGGCGTCAAAGCGTTCCAGTGTAACAGTTTAGCATTGCAGAATGACGTTATGTATGTGATTCACGTGGGGAGAGAGTGCTATGGAAAAGGGAAGATAACTAATTGCATTTTACGATATCGATAAACATAACGTGTGTTCAGAGTTCCCGTTGCTATTGTGTGTTCGATTCCATTGGATTATAACTGTTCCAAATGATTTTTATGAGCATCGAATATTAAATGATACTCGCACAATTAATATTTATCTGAGGGTTGAAAAACAAAACACCAATTTTAAGCTGGTTGTTCATGTTTTAATGAACATATTTTCTTCAAGAGAGGACAGGCTAGTTCTGTCTCGAAAAGAGTATTTCCTTGCCACAACTGTTACCTGATGCTTGTACAAATTGTTTCTTCACCACAACACTGAAAATCAGTGATGGTACCAGGTGTTCGCGAAAAGCTTGAAAGGCATAGATGCGATCCATTTGTTCTGTTTGTTAGTGCTTCATAAACACATTGCTTATGATATAATCGGAATTGGACAATGGACTTCTAAAGACTGTGGAAATGGTTTGGCCGCTTTTATTAATATATGCCAAACGTCCGCGTTAAAGAAAATCGTCGTTTTCTTGTCACACACTGACATATTGCTGTAGGTGAACTTTATAGCATCTTAGATGCTCATCTGTCGCCTGCTGTAATAAGAGGAGTATCACTTAACTTAACTTATTTACTGTTCGTTTCATAAAATATTCTATTCGCTAGTATTTTTCTTCTGTTTTCTCTTCAGGTTTCCATTTATCTTAGTGGGCCTGATTGTCAATAGTTTTTTAACAGAAACATATCTGCTGCTGACATAAAACGTATGTCACTGTTGTATGAAAACCTCGTTTGCGTTTTGAGAGTACATTTGAAAGTACACGGATACTCCATTAATGTTTTAATAATACGCTTATTATTTAACAGGTTTTGCGGAAACATCAATCGTGACAGGGCTGCGAGCCATCGAAACATTCAAGGATGTTTTTGCTTCCTTTCCTTAGCTTCATCAGAGAAAAGCGAATGGTCTGAATCTGTCGAATAACAGATCAAAATGTCATGGTGAAAACAAAAACAATGTCCTTTAGGGGTTTCTTATGCGATTATGAAACCCGTTTTTGCAATTGTCAACACGAAAACACAATAACGTTTGAACGTAAGACGTTAACAACTGACGTCACATCAGGGCAATATTCTTGTCACTACAAATATTATCAATCACCCGAATGTGGAAGTCCCGAAATCGATTTTGTTCTACAGTTGGAAGAAATTCTTTTGGGCCATCGTTAAAAGGAATTAAAGCATTGTGCAATCTGAGTAGTGAATCGACCTTCACGTAATGTGACACTGGGCATAATGAACCACATATTAAAGTAACGAAGCAGAATGGGAATAACGATTTCAGTGAAGTGAAGGTGGTTTATTAGAGATTTAACAGATTTAACAGAAAACATATTGAGAAACTTAATGATAGTTAAAATACATCAGTGCGAACTTAGGGGACATTTGATGTATAAATAAATCAAGACATTGTGTTCGATCATTCGTGCGTGAGATTGAGTATTGGAGTACGCCGCTTGCAGTAATGTGCCAACAATATGACAGCGGAGAACGCCTGAAATGGGCTTCACATTGTACCCATGTGGAGAATCGAACCCGGGTCTTCGCGTGACATGCGGGTCTTTAAACATGAGGCTATCTCACCACTCTCGCGTAAAAGGAACACATAGGAACACCGTATATACAACGAAAGATCATGCATCAGATAATCACACGTTTTGTTTAAATCATTCATCTGTTGAGTAACGCAATGGTCGTATAGCAATTTTCCTGCCATATCACGTTTGTCTGGAATTTCGAGACGGGGACAGACGAAGCAGTGTTTGATATTATGAGAACCGTTCTACACCGTTGGGTAACGAGGACATGCAAATCAACCAAGTCACCTTGCCTGACGACCTGATCCAAAATGTGGTCTTACAACACACAATTGCGTCCTGAGGACATATTGTTTCCCGTGTCTATGCGTAAAAGGAAGAAATTAAATAGACAATTCCTTTTATCGCTTTCTCTTTGTCGTGTCGTTGTCAGTTGTTCTCGTTGCATTATACACATACAAAATCCGTTAGTATTGTTATGGTAACAGTTTTGGTGCATATTTTAACTGTTTTAATACGAGTAAACATACACTATACCAAAGCGTGAAGTTTTAATTGAGTGTCGCTACGGCGTTATGCAATAATAACGCATAGTATGTGTATCAGCTTAGTGTGGGAGGAAACCCCGAAGTAATACATGTCTTGTCCTCTAGCACGGGTTTGGTGTTGAGAATATTCCCTTATGACGATGGTTTGTTGACGGTAGTGGAGTGTTGCAACAAATTTACTACTTGCTGACCTTCATACATTTTAACGACATAATGAAAATGGTGACATATTTTGTACATGTAAGCGCTTTAAAAAAGGTTTGAATAATATGTAAGCACGCACACTTGAGAATTGACTTTCATTTGTGTGAGTTTTTTGGAATATGCACTTTCATAGAGCAAGGGCAAGACGTGATATAATGTCGGAGATTCTCATAATGTGTACCTCGAAGGGTGCATACACAAATTGTCATTTAGTAGACGTGACTCCACGTTTATAGCCATATGGTATCACGGATGAAAAAGTTCCTAAAACCAAGACAAGACAGGAGCGTATGTGTGCTGAAATTGCACTACAGTAACATCTTTTGGAGTTTGGTTACAACTAACAGATTTAAATGATCATGGACGAGAAATGTCTGTAAAGAACAACCTTATTTCCTCAGTGACAGTGGCCGACACGATCAGCGGGACTGGGGAGACTCCCGAAGTTGTCAAGGTGGCGATTAGGAGGATCAGGGGTGTTGTCAACATCCATACAAAGTTATAACTGAATGAATTGGTCATTTATGTATGGATTGAGATTAATTTGTTTGGAAAGAATGAGGTACTGCAGACGTTTGGTGAAAAGATGGGAAAATCACATCCACGCCAGAGCCTGGCGCCGATACACACCAATATAACATGCACGTGCAACATCACTTGTTGGGCTATAAAAACGTTGGGTTTTCATTTGCATGTCATCACAATCTTAAAACAAGTTGATCGCGAAAACATGTCACGACTAATGGAAGGCCAACGCCTCAACGCCATCGACCGACGGCAAACATGAGAATTATCTTTAGCTGAATCCAGTTTTATCCACGTAGCACCAAGCACCATTACAAGACTGTGGAACCGTTATCAGACACACGGGGCAACTCGTGACATTCCCAGATCCGGTCCACCACGTATTATTAACAGAGCAGAGAACAGATTCATACGGCTACCTCATTTACGTGAAAGAACCACCACGGCCACCTTTACAACTACGGCAAAACCAGGATTATATCCAATAGCAAGATATCAGCCTAGACAGTGGGGAACCGCCCTGAAGGTATTCGCGCTTGACGACAAGTTCGAGGTGTCGGTTTGAGGCACCTTCATGGTCGGCTGCGACGTCATTGGTGTCTAGTTCACAGCGTATGGCCACAACTGCGATGGAGGAAAGTTTGAGCTAGTGACGAGTCACGTTTCATGCTTCGCCGTGCGGATGGTAGACGTCGTGTTTTAAGGCGTTGCGGGGACACTTATGCACGAAACTGCAGACAGGAAGTGAACAGATTTGGTGGTGGTAGTGAGATGATGTGGGCAGCCATCGCCCACACTGGTAGAACAGATTAGATGCAAGTTCTGGGGAATTTGTAATGGTTCAACGTTACACGGATAAGATTCTTCTGCCACACGTCCGTCCTATTATTCAACAAGCGAACGTCATTTTCAAACAAGACAACCACCGACTTCACACGGCAAGACTGACAACAGCCTTTTTCAAGATTCACAACATCCAGCTCATGCCATGGCCCTCCAGGTATCAAGATATAAACCAAAGCGAACATTTATGGGATGCACTGGATGAACGACCTCTAGCAAGTCAGCAGAAACCACAGAACCGTCGACAGATGGCACAAGCACTGCAGGCAGAGTAGGTAAACATTAACCAGGCTACAATTCGAGATCTGGCTGCTTCCACGGGACGACGATGCCAGTCAGTTTTGGACTGTAATGGTTGCTATACAAGATATTGAGAACAAATGACCTTCACCTTAAAAATCCACTGTTCCATGTTTGCCATATAGAACCAGGGTCAATGCCAATTTTGAACAATCGATTACCATCTGTTGATTATTTACATGACATATAATGTATACAACTAAAATCACTTCGGCGTTTCATTTTTGCAGAGTACAGTGTGGGCATGCGTTTCGTCGTATTCTTCAATGGGATGGGTCGTTACAAGGATATTTGATCCAGGGTATACAACAGGCTGTGTACAAGATTAGAGTGTCTAAATGATCGGCAACAACACTTCTGAATTTATTTGTGTTCGGGAATTCCGGACGTAGTCCGTCTGTGTTTACGTCATTTCAAGAATACAGTCTCGTGAAAAACGTATCAACGTCATTTTTGTTGTTGAGAAGCATATGAACGTCAGTTTTGCGGTCATGTGACCGGCCTACCGTCCAATGGAAAAGACGTATATCGTCTGAACGTCACATTAAAATATTACAAGTCTATGAACGTGCTTAACATCTTTTATCTATCTCGTTTGTGTATTTTGAATATGTGAAATTATCTTTTCTGTTCTATCATGCATGCTTGTATTTGTATCGCTGAAATGTTGCCGATGTAGTGTCAAGCATTAACTGGAGAAGTCACACACTGTCTCAATAAACGCACCGTCGATATTGAAACAGAAAACACGATAATATCGATTGCCATGGCCTAGGGGCAAAAGAAATCTGAAGGTGTCTAACGATGAGGTATCTTTTGTGGTACAGTTATTTTATGGAACAAATTGTGACGTAGTATCCAATAAAATGATAATTATCCAGTTCAAATTTAAGTGTCATATATTTCAAGAAATGTTACGAACGCGTAAGCTTCAGGAATATCGACGATGAACCTGAACTAGCAATAAACGAGTTCAGTGTAACAATTATTTCAAATTTGTATCTATGCATAAAGATTCACAGTGACAAAACTTCTCATTAACTTTCCCTTTAAGTCGAGCAATATTCCAGCAGCTTCAACCTTTGGCGGCTACCTTTAACAACTTTTGAGGTACAATTGAGCATGGTCTTTTTAAGAAGTTTTCAAGGAATGTAATGCGTCTCTTGGTAAAAAGTTGTTTTACGACCTCAACACTTTTGCTAGTGTTTGTGACGTGTGCTACTGGTGGGGCAGGATACGCTCACATTTTAGCGACCACCTGGTATCATCTCTACTTGACAGTGATTCATAAACACACGCTTATGACATAGTCGGAATCGTACACTGCACTCTGCTTTTAGGAGAGATTACTTATGATTATAGAAATTGTTTTGTAGCTTGTCTTGATTGTTTGTTTTGAGAATCAGTTCCGAAATGATGGATACATTGTATACTCTACACGTGTTTTAAGGTTAAAATCAAGGAAAGATAATACGTATATGAGGAAGTGAGGACAATATCATGTATTTTTAGAATTCCATGAAATGAGTTTCAATGGGAGCAAGTGCAATCGCTTCATTGGCCGAGATCGATAGTCAGGGGCCCTTATGTCCACCTTCTGCGCGTGACCTAATGACTCTCAGTGTGCAGCTGACAGAAGAGATTTCCCGTGATAGTGCGAGAGTTTACAACACGATCCAGGAAGGTCTGATGTGAACACAGCGACCAATGTAGATATATGGGCAGCCCACTCGACATATATGACTTTACAGTTTTTTCATTTAGATGTATATTAGCACCCTTGGCGTCCTGATGAGTGAATGTAGTTGTTTGTCATAAATGTTGATGATACTCATCTTTCCATAATTCATATTAAAAATGAAAGACGTATTGTGACTGTAGTACTTGTACAACGGCGTTAAAGACAAATTGTCAAACGTTCTACAGAGCATGTCCTCATCAGTTAAGGCATGTATCAAGACAGATAAAGGAATCACTGAATGTTTCAGAACTTCAGCTGGTGTAAGACAGGACTGTGTACTCAGCCCTGTCCTATTTATATTTTTCATAAATGAACTTGTAACTGAAATGTATCATGAATGTGATTACGGAGTTTTTGTGTCACAAGATATAATTGATATAATGCTGTTACTATTTGCTGATGATATTGCTTTATTATCATTTTCAGTTAGTGGCCTCCAGAAACAGTTAAATGTTCTCCAGCTATATTGTGAGAAATGGGGCCTTGAAGTAAATTTGAAAAAGACAAATGTTATTGTTTTCAGAAAAGGTGGTATTCTAAATAAATTTGAAAAATGGACGTATTGTAATAAGACAGTCAATATTGTTTCATATTATAAATATTTAGGATTGACTGTATCTTCTCGATTAGCATGGTCAACAGCTTGTAAGCAGCTGGCTCTGCAAGCATCTAAAGCCTTGATTCCTGTCTATAGAGTTTTCAAAGAAAACAAATTTATATCTTTCCGAGTTGTTTCAGACATTTTTGACAGAAAAATAGCACCAATTCTGCTGTATGGTTCAGAAATATGGGGATGTCATTATAATGATTCCATAGAAAAAATTCATGCCATGTACTTTAAACGTTTTTTAGGTGTCGGTAAATATGCCTCTAACAAAGCCATTCTAGGAGAAACTGGTCGTACGAGTCTTTTTGTTTCATCCCAGCTACGGGCAGTTAAATATTGGATAAAGCTACTTCGTATGAATTCAAATAGATTTCCTCTTCATTGTTATAATATGTTAAAAGCCTTGGATGAAAAGGGTAAATATTGTTTATGGGTGTCTGATATCAGAAATATTCTGTGTATGTCTGTTTTTTCTCTTGCATGGGTATCTCAAGATGTTGGAAATGATAAACTATTTATCTTCATGCTTAAGGACAAATATCATCCTCAAGGTTTTTATGCCATTATATGAATATAAAATCTTTACTTGTTCCTGAAAAATATGTATCTGTACTTCAGGATAGAACTTTGAGAAGATCGTTGTGTAAATTACGTATATCATTACATAATTTTAATGTTAACAATCTCAGAAAGAAAAAATTACAAGATAAAGAAAGTAGTTTATGCCGTTATTGTAATGAAGGCTATGTTGAGGATGAGTTTCATGTACTTCTCATTTGTAAATATTATCAGTTTCTTAGAAATAGATACCTCCCTATGATTTCAACTATGTACAAAGATGAACAACTGATGAGAAATTTGTTGAACTCCTGCAATGCAAATACAATATCATCTCTGTCAATATTCCTGAAGAAGATTTTTGAAATTAGACGTTAATATTTTATGTAAACTTATTATTACCTACACATGACTGTACAATGTTGATACAAAAAACAAACACTACTGTACTATAGGTCATATGGCCTAAAATATTGAATAAACTTCTGTCTGTCTGTCTGTGTTAAAGACAAAACAATCAGGTTCAGTGGCAAACACTAATTATTAGCAAGGAATATCCGACTGAGAGTTCCTGTAAGTAACAAGAAACGTTTTGCTTCATGTCCACTGAGTAGAGAGGAATGCATAGCCGCTGCGGTGTTGGTCGTCAGTGTATCATGTACAGAAAGGCCGTCCCATTCGCTTGACACCCAAATGTACTACCGACTATTGTGCTGTCTTTCAGAAGATGCTGCATTTCTTGTTTGCTCTGTATACCTCTCCAATCATAGTCCATCCCAGCACCGAGTTTTTCTCAGAATTCAGGGATGCATTCTTAAAGTGTGTGTTATTGACATCAGATAAACGTAATGCTAGTAATAACGGATGATCAAACACGTTTCAGCATTGCAGATATTTTTACTTTGAACAAATATTATCATCGGCTCAATTCCATCGGCCATCACGGTTAGAATTAAGAGAAATCCATATTGTAACTGGATTGGTCAAACACAATGTCTAAATATAATTACTTGAGCTCGCGGACGCATAGAGTGAATGAGTATTGTTTGACGCCGCTTTTAGCAATATTCCAGTACTATCACGGCGGGGGACACCAGAAATGGGCATCACACATTGTACCCATGTCGGGAATCGAACCCGGGTCTTCGGCGTGACGAGCGAACGATTTAACCACTAGGTTACCCGACCGCCCTCGAAGGCATAGAACATACGCTAGATGGTGTTGAAGATGCTTGCCTCCGATCTCAATCGAGTTTTATATCTGTAACTAGCGAATAATACCTTTCGTTTGGATTGTTGGTTTCTTGCTTAACGTCGTTCTCATATCATGTGATATTCCTGCTTTAGAGCTGTAAATAATCAAGACTCACGCCTCGGGTACGATGACATGAACCGAAAAAGTCATCTGTTCCATTTAGTCGCCTCCTACTACCACCACAGGTTGCTGTGGACCAATACTTAGTTCGAGTCCGCTTCTGATGATATTAAATCAGTTAATATAAGAAATTTAACAGATTATTAAACCATTTTGAGCCAGTCCACACAAAGTATTAGAAACCAACAAGTTGCGTCCCGTGTGTACAGCCTACAAGTACATGTTATGAGGATAAAATATTAGTGCTTTCTAAATGAATCCATTTATAGGGCGTGGTCGAACATGGTTTTGCCGCCACATTCAGTATTACACATGCCGTATCACAGCGGCCTTTAAATAATCTTATCTGTGCCGGGAAACTGGTGGATGACAGCACGGCAGAAGATGCACGCCGTAGCAGAACGATGACGCTGTATCCGTCGATTCTTTCCACAAGCATGGGGATCTTGGGATCTTCTGGCCAGTTTGATAACAGAAATTTACTAATACTTATGATAGTATGGACGATGTAGGTTTTAAGGTGGACCATTCTGTGTGAAGAACTAGAATTTGTAAAGGAAGAACATGATGGCTTGATGTACAGTTGCATTAATGCGTATTCATATCAAAAGGAAAGTCAGACCCTATGTACATGTATCTCTCACTTTCAAACTGCTATGCATGGTGGCATTTTACCATATTTTGTGTACAGAATAAGACAATACTTGGCACAATTGAATTTCAAATCTTAGGATCGTCACTATGGCCAATGCAGATAATGATGACTGACAATAGATTTACTTTAATCCTCATTCTTTACGTTTGGTCACTTTGATAGTTATTCATATATTTCTTAAATTGTTAAAGTGTTCATTTATGCCAGAACTTCTATTGGAGAGCTACATGCCTTAGCGAAACATTTCTTCTAGCGTTGTGATGTACGAAAAGATGCCAGTGAAGTGCAAAGGTGAATGTAATTCTTTCAACATGAAGTTTCAAAAGCTGCTATTGCCTAGTTACAGCAACATGTATCTCATTTCATCTTTAATGTTAAAGACATTTTATTTCACGATGAGTGATTATTGTGAAATGGAGCATTATTTGTTGTCATAAAATTACATATTAATCCGGCGCGTGTTGCGAAAGAAGTCTTTATTATCATCAAAACCGCAAAATAAACCCCTTTTAGAAAATGACAAAGAAACATCACAGAAACGAGTGGGTCTACATACTTGGTTAATATCAACTATTCGCGGACAGACATGTCACATTTTCATTTTCACTGGCGAATATATCAACTCTGGAAACATGATGTGATTAGCACCTAAAACATACAAAGATACAGATACATGACCGAGAGTTAGATCTGTGTTTTGTCAAAACGTTTACTTTCAGATATGAAAGTTTTTTTTCTCTAGTTTTACTAACTAGTAGAGGCCACATACGCAGAGTTCGCCTCTGTGTTCACATTTATGTTTGACACCTTATACCAACGTGAGTAACCGAACCCGCCCCTTAAGGCGTGACGAGCGAACACATTAACAACGCCCCACATTACTTGAACTTCCATTAATCTACGTCGATTACTCTACAAGCTTAAGCAGATATTTCTTATTGTGATAGATGCGATGCAGATACAAATACCTACATCATTGAACATCAATGAAACGGACAATGATAGTTTGGCATTTGTACAGGGTACATCAATTTACGACATGTGTCAGCTGGGGGTAAATTCAACGCATTTGACGCTATTCAAACAGTTGACAGTAAACAGATGGTTCCGTTTCATTTGTAGTAATTTGATGTTGTCTGCAGCAATGCAAGTCTACCGGCAACATTGTGTCCGTCTGTATTAGGTAATATAAATACCTGCGTCTCAATGTCTAAGACGAACTTTGCCTTTAAAGAACGAAATAAATCTGACTCCTAATCCGACGGAGGCCAGACAGATATGTCAGAGTATACAGGACTTTAGTCGAGCACATATACAGTAACTGCGTATTTCCTCTCTTGGATTATGCTTCAGGGGAGATTCTTTCATTTCAAATGTACACTGTAAATTAAACAATTATTCTCAAATGTACCAATCCGGATTTCGACGCGTCGTTGCTATCGTCTTTCAGGACTGGGAATATAAATAGCGTGGGAAAAAGCGTAAGTTTTGTTTGAGCATTCAGGTGGTGATTATTTTTAGGTGTTTCGATTAAGTTGTACATTTGGGTTAAATAATGGGCTCCTATAGGTAAGCATGACATATGATCTTCCAATCGAGTAAATCTAATACAACTTGTCCGTCGTGTTGTGACAGTATTATCCTTTGTTGTTAACACCGTCAACTTCTAAGTAATGCCTATCAAACAATTAACATGATTAATGTTTGTCGTTTATAAGAAATAAAAATGATAACCTCGTCCATGGCTACCAATGCCAGACCTTAATATTAATCCCTTTAACCAATGTGGAGACTATGGCACCATATGCAATTCGTGGGAAATTGAAGCAGCTGGCAGCCGTCTATTTGCTGATTCGCTGTCGTCATAAAACGCACACGGATAAAATAAGAGACGCCAAGCTGGTGGAAGCAATCAGATGCTTTCAGAATGAACGCACAATGAACATTTAGTATCGGGCACCAATATCTGTCTTTGAATGCGTTATTTCACATTAAACGCCCAAACTGAAGCACTAGTATGCAAGCGTGTAATTGAATCTATATGTCATTGTAGACAACGTCGACGGGCATCTGTGGCTGTACATTTAAAATACACTTGAATAGTAATTGGTAAAAACTTTCTTTGCATACTGTGATAGTGAATGCATAAACGGTGCAGGATCCTCATACAAACTTAATTTCAGAATGTTGCTGATTCTGTGGTCTAGTGGGTAGAGCGTTTGCCCGAAAAGATCGCGTCGAAGGAAAATACGTTAAAAATGGTACGTGTTGTTACCCTGCCTGGCGCTCGTAATTAAGTAGGTAAAGCAAGCACTGGTCGGGTCGGACTCAATACCCTGTGTCTGAGTGGGGTATTGATGTCAAAATTGCGGCATGGTATCTCAGTGGGCTGGTACTATAAAACCGGTACTAGTACAAGCACCTCACCTTACTTCGGAATGTTACACGTTAACTTATATCAGTACTGTTTTTTTATCAAGAATCAATACTGCATAGTTACATTTATTATGCTAACCAACTGTGATGTTTAATAGTTTCCCAATGTGTATTGAGTTGCTCACCATATAAGTTAGCTGTTGGTGAACTATACATATTCCCTGTAATATATATAACAATAAATATAGACATATTATCATAAACTATGTTTGAAATAATTTAGCACTTAAGTTGATTGTATGTTAGTTTTGGTAACTATGTTGTTTTGGTGTTGCCGCTGCAGATGATTGAAAACGTCATATCATCCCAATTAAGTAATTTCGTTGAAAATGTGTTTGAGTACACGCATCTATTTGAACATACTTCTATTTCCAATGCAGTGTAAATGTTATTTATTTACTATTGTAAAACCTATGAGAATGTATTTGGGGATTATATAAATGTCTTGGTTTTGAATTGAAAATAATCAATAGCCGATACTTGATGAAATGTGGTAGTTATTTTCCAAATGTAAATACATGATTGAACAAATCATTTTAATGCATCTGAATCGTATTTCTGAAATTGCACTTATGTCTCAGGTGTTAGATGCGCATTTACAGCAAACGTACCGGATATCAGGATGTCTCTGTTTGACTGTTTGTGGTTGTAATTGTAAATATCTTTCAGTGTGTCAGTTGTCGATGGTTGAATGTACAAATTATGATGAATAGAAAACAGAAACTGAAAGAGGAAACAGATTTGGAATAAAGCTGTTATCACTCTTTGATAGTAAGGAATACGCACATGTTCATGATATAATCGGAATCGTACAATTGGCTCTGATCTTAGCAGATAATTCTTATGATTATTGAAAATGGTTTTGTCGTCTTTTTTTAGTGGTGATACAAAAAAACAGCTTACAAATGTTTATAGCCTTAATACAAAATCATTGAACATTAACCGTCTACTGTTTTATGATTCATTAATATCCTAAATGCACCAGAAACATACCAAGAATACAGTATTGAGAGGTTACATGATCCATCGGCGACGCGATTCTCCAATACGGAGTTTAACCGGAGAAATCTCCATAAAAGTAAACGCCAGTAATCTGACATTTGTTCGTTGACCTCCTGCATCATGTCTTCTGACCATATTTATCTTTGGACGCTCTGAGTGTAGAAACGCAGCAATAAACTATGAACAAGTCCCTATATGTGTAAAGCCTGCATAATGTTATATCAATATTGCTTCTTGGATCAGCTTTGAAAGATAAACCCTCTCATATAATAAGCGAAACGTTGGGTGACATTTTTAGCTGCGACACATTAGTTGCTAATTGAAAAAATGTACCGAGTTTGTTGACCAGCATGGACTGAGTTATACTCCTTATCCAATATGGGAAAGTCACAAATGATAGATGGTGTCAAGTTTAGTTTAAATTTTGAAGATAATTTCCCTAGGTGAATTTGCTATGTGGCAGCAACTTCCTAATCAAATTAAACAAAATAACCAAAAAAGTGCGCTTCTTACTTAATGAATGCCAGTCCATATAGATGGTAACAAACAAGGTTTGTTTTCTAAGTGAAGCCATTATGATACTTGACATTAATGAATGCTGTTGGGCCACCACTATCAGCAATATTACCACAGCGTGTAAATAATCGAATCTGGGCAGGCACGGTTGAGTCGGTGTAGGTTCTTCCGAAAAGCATGTATAACTTTGTTCCCCTTCTGAGTGATTTGTATGTCGTTAATACGAATTTCAGCTACATCACAGCGCATAAGTACATGTTCATCCAATCATCAACTTCCGACGTAAATTTGGCACCAGCAAATATACCAGGATGTGACATTCCCTTTTGGGTTCAGAACACTGACACAATGTGAACACAGGTAGTAGATAAATAGAAACTGCATTTCATGTAACATGTAACACTAAACCGCCAAATATGTCAGATGGACGTTGGCTTGACGTTCATTTCGACGTCGCCAGACACGACCACGGCTATAAAGGAAGTGCAAAGTGAATCGGGACTCATCGGAAGACAGGACGCGTGGCCAGTGACGACTTCACCAGTTTCAACGTTGTGTACACCATTGACGTTTGTTGGCAATGTGACGATTTGTAATGGGCGGCACAACACGTAATCAGCTGAATTTAGACGATTTGTAAGCGTCTGACCTGTAACTCGTACTCCAGTAGCCTGATGAAAGTTTGCAGGAAGCCGTTTGAGCTCGATTTCGTAGAGCCTGGTTTCGGATCAAGCGATCCTGTATATAGATCAGTCATAAATCTAGGACAAGCTAAAAGCTGATGCAGATGCAGTGTGATTGTGGTGTACATGTTTCGAGTGAGTGAGTGAGCTTTTACAGTATTCCAGTCATATCGCGGCGTGTCAGCTTAATGTGGGAGGAAAGCCCAAAGTGATGCAGGTCTCAGACATTTACCACTTCGGTGAAACCCACGAACACGGGTATAGGGCTGAGAAACCTAGAAACTAATCGGGGCGACCCGGGATTCGAACCCACAATCATAGGTTTCTGGCGTGCCCAAGGGACGCAACTCTGGACGACTGGGCCACCCGTGCCCCCACATGTTTCGAGAAATATAATGTGAAAGATGTTTCTGTGTGTATATTGTTAGTTTCATTTTATTTATCTGTTGTTGAATAAATTCAACATGTTTATGTCATACTTTGTGTGTGTTTGTCTCTCATAGATGGTGGTCCATCTGATAATGATTTATCTTATGCATGTAGTAAGCAAAATGCCAACAACTAAGCTCTGTTGATCAATAAAGTAACTGTATTAACGACAGTATCAACTAAACCAACGATCACAAGACAATACAATCAATACATAACATTCATTTGAATAGATATTAAATTTAGCTTCAGTCTTATGTTGAAAGTTTGTTTATTAAAAAATGCTTGAAATGTAATCCTACCACTCGATTATCTGATAACTGCTCATATCCGCATAATATTACGGTTGCGGATTAAATTATTCAACGCCAGATTATATGGTAAATGGAGAACTTCACAGGGAACCAATTTATATTAAACTGTTTAAACGTTTGATAACGTATTGGCACAAACTGACAGAAACAGTGATCGGCTGCGGTAGGTTCTCTACTATAATGTCTGATCACGTGATGTACTCTCGGGAATTTCCGGAATACGAATAGATTTTTATCGTTTGTTGGTTACGAATTTTGACTTCAGTTTTGTTTTCTTCAAGATACTTCTTTGAATTTGCTTTATAAATTACTTAAACCCATATTTAGACTGTACATATCCTTTTAAGACTCGTAAATTGTTGGGGGTAAATTCAATTGAGCTTATTCAAACATCCTACCGTAAACAGATGGTTTTGTTCTGTTGGCAAGTTGATTTTGTCTGCAGCTGTAAATAGTCTGGCGGCAACAGTGTGTCAATATGCGCCATATTTTATTCGCGTGGCTCGATGTCTAAGAGGTACATTGCCTTTTTAGAACGAAATAAATCTGATTCCTAAACCCCCGGAGGACACATATGTCAGACTACACGGGGCAAATACCGCCAGGCACATATATCTACAGTATATATCTGTGTATTTCCTGCCTTTGGTGATTCTGGTGAGGTCATTCTTTTATTCGAAGTGTACACTGTAGATTAAAGGGATACTCCACCAAAATTAATACAGTAGAAACTTTGAGTTAAGGTGTACTACATGGTGTGCATTATTCTCCAAACTTCATGATTTCTTTTGTTTTGTTTGTTTGTTGTTGAACGCCGCACTCAACCATATTCCAGCTATATGACGGCGGTCTGTAAATAATCGAGTCTGAACCGGACAATCCAGTGATTAATATCATGAGCATCGATCCACGCAATTGGGATGCATCAACCAAGTCAGCGAGCCTGGCCACCCGATCCTGTTAGTCGCCTCTTTCGACAAGCATAGTCGCCTTTGTCGGCACGCATGGGTTGCTGAAGACCAATTCTACCCCCGATCGTCACGGGTCACTTCATAATCCTTTTACGTTATGATTAAGCAAAATTCAGATAGAGCCTCTTTTAGCCTTTTTGTTGTCTCTTTCGAGAGCGATACGCGTCATCGACAAAAAAATCCAACGGCGTTGAGGTGAGAAGAAACGGTGTTTAACGTCGCGTTCAAGATTATTGCACTTTTATAGTGACGTGCGTGCGTGCGTGCGCGTGCATGGCTGCCTGCTTCTACTAGTCCAGGATAGTCTAGGACTGTACATTTCAGACTACATCATAAACATGTGTTTATGAATCACTATCAGATAGTGATGATATCAGGTGTTCGCGAAAAGGTCAGCGTATTCTGCCCCACCGTTGCCAGCCGTCTCAAACACATGAAAAGGAAAGTCAATTGTTCACCTATAAAAACCAATTGGACGAAATGCAACATCGCGAAAAATTGTGGCTAAAAGTTTTTTTACTTATTATCTATTCAGTGAATGTCTGTCGTCTTTAAACATTCACGAATAAAAATAATCAGAATAGGGACGCCAAGATGGTAGATATATAGATGACCAATTCAGGTAATCACAACATTTACTGCTAAATGACGTTGGTCACTACTAGACAATAAGGGCACCGGTATCAGGTTTAAGAACAGCTAAACTTATATGACAATGTTCGCAACGACAATGGGCTTCTCCGACTGTTAAAATCATCCCCAAAACTGAATAGTATTGCTAAATAACTTTCTTAGGGGACTTCCTTGTGCATATCCTCATTGGAAAAGTTCACATCAGTGTGTTGCACATCAATGTCATGACAGATTAACAGAAATTACACATTAGCCTCTATCATTTTTGTATTTGCACTCCAAATCAATACTGCAAAATTGAGTCAGGCATATCATTGCAATCAAATGTGAAGTGAAATAGTTTCTCACTGTTTACTGAATGTTCCTTGTGTCTGTTAGATGGTAGCTTTTACTGCTTCAGTATACATGTTTCGGTCAAAAGATATTTAAATTCTATTTGTAATTGTCACAGCCAAGTAGGAAAGAAGACGAACACGATCATTGCATTTATCAGCCGCAATTATAGCTTCATGTTAATCGTATCTGTTTTCCATTAATGTCATGTCTGGTTAAGGAAGAAGCTGTTCAACTGTATCTGATTTCATTTTATACAATTTGAATTGATTCAGCATCGGAAAGCAGGCGTATACAGACCCATGAACACAAAATGCGAATTGACTGACTCTGCGTAAAGAAACCAACAGGAAGGAGGCAAGCACAAACAGAGGAAAGGGTCTGGGTCCTACAGGAAGGGTAAGAGGCTTGACACGTTGCCAAATAGATGCCAATATTTTCAAACGAATTACAAATAAAACAAAATTCTCTGTTGCAAAATACTTCACAGAGTGTGAAAGACTGATGTGCAGATTAAAGTCGCTTCTCCTTTCATATCATGGTGTGTCAGATTAACGTGGAGGGTAAGTCTCAAGTGACGCAGTTCGTAGATGTTTTCAACTTTGTGGAAACCCATCAAGAAACTGATGTCTCTGACAAACCATGAGTTAATCAAACTCACAACAAGCACATCCTAGAAGTCAATGGGCACACGACGGCACTGATTGGTGCACAAATGTAAGTGTGAGCTATAGTAGTTTGTTTAAGGTTTATGAAGTACATTTATCTGAAATTATTATGTCGTATTAGATGAAGTGAGGCGAAATGGGGTTTAACGTCCAGGATCGAACCACCGACCTTCCCCTCTCTGGGTAGACGTTCTATCCACTAGACTATGAAGGCAGTCTTATGTGGTATGAATACGTCTCCTATAAATTAAAGTAAGATTGGATAAACCAACTGATTAAAGAGCTGGCGTCTCACAATGACGACTGGGTTTCGATTTCCCACACAATTTATGAAGCTCATTCCCACATTGCTAAACGTGGCGTAAAAAACCCAACAGTTACTCAATCATTCCTCTCACTCAAAATAAGAGTTGTTTGTCACTTCATTTCGGTAACCGTGTTGATTTCTTGTGGCTGAAGAGATTTTATGACGTCACGGGGTTCCATTTCTTTTAAAAAGTATTTGAGCAGAGGCATCTCTTTTGACTCCTTTCTTTTTACAATGTGGAGGATATGTAATTTGATTATTATTCTCAAATTATTGAATATGTAACGCCAGAACATATGAACATAGGAAACCTTAGACTACAGAAATGTAATCAATCACTATGCTTGTCGTAAGATGCGACTAACGGGATCGGGTGGTCAGGCTCGCTGAATTGGTTGATGCATGTCATCGATCCCAATTGCGTGGATCGATGCTCATGTTGTCAATCACTGGATTGTCTAGTCCAGACTCGATTACTCGATTATTTACAGACCGCAGTCATATAGCCGGAATATAGCGGGGTGCGTCGTTAAACAACAAACACTAAAAAGTGAATCCTGGCAGCCATTCTCCATTGTGAAACATAATTGACAGAGTCAATGTAAAGCATATGAATAGTATTTCGGAAATTGCACGAATGACTCAGGTGATAGATGCGCATTTATAGCAAATGTAGAAGAATCTTTGTTGTCACGTTACCAGCAATAAAGATAGTCAATTTAACTGTTCATATCTGTAACTGTTCAGAACTGTGAGTACCTTTCACAAGGTGTCCGTTGACGTTGGTTGATGACGAGCAAACAAGTTACGAACGTTAATACATATAAAGCCACATTTATTGACCATGGACCATCTACAGAACGTTTGGCACATGACTATCATAAAGGCTCCAGATATAATACCATTTGTACGGCATTGAGACGTTGCGTGATCCATCGGCGACGTTATTCTCCCACGCAGAGATTGAACGTTTTCTCTCTGCTTACAGATGAAAAGACATTATTAGTGAGAAATCTCGAATACAACGTTAACGACAGTTATGTTGCGTCTGCTCTATGGTTTGGAGCATCAGGTCTTTTATGAGAAACGATGACCGTATTTGCATAGGTTTTGCAGGCTGATGTCTTCAGATGTTCTGAGGACAGAAATACTTCAAGAGACTATGGATGCCCTTTCGTCCAATAATTTTATTTGTATAGCTTGCATAAGGCCGTGTATGCCAAGCAAGTGAATAACACCTCTTGGTTCAGATTTGCAAAGTAAATAAACGCAACAAAACCCTTTCCATAATCACAAGAAATATCTGCCACAAGCAGAATCCATTTCACCATTCCGTTTCTGAATCATTATCAAATGGTTATTGCGAACATTTCCAGACCCACCGGTGGCAACCGTCACAAACACATGTCAAGACAAGCTAATTGTTCACCTGAAAAGACATTGGAAGAAATGGCGAACCATGTGGTAATAAGCGAAGTCAGACTATCAAGCTGTTTTAAATTGGTCGATTATGGCAAAACCCGAAAAGAAAAGTGTTACAATTTATCCTTGAAGGAAATGCTACCAGAGTTAGATGGTTTTATGTTTAATTTACTTGTTAACGCCTCACCGACATTAATGTCATGTGGTTGCTGAACGGACAGGTAGGGAAGAACCTACACTACTTGTACTACGTAAATGAGTTGATGAATGAGTAGCCAACGGAACAGTTGAAATGTCCTAGAATATTATCTGAGAGAGTGAGTGAGTGAGTGAGTATGGTTTACGCCGCTTTTAGCAATATTCCACACTAGAAATGTGCTTCATATTTTGGGTCTTCGGTGTGACGAGCGAACGCTTTAACAGCTAGGCTCAAATATGATTTAAGGTTGTAAATTAGTCACATCCTAAAGAAGATACACATGGGTGATTCCAATAGATACTGTAAGTTTTGCACCGTGGAGTGATATTGTGAGTAGTGTAATATTCCCTTGGGACATGTCTTCATCCCCAATGCTACATTTATACGCTGAAAGTAACACAGCCATGTGGGCTTTTCAGTGTTGGCATCATGTACGTCCAAAGAAGCCTACAGACAGGTCGTGAGGATGCCTATTGATATTGTGCCACAAAACATGGAATTTGCAGATTGTAATGTTTAAAGGTTTATATAAAATGCCACTCATTTTGATATTTATTTGCAAATTTTCTAAATGCTTGAACATTAGATCATAAACAAACCATTGGCGGACATGTACGTCGTAAAGAATATTTTCCACAAGGCATTTAGTGTCAGAGGGGATGAATGCTATGTGGTTAAGCACAGATTCAAAGGCCAAATAGTTCCCGTCAATAAAATGGATATATATGTTCAGATTCACTACATACTGGAAACCAAACTGAAATAGATTGGAGTATAAGGTTTTCATTTATGTTTGAAATGAATCATAAAACCTCCAAAATGGTCATATCCGCTGTAACATGTTATTAATATGTACGATGTAATTGACGTAATTCAAGTAGATTATAGCAAAATCATATATAAGATTTCTTTAAATGAATGCACATAACGTAAAGGCGCAAACTCAAATCGCAAGTATGATTTAACTAAAGAAACACACATATACAGAATGAACCAAATATCAGTACATGAAAGTAAAAAATAAATCAGCCACTCAAGAAATTCGTGAAAGTAATTAAACTATTTCAACATAGACAGGGAGAGGTATAAACTACCAAGACAATGGCACATTGCTTTGAATTCATGAGCTGAGGCGCCATGCCTTGTCGGAAAATATCCTTTAAATCTTGAGAAATCACCAGAGATGACCCAAGACGGCACCTCATAAAAAACCTTAACATATCTGTGACAACAGAGAAAAGAATACCCTGTACCGTTGTTTAAACGAAAAAGATACATTTGAATCTGAAGGATATTAATAATGGATTAAATAACTTCAAAACTCATAATGAAACTATGCAAGACACTCCCAATTTGTCTGTATTGCAAAATTATTGGTCTTTTCAAAACATGTTGCAAAAGGCAACACAGTTTTTTTCAGTGTTTCTAACAACAGAACAAGTTCTTCGTCATGACCCAAAACTACAACTGTAAAAACTCTTTGAGTTGCCTGCCATTTAAGACATTTGATGAGCAGCTATAACTGCTTTTACTTTATCGGCTCGAGAAAATTAAAGCTAGCAGTCATAAAATAAATATACATTTCGTATCAAATAAACTTTTTTGGGATCAAACCAACAACCTTGGGAAGAAAAAAATCAAAATCTCCAAAATGTGACCACGACCCGAAATACCACACCAGATCTTGGACAGATTAATACCACTCAGGCAACATCAGTTTTTCTATTTTTATTGGCAAGAAACAGTAACACAGTTGATGAAATAATGTGGAAATACTCGCTGCATGGAGCTGGTAAACACTGGCTAGAGAAATCATGTTCCCTGGTGCAGTCAGCCATACTTCTCAACACACGTTTTGAAATCAAGCGAAAGGATATAAAGAGAATTTTCAAAAATGATCGAACAAACTGCAGGCATTGTAATATGATTATCTACCAAAATTAGGCTTCTTTCAACTGAATAGACCTATTATTACTATGAAAATATTTGCATGGGTCTCGAAAATACAAAACGTCAACGCCAGAGAATAGTCACAATTATTTCACGAAACAGATTTCATACGGCATAAAAGTTAAATAGCCTTAAAAGATTTTACAAAATGCAATATAGTTTGTACATCACTTTAGAAAGAGGTTTTATTAACTGAAAGAAAAGATGAAGAGATTCGTTAATTTTCGCTGATTGAAGTTGATAGGGTTAATGTTAAAAACACATAATCGTTTATATTGTCACATATGGTACACGTGTGGAAATATGAACACTTGCGGTTATTGTCAGAGCGTGGACATTCACACAGTGAACTTAATCTTCATATGGGTGACCATAGGAATATAATGGGTCGAGGGATGATGCCTGTGAAACACGTGGGCGTTTAAATCTGAGCAGCTTAGTCGAAAGTAGCCATATCAGGGAAATTGGAAGTTCCATCCATCCCCAGAATATAACAGTGATGGACGTCTTGCACCATTTTATGATAGTTTAGGGGGAAATAGGAAAGAGTTACATTATGAGCGAAAGTCATAGTTGGGAATGTCAATTAATATTTCTTAAATGGTTGGAATGGTTTCGTAAATGAGGCAATCGTGGAACAAAGTGTTTAGAAGTACTTTGGTGTCATATCATCCTACATTTTATAAAAGAGAATATCAAGTTTATGACGAGTTTTACGTTCATATAAGCGTATTAATCAAGATTCTCTGTATAGTTTAGCAAGACTGGTTCCCCAGACGGGACCACATATAGATCTCATACATATTGAAATGGTTTCTTAAACGAGGTCCATTTGTCTTGGAACAAATGCATGTTTTAGTACTTAGGTGTCACATGAACCGCCACTTTGTAAAAGTGAATAAGGTTATGATGAGTTCTGCATTTAAATAAACGAATGTATTCTCCAAAAAGCACCACATTTTGTTCCCAAGCAGTCCAGTTGAATGATTCCTATTTAGACGTAAAAACATCTGATAAGTATGGTGACACATGCAATGTCACAACAATCAAACTAAGGATTTACACGAAGTTATTTGATCATCTATATTCAGGCCCCTGAGGTAGTTAGTCACTGGTTGCCTCATATCTAATAATTTATATTAAACGTCAACGTCAAGGAATAATCATCCTCGATTATCCGACGAAACAGATTCCATTGGGCGTAAAAGTCAAAACAGTGGTGAAAGTACATGAATGAATCTATGAAAATCAGCGATGACACCAGGTGTTAAGTGTAATCATGCCCTGCCCTACAGGTAGCACCCGCCTCTCACACCATATGCATAACAAGCCTGACATCGCACAGCTGTACTCATGCCATGCGAACCATGGCACAAACAAACCAGACGAGCAAATGTAGGACCAGAAGTCCAGTCACACGATAGCACATTTACTGATTACGGGGGCAGTCTTTATATCTCTCTCAGCTTTCAGGATCCGATGGTCGTGGGTTCTAATCCCATATTCGTCACAATTATGATTCAAGGTCTGCCAACAATATACACGTGCTCGTTACCATCCGGCTGACGGTTTACAGTAAGTTGGGACGTGACTGACCTTTAAGAGGAAAAAAAACCCGATTACATTTAGAAATATTTTTTTATGCTATCTCGATAGTCTAGCTTCCATTGCAAAATAATTGACACTTTTATAATGATTGTATTGTGCTTTTTATCTATCTGCTTAGCTCGACAGTACATTCTTTATAATGTACATGTGTCGTCGATAAAAAAAAGTATCATGTATAACGAGTTCTTGGATCAGATTCTGACCACTAGACCTACTGACGCCGCATGTGCGCAATATATCAAAATTAAATGGGTTTCTTTCATTTTCTTTCAGATAGATGCACTACGTGCATAAAACATATTGGCTCTTAATAAGTGCAGATAAAGCACAAAAGCGTCTTATGTTTCTCGTTTCTAGTTCTTTCCCTTGGTATGTCCCATTATCCGATCCAAATAAGCCACAGTTCGGGATGAAAAAAAAGTTGTTGTTCTTAAGACCCTTATTCATAGCTGATGATAATACCTTTTGACCTTTGTGAACTTTGTAAATTTTAGGAATTTTATACTTCGAGGTAATAATCCGTTTTGCATAACAAAACATTTGCCAGTAATTACATGTTGTAACCAACTTTCATTTGTGTAATGTGTGTCCATGTGATTTTCAGTTTTGTTTGCGGCGAAAGGACAGGGTGGTGTTTAAAGCGTTATCCGATAAACAAAAATGTCACTATTTGATTGTGGTTCATGAACATATGCCTATGAGGTAATCGGAATCTGATTTTAGCAGATATTTCTTATGATTATGGAAATGGTTTTGTCGCTTTCATTTATGTGAATTCAAGGGTCCTTACATAATTCCTTACATAATACGAACTCATTCAATTACTGGCGAGACTTAAGCCATACCCTATCTTTCAGTGCCAGACAGACTCTTTGATGGGTGTCATGGGAAATTTACAAATATGCCTTCCAGTTTCTGCTTTCAGGAGAACAGATAACAAAGCCAGCATGTATATTATGGGAGGAATACATAAATAAATCCCAAGTCTTCAAGTAGCATATTGTTCAATATGTACACCCATTGACACAATCACATGAATTTGATAATGAGTGTGAGTGAGCAGCGGTTTATCGGATAAACTCAACGTTTCAGTTTTGTTAAGTTCAAGTCAATACATAACAGCTCCTATTTCTTTCACTCTGATAATGAACATCGTAGAAAAAATGAGCTGAAATATAAAACGGCAAGTGCACGTTTAAGAATCTTCTTTAAGTGAGTGGGTGAGTTGGGTTTAACGCTGCTTTCAGCAGTATTCCTGTTACATCACAACCAGTAATGTACATGCTGACAAACCTAGAAACACAATCGGGGCGAGCTGATCGGCAATTATTGGTTTCTGGCGTGCCCAAGGGACGCAACTCTGCACAGCGATGCTGATGCAGCTCCAAAACTTTTGTTGAACGTTCTGATACCATCTATGCCATGGTACTAAGATTTATATGTTATATTTTCTATATTCTCACAATAAAGTGTGGAGGTGGGATGAATGTGGGCGGATGTTTCAAAACTATAGGATTTTTATTGCAACTGCTCCCTTTCGAGACGTGATGCCGTTGTCCAGTCATGAAACGTAAAAATGGTAAATTATCAAGTTTACAGATAGGGTAACCGAGACAGTAATATGGGGTGTAAGTCATCATTATCTTCATCACGACCTCCGGTACATAGGATTGGTATAAAGAAACCACCAACAAAACTGAATCAGAAAGGTTACTTGTGAAGAAATATCATCCCCGAAAATATGCATCCAAGATGACTCCATTTTGGCCAGCATTGGGAACGGAACTCCTCGCGGGAAAGGTTGAGTCAAAAACCCAGAGAATACAAGCCACGAAGATGTTATTTCACAGAGTCGATAGCTTGTTATTATTTTTTGTCGGTTTGAGACTGTTTTAATTACATATGCCATGTTAATGGTTCAGTCGGTTGATTTAGGTTCATGACAGTAAAGTCTTTTCTAAAGGGTATTTCCATTTCCCGTGGAACACAGACATAAAGTAGAAGGTATAACCTCCTTTTATGCTGGTACACATTTACCAATCCCATGGTTGAATTGATTAATCCCCAAAACGTTAACGATTCCTCTTGGATAGGGTCGATTTATGTCTTAAAAATCACCCAATGTCACTTTCAATCTGGTGGCAAAACACGTAAATGTTTGCTTCTTCTTCCTCTGATGAAGGTAATTTGCCAAACTTAAGTTGAAGAGTGACTGCTGTCGGAGATTTGCTATGATCGTGGCGTAGAATGCCTCTTTCAGTTACAAATATGGCGTAGGCTACAATGTTCGGTAGATTAGACCGATGTTGAATATTGGTCCAATATTAATAGTGCATTAACACCATGGATAACTAAAAGATGTTATACCCTTATTGACTGTGTATACTTTGGGAATAACAGGTAAATATATAACGCCAGAGAATATTCAGTCTCGATTTTCTGAAGAAACCGATTCCATTTGGCGTTAAAAGCAAAATAGCGGTGAAAATCATATATATGGATATGAATTATATATAAGAATGATGACACTAGTTGTGCTCACACAGATTTCCCTTATCCTAAATAGAACTGCCGGTGATCATCCTAACAACGCCTCTTCGGTATACTATACTATACTGTACTATACTATACTATACTATACTATACTATACTATACTATACTATACTATACTATACTATACTATACTATACTATACTATACTATACTATACTATACTATACTATACTATACTATACTGTATGTATTAGAAGGTGCGTGAGTAAGCTCTTAATATTCCAGCAGTATGATGACAGGGAAATGGGCCTGACACATTGTTCATTGCTTTTCCGTGTTTCGTTTTACGACGCCTCCATATTCCAACACCAGAACGTCCGCGACACCGAGAATGGGCAACACTCGGAAGCAGATTAGCTATTCATTATAAGATGCGAAGGATTAAACCTGTTTAAGAAAGCCTATTCGGGTCCCAAGCGTAGTTAAAAATATCTTTTCAATTGGTATCTGGAAGTTGGAAACACGTCATAGAAAGTACAGACTGAAGGCTGATAAATTCACATAAAATTTGTCTCTTCTCGCAAGCTTTGGTTTCCTAATGCCGGTTTTAGGCAAGGGCGAACATTTATGGGACGCACTGGATGAACGACCTCTAGCAAGTCAGCAGAAACCACAGAACCGTCGACAGATGGCACAAGCACTGCAGGCAGAGTGGGTAAACATTAACCAGGCTACAATTCGAGATCTGGCTGCTTCCACGGGAGGACGATGCCAGTCAGTTTTGGACTGTAATGGTTGCTATACAAGATATTGAGAACAAATGACCTTCACCTTAAAAATCCACTGTTCCATGTGTGCCATATAGAACCAGGGTCAATACCAATTTTGAACAATCGATTACCATCTGTTGATTATTTACATGACATATAATGTATACAACTAAAATCACTTCGGCGTTTCATTTTTGCAGAGTACAGTGTGGGCATGCGTTTCGTCGTATTCTTCACTGGGATGGGTCGTTACAAGGATATTTGATCCAGTGTATACAACACGCTGTGTACAAGATTAGAGTGTCTAAATGATCGGCAACAACACTTCTGAATTTATTTGTGTTCGGGAATTCCGGACGTAGTCCGTCTGTGTTTACGTCATTTCAAGAATACAGTCTCGTGAAAAACGTATCAACGTCATTTTTGTTGTTGAGAAGCATATGAACGTCAGTTTTGCGGTCATGTGACCGGCCTCCCGTCCAATGGAAAAGACGTATATCGTCTGAACGTCACATTAAAATATTACAAGTCTATGAACGTGCTTAACATCTTTTATCTATCTCGTTTGTGTATTTTGAATATGTGAAATTATCTTTTCTGTTCTATCATGCATGCTTGTATTTGTGTTGCCGATGTAGTGTCAAGCATTAACTGGAGAAGTCACACACTGTCTCAATAAACGCGCCGTCGATATTGAAACAGAAAACACGATAATATCGATTGCCGGGGCCTAGGGGCAAAAGAAATCTGAAGGTGTCTAACGATGAGATATCTTTTGTGGTACAGTTATTTTATGGAACAAATTGTGACGTAGTATCCAATAAAATGATAATTATCCAGCTCAAATTTAAGTCTCATATATTTCAAGAAATGTTACGAACGCGTAAGCTTCAGGAATATCGACGATGAACCTGAACTAGCAATAAACGAGTTCAGTGTAACAATTATTTCAAATTTGTATCTATGCATAAAGATTCACAGTGACAAAACTTCTCATTAACTTTCCCTTTAAGTCGAGCAATATTCCAGCAGCTTCAACCTTTGGCGGCTACCTTTCACAACTTTTGAGGTACAATTGAGCATGGTCTTTTTAAGAAGTTTTCAAGGAATGTAATGCGTCTCTTGGTAAAAAGTTGTTTTACGACCTCAACACTTTTGCTAGTGTTTGTGACGTGTGCTACTGGTGGGGCAGGATACGCTCACATTTTAGCGACCACCTGGTATCATCTCTACTTGACAGTGATTCATAAACACACGCTTATGACATAGTCGGAATCGTACACTGCACTCTGCTTTTAGGAGAGATTACTTATGATTATAGAAATTGTTTTGTAGCTTGTCTTGATTGTTTGTTTTGAGAATCAGTTCCGAAATGATGGATACATTGTATACTCTACACGTGTTTTAAGGTTAAAATCAAGGAAAGATAATACGTATATGAGGAAGTAAGGACAATATCATGTATTTTTAGAATTCCATGAAATGAGTTTCAATGGGAGCAAGTGCAATCGCTTCATTGGCCGAGATCGATAGTCAGGGGCCCTTATGTCCACCTTCTGCGCGTGACCTAATGACTCTCAGTGTGCAGCGGACAGAAGAGCTTTCCCGTGATAGTGCGAGAGTTTACAACACGATCCAGGAAGGTCTGATGTGAACACAGCGACCAATGTAGATATATGGGCAGCCCACCCGACATATATGACTTTACAGTTTTTTCATTTAGATGTATATTAGCACCCTTGGCGTCCTGATGTGTGAATGTAGTTGTTTGTCATAAATGTTGATGATACTCATCTTTCCATAATTCATATTAAAAATCAAAGACGTATTGTGACTGTAGTACTTGTACAACGGCGTTAAAGACAAATTGTCAAACGTTCTACAGAGCATGTACTCATCAGTTAAGGCATGTATCAAGACAGATAAAGGAATCACTGAATGTTTCAGAACTTCAGCTGGTGTAAGACAGGGCTGTGTACTCAGCCCTGTCCTATTTATATTTTTCATAAATGAACTTGTAACTGAAATGTATCATGAATGTGATTACGGAGTTTTTGTGTCACAAGATATAATTGATATAATGCTGTTACTATTTGCTGATGATATTGCTTTATTATCATTTTCAGTTAGTGGCCTCCAGAAACAGTTAAATGTTCTCCAGCTATATTGTGAGAAATGGGGCCTTGAAGTAAATTTGAAAAAGACAAATGTTATTGTTTTCAGAAAAGGTGGTATTCTAAATAAATTTGAAAAATGGACGTATTGTAATAAGACAGTCAATATTGTTTCATATTATAAATATTTAGGATTGACTGTATCTTCTCGATTAGCATGGTCAACAGCTTGTAAGCAGCTGGCTCTGCAAGCATCTAAAGCCTTGATTCCTTTCTATAGAGTTTTCAAAGAAAACAAATTTATATCTTTCCGAGTTGTTTCAGACATTTTTGACAGAAAAATAGCACCAATTCTGCTGTATGGTTCAGAAATATGGGGATGTCATTATAATGATTCCATAGAAAAAATTCATGCCATGTACTTTAAACGTTTTTGAGGTGTCGGTAAATATGCCTCTAACAAAGCCATTCTAGGAGAAACTGGTCGTACGAGTCTTTTTGTTTCATCCCAGCTACGAGCAGTTAAATATTGGATAAAGCTACTTCGTATGAATTCAAATAGATTTCCTCTTCATTGTTATAATATGTTAAAAGCCTTGGATGAAAAGGGTAAATATTGTTTATGGGTGTCTGATATCAGAAATATTCTTTGTATGTCTGTCTTTCTCTTGCATGGATATCTCAAGATGTTGGAAATGATAAACTATTTATCTTCATGCTTAAGGACAAATATCACCCTCAAGGTTTTTATGCCATTATATGAATATAAAATCTTTACTTGTTCCTGAAAAATATGTATCTGTACTTCAGGATAGAACTTTGAGAAGATCTTTGTGTAAATTACGTATATCATTACATAATTTTAATGTTAACAATCTCAGAAAGAAAAATTTACAAGATAAAGAAAGTAGTTTATGCCGTTATTGTAATGAAGGCTATGTTGAGGATGAGTTTCATGTACTTCTCATTTGTAAATATTATCAGTTTCTTAGAAATAGATACCTCCCTATGATTTCAACTATGTACAAAGATGAACAACTGATGAGAAATTTGTTGAACTCCTGCAATGCAAATACAATATCATCTCTGTCAATATTCCTGAAGAAGATTTTTGAAATTAGACGTTAATATTTTATGTAAACTTATTATTACCTACACGTGACTGTACAATGTTGATACAAAAAACATACGCTACTGTACTATAGGTCATATGGCCTAAAATATTGAATAAACTTCTGTCTGTCTGTCTGTGTTAAAGACAAAACAATCAGGTTCAGTGGCAAACACTAATCATTAGCAAGGAATATCCGACTGAGAGTTCCTGTAAGTAACAAGAAACGTTTTGCTTCATGTCCACTGAGTAGAGAGGAATGCATAGCCGCTGCGGTGTTGGTCGTCAGTGTATCATGTACAGACAGGCCGTCCCATTCGCTTGACACCCAAATGTACTACCGACTATTGTGCTGTCTTTCAGAAGATGCTGCATTTCTTGTTTGCTCTGTATACCTCTCCAATCATAGTCCATCCCAGCACCGAGTTTTTCTCAGAATTCAGGGATGCATTCTTAAAGTGTGTGTTATTGACATCAGATAAACGTAATGCTAGTAATAACGGATGATCAAACACGTTTCAGCATTGCAGATATTTTTACTTTGAACAAATATTATCATCGGCTCAATTCCATCGGCCATCACGGTTAGAATTAAGAGAAATCCATATTGTAACTGGATTGGTCAAACACAATTTCTAAATATAATTACTTGAGGTCGCGGACGCATAGAGTGAATGAGTATTGTTTGACGCCGCTTTTAGCAATATTCCAGTACTATCACGGCGGGGGACACCAAAAATGGGCATCACACATTGTACCCATGTCGGGAATCGAACCCGGGTCTTGGGCGTGACGAGCGAACGATTTAACCACTAGGTTACCCGACCGCCCTCGAAGGCATAGAACATACGCTAGATGGTGTTGAAGATGCTTGCCTCCGATCTCAATCTAGTTTTATATCTGTAACTAGCGAATAATACATTTTGTTTGGATTGTTGGTTTCTTGCTTAACGTCGTTCTCATATCATGTGATATTCCTGCTTTAGAGCTGTAAATAATCAAGACTCACGCCTCGGGTACGATGACATGAACCGAAAAAGTCATCTGTTCTATTTAGTCGCCTCCTACTACCACCACAGGTTGCTGTGGACCAATACTTAGTTCGAGTCCGCTTCTGATGATATTAAATCAGTTAATATAAGAAATTTAACAGATTATTAAACCATTGTGAGCCAGTCCACACACAGTATTAGAAACCAACAAGCTGCGTCCCGTGTGTACAGCCTACAAGTACATGTTATGAGGATAAAATATTAGTGCTTTCTAAATGAATCCATTTATAGGGCGTGGTCGAACATGGTTTTGCCGCCACATTCAGTATTACACATGCCGTATCACAGCGGCCTTTAAATAATCTTATCTGTGCCGGGAAACTGGTGGATGACAGCACGGCAGAAGATGCACGCCGTAGCAGAACGATGACGCTGTATCCGTCGATTCTTTCCACAAGCATGGGGATCTTGGGATCTTCTGGCCTGTTATACAGTTTGATAACAGGAATTTACTAATACTTATGATAGTATGGACGATGTAGGTTTTAAGGTGGACCATTCTGTGTGAAGAACTAGAATTTGTAAAGGAAGAACATGATGGCTTGATGTACAGTTGCATTAATGCGTATTCATATCAAAAGGAAAGTCAGACCCTATGTACATGTATCTCTCACTTTCAAACTGCTATGCATGGTGGCATTTTACCATATTTTGTGTACAGAATAAGACAATACTTGGCACTATTGAATTTCAAATCTTAGGATCGTCACTATGGCCAATGCAGATAATGATGACTGACAATAGATTTACTTTAATCCTCATTCTTTACGTTTGGTCACTTTGATAGTTATTCATATATTTCTTAAATTGTTAAAGTGCTCATTTATGCCAGAACTTCTATTGGAGAGCTACATGCCTTAGCGAAACATTTCTTCTAGCGTTGTGATGTACGAAAAGATGCCAGTGAAGTGCAAAGGTGAATGTAATTCTTTCAACATGAAGTTTCAAAAGCTGCTATTGCCTAGTTACAGCAACATGTATCTCATTTCATCTTTAATGTTAAAGACATTTTAAAACGCTGAGTGATTATTGTGAAATGGAGCATTATTTGTTGTCATAAAATTACATATTAATCCGGCGCGTGTTGCGAGAGAAGTCTTTATTAAAAACTGCAAAATAAACCCCTTTTAGAAAATGACAAAGAAACATCACAGAAACGAGTGGGTCTACATACTTGGTTAATATCAACTATTCGCGGACAGACATGTCACATTTTCATTTTCACTGGCGAATATATCAACTCTGGAAACATGATGTGATTAGCACCTAACACATACAAAGATACAGATACATGACCGAGAGTTAGATCTGTGTTTTGTCAAAACGTTTACTTTCAGATATGAAAGGTTTTTTCTCTAGGTTTACTAACTAGTAGAGACTGCATACGCAGAGTTCGCCTCTGTGTTCACATTTATGTTTGACACCTTATACCAACGTGAGTAACCGAACCCGCCCCTTAAGGCGTGACGAGCGAACACATTAACAAGGCCCACATTACTTGAACTTCCATTAATCTACGTGGATTACTCTACAAACAGATATTTCTTATTGTGATAGATGCGATGCAGATACAAATACCTACATCATTGAACATCATTGAAACGGACGACGATAGTTTGGCATTTGTACAATGTACATCAATTTACGACATGTGTCAGCTGGGGGTAAATTCAACGAACTTGAGGCTATTCAAACAGTTGACAGTAAACAGATGGTTCCCTTTCATTTGTAGGAATTTGATGTTGTCAGCAGCAATAAACAGTCTACCGGCAACATTGTGTCCGTCTGTATTAAGTAATATATATACCTATATACGTCTCAATGTCTAAGACGAACTTTGCCTTTAAAGAACGAAATAAATCTGACTCCTAATCCGACGGAGGCTAGACAGATATGTCAGAGTATACAGAACTTTAGTCGAGCACATATACAGTAGCTGCGTATTTCCTCTCTAGGATTATGCTTCAGAGGAGATTCTTTCATTTCAAATGTACACTGTTAATTAAACGATTATTCTCAAATGTACCAATTCGGATTTCGACGCGTCGTTGCTATCGTCTTTCAGAAATGGGAATATAAAAAGCGTGCGAAAAATCGTTAGTTTTGTTTGAGCATCAAGTTGGTGATTATTTTTAGGTATTTCGATTAATTGTACATTTGGGTTAAATAATGGGCTCCTATAGGTAAGCATGACATATGATCTTCCAATCGAGTAAATCTAATACAACTTGTCCATCGTGTTGTGACAGTATTATCCTTTGTTGTTAACACCTACCTATGTTATCCCACTCATGTATGCAATTGTTGTTACTGTTAATCCTCCACCTACTATATATGTTATTTACGATGTCCCTCATTCAGTCTTGCTTGACAACGGTATAAGGATCTATACCGAAACGTCGCTTTTTTACAGTTTTAAAGAAGTTGTTATCCATAAAATTGTCATCCGTCAACTTCTAAGTAATGCCTATCAAACAATTAACATTAATGTTTGTCGTTTATAAGAAATAAAAATGATAACCTCGTCCATGGCTACCAATGCCAGACCTTAATATTAATCCCTTTAACCAATGTGGAGACTTTGGCACCATATGCAATTCGTGGGAAATTGAAGCAGATGGTAGCCGTCTATTTGCTGATTCGCTGTCGTCATAAAACGCACACGGATAAAATAAGAGACGCCAAGCTGGTGGAAGCAATCAGATGCTTTCAGAATGAACGCACAATGAACACTTAGTATCGGGCACCAATATCTGTCTTTGAATACGTTATTTCACATTAAACGTGCAAACTGAAGCACTAGTATGCAAGCGTGTAATTGAATCTATATGTCATTGTAGACAACGTCGACGGGCATCTGTGGCTGTACATTTAAAATACACTTGAATAGTAATTGGTAAAAACTTTCTTTGCATACTTCCCTTGGGTCCTCGAAGTTCCTAAGTGATAGGGAATGCATAAACAGTGCAGGATCCTCATACAAACGTAACTTCAGAATGTTGCTGTTGCTGTGGTCTAGTGGGTAGAGCGTTTGCCCGAAAAGTGTACCGTCGATGGTTCGATCGCGTCGAAGGAAAATACGTTAAAAATGTTCGTGTTGTTACCCTGCCTGGCGCTCGTAATTAAGTAGGTAAAGCAAGCACTGGTCGGGTCGGACTCAATACCCTGTGTCTGAGTGAGGTATTCATGTTAAAATTGCGGCATGGTATCTCAGTGGGCTGGTTCTATAAAACCGGTACTAGTACAAGCACCTCACCTTACCTCGGAATGTTACACCTCAACATGTCGTGTAAGATTTATAGCAGTTACACGTTAACTTATATCAGTACTGTTTTTACTGTTTAAGTTAGTTGTTGGTGAACTATACATATTCCCTGTAATATATATAACATTTAATATAGACTTATTATCATAAACTATATTTGAAATAATTTAGCACTTTAGTTGATTGTATGTTAGTTTTGGTAACTATGTTGTTTTGGTGTTGCGGCTGCAGATGATTGAAAACGTCACACCATCCAAATTAAGTAATTTCGTTCAACATGTGTTTGAGTACACGCATCTATTTGAACATATTTCTATTTCCAATGCAGTGTAAATGTTATTTATTTACTATTGTAAAACGTATGAGAATGCATTACGGGATTGTATAAATGTCTGTTTCAAGTTCTTGGTTTTGAATTAAAAATAATCAATAGCCGATACTTGACGAAATGTGGTAGTTATTTTCCAAATGTAAATACATGATTGAACAAATCATTTTAATGCATCTGAATCGTATTTCTGAAATTGCACTTATGTCTCAGGCGATAGATGCGCATTTACAGCAAACGTAGCATGGATCTCTGGTACCAGATATCAGGATGTCTCTGTTTGAATGTTTGTGTTATATGTGTAAAGCCTGCATAATGTTATATGAATATTGCCTCTTTGATCAGCTTTGAAAGATAAACCCTCTCATAAAATAAGCGAAACGTTGGGTGACATTTTTAGCTGCGACACATTAGTTGCTAATTGAAAAAAAGTACCGAGTTTGTTGACCAGCATGGACTGAGTTATACTCCTTATCCAATAAGGGAAAGTCACAATGATAGATGGTGTCAAGTTTAGTTTAAATTTTGAAGATAATTTCCCTAGGTGAATTTGCTATGTGGCAGCAACCTCCTCATCTAATTAAACAAAATAACAAAAAAAGTGCGCTTCTTACTTAATGAATGCCAGTCCATATAGATGGTAAAAACAAGGTTTGTTTTCTAAATGAAGCCATTATGATACTTGATATTAATGAATGTTGTTGGGCCACCACTATCAGCAATATTACCACAGCGTGTAAATAATCGAATCTGGGCAGCCTGGTGGAGTCGGTGTAGGTTCTTCCGAAAAGCATGTATAACTTTGTTCCCCTTCTGAGTGATTTGTATGTCGTTAATATGAATTTCAGCTACATCACAGCGCATAAGTACACGTTCATCCAATCATCAACTTCCGACGTAAATGTGGCAACAGCAAATATACCAGGATGTGACATTCCCTTTTTGGTTCAGAACACTGACACAATGTGAACACAGGTAGTAGATATATAGAAACTGCATTTCATGTAACATGTAACACTAAACCGCCAAATATGTCAGATGGACGTTGGCTTGACGTTCATTTCGACGTCGCCAGACACGACCACGGCTATAAAGGAAGTGCAAAGTGAATCGGGACTCATCGGAAAACAGGACACCTGGCCAGTGACGACTACACCAGTTTCAACGTTGTGTACACCATTGACGTTTGTTGGCAATGTGACGATTTGTAATGGGCGGCACAACACGTAATCAGCTGAATTTAGACGATTTGTAAGCGTCTGACCTGTAACTCGTACTCCAGTAGCCTGATGAAAGTTTGCAGGAATTTGATTAGCCGTTTGAGCTCGATTTCGTAGAGCCTGGTTTCGGATCAAGCGATCCTGTAAATAGATCAGTCATAAATCTAGGACAAGCTAAAAGCTGATGCAGATGCAGTGTGATTGTGGTGTACATGTTTCGAGTGAGTGAGTGAGCTTTTACAGTATTCCAGTCATATCGCGGCGTGTCAGCTTAATGTGGGAGGAAAGCCCAAAGTGATGCAGGTCTCAGACATTTACCACTTCGGTGAAACCCACGAACACGGGTATAGGGCTGAGAAACCTAGAAACTAATCGGGGCGAACCGGGATTCGAACCCACAATCATAGGTTTCTGGCGTGCCCAAGGGACGCAACTCTGGACGACTGGGCCACCCGTGCCACCACATGTTTCGAGAAATATAATGTGAAAGATGTTTCTGAGTGTATATTGTCAGTTTCATTTTATTTATCTGTTCTTGAATAAATTCAACATGTTTATGTCATACTTTGTGTGTGTTTGTCTCTCATAGATGGTGGTCCATGTGATAATGATTTATCTTATGCATGTAGTAAGCAAAATGCCAACAACTAAGCCCTGTTGATCAATAAAGTAACTGTATTAACGACAGTATCAACTAAACCAACGATCACAAGACAATACAATCAATACATAACATTCATTTGAATAGATATTAAATTTAGCTTCAGTCTTATGTTGAAAGTTTGTTTATTAAAAAATGCTAGAAATGTAATCCTACCACTCGATTATCTGATAACTGCTTATATCCGCATAATATTACGGTTGCGGATTAAATTATTCAACGCCAGATTATATGGTAAATGGAGAACTTCACAGGGAACCAATTTATATTAAACTGTTTAAACGTTTGATAAGGTATTGGCACAAACTGACAGAAACAGTGATCGGCTGCGGTAGGTTCTCTACTATAATGTCTGATCACGTGATGTACCCTCGGGAATTTCCGGAATACGAATAGATTTTTATCGTTTGTTGGTTACGAATATTGACTTCAGTTTTGTTTTCTTCAAGATACTTCTTTGAATTTGCTTTATAAATGACTTAAACCCATATTTAGACTGTACATATACTTTTATGTAAATTGTTGGGGGTAAATTCAATTGAGCTTATTCAAACATCCTACCGTAAACACATGGTTTTGTTCTGTTGGCAAGTTGATTTTGTCTGCAGCTGTAAATAGTCTGGCGGCAACAGTGTGTCAATATGCGCCATATTTTATTCGCGTGGCCCGATGTCTAAGAGGTACATTGCCTTTTTAGAACGAAATAAATCTGATTCCTAAACCCCCGGAGGACACATATGTCAGACTACACGGGGCAAATACGGCCGGGCACATATATCTACAGTATATATCTGTGTATTTCCTGCCTTTGGTGATTCTGGTGAGGTCATTCTTTTATTTGAAGTGTACACTGTAGATTAAAGGGATACTCCACCAAAATTAATACAGTAGAAACTTTGAGTTAAGGTGTACTACATGGTGTGCATTATTCTCCAAACTTCATGATTTCTTTTGTTTTGTTTGTTTGTTGTTGAACGCCGCACTCAACCATATTCCAGCTATATGACGGCGGTCTGTAAATAATCGAGTCTGAACCGGACAATCCAGTGATTAATATCATGAGCATCGATCCACGCAATTGGGATGCATCAACCAAGTCAGCGAGCCTGGCCACCCGATCCTGTTAGTCGCCTCTTTCGACAAGCATAGTCGCCTTTGTCGGCACGCATGGGTTGCTGAAGACCAATTCTACCCCCGATCGTCACGGGTCACTTCATAATCCTTTTACGTTATGATTAAGCAAAATTCAGATAGAGCCTCTTTTAGCCTTTTTGTTGTCTCTTTCGAGAGCGATACGCTTCATCGACAAAAAAATCCAACGGCGTTGAGGTGAGAAGAAACGGTGTTTAACGTCGCGTTCAAGATTATTGCACTTTTATAGTGACGTGCGTGCGTGCGTGAGCGTGCATGGCTGCCTGCTTCTACTAGTCCAGGATAGTCTAGGACTGTACATTTCAGACTACATCATAAACATGTGTTTATGAATCACTATCAGATAGTGATGATATCAGGTGTTCGCGAAAAGGTCAGCGTATTCTGCCCCACCGTTGCCAGCCGTCTCAAACACATAAAAAGGAAAGTCAATTGTTCACCTATAAAAACCAATTGGACGAAATGCAACATCGCGAAAAATTGTGGCTAAAAGTTTTTTTACTTATTATCTATTCAGTGAATGTCTGTCGTCGTTAAACATTCACGAATAAAAATAGAATCAGAATCAGAATAGGGACGCCAAGATGGTAGATATATAGATGACCAATTCAAGTAATCACAACATTTACTGCTAAATGACGTTGGTCACTACTAGACAATAAGGGCACCGGTATCAGGTTTAAGAACAGCTAAACTTTTTGACAATGTTCGCAACGACAATGGGCTTCTCCGACTGTTAAAATCATCCCCAAAACTGAATAGTATTGCTTAATAACTTTCTTAGGGGACTTCCTTGTGCATATCCTCATTGGAAAAGTTCACATCAGTGTGTTGCACATCAATGTCATGACAGATTAACAGAAATTACACATTAGCCTCTATCATTTTTGTATTTGCACTCCAAATCAATACTGCAAAATTGAGTCAGGCATATCATTGCAATCAAATGTGAAGTGAAATAGTTTCTCACTGTTTACAGAATGTTCCTTGTGTCTGTTAGATGGTAGCTTTTACTGCTTCAGTATACATGTTTCGGTCAAAAGATATTTAAATTCTATTTGTAATTGTCACAGCCAAGTAGGAAAGAAGACGAACACGATCATTGCATTAATCTGCCGCAATTATAGCTTCATGTTAATCGTATCTGTTTTCCATTAATGTCATGTCTGGTTAAGGAAGAAGCTGTTCAACTGTATCTGATTTCATTTTATACAATTTGAATTGATTCAGCATCGGAAAGCAGGCGTATACCCATGAACACAAAATGCGAATTGACTGACTCTGCGTAAAGAAACCAATAGGAAGGAGGCAAGCACAAACAGAGGAAAGGGTCTGGGTCCTACAGGAAGGGTAAGAGGCTTGACACGTTGCCAAATAGTTGCCAATATTTTCAAACGAATTACAAATAAAACAAAATTCTCTGTTGCAAAATACTTCACAGAGTGTGAAAGACTGATGTGCAGATTAAAGTCGCTTCTCCTTTCATATCATGGTGTGTCAGATTAACGTGGAGGGTAAGTCTCAAGTGACGCAGTTCGTAGATGTTTTCAACTTTGTGGAAACCCATCAAGAAACTGATGTCTCTGACAAACCATGAGTTAATCAAACTCACAACAAGCACATCCTAGAAGTCAATGGGCACACGACGGCACTGATTGGTGCACAAATGTAAGTGTGAGCTATAGTAGTTTGTTTAAGGTTTATGAAGTACATGTATCTGAAATCATTATGTCGTATTAGATGAAGTGAGGCGAAATGGGGTTTAACGTCCAGGATCGAACCACCGACCTTCCCCTCTCTGGGTAGACGTTCTATCCACTAGACTAGGGAGGCAGTCTTATGTGGTATGAATACGTCTCCTATAAATTAAAGTAAGATTTGATAAACAAACTGATTAAAGAGCTGGCGTCTCACAATGACGACTGGGTTTCGATTTCCCACACAATTTATGAAGCTCATTCCCACATTGCTAAACGTGGCGTAAAAAACCCAACTCAATCATTCCTCTCACTCAAAATAAGAGTTGTTTGTCACTTCATTTCGGTATCCGTGTTGATTTTTTGTGGCTGAAGATATTTTATGACGTCACGGGGTTCCAATTCTTTTAAAAAGTATTTGAGCACACGCATCTCTTTTGACTCCTTTCTTTTTACAATGTGGAGGATATGGTATTTGATTATTATTCTCAAATTATTGAATATGTAACGCCAGAACATATGAACATAGGAAACCTTAGACTACAGAAATGTAATCAATCACTATGCTTGTCGTAAGAGGCGACTAAAGGGATCGGGTGGTCAGGCTCGCTGAATCGGTTGATGCATGTCATCGATCCCAATTGCGTGGATCGATGCTCATGTTGTCAATCACAGGATTGTCTAGTCCAGACTCGATTATTACAGACCGCCGTCACATAGCCGGAATATAGCGGGGTGCAACAAACACTAAAAAGTGAATCCTGGCAGCCATACTCCTTTGTGAAACATAATTGACAGAGTCAACGTAAAGCATGTGAATAGTATTTCGGAAACTGCACTAATGTCTCAGGTGATAGATGCGCATTTATAGCAAATGTAGAAGAATCTTTGTTGTCACGTTACCAGCAATAAAGATAGTCAATTTAACTGTTCATATCTGTAACTGTTCAGAACTGTGAGTACCTTTCACAAGGTGTCCGTTGACGTTGGTTGATGACGAGCAAACAAGTTACGAACGTTAATACATATAAAGCCACATTTATTGACCATGGACCATCTACAGAACGTTTGGCACATGACTATCATAAAGGCTCCAGATATAATACCATTGGTACGGCATTGAGACGTTGCGTGATCCATCGGCGACGTTATTCTCCCACACAGAGATTGAACGTTTTCTCTCTGCTTACAGATGAAAAGACATTATTAGTGAGAAATCTCGAATACAACGTTAACGACAGTCTTATTGCGTCTGCTCTATGGTTTGGAGCATCAGGTCTTTTATGAGAAACGATGACCGTATTTGCATAGGTTTTGCAGGCTGATGTCTTCAGATGTTCTGAGGACAGAAATACTTCAAGAGACTATGGATGCCCTTTCGTCCAATAATTTTATTTGTATAGCTTGCATAAGGCCGTGTATGCCAAGCAAGTGAATAACACCTCTTGGTTCAGATTTGCAAAGTAAATAAACGCAACAAGACCCTTTCAATAATCACAAGAAATATCTGCCACAAGCAGAATCCATTTCACCATTCCGTTTCTGAATCACTATCAAATAGTTATTGCGAACATTTCCAGACCCAACCGTCACAAACACATGTCAAGACAAGCTAATTGTTCACCTGAAAAGACATTGGAAGAAATGGCGAACCATGTGGTAATAAGCGAAGTCAGACTATCAAGCTGTTTCAAATTGGTCGATTATGGCAAAACCCGAAAAGAAAAGTGTAACAATTTATCCTTGAAGGAAATGCTACCAGAGTTAGATGGTTTTATGTTTAATGTACTTGTTAACGCCTCACCGACATTAATGTCATGTGGTTGCTGAACGGACAGGTAGGGAAGAACCTACACCACTTGTACTACGTAAATGAGTTGATGAATGAGTAGCCAACGGAACAGTTGAAATGTCCTGGAATATTATCTGAGAGAGTGAGTGAGTGAGTGAGTATGGTTTACGCCGCTTTTAGCAATATTCCACACTAGAAATGTGCTTCATATTTTGGGTCTTCGGTGTGACGAGCGAACGCTTTAACAACTAGGCTCCGAATATGATTTAAGGTTGAAAATTAGTCATATCCTAAAGAAGATACACATGGGTGATTCCAATAGATACTGTAAGTTTTGCACCGTGGAGTAATATTGTGAGTAGTGTAATATTCCCTTGGGACATGTCTTCATCCCAAATGCTACATTTATACGCTGAAAGTAACACAGCCATGTGGGCTTTTCAGTGTTGGCATCATGTACGTCCAAAGAAGCCTATTGCCGTGAGGATGCCTATTGATATTGTGCCACAAGATATGGAATTTGCAGATTGTAATGTTTAAAGGTTTATATAAAATGCCACTCATTTTGATATTTATTTGCAAATTTTCTAAATGTTTGAACATTAGATCATAAAGAAACCACTGGCGGACATGTACGTAAAGAATATTTTACACAAGGCATTTAGTGTCAGAGGGGATGAATGCTATCTGGTTAAGCACAGGTTCAAAGGCCAAATAGTTCCCGTCAATAAAATGGATATATATGTTCAGATTCACTACATACTGGAAACCAGACTGGAATAGATTGGAGTATTAGGTTTTCATTTATGTTTGAAATGAATCATAAAACCTCCAAAATGATCACATCCGCTCTATCATTTTATCAATATGTACGATGTAATTGACGTAATTCAAGTAGATTATAGCAAAATCATATATAGGATTTATTGAAATGAATGCACACAACTTAAAGGAGCAAACTCAAATCGCAAGTATGATTTAACTAAAGAAATACACATATACAGAATGAACCAAATATCAGTATATAAAAGTATAAAAAAATATCAGCCACGCAAGAAATTCGTGAAAGTAATTAAACTATTTCAACATAGACAGGGAGAGGTATAAACTACCAAGACAATGGCACATGGGAGTCTTTCTGCAGAAACACCGAAGATTCATCACTCACACGACTGGGCGTGATCGCCTTATTAGCAGACTTCAGACTCAAGTTTGCTTTGAATTCATGAGCTGAGGCGCCATGCCTTGTCAGAAAATATCCTTTAAATCTTGAGAAATCACCAGAGATGACGCAAGGCGGCACCTCATAAAAAACCTTAACATATCTGTGACAACAGAGAAATGAATACCCTGTACAGTAGTTGAAACGAACAAGATACATATGAATCTGAAGGATATTAATAATGGATTAAATAACTTTAAAACTCATAATGAAACTATGCAAGACACTCCCAGTTTGTCTTTATTGCAAAATCATTGGTCTTTTCAAAACATGTTGCAAAAGGCGACACAGGTTTTTTCAGTGTTTCTAACAACAGAACAAATTCATCGTCATGACCCAAAACTACAACTGTAAAAACTCTTTGAGTTGCCTGCCATTTAAGACATTTGATGAGCATCTATAACGCGATCTGAGGAGGAGAAAGAAGTTTTACTTTATCGGCTCGAGAAAATTAATGCATGCAGTCATAAAATAAATATACATTTCGTATCAAATAAACTTCTTTTGGATTCGAACCAACAACCTTGGGAAGAATCCAAAATCTCCAAAATGTGACCACGACCCGAAATACCACACCAGATCTTGGACAGATTTAAACCACGCAGCATCCAACCTTCCCCATAATTTCAACCTATCCATTGTTTTGGTATTAATGTGATGGCCTTTCTTACATATATACATCTCTGACTATATGTAAACAGTTCACATGTTTACCTGGTGGCGGTCTGTTAATAATCGAATCTGAATCCAGTGACTGACGTCATGAGCATCGATCCACGCAATTGGGATGCGATGACAATAATCAAAGACGTCACCGGGCATGACCGAACGATCCATTTTGTCGCACAAACGAAAAGCATAGGATGCTTGGGACACACATGTTCTTACCCGGAATTCCCACGGGTGAGCTGAATCACGTCGTTCTGTAAATAACGAGTCTCGGTCTGGCAGTTTAGTGATTGATAACATGAGCAAAGATACACGCCGTCGGAGTATTATAAGACACAGGTCATGATACTCACTCATTCAGATCTCCCATCCGCATTAGTCGACCAAAGTGGTCAAAGTCTCAAACCTGAATCACTATGGGCTCACCTGCACAGGAAAGTTTACACAAGATATGATGGAATATTGTTCAAAGCATCCTTAAACACACCCACCTCTTGTATAGTTATCGAATTTGTGCAGTATGAGAGAGTTTAGATTTACTTTTGTTACGAGGCTAAGATGCTTTTTGCGAATGGGCCCTGACAAGTGACTCCTCTGATATCTGTTTGTTTGTTAGTTGACCAACTCCGCCACCGCCGCACAGCTTCCCAGCTTCCCATGATGGATCAGGCGAACTTTCTTCTTGAGAACGGCATCTAAACTTCGCAAAAAGCAGATAGTCTCTGGCAACAGCTTACGAGATGTAACGCCAGCAGGCTTTGTGCTTCTATGCTTAACCAAATTACTCTTAAATGGATCTTCAAAGTGCGCTGTTCAGGTGATCTTCAAGCAAATATGTACAGTGAGCTACAAGGAGCTGTCCGAATGCTGATACAATATATTATTGCTGACATTGTGCACACATTCTCATTACCAGTATAATCAAGAAATTAAAATGATTAATTCATAGCGGAATGGGGGCGGTCGAATGGCGTTCGCTCGTGTTCGATGCCTGACATGGTTACAATGTGCGAAGCACATTCCTGGTGTCCTCCGCCGTGACATTGCTGGAATATTGCTTAAAGCGGCGTAAAACCAAACTCACTCACTGAACGTGGGATGTACAAAAAATAAACTGAAGTAACACCAATTATTCGTTTGTTTCTTTGTCGATTTTTTGTGTCGTGTCCCGACAACCATGTCAATGAAGTATTCCAACCGACAGGATAATCTGTAAGCAGCGGGTAGCAGTCTTCATCAGCTTCGGAACCTCTCCCGGACATACACCTGCAGATGCATGTTAATTAAACTAGTGTCCCATTGACTTGCAGAAAAAATCCATTAGATGAAAAGCCATTAGATGAAATAAGATTTTCATCAGTCTAACGCAACATAAATCCTCCGAGGGCTCGCTATAATCAATGCGTACGTCGTTACTGGGCGAGAATAGGTGGAAGCGTTCATGAAAAAAACAAAACCTTGAGACACAAAGAAAATACAATGTAGACTTCAATCATTCGATTCGGACCCTAGTCTAACGTTTAAACCACACGGCGGCCTAATAATCCCATTAGTGGAAAGTAATAACACTAAATGGAACACAGCTAACTGCTGCAATGTAAATCGTTATATGCGGGACCTAATTGGTAATTTCTTACCATCGGGTTATTTGAAAACCAAAACCATAGACTTACGTAGAGAGACAAACCATTAACCCCTGCAGTATCCAATGAAACATATCACAGAGATATGGCTTTTTTAAAATAATATTTACACATTCTCAACAGTTATTAGACGTGCCAAGTTCGTCGGTTCTAATATAAAATTAGCTCTGACAATGTTTCTATGTTTACGTGTGCTCATGGATTTCATCAAAATCGTGAACGTCTACGATCTGCATCACTTCAGGCTTTCGTCCCACATCAAGATCAAGGCTGTGATATAAACAGATTACTGCAAGGTTAAGCAAACCGCACTCATACCTGGTATTGACTGTAACGAGTGGTTTCCACTAAGGCGGTCTTGAAGTCTGGCGTTTCTTCTGGATCGAGTTACGGTTTGAAGCTGTGAAGTGGTGAGGTGAGGTGAAATTGGGTTTAACGTCGCGTCCACTTATATAGCGACGTGCATGCACGTGTGTGTTTGTGTTTGTGGCTGCTTGTAGTAGTCCGGATTGATGCCGATTTATAGTGCTAGCCCACTGAGATACCATGCCGCAGTTAAACATGAATACCCCACTCAGACACAGGACACTGACTCCGAGCCGACCAGTCCTTGTTTTAGCCCCCTAATGCCGAGCGCCAGACAGGGTAACAACAAATACCATCTTTTAACGTCTTTAAGTATGACGCGGCCGGGGATCGAACCCGGACCTTCCGCTCTCCGGGCGGACGATCTACCACTAGACCACGTAGGCGGTCGAAGCTGTGAAGTATATTTAAATGAAAACATTTAATATATATGACTTGTGTTATGTGGCATCATCGATCATCGGGAATGTGAAAGTACCATATCTTTCTAACAAATGCTTTAGTTGTTGCTTCGGTAATGTTCCAGCTATGTCAGGGAGGCCTGTAAATCATCGAATCTGGATCAGACAACATTTTAAGCAACGTGGCACGCCGTCGGGGTATGATGACACGCAATTAAGCTTGATCCTTGGTCCATTAAGTCGCCTCGAAAGACAAGCATAGGTCACCTGGCCTGACGGCCCGATCCATTTAGTCACATTGCCGGGAACCTATACTTTACCCGGAATCCTGATGGGTAATCTAACTCACGTCGGTCTGCAAATAACGAATTGCGGTCAAGGAGACCAGTGATTGATAACATGCCGTCGGAGTATAGTAACGCTGATAGATCATGATACACACTAACTCAGGTCTCCCATGTTAACCACCCGATTCGCATCAGTCGACACTGACATCTTGTATTTGGTACAGGCCACGCGGACCTATTCTGACGTTGCTTTCCTGTGGCTGTTAAGACATTTGATGAGCAGCCACAATACGATCTCAGAAGGAGCAGGATGTTTCACTTAATCAGCGCAAGTAACTCAATAGTAGCAGTCACACAGGTGGGAAGGTTTACCGACGTTAGGTCAAGTTCTACCCTTGAAGGAAATACTGTGCCAACTGGAGATATATTATCTTCTACAGTCACCACAGTGCATCAGCGTGGTGACAATGGGCGATACAAGATAAATCTTGAAGGGGTGAGATGGCATTCCCCACTTAGCGGTGGTTCTTCAGAGGTCCTCATGTGAGAGGCAGTATCTTAGAGACGTTCGAGGAGGATGGATAGAAACCTCAACAAAGAATTGAGACATCCGAACTATCACATCAATCATTTGCATGTGACAATGGTCAGTGCTGGAACAAGGAGGCCACTGATGCAGGGGACGCTCACGTTTAATATGAGTTGATCCATCTCGGGGCAAGTACTCGCTCCATGTGTAGGAGATTGCTGACTTAATGAGTTCATGAGGAAATGACAATTATTCTGGTTATCGTTGTTTGTTTGTTGTTTAACGCCGCACTCAGCAATATTCCAGCTATATGCCGGCGGTCTGTAAATAATCGAGTCTGGACCAGGCATTCCAGTGATTGATATCATGAGCATCGATCTACGCAATTGGGACCGATGACGTGTACGGCGAGCATGGGTTGCTGAAGACCTACCTATTCCACCCCGGATCTTCACGGGTTTCGTTGAATGGTATGGGGTCCAATATACATTAGAACATGTTCCATCGTGACATTGACGGCGACGTAAAACAACCCTTATTCATCAAAATAATAACTTAGGGGTAGAATTGGAGAACCAAATCTTTGACATCAAGTATTTACAGTAGTACAGGGAGCACGGATGTATGAGTGAGTGAGTATGGTTTTACGCCGCTTTTAGCAATATTCCAGCAATATCACGGCGGGGTACACCAGAAATGGGCTTCACACACTTTACCCATGTCGTGTCTTCGGCGCGACGAGCGAACGCTTTAACCACTAGGCTACCCGGCCGCCCCAACGGATGTATGAAGCTCCGTGAGGCGCTGTGAAGAGTTGCGCCCCTAAGACACACACGAATCATTTTATGATCCTTTCTCGCGGATTCTACCAAAGTGGTCAACGTCCCAAGCCTGAATCACTATAGGGTTAATTACAATTGAAAGGGGCGTTGAACACTGTATCGTCGTCACTTCGTCGTTGAGCTTAGATCCACTAAAGCCATGGCTGTGACAAATGATTCCCCTGACACATTTCAGTTGTTTAACTTCGCACCCGCTGCAGTTGTCCGTCAAAGCGGTGTGTAAATGATCGAATTGGGATCAGACAAGCAATCATGATCCACCGACGCTTCTTACAAGTCAGTGTGTCTTGGGAGGTATTCTAACACTCATTCCACACAGGTGGTGACCTCACCCACTTCATGACTCTTTCGGATGGGAAATATATTCAGCGACCGAACTGTTATTACACAAAAGAGAACAGTGGCAACACACATTTGAATATTGTTTCACCATACATGATAGCGATCTTCTCCGTTTCTCTCATTTCAGCGTCTCGGTCTCATGATTGTTTGTTTGTTTGTTTTTTAGTTTAAGATGAAGTACGCATTATTCTAACAATTAAAACGGTACCAGCGGTCAGCACAACAAGCACCTGTGACTAACTTGGGAAAACATTTCCATGTTCCCCTTCTGTAATTAACATAAGATGTGCTAAGGCTAGATTGTCCGTCCCTCCCATGTGTCAGTCTCTGTTTCTAAGTTTAACGGAGATCCTTCAGGGGTCCTTACAAAATACCTCCTTTAAATAAATTACAACTGACCTTCAATACAACCAAGGACACGTTTACCACTATTCGATGTGAGTGTTACAACCATTCCAGGCAGTTTCAAAGGACTTTGGAGGTCAGTGAGTGAACTGATCCAGGGGTCTATTAAAACGTGGTGACTATATATACAGTTACATATCTATCTTCAGAGGTTAAGCACAATTTGTCAAAATGAAAGCAAAAGTTTACTGAGAAAACAATGTGTGAAATGCTGGATTTCCTCGTTGATAATAACTGTGTAAAGTTTGGGGGTAAGGCAAGGAGTACGCAGCCCCGTGGGCACCCATTGTGCTCCTAATTTTGCTGATCCGTTTCTTTATGCATATTCCTCTCGGATGACCAAGAAGTTTAACCTAAGCTTCAGGTATATAGATGATCTGATAGTGTCAAATAACCATTCCCTTCCACTTATTTACCCACCAATACAAGGAATAAAGTAAAACAGTGAGACCGCCTCATCGGTTTCATATCTATAAATAGAGTTACAAAACACACTCCACGAGACTTTCCCTTTATTTCGAACCCTATCCAATTAGCACTGCCTTTGGTGTCTCCATTTCACAACTGTTGAGCTACAATCGAGCTTTTCTTTTCTTTCTACCAAGATTTCATTTGCTTCAGAGTTGTTTGGTCAAGGTTATAACATTCAAGGCCTCTTTAAGGCTTTCAAAAGGTTTTATGGTAGACATGTATTCCCGTATTTCCTTCAGGTGAATAATTGACTTGCCTTTGTATGTGTTTTAGACGGGTGCCATCGTTTGGGCATTATACGCTCACCTTTCAATTCCGCGAACACCTGGTATCATCACTATTTGATAGAGATTCATAAACACATTCTCATGATATAGTCGGAACCGTACAATGAATTCTGCTTTTAGTAGGGATTTCTTATGAATTTGGAAAGGATAGTGTCGCTTTAATTTATACGTTAACCGCTTTGGTAAAACCCGCGAGCACGGGCACGTACATATCTAGAAACATTATCAGGGCCAATCTAGAACTGCACCCACGATTATTGTTTTTTGGCATCATTGTTTTCTTAATGTCCAACTCTGCAAAGGATTATATTAATTAGTGACTGAGTGTTTCGGCGCTATTCCGGTTGTGTCGAGGTGGCCTGCAAATAATCGAGTTGGGCAAGACAACGTATGTGTTTACAGCAAGGGCAACTTATTAGAAGCATTGTGGAGTGGGGACCTACTCTGACTAGTGTCCTTCCGGGTATGGCTCATTGTAAGCCAATCAAAGTGTAAGTTATTCAGACCTTAAAGTGAGATAGGATTATCATGAGCCTAATCTGCAATTGTTTTCATCACGACATGGGCGGTATATTGAACCGGACTTGATTTATTTCACTAATGTTATGTCATTTTGCTGGCATGTCAACCCAATGTTAACAAATGATATGACATGTACATTATTCATATAATATTCCTTTTTCGTGAACAGTAAATGCTAAACAATTATCCTTATTCATATTCTTATCCTTATTCAAAGTTTGAATAATATTGATGCAAAATGTACCACCATGAACCTACATCAAATAGAATCTGACATCAAGGCGTCTAGAATTTGTCACTAGTGCCAAGCCAAAATCTCATTCCCAAGTGAACCATTGGTCATTTTAGGCTCAATAAATGTCTGATTTTATTATTGATTAAAGAATGATAAACCGGTCTTGCCGGGTCACTACGTTCACGCGTAGGCGCCACTAACACGTCTGATTTCATTTTCATTATATATAGTCTCACGTTTCACATACATGACATGATAGTTTTGGACAGATCTTCAAAATCGTTAAGATGGTGTGGCAGTCAGCCAGCTTTAAGTGACGTCAGTACCAACATGACTGTACCTTTTAATTTATGACAGCCGAGTCACGTGACGATGTCGAAATGTCCGGTTTCAATTTCTGTCAATAAATGGCCACATCTGACCTCTGTTCAACAATTATGTAAACATCAGTCCAGCTCGACTTCAGAGGGCATGATATCATCATAAACCAGCTCAGGCAGATATGAATGTATATTTTCCTCTGTTGTTAAAGGACAAGTTGCTATCGTAGACGATTGGTAACCTGTACCAGTAGAGGTGCGGTGGGAGAGGGGAAGGTCAGGATTGTGTATATATTACTAAAATAAAATAATTCCGCTTCATGTTTTGCAATCGATCAATGGAGAATGGCATTGTACGAAGAAAAAGTGTGAATTTATGAGGTGAGGTGAAATGGGGTTTAACGTCGTTAAGTGTGTTGCTGCTTGTACTAGTCCGGACTATTGTCAATTTTATAGTGCTAACCCCCTGTGATACCATTCCGCAGTTTAACATGAATATCCGACTCAGACACAGTATACTGACTCCGAGCCGACCAGTCCTTGTTTCATCCCCTTAATGCCGAGCGTCAGACAAGGTAACAACAAGTTCCATCGTTTAACGTCTTTTGGTAAGACGCGGGCGGGAATCGAACCCCGGACCTTCCGCTCTCTGGGAGAACGCCCTACAACGTGAATATGTAAATTACAGCATGTCAACAATGCTACTGGAGAACTGCGTGAATTAAACACCGATAAAATTATTTTACATCTACTGTTCATGATAGGTTGGTTGGTTGGTTTTACGCCGCACTCAGCAATATTCCAGCTGTAAGACGGCGGTCTGTTAATAATCGAGTCTGGACCAGACAATCATGAGCATCGATCCACGCAATTGGGATCGATGACATGCATCAATCAAGTCAGCGAGCCTGACCACCCGATCCAGGTTAGTCGCCTTTTACGACAAGCATAGTCGCCTTTTACGGCAAGTATAGGTTGCTGAAGGCCAATTCTAAAATAATCGAGTCTAGACCACAGTCGCCTATTCTACACCGAATATTCACGGGTCGTACACACTTTTAGGAGTATATTACACATTAATACTAGCTGGTTCCATTCAAAACCTAGTTACCACCAAGCAGGAGGCAGGTGCAATCGTACAGTATAGCAAATGTATGTTGTACGTCATTCCTCTGTGTTAAAGCCCCGTCCTGGAGTATATCCGTGGATCCCTGTGCACATGCTTGGTGTATGGGTTGACCAAAATGGGGATCTATGTGAGGATAGTATGAGCGGCCCCGTGCGAAGACGAACCCGTCCCTGTGCCAGAGAACATGGGCACACACAGGCACGAACGCACGCACACATGAATACGTTGTTTCAGACACGACTATTGCAGGGTCTAAAGGCTAATTTGAATGTTTGTGTGAAGATGACATCCAGTCGAGGAGACCATACACCCATCACCTCCTCCCCCTTTGCCATTCAAAAATTTAACTTGAAAACGTTTTAAATCAAGCTAAACAGGTTACTAACTTTCGTCCATTTATGAGAGCCACGCGGAAGAAACATCTGATACATGTATGTCATGCATTGTTATTGTGCCGAAACTGTTAACTTAGCATTCCTTTATACCTCACTGCCGCGAAATAAAGTCCATTTACCTTCCCACTCACTTTGTTTGTTTGTTTGTTTGTTGTTTAACGCCGCACTCCGCAATATTCCAGCTATATATGACGGCGGTCTGTAAATAGTCGAGTCTTGATCAGACAATCCAGTGATTGCCATAAGCATCGATCCACGCCATTGGGATACAATGACATGCATCAACCAACTCAGCAAGTCTGACCGCCCGATCCCGTTAGTCGCCTTTTACGACAAGTCGCCTGTTACAGCAAGCATGGGTTGCTGAAGACCTGTTCTACCCCGGATCTTCACGGGTCTGGACTTCCTGATTGATAGTGTCATTTCAATGAATGCTGTCGATTCAATGCCTTAGACACTATAATCATGTATTCTATCTTACTGAATTGATTCCCAATTCCCGTCCAACATGTTTGGTCATACATATATTTCATCTGGCAGTGTCTGATAACCTATAAATTGGGAACAAATGCACTTATATATATGACAATGACCTTAATACCTACATGTACGTTAGTATTACATTGGATCATTATGTCACTATTACCTTTTTAGGGATGCAAGGAAAACTGATGTCTTGAAGCTAATTTAATAAATCCATGCCAGTCGTTCTACAGTTTACTTGGAGAGTCTTCTTCACACCCACTTCACATCAACCCCGTATCAGCTCCAGGCATGTAAAGGTCTTTCAGAGGAACGCCGCTTTCAGCTACAGTTCAGTTGCGCCTCAGTGTCAGCCTGGTTGGTTGGTTTGTTGTTTAACGCCGCGTTCAGCAATATTCCAGCTATATGACGGCGGTCTGTAAATAATCGAGTCTGGACCAGACAATCCAGTGATTGACATCATGAACATCGATCCACGCAATTGGGATACGATGATATTCATCAACCAAGTCAGCGAGCCTGACCACCCGATCCCGTTAGTCGCCTTCTACAACAAGCAAAGTCGCCTTTTTACGGCAAGCATGGGTCAAGCTTTTTGTTTGTTTGTTTGTTGATTAAACAACAACAAAAATTCAAAGAGCTTCATGCCAATGTTTTATCAATGTTATAACAGTCAAGGCCTTAGTGAAGCTTTAACATAGTAGACATATGGAGGCGCAAATTTGACGCATCAGTGACAAAAATGATGTCCGATGCAATTCCCTATTTTGACATGTACCATATGTTACCGTGTTGTTTTCCAGGTCAACACTTGACTTGCATTTGCATGTGTCAGTGGGGCAGGATACGCTGACCTTTTCGCGAGTACCTGGCATCATCACTTTTTGATAGTGATTCATAAACGCATGTTCGTGATATAGTCGGTATTGTACAATCGAGGTCTTTAGGCAAATTACTTATGAATATGGAAAAGGTTTTGTCGCTTATATTTGTCAGATAAGAAGACAAATATTCTTTTTATTATGATATTTATTGATTATTTTCATGATTTGACTTTCATACTGTCATTGAAGTAGATTGGATGCAGTTCCGGCATAAGGTGATCTTGCACTCGAGGAAAAGATAAGATATATATTTGGAGACACGTATAGTATTTCCTCACATACTACATAATTAAAGATTTCAAATTTAACCACATATTGTACGCTGGCTTAAAACGTGACTTAAAACTCCAATAACCTATCACTAATTGGTATATATAGCCTCCCCTTTTCGCGAACACCTGGTGTCCATTCAAAAAATCGTAATAACTATTATGCCTTTTACGGGCAATGGCATCTGATTGGGCAGATAATCGAAACTGGCTATTTTCTTGCGTTGATTTCTACATTTACTAATGCCAACCCAAAGCGCAAACAGTGTATGGGTCGAATGCACTTTCTGAGGTTCACGTATAAGCCGCTTCCACAATAACATTCCCATGAACTGTTTGCATCTTATTACTTCAAATTGAAGTAAAGAACAGATAAAAGTCCGAGGTACTTTCTGGAATTGTTGATTTGATAATTGGACCTCTGATAGAATCCAAATTCAATATCTTAGATTGGCTTCCTCGATAAATCAAGAAGACAACAGACTGTACGTTGAATGGTACTAAGCTCTTTATTGTGGGCAGCGAGCTTTGCTATTATTCAACAATGGCCTGTTGATAGGGTTTCTAACAAAGGTCATGGCATTTATGGATAGACATTGCCAGTTTGATATGAGGGCTCGAAGGATTTTAGCGTAGTTAAGTCTACTTTAGTGTCTGTATGGATATCACATGCAGCATCGAGTAAACATCGGCTCTTGAGCATATTGCACGATTTCTCGTAATTGGTATAAGCAGTGTACCTTTAGTTTGATGAAGCTGGGGCGGTCGGGTAGCCCAGTGGTTAAAGCGTTTGCTCGTTACGCCGAAGACCCGGGCTCGATTTCCGACATAGGTACAATGTGTGAAGCCCATTTCTGATGTCCCCCGCCGTGATATTGATGGAATATTGCTAAAAGCGGCGTAAAACCATACTCACTCACTCACTCACTTTCCCATGTATTATTTCATTTCGTGTAGCGAAAGGATAACTGCTTAAAAACACAAAAACGTTATGTTGTGATTTTATATATATATATATTTTTTAATTTACAAAAGTGAATTACAGATTAATGATGGAGGAATGTTGTTGGGAGGGAAGGCGGCCATCGTTGTATTCTTGTATAAAGGCGATAAAGGTTTTTAATTTTGTTATGTCTTCTGACTGTGTGGATAGTCTTATGGCACCATGCTTGTTTCAGTTTTATCGAAATGCTGACATGATGTTTGTATTTTTCACACTACAACATTAACAATAAAATTCCCCGCTTACATGTGACAATATATTTGTTCACCAAAATTGGTCCTAAAGTTTTTGTCCGGAAAAGTACAAAAGAGAAGAAAGAAGATATGCAGGTGTTGTCGTCGACACACTGCATGCCGGTTTCTTGTCGCCTATGCTGGATAAAGCTTACTAATGCGACACTTTAAAATTTTCTTTGACTTAACTTTTCTTTTAGTATCGTCTCCAGGGTGTACTCTATCACCTTCCACCAATACTTTGTCAACACTTCGTTTTAACCTTTCCCCGGAGCTCCCTTCTTTACGTCTGAATTAGCGATCTCTTGGGAACACAACTCATTGCATGCTCATTAACCGCGCCAAACATACGTCAAAAGCACGTTGCCATGATGATTAAGCTTGTACGTCCGTCTGGTCAAAAAGTTCTGAGCCTAACAAATAAAACCAACAATTGTAAAAATATTTGTAATTTTATTTTTTTAACATAACCTCCCTGCTTTTCAGAAAAATAAACTTCTCATATCGATAAAGACTTTTCAATTCCTGTCTGGAAGAAGATTTCTCAAGCCAACCTGAAAGACCCATTCACGGTAGCTTTGAGGTCATCGTTGTCGTCATAGCGCTTTCCACGAAGAAGGTCCGGTCTCCAGCACAGGTCTTCAGCAACCCATGCTTGCCGTAAAAGGTGACTATGCTTGTCGTAAGAGGCGACTAAAGGGATCGGTGGTCAGGCTCGCTGACTTGGTTGGTGCATGTCATTGTATCCCAATGGCGTGGATCGATGCTCATGATGTCAATCAATGGATTATCTGATTCAGAGTCGATTACTTACAGACCTCCGCCATATAGCTGGAATATTGCGGCGTTAAACAGCAAACAAACAAAGTGAGTGGGTAGGTAAATGGAGTTTATTCCACCTCGGCGCTGCCGCCAGGTCGTAGCTGGAATATTGCTGCGTTAACAACAAATTAACAAACATTTTCTCAGGCAGTGTCGGTTCATTTGTCCTTCAGATCAAGATCAGAAACGTTGCACCCAGAGAGCAGATGTCTTATTCATCTGTAAATGTTCATGAATAATCGTTTCAATGGATCCATGGATTAGACCTGTGTCTTCCTCAAGTTTAGCAATGGCAATACGCTTATCTGTCAGTAAAATGTTTTTCTTTCTCCTTGATTGAATCTTTATTGATGGAAGTTCAAAGGACGTCCAGGCCTAGGGTAATCATTAAGGCTTGTTCTCCCCGCCTTAAATATAGCTGGCCCACGTTTAACGGTGAAATAGCTAGGGCACTTATCTGTCCCCATACACTTGTGACATGCAGTCATGAATTTCTTGGGGAGTACTTTTCTCCCAAGTAAAAATCTTTACTCGTTTTTATTCATTTTTGTGTCCATTTGGATACTGATTTGTGTCCACTGATATACGAACGGCCTCAACGGACAAAATGCACTTGCAATGAACTACTCAAACAATGTACTACATTGACTAGTTCACTTTGTTATGGCCCATGGTTGAAAGTTTTTGAACTTTTTGACCAGCCCTCGTACTAACCTATTTCTTTGAACACTTTCGAAATATTGTGTATACCTTTTCGTATTAATGGCACCAATGTTCGGGGAAATATATGCTGTGATGAGAAAGTAATGTTGTGCTTTATTTGGTTTGTGTTAGTTTTGTCCTCCCCGTGGAGCATTCGCTTTAGAATTGTTACCTAATAATATATATTTGTCGTTGGAGATTTATTACATCGGGTGGTCGGGGACTTTGTTGGTGGCGAGTCATCGTTAGATGAGTAAAAACTATTCGCGTATTATCCTGCGTTTCGTAAAGTGGCGTTTATTGTACTTAAAGCATACTACCAAATAGCCACGCGTGGTCACAAAGGTGAAGTTGAGCAACGTCGGTCGCGAAGAGTCCTTGGATGGGTGACCTTGGCTCCTGAGAGTTTCTAGGGCTTCGGTCCTGTCCCTCACTGAAGCACATGCAAACACAAGGGGCGTCTCCTTGCGCAAGTGATATTTTGTCCAAATATGGGCCTCAGGTACCCGGTAGGATGAGCTGGTAATGTGGTTGTTAACCTTCTAGCGCCTTGGGCAGCTTGGGGTGTATACTCCCCAGGGCTCCGAGAATGATTCTTGAGTGCACATTGAGCCAGTGACCGGTGTAATAATAGCGCTCTGGGCATGCCCCTGTGGTGTGGAAATATGTGCTTTATAAAAAGTGTATTATTATTATTATTATTATTATTATTATATTATTATTATTATTATTGTTATTAATATTATTATACCACCAGTGTGTTTTATCCGTTTCCTCATGTGTATTAAATGTACGAAAGTTTAGTGTGCTTCAAACGGGCAGGTTTGTTTGTGTGTATGTGTATGTGTCAGCGTGTGTTTGGGGGCATTCACGGTTTATCAGCACCAAAGCGTACTCGTGGGTTTCACCATTCGCATTCAACCTATATTACTTTCAGAAGTCTGTATGTGTCTGAAACACCTCTCAAAGTGACACTAAACCAAAATGTCTCATTCACTCTAATAATATTAATATTCCCGTATCTCTCCATGAATAATCAGTGGTGTCATCTGGTGTTTATTTACTCATCATCAACGTTACACCGGCGTTTCCTTGTCCAAATAATTTACGCAGAAACATTTAGAGTAGACAGTGATGTTGGTCAAATCATGATGGATATTTTCCCCTACATAAATGTGTAATGCGTGGCGTTACAAAAACATGACAATTATCTCTGCAATAACCACATTTCGCTAAAATTTCTAGCTATTCGTTATGATAACTGTCAATATTGATACTAGAAATTAAAATGAGTATCATTTTGAAAGGGTTGGCGTGATTAATAACCATTAAGACGGCAGCTAGATTTTAGGAAAATTACTCAATAACACTTTCGTATTGAATCAAATGTATCTCTGCCAATTACAATGAGTGATCTTATTTCTGCTGGTGAATAAATATTAACATCTGCCTTCAATTAGATAAAGTCTAATTTTCTACAATTTGACGTAACATGGGATTAACACGTAAACTGCTCAAGTCTTTGAAAGGCATTTAGAAGTGATACACACAAGGAAGAGAATTTATGGATGTCAGGTTCTTTATTAAGAGGAACACAACGTTTCGGAGTATATACTTACTCCTTCATCTGGTGAAACGTTGTGTTCCTCATAATAAGAGAACCTGACATCCAAAAATTCTCGTTCTTACGTAAAATGCTGTTTTATTTTTGGTTTGGATTTTTTGTTTGCAAGTAAAATGAACTACTCCAGAGAGAAAGAATATCATAATGTTCGTAGTAAGTATTTAAATGTCCAAGTGAAAGTGATGAATTCCGGGGTAGAATTGGTCTTCAGCAACCCATGCTTGCCGTAAAAGGCGACTTTGCTTGTCGTAAAAGGCGACTAACGGGATCGGGTGGTCAGAATTGCTGACTTGGTTGAAACACGTCATCGATCCCAATTGCGTGGATCGATGCTCATGATGTCAATCACTGGATCATCTGGTCCAGACTCGATCATTTACAGACCGCCGTAATATAGCTGGAATATTCCTGAGTGCGGTGTTACACAATAAAGACATACAACGATGACCACGGTTGGGTTGGTGGGAGAGTTGGGTTTAACGCCGCTTTTAACAATATTCAAGTTATATCGCGGCCTGTCAGGTTAATGTGGAAGGAAAGCCCGAAGCGATGCAGGTCTCAGACGTTTACCACTTCGATGAAACCCACGAGCACGAGCATGGCGAAATATCATTCAATCTTACAGGTAACGTAGTATGTTCTAACTTGGATTTCTTGCGACACAATAACAAAATATATGACATTAATATATTACCATACTTTACATCAATGCAATACGCTGACTTTGACGAACGACTTGTGATGCCAACTGTATAGTATTAACTGTATGGTATTAGACAGGTACTTTCCTGATGTGTTATCCTAAGTTTGTATCATGTATCGATAGCTAGCGACTTAACAGCAAGGCCAAAAATGATACTTATTTAGTTTACTGTATTTTCAGCATCTTTTTATCTTTTTCGCCGGATAATCTAGACTGGTTATTCTCTTGCATTGATAATTTATATTTCATTTTCGTTTCAGAATACTGTCCAGTTTTACAATATTACACTGAGGATCAAAGCAACTTTAACATGACGTATCATTTCCAAACATTATTGAATGCACTCTGCAGTAAACATGGTTGAATTGGACACATTGGTATCTGCTAATGACCTTAACAAAATCTAATTTTGGGGAAAGGACATTGTCAAGCCGAAACCAAATTACATTTACGATATACACGATGTCGCTGTCGTAAGCATTAGGCAATGAAAATGTTGATTTGTGTAACTGTATGGTGTTAGATAATAGATAGTACAGGCCATATTGCTTTTAAATTGTCTCATTTGCACAAACGCAGTGTACGATGAATCTTTGATTCAAGTCACATTAGTAAGTTTGGTATCACGTTCGCACAATGCGCTGAAAGACATGGAAAAATAATGTAGAGTTAATCGTCACGTAACGGTTAAATCAAGCATATTTGTCTTTCGTTATAGATGAGTGTCACACAATGTGGCCCTTATGAAATAGATGCTAGACTGCATTATTAATAATATATGAGGTGGATAAGCAAATTGTCAAGCTATTGTGATTGTGAGTTTTTTCCATGCATAAAGAATTTAAACGGCAGCCGTGTCATGCTTGTCGTATAATCGTTATGTATTGCTGACATGCAGCTGTTGCACTATTTGAATTGCCACTCTACGACTTTACTGGAATCTAAATTATGCTTGTATATCGATGACCGTGACTTAACGTGACATGACAGGTATAGCTTTGTCTTTTCCAAAAAGTTAATTACAAAATGTCTGGATAAGTACCTAGCATATATCATTGAGGGAGCACGGGTTGCATAACCGTACAAAGATTTGTGTTCGTGGGCTTCGTTCATCAAAGTGGTAGGGCGCACGAGCGGCCTAGTCGTCTAAGGCGCCGAGATTCGCTGTGCAGAGTTGCGTCCCTTGGGCAAGCCGGAATCCTATGGGTTCGAGTCCCGATTATGTTTCTAGGTTTGTCACCACCATACCTGTGCTCGTTGGTTTCACCGAAGTGGTAAACGTCTGAGACCTGCATCACTTCGGTATTCCCTCCTACATTGAGTAGACAAGCCGTGATGTAATTGTAATACTTCAAATCGGCGTTAAACCCAAACCACTCTCACTTACTCAAACACAAAATACACACATTTACCCCAACACACTCCCAACATGTCTTATAAGTGTTGTACTTTACACTTCTATATTCTGAAGGCGGTGGGATGACACATTGGTTAATGTAATGGCTTGTCACGCCGAAGGCCCGAGTCCGATTTCCAAAATGGATTAAATGTATAAAGAACTTTTGGGGAGTTCTCCCTCCCCTTCCATGGGATTGCTTGACTATTACTAAATCAGACGAATGGATAAATAATTATACAACTATTTTATTCACCCACGCTTTCATTTCCTAATTGTCATTATGACAGCCTTACTCGTCTGTCAATAGTGAATTTGATTTTGATTTTAAAATGGTATTGCCAAGCCACATTGGACTGAAAATATCCTGCCGCTGACATTTTATTTTCAGTAAATATGTTTTTTGTACGATCTGATTACTGTTTACTGTGACTGTAAATAAACTGCTGGAGATGAAAGTCTTATATGTTGAGTTTGAAAATAAAAAGTCAGATTCTTTTCATAAATCGGAAAAACCCACTCACTCTATGACGGTTCATACTCTAATGAACTCACAAAATGAAAGTAATTTCTTATATTTTTTTTATATCAGTTGAAGGATGTAGATCTATACACAATTTTATTTAGACTTCATGTTTACTCTCACTGACAGCCATACAACAATCAGCTGTAACGCGGAATGAAGTAGTTCCTCATTAGGAGAGGTGACAAAAGCGTATGTATGCTCACATTATTCGACAATGACATCTTTTGTATTTTTTTACAACGAATATATTAAAATAATACCATTAGATGAGAATGGTCTGTTTAGAACAACTTCAGTAAATCAGACACAATGACAGCGCGTCGTAATACATTTACATCAAGTACGAGACGTCAAAATGGCCGACACGATGATCGTGACGGTAGAGAATTCAGAGATTTAAGTTGTTCATGAACCCGTGGCGATTACAAGTGTTAGTCATCCTTGATCAATTGGCCGATCATTGAAAGGTGATTGTAAAGATGTGTCACATAGATACTAAGGTAAATTCAGAGATTGCTGAATTTGCTGTAGACTGCCAACTGTAGACATCTATCTAGACATTGATCGAGTCGATATTACGATAGTTTGGATGTGCCTTTTTTCGTTTGTTTCACAATGATGGTCGAAGCAAGCATTTTCATTGAACGGCCAGGCAGTTCTCTGGTTTATCCCAACATGTGCAAAAACGCAAAGATCAAAATTAAATGATATAAATGTTCAGAAACAACACTTCTGTATTTATTTGTGCTGGGGAATTCCCAGAGGTTTCCCCAGAAATGTGGAAGCAGTCCGTGTTTCGACATTTCACGCATACAGTCTCGTGAAAAACAAATGAACGTCAAATTACTGTAATGTTCAAAATTAAACCAATTAAACTCCATGACTTGAACGAGTCGGCACGCTGATAAGTGCCCCAAACACGTTTAAATTATTTAATTCCTATAACATAACTTCGTGACATTTATTCAATAGAAATAATACAGCTATACTCCGTCACATTACGGAAATTCTGAGATGATATAATGTCGAAGCCAATGGGATAGTACAATGTCATATGTCATTGGCCTGGTAATTTTGTTGTAATCTTTGTACGTTCATCCCACCTTGTGTTGTGTAAACATCATGATTTACGTATACTAGTATAGTACTGTATGCACTTAATAAGCATTCACCTGTTGAAGATGCAAGATGTCGCTCTGAAACGTCGTACAAAGATTAAAAGAAGATGCTATCCGTATAAATGATTCATGTATCTTTTCTGAATGACGACCAATTTCCTTGGTTCATTCATATGAGGTGACGTATATGACGTCAACGTCGTAAAAGGCGACTTCATGGATCGGGACGTCGGGATTTGGTTAGGGCGTGTCCACATACCCCGGTAACGCGGAACGTTAATTATACTGGCACATACATGTGGCTGGAATATTGCTGACTGCGGTGTTCAACAAATAAGAAATAAGAACGCACACACACGCACGCACGCACAAGAACACGGGAACTGGAGACTGAATCTGCGCCAGAATACCCATTGGGTGATGTGAGGTGAGGTGAAATTGGGTTTAACGTCGCGTCCAAGATTATTGCACTTATATAGCGACGTGCATGTACGTGTCTGTGTGTGGCTGCTTGTACTAGTCCGGACTGATGCCGATTTATAGTGCTAGCACACTGAGATACCATGCCGCAGTTTAACATGAATACCCCACTCAGGCAAAGTATACTGACTCCGAGCCGACCAGTCCTTGTTTTAGCCTTTTAATGCTGAGCGCCAGACAGGGTAACAACAAGTACCATCTTTTAACGTCTTTTGGTATGACGCGGCCGGGGATCGAACCCCGGACCTTCCGCTCTACCACTAGACCACGGAGAGCAAGAGAGCAAGACGATGGATGTTACATTGTGCAGGTGTCTCAAAAGCAAATATTTAAAACTAAATTAAACACTTAAAACTGATTGTATGCTCTTGTTTAGCACCTTGGTATAAAGTTACTCCGGCGTTAATCGGTTATCTGGGAGGATTTGTATTCAGACATTAGACATTAGTGAAGTCATCTGAAGGGATCGTATGAAACAACGTAGAAACAAGTTAAGAAATTGACAAAAACACATTCAGACAGAAAGTTTTAAAAAACATTTTCTGAAAGCCGTAGAGAGTTGAAACTGTGTGTGTTCATGTTTTATAATGGAATTGCAATCAACATCGTCAAAAATTGAAGTTTATTCAACTGCATGCTCGTTTGTCACCACGAGTGCATTTTAATCTAGTTAAAAGCATTAAAGATTGAACTATTGCCTTTTCTCATAAACAACAGCAAAATATATTGTTATAAAGTTCCATTATTTTACGGTATAAAACTTTCAAAGTTGTAGATTGAATTACATTGTTACAACGAAACTTCCGTGTTGCCTCCTGTCTGGTATTTATCTTTTAATGCAGAAAATGCGACGTGAATGTTTTGTGGTCAATAAATAGCGGCGCTCAACATTTGTGCTATTTTTTCTGTCGATTGAATATGTCCTTATATTGCTACACATTAATACAGTTCATTCTTACATATATCAAATAGTTTTCTGAATCGTTTTTAAATTTTTGCATCCATGAGTGGGTTTTATGCCGCTTTTACACCGTACCAGCCATATCACAGGGGGGACACCAAGTACTTCACACTTTTTTTCACATGTTTCTAATCAAACCCAGACCCACGGTGTGACGAGCCAACGCTTTATCTACTAGACCTCTCTTTGCCCCAATCAATGAAGACAATATATATCGAGGATGAGTGTCACTCCCGTTACATTAGGCCGTTGTATTAGGTATGAGTTGTATAACCAAGCTAGTATATTAAATCCATCATTCCCTTATGTATCTCCAAGTGATCAGTTTATATTTATGCTGCAATGTGAGAAGCTCTGTAAACCCCTACCCGCTTCTATATTACACATGTTCCATCGTACAATACATGCTCTACTGTATTTATTATTATCCAATAATCGTTTAGCGAAGTGTGTGTGGAAGCTGTTGTATGTAACCCATTAAATGTTCAGCAATGTGTGTGAGGAAGTTGCAAATTATTCAGTAAGCGTTCAGCGATGTGTGAGGGAAAGACTTTTGAATATTGTTCAATAAGTGTTTTGCGCTGGGCGTATGGAAGATGTATATTATTCAAAAAGCGTTAGGCGCTGCGTCAGAGGAAATTGTAGTAAAATGTCAAATGAGCGTTCAGCGCTGTGCGCGAGGAAGTTGTTGTAAATTAGCAAATACGTTTTTAGCGTTGTGTAAGAGAAAGACGTTTGTTATCCAATAAGCGTTCAGCGCTGTGTGCGAGGAAGTTGTAAAAGCGTTTAGCGCTGTGTGTATGGAAGTAGTACATTATCTAATAAGCGTTCAGCGCTGTGTGCGAGGAAGTTGTAAAAGCGTTTAGCGCTGTGTGTATGGAAGTAGTACATTATCTAATAAGCGTCTAGCGCTGTGTGCGAGGAAGTTGTAAAAGCGTTTAGCGCTGTGTGTATGGAAAAAGTACATTATCTAATAAGCGTCTAGCGCTGTGTGTGATAAATTTAATAAATTTAGTATAACGTTAAGCCCTGTTTTCAGCAGGTTACATTACTCAAATGTTTTTGTTTGCTTTTTTTGTTTCAATTTTAAAGAAATGTCAATGGTTAATGTTCATGTCTCATAGGCCCTGTGGCCGGATATTGCACTGTTTGCTTTTTATGTGATTTATCGTATCGTGCAATATCTGACACGTAAATAAAATATTTTTTCCTTCTTCTTCTATATAATGTCAAGGCAAGAGAATAACCAGTCTTGATTATCCACCGAAACGGATTCCATTTGGCGTAAAACAGTGATGACACCAGGTGTTCGCGAAAAGGGTAAGCATGTCCTGCCCTATCGGGATCACCCGCCATTCACACAATTTGCAGAAAAAAAGGTAGTATTTGTAGACAACAATTGTCTGCATCACTTCTCATCACGTGACCCGTGAGGATTCAAGGGTAGAATAGGCCTTCAGCAACCCATGCTTGTCATAAAAGGTGACTATGCTTGTCATAAAAGGCGACTAACGGGATCGGGTGGTCAGATTCGCTGACTTGGTTGATGCATGTCATCGTATCCCAATTGCGTGGATCGATGCTCATGATGTCTATCGCTGGATTGTCTGGTCCAGACTCGATTATTTACAGACCGACGTCATATAGCTGGAATATTGCCGAGTGCGGCGTTAAACAACAAACCAACCAACCAACCAACCAATCTCATCACGGATCCAAATAACGCCAAATATGAAGACCAGGCGCTAATTATAAGACATGGGAAAAGTTTCCCCTTTCTGTTTTTTTAAAAACTTGGAGTATTATCTAGATTAGCAGGAGTACCTAAAACTGCTCACTGGGGTGCCTCACACGTAAATACAGCAGAAGCTAATGGACGTATTGTGTTTTTAGTCGGAAGCAAATTGACTTACAGGGTCCTTAAAATACACATGGGCTCAAACGTAATAGAAGCAATAGACTGAGTGTGTGTTCTCAAGGAAAGTTTATGTGACTTGGCTGCAAAGATCAATATTGCTTTACAGTATATTCCTTTGCGCAATGTGTGAACGTACTTGATCTGAACGCGACGTTTACACTCGCGGTAATAACCACAAGAGGAATACGTTCTGTGCTCTGATAAATGTTATGTAAATATTTGCCAATGCTCACAGCCTCTTGCGGGTTTCAGTTGTGTATACTGTGCATAAGATGATTAACTTTGAACGGAATATTTACCACCATGTTAAATTTCAGCAATTGTTCCGAATATAACAGTTTAATCAATTCCGTTTGTGGCCTGGATAGGAAGCGTGTTGCGCAAGTTGATCATTGTATCAATTGTGGTAATTTCAATCCGTAATTGGGAAACAACTGTTGTTATCACTGCTTTTCACGTCTATTTTGCCATTTGAACCCAATGGAATCTGTTTCTGCAGAAAATCGAGACTGTTCTCTGGTTTTGAAGTTTCATGTTTATATTGCATTGGAAACAAACGAGCTGATTTTCGTGTTGATGACTCTCTCCTCATTTATACATTATCGTCTTGGTCACTATGAGATGTCAATGTAACATATGTTTACTTCATCTTGTTACTGTGCAATGAACATGTCCCCATGTACAGTGGCCTCTGAAGGTAGTGTTCGATATAAAGATGCAGATTTTATATAAAAAATTCATTGAGTAAGCGAAGTGATTTTTTAAATTTCATTCAAAACGGAAAGGAATGACCACAGGCCTCAGAATCTGATCTCTGTAGCAAACACCGATGAGATTGCCCTGAACAACCACCAAAGGGGTTCGGTGCCGTGCTGTTATCCCACCCCAAATCATCACCTCCAAAACGATTCCTCTCCACAATACAGTTGCGTGCATAACGTTCTCCCAAACGCCCGTAGACACGTTGGCGCCCGTCACTGTGGGAAATGTTGAACCTCGATTCATCTGAAAAGACAACATTTCTCCACCATATTCGAGGTTGGCGAACATGATTTCGACACCATCTTACACGGCTGACTCGATGACGGTGTGTCAGGATGGGACGTATGGCAGTGCGTCGTGGTCGAATCCTGTACTGACGTAAACGATTCCTGACAGTGTTTGGATGGAAACGGCGCAGTCCAGGAATTGTCCGGGACGTCGTTACTGCCGTTTGGAACCTGTGTCGGACATGTGTAACTCGAATCCATCTGTCCTGTCTTGGCGTCGTTACTCGGGGACGTCCTGAACGTGGGTGGTCGCCAACGTCATTTGTGTTCTGATAACGCCTCACCAATGTCGATATCGTGTTACGATGGCATTGGCAATGTGTTGCCACCTGTTGTTGCCTCATTCCCGCTCGGATCATTCCAATGGCTTCATGACGCTGTGCGGCTGTCAATCTTGGCATGATTTGCTTGTGATATGCTTGTGTCTGCGCCTGAGAAGTTTTGAATTTTTGAATGACCACAGATCATGCTTTCCAAAGTGACAGCGAATTTTGAGTTGCACATGCTGTGTACAGCTGCACAGGATGCACGTGCAGTAACACATTGCACGTCCATAGGCCCCCATCAATGACGTCATATCGCATGGCACGTGCATGAATGTCTCCAATAATTGCTGTGTTCAAACCTATATTTCATATATGGACAGTGTGCCCTTATATCTATATTTTCTCCGTGCACAGTTTCTTTATGTGGCTAGTATATAAGTCCACAGATAATCGTTTTTGCCTGAACGGAAGCGTTATCAACAAGATTAGACCATGACAAAGATCAAGAAAATAATACTCCAAGATATTTATAAACTGATACACACTCACGTTTATGCCCGTTAAAATACGATTCGTCGACGCTTGATAAATTACCACCCTTTTTGAAGACAACTGTTTTAGTCTTATCTAGATTAACTAACAATGGTAGTTATCACAAACATATTTTAAGATATCAATACGTTTAATATTTAATGGCACATTGTTGTTTACATGGACCAACTGTAAACGGTTCACTGTTGCCCTTACTCGTTTACAATTGAATATCTGATACAACATATATTTTGTAGTGATAAGTAGTTCATTACTTTTTGTGGGGCGGTCGGGTAGCCTAGTAGTTAAAGCGTTCGCTCGTCATGCCAAAGACCCGCATTCGATTCCCGACATGGGTACAATGTGTGAAGCCCATTTCTGGTATCCCCCGCAATGATATTGCTGGAATATTGCTAAAAGCGGCGTACAACCATATTCACTCACTCACTCACTCACTCACTCACTCACTCACTCACTCACTCACTCACTCACTCATTACTTTTTGTTCAGTCATCAACGTAAACACTGAGTACACGATGAACATTACCATAAAGAACCCGCCGCTTCTACGTCAGAAAACAAGCATCATGGCAATCATTTCATTTATCAGCCCATTCTGTTATGTCCCACAACAAGTACTTTACTGTTACAACATTCAAATATAAAATATGTTTTCAGGAAAACATGCATCCGTGAAGATCCAGCTTAGAGTTGCAACCCTTGATACCCGTAAGAAGGGACTATGCTTGTCGTAAGGGGAGACCGCCTCCGTGGTCTAATGGTAGAGCGTCCGCCCGGAGAGCGGAAGGTCCGGGGTTCGATCCCCACCCGCGTAATACCAAAAGACGTTAAAAGATGGTACTTGTTGTTACCCTGTCTGGCGCTCGGCATTAAGGGGCTTAAACAAGGACTGGTCGGCTCGGAGTCAGTATACTGTGTCTGAGTGGGGTATTCATGTTAAACTGCGGCATGGTATCTCAGTGTGCTACTATAAATCGGCATCAGTCCGGACTAGTACAAGCAGCCACACGCACACACATACGCGTGCATGCACGTCGCTATATAAGTGCAATAATCTTGGACGCGACGTTAAACCCCATTTCACCTCACCTTGTAGGGGACGATTGACGGGATCGGGTGGTCAGGCTCCCAGACTTAGTTGATGCCTGTGATCGTATCCTAATTGTTTAGATTGATGCTCATGCATGATGCCAATCCTTTGATTGTCTGGTCGAGACTCAATTATTTACGGTCCGCCGCTGGAATATTGGTGAGTGCGGCGTTAAACAAAAACATACAGGAAAACTGTTGAAACATCAATGAAATGTACGACATAGATCTACTCAATATAGTCTTCGGATCAGTGTCGTCAGCTGACCTGGTTGGCACGCGATGAGAAGTATAATTGAAAAAGATCGCGCATCAAACCCAAAATTATTATACTTAGTCACAATAGCACAGTTCATGCGTGGCGTTGTCCGACCACCTTAATAAATAGGGTTGACAAAAGGCCATTCATTTGGAGTACTGAGAGGAGCGCTAATAAAATAGCATTACTTTCTTGAACGAATGCTGCTAAAACGTTCAACTTGTCCTGAAGTTCTGTTTCTCTTCGGAGAATGTAGTACATCTATTATTTGGTCTCTTTTTTTTACTGTTCAGCGTTTGATCGTTATATCATCCTCAAAATTTTCCTCATTAACAATCTCAACCTCAGCAGTGTCTGGACTATGAGAAATGCAACTGGAATGTTTGTTCGAAACACGTCCTTGAAATATCACTTCCACTTCTATATATATATATATATATATATATATATATATATATATATATATTGTTATTTTCGGAGGTCTACTTGAATATGTAGTTTAAAAAAAATTCTGAGTACATTTATTGATGTGACAAATATGAAATAGGCCAAAATATTTCAATATTTCTTAATCTGCAATTGTGAAATTCAGGTGTTATATATCACAACGTTTTTGCAACACCTACCAGTTGCATTTTCTTTACATAACCTTATATGTCCTCTGAAGAATGGGTCGGAGGGTAAATCTAATGGTTAAAGGTTCACTCCCCATGTCAAGGCCCCGGTTCGAATTCCCACATGTGCCTACTTTGAAGCCGTGACATTGCCAGACTATCGCTGAAAATGGCGTGAAGCACAACTCATTCACTAACTCTCAGGAGTTTAAAGGTGATAAAAAGCCTTAAAAGGTACCATCTCATATCAGAGTGCTTTATCAGTGACAAGACTTCGGAAACCACAAATGAAAATAACATTCCCAAACATGTACAGAAACAGTCCAATTCACATTTCGTTGTCACTATTGACTATTTTTTACCAAACCTTGTCATCATCACCCTAGAAACGTTATGCTTTATTAATTTAACTGAATTTGAATACTTCATCCATTTCACGACACGCATTTATGCTGAGTTCAGCACACATTCTAAGAAGAAAACAAAAGCTCATACTTGCCACATCGTCTGAGGCACCGACGTTAAACTATGACGTCATCACAACAAGACACACACATGTCAAACTCCAGGTTCATCAGTCGAGTAGTTTCAGATAAGATGTTTACAAAGTCCAAAAATACATTTGAAGCTCACCTGACTGAAAGTGCATTTCCTCGCACTGTAATCATGATATGCTCAGAAACCACTTAATCGATGAACCTTCACACGCTTCGTCCCACAAATGATGGCACCTGATGTTTTTCAGGAGATTCATTTCCGGCTTTCAGTATAGTTGTATTGGCCATATTAGAAAATCTATTAATGGTCAGTACTCCATTTAATGTCCATTTTCGTAACCAATGGAGACACTATCTTTACCAATGGACAATATTTTGAGTTGGGTGCAAAATTATTTAATTTTAACCCTTTTGTTCCAATGTGCTTAAACTTTCTCTTAGTCTGGCCAATTCGACTCTCTAAACTTCATTTTGCGCCTCCTTGCTGTCGACCTTGATTAACACTGGTCAATTTGCTTGCATGATAATACCACTCTACACAGCAGAGACACTTTATCACCAGCTGCAGTATCTCAGTTCCGCGACGACACGGGTTAGAATTGGTCTTCAGCAACCAATGTTGGTAAGAGGCGATCATCTTGCTGACTTTGTAGATGCATGTCATCTTATCCCAATTGCGTGGATCGATGCTCATGATGTCAATCACTGTACTGACTGGCCCAGACTCGATTATTTACAGACTGTACATATAGCTGTAATACTATTGAGTGCAGAAAGCAGTGCAGGAGCTTGTTTCTATGACCGCTATACACTGTAATCGATAGGGACTGTCTGGTAAATATGTCCCAGCATCAACTATCGCACGAAATGTTAGTTATATAAGGTTTCAAGTTAACTGCTCTATCGTGTCTATGATTCTAGCAACACAAATATGACAAGTCCTTCGTGTCTACAATATGTATTCTGTGATTTAGCAGGGTTTGGATTTCAAACTAATAATGCCGAGCCATAGTTCATAATCGTGTTTCGGGGCGGTCGGGTAGCCTAGTGGTTTAAGCGTTCGCTCGTCACGCCGAAAACCCGGGTTCGATTCCCGTCATGGGTACAATGTGTGAAGCCCATTTCTTGTGTCCCTCGCCGTGATATTGCTGGAATATTACTAAAAGCGGCGTAAAACCTCACTCACTCACTCACTCACTCACTCACTCCCTCACTCATAATCGTGTTTCATGTATATTCATATATAGGTGCCGATCATTTGATATCCAGGGTTTGGGAGTGGAGTGCTCCTTTTCCCAAACAATAATCTCCTCATGGAAATGCTGTTCACAGGTTTTACCCCAAAATTAATTTGTCTACTAGATATTCTGGATGTCGTGAAAGTTACTGTGTTAAAAGTACAAAAGAACCGTTTGGCTCACTTAATCAGAAAAACAGCGGTGACGAGAAAAACTTTATGTCTCAAACAAAGATCCCGTCCCCCTGGGATATTTCATGAATGTCGCAAAACGAACAAGCCCGAAAAACCTAGAAAACATGCACGTAACTGATTCTGTGTAGATTGCTTTGATCATTTTACTCAAGGAACGAATGTATACAAGTCTAAATAAGAAAAACTCATCTGTTATCGTTACAGTATGTACATTGATTCATGAGAGTACTTAAACAGTATTTAGTTTTTTTTCAGAAAAGAAAGACTTTTTCCATCATGCATCATGTATATCGGTTTGTCTCGATGTATTTATATTCTTTTGCTGATGTGTGTATTAGGTTACTTGAATACAAAATTAACCAGTTTTTAATTCTGTTCAGGAAACATAAAACATACTGCAACATAAACTTGTCCACAACAGACTTCGTTGTTGCATGTGTGTGTTCAAAGCAGTTAATCGGGAAATACTTTGTGATTTTTTGTTGAGTTCAGCTACCGATTCCACAGAGTATCCAGGGTAAGTGTTTATAGTTTTTACGATAATACATTAGTCGGCGTCTAACAATCCCCATGGATTATCAATTTGTCTTCATTTCAGAAACAAAAAAGAGTAATCTGGGTTCAGTAAATATTCATTGATGTCAAGAAACAATACGTTATTTGTGACATTGACTTAAGTCATTTGGTGAAGATTCCGTTAGTCAACATATGCTTTGTTTCTTGTTTAACGGGGACTGTCCGGTAGCCTAGTGGTTAAAGCGTTCGCTCGTCAGGCCGCAGACCCGGATTCGATTCCCCACATGGGTACAATGTGTGAAGCCCATTTCTGGTGTCCTCCGCCGTGATATTGCTGGAATATTACTAAGAGCGACGTAAACTCATACTCACTCACTCACTCTTGTATAACGCCGCTCTCAGCAATAGTCTATATAACAGCTATATAACAGCGATCTGTCACCCATCGATTCTGGACCAGACAATCCCAAGTCAGCGCGCCTGACCACCCGATCGCCACCTTACGACAAGCATGGGTTCCTGAAGACCTATTCCACCCCTTAACTTCAGGGATGCGGATGTGATATGTTGTACATACATGTACATGTATGTATATAAGTATCGACTAGTATGACGAAGCCATAAAATAAAATAATCACCGGATATGCTTTAGGCACATGCGAAGAAAAAAACTGACATGTTCATGATCTCCGACTCGACCTGGAGTTTCTGTATTTATCAAATTTTCTGAGTGAGTGAGTATGGTTTTACGCCGCGTTTAGCAATATTCCAGCAATATCACGGTGGGGGACACCAGAAATGAGCTTTACACATCTTACCCATGTTGGGAATCGAACTCTCATCATTGTAATCGAATCGTTGTAATTTGTACAATTATCATTAACTTCTTGAGAAGAATACATGACAAGTGGTGTTTGAATCACTTGAAGCTAACGTGCGAGGATTGCCAATTTGCCTTTAAGATCAAGTGAACAACATGTTTGTGACGAGGAAGTCACGCATGATACACATCAGATCCACATGGTTGGAACTGTCTCAGGTCGTGAAAGAAGCTACATTCAATTCAAGTTCATGCTGAAGATGCTGCAGTGGTGCAGCAGTGAGTCATAATCCAAGTGAGTTGAATTAATCCCCAGTGTGTGTGTGTGTGTGTGTGTGTTATATGAGTGTGCTTGTGTACGTGAGTGTGTATATTGTATGTGCGTGAAATGTGTGTATGTGTGTGTACACGTGAGCGTGTGTGTATGTGTGTATGGGTGCGTTTTTGTTGTATTTATTAACGTCGCACTCAACAAGTTTACACCTGATCAGACATTCCCATAAATGATAATACGAGCAATAATCAATGCCTTTGATGACCAACCAAGTCACCAAACCTGACCACCCGATCCATTGAGACGCCTACTGCGACCAGCAGGTTTCTGCAGGCCAATTCTAACCGGGAATTCCCAATGTATGGTGGCCAAGAGGGGACATCGCTTTCTTACCTTCAATTACGGCCCCGAGAAAGCGATAAAGCGATGACACGAGACGAGAAAGCGATAACACGAGACGAGAAAGAGATAGCACGAGACGAGAAAGCGATATGAATATCTCTTTCTCGTCTCGTGTTATCACTTTATCGCTTTCTCGCGGCCACAACTGAAGCGAGAAAGAGAAGTCCCCTCTCGGCCACCATACCAATTCGGTGTTTGAACCGAAAATAGGGAGATTAATATTTAAATGTGTGATGTGTCCAAGTGTGTGAAGGGTGTTCCGACGGCTCATGCAGTCAACCACTGATTTGTCTGACCAAAACTAGATTATGTATAGACAGCCGTGATAGTGCAGAAATACAGCGGCGAAGAACAACACGGACTGCAGTCTTGAATGCTATGTAAATACTTTTAATGTGTGAATCATTTTGTGATGAAAGAATTGTATTAATTTAAAAGTAATAAGGTGGCATGCTCAGTTGAAGTCGTTACCACCTCTCCTACTGACAAAATACTTACATACGTAAATAAAGCGACAAAACCCTTTCCATATCCAAGATACATTTCGATCGTACGATTCCGATTATGTCATGAACATGTGTTTATAAATCACTTTCAAATAGTAATAATACCAGGTGTTCACGAAAAGGTGAGTGTATCCTGACCCATCGGTGATACTCGTCACAAACACATGCGAAGGCAAGCCAATTGTTCACCTGAAAAAGCACGGGAACATATGGTACAAGGCTAAATAGGGAATTGCATAGGACATAAATTTTATCACTGAAGCGTCAAATTTAGAAATGTCCTCCACACGTCTACCATAAAAATTCTTCTCAGATCATCGATACACCTGAAGTTTAAGTTAAACTTCTTGGGCAAATTCCCTTGTTTTGAACTTGCCCAACCGAGCAGAAATTCCGATCATATGCATAAAGAAACAGATCCGCAAGAAGGGGGGAACAATTGGTGCCCATGGGGTGCCTGCTTCTTGCCTAAATGTCTTACCCCCAAATTTCAGTAAGTAAACTTCAGTAAACTTCAGATGGCATTTGCTTTCATTTTTGACAAATTGACCTAAACCTCTAAATATATAGATACGTAACTGTATCTCAGGTCACCACGTTTTGTAACAAAAGCCCCATGGATGAAGGAATGAAGTTAACCCTTAAGTTTGACATGTGGAATGGTGGTGTACAAAGTTGAAAAATCAGATGTTGCTGAATGGAACCTGGTCCTTTTCTGAGATTGCAACAAGCAAATCCGTTAAGTTTTTGAGAATCCACTTGTCTCAAAAACTTTCTGTGAATATAAAGAAAGTCCTTCCTTTAATGTGTTAAGGATTAAGGTTAGTCTTTGAGACAGGGTTTTGGTGGTACATATGCTGGACCCCGCAATATATCTCTCTTTGTACGGATTTTTATGGACCTTGGGATTCCAGTACAATAGAGGAATGGATATGTCTTCAGATTTTAGAGTCTAGTTCACATAACTTCCTCAGTTATCATACTGGCCTTATATGTGGAATTATTTGATATGTCATTGATACCAAGTTCTTTGATCATACAATTGATTAAGTGATGCTTACATATAATGATTATGTTATTTGAGGGCTTGTCAGTGGGAACAACTACAAACTTTTCATGTTGGGCAGTCAGACTTTGGATGACGGAACAACCTATTCATGCTGTGAGCAACACGCGTCCTGCGGCGAAGTCGCTGGTCGAGACTCTTGAAGACAAAGATAATGGACCTATTGATTTGCAGCCAATCAGAACCGATAAACGTTCGAACTCTCGGTGCAGTCGTGTATGATACCTTCATATTGAATTGACAAGATAGGGGTTTGATATTCTATCAGACGCAAACACAATGTCACGTATCACTTGCCATAAGTAAACTGACCAGACTGATAGCTTATTATATTTACTATATGCTGACCATGGCATTATCAAAACAGAAACTTCCATGTACACGTATTATTTTGTTGTGCTGCTATCGATATTGAGACTCGGACTGCAAGGATAGTTTGTTTTTCAGCGTTTGCAGCTTGTCAAATACCACAAAAGCTTTGTTTTTTGCTTTGTTGATTAACGTCCCAGTCTCAAAATTCTAGCTTTATGACGACGATCTGAAAATAATTGAGTCTGGAACAGAGAATCCAGTGATTAACATCATGAGCACCAATCTACGCATTTGGGATACGATTACTTGCATCAGCCACGTTATCGAGGCTGACCCCTCTCTAGTCGAATCGGTTCCCTATATAGTGTGAAGATGAAGTGGACGGGATTGATCAACTTGACTCAAACATAGCTTGTATTATAGCTTATTATAATTTTTACATTTTTTTGTGAGTAGAAATTCACAGGATGAAACAACAAATAAATATGGGATTTCCATGTCATAACTATGTAAACAGTTGTCAATCCATATTGGAAATGGTAGGAAACCGAGTGTGGGTTAACACGTGTTGGTCATGATGGTACCAGTTTAATTGACTATTTTTTAATTACTCATTTTTCAAGACGTTTTTAAAGATATTACCGATATGACTGTACACATTGGAACGGAATTTGATCGTTTAACAATTTCATGCAGGCTTCTTCACGTTTTTACATCCAGTGAAAATTAGATAGAACATTGTTGTGATTTGGGCAGGTAATAAAGCTCAAACCTTTATTGAAAACTTTTCTACATCTTAAGGAAGATATATTTTCGAAAAAGATGTTATTTCCGCAGCAGTAAAGTTGTGTAAACTTTTTGAATTTACAGTGCACATCTTCGAAATTAGCATGTCCAAGGTCTAAATCGCAACCTGAATGGTTTGATCATGAATGTGATGTTAAAAAGGACAAAATACAGTTTCTTTTAACAAGTTGCGTTACCATAAAAGTTCTGTAAAACTTGAATGATTATCGTTAGACTAAAGGACATTTTCGACGAACGTGTGGAACTAAGCAGAACAAAATTTCATAGATTAGAAAATGAAAACATAAAGTGTGCTATTATGGAAAAAAGATTACAAAGTCATTTTTGTCAAAAGATACATTTTAATAAGTAAACGTACATCAACCAATTCTGTGCTTGCGGAAGTTGTTCATTAAGAGCGATATCCATTGTGTGTTAAGTATTTTTTTCAGCTGCATAAAGTATTTGTGTAGGTTGGTGTGTAATGAACCCAACACGTTATCATCGGGCTTGCTATGTCATGCGTACAGTATATTTGGATAATGGAGGAGAAACTGGGCTTCACATGTTAAAATATTATTATTCCAAACTGGATTCTTATACGTCTGGATGTCCAAAGGAATTTGGGGATAAATCTTATCTTATGAGTATGTTCCGTAGCAGATGCACTGATTTTCAAATTCAAACTTGGTATCAAACGATAAATACTTCTGTATTTCTTCGACATTATGGATCGTTAAAAACATTCCTCGAGCCTGAATTATATATAACATCAAATTTTATGAGAATACATGCTAAATGTCGGTGTTTATAACATGGTTCGAAAACACAAATGAAATGTGATAGAAAACAGTGTCCCACTCAAGATGCCTAATGCCCAAGTAAATGTAACTTGATGGTGATCAAAGATACCTTTTTTGCTAGTTTGGCCCCATTACAGGTCAGGCAGAAATATATTGTTTTGGATATACTATCAGCGTAATCCATCAAGATCCATTATAGCTTTGCTGTCAACAAGAAATAGAAACACTTTGAAAGGTTAGACATTTTCATCAAAGCCATTTAATGATATAAACGGAAATTCCACAATTGATGTACATTCATGATATAAATATAGTATCGTAGAATTTCATCAGGGCAGAATCATGTGGATTTGTAGCTTGCAATTGATGCCATCACGATATAGTATTTATAGGGGGTTCAATTGAATTTTTGTATGATTAATGAAGATGACGCAGATGAACGCAATGGGCGAACAATCGCATGCAGAAGTGGGAGAGAAATGACAATCGGTACAGGGAGATAAGGTCCAGATAATCGACGTGAAAATTGTGAGAATATCTGGAAAATACCAAACGTAACACCCCAGTTTATAAAATGAATTTGTCCGGCATTGCCGATGTATTCAGGGAGTTAAATATGGTAAACAGGTTTAGAAACGTGTACATATTTTTAACATCCTTAAAGGGGCTGTAAAAAATGTTCATATCTCATAAACGACTCGTGGTCGTTTTCTATCGTTCAATAAAACACCGCCCCTCATGGTTTATTCTCCATGCGGAGTTTTATTGTACGATAAACAACTCCAACTCGTCGTTTATTTCTTAAATACCACAGGCGTGTAGGATTGTATCTGAGCTACGGGGGCCTCCAACACTGTCTGTATGTATCCAATTCATGTTCAGCTCTATAAGTAGTAGCAGTATGAACTAAAAATACATGCTATGTTATCAACATATTGCTGTTTCTGTTTTGTTTGTATGCGTGTTTGTTGTTTAACGCCGCACTCAGCAATAGTCCAGCTTTAATACGGTGGCCTGTCACCAATTGATTCTGGACCAAGACAATCCAAGTCAGCGAGCTTGACCACCCAGTCCCGTTAGTCTCCTCTTACGACAAGCACGGGCTTCCGAAGACCAATTCGAGCCCGGATCTTCACGGGTCTTCGTTCATGTAAAAACTAGAATATAATGATAATGTTAACAGACATGAAAAAAGAGATACCTTACAAAACAGCTGATGCTGTAAAATCGCGTTATAAGAATGTCGAGAGCTCTGTTGCAGTAAATGGCAATCTCATTACCTGGTTTGAACTGCCCCGCAATAACGGTTGCTTTGTATCCAAGCGTTTCACTATTTATACAAACACTGCATGTTTCAGCTGCCAGCTTTCAGACTTTGTGTAATGCCGTTGAGGTCGATGATGTTATTAATTGCAGTTTTACTGCAGTATGACATTTTATCATTTAACTCCAGCGGAGGATAAAGCCAGGAAACATGTATTCCAGACACACTAAGCTACTTTGTTCTCAGAATTATGGAACGATGGTAATCCCAATGCTAACAAACTACAAACATATCGCGTATTCAAAGGAGATCTCGCGTGTGTGAGGCCTATGTTTTATCCGTTTATCACATAGAAAGGTTTTAAAAACAAACAACATTATAACTTTTTGTCAGACTGCACTTCAACATCCATGAAATGAGGTACAAACCAAGACGTTATCGATAGATCCTTTTGTCCGAGAAACTGGTATCAACGTATTGCCTTAAGGACCCACCATTTATTATTACGGGCGGGTGGGTGCTGGGATTTATTGAGACAATACACTGTTGCAAGAGGTTTTCGAAATGTTGGGTATTTAGACTCGTTACTTTACTTAAAAATTAAATTGAAGACATTGCAGATGTCAAAGTCCCCTATTGATCAACTGTAATGTAATCGTTAATACAGGTTTCATTCAGTACATTATGTTACAGACCGCCTCCGTGGTCTAGTGGTAGAGCGTCCGCCCGGAGAGAGGGTGGTCCGGGCTCGATCACCGGCCGCGTCATACCAAAAGACGTTAAAAGATAGTACTTGTTGTTACCCTGTCTGGCGCTCGGCATTAAGGGGATGAAAAAGACTGTTCGGCTCGGAGTCAGTTCACTGTGTCTGAGTGGGGTATTTTTGTGAAAACTGCGACATATGGTATCTCAGTGTGCTAGCACTATAAAATCGGCATCAGTTCGGACTAGTACAAGCAGCCACACACACACACACACACACACACACACGCATGCACGTCGCTGTATGAGTGCAATAATCTTGAACGCGACGTTAAACCCTATTTCACCTCACCTCACCATTATGTTACTACACTTTTCTGCAAAGGGCTTTCCGCACTCAGGAAGAATTGTAAATAAATATGTATGTACCATGGGCCTCACAATGAATAAACAATCTCTTTCTCTTTCAAAACGGTCGGTCCCCTAATGATCAAATGTAACGTTATTATAGGTTTCATGCATTTCATTATGGTACTACCTTTTTTTACAAAAGATTTTCCGCAGAAAGACATCACATTCAACCTGCAGCTAAAATTCATTGACCTCAGTTCATCCAACCAATCCCTCCAATTAGACTATTTTCATGTCAAACCATTTCAAAGGAAACCATAATCGATCAATAAATAATTGCAAATTAATTCCTCTCAATCCAACCAAAAGACTGTCGACAAGACGCTTTTAAGCAGCAGGAGGAAGTACCAAACTCTTCAAGGTTGCTAACATATTATGCCGTTTTACCACAGGCCATGCCGCCAGGCTATACCATTGCCTTGCTACAACCTCGGTCGTATAGAAAGCGATATTAATGACCATTACACATCAAATACTATGTTCGTACGTGATTCACCCAGAAATAGCCCCAGACGAGTTAAGAACCACACACTTCGTTTAAAGGAAGACAAGGGGCTGATGTGACCCTACTTGACTTGAAGTGTCTGAACCCATCAGAACCTAATGCCAGGACTGGAAATCACAGACACCTTCATTAGGACAAAGACATGCATTGATGACAGATATCTTTGACCAGCCGCGTTGCAGTCTTGGTTCGCGTCCGCGTTACCTTACATTACCGCCTTCTAGGTGATGATGAGATGCTGATCTGGTCATACTCGACATGTATATCTTGTCTCGAACAGGACCTTCTGTAATGAGGGTCGACGGGGGAGATTGTGGTTCGCTCGACTCGGGGTCTATTCTGTTGGTCCCTTTTCCTGAGACGAGAATTGTCCCAATAAAAACACACACATATCCAGCCCCTCACATTTTATATTGTGAATCCATTATCGTTTTACTTTTCTCTTTCATATTCTGGAGACGGTGGAGGGACCCATATGTTAAAGCGTTGGATATTCAAGCCTGAGGCCCGAGTTCGATTCTCAAAATGAGTCCAATTCGTGAAGCCCATTTCAGATGTCATCCGCCATTATATTGCTGGAATAGCGGCGTAAAACTAAACTCCCTCACTTCTATTGTAATGCCTCCAGGGGGATTACAATTTCGAATTGGTCCCAAGCAACCTACATGTATACATATGCTGCTCGTAACAGGTAACGAAATTTGGTGCTCCGGTTTGGTGACTAAGCTGTTTGCGTGTCATCGAGTCCCGACCTCGTGGATCGATTTTATTTTATTAATAATATTAATCACCGGATTGCCTGCCCATTCTCGATTATTTACAGGCCGCCGTCATATTGCTGAAATAATGCTGAATGAGACGCTAAACAACAAACAAACAAATCTTGTTGATGGACATCAGAATGCTATAAATTACAATATTGGACATACAAAATTACGTGATATGAAAAGGGCCTACAAAATAATTATCATGGCAAACTGTGCAAACGTTTTAGAAAATGTCCCAACGTTTTTTTTAAACGTTTCGAAAGTATATATTAATCATTTGAAGACATGTAAACAATTGCGCCCACAATCATAATCACAGTTAACAGATGAATTGAAAAAGGGGTTTAAGATAATTGCACTTATATAGCAACGTGCATGCACGTGTGTGTGTGTTTGTGGTTGCTTGTACTGGCCGGACTGATGCCGATTTATAGTACTAAGCACACTGAGATACCATGCCGCAGTTTAACATGAATACCCCACTCAGGCACAGTATACTGACTCCGAGCCGACCAGTCCTTGTTTTAGCGTTTTAATGCCAAAGGGCGGTCGGGTAGCCTAGGGGTTAAAGCGTTCGCTCGTCACGCCGAAGACCCGGGTTCGATTCCCGACATGGGAACAATGTGTGAAGCCCATTGCTGGTGTCCCCCGCCGTGATATTGCTGGAATGTTGCTAAAAGCGGCGTAAAACCGTACTCGCTCACTTAATGCCAAGCGCCAGACAGTGTAACAACAAGTACCATCTTTTAACGTCTTTTGGTATGATGCGGCCGGGTATCGAACCCCGTACCTTCCGCTCTCCGGGCGGAAGCTCTACCACGAGACCACGGAGGCGGTCACACAGTTAACAAACAAGCACAAGGAGACCATATGCAATTTTACATAATACTAGAAAACGTCAAAGCCAGAGAATATCAGTCTCGATTATCTGCAAATACTCAATCCTTTTTGAGGACCACTGAAACACTCAGGAGGAATTGTAAATAAACATGAACAGACTTCGTTGTGCGTTTAATGAAGTCTCGGGTATTTCCTCCGTGCCTCTTCGTGCGCAAACATTCTGATCTCTGTTCATTGGAGGATTGCGGCGGAATCGGATTCTCTGGCCACGTCGGTAGATCCGTGTTCTGACGTCCACTCTGAAAGGATGGACCCTCATGTTACCAGAACAGATCCCGTTGCCAACGTGAACTTGACGTGCCCAACCAAAACGCTGTTTACGTCATACTGTTGAATGGTCGATATGCCCTGATACCATGCCGTCGTCATCTGCGACGTACTGTGTGACGACTGGTGGCACGAAGGCGTAGTAGCAGCAGATGACATCTCAGTGAGGAATATGTTACATGTACATATAGATGCAAGGCGCGGAGATAACGGTACAGATTGGCTGTGACGCGGGGTCTTTAACTTTGTGGCCTTTCTGCAGTCCTGCCAATCACCCTGTAAAGCCTCATCAGTCGTCGTTTTCGTGCGGTTCATGAACACTTCGTCACGGGCATTCACTTGCCCCCAACAACACCATAGATTCCTTTCTTGTTCTTTACTGTTGAAAGATGACGTCATGTAATCATGGCACGATTTCTATGTTCACAGGTTTTACCCTTCAAATGCAGTGAGATTTTGCTTTTAAAAATCACTTAAACGTTTAAACGCGTAACATCGCCCAATATTGTTAGGTTATATCGGATTATACTGGAACCTATCGCACATTCCATGAAAGTAAATTGTATTTTTTTCTGTTAACTATGTGTTGGTATAATGTCTGTGATAGTTAGTTTTTCCAGTTTTAATACAGAATGACATATTTTATATATAACCAATATAGAATGGTAATCTGTGAATGTCATGTCGAGGTGAAATGGGGTTTATCGTCGCTTTCAAGATTATTGTAGTTATATTGAGCCCTGTATGCGTATATATATATATATATATATGTGTGTGTGTGTGTGTGTGTGTGTGTGTGTGTGTGTGTGTGTGTGTGTGTGTGTGTGCGTGTGGCTGGGGCACTAGTCCGGACATCTTCCAGTTTTATGCTCATGACATAGTCGAAATCGTACAGAGACTTCTTATAAATATGGTAAGGGTTTTGTCGCTTTTATAATAGTGCTAGGCCACTGAGATACCTTCCAGCAGTTTAACATGCTTACTTCACACAGACACAGACTCCGACCCGACCAGTTTTATCCCCTTAATGCCAAGCGCAGATCAGGGTAACAACAAGTACCATCTTTTAACTCTAGGTATGACGCGGCCGGGGATTGAACCACTGACCTTCCGCTCTCGGTGTGTCGACAGTGACACTGACCGTAAATACCACCACAATTTCACGAACATGTTGATTGAAATATTAAGTTGACCGGAAATTATTTTTGTTCCCGTCGTTACATTCTATGTGACTAACACCTCGATTATCTAATAATAAGAACGGCAAAGTACAATATCAAAACATAAGTTCGATTTCACGTTACCTGTGATCATTCATGTATCAGTTTACAGGAAACAAAATTCAAATACCCTTAAGTTAAGATCATAAATACTCCGTCCATACTCATATAATGGCCTGGTATATGATCAATTAGCATTAGGGGTCGATGTTTATCAGGAGATGCTCCACAATTTATGGGAACTAATAAATATGGAAATTCAGACTGCACGATCTGATACTGACAACGTATCATGATGATTTGTTTTTTATTTTATTTTAATTTTTTTAAGGGGGGGGGGGGGGGGGGGGGGTGATTCGCTGTGCAGAGTTGTGTCCCTTGGACAAGCCAGAGACCTATGATTGTCGGTTCGAATCCCGGTTCGCCACGATTATGTTTCTAGGTTTGTCAGCACCATACCCGTGCTCGTGGGTTTCACCGAAGTGGTAAACGTCTGAGGCCTGCATCACTTCGGGCTTTCCTCCCACATTAAGCTGACACGCCGTGACATAACTGAAATACTGTTTAAAGCGGCGTTAAACCCAACTCACTCACTCATGATTTTTGTATAATTGAAGAAGACGTTGTAATTGAGCATTTACATGAATAGTTAGGTCTGCATTCTTTTTATGGATTTAACTTGAAACAAGTAGGGCTGTTATGGGCACGCTACAGTACAGTTATGAAAGGCTTCAGTTCTGCCTACTTGTGGGTCGGTTTATAATGAGAAATGAGAAAATAGGAATAAAAAACAAATACATTTCGTTAATGTTATTGAGTATCTACTAGTATTGAGTATAAAGGAATGACAACGACTATTGACACCACAAAATTGGGAGAGATACTTATGCATGCATCCAGTAACAAAAATCCACTGTAAATATAAAATAGTAGTTTCGATTTTCTGCCGAAACAGATTCCATTGCGCGGAGAGCGGTGAAAATTATATGAATGGATCACTGATGACACCAGGTTTTTCGCGAAGCCCTGCTCTACCGGTAGCTCATGCCACTTCAACAATCTGTTTGTCGCCTGACGCCGCACAGCAGATCTTCTGCCACTCGACGACGGCCTGTAAACCATCGAGTCCTGACCAGACAATAGTGCTAGGTGATGTCTCATCAGCTCTCTACTTGACTACATCTGTGATACTGACCAGTTTCGGATAACATGTCACAAACTATTATGCTCTGATAGTTATTGGGGCGTTGGAATATTGCTAAAAGCGGCGTACAACTATACTCACTCACTCACCCACTCTGACAGTTATCTGTATTCTTGCATGAATTGGTGTGTGAAGATCTAAGGCATACTCTGCATGCATGCAGATAATACTTTTGTTTCACAGCTGTACGATGTGTTCATTAACATAAACTGACATTTGATCATTGAATATATAATATATACAAAATGTCAAGGCCAAAGAATAACCAATCTTGATAATCCCATTTGGGGCAAAGGCAAAACAGCACTGACAATTATGTGTACGGATTACTGAAAATCAATGATGACTCCAGGGCTTCGCCGACTACTTGCTGAAATTGTCACCAACATGACAAACTGACAGCTACAATGCAGTTACTGGGGATTGTGATGCTAATTGAACGAAACACACTGTCTGGCCCCTGATTTGTAAATGCTGACATCGATGCATTGCGGTATCAAACATTTTATTGTTTTGCTCCGAAATATGTCACATGATGTACAGAACGACGTGATATCAACATGACATCGTCACAATAGCCGACTGGGCCAACCATGCACCGTTGTTATGGTCTAGAAACATTGATTCAACCATACAGTCTGAGGAGAGTATACGTTTCCAAATGTGATGGGGCATGGTTAGCCAATGCACCCATAGCACCGCATGTCGCTGTGCAGAGTTGCGTCCCTAAAGCGTGCCAGGAAACTATGATCGTGGGTTCGAATCCCGGTTCGCCCTGGTTATGACTCTCTGATAAAGTCGGAATCATACAATCGAATGTTCTTTGAGATTGCTAATGGAAAGAGTTTTGTCGCGATCGCGTTCCAAAGAAGTAAACGTCTAAGACCTGCATCACTTCGAATTGTCTTCCAAAACCTTCCAGAAGAGTCGTAATATGACTGAAACATTGTTCAAAGCGGCGTTGAAGAAACTCACTCACTCACTCGAAATGGGAACCTCCTCTTGAATCATGTTGATAATGACAATATCACAACATATCACGACTGCTGGCCAAATATAAAATCTTTCCATAATCATTTTATCTTGTTCATTTTGAAAGATTATACTTGTCGTAAGCTGGCATTTATGGATCAGCTAATTTGTGATATGTTTGTACGCTCGAATGCCTTTTTGCAACTTCTGGAATTTCCTCCAAAACCTACCAGAAGAGTCGTAATATGACTGAAACATTGTTCAAAGCGGCGTTGAACAATCTCACTCACTCACTCGAATTTGGCACCTCCTCTTGAATCATGTTGATAATGACAATATCACAACATATCACGACTCCTGGCCAAATATAAAATCTTTCCATAATCATTTTATTTTGTTCATTTTGTAGATTATACTTGTCGTAAGCTGGCATTTATGGATCAGCTAATTTATGATATGTTTGTAGGCTCGATTGCCTTTTTGCTACTTCTGGAATTTTCTTCACATATTCACTTAGGCTCTGTGAATGTTTGACGTTGATGACAAGGTGTAACCTTTACAAACTTATTCTTGACACCTGGTTGTTGTCAATCACACACAATAATATTCACGTCAGAATAGTTGGTTACTGGCAAGTCGATGCTTTCGATCAATCTTTTTCGTTCATCGTATGGCAATGGAATGTCAAGTAGCTCGGAGTAGTAGCCCGTGTTCTCGTCTCAAATAGCTTGTCAGAACTGAAATGTTAAGGAAGAGTATAAATGTTTCAGAGAAAATGCCAATTTATTTGATTGTAATAATATAAGGTCGCCAAGTGTCAACTGCAAATCAATTTTCGCAAAGTTCGAATCTACATGTTCAATATTCCTATTTACATATGGACAAGCTTTTCATGCTGAGAGAAATCGAATTTCATTTCGAATGTATGGCCTCTTTCTGCATGGCCATCTCAGCACCACAACTGTCTTAACTTCCGTACGTTAACAGAGATTCGCGATACGGATATTCGTAACAGTTTATTCTACTTCTTACCTTCTCAGTAAAACCCATGGCAAATATTAAGATTCCTTATCCATGGCGCCTACACCAGGAATATCAGCTGCTCACCACATGGTCGGAGGCACCGTTATTAGCTGCGCAGAGTAGCGCCTATTCGCCATACAAGGATCCGCTGTGTGCGTCCACCCGTGAAGATCCGGGATAGAATAGGTCTTCAGCAACCCATGCTTGCCGTAAAAGGCGACTATGCTCGTAGTAAGAGGCGACAAACGGGATCGGGTGGTCAGGTTCGCTGACTTGGTTGATGCACGTCTCCGTGTCCCAATTGCGTGGATCGATGCTCATTATGTCAATCACTGGATTGTTTCATCCAGACTCGATTATTTGCAGACAGCCGTCATGGAGCTGTAATATAGGTGAGTGCGGCGTTAAACAACATGAAACAAACAAACGAAAACGTTCCAGTCACATATTTAGCCCTTTTATGTTGTTAGCTGCTAACTTAGCACCATACCCGTTTGGGCAGGGTTGGACATTCGTCCCACAAAAAGCTGGCATTCAAGCTACGTACAGGCGCCCTAAGACAAACAAGATACAACTTAGTCGCTTTGGACAACAAGCAGTAGAGTGTTTGGGACCTATTCCATCCTAGGTCGTTAATCGCAACCCTTTCACTATACTTAAATCCCAAACCATGGTTAAACAGATAGCATTCATCATTCCTGCCGTCAGATGCTAGCATTGTTATTGGAGCGAGTTTCAAGTTTCAAAGATTTATCTCAATTACTGCAACACAATTACGCATGGAACCTATCTATCAATAAACGAATACGTTCCATACGCACAGTCTTGTGTTCACCATGCGAATTGGATATTATGGGACGAATTATATTTCTTCCGATGTGGTTTCTGTCTCAAAACTGAGTCCGGAAAGCAACAATGTAGTTCCGCCTGGTCGTGTAATGAAGTTATTTATAAACCGGATTGGACAATTCGTAGGGATAGTTCTTCTCTATTAATATATCGACAACCACATGGACATAAGAATGCCTTATGTTTCACATTAGGTCAAGGTCATGTGCAGGATCGTTGACTTTGTACATGTAATTTGGAACAATCCAGTGGGATCAATTTCCACATATTAGCCAATTGAGGCTAAATTGAGTTATGTTTGACGCCGGTCTATAAGACATACAGGAGTTTGATATGCCATCAACTGATATTGTTCAACTGGACGACACACAGGGAGGCACTGAGAGGTTGGGGGTGGGGTGGGGGTGTCGTTTCTCGAATTTCAGCTGGTGAATAAATAAATACATTTTCAGAATTTCAAAATAATGCCGTTGTCGTCTTTAATTTCCACGAGGTTTAAAGAAGAGAGTTTTTATTATTTGGTATTGACATTGTTGGCGTGGTAGTCAACGACGTCACAGTAGGTATTGACAACATATATCATCATTGACCTTATAATAAGTGAAGACACAGCAGGTGAGGGTAACACATATATGAGTATTGACGTCATGGCGATACTGTTAACTTTTCGTCAGGGCTCTTCTCCACAGCTATGACTAAGTTCATTATGAATGCCAATGCAAGTATTCGATCATTTTTGCAATAGTCTATTTTTTTCAGGAAAAAGACTGATTCTCGTTTAATAAACCTATCTCGACTGCCACAAGCATATAATAATCGCTATTATTCTTTTACCCATATGTCCACATAATAGTGGTAGAGCGTTCGCCCGGAGAGCGGAAGATCCGGGGTTCGATCCCCAGCCGCGTCATACCAAAAGACGTTAAAAGATGGTACTTGGTGTTACCCTGTCTGGCGCTCGGCATTAAGGAGCTAAAACAAGGACTGGTCGGTTCCGAGTCAGTATCCTGTGTCTGAGTGGGGTATTCATGTTAAACTGCGGCATGGTATCTCAGTGTGCTAGCACTATAAATCGGCATCAGTCCGGACTAGTACAAGCAGCCACACACACACACACACATACACGTGCATGCACGTCGCTATATAAGTGCAATAGTCTTGGACGCGACGTTAAACCCGATTTCACCTCACCTCACCTACATGATTCCAGTGTATGTGCAATGACGGCATAGCAGTGGTTACGACACCTCCTACTACTGTTGACCCGACGTTGATTGTGTAAACTTTACGCTACACATTTTGATACAAAATACACCATCTGGACACTAAATCGAATTATGATATAATAATAATAATAATAACTGATTTGTAAAGCGCCTAATATCCATCGACTGTTGCTCACTGGCGCTGTGACAAGGTTAAAAAGTAATATCTATGTACATATGCCAACAATAAGGAGATCTATTGAAAAGCTGAGGTGAAGAAGTGGGTTTTGAGGAGAGACTTAAATGTTTCCTTAGAAGCAGAGTTTCTCAGATTCAAAGGCAAAGCGTTCCATAACTGTGGACTGCAAAAGGAGAAGGCACGGTCAGACATAGCAGAAGTAGACAGAGGCTGATACAGTAGAGTTCCACCAGAGGATCGGAGAGCACGCTCTGGAGTGTACAGAGATATAAGATCTTTGAGATAGTCTGGATAGTCGCTATTGTTGAGGCAGTCGTGAGTGATGATACATATCTTATAGTGTATACGAAAGGAGACTGGAAGCCAGTGTAGTGCTTTGAGGACAGGACAGGACTTAAGAGATGCATCTAGCCGCAGAGTTCTGAATGCGTTGTAGCTTTGATATGGCTTTCATGGGAAGATTAGCATACAATGCATTGCAGTAATCCAGTTTGGAGGTCACAAGACATTGCATCAACAATTTAACTGTTGGAGTATCACGTAGGTGGCGGACTTTACTGATTTGTGTCCGAGGTTTGTATTTATTGTTAAACATCATCACAGTCCTTTCTTATAATAAGCAGAAAACACACAATTCCTGTGATCATCAGTATTTGGCTTCACTATTCCGCACAGCTATTGGGTCGCTATGTGTCCGTGAATAAATATTTTCCGCCCGCCGCGACTCCTTGCCCCTAGAAAATACAATGGCCTGTCTCTAAGCCCTACTTTTACCAATCTCAAAATGACATTAAATTGCTGACTTTCGGCAACCCGAATGCCCAGTTGTGTCAATCCAATAGTGAGCCAATTTAGAAGTGGATTCAGGTACAACAATAAGACTATAATCCATTAAATGGGTTTCGGTGTTAGAGATTTGGGTACAAAGACTATGCTACAATGTGCCGGTTTGTGAGTGACTCGGGGTTTAACTCGCTTTGAACAGTGTCTCAGTCATGACAAGCGGCCAGCTTCCTGTGGGGAAAGGTCAGCAGGGATGATGTATGTCTAAGAGGTTTGGCATTGCGGTGTAATCCCGCAGGGTCTGGCGCTGACGCATCGATTGCAAGGGAGATGTTTGGTGTCAAGCATAAAAAAGTCTCTTTTTCGTAAATCGTAACACAGGCCTTTTATCCTATGTGCATACTATCTTAAGCTCATATGAGCTTTGAAACAGTTATTCTTAGTTTCCATGAAAAGCGACTAATGCACTTCACATCATCATACGTTAACGGGGATATTGTGGATGCAAAGACGTACATTGGAAACTGACAAACGCTTCATTCAACCTGGATTGCCTGAGGGAAATATTCGTATCTATTTTCTTGGTAAGACCCTGATGAGATTCCGCGGCAGAATAGTTCCTATTTCTCTGTACTTTCGTCAAGTAAGAGGGTCATGTGGTTACAGAGTTGGTTTGAATTCCAGATTCGTCGGGATAACGATGCTTAATCAATTCAGAGGTGACAGTCTATGATCTGCCGGCAAAAATGTTACAAACGTACCTCTTATAACCACTACTTTGAATCAACACAAGCACTCATTCTCTCATTCAGTGTGGAGAGGTGTGTCCCAAATATTGAGGGTTGGAATCCCAGAGTCGGTTTGTTTTTAGGTTTGTTAGGATTTTCGTTCTCGTGTGTTGTACTAAAGTGATAAACGTCTGATATCTGCATCACTTTGAGTATTCCTCCCATATCAAGCTGACACGCCGTGATGTAACTTAACTACTGTTCAAAGCCTCGATCAACCAAACTCATACACTCGAAAGAATGACCAATGGACTTTTATCCGCACGAATCGTTGCAGTGTTGCTGTGGCAAAACTATTTTCATAATAATAAAACATATACTATTGATTCCTATATATCTTTAAAACACGAGACCGCCTCCGTGATCTTGTGGTAGAACGTCCGCCCAGAGGGCGGAAGGTCCGGGGTTCGATCCCCAGCCGCGTCATACCAAAAGACGTTAAAAGATGGTACTTGTTGTTACCCTGTCTGGTCGGCTCAGAGTAAGTATACTGTGTCTGAGCGGGGTATTCAAGTTAAACTGCGGCATGGTATCTCAGTGAGCTAGCACTATATATCGGCATCAGTCTGGACTAGTACAATCAGACACACACACACACACACATACAGGTGCATGCACGTCGCTATATAAGTGCAATAATCTTGCACGCGACGTTTAACCCAATTTCACAAAAAACGAGCATCTGTCAAATACATTCCGATAAATACAATCAACTTGTTAAGCGTCAATAAGATAAATGGTAATGCAGATAAATTAAGAAATGCATTCGACTTTTGTTACACACTCTTTCCAACAATAACTCCGGTATTGTGTTAACTGACTGTCACAAAGCAAAGCCATGATGAAAGACGAACAAAAAAAGGTTGAATCTGAATACCTCGAGTCTAGTTCAGAATAGTGTTAGTTCCGACGGCTATGTGAGCCAGGGATATCCATAAGTACTGCAGTGATCGTTGACGCCAAGATGATTGGAATCCCAATACTCAAATGGAGACTTATGGTCTAAAGTTAAGATTGCTTTGTTGAAGAGCGCTAGACCACTTTCTAACTTAAGACAGGCAGCAGCCTTGCGACATCAACAGCAAACTTCATTTAAGTAGGACGAATCTATTGCCATTCTGTGAAGGGTGGCTTCAGTTCGTGATTTATTAGCTCAACTCACTATGATCAAACATCCAAGCACTGGTTCAGCGTTTGATGTCCCGTATGTGTCGCTTTCAGTACTTCTTTCTAAGCCATCAAGACAGGTCGAGTTAACTGACTGAATATATCCTGAAAGAATCTGCATGTTGTGTTGACAAACATTTGCCTCAATGCATGGAATTTAACCTCTGCAGTATGTACTTTTTGGCTTGTGAGAATTCAGGTGTTTGTATTGAAACATTGTGCGTGGTGAAAGAGAACCTGTTCTCATGAAAATGCTTTGCGGGGAGAATACCTGGAAGTCTCTGACGTTGTCAGTAAGCATGGTGCATGAGACAGATTATCTTGTCAAACATTAGAAAGAAGTATTGCGAGGATCTAATTTGTTTTTTCGAGATGATTTCCCTAAAGTAATAATTTTCGTATCAAATGTTATGAGGTGACTGTACAAGGATGACATGTCATGAACATTACAGAGTCCAGCTGTTGAGATATGTTAAGTTCTGTATGCAACATAATTCGAGTATTATTTCAATTTTGATATCAATTTTGTCCATGCCAATGATTTGCTTGCATATTCAATTTTGAGGTTTAATCACATTAAACAATGCAAATGCAAACAGACTAATTTATATTTTCTGCATATTTTTAGCTTCAGTTTCATCGCCCTATTTGAAAATAGTCACATTGTCAGGTGCTGCAATATTTAAAACATCAAACAAATATGGCTGATGGGTTTCTGGTATTCTGTGGGTGCTCCCCGGATCTTCACGGGTGCTACAAAAAACACTTTTACGCACACATGCATGCGAAACCATCTATATAAATATCCCCTCAAGATGTAATACAATATTACATGTCTTATCATAATACAGCATGAACAGGACAATATTATTGAATAAACCCATCCTACAGATGGTGTTGCTTTGTGTCACCACGTTTCACTATTTATATTAACACTGCATATTTCAGTTGCCAACATACCGGGTATGTGTAATGGCGTTGAGGTCGATGATTATTGTTTATTCTTATGTTTAACTACAGTATGATATTTCATCGTTAACGGCAGCGGAGAATAAACCAAGGAAGTATTAATTCCAGACAGACTAAACTACTAATAATTGTTAGAATTATGGCACGATGGTAATCATAAACCTGACAAACTACGAACATATCACGTTTTCAAAGGGGGAGAGCGTTATCACATAGAACGAATTTAAGAAACATTGACTTTGGGTCAGTCTGCACATCAACATACATGAAATGAGGTACAAACCCAGACCCGAAAATCGATAGAACTTTAGTCCGAGAAACTGAAATCAACTTTTTGACTGAGGGACTTAGAGACCGACCATTCAACAATTCTTTATTTCAGTATAAAGGCCATAGGCCCACGTACAAATACTCATTGAAAAATACAGTATGAGGCAGATGACAGAGGGTATTAAGTGACAGTATTTCGGATTGCAAGTGCTTCCAGTATATACTTAACACAATTAGTTACAATACTAGTGCGGTTACAAGATAATAGAGTATTATATTTAAATAAGGTAGGATTGGAAGAGTAATAAATAGGTAAATACTTATTTCTTAAATATCTGTAACATGGGCCGACAAGCATAAAATGAAACTCATCTTCAATTTCCTGTAAATTACAATATCTGCACTGCCTTTTACAGTACTCTATTCCGCATCTTCTACCTAAATTTACCATCAATGGCAACTCGCCAATTCTTAACAAACAAAACATACGTCTATAATGACGGCTTGTGATTTCACAGAGATACTTTTCAACTGTTAGCAATGACTTATATTCCTTATACATTGATAATTTACGTATTTCACAAACTTTACAATACCAGTCCTGTTGGTTACAGTCTTTTAACCTTTGAATAAATGCATTGATAAAGAGGGTCTCATTACCAACTTCCTGCGAAATCCACACGTGGCCAAATCCATAACTGAATAAAAGTCTTTTGACACAAGTAACCCATGTAGTGCGATTAACTTCATCTAAAGATTTCAGCATTAAATAACATTGCTTAGGGTATCTATAACTGGGTAAAGATAACAATTTCAACCAATATCTAATACATCTCTTGTGATAATCAATAAATAAGCCATATCTACCACATTCGCCAAGGGCAGCAACATTTGTAACATGACTTCCAATTCCAATAGTAAATTTGCAGAATTTAATGTGAAATTTTTCAATTGCTGCAATTTTTGAATAGCCCCATATTTCTGAAGTGTATAATAATACAGGCTTAATTTGAATGTCAAATATTTTAAAAAGTATATGTACTTGTCCCTTACTAAGTAGTGGTTCATATTTCAATGAACTCACTATTTTGTACTTAGCAGGATGTTTGTCTGGATCAATCCACAATTGTATTTAGTATCTGGTGTGACTTCATGTTTACACTGACAGCCAACAACCAGCAGTATAGCAGGATAAAATAGTTCATCAAAAAGAGAGGTGACGTGAGCGCATGTATCCTCAACTTGGTCTTCGGAACATCTGTTACTACCCTTTTATAAAGTATGTTTCGCAGAAAACCTCGGCAGTTCTAAAGACGCCACATTCAACCTGCAGCTGAAATGTATCAATCTCAGTCCATCCAACCAAACCCTCCAATTAGACTACTTTCATCTCAAATCATTTCAAAAGAAACCATTATCGATCAATAAATAATAGTAAATTAATTTCTCTGAATCCCACCAAAAGACTGTGGACGAGACGATCTTAAGCAGCAGGTGCTACCAGGCAGTTATGAGGAAGTACCGAACACTTCAAGGTTGCTAACATATTGGGCCGTTTTACCACAGGCCATTCCGCTAGGCTACACCATTGCCGTGCTACAACTTCGGTCATATCGAAAGCGATATTAATGGTCATTGCACATCAAATAGTATGTTCGTACATGATTGACCTAGAAACAGCACCAGATCTAGACGAGTTAAGAACCGCACGCTTCGTTTAACGAAAGACAAGGGGCCGATGTGAACCTACTTGACTTAACGTGTCTGAATCTTTCCGAACCAAATGATAGGACAGGCTGTCACAGGCACCTTCATTAGGACACAGACATACATTAATGACAGATATTTTGGACCAGCTGCATTGCAGTCTTGGTTCGCGTTGGCGTCACCTTACATTGCTACCTTCTCGGTTGTGATCAGATGCTGATCTTGCCATAAAACATATGTACGAGGGCCGGTCAAAAAGTTCTAAGCTTGACTAACTTTCAACTTTGGGACATGATTAAGTGAATTAGTCAATGTTGTACATTGTTTGAGTAGTTTATTGCAAGTGTATATGGTCTGTTGAGGCCGATTGTATATTAGTGACAGCCAGTTGAACATGATAGGGGTCCAAATAGACACAGAAATGGAAAAAAAACGAGCACCGAGCAGTCATCATTTTTCTTACTTCAGAGAATAGTACTCCCCACGAAATTCATGACCGCATGTCACAAGGTGTATTCGCTTAAGTGCCAAAGGTATTCTACTGGTAAACGTTGGGCAACCATGTTTAAGGACGTCCCCCAACTTCCATCAATGCAGATTCAGTCAAAGAGATACTGTACTTATACTATCAGATAGACATATTACCATTGCTGAACTTGAGGAAGACACAGGTCTAAACAATGGATCCATTGAAACTATTATTCATGAACATTTACAGATGAATAAGATATCTGCTAGTTTGGTGGCAAAGTTTTTAAATTCTGATCTTAGGGAAAACAGAACTGACATTGCCAGTCTTTAATACCAGTGAAGAAAGTCATATCTACTGTATCTTGGGATGCAAAGGGTGTGATCCTTGTCGATTACTTAGAACGTCAAAAGACGATTACGTGCCTACTATGTTGATTTGCTTTATCGCCTTGGAGATTCTATCAAAGAAAAAGAAAAGTGGCGAGAAATTCAGACTGCTGGAGTTCTATGACTTCATGACCATGCCTCTTCTCACCCTCTCCACTTGCAAAGGCTGTTATGCGACAATGTTTCCAAGAGCTTCCTCATCTTCCATACTCGCCAGACCTGGCACCAAGTGATTTCCACCTGTTTCCTAAACTGAAAGAGCACCTTCGTGGAAAGCACTATGACGACAACGATGACCCCAAAGGTGCCGTTTCGCTCGTCTCAGGTACTCTTCTATTGGTCACCCTTCAGGAGACATTATTGTCTTAATCAAAGAGACACACACATCTACCCCAACATACCTCCAACCTTTTTATTTTGAATTCATCACATCATAGTTTTAGTTTTCTTGTCAATATTCTGGAGTCAGAGGGTGACCAATTCGTTAAAGCGTTGGCTAGACATGCCTAAGTAAGGTTCAATTGAAGCCTATTATTGGTAACTACAATATTAGTGATAGAAATTACGTGAAATGATAAGGGACTAATTTAGCCTACAAAATAAACATTCTTGCAAACTGTGCTAAAGTTTTAGAAATCGTTATGGTATGTTTAAGTCATGTTCCTACGAATAAAGACTCTTTTGTTCTTCCGCAATTATTTTGTACAGGGTATGCACTTTTGTGATAAGACTAAAGTGCAACAAAAAGTCCTGACGGAAGCGTTTGTCTGATATTTGAACATCAGAAAGTATCTGATTCCTCGGGAGACGGTCATGTAGTCAACGACAGTACAACATAAACAAATTTCTTTTGGGTCACGAAGATGCTTATAATTGGATTTACCCTTTAAGGTAATATATTTTACATGTTCACTCATTTTAGCTATGCTCATATATTTAATCATGCCATGAATCAAACTTGTGCAAGCCAGAGATCGAAAATGTCCATAAATGTTCATAACAATATTTCGAACTTTGCAACTTGACATTTCAATAGGCACAAAAAGAGTCACTAGAAATGTTTGTAGTCCTTAATATTTCTTGCTACATGTTGTAGTTTCATGTAGCAAAATGAACAGAAATAATCATTATATCATAAACATTCCAAAAAACATTAACATTAAAGTCATTATTGTGCTTGCGAGAGCATAAAAGACAAGTTGACGAGATATAAACACTGGCACCAATGACAATTACCATCAAAGGTCAACATCACAGATAACAAATAATATCAGGGGAAAATATTCGATTTCACATAATAGTACGAAACGTCAAAGCCAGAGAATATCAATTTCGATTATCTGTCGAAACATAATTCATTTTCAGCACCACTGGAACACACAGGAAGAATTGTAAATAAACATGAACAGACTTCTTTGGGCGTTTAATGAAGTCTCGGGTATTTTCCTCCGTGGCGTGGCCTATACAATTTCATCTCTGTTCATTGGAGGATTTCGACGGAATCGGATTCTCTGACCACGTCGGTAGATCCTTATTCTGATGTTCACTCTGAAAAGATGGACCGTGCTCTCATCAGAAAAGACCACAGCTGGCCAATTCCGACTTTGGCGTGCCCAACGAAAACGCTGAAGTCGATGTATCGTCAACGTCATTCCGCCGAATGGTCGATATGACCTGACATGCTGTCGTAATCTACACCATACCAAGCTTGCCTTTTTGTCGGGTGTTATCCGATGGGGTTCACATTCCGATAATACCTGGTGCCATCACTAGTTTAAAGTCATTCATAAACACATGCTCATAATAAAGACGGAATCTTAGAACCGACTGTTTTGGGAAGAGATTTGTTATGAACATGGGAAGGTTTTGTAGCTTTTATTTAGTGTTGAATGATGACTTTCTCATGCTACCATGGCACAGTGCTTATACCCTTATGTTCGTGGGTACCAAGCTTCAAATGCAATGACAGTTTGCTGTATAAAAGTATTTGAAATGTGTAACATCGCCCAATGTTTTAGTTGGTGATGTTTTGTCGAACTACTTTGGTACCTATCGAAACTTAAATGAACGTAAATTGAGTTTATTTCTGAAAAAAATGTTGTTTTGGTGTACTTTCTGTGATCGTCAATTTATCAGTTTAGCACAGAATGACAACATAGACCAGCATGGCATCAATATAACGTCGACTGGAAAATATTTACAGGCTATCTGATAAACATCTTAAATAATTTGATTACAAGAACAATATACAATATCAAAACATTAGTTCGGTTTTACGTTATCTTTAGTCATCCACGTATCAGTTTACAGGAAGCATGATTCAAATACCCTACAATCATGATCATAATTAGACAGCATGCCGTCCATACTCAAATAATGGCCTGGTATATAAGATATGATCATTTTACATTATGCTATCGTTGTTTATCACGAAATGCTATACAATGATGGTGAACTCGGGAATTAGCAATTCCAGACTGCACGATCTGATAAAGACAACGTATCCTGCTCATTGTTCAAGGCTGCGTGTCGCCTGCAGAGGACGATGGAATGGAGCATGTACATGAATAGTTAGGTCTGCATTCTTTTTATGGACTTAACATGAAACCATTATGGCTGTTGTGGGCACGCTACAGAATAGTTATGCAAGGATTCAGTTTAATTACTTGTGGGTCGGTTTATATTAAGAATTGAGAACATAGGAATTAAAAATAAATGTATTTCGTGAATGTTACTGTGGGCCTGCTATCGTGTAATTCTATACAAAAGGCTCAAACTGACATAGTTCATAGCTTGGCCATCGCATCAATATGATATTTACATACAACTAGTAGAGTATTGAGTTTTGAGTATTGCACAATGACAAAGACTACTGGCATCACAAAATTGGGAAAGCTTCACATACAGGCACATGGCTTCTAGTAACGAAATCCATTGTCAATAAAAAGTAGTAGTTTTGCCAAAAAGGCTTGCATTGCGCGTATAGCGGTGAAAATTATATGAATGGATCACTGATGACACCTGGTGCTTCGCGAAGTCCTGCCGCTTACCACTTGCCACTCCCACTATCAATTTGTTGCCCTACGCCACACTGCAGAGCTTCCATACGACGGTGGCCTGTACAAAATCGAGTCTTGATCAGACAATAGTGTCAGCTGATGTCCCATCAGCCTTTAGCTTGACTTCATTCGTGATACTGACCGGTTTCGGATAACATTTCGTAAACTATAATATATTCTCTGATAGTAATCGAGGCGTTGGAATATTGCTAAAAGCGGCGTAAAACTATACTCAATCACTCTGATAGTTATCTATATTCTTAGTGCCTGGTTATTGATATAACCGTCTTAACGCCGGAATACTGCTAGAGTTAAACAAAGAAATCCAAAGATGAAGATCTAATCATACTCTATATTTATGTGAAAGTGCAAGAGTGCAGATAATTCGTTTCTTAAAAATACATATTTCACAACTGAAGGGCTCGTGTTTCAGTAATCTGATTGTTAATGTTTCACAATATGCGCTACGTTATAATGACAACATTAAGTTGTCAATAGAAATAATAATACCGTCTGTTTTCATGACAATTATGTCTCAATTTGCAATATCGACGGTCTTGTAAACAGTATGTGTCGTTTTATGTTCTCTAATGGCCAGCACGAATGTAACAAATGGAATGTTATTAAAGGACAACTTGAAAAGCAAGCATTATGTTATATGACTGGAAGAGTGAAAACAAAATCTGACATTTAATTATGGAATATATAATATATATAAAAAGTCAAAGCAAGAGAATAGCCAGTCTTGATTATCCGACGAAACAGATCCCATTGAGGAATGCAAAGGAAAATAGCTGTGAAAATTATGTGTATGGATCACTGAAAATCAGCCATGATACCAGATGTTTGTCACCAACATGACCAACTGACAACTGAAGTGCAGTTATTTGGAATTGTAATGCTAATTGTACGAAACACCCTGTCTGGGTCCGAATTTGTGCATGGTGACATTGATGCATGGTTGTATCAAACATTTTATTGTTCTGTTGCGAAATATGCCTTATGAGGTACAGAAAGACCTGTTATCAACATAGCACCGACACAATAGGGGACCGGGTCAACCATGCCCCGTTATTTTGGTTACGTAACTTTGATCTCGTCAGCGTGACGAAAGTATACGTTTCCAAATGTGATGCGTCAACTCGCTGGGCAAAGCTGCGTTCCTATAGTGTGCCAGACATTCTTAAGGTCGTGGTTCGAAACTCGGTTCGCCCTGGTGCTGACTCTAGGTTTGTCAGCACCGGACAACAGCTCGGGTTTTACCAAAGTGATAAACAGCTAACAAGGTCGGATCCAGCATTTTTAAAAGGCAGGGGTCCGAAATATCAAAATCCTCTCTCAACATAATTTTGCTGCCTACTACAAGGGTGGGTGGTTCGGCTCCGTCTATGTATAACACCTGCATTACTTTGGACTATCCTCCCAAACCAAGCGTTTCCGTCTCACTGGTTGTGACTCGACAATTGTCAGCACCGTACAACTGCTCGGGTTTTACCAAAAGTGGTACACATCCAACACATTTTGTGTGTTTATGCGTACGATTCCTGGCCAAATACTAAATCTTTCCAGAATAGTTTGCTTTGTCTTTTTTAAAGAGTATATTTTTCGTAAGTTAGCATTTATTGATCAGCCAGCTTATATTTGTCAAAAGCTGGCACCAGAGATCTTTAAATATTCAAGTTGTAGGCTTAGCGAATGATTGACGTGGGTTATTGGGTGTAACCTTTACAAAACAATTCTTGACACATGGTTGTTGTCAATCGCACACAATAATCTTCACGTCATAATAGATGGTTACTGGCGACTCGATGCTATCGATCAATCTTTTTTTGTTCATCGTATGACATTGGAATGTAAAGGAGCTCGGTACAGGAAGTTCGTGTTTTTTTCACCAATAGCCTGTCACAACTGAAACGTAAAGGCAGGTTATAAATGTATGTGAAACAAAACCATTTGATTGTAATAATATGAGGACTCCAAGTTTCGACCGCAAATCTATTTACGCAAGTTCGAATCTGCATGTTCAATATTCCTATTTACATGTGGACAAGGTTTTCATGCTGAGAGAAATCGAATTGCAAATACAAATGTATGGTCTCTTTCTGCATGGGGACGGTCGGGTAGCCTAGTGGTTAAAGCGTTCGCTCGTCACGCCGAAGACCCGGGTTCGATTCCCGACATGGGTACAATATGTGAAGCCCATTTCTGTTGTTCCCCGCAGTGATATTGCTGGAATATTGCTAAAAGCGGCGTAAAACCATACTCACTCACTCACTCACTCACTTTCTGCATGGACATCACAGCACTGGCTTAATTAAGTCCCGTACGTTTGTTGAAATTCGCGATATATATATTAACGTGTTCCACATTCTACCTTTTAAGCGAAACCAATGGTATACGTAGATATAAATCTTCCTGATCCTTGACGCACACGTCAGGAATATCACCTGCTTACCTAGTGGTCTAAGTCACTTTAAGAAGTCTAAGTCACAGTTATACGTATATTATTTATCATGACCCTCCCAAAGAGATATATGTTGGATGACCCTCCTCTGATCCCTCTGACCCTATCATTTCCCCTTATACTAAATGACCAGCCCCTTACCACAACACTATTACGCACATAACCTATGGCTTAACCCGCTGGATGCCGAGTTATTTTTTTCTGACGCATATTTCCCTCATGATCAGATCTGAAAAGTAAAGGTTGTGCGAGAACTGCGCCCACGCGGCCCTGGATCTACTACCGGCTAAAAAGTTAAGAGATGTAGAAAATTAACTTTCCTATCTGTTGGTATAAATATAACTGCAAATATGATACCGGTTTAAAAAATGACACTGCTTTGTGTTGACAAAGAATTTATTCTGCGTCGGAAAACAGCAAATTTCTCCGCTTTTTATCGTACACCGATAAAAATACTGTGCGAAGATTTTTGTTATTAAGCAGCTTTACGGAATATGTGAGCGAAAAATATACTGCCTAATATCTGAACGACATAAATGTATATCAAATGGATTTATATGCTTATGTGTAACGTTATATATTCAATACGAAATATAGCCTGCCGTAAATGACGAAAACTGATTTTCCTCTATGACGACAGAGAGGTTGCACACTTCAACGAAAATCGGCCATAACTCCGTTATGCTTAGCACTAGTTTATTGCAACTCAGGTCACTTGATGAGAATTAGGCGTGAATAAGGACTATATATTTTCATGGTGTTTTGTTCACGAGGAACCAAAGTATTCCAACACACATATATCGATATTGAAACTGTATACGTTTAGGTATTTACAAAACCCATACGAAATGATGAAATCGTACTTCATAAAATAGAAAGTAAAAGCAATATGGATGGCCCTATCTAACCTTTAAATTAGTCCTGAGATTCCAACCTTCTCCTGATTTAGCAATTGTAATTTGACCGATGTTGCGCCATAATTAATGGAGCACTGGCCTTTTCATCCAATGTAATAAATTACTAAAAAGAAGTACACCATTTTATTTGACCTCATGGCTGGTTTTATGTATTTGACAACGTCGGAGAAAGACGACATTGGTATTTTGATTAATATATATCTCCCGTATTTTTTGTCCAAGGATCCATTACCGTGCAAGGATCCCTTGTGTGCGTTCGAGTCTAATAGTAAGCCCTTTTTATCTTGTTAGCTGGTACATTAGCATCATACCCGTCTGGGGTGGGTTGGACATTTTTTGTTTGATTAATTATCTTACGCAGCAGGAACCTATATTCAAGCTAGATCTTGGCGGCCTGAAATAACTGTGTCTGAGTTCGACATATAAGATACAATTTACTCGCTTTGGACAACAAGCAGTAGAGTGTAGGGTCCTATTCCAACTCGGGTTGTTAATCTCGCCTCACTCTTTCACTGCACTTAAATCCCCTATCATGGCTAAAAAGATAGCATTCATCATTCTTGCCGACAGGATGCCTTGCTTTGGTATTGGAGCGAGTTTTAAGTCTCAGAAATATATCTCGATTAGGGATGGGTGGGTTAAAGGTTTTAAGCACTACAAGTCCAGAAAATAACGACCCACCCCTATATGTGTATCATGTTTTGGATTACCCTGCCCATGTCCTTATACATTTTTTCATGAACCTCACTGAAAAGAAAAAATGCAAAAGCACTAATATTTTATTATATAATGTAATTTTTTCAGCTTTACGGAATCCCCCAAGCGAGGAAAATACTGCCTAATATCTGAACGACTTAAATGTGTATGAACTAGAATTTTATCCTTATGTGTAACGTCATAAATTCAATACAAAAAAACAGCCTGCCGTAAATGACGAAAACTGAATTTCCTCTGTGACGTTAAAAGACGACAGAGAGGTTGCACACTTCAACGAAAATCGGCCATAACTCCGCAATGCTTAATTAGCTCTAGTTTATTGCAACTCAGGCCACTTGGTGAGAATCGTCACTATATGGCTGAAATATTGCCGATGTGACGTAAAGCATTAACTCACTCACTCACTCACTTGGTGAGAATTAGGTGTGAATTAGGACAATATATTTTCATGGTGTTTTGTTCACGAGGAACCAAAGTATTCCAACACACATACATGTATATCGATATTGAAACTGTATACGTTTAGGTATTTACAAAACCAAAAAGACATGATGAAATTGTACTTCATAAAATAGAAAGTAAAAGCAACATGGATGGCCCTATCTTACCTTTAAATTAGTCCTGCGATTCCAACATTCTCCTGATTTAGCAATTGTAATGTGACCGATGTTGCACCATTATTAATGGAGCACTGGCCTTTTCATCCAATGTAATAAATTACTAAAAAGAAGTAATCCATTTTATTTGACCTCATGGCTGGTTTTATGTCTTTGACAACGGGGGAGAAAGACGCCATTGGTATTTTGATTAATATATATCTCCCCTAATTTTTGTTCACGGTATAGCAAATCTGTAAACGGAATTTGACGCTTTTTCGACACAACATAAAATGACTGCTTTACCATGTAAATACTAGACTTATATATACAAGTAATGTCTTGAATAGATCGTCTGCCCGGAGAGCGGAAGATCCGGGGTTCGATCCGCGGCCGCATCATACAAAAGGACGTTAAAAGATGGTACTTGTTGTAACCCTGCCTGGCGCTCGGCATTAAGGGGCTAAAGCAAGGACTCAGAGTCAGTATACTGTTTTTGAGTGGGGTATTCATGTTAAACTGCGGCATTGTATATCAGTGGGCAGGCACTTTAAAACCGGCAACAGTCCGGACTAGTACAAGCAGCCACACACACACACTTACATGCACGTCGCTATATAAGTGCAATAATCTTGGACGCGACGTGATACCCCATTTCACACCACATCACAATATTGACTATTACACTCCAGAGAAATACGCACATGTTGCAATTACATTTCATCTTCTGACACTTGTCTAAAGGAATGCGATATCGAAAACGACACTTTAAACTTTATTGACAGTAGCGGGTGACCTCGCCCGTTCAAAGTGTTCAAAACGTTACATAGACCACTGTCGGAGAGCGACATCGATTCAGGCTATGAATGATGCGGGCTTTGAAGCCAGACAAATCATGTATATGTCGGGTCATCGAAATGAAGCGTCCATTCAAAGATATAACAGAGAATGCTTGACTTACCAAAAGAAATCACTGAGCTCCACACTGTCGTGTATTGCTTTGGGAAATACAACCGCTCTGCTCAAGCGGTAATCCCCGTCATCAGCAGCCTTAGTATGACTCAAACACATACCCAAAGTTCAGAGAACGTTGATATCAATCTATTTTCAGTATCACGTTGATTTCTTTCCAGCTCTAACTTTACCGGGTGCAACTTTTTTTTTCAAGTGAATGACATTAAGGTTTTGATGTTTAATGGATTGTTTTGTTATGATTTATGTAACTGTCAATTTTTAGGATTGAAGTTGTATTTGTTGACGTTCATCAGCTGATGAAGACAGTGCCTCACGTGAGCAAATTCCATGATGCGCGAACAAATAAAATTTCAATCCTTAAAACAAACAGGAGATTATCAAATGTCATACATTTTATGGCCTATATCTACGTACAAGTATATCACATTGAACATTGATAAATATCAACAGTGAACTTGATTGTGAGAAAAATAATTGAAACTGTAAACTAAAGGATACAATGATCGTGTTTACTTTTATTCAAGGACCTTTACCTCAAAGAAATTGCCAAATATGACTTTTCCAAATTGGCGTGTTCACTGACAACAGTACGTGGGATTTTACCAGGGGACTTTCCCTAACTCAGGGATCGTACATACCTAAATGTGACATGTAAGTAATCAGAAACATTCTGACAATAGCTGTACTGTTACTGTTTTTATGTTTTTAATTGAAACCAAGAGAAATAGTTTATAAAATTTCTGTGGTTGTCGTTGTGCTTGATGTCAGTTTAATTTACCAAATCATTGCAAGTTATCTTATATTTATCGCCTATTATTGTGATGAAAGGGAACAAACCCCATATCTTCGGGATTTTTTCAGTTCAACTCACTCAAATGCATATTCCTACGTCTGTTTAAATGTTACAATTTTCATACTTTTTTAAGTATAAATAATAAAAAAGGCGAAAAGCGATAATAATGCATTATTGGCCGAGCCTGCCTTAAGCATCATCATGTCACGTGTCAGCGAACATCTCTTTCTACCAGATGAGACCGGACAGGTTTATTTTCCACGAGGTTCAAAAGAAGAGAGTTCCTATTATTCCATACAAAGCAATGCAGTCACCACTGTTGCTGACGTGATAATCAATGACGTCTCAGTAGGTATGGATAACATTGATCATTTTTCACGTGATAATAAGTGAGGATAAGACATATGATTATTGTTGTCATGTGGATACTCTTAACTTTCGACAGGGCTCGTCACTATAGTTATGTTAATTATGGAAACCAACGCAAGTATTATATTCATTTTTGCATTAGTCTATATTCTTATTCTAATAGTCTTATTCTCGTTTCATAAATAAATCTATTTGAACGCCACAAGCACATAATAATCGCTATGTTTTTGTATCGATATGTCCACATAATTGCCTTGTACAAGATTCCATATATGTGCAATGACGTCATAGCAGTTGTTACGAAACCTCCTACTACTGTTGACCCCACGTTGATTGTGTAAACTTCACGCTACACATTTTGATACAAAATACACCATCTCCACACTAAAGCGAATTATGAAATGTTGATAAACATCATGACAGTCCGTTTGTCAAATTATTGTGGAAAACACAAATTCATGTGATCATTTGACAATTTAACACTCTACCACATCGTGATTCGATCACCACGTGTCCGTTAATAAATATATTCCGTCTACCGCGACTCCTTGTCCCCAGAAAATACAATGGAATGTCTCGAAGCCCTACTTCTACCAATCTCAAAATGACATTAAATTGGTGACTTTCGGCATCCCAAATATCCACAACAGCTCATTGTGTCAATCCAATAGGGAGCCAGTTTAGAAGTGGATTCAGGTACAGCAGTAACACATTAAATCCATTAAATGGGTTTTGGTGTTAGAGATTTGGATACAAAGACTATGCTATTTGTGAGTGACTTGGGGTTTAACTCGCTTTGAACAGTGCCTCAGTCATGACAAGTGGCCAGCTTCCTGTGGGGAAAGATCGGCCGTGATGTAATACAGAAGGGTCTGGAGCTGACGTATTGATTGTGAGGGTGATGTCAGGTGACAAGCGTCAAGAACGTCTGGTTTATTATATGTCTTGGCATAGGATATTTATCCTATATGCACAATAGTGCGATGTCTTGAAAACCACATGGATGTATGACCGTGTTTCCTTTGCTCACATGAACTTTAAAACAGTTATTCGTTGTTTCCAGAAAAGCTTTAATACGCGTATCATATGTTAATGTGGATACTGTAGATGCAGAAACATACATTGACAACTGACACACGCTTCATTCAACCTGGATTACCACAGTAATGGTGTTGACATATTCGCGTCTATTTTCTCAGTAAAACCCCGATCAGATTCCGCGTCAGAACAGGTCCTACTTCCCCGTACTTTCGTCAAAGCCAATCTTGACAAGAGGATCATGTGATTATAGTGTTCGTTTGAATTCCAGGTTCGATGGGATAATGAATAAATGCAGTGGTAATGGTCTATGATGTGCATGCAATAATTTTTTACTGACGTACCTCTCATAGCCACTACTTTGAATCTACACAAGCACTCATTCACTCATTCACTCATTCGATGTGCAGAGGTGTGCCCTTTAGTCATGCCAGAAACCAAACATTATGGGTTCGAATCCCAAAGTCGCTCTGGTCATGTTTTCAAGTTTGTTAGGATTTTCGTTCTCGCATGTTGCTCTAAAGTGATAAACATATGATATCTGCATCACAAAATCTTCAAAACACGGGCATCTCGCAAATAGATTCTGAAAAATGTATTCAACTTGTTAAGCGTTAATAAGATAAATGGTAATGTAGATAAACTAAGGAATTCATTGAACTTCTTTTACACACTCCTTCCAACAATAACTCCGGTATTGTGTTAACTGACTGTCACAAGGCAAAGCCAGGATGAAAGACGAATAAAAAAAGGTTGAGTCTGAATACCTCGAGTCTAGTTCAGAATAATGTTAGTTCCGACGGCTATGTGAGCCAGGGATATCCATAAGTACTGCAGCGATCGTTGACGCCAAAATTATTGGAATCCCAATACTCAAATGGAGACTTATGGTCTAAAGTTAAGATTGCTTTGTTGAAGAGCGCGAGACCACTTTCTAACTTAAGTCAGGCAGCAACCAAGCGACATCAACAGCAAACGTCATTTAAGTAGGACGGATCTATTGCCATTCTGTGAAGGGTAGCTTCAGTTCGTGATTTATTTGCTCAACTCACTATGATCAAACAGCCAAGCACTGGTTCAGCGTTTGATGTTCCGTATGTGTCGCTTTCAGTAGTTCTTTCTAAGCCATCAAGACATGACTTTGGCGTTGAATCACGACTGCTAACCACGCTATATTTGCCTGATCAGATGGTGCAACCTTGAAAAAATAAGGCGACAGATCTGGCGACTGGTCGAATTAACTCATTGAATATATCCCCAGGGAATCTGCATGCCGTGTTGACATATTTGTGCCTCAATGCATGGAATTTAACCTCTGCAGTATGTACTTTTTGGCTTGTGAGAATCCAGGTGTTTGTATTGAAACATTGTGCGTGGTGAAAGAGAACCCGTTCTCATGAAAATGCTTTGCGGGCAGAACACGTGGAAGTCACTGACGTTTCCAGTTAGCATGTTGCATGAGACATAGGGGACTACGAGGGACTCTGTTCGCACGTTTCACGATTATCTTGTCAAACATTAGAAAGAAGTATTGCGAGGATCTATTTCTTTTTTTTCGAGATGATTTCCCTAAAATTAAGATTTTCGTATCAAATGTTATGAGGTGACAGTACAGGAAGGACATATCATGCAATAACATATTGGAACATTATAGGACAGCGTATACTGTCGGTGAACTTATATTTGCGAGTAATATTTCAATGTTGATGTACATTTTTCCATGTTAATGAATTGCTCTTATGTTCAATTTTGAAGCTTAATCACATTTAACCATACAAATGCAGGCTGTTTATTTCTGTTTTGCATATTTTGAACTTTTAGTTTCCTCACCCTATGTGAAAAATATGTCACCCTGCCGTAAGTTGCTTTATAAGTGGTATCAAACAAATATGGCGGTATCCGGTATGCTGTAGGATCTTCACGGGTAATACAAAACACTCATCTGCACACATATATGCGAAACTATCCACAAGCATACCCCGTCAACATGTAATGCAGTATGTACATGTCTTATCTTTGTTTGTTTTTTTTGTTTAACGCCGCACTCAGCAATATTCCAGCTATATGACGGCGGTAGAATAGGTCTTCAGCAACCCATGCTTGCCGTAAAAGGCGACTATGCTTGTCGTAAAAGACAACTTACGGGATCGGGTGGTCAGACTCGCTGACTTGGTTGATGCATGTCATCGATCCCAAGTACGTAGATCGATGCTCATGATGTCAAACACTGGACTGTCTGGTCCAGACTCGATTATTTAGTAAGACCGTCGTCATACAGCTGGAATATTGCAGAGTGCGGCGTTAAACAACAAACAAACAAACAATGGTCTCTCTCAGAGTAACGCTGTATAACCAGGTAACAAGTGTATGTAGCCCCATTTATCGACCTCAATTCACCCCAACCAGATATTTAACTCATTGTATGGAACACTTACACAGCTGTATGAAGTAGTATCATTATACACCGAAACTAAATTCAAAGTTATCAACCTATGGCTATTTCCTTTATTCAAAAAAACTATAATATAATGATGATGTTAACTTACAGAATGGTTGAAGCTGTAAAATAAAATAAAATCGCTTTATGAGAATGCCGAGTGCTCTGTTGCACCAAGTGACAATCTCATTCCCAGCGTCGAAGAGCCTCGCAAAAACGGTTGGTTTTTGTCGCCTCGTTTCACTATTTATACAAACACTGCATATTTCAGCTGCCAACATACAGTTTGTGTGTAATGGCGTTGAGTTCGATGATTTTATAATTGTTTATTCTTATGTTTAACTACATTTTAATATTTTATCGTTAAGACATCGGAGAATAAACCCAGGAAGTATGTATTCCAGACAGACTAAACTACTCTGTTCTCAGAATTATGGAACTAAGGTAATCGTTAACCTTAAAAACTAAGAACATTTCACGTTTCCAAAGGGGATCTCGCGCGTGTGAGATCTGTAGTTTATCCGTTATCACATAGAAAGAATTTCAGAAACATTATCACTTGTGTCAGTCTCCGCTTCAACATACATTAAATGAGTTATAAACCTTCAGTAGAACTTTAGTCCGAGAAACTGAACTCAACTTACTGACTAAGGGACCAAGCATTAAATAGTACAGGGGATGGGTGCTGGGATTTATCGAAAAAAATGCATTGTTGCAAGGTGGGTTTAGATGATTTTTATATTGGTTCATAAGTTCAATTTATAAGCATTTGTAGCCTTTTCCATATATTGTCCTTGAACGGAAAAACAGCTAACATTTCATTAAAATTGATTTATTGGTGAGCGTCCAGAAATAGTCCGGAAATGCGTCGAGTTTTTCAAGCATAAAATAGACGGAACACGATGCTTTTCGTTCCGCCTTGTAAAAATGTTAACGGACAATCACATTGCCCCTGTCCCTTGATATACGTGATGCCCAAAGCATCCTTCAGGAAGCAGTAGGTTCTGTAATTCTCGCTGCAGTGGCATGCGTTTCTCTCTGTCCCACGAGATATGGTGATAAGTCACCTTTAGGATATGTCATCTGGCATGCGTCAAGGAGTCAAACGAAACAATTTTACCAAGTTTATTGAGATCATACATCCCTCCGCCATGCACAGTTACCTCTATCGGACAATCGGTTGTGTATTATTTGATTACAACAGTAAATGAAAATAAATCATAATAAAACCATAAATGGGTGTTACACTTTGTACCCATGTACCCGCGTCTTCGGCGTGACGAGCGAACGCTTTAACCTCAAGGCTGTAATGACCCGAGGTCCCTAGCAAGCCATGCTGCTCGTGTGAGGCAACCAATTGAATCGGGTGGTCGGTGACTGAAAGCATGGATCGGTGCTCATAATATCAATCACCGGATTGCCTATCTATACTTCATTATCTACAGACCACCGTATTACAGCGAACATGTAATGGAATGAGACGTTACACAACAAACAAACAAGCTATTGTAATGGACATCAGACTGTTACATACTAAACTATCGGTGACAGAGATATACGTGATATCACAATGGACGACTTTGGCCTGAAAAATAAGCTTTCTTGCAACGTTTTAGAAATTGAATAGTATTTATCAGACATGTTACTACGAATAAAGTTATTTTATTCTTTCACCATTGCGTGTATTGGGTATCCACTTTGGAGATAAGACTAAAGTGGAACAAAAAGTCCGATAAATATAATGATATTCATGGGGGCGTTTCACTAATTTTTGAACGTCAGAGAGAAAGTCTTTGATTTTCACTGGAGAAGAATATGTAGGCAACGACAGTACAAACAGTACATTTTGTGTCACGGAGATTTTTCTCATAATATGTTTTACACTTCACTCATTTAAGCTATGCTCATGTATATAATCTTGTCATTAATCAATCTCTTGCAAGCCAGAGACAGAAAAAATCCATTAATGTTAACAACAATATTTCGAAGTTTTTCGTAACTTTACAGTTTGACATTTCCATAGGCACAAAAAGGCTCACTGGAAATGTATGTCGTCGTTAATATTTCTACATTTTGTAGTTATAAGTAAGTAGTCTCATGTTGTGAAATAAACAGAAATTGCGATTCTGTCGTAAACATTCCATGAAACATAAACATTACAGTAATTATAATGCATGAGAGCACATTGTAAATAAACATTTTTAATGAATATCGAGTTTATAAACTTGGTTATCAAAAGAGCGTATACAGATTAGTTTTTCGAAATGTTAATCAATTGACGAGATAAAAACACTGGCACTGGCAGTCACAACAAGTACCATCAGATGTCAAAACATAATGACAAAACTAGCACTCAGTCAAGTGTCACCACAGTATGTTTATTCTTAACACGATATTCTGCACAGTGATTTCCAAACTTTACACGCCAATCCTGCATGGGACAAACGGTGCATATCGAGTCATTGATCTATGATGTCACATGTAATGCGTTCATGAGTGTAGGGTCACACATCGTAGGTTTGTGCATCGAACCAATCTAATATCTCTTGAATATGAGTAATTCTTTTTTTTCAGGACAACTACTCTTGAATATGAGTGATTCTTTTTTCAGGACACCTACTCTTGAATATGAGTAATTCGTCTTTCAGGACAACTACTCTTGAATATGAGTAATTCATTTTTCAGGACCACCGAAACACTCAGGAATTATCAATAAACACGTACAGACTTCGTTGGGTGTCAAATGAAGTCACAGGTATTACCTCCATGTCTCTTTGTGCAAATCCAATCTCATCTCTGTTCATTGGAGGATAGCGACGAAATCGGATTCTCTGGTCACGTCGGTAGATCCGTGTTCTAACGTCCACTCTGAAAAAATGGACCAGAAAAGAACACACGTTGCCAGTACCGACGTTGTCAACGTCGAACTGGACGTGCCCAACGAAAACGCTGAAGTCGGTGTATCGTCAACGTCATTCCGCCGAATGGTCGACGTGCTTTGATACCATGCATGCTGTCGTAATCTGCGCCATACTAACCTTGCCTTGTTATCAGGTGTTATCTCATGGGGCAAGAAACGCACACCTTTTCGCGAATACCTGGTTTTAATACAAGTTGATATTCATTCATAAACACACGCTCATGTTATGGTCGGAATCGTATAATCGACTCTCTGTTTTTGGCAGAGATTTCTTGTGAATATTGAAAGAGTTTTGCTGCTTTTATTGACCCTTTTACGATGACCTCATGTTGCCATGGCACATTGTTTATACCCTTATGTATCATGCTTCACATTAAGTGAGAATTTGCTGTATGAACTTATTTTGATGTGTAACATCGACCAATAGTTTAATTAGTTACGTTACGTCGAACTATACTGGAATCTATCGAACCTTAAATGAACGTAAATTGTGTTTATTTCTGAAAACAATTTTTTGGTGTACTTGCTTTCGATCGTCAGTTTATCATTTTGGCACAGAATGACAACATTGACCCATATGGCATCAATATAACGTCGACTGGGAAATATGTAGAGGCTATCTGATAAACATCTTCAATAATTTAAATACAAGAACAGCAATTTACAATATCAAAACATTAGTTCGGTTTTACGTTATCTTTAGTCATCCACGTATCAGTTTACAGGAAGCATGATTCAAATACCCTATAATCATGATCATAATTAGACAGCATGCCGTCCATACTCAAAAAATGGCCTGGTATATAATCATCATGATCATTTTACATTAGGATATCGTTGTTTATCACGAAATGCTACACAGTGATGGGGAACTCTGCAGTTAGCAATTCCAGACTGCACGATCTGATAAAGACAATGTATCCTGCTCATTGTACAAAGCTTGCGCTGCGTGTCGCCTGCGGAGGACGTTGGAATTGAGCATGTACATGAATAGTTAGGTCTGCACTGTTTTTTTATTGAGTCTACTTTAAACCATTATGGCTGTTGTGGGCACGCTAAAGAAAAGTTATGCAAGGTTTCAGTTTGGACTACTTGTGTGTCAGTTAATAATGAGAAATGCGAAAATAGGAATGGACAAATGAATTCGCAAATGTAACTGTTTGCCTGCTATTGTGAAATCCAATACAAAGGCTCAAACGTATGTAGTTCAGAGCTTTGGCATGGCATAGATATGATATTTGAATACAACTAGTACATCTACAGTATTGTGATCTGACAGAGACTATGGATTTCACAACATGGGGAGAGCAACACATAGAAGGTATACTCGTGTTAATATATAAGTTCGATTATCTGCCGAAACAGATTGCATAAAAGAAAAAAATCCTTAAAAGGAAAAATAGGGATGGTCATTGTATAAATGGATCACTGAAAATGAGTAATGACACAAGGTGTTCGCGAAATCCTGCCCTACCCACAGCAGTTGCCACTCTCCTGTTTGATGCCCGACACCACACAAAAGATTCTTGACCAGACAATCAAGTGACAGACCTGACAATCAAAAAACACGAAATCGCATTTACTAATTTTATTGAAACTTAAAACGACAGGTTAATCTTGAATTACGTCTGCTGTGTACAAGTGCAGAGTTTGTGCTGCTTATAAATACGAAAGAAACGAAAAGTTTAAGAATTTACTTCAAATATGTTCATTTTGCACACAGGAAGTGGCAGTTTTAATGTCATGACTCAAACATTTATATTGAAATGCGTTCATAAACGCTTTTGAGCTTATGAGTGAGTGAGTTAGTTGTGTATTATCGCCACTTTTAACAATATTCCAGTTATATCGCGGCGTGTCAGCTTAATGTGGGAGGAAAAGCCCGAAGATATGCAGGTCTCAGACGTTCACCACTTCGGTGAACATAATCACCATAATCGGGGCAAACCGGGATTCGAACCCACAATCATAAGTTTCTGGCGTGCCCAAGGGACGCAACTCTGCACAGCGAATTGCGTCGCCTTAGACGACTGGGCCATCCGTGCCCCCTCATAGCTTATGCAGAAACTCGGGGACTTCACCCCACCAGCATTGTGTCAGGTCACGGAGATAGCGAGTGTGTACTTGACTACATCAGTGATACTACCCATTTTAGGTAATATTTCACAATCTAGAGTTGGGGTGGTAGTGTGGTTAAGGTGTTCGCTCGTCACGCTGAAAGCACAAGTTCGATTCCTCTCATGAATACTATGTATGAAGTCCAATTCTGGTGTCCCCGGTCGTGATATTGCTGACATATTGCTAAAACCATACTCACTCATTCACAAATATGGTTATCTAAATTCTTGGCGTCCATGTGATTGACACAGCCATCGTATTGACGGTATATTCCTGGAGCGCGCGTGAAACAATATAATCCAAAGATATTGATGTAAGGCACACTCTACGTTCATGTTAAACTGCATGTATTCCGAAAATGTTTTCCCTGATAATACATATTTCACAAGCAGAAGGACTCGTGTTTCAGTAATCTGATTGCTTATATTTCACAATATGCTTTCTGCTGCAGTAATCTGAACATGTGTGTCACATAGACACATAAGATTGTCGATAGAAATAATGAAACTGTCTATTTTCATAGGATTTTCGTCTCAGTTTGCAATGTCGACGGTCTTGTTAACAATATGTGACGTATTATGTACTCTAAAGACGAGCACGAATATAACACATGCAATGTTTTTGAAGGTCAACTTGAACAGCAATCAGTATATGATACCGCTGCACGAATCTAGTGAAAATATAATATGACACTTGAGAATAACCAATCTTGATTATCCGGCGAAGCAGATCCCACTGGGAAATATAAAGGCAAAATAGCTGTGTTTTGTTTGTTGCGATTGTTTCTTAACACCGCACTCAGCAATATTCCAGCTATATGACGGCGGTCTGTACATAATCGAGTCTGGACCAAACAAACCAGTGATTAATATCATGAGCATCAATCTTCGCAATTGGGATACGATGACATGCATCAACAAGTCAGCATGCCTGATCACCCGATCCCGTGAGTCACCTCTTACGACAAGCATACTCGCCTCTTTCGACAAGCATGGGATGCTGAAGACCAATTAATTCTAACCCGGATCTTCACGGGTTAAAAAAAGCTGTGCAGATTATTTTTATGGATCACTGAAAATCAGTCATGACACCAACTGTTCGCAACCTATTTGCTGAAATTGGCACCAACATGGCAAACTGACAACTACAATGCAGTTTCTTCGGTTTGTAATGTTTACTGTACGAAACACCCCGTCTGGCTTGTGATATGTAAATGTTGACATAGATGCATTGTTTTATCAAACAGATAATACAGGGGGGTGTCCAAAATATCAAAATCCTCTCTCAACATAATTTTGCTGCCTACAACAAGGGTGGGTGGTCCGGACCCGCCTATGTATAAGACCTGCATTACTTCGGACTATCCTCTAAAATCAAGCAGACAAGCTGTGATGTGACCAACATAATTTTCAAAGCGCCGTTAAACAAACTCGACCATACACTCAAAACGTGGATGGTGACAATAACACAACAAGGTTTCGTTTCTTTAAGCAGTATTTGTATGATTTCTGGCCACATAGAAAATCATTCCATTTTTTATCATTATTTTACTTTGTCTTATCGAAATAGTATATTTTTCGTAAGCAAGCATTTATGGATCAGCTAATTTATGAATTTATCATATGTTTCTTAGGCTTGCACTTGTAGACCGTCTCATTGCCTCAGAGTTTATGATTTTGTTTTGGTACAGCCCATGCCTTTTTGCTACTTCTGGAGATCTTCAAATAATACCTTTTTTAGGCTTAGTGAATGATTGACGTTGGTGATAAGGTGTAACCTATACAAAAGTAATCTTGACACATGGTTGTTGTCAATCGCATACAATAATCTTCACGTCATGATAGTTGGTTACTGGCGACTCCATGCTATCGATCAATCTTAAATCAAACGTAAAGGCAGACTATAAATGTATGTGAAAAACAACAACATTTGATTGTAATAATATGAGGACGGCACGTTTCTACTGCAAATCTATTTACGCAAGTTCGAATGAACATGTTTCATGTTCCTATTTTCACGTGGACAAGATTTTCATGCTGGGAGATATAGAATTGCAAATACAAATGTATGGCCTCTTTCTGCATGGTCATCGCGGACCATAGCTGTCAAAACTCCCGTACGTTAGTTGAGATTAGCAATACAGGTATGCTACATTCTACCTTCTAAGTAAAACCCATGGTATATTTAAGATTCCTGATCTCTGACGCACACGTCAGGAATATCACCAGCTTACCTAGTGGTCTAAGTCACAGTTATTCGTTGTGCAGAGTAGCGCCCTTTACCGTGCAAGGATCCCTTGTGTGCATTCTAGTCTAATATTAAACCCTTTTTATCTTGCTAGCTGATACATTTGCATCATACCCGTCTGGGGAGGGTTGGACATATTTTGTTTGATTGATTATCTTACGCATCAGGAACCTATATTCAAGCTAGATCTTGGCGGCCTGAAATAACTGTGTCTGAGTTCGACAAATAAGATACAATTTACTCGCTTTGGACAACAAGCAGTAGAGTGTAGGGTCCTATTCCAACTCGGGTTGTTAATCTCGCCTCACTCTTTCACAGCACTTAAATCCCCTATCATGGCTAAAAAGATAGCATTCATCATTCTTGCCGACAGGAAGCCTTAAGTCTCAGAGATTTATCTCGATTAGGGATGGGTGGGTTAAAGGTTTTAAGCACTACATGTTCAGAAAATAACGACCCACCCCTATATGTGTATCATGTTTTGGATTACCTTCCCCATGTCCTTATACATTTTTTCATGACCCTCACTGAAAAGAACAAAATGCAAAAGCACTTATATTTTATTATATGATGTAATTTTCTCAGCTTTACGGAATCCCCTAAGCGAAGAAAATACTGACTTATATCTGAACGACTTAAATGTGTATGAAATAGATGTTTATCCTTATGGGGTCATATATTCAATAAATAAAAAAACAGCCTGTCGTAAATGACGAAAACTGAGTTTCCTCTGTGACGTTAAAAGACGACAGAGAGGTTGCACACGTGAAAAAATTAAAGGTTGCATAAGTCCGCTATACTTAGCACTAATTTATTTAACTTGTAGCTGTGGATAAGGACAATATATTTTCGTGGTGGTTTGTTCACGAGAAACCAGATTATGCCAACACATATTTCGATATGAAACTGTATACGTTTAGGTTTAAAAACCCCATAAGAAATGATGAAATCGTCCTTAATAAATAAGGAAGTAATAGCGAAATTGATTACCCTATCTAACCTATAAATTAGTCCTGAGATTCCAACATTCTCTTGATTTTGCAAGTGTAACGTGACTAACGTAGCACCGTTATTAATGGAGCATTGGCCTTTTCATCAAATTTAATCAATGACTACATAATGACACAAATTTATTTGACGTCCTGGCTATTATTATGTCTTGGAAAGACTAACATTGATATTTTGCTTATTACATATGTCTTGACTTGATAAACAGTAAGATAGTTTACTGTGTATCTTAATTGGACAGGACACGCGCCTATCTGGCATCAATTTTACCTCATCTAATACCCAAAAGAATATTTCAAAAGAAACAAAATCATATTCAATATTGGACATGTATTTGTTCATTAATATGTGATTATTTCTCAATATCTCGTCTCAGAATTACACAATAAAAGATGCGAAGAAAGCCCCTTTGGGATAGAATTATCAGGATAATCGTATAAGGTTCGACAAACGGGGTATACGGTTTATATTTTTTATACCTTTTACTTTATACAATTCTTCGAGAAAAAAGTATTATGTATACAGTTTAATATCCTGTGATCACAATATTTAAAGAAGGATGAACCCATTGATTATATAATACAAAACGAGAGGAATAATTCGTAAATTGCTTGTGACTAACACGCACCTGCCGACCGAATCGTTAGACATCACATTTCTGTCAATCAAACGACATAAAAAAATAATCCCAAGACCAAGCAAATTCTTCCAAAGATGTGTGCATATATTTTCACAAACAATATGATCCATTTTGTTAAAGTAATATATTCAGTTTTACTTTTAATTTCATTAACCCGTTGAAACCTATATGAAATTACAACATTGACTATTACAGAAATACGTACATTTCATCTTATAACACCTGTAAAAGCACGGGAACATATGGTACAAGTTAAAATAGGGACCTGCATCGGACATCATTTTTGTCACTGATGCGTCAAATTTGGAAATGTCCTCCACATGTCTACCATAAAACTATTAAAGCTTTACCGAGGCTTCGGAAAACACAGAAAGCAAAATAAATACAGTAAAATTTGGAGCAGGTGGCACAAGAGTCAGTCGTATTTCAAACTTCGTCGTTGGGTCATTTCACACCGTGGAAGCTGCTGTCGAACAATGTTGGCAATTGTCAGTTTAAGTAGAGGGCAATTTCCGAGCAGGGGCCGTGACCCATTATTTTTAAGGAATGGCCAGTTACGAGGACATTCTCTTACTTAAAACACATCTCTACCCTTACACTGTGACAAAACATTCTAAAGAGTCATAAAACATGCATTGTAAAGATCAGCTCGCGACGCAGCACGTGCAACAGCAGCAGAGAACACAATCAACTCTCCATTCCTGAAAAAATAATGGAGCGCTCAATCTATAGAATGACGTCACAGATGTGTATTAAGGAGGAGTATTGAAGTCTCAGGAGACAAGGAAAACATTTGGAAATCAATGTAACTAAAATTGAACTTGAAATGTTATTTGCGGCAGACATGAAAATGCTCCAAATTTTGCTGGAACTGGGCGGTACAACCTATAACTACGCTTGTCCTTGGTGTAAGGCACACACGACAGACGGGTGGTACACTGACCACGACTTGATGTGTTACCACGACACCCTGGGACGATGTCAACAGGAGCTGGAGGTGAATGCTAATAAACTCCAGTTCGGGGTTCAACATCAACCACTGCTTCATCTTGATGTGGATAATTTCGTCCCAGATGAGCTGCCTCTCCTGTTCAGAATAACGGACGCCCTGAGGAGGAATCTCATTGATGTGACAAGAGTGAGAGGGATGCTCGTCTCAACACAGTACACCAACAGTCACCACGTGTTGCCGAGATTTCCCAATGCTTCAGAGACTGTGGAATGTCCTTTGCCGTATGGGAAGTAAAAACACCAAGTTGCTGAAATAGACAAGCCTAACTGGACAAGACAAGAAAAGGATTTGTCTCGACTGCCTGCACTTCTCACCGGAAAATTCCCTCCTGACACGGAAGCTACTCTGCTGCAGCTACGGCGCGACTTCAGCGAGCTGTTCAAGTCCCTCTGTCACCCATCTGACAAGCCAGCACACAGCCTTTCCCGGAATGCAAGAGATTGTTTGAATTTGTTTCTGATTTTGAAATCGAAGCTCAAAGGCTACCAACCACAGAATGTGACACCATATGTGCATTGCTTGGTTACATGCTCCTGTTGGTACAACGATATTGTCCGTGGAGTTTGGAGTGGACAAGCCAAGGGGAAACTCAAAAATGACATCAAGTCCATTCATGTAAAGAAAAAGCAAGAAGGAAACGCCCACTAGCAGACACAACGGCTGCACACTAAGCGCAAGCTAGAGTCTTAGGAGACAGAGCTCCTCGACAATAGACGATCCAAACGAGATGCTATCATCCGGTGTAATCAATCCAACTAAGATGTCAGTCTTAGGCCTTCGAGACGAGCCCCACAAACGTGGGAAAGGGAACTAACCCCTTATCTTCGGTTTTTTTTTCAAAGTTCGACTCACTCAAATGCTTATTCCCACGTCTGTTTAAATATTTCATATTTTTTCAATTTTCATGCTTTTCTTAAATATAAAAAACTTCATGGTGAAACTAGTAAGAGGATTGCACAAAAGCTAAAGTAACGTATTTTGCATACGTTTACATGTAGTTATAATTGGGTCAAACTTATATCATTATTGAACAGATTACTGAACTATATGTAGAATTCCCCAACTTGATTGTGTAAACTTCACGCTACACATTTTGATACAAAATGCACGATCTCCACACTCAAGCGAATACAAAGTTGATAATTTGTGTTTGTATTAAAGATTAAACACCATCAAAGTCCTTTCGTGAAATTAGTTTCAAACATGTGATCATCTGTATTTGACCACACAATTCCACATCGCTACCCGTGAAGATCCGGGGTATAAAAAGATCTTCAGCAACCCATGCTTGCCGTAAAAGGCGACTATGCTTGTCGTAAAAGGCGACTAACGGGATCGAGTGGTCAGGCTCGCTGACTTGGTTGATGTATGTCATCGATCCCAATTGCGTGGATCGATGCTAATGATATCAATCACCGGATTGCCTGGTCCAGACTTGATTATTTACAGACCGCCGTCATATGGCTGGAATATTGCTGAGTGTGACGTTAAACAAGAAAACAAACAAACAAAACCACATCGCTATTCGATCGCCACGTGTCCGTTAATAAATTATATTCCGTCCATCGCGACTCCTTGTCCCCAGAAAATACAATGGCCTGTCTCTAAGCCCTACTTTTACCAATCTCAAAAAGACATTAAATTTGTGACTTTCGGAAACCCGAATATCTACAACAGCTCATTGTGTCAATCCAATAGGGAGCCAATTTAGAAGTGGATTCAGGTACAGCAGTAAGACTATAATCCATTAAATGGGTTTTTGGTGTTAAAGACTTGGTACAAAGGCTATGCTACAGTGTATGTAGCTTAGTGCCGATTTGTGAGTGACTTGGTGATGAACTCGCTTTGAACAGTGTCTCAGTCATGACAAACGGCCAGCTTCCTGTGGGGAAAGGTCCGCAGTGATGTATGTCTCAGAGATGTGGCATTGTGGTGTAATCCCGCAGGGTCTGGCGCTGACGCATTGATTGTTAGGGTGATGTCAGATGACAAGCATCAAGAACGTCTGCTTTATTATGGGACGTAGCATAGGATTTTTATCCAAAATGCATACTATTCTAAGTTGCAACGTCTTGAATACCACATAAATGAAATACAATCAGATCATGTCTTCCTTTGCCCATATGAACTTTTAAACAATTGTTCTTATTATCTATGGGAAGTGATGTCACAAGGTCGTTATTTTGCTCGTGTCACGGTCTAGTGACCTCTCCGCTCTCCCCGGCTTTATTTCCGACACCGCTCGGCAAAGTCCGACCCGGACCCGACCATTTTGTTCCCATGTGATTCAATGTCACACCCACAACCATGTATTGACTTGTTGTCTCCTAAATATTCACTACCCTATGTTGAAAATGGTTTTGTAACTATGATTTTCAAATATGAGGAGAAGTTATATGTACAGTCAGATATTTCTCATGTATTTATGATCATTATTGCCTCTGACCCGTGAAGATCCGGGGTAGAATAGGTCTTCAGCAACCCATGCTTGCCGTAAAAGGCGACTATGCTTATCGTAAAAGGCGACTAACGGGATCGGGTGGTCAGGCTCGCTGACTTGGTTGATGCACTCTCATCGATCCCAATTGCGTGAATCGATGCACATGATGTCAATCACTGGATTGTCTTGTCCAGACTCGATTATTTACAGACCGCCGTCATATAGCTGGAATATAGCTGCGTGCGGCGTAAAACAACAAACAAACAAATTATTGCCTCTTCTATAATTGTATAAAGCTTGTTGTATATCTTCAATAATACCGTTGGATGGCTTATGGTCAGCGCATTATTTTGATAGTTACATGTTCCGTATGAATATAGTAGTTAGTTCGTTATTCGTTTTAAACCATGTTTAGAAACACACGTTAGCTAAGTCTATTGTAATTATCTGTTGATATTCAGAGGTTCTCGTCTATTTTATAGTCCATGTGACTTGATTTAGGGACAGGAACTCTGTGTTTATTTCCCGTCATTTAACACAGCTGAGGTTATTCACTCAATTAGTTAATTGACTCAGGTGTTAAGTGGTGGAAGCTGACTTAATTGGCGGTCCATGCATCTTGTCTGTTTCTTGTCAAAGTGCTGTTTTAGCTACTGTCAGTTTATTGCTCTTTATGTATTTGCTCTGATTTAATTAATCAATGATCCTTGTCAGTGCAGACTGGGTTTAAGTGATCACTTGTATTGTCATCTGTTGGTACAATTAGCTGTTAATATACAACCCGTGAACCTTTTACCAAGTTTTCATTATCGCTTTATTCGGGCATCTCCCATTTGCCAGACAGCTTTAAAAAACAACCTTTATGGTTGAAGGCACGTCAGGTGTGTAATATATTTAAATCCGAGCCCGTGAAAATCCGGGGTAGAATAGTTCTTCAACAACCCATTAGATTTTGTTGAACGTCAGCTGTCAGTCTGATGAACATCTATGTGTAAGTTGCGGCACTGCAATCAGGAAGCAGGGCAAAAACAAGTTGGTAGGTGACAGATCCACTTCTAGCATGTGGAATTTAGACTTGATAGCACAGCTGAGGGCATGATTTGAAGGTACCATCCATGTAAATGACATCCGTAGCTAGCAGTGCTTCCAGCTGTTCCGTTTGACTGTAATATTGCTTATGACACTTTATGACAAAACGGCGACTAACACAACATGTGGAGTTTTATCTTTCTCATGTAAGCTTTATTTTCATTAGATATTTGGTATGCAGGTTACTTTGTAAATATATCTGTATGTTTTAATCAAATAAAACTAAGAAATGGTAGATCTGCAAGTGGTTTCCTAAACATTATTTACAAAAAACGTTCCATGATGCCCAATGCACAACGTTATCACAACGTTCATTTGCAACGTTGTTGTTACGTTGTGGAATAACGTTAAAATGTAACGTAATACTAACGTTGTCATAGAGGCACGCAATTACGTTCTGGTGTGAGGTGAGACGAAATGGGGTTTAACGTCGCGTCCAAGATTATTGCACTTCTATAGCGACGTGCATGTACGTGTGTGTGTGTGTGTGGCTGCTTGTACTAGTCCGGACTGATGCCGATTTATAGTGCTAGCCCACTGGGATACCATGCCGCAGTTTAACATGAATATCCCGACTCTACTGACTCCGAGCCGACCAGTCCTTGTTTTAGCCCCTTAATGCCGAGCGCCAGACAGGGTAGCAACAAGTACCATCTTTTAACGTCTTTTGATATGACGCGGCCGGGGATCCAACCTAAGATCGAACGCTCTACCACTAGACCATAATTACCTTCTGGAATTTTTAGTATTAAGTGATGAAAATCAAAAGGGCAATATATAGGAAAGTAATGTAACACTGCCTTGGTATTCTGACGAATCAAGTTGATTTTGATGAAGCAGTTCTATTCCTAAATGACTATCAAGAAGCAAACTGCATAACGTTTCACCAACGTTTCAGAAACGTAGTTTCAAAACGTTGCGTGATGTCCGATGCACAACGTTTTCACAACGTAAATGTGCAACGTTGTTATTACGTTGTGAAATAACGTTGTACGGTGACGTAATAATAACGTTGTGGCAATACCTTATACCTTAGCCGTCCATGGTATCTCTAGTCCGTATTCAGGCTTGAGTCTTCATTCTTCCGACGTCGAACCAAACCAAAATTGGCGTACCTTTTAACCAGCGGTCAGTTGGGGTCTTATGTATTAACTTCCATAGCGCACATTCTAATACATGAGCTTTGCGGAATACCATCTGTCCTGTCAAGTGCTAATGAAAAGGGGCACACCTTCATCTCAGTGACTGTAATCAGTTAGAGATATGCTGAGACGTCCAGTATTGGAGGCGAGGTGAGGTGAGGTGAAATCAGGTTAAAAGTCGCGTTCAAGATTATAGCGCTTATATAGCGACGTGCATGCACGTGTGTGTGTCGCTGCTTGTACTGGTCCGGACTAATGCCGATTTTTATAGTGCTAGCCCACTGATCATGAGATACCATGCCGTAGTTTAACATGAATACCCAACTCAGACACAGTATACGTATTCCGAGCAGACCAGTCCTTGTTTTAGCCCCTCAATGCCGACCGCCAAGCAGGATAACAAGTACCATCTATTGACGTATTTTGGTATGGCGCGGCCGGGGTTCGACGGAGCGGGGCGGACGCTTTACCGCTAGACCACGGAGGCGGTCCACAAGCCTTGAATTACTGGAATTTACATGTGTTTGTTTTAAATTTAATGGAACGTTAGAAACATAGTAACAGCACTGATAAACTTTTGTTTTTTTTGTTATTCAAAACCAATTATCCTGTCACACTGGACTATGGCTGACATTTTCTATTATACACATTACAGCCCACGGGGGGTTGTGTTTGCACATTTCTAGATCACCTTGTCAAAAAATTAGAAAGATGTAGAGCGAGGATATGTTACGTATAAAATCGTATGAAGTGACAGTTCAAGGAGGACATATGATAAAATAACATCATATATCCATCTGTCTGGATATATTTAAAGTTCTGCATGATAAATAATTCGGTGAACTAACTACAATATGTTACGGATTACGTAGAACTTACATATATAGTTTATTACGTAAACTGAAACTCAAAAGAACGTATGTTTGTCTTTGGAAATTGAAAGAACTGTTGCTAAAGTTGATAAATGTCTGTTTATTCATCCCAACAGTTTATAAAGTGTAATGGGTAGCTGGGTAATTTAGTGTAAAAATAAATTGGTTCAATGAAGACTAGTGTAAGCACGGACCTAGGTTATACAAGTCAGTGGTGTAAGTAATGAATTTGCTACCACACGATCTCCTACCAATTTAATGTTGTAAATCTTTGCCGCAGAAAGCAAATTAATTGATTTGCAAAGATAAGATGTCTACCATCAGAAGTTTTGCGTTTCTTATTTTGTTTTAAGTTTAAATCAAATTATATTTACAAAAATAGAACCATGTCAAAGTATTGAGAGCTGTCTAAACGCCAGTACAATTTACAATGAGAAATTAAACAATTTATGAATTAATTTCATTATAACAACCCAACTGACTTCTCTTGGCCAGGTCATTATGCGAAACCAAGGACCCTCCGACCCGACCCCTTCGGTGCTTTGACTGGTATTGACTTTATGAGCTATCGTGGCATATATGTCAATCATTGTTCTAATAGTCTGGAATAAAAGTTAATGACATGTCACATCCGCATAACGCTCAACGCACAGACAGGATGCTCTGGGGTTCAGTCAGTTTATGAATAAAAATCTTTGAGGTCGGTGTTTTATAAGGGTAAATTTTTTAACAATGAAAAGTAATGTTATAGCTTCAATATCTGAGAGTGACGAAACCAAATTTACTTCGCGTTAAATGTGAAATTTTAGTTATTTCACTTAACCACAAAGCTTGCCTTTAAGTTTTTTAGATGAATCTACATTTCACAACTTTTAATGTGGTTTTCTATGAAGATTTCAACACCTGTGCCACTTTGGGCTTTCCTTTCCTTTGGCACGTCGTGATTTGCCTGGGATTACACTCGATATATATTCCTAGATAGCACAAATGAATTACATGTATTTCGGTGCTTGGAAATTCTAGTGCATCTGTGAATAACTATCCGTGGAAGCTTTACGTTGGTTGGTTGGTTTGTTGTTTAACGCCGCGCTCAGCAATATTCCAGCTATATGACGGCGGTCTGTAAATAATCGAGACCAGACAATCCAGTGATTGACATCATGAGCATCGATCCACGCAATTGGGATCGATGACATGCATCAACCAAGTCAGCGAGCCTGATCACCCGATCCCGTTAGTCGCCTTTTACGACAAGCATAGTCGCCTTTTACGGCAAGCATGGGTTGCTGAAGACCTATTCTAACCCGGATCTTCACGGGCCTGTAAGCTTTACGTCATCTGTAAAATGCTTATTAGCAGTTAGTTCATCGAATTAAATCGATCACGTATTTCGACAGCTGGAGATTGACCTCTCGGCTTGTTTTTTCATCATATGTTCTCCTTGTATAGTCACTTCATGACATTTGATACGAAAATAAGTTCAGAGGAATCATCCTGAAAGGACGAAACATATCATCGCACTACAAGAACATTCCAATAGTTATGAGAATATCCGACGGTTTCATGTTTGAAGTCTCAACATGTACATTCATCCTCTGAGTACGGTGTTTGTCTTGACATTTCCCTTAGGTCTTGGCTGCATTGGTGTCACGTCACACAACGATCTTGCATTAACATTACGATTTGGAAGTCAATACATAACTGACCTGTACTCTTTGTTGTTTTATGCCGCACTCAGCAATATTCCAGACGGCGGTCTGTAAAATATCGAATCTGGATCAGACAATCCAGTGATTGACATAATAAGCATCGATCTACGCAATTGGGATACGATGACATGCATCAACCTAGTCAGAGATCCTGACCACCCGATCCCGTTAGTCTCTCAACACGACAGGCTTGTATTGTGCATTTTTGCACACATTAATTTGTCTGATGATCATCTTGTGAAGCATGTCAAGACTCATGATGAAAACAAGGCATTCCTCAGTTTTCTAAAACGAGCCAAGGATGTGGGACATAGTCTAAATGTCATGGTTGATTTTGTTGAGGGTTCTGTACTGCTGGACGGTACAGAAATGAGTGTCAACCAAGCGAAGTGCCATATCAAGGCGGCCCAGACTCTGCATCGAGTTTATATGCAGTGTGTCGAGAAGATCAGCAAGCCTGCTGAGTCCTTCGCTTGGATGAAGTTGGCTGGTCTGAAAAGTGAAACAGAAGGTTTTCTGTTTGCTGTTCAGGACCAGTCACATCCCACTCGAAACCGTAAACGTGTTATTTTGCATCAAAATGTAAATATGAATTGTAGATTATGTAATGACTTTAATGAGACAGTCCATCACATTGCCAGTGGATGCCCAGCTTTGGCACAAACACAGTATCTTAAGCGACGTGATGGTGTAGCTCGATCATTTTATTACCGTCTTCGCCTTTCTTGTGGTTTTGACACAGAGATCCATCCATGGTACGACCCAGAATATGTAGAGGGTGTCATTGAAAATGATAAAATACAAAATTCTTTGGAATAGGCCCGTTTACAGCCTCAAACGTATCCAGGCCAACAAACATGATCTTGTCCTTTTTGATAAATCCAATGAGATCATTTATATCATTGAATTTTCTGTCCCTTTCGACACTGATATGATTGACAAGTTTCAGGAATAAACATGGCAAATATGTGGACCTCGCTTTCGAAATGTCACGCTTGCATCCCATGTACCAGGTTATCCGACTTCCCATTGTTCTCGGTTCCTTTGGTTTGGTACCTCCCAATCTGTTGACTGACATTGGGAGAGCACCCGGCTTTGCTACCAATTGCTGACAATCTGGGTAATGCAGAAGGCTGCAGTGTTGGAAAGTCTTTGACATTCTCCGAAAAGTTCTGGGTGGGTTTGACTTGTCAGCGCTTCCTGGGAGAAGTCTCATTCACATTCTGGGCTGCGTTTAGGGGGGTCAAGGGCCCTGAGCTGATGTTGAGCGTTACCAGTCTGACTGTGCTTGGATCAGCCAAACCCTCTTTGGTGCATTTTGTCTTTCAATCGTTACATGATAATAATAATTACAATAACAGCAATAATAATAACAACAATAATTTTAGTTTTCTTTTGGAATTATTGGGAGCTTTTGATTCTCCGATCGGATGCTTCTGACTGGACTTTATTCATTGGTGAGCTTGCTCAGATATTTTGGAGCTGTTTTGGACAAAAATCGTGTATTCATTTGTAGCCATCAGAGCCATTGTAGAGCCTTCAAAATAGATGTACCATGCTGCTTTGAGGTTATGGAGAAGAAGCGGGACGTTGTGTTTGGGATCTTCAGCAGCTTCCGAATGCGTCTGTTGTCGATACCAAACAAAAGACGTTTACAGTAGTCGATTCTTGATGCAAGTGTGGGATGCATCAAATGTTATTCAATGTTGGATGTTTTTTCGGGACCGCATATGACAGTAACTGGTCAGCCACCTGCAGTGCCACTGATACATCTGGTTCCAGATACACGCCAAGACTATTCTGTACTGATAACGATCGCTGGATCCTATTGTCAGTCGCCAACTCTCAGTCTTGTTAAAATGACGACTGCTTCATGTATATTGAAATGCGTCAGTGACTTTCAGGTATTCACCCTGCATTGCAATTTAATGAAAAGGATTTTGTTATCCCCACGCACAATGTTTCAAGACATTTCATTTTGTATATGCTCTGTACAACATCTGAATGCAATGTTGATACTCACAAGACAAAGCGTGCATGTGTGAGAAGATCAATTCCACGTATATAGGTGTACAAGCATGTCAACACGGCATGCAGATTCCCTTAAGATATGTTCATGCATTTAATTCGACCAGAACTACTAGACTCACTTTTTCTTGGTTGCACTATCTGATCAGACAAATACGGTGCGCTAATTAGTCGTGATTCCACACCAAAGTCAAGTCTCGGTGGCGACGAGAGGAGCACTGGAAGTGACACATACGTCACATCAAACACTTTGATCGCACCTGACCCACTACTTGGCAGTTTCATCAGAGTGTGTTTTATCAAATATGTCACGAACTGCACATTCCCTTTACGGAATGGTAATGGATTCGTCCTGAAATGTGTAATTGATTGCGATGGGCTGCAATCCCGATGTCGTCTGATCTAACTTTAGACTATACGTCTTCATTAGAGTGTTGGGATTTCAGTCATCTGGGCGTCAACGATCACTGTGGGAACATGAGGTCGGGATTTCCCTGGCTCAGATTTCCGTTGAAGACGTTACGTTATACTGTAACAGGTTCGAGTTATTGCTATGCAATATGAATTTTGTTGGTCTTTTAACTCTTGTTTTGCTAGTGACACTTATTTTACACAAAGTAGTGCTAGAACGACTAGTATGTATTAATGTTTAATGTATTCATGGGTTTACTGACACTCCTGGTTGTCTCAGTACACAACATCATATATCAAAATCCATCTACCTTATGTTCGTTTCGGGGAGTTTACATTGAGTGAGTGAGTGCGTTGGGTTTAACGCCATTTTGAACATTATTTCAGATACAGGCGTGCCAAGTTAAACGTGGGAGGAAATCCCAAAGTGCCGCAGGTCATTGGGGTGCATGTTTGGTAAATATAAATAGTCAATGCCAGAGAACGACCAGCCTCGATTTTTTGCCGAAACATTTGGCGCAAAGGGCAAAATAGCTATGGAAATAATATGAATGGACCGCTGAAAATCAGTGATGACCCTAGGTGCTCGCGAAAAGGGTTAGCATGACCTGCGCTACCGGTAGCAACCGCCGTTTATACAATGTGCGTAAAAGTAAGTAGTTATTATTTGATGCTGCTCAGCAGCACTCCTGCCATGCGAGCCTGGAAACCCCCAAGAAAATCCAGTGAGTGTTATGTTAATCTGGGATTCGAGGGCCATCGGTAAGCGGTTGATGGCTCGTCTGAGGTGATTGTGTGAGTGAGTTGGGTTGAACGACGCTTTGAATATATTATTCATTAATATCACGGCGTGTCAGCTTAATTTGTGATGCAGGTCTCAGACGTTTACCACTTTGGTGAAACCCACGAGCACGACTGCTGACAAACCGAGAAAACTAATCGAGGCGAACCGGGATTCAAACCCACGATCATAGGATCATGGCGTGCCCAAGGGACGCAACTCTGAACAACGAATAGCGGTGCCTTAAACGACTGGGCCTCCAGCATCCCTCCTGTGTTATGTAAAAACTATATGTAATCTAACATGGGCAACTATCGAATTGTCAGTTAACGGATGTTATGGATGTTACCTGAACATTAGAAGATTATTGCTTTACATATTAGAAATGAAAACTTCGATACGTTTTACTACTGCTCCGTCTTTTAGCGTCAAAGGGAAAACAGTTCAACGCGAACGTACGAACATACCATGGAACAGATTTGGGGCAAAATAATACAAACTTTAATTCATTTTCTACCAAAGAAATATTCTACACACAAAAAACAATGACGCCCTTCCAAGAATTTCAACCTCGTATCATTTCCTGGTTTGCAACATCATCAACGAACGAGTTAATCGTCAGGATGGATTACATCAAAACGTGAAAATTATTTCAGAATATGCGTAACCAGAACCGTACTGCACATCAGATCAGACCTTTTCCAGTTCGTTTAACCATTCCAAACAGGATGACGTTGTCGCACGAGTTGCCGTAGCACTTATTGTGCTGTAGCATGGACAATATTTCAACAGTTTCACAGATTTCTGTAAACTGACAAAGATATGCACATAAATCATATCCATATGGAATCTTACTCCCAATGAGCTAATAAACCTGCGTTGAACAGATTTATGTGAGTGAGTGAATATTTCAGCTGGAGTACGGTAGCTTGTAAATAATTAAGACGGGGCTGAGCAAACCAGTGACTGATAACCCGCCGATTACTTGAGCCGGTTCACTCCCAAAACGCAGACCCGCTGAGACAAGAATTATTACGGTTGAGTTCACCACTAATCTCAAAACTAATCCTTCCGTCAATAAACCCGTGATGATCCGGGGTAGAATATGTCTTCAGCAACCCATGCTTGCCGTAAAAGGCGACTATGCTTATCGTAAGAGGCGACTAACGGAATCGGGTGGTCAGGCTCGCTGACGTGGTTGATGCAGGTCATCGATCCTAATAGCGTGGATCGGTGCTCATGATATTAATCACTGGATTGTCTGGTCGAGACTCGATTATTAACCGACCGCCGTCAAATTGCTGAAATATTGCTGAGTGCGGCATTAAACAACAAACAAACTAGAGTGTGTCCACACGATCCTCAAACCAGTACGTGGCCATTTTTGTAGTGATTGTAAAGCTTTTGAGTCATTAAAATATTGACTGCCTACTAATTGAATTCGGAATCTACATACATATACGTGTAAGCATTAACTCAGCGTTAGCCTCAGCGTGAAGTAGCTCCTAAGTATTGACAAGTTCTACTGGCTATCAAATATGACGTGTCTTCGGCTGGTGCTACCAGTACAGCAGGATATGCTAATCCTTTTCGCGAAAACCTGGTGTCATCACTGATTTCCGTCATCCATTCACATAATTTCCTTCACTATATTGCCGTTTACACTCAATTGAATCTATTCTGACTATTATCTGGCATCGATGCTCTGTACAAATTTGATGATCAAATTCAAGACATTAATGAATTCCATTAATATGTGTCAACATTACCATCCGCAAAATAACCAACGATCTTTGCCCAACTATCAGGGAGGCATAATGCAGTTCTAGTCAATTTCCATTAGGTCTTTTCAAACAACAATTTTCGTATGCCCTAACTCAACAAATTAGAACCAAACGTTTTTCCTAATTACATACAGACAATGTATCAATTCCATGCAATGCACTAATGACAGTGTCTAGACCTTGGTCTTAGGTCTAGACTTGGTCTCCCTGTAGTATTGACCGTTTTGGCTAACTATCGAACTTTTATGAGGGGCTGTCACATTTGGTAGAAACCATCAATATTTCCCGGAGTAATGTTACCATGGGTCAGAGAGTGGAATAAATGGATAGGTAATGGACACAGCGGTATATTTGTATTTGGAATGTAAACGGATAGGAACCTATGTGCCTTCAAACCAACGTTCCTACACTAGGTCCTGTGGACCGAAATAAAGTAGTAACACATCCTTATTCTCTTTCATGTAGACTGGTTCGTTATTACATAGATCAGAAAGTCTTCTTGTGGGGATTCCGCGTCCCCAGTACCTCATGATCATGCTTGCCCATAGAGCCGAATAACATTGGGATCAGCTCGTCAAGGCCTGATACGTCCCGTGTAGATTCCAGGGGTAGAATAAGTCTTCAGCAACCCATGCTTGCCGTAAAAAGCGACTATGCTTGTCGTAAAATGCAAAAAAAACGGGATCGGGTGGTCAGGCTCGCTGACTTGCTGGATACATGTTATCGATCCCAATTGCATGGATCGATGCTCATGCCGTCAATCACTGGATTGTCTGGTCCAGACTCGATTATTTTACAGACCGCCGTCATATAGCTGGAATATTGCTGAGTGCGGCGTTAAACAACAAACAAACAAAAAACAAGGCCTGTTACCTGGTTTCATCATACCACGGCGGAGTTGATACAAATTATTGGCCATCGGGATAAAGCTGTTGGCGGCGTAAAACAACATTACCACGTCAAGACTCAAGACTCCATTATTTACAGGCCTCTGTCGCATGGCAGGAGTCCTGATGTGCGGTGCTAGGCACCAAAACCTAACTTTATAATTTATGCAAATAGTGTGAGTGGCGGATGCTACAGGACATGCTTACTCTCTTCGCGAGCACCTGGTATCATCACTGATTTACACAACGCTTATGTATTCAGTACCAATCCTTCCTGGCTTTTATAGAGATCATAGGGTTTCTGTAACACCTTGCCATTGATTTCTTCGTGTCAAGTAACATGGTTTCACAAGTTCTCGGGTTCAATCACTGACTACCGATGATAGACGATGAGGCGAATATTTCTTCGGTCACTGATTTGTCTCTGCGAGGAAGAGGGCGAACAATGTATTTTTCACTACTCATTATTTCATTTTCATATCATCCATTATATCCAACCAGCAGTTTCTGTCTAAAAACTGAGGTAAAACTATGTTTCCCAATTACTTTCAAAAAACAATATTGGTAGAATTTGAGGAAACTCGTTGCACATTTTACTGTCAAAAGGTTATGCAGTTGATTCTGTAGAAATATGTTTTAAAGTAACTAGTTTTTCAAGAAAGATTTAATAAGAATAAGAATTGTGTCACTGACAATAACTCTTAAACAAGGCTATTCACGTGACGTGTCAAGTGTATTTAAGAAATAAACGACGAGTGGGAGTTGTTTATCGTACAATAAAACACTGCAGGGAGAATAATCCATGAAGGGCGCAGTCGTTTATTTCTTATATGAGATATCAACATTATGAACAGCCTCTTTAAGGATGATGATGAAATGTACAGGCTTATAAAATATTTATCCGTAGTTTAATAATTATGACTCCCTCAATAGAATCCGACCTAGGCAATGTCGGGCAAGTCCATTTCTCGCACAGGTGGGTATTTTTCCGCATATTATCACAATCCTCACGTCAATAACCTGTGCCTTTTCTCTTAATGACGATTGTCATATCTCTCCCGCTTTTGGATGCGATCGTTCGGCCATCGCGTTTCTCAGCGTTACCAAGCTGCATCTCTGGGGAACAACTCCCGAGACACTCCCCTCTCAAAAATAACGTTCACCAATATACGACGTCATCAAGATGCGAGCGCATGTTCGAATCTCCAGAAATGACGTCATGATAGAACAATGTATAGAGATAGAGATAAACCACACTTTGTTCTTCAGGGAACTGTTGCCCTCCAGGGTCTTGTACAGAGTGAGCTGAATCTTACAGGCTGTGAAGACTTTAGCCATGCTGTGAGGTAAGGGAGCCTGGCAACTGTCTTGATGACATGGCCTGTTTTATGAGATGTGTCAATATGAAATAAACCTAATTGTTTTTAAAGAACATTGCTGTTGTACCGTACATTCATGTACTGTATCACCTCACCAAATATAAAAATTAATTTCACTATCGCAAATCCTGAACATAGGATGTCCTTAGGACAGAAACGTGTAAACAAAAACAATCTCCACAAACTTACAGCTTCTTTACTGTGGTGTTTACCGCCACGAACAAACTAGCTCATGCTTTCAGTCGTTTTTGTGAAGAGTCCGGAAGCTAAAGACGGTAAGAGGACTCCGGATAAACCATGGACAATATGCTATAAGCTTCGTTTGACCTCCTGCCAAGGTGAGCTATTACATGTTTAGCGAACCGCTGCATGACATATACTTGCAGAGAAATGTAATGGCGAGTCCGAATAAGTGTAACAGTCACCATTCCCAGCAACAAACAGAGTTGTTTTTTAAAAGAAATAGTGTGTCCCAGAAAATACTGGAAACTAGCTGAGACTCAAGTCGCGACAGGTTACTCTACGTCATACTTTTGGTTCGATGGCAAACTTCCGCTCTAGTTGCTATGGTGCTCTGTCCGACTGACAGCTCATGTTCGCAAAGGTTCAAGTCAAATGCTACCAGTCCTACCAGAGTTCACCTCATGGTTGGCCTTGACCCTTCACCCCCACATCTGTGGTGTGTGTGTGTGTGTGTGTGTGTGTGTGTGTGTGTGTGTGTGTGTGTGTGTGTGTGTGTGTGTGTATCTGTGTGTGGGTGTGGGTGTGGGTGTGGGTGTGGGTGTGGTTGTGTGTTGAAGTAGCTACAGATTTGCCATGGTAATTCATTTTATATTATAAATCTAATCGGAAATGTCAGTCCTAATGCTTGTCTTATTCCGCTTGTCAAGTGTTTAAATTCCATTCCCATGTTTAACAAGAAATTAAACTCCCTGCCTGTGGTGCTACGTTGATAAAACCCACCAGCTGAAGCCTTGCCCTTGTATCACCATACCACCCACGGGCACTGCGCTGATCTATACACAACCCATGCAAACACATTATGGAAGATAAGACATGGTCTCGATCCCATAGTACTTGTGGTCAGATGCCTTGTCAAGCTGATACAATCGTTATCTAGAAAACAATTGCGATCCTTCTTCTGTCAAGCATCGACATATTATCTGTATGACAGAAATGTTCCCCGCCTTCGCATGTCTGGCATATTATTTATTCCGCATGAACCAAATCGCACTTATTCAGCCAAAGGCAAAAAATAACTCTCGTGCAAGTATGTAGCAAGGTTTGTGTCACATTTGGCTGTTAATATGCTCAAAAGCAGCTAAATTAAAATTAAAACAAATTCAAAATTTCAAAGACTTAGTACATTTCTGTCATGTCAATGTTATGCCCTATACATCAGTTGCTGTAAAATGGCTAGCTGTTCCCAGTCTCGTCTTGTCTTGGAGATGAACAGCAGTTGAAAAGGGAAAGAAAATTTGAGTTATGACTTTCCTTTGACCCAATCTTACATCACGCGGCACCTGTCCTTGATAAAACGTGTTTTGTTGTGTACATAGAGGAGAGATCAGCCTGTAAAGCTATATATTGCAAACATATAATCATATTACACAAATATTGTTGAGCATAACAGATATTGAAACACGTTGTGTGATGAGTTGTAAAATTAAGATGCGAGATGATGCTATTATATGCCATAACTCTAAATTTAAAAGTAAAATACATAATGGTCAAAATATCACTGTGACATTTGCAATTCAGTTACAGTGCTAAAGAACATTACATCTTCTTTACACTTTTTGCAAATGAAATCTAAAATCTCCTGTAATATGAGTCGAATTGTGCGATCAGCACGATGTAAAGAAACACCGACATGTGGTGTAACTTTTCTGTACTTGTAAACATTTGAGCAATGAAGGTGCAGTACCCGAGTCCCAGTAGAAATGATGGCAGTCATGTGGTTTTATAGATACAATCTTTCTACACGTTGATGTGCAGATATTCTTTAAAAACAATATGTTCGTTAAATGCTTCACGCTAATATTTTGAGTTTCGCAAAAGGTCGCATTACTTTTTTATATACTATGCGTTATTTTAACACTATATATTACTGTGTGTCGTGTGACGTGTGAGGAAATCCAGAAGTGAAACAGGTCTTAGACGTTTACCACGAGCACTTGTATAAAGCAACTATATGACTCATGTAAGATAAAAACCTATGTTAAGAATTACAATACACCAGACAATATAATGCTTTTAACAGTCAACACGTCTGTGCCACATCCAGCTGGATTATGACTGTGAACTTTTCCCCCACAGCAAGCTGGCCGCCCTGACAAGACTGAGACAATGTTCAAAGCGGATTTAAACCCCAGGTCACTCACCATTCGGCACTAAGCTGCATACACTGTAGCGTGGTCGTTGTACTCAAATCTCGATAACGAAAACACGTCACCACAAATACTGGAGCTTTGTTGGAAGCATTAAATAGTCTGTATCCTTATAATACCAAAATCAACTTCTCAAATGACTCTATAAAAGATATTCTTGAAGATTAAAAACCGTCACTGTGTGTCCGCGGAACGGATGTTGATAAAATATATTAATTTTTATATTTTATAAATTATAGATTTATAGCGCATCGCTTCAATAGAGTACCTGGTTTGAGCGCTCAGTCACATGCTCGTTTGAAGGATTCGGTCTTCCGATTTCCTGACATCCACTGGAAGCTCATTCCATAGAGTAGCAACCGATCTGCTACAGGTTCTGTTTCTATACCTTGTTGTCCGGGCGGGTGGCACCATCACCTGTTGTTGAGTTGCAGATTGTAATGCCCGTTCAAGTTGGTAAAACGTTGTGAGTTGTTGTAGATACATCGGTGCCAGACCATGGAATCATTTATAGACAAATTCCAGCAACTTTAACATGATTCTGTGTGTTGCAGTCCTTTGAGAACCGTTGTTATGATGATTTTGCTAAATGCTAGTCACAAATGCATTCAATTTGACTAAGTATTTAACAGAGTCTTTAAATTGTCCAGAGATCTTCTGATTTGACTGATATTCCTTATCTGATGGTATGCAGTTTTGCAGATATTATTCACATAGTTTCTCAAACTGAATGTTAAACCAGTTGCAGTGATCACGCCTAGATTTCTTGCGTGAGTGCTAAATTAAACACTAGTTAAGTAAACCCGTATATTGCGAGGTTGAATCTTGGGCTGCATTAGTTTTGAACTGATGATAAGAAATTCAGTTATGTCATCATTCAATTTGAGGAAGTTTATTGTCATCGAACTTTTGACATCTACAATGCAGGCTGTGATTCTCTGGAATATCTCACTTACCGATGATGGTGGCGTTGGTTTGAATCCTAGATGGAGCTGTGCATCATCACCATACAGACGGAAACTGAGATCAGAAGATATGTCAATTTTTTAACTTAATGTTGGAAGAGTTCGACCGTTCTATTTTCAGTCAAGACCTGGTATGTTCGGTTTTTGATTCTGTTTTAGTTTTTCCTCATTTTTCCTTTAATTAATTGTTCTCTTCTATTTTCAAACGAATATTTTTCGTCCTTTCTTCACACAAATGTTTCTGCCACATAAATTCTCAAATTTTCTTATAGTGAAATAATTGTTTACGCCTTACTTACTTCTTACTTTTAAACATGAATACGTTCTAGGGAAATATGTGTTTGGCCATCCACAATACGCTCTATAAGACATTCATTTCATCAAAGATTGGGAGTTTCGCCTGTACCTAAGTATACAATGGTGGACAGCCGTATTGCTTTCTTCACACGGCCATACAGGAGAGCATGGGTCGGATACTTGCAGTCGGTTAACTCAGCCTTCAAGTCCATTGCACTCTATATGATTGCGCGACGGTGATATATCTTTCTAAAAGTGAACCGGTATTTATCACACAAGGCGCCATTTCTAGCGGTATAATGGTTCTATTCATCGGGATATGGTTCAAAGGTTCGCCAAGACGCAATTCACGTGGACATTGATAAAAGACGAGAATGTTTACTGATATAATGTCTTTGGTAACAATGCACCTTGAAAAACAATCTTAGACAGAACCAAATGATCTTTGATGAAACCAGACTGCCTTCAGGTGCTATGTTTTGGCATTTTATAAAGGGAAAGTACGCACAAAAAATAAACGTATCTTGTTTCTCAGTCACTTTTAGACGGTACAATAGATTATCTTCATTGATATCTATCTGCAAGGTGACAAAAACATAAGCATAGGTAAATGAGATACAAACTGATTTATTTAAGAATTGACCTTCACTTTGTGTGAGTTCATTGGAGTATGAACCTTCATAGAGTGAGGGCCAAACTGTATGAACGTCGGACCCGCAAGCTCCGACGTTCAAACAGTTTGGCCCTCACTCAAAGGATGTAGGCCAAGATCTAAACACAATTTTATGTAATACGTGTGACTTCATGTTTACACTTACAGCCATACAACAACCAGCTATATCGCGGAAGAAAATAGTTCCTAAAAAATAGAGGTGTCATGAGCGTATGGATGCAAAACTTGCTCTTCAGAAACATCTTACACAACACATGTGTTCAAATAATATTACCATTAGATGAGAAAGGTTTAATTTGTAAAGAACTCCGTCAGTAAGTCAATGACAGCGCGTCGTAGTACATTTACATCAAGTACAAGACGTCAAAATGGCCGACACGATAAACGTGACGGGAGAGATTTCCGAAGTTGTTAATGGACCTGTGGTGGTTACATATGTAAGTCACCATTGATCAACTGGCCGATCATTGAAAGGTGCAAGTTTCGTGCTAGGGAATTCCCAGGGGATGCCCCAGGAATGTGGAAGTAGTCCGTCAGTGTTTACGTCATTTCAAGAACACAGTCTCGTGCAAAAACGTATGAACGTCTAATTGTGTCGTTCATACACTTTTGAACGTCAATTTCGCGGTCATGTGACCGACCTCTCTTCCAATGGAAAAGCCGTATATCGTGTAAACTTCAAATTAAAAAAGTATATTACATTACACGAATTCGATCTGGATTAGAAAAGAACGATGGCTATTACCCTTTGATTATGACGCGCCTTGCTATTACCCTTTGATTATGACGCGCCTTGCTATTACCCTTTGATTATGACGCGCCTTTTTATTACCCTTTGATTATGACGCGACTGCTTATTACCCTTTGATTAGGACGCGCCTTGTTATTACCCTTTGATTCTGACGCGACTGCTTATTACCCTTTGATTAGGACGCGCCTTGTTATTACCCTTTGATTATGACGCGCCTTGTTATTACCCTTTGATTCTGACGCGCCTTGTTATAACCCTTTGATTATTACGCGCCTTGTTATTACCCTTTGATTCTGACGCGACTGCTTATTACCCTTTGATTATGACGCGCCTTGTTATTACCCTTTGATTCTGACGCGACTGCTTATTACCCTTTGATTAGGACGCGCCTTGTTATTACCCTTTGATTATGACGCGCCTTGTTATTACCCTTTGATTCTGACGCGCCTTGTTATAACCCTTTGATTATTACGCGCCTTGTTATTACCCTTTGATTCTGACGCGACTGCTTATTACCCTTTGATTATGACGCGCCTTGTTATTACCCTTTGATTCTGACGCGACTGCTTATTACCCTTTGATTATGACGCGCTTTGTTATTACCCTTTGATTCAGACGCGACTGCTTATTACCCTTTGATTATGACGCGCTTTGTTATTACCCTTTGATTCTGACGCGCCTTGTTATTACCCTTTGATTCTGACGCGCCTTGTTATTACCCTTTGATTCAGACGCGACTGCTTATTACCCTTTGATTATGACGCGCTTTGTTATTACCCTTTGATTCAGACGCGACTGCTTATTACCCTTTGATTATGACGCGCCTTGTTATTACCCTTTGATTCTGACGCGACTGCTTATTACCCTTTGATTAGGACGCGCCTTGTTATTACCCTTTGATTATGACGCGCCTTGTTATTACCCTTTGATTCTGACGCGCCTTGTTATAACCCTTTGATTATTACGCGCCTTGTTATTACCCTTTGATTCTGACGCGACTGCTTATTACCCTTTGATTATGACGCGCTTTGTTATTACCCTTTGATTCAGACGCGACTGCTTATTACCCTTTGATTATGACGCGCTTTGTTATTACCCTTTGATTCTGACGCGCCTTGTTATTACCCTTTGATTCTGACGCGCCTTGTTATTACCCTTTGATTCAGACGCGACTGCTTATTACCCTTTGATTATGACGCGCTTTGTTATTACCCTTTGATTCAGACGCGACTGCTTATTACCCTTTGATTATGACGCGTTTTGTTATTACCCTTTGATTCTGACGCGCTTTGTTATTACCCTTTGATTATGACGCGCCTTGTTATTACCCTTTGATTCTGACGCGCCTTGTTATTACCCTTTGATTATGACGCGCCTTGTTATTACCCTTTGATTATGACGCGCCTTGTTATTACCCTTTGATTATCTCGCGCCTTGTTATTACCCTTTGATTCTGACGCGACTGCTTATTACCCTTTGATTATGACGCGCCTTGTTATTACCCTTTGATTCTGACGCGACTGCTTATTACCCTTTGATTATGACGCGCTTTGTTATTACCCTTTGATTCAGACGCGACTGCTTATTACCCTTTGATTATGACGCGCTTTGTTATTACCCTTTGATTCTGACGCGCCTTGTTATTACCCTTTGATTCTGACGCGCCTTGTTATTACCCTTTGATTCAGACGCGACTGCTTATTACCCTTTGATTATGACGCGCTTTGTTATTACCCTTTGATTCAGACGCGACTGCTTATTACCCTTTGATTATGACGCGTTTTGTTATTACCCTTTGATTCTGACGCGCTTTGTTATTACCCTTTGATTATGACGCGCCTTGTTATTACCCTTTGATTCTGACGCGCCTTGTTATTACCCTTTGATTATGACGCGCCTTGTTATTACCCTTTGATTATGACGCGCCTTGTTATTACCCTTTGATTATCTCGCGCCTTGTTATTACCCTTTGATTCTGACGCGACTGCTTATTACCCTTTGATTATGACGCGAAACTGAAAATAATCTGCGAGTTTGTTTGTATGTTTTTTGTTTAACGCTGCACTCAGCAATTTTCCAGCTATATGACGTCGGTCTGAAAATAATCCAGTGATCAGGACCAGACAATCCTGTGATTCACATCATGCGAATCGATCTATGCAATCGTATCCCAATATATTTCCGGATAGGACAATACAGTAGCAAACATGGTCTATACCGAAAACCTCTCTAATACCACATACGATTACTGTAAAGAGTCATCCTTTCTACAGATTCGACCTTAAATCTCCTAAGTCTGGTTAACAGTCCTATATTTTGGACAGCTGATTTCTAGTTCTAAGACTTGACATGGTCATGTTCCAGAGGCCACGGGTATACTCAAAACATAAACTCTCCACTGTGACATCGCGTCAGTCTTCATAGAACGTGAACGAATAGGGGAATTTCAACAGACAGATCAAAACATTTGCATTTGTTGCCACAGTGATGTCACATTGTTCGGCATTATTTTGTCAATTGACATGCCTTTGCGTGTGTTTTGATGGGTGCCACCAGAGGGTCAGGATGGGCTAACACCTGGTAGCATCACTATTTGATATTGAATCATGGACACATGCTTATGATAAAGTAGGAATCGTACAATGGACTCTCGTTTTAGTAGAGTTATTATGATTATGGAAATGTGTTTTGTCGCTTTTAATAAGCTTTGTTTTAGCGTTAGTATTTTCTGGATATCCCCTCCTACGCGTTAACATGGATGCACGCTTTATATTCATAAATTAAAATTATCTAATTTCCGTGGATACTTTCTCTTAAAAGAGTCAGACATGATGACGACAAGCAAAGTATTATATTTTGTACAGATCGTTGCAACTAATATAATGTCCTTTGAGAGTATGATATTTGGCAACGTTTATATCTAGATGGTATATCTTGAGTATGAACTGTAAAACAAGTTTGAGCCATAAACTGATTGGTTAAAAAGTTATTAAATGGATATGGGAATATTCCAGACTTTTCACTGTGTATAAATACCTTTTTCGTCATAAGCGTCAAATCTCAAATACGAAATACACTGCATTAATCGTGGCGACATAAAGATGGCATCTATTATATTTTACGCATGACGGCTGCTAATCAGAATGATGATTTTCGCTTTGCTTACCTGGCGTGGCTCAGCTGTCATAGAAAACTTCTAGAATGACATTATGTGTGTATCGCACATTATATGTGTAACGGAAAGCTACTTTCGTTTCTTTTTTACCAGTGTTTTCAGATTTTCAGGTGATATTACGTATTCGAGTTGAGGACATTTTAACATTAGAAAACAATGGCCTGATCATTTAATTTTTCCAATACACTATTTCTGACACATTTTCTCTTAATCAATATTTTTCCTTCAAAAAGACACAAATTTAAACTGATGGAAATATAATGACAGGAATGGAAACGTATCATGTTAGTCCCATTCAATGTAAATGTCATTGTTTGAATATGCCAGGAAGATCTGTAAATGACATGCTTTAAAGTTTAAATTCATAATCATAAATAATACTTCTCCAATGCAACATTTCTGTATAGGTAGTACCTGTATTTTTGGGCGAGATATGCCCTGTTCGTACCTTGACAAAATATCCCCCCCCCCCCCACAGGTTAATTATATGGCTCAGTTGTGAAGCAGTATGAAGACGTAAGATTTAAGATATTTAAGACCATAATAATGTGATGTTGCTCACATAGAAAATGCCGATGAGATTTATCAAAGTTTAATGACGGTTAATTTTCAAAAACCTCCTTTAGAAATGAATAAAAGAATAAAAGTAAATATAACATTGCACCGTAAATCGACACCGCTTGTCAGGATCATACAGATAGAAAAATACAAACAACAGATAAGAAAAATAAGCATCAAACATTTGTTATATCAGATATAAAAACAATGAATGTCATTCTAAATGACATTTCGTAAAATGATTCTTCGAAAAAGATAATATAAATTTAAATTAGTTTTTTGAAAAACTGATGTTTTTTAAAAATGTATTTTTGCAAAATAAGTTTGCTTGCCCGTGTTCTGTCAAACAGAGAGACACTCCAAGCATAATTTCTTGCGAGGGTAAATATTCTTTAACATGAATAATATCCATCTAATGTATAAGCTATAATTATATTATTACATGTGTGTAAGCTTCTGGCCTAAAAGGACCGCGTTGTACCCCAATGATATAAGTATGCAGGTTAGATAACCAGAAAAGGCATGACCCTTATACTGGTACACATGGACAAATCTTTACAAACAATCCTATGAATTTGGAGAAAATCTTGTGATAAATTATAGCGGGCGCTACAATGACGGCGTTGCCAGATGGTCACAGGTCGATGGTATCAAATTTCAAGCAGACCAGTATCTCGAGTAATGATGACGTTTTACATTGGCACACAATTTTGGCATTCCTTAAATCTTGTCACCAATGGTTTATCGCAAATAGTTTTGAGAAAATCAAACTTTCTTCTCTCATGAGAAACATGTGAAGCAGCCAGGCTACAAACATCGAACCATACCCATGCTCGTGGGTGTCAACAAAGGGGTAAATTTCTAAGATTTGCATCATGTCGGGAGGTTCTCCGACATCAAGCTGACACGCCGTGATATAAGGGGGCACGGGTGGCCCAGTCGTCTAAGGCGCCGCGATTCGCTGTGCAAAGTTGCGTCCCTTGTCACGCCGGAAACCCATGATTGTGGGTTCGAATCCCGGTTCGCCCCGATTATGTTTCTAGGCTTGTCAGCACCATACCCGTGCTCGTGGGGTTCACCGATGTGGTAAACGTCTGAGACCTGCATCACTTCTGGCTTTAAGCTGACACGCCGTGATATAACTGGAATACTGTTAAAAGCGGCGATAAACCCAACTCACTCACTCACTCAAAGCAACGTTGACTCGATCAGTCACACCCAATGGTGTCTGGGCACCTCGTCCAAAAGTTGAATGATTCAATGTTCGATCAACAGAAAACACGCAGATAACTCGCTCCAAGAGGAACAATTCCGTTTGTATTAACTGTGACATCGTACATCCTAATCTCGGCAAACATATATACAAAATACGTTTAGGAAACAGACTCATCAGAGTCCATCCAAACAGCCATCCAACACAGTGACATCTCAGCTTGATTTGTTACTGAAAATAGCAAGGCGTTATCTCAAATTGCAAGCTGACAATTTTCAGCAACTGTAAAGTATCCATGTTTCTGGTGGCATCAGCACTATATCTGCTGGTAATATAACTTGCAAACATATTGCAATAATAGCTCCAACTCATGCTCCAGCCAAACGACGTCGGATTTTCATCGAAAGTGACAGTGTCACCGACCGAACTGTACTGCTGTGATTGGGTGACTTTCCACAAGTCAGTCAGCGGCTTGATTCAAATGACTAAAGTTGTGAAATTATATCACAAATGAATGAAGTATTAATGTTATAATTACCGTTATTACAATTGACATTTTGTATCCAATAGCTCAAAGACTTTATTGCTCGGCGAATTAATTTATCCAATGTATTTTCCATGGCTAATTGTTTTTCTTCACACGGCTAAAGAATAAATGTATCTCTAGGCATAACATGCGGAGGAACAGTTCGGTGATTCCTGATAAATAATGTACATCACTTGTGGTTTTAACATGGGAAATATTATCGTCGTCGCGTTAAATACAAAAATAACGAAAACTCGGTTGATATTTACTATATTATTATTTACCTCTATATATGTAATAGTCAGTCGTCAATGGTCGTCGTCCCTAATTATAGAATCATTATTTGAGTTTACCGCAACGCTGTAGATTCTTCAGTTTGTATTATCCCGGCGTGTCTGCTTAAAGTGTGAGGAAAGTGATTCATGGGATCAGGTCTTTGAAGTTAACGACTTTGGTGTAATCCAGGAGCACGGGCATGGTGCTAGTATATCACACCCAACCCATGACCAGCGGATCCTTGCACACCCAAGGGAGACAATCGTTACGATAATGACAATGGTCAGCAAAGACATATTTGTAGGTCAGGCCTTATGATGGCTCTTGAAGGATTTTAGAAAATAGCCCATGAGCTCGGAGAATTACGGATTATCTATTAATTTTACTCCTAGCAGTTCTCAGAGATCTGAGATAACATCAGCTGATATAACCTCTCTAAATCCAGAACATTGTATGATCAATTATTTACGAAAAGGTGCTGTATGAAAAGTCTGATTACATCGGAAGGAGGTATCTAAATATTCAGTCTCTGCTGGACTGTAGATGAAAGAAGCGTTATCTTATCATTTTAGATTTGACACCTTTAGATTTTGCATTGCAAAGTGACGCTTCGCTAATCGATGAACAAAATAGGCTGTGTTTGTGAATCTAACAAGTGCGAAAGGTCAACACGTGCACATGTTATCCTTACTTTTTTATTGTGATTTATTGTGAAAAGACACACGATTATGATATATTCAGAATCGTACAATGGACTCTGCTTTTAACAGAGATGTGTTATGAATATGAAAAGTTTTGTCGCATTTATTCATACGAATTGATATTGCCCTTGATAGTCTCGATCTATATGCATCCCAAAACCACTTCCCATTGCGCCACATATATACAACTTAAAGGCAGTGATGAAGTAGTGAGTGAGTGAGTGAATATGGTTTTACGCCGCTTTTAGCAATATTCCAGCAATATCACGGCGGGGGACACCAGAAATGGGCTTCACACATTGTACCCATGTCGGGAATCGAACCCGGGTCTTCGGCGTGACGAGCGAACGCTTTAACCACTAGGCTACCCGACCGCCCCCAGTGATGAAGTAAGGAAACATGAATGATTCCTTATTTAGCAGTGCACAAAATACATGTACGACTCTGCGTATTACATTTACGAAAATCGGACTGACAGAACTAACACGAAGCCATTCTATTCCAAGTGTAATGTCATACAACGTCAAGTACTTCGGATTAGGAACTAAGCTTTTAACCACGCCAAACTTGTTCACAAGCATATGACGACAACTATTGACAAGATGTCCAATCGAAATATGGGTTTATTTACACAAGAGAATTTTCTTTCCCAACTCATCATGATACATCTTCTTACAATTCTAAGCACTTGTCTGAACTGTCTTGCCGCGAAGGCCGGGGTCAACGTACTGTCACAGCGACAAAAGACAAGTCCAATTCCAACGGACATCATATCCGGCCTATATCTAGTATTTTCTATTAGCCAGATCACTGGTATTATTGTTAATGCTTGATGTTCTCGAGGCAAAGAAAGCCACTAATTATGGGAAGTGTTTCGTATATTTAGATTCGACTTCACTCTCAGGCATCTTTGTCTTTGTGAAGTGTATGAATGGGCTGGTAACATCTCTGTTCGACTGTAGATGAAAGACAGGAAAGCGTGGCAGACAAATTGGGCCTGAGAGGTTCAGGAAGTATAAAGAATGGAGGGGGCGTCTGGTTAAGTCGCTGGATATCATTGTGCTTCGCGCGATAAATATTTAAATGTTTCTCATATTAAAGCTTAGATGGATATGTGATGAGTGCGTGAGTGAGTGATATTTCAAGGCGCTTTCAGCAGTATTTCTCCTATCCCAAATCGTGTTAATTAGTTGGACGTTTACACCTTTGGCGAAACCAACGAGCACGGCTATGCTAACAAACTAAGACTGTTTCTTGATGAGCAATTTTACATCTGTATGACGGCGGTCTTTAAATAATCGAGTCTTATCCATGGATTGACATCATGAGCATTGATCCACGTAATTGGGATACGATGACATGCATCATCAGAATCACCCGATCCCGTCAGTCGCCTCTTACGACAAGCATAGTCGCCTTTTACGGCAAACATTCTACCCCGGATCTCCAAGGGTATGCTCACAAACTAAGCACCATAATCAGGACAAACTATATTGGGCTCAAACTCAAGACCATCGGATAAAACCTTCAGCTGAGACCCACACGACGAATGTGCGTCTCAATTTAACTACAATCCCAAACCTTTTTTCACATGTCTAATTCAAATGTAAATATCAGCATTAATACATTGAATGGCGACGAAGTTATTCATTCCTCATTCTTTTTACAGGTTGCTGGGCAGAGCTGACTTTTCGTTGTTGAGTAATGATGTACCGTAGGGGATAATTGTGTTGCTTCAGTTTTGCGGGCATACAAAAGTTATATCCAGTTAGTTTGAAGAGAAGGCAAAGCCCATGGTTATGAATATTATTCACAAACAATTCCACTGCCTAGCTTAAAAGAACTTCAAATGCATCGCAACGTAATATTTAATAATGCTTTCCAAACTCAACGGTATTTATTTTATTTTCCCTCTAGGTTGCCACACATTGGTGTCCTCCCATTAGTCATACGGCCCATTAGTCATACGGGTTAAAACAACATATGGTATGGTTGACTGCACCAACAACTACCTTTGTAATACCCACAATTAAAGTGGAATGATCCAAGAAACACAAAATTACAACTTTTAATCCTTTTTATAATCTTTAAATGCTCCTCGGCATAGCATATATTTTCAAGATAGCATATATCATCATCAATGACCTATAATCGTATATGAGTCTGATGAGTCGGTTTTGTTCTCGCGATACACTCGCTTTCTGCCTTGGGGAGCAGCACCAAAGGCAATTTGACGCATCTTGGCAGATTCAGACTTCTCAATCTGCTTGATAAGTTCAACAAAACGATAAATGTCTGGATGATGATGTGGCAGAGACTTGTTTAGTCGGTAGTGGAAGCCTTCCAGATTATTGTTCGTGCGAGGTCCAATGTTTCGGTGGTGATTCCATAGAGGGATAGGGAATCTAGCATCATCATCAACCCAAGTTGTAACAATATAATCATTAACTCTCTGAGCGTTGTCTAGTTCTGGCGTATCGTCCATGGCGTCGACCCAGGCATCTTGGACGTCAGCTTCCGGTAACAGAGCCAGGGATGATGCTGTACATCGCCTAGAAGCAACATATTCCACTTCAATCAATCCTGACATGATAACAAGAGTGATATGCTAGAGTCTAAAACATAGACACTTTTATGTACTAGTTTGTGTTTTTTTAACTCAGTTAAGAACAGTAAATAGTTTGAGATGAAACCTGTACTTGTTCCTAAAATATCATAGGTATTTATTTAAACTAATCCCAAGCTTTCTAATTAGTGGACTGATCCATTTTGACCAAAGGGTATATGCCTATTGTTGTTTTAACTAATCCCTCATTTGCTGTTTAACTATTGGGAGTATGACAAATGGGCATATGACTAATGGGACATGACCCACACATTACAATGGTATTTAAACTATCACAATGGCCGTTTCCATCTGCCTTAAGGGGTTTCTATCAAATCCCACGTGAGTGTGCTGAAATGTATTTCCTAACATCTGTCAATAATTTCAAGAGTGCTTTACAAAATGTGCATGTTACTTTTTGCATATGTTAAAGATTAGAGTTGACAATTAGAACTGAAATCACTCCCACAAGCGTGTTTATGTCTGTTCTCGATCATCCTGGGCGGTTAGGACACTTAACACTTCGATGTGGATTCGTGCTTCAGGGAACAACTACTTCTCATGCATAAAATAGCGAGAGCTTGAAGATATTTAATGGGGGAAAAATTGGAATACGAGAATTTGAGCGCCACGTCAATTGTGATCCATTGAAGCTATATGTACAAACAGTCCTTTTGTCTGCATGTGTACATTTGCAGAGTTACAAATAAATATGTGTTACCATTGTATGCATTTCGAATTTGATAGTTTTAACAAGACTATATGAAACATCAGACGAACCTCTTTAATCAGAGCAGTTAATAGATGGAAGTCCCCCATCATGTATTAAAGCGGATATGAAAATAAGACTCTCCTCTATGTCCATACAAATTTCCAAGAAACATGAGAAGAGATTTGCGTTTTTGGGTGTTTTTTTGTAAGGACATGATCCCCTTCTACAAAGCGATGCTGATTGCTGCTGTGACTATCAAACATGTAGGTATATCTTACTGACGGTCTGAGCGCTATAATCGCTTTATGGAGCTGGGACCTGAGAAAATAGTATTTCCTTAACGACTCGTCAGCCATAAGTAAGAAACATGATCGTTTCATTTCGCCTTTCATTCGGTGTTAGGACCAAGAAGGTTACGTTGTTTGGTGGACCTTCGTTGAATAATGTCAAACGTGATTGTTATTGCCGCTTGACAAGTTGACACATCGTCATATAACTGAATACTTTCCATGGTGGCGTTAAGTTCAACTAACTCACTCACTCACTCATGACGAATGTGTCAACATCATACTTTCTCCATCTCCGTCCACGTCAAAATTTGATTGTGTTGGCCATTTCCTATTTGGCGTAGGTGATCATGGGTGAGTGAGTGAATTGGGTTCAACGCCTCTTTTAGCAATATTCGAGCAATATCACGGCGGTGGACTCCAGAAATGGCTTCGCACATTGCACCCATTTTGGGAATCGAACCTGGGCCTTGGACGTGACGAGCAAACGTTTTAACCACAAGGCTACCCCTACGCTCCATGTGATCATTGACTGAGACTCTTCATTTTCTTCTTGTTCACCATGGCGATTGTATAGCAGGAATACCCGATTTGGGTAATACAGTATCAATCGCGGGACATGATTCGCAAATACTATAACGCTGCCATGTGTATTTGTTGATCGAGAGACATGAGAATGATTGTGGGGGAAACTCCTTTATGTTCTCGGTGCCTTGTTTCTATGTGATGGCATGGATGGACCAGTCTCGCTATGCAGAGTTGCATTCCATAGGCGCTCGAGACCGGCCTCATAAATCAAGCTGTCACGCAGTAAGAAGTACCGTTACATCGCGAGGTACAAGCCAACCCACTCACGCAATCTCACGCGCAATAATTGTTTATTCTGTCTTGAAATCAGCATGAAAATATAAATATATAACAAAACATATACATTGTATATTGGTAGGCAATCAGTTTGCCTCATATATGTATCTCTAGACAGATTCTTGCAAGTTCAGACATACCTTTCACTAGCAGTGGTTATGACCAAACGAGTAGTTTTTCATGATGGTGTTTATGTATACATAAAGTATGTTAGCATTATTTGACTCAGATACACACAGATGTTTTATAAATATATATTAATCATATTTTCTGCTTTTTTTATCAAACTAATTTAATGATGCTTAACCCTTTCTTGTGAGTAATCACCAAGGTAATTATGTTCACCTTCCATATAATCATGCTATTTAAACGTGTTTGGAATTACCCGCTGCGCATTTTATTTCACGTGTAAAACATATGTCAAGGACGGCAGTAAATTAGAACTCTCCCATTGATCAGCGTTGATTGGATGGATCGATGCTAGTCATGTCAATCATTGGATTATCTGGTCCAGACTCGATTATTTACAGAGCGTCGTTAAACAACAAACAAACACAGAAGTATAATCAATAATATATCATTCATTATAAATTATGTTTTTTGGTGTGCTAATCGTTTACCAAAAGGATAAATCAAGAAGAACTTTCTCAATTTCCACGTCTCGAGTATGGTGGCCAAACTTAAGTTGCTGGCGATCTACAGCCCGTTTTTATAGTGTATTGTCGAATAATAGGTTAATCTTATAATTGTTCTCAACTAGTTTTACTTCTAAACTGTGATAGTCTATTTATTATACTGTCCGTCGATGACAGGTTTTTATTCATCTAAGTTTAAATATTAGTTATGTTCTCGTCACGATATGGCTGAAATATTGCCGATGTGAAGTTAAATTTTAACTCACTCACTCACTTTCTCAATTTCTAACGGGCAGCGACATTTCATTGATGCCGTTATAGTCGTTATGGTGCTTTGGCGAGAAGCAGCCTGGTCACTCGGGGCCACTCGGCATTTTCCTCTGAATATAGTATCCTTCGGGAAGCAATAGAATAAATTGTATGAAGTCACTGAAAAACGTGTTAGCCAGATACCGCGGCATACAGTTCGTATAAACATGACGGCAGAATGTGAAGACGTGTTTATCTGTGAGAGAAAGAACCTAGATATGCCCTTTGATTTGAAGACAAAACCAATCAGAAATAATTGGAACAGTTATATAAGAATCACGCCTGACGCCTGCTTGTCGTGTACCATGTGACAATCAAATGCGCGCAAATAGTTCCAATATAGATTCCTGGCAGCGCTGTAGAGTTAAAAGACTTGCAATAGTCGTGTGTCAACCAGGTAACAGTGCAGTGAAATCCTAGTTGGAACGTAGCTTCGCAATTAGCAATAAGCGGCCTGGTGCACACCCATCTTAAACTATGACCTAACGTCAACGTCAGAGGACAGCGACTTGTTGGATAGGCGTTTCGTTCAAGTTTCTTTCGGATGATGAACATCTCAATAACCCGCCGAAGGGGCGGTCGGGTAGCCTAGTGGTTAAAGCGTTCGCTCGTCACGCCGAAGACCCGGGTTCGATTCCCGACATGGGTACAATATGTGAAGCCCATTTCTGGTGTCCCCCGACGTGATATTGTTGGAATATTGCTAAAGGCGGCGTAAAAACATACTCACTCACCCCAATAACCCGCCGAAAGTGATTCCATTGGACGTAAACGGCAAAATTGCGGTGAATATTATATGAATGAATCACTGAAAATCATGATACCAACAGGAGGTCGCGAAAACGATAGCATGTCCTACCCGACTTTGTCGTTAAATCACTGAAAATCATGATATCAACAGGAGGTCGCGAAAACGATAAGCATGTCCTACCCGACTTTGTCGTTAAATCACGGAAAATCATGATATCAACTGGAGGTCGCGAAAACGATAAGCATGTCCTACCCGACTTTGTCGTTAAATCACGGAAAATCATGATATCAACAGGAGGCCGCGAAAACGATAAGCATGTCCTACCCGACTTTGTCGTTAAATCACTGAAAGTCATGATATCAACTGGAGGTCGCGAAAACGATAAGCATGTCCTACCCGACTTTGTCGTTAAATCACGACAGTTAGAGACGGGTAAGCATGTCCTGCTCTTCCGGTAACTAAAGCTGTTGTTAAAACACGACAGTTGGAGGTGCGCAGTGAATACATGAACTTACCCGCAGACACCCTGACCGTACAATAAACATAGGTCGAAAGGGTATTTCAGTTACACAGGGTTTTACATGACTAGAGAAGAAGATGCGACAATGACCTCGCGGTAGTGGTTTGCCTGTATATCAAATGATTAAACACATCATGGACAATTAAACTGAAAAGGTTTTCAGACACCATGATCATTCAATACTGACGTATTTCATGCCTAAAAACCGCGTGTTTATGTATTTGTGACGTACTCATGCCTTTCATCTGAGAAGTGATACATGTTTTAAACTTTACACGTGTAAACAGAATAGCTATGTTGTTATACGTTAATCTCTCATTCGCCATTCGCCCTTCTTACACATTCACAACAAGTTTGTTATCAAAGACGTCTTTATGTAAATATATCACAGGTAATAGATACTTACTGAATAAGCAGGAAAATAAAAGGTAACATGTAATTTTAACAACATGAATTTTGGTTTGTTAGAATATACAAGGGATATACTATTAAATGTAATAAATACAACTTTACATTCATGTATTCCTCTTTCCATATTCCCCAGTTACTCCATTTGACTGGATGCTTTGAAATAGGCTATGAATGCAGTATTTCTCTTTTCATGCGCATCGGATAATGTGACTACTTTAGTTTTATCAAAGAAAGGAAACGTTTCCCAAAGGCTCAGCCATAAGATAAATAGGCGGTCTCATTTCGTTCCACAACACCCAGAGGAATTAGTATCTTGGCCCATCTGTCCACCAGAGTTGGAAAATCAATGAAATCAATCAGTTTAGTGTCTAACTACATCTGTGTACAGTAAGTGATAGCATCCTCTGTACCAAGCTGTATGACCATTACAAGTGGGATGATTTCAATTGTTTCAATCGTGAATATGTGCCCTTCATCTGGAGCAATACACCAGTAGCTCCAGATTATGGCGTCTATGTTTCACACTTGCTTGGGTTCTTCAGAGCCTTACATTTACGGGGAGACACATTTGGTTTACAACAAAGTTTTTTTTACAACTTAGTAATTTTTCTATCAAAGCTTCGCCATCCAAAGTCTGGTCAAGTCATTCCCGACTGTTATGGTAGACATTCACAGGGATTTGCTTAATATGACACGTCAACATGATGCGCGGTGCTATGATCCCTACATGGAATTTGACCAGTGAAGATCAGGGTAGAGAATAGGTTTTCAGCAACTCATGCTTTTCGTAAGAGGCGACTAACGGGATCGGGTGATGAGGCTGGCTGACTTGGTTGATGCATGTCATCGTTTCCCTATTGCGTGGATCGATGCTCATGATGTCAAACACTTGATTGTCCGGCCCAACTTGATTATTTACAGACCGCCGTTAAACAACAAACAAACAAATTACATTGGGTAACCTAGTAGGTAAAGCCTTCGCCCGTCACGCCGAAGACCCGGGTTCGATTCTCCACATGGTACAATGTGTGAAACCCATTTCTGGTGTCCACTGCCAATTATAATGCTGGAATATTGCTAAAAGCGGCGTAAAACAATACTCATTGACAGTTCCATGGAGTTCCCATTTTGTTTAATGACAATTGTGTGAGTTGTGGGTGCTACCGGTAAAGCAGGACACAGTTACCCTTTTCGCGTCCACCTGGCGCCATCACTGATTACAAATATATTACCTGATTTCTCATCTGTTGGGGTTAGGAGTACTTTTGCATTAAATGGGGAACACAGAGTAGGGATTTCCTTCACTTTAGATCCCATTGTCTTTAAAACACGTATATCAAATTAGAAGAGTCTTAAATATTAGACTACTTTGACTAGCTGTGACAGTATAAAAGTACTTAGTCTATTAATGTGCATTTTGTGAATAATTTCAACTATTACGGTGGGGGTAAACAACTAGCTTGATTGCTGTAATGGCATGATGATTTGTTATAAATGTAAGACATGTTTTGATAAACAGCAGATTAACATAGACAACAAAGGTGATAGATAACAAGCAAATGATTGGATGAAGCCAAATGTACAGTAAGAATAACAAATAGCAAACGAGTAGTGAAGCCAGATATACAGTGAGGATAGGAGGATAGGAAGATAAGGATTAAATGGATACACAGTTGTGACAAGCTAATTGTGTCCTAATTAAAAAGACAGTGTGGCTTAATTAGATTTCCATGGGCAGGCGAGATATAATACCCTTGATCTCTGTTGATTAATGGTTTGTGACGGCGGATTTTCTATCGCTTCTGAGAGTTTTCTTTTGGTGAAGTCCTGATGACAATTTGTCTTATAGATTAGCAGGCAGTCTTATAGATTAGCAGGCATCAAGAACAACAACAACAACAACAACAAACGTTTATTTCGCTTCAAGGTCATAGCTATGACATATTGAAGGTACAAATGGAGATTTATGGTGACACGAGGCATGAGACAGACGTGCGTCAACTATACATTTAACTGCAACAGACTCATTAATTTAATTTAACATCTTGAGGATTTCTTTTACAAACTGTGCTAGTTTTCTTTGTCCTAATAAACTTTCAGTATTTAGTAGCATATCAAGTGTTATCGTACTAGGTCTTGTAAAGTACTTCTTTTGAATATATTGCTTACGCAAGTTATGCAGAAAAGGACATATTAATAGATAGTGATATTCGTCAGCTAAGTCATGTTTATTACAGTGACCACAAATTCTGTCTTCTCGTGGTATATTTTCCCATCGCCCCTTTTATATTGGTAATCTATGGTTTGTGGCTCTTATTTTAGTAATCGGAATACTGAGTCTTAAGGGTAGCGACAGCAGATAATTTTCTAACTGGATTTTATGTTTAAATATTCGGTAAAATACTGCCTTGGGAGAGTTGTGTATCCAACTTGTCCAAGTCTGGCTGAACTGATCAAAGATACGTTGTTTAATAACACATTTTAATACGTTTATATTTGGCATGAATTGTTGGGTCCATATAAAACTAAGGCCTAATCCATCAAATAGTCCTTTAACATATTCGAGCCAGCTGTATTTATGGTTACCGGAGTCTGCAAATAATATATTATGCATAACAGTAAACAATTTCGTTGGTTTATTATAAATTATTTTAGACCAGTATGTCAAAATTCTTTGTTTAATTAAATCCGTAATAGGGGTTCTTCCAAGCTCTCGATATAAAAAATAGTGGGGTGTGCTTTTTTTTTTTACCCTTAGTATATATTTTAAGAAGTCTGTGTGAACCTTTTCTATCATATCTAGTTTACCAAATCCCCAAATTTCGGAACCATATGTTAATATAGGCACGATTGTTTGATCAAATAATAATAGCTGGCAGTCTATTGGTAAGTCAAGGTTACGTATTCTAATATATAGTAAATGCATAGCTTTTCTAGCTTGAGCCACTAACGGCATCTTTGCTGCTAGGAAGTTTCCAGTTCGTTTAAAAACCAGACCCAAGTACTTATAGTGATCTACTACTTCAACAACATTATCGCCTATCCTAAACACATTATTGTTCTTTCTTGATCCAAATACAACCACCTTAGTTTTATCAATATTAATATTCAACTTCGACTGTTTACAATATTCATAAAAAACATTCATGTTATTTTGAAGGTCATAGGCGTTATCTGCAAGTATAATAGTATCATCTGCATATAGCAAAACAATAATGTTTTTACAGATTCTATCTACTTCAACTTCCGATATAACATCAATACCTTTACATATTTTCTGTTGTAGATATTCTTCAAGGTCATTTAAGTACAGGGCAAAGAGAATTGGCGATAGATTTTCCCCCTGTCTAACTCCTATATCACTAGAGAAAAACGATGAAATTTCACCATTAGCAACAATACACGACTTTATGCCTTGATACATGTTAAATATGATCTGGAAGCATTTACCTTGTATATTTGTTTTTATTAATTTTTGCCAGAGTCCAAAGCGCCAAACGTTATCGAAGGCCTTAAAGAAATCTATAAATGTACAATATAGTTTCTTTTTGTGTGCCCTGAGGTATTCAATGAGGGAGTGCAATACGAACATGTTATCAACAGTAGAATATCCGTATCGAAATCCTCCTTGTGATTCTGATAACAAATTATTATTTTCTAGATAATTATTAATTCTTTCACTTAAATTAGAGGTAAACAATTTACCGATGCAGCTTAAAAGAGTAATGGGTCGGTAAGAGTTCGGATCTTTACGATCACCTTTTTTATAAATAGGTTTGATCAATCCGAGGAGCCATTCTTCTGGTACTATGCCTGTATCAAATATAATATTAAATAACTTATGATACAGTTGGATATAGTCTATATCAGAGTCCATTTCTGGAGATGTATTAATGTTTTTAAAAAACGTAAAGAAAGAGTCAAGATCAATTACCTCTGGTTTCGTTTTTTTCTTAAATTTATTCAGTAACTTCCATCGATACACCATCTTCATCTTCTGGTGGCTCAACATCCCTAAGAATCATCCTCAAAGCTATTTCCCGCAACCCCCCCGAAGGAGTAATCTTTAAGATATATTGCGACTGTGGTGGTTCGTACAAATATACAAATATATCAAATACAGACCATGCAAGTCTATAATGTTTGGCGAGTCTAGATTTCTGCAGTATCAGGAAATGAAGAGAGCTTCAATTCTCCCTCTTATTGATTCTTTATTAAGATAATGTAACAGTTATTTTTTTTTATGTACGATATGTTCATTTCACAGACTAGATGTTAGTCCAGCTAATCACCATTTGAGTATCCGTAGATACTCGCCAATACATGTAGTTCTGTTTAAATATCCTTAGCTATTCACTAATAGTTCTGTTTAAATATCTATAGCTACTCACCAACAGTTTTGTTGTAAGTATCAGAAGCTAATTCTCTACGGCTCTGTATAAGTCTCCATATATGTCGACATCGCTCTGAAAACACCATCACAAGTAGCATCTTCCTTTAACGTGTTGAGACAAGTAAGGTAGTCACACACAAAATTGTTCATAAAGGCAACACATAATATGTATTGACAAGGACGTATGTGATGTTCAGTGCTGACAGCTGAAACAATGCAGATGAAGAAACGGCTGGAAACCTCGGATATATAATTCAATTACGGCTGGCTCAGGACATCTTCCAGGATTAATGTTCAATGGTACAAAATACAACGTTAACATTTACTTCGGCTATGAATAAAAGTTTATTTTATTAAACCTTTCTTACCCATGTTTTTTGCATGAACAATTTCTCCACATGTCCGTCGATGGCATTTAAGTTCGTGAATTCTTTTCGTGAGTGATTTGATCGTAATGTGCCCTTGAACATTATGTGTATCTCCGTAAAGAATAGCTACAAAACCCTTTCCATATTCAAAATACATGTAAGTGTCGGCCATAAGCGATTGTCGATTGTACGATTCCGACGTTATTATGAGCATGTGTTTTAAATCTCTATCAAATAGTGATAATATCAGGTGTTCCGAAAAGTTAAGCGTATTCTGCTTCACAGGTGGCTCCCATCACAAAAACATTTAAAGTAAGAACTTCACAATTATATTACGCCCTATGTGGAAAACCGTAGTTGCGAAATCATACTCGGAGCTTGACCACTTGCATGATCCCAGAAGCACGGTCATGGGCTCCAACCCACAAAGATCTATAGAGCTCAGTGACACGATTCTCCACAGAGAGTTCCGACTGCTGTGATAATCGCCCAAACAGAGCAGCGTGAAGTAATCTGATATAAACATGTTTTGAACTATACGAAGAAGGTATAAGGAAGCCTTGTTGTAAGTGTTTTCACCTTTGTCCTAATTGTCATCCAACATTATATTGCTCGACTAAAACGGTGTCAATCACACTCTCATCTGCTCCTACTGTAAGGGGAAATAAACGTGTGCACATACACTCTGGATGTAAGTGGTTTCAGGGCAGACAAGTCCGACGAAATGAGATTTGTTTGAATAAATTTACATCATGCTATGCTTTATTTTTGTCGTTTAAGCCGCAATATTCGTACTATATGACAACATCGATCCTCGTAAATGGGATACGATGACGTGCATCAACTAACACGTAATGGATACGAGGATAGACCTAGCTAACAATTTTTTGCAACGACACTTTTACGTCCTTTTCAGCCATTGTACAAATTTACCTGTATACATATGTCTTAAATTGTGTTGTAAACTTACGAAAACTTAGCGCTAAGATAGCTTTGTTTATAGGCCGCCGGTATCTCATTGAATTTGCATGTTAACGTGAATGCCATGATTTCATCATTGCATAATAATAAAAACAACCATCAACATCAAAGTAAACGCGAAGACGAGTGTCTTTTGTCCCAGTATGAACACACTATTTTTACTTAGAGAAGTTGTGGCCGATGTAGGCTGTGACTTTGTCCTAAATTTTGTCAGTAAACACGCTGGCTAACAGCAAACTCTAAACTTGTTTTCTGAAGCATGCCTGTCGGTTTGCATCCTTCGACGGTATTGATTTATAGTTAAACACAAGTTTTAGATATGGCCACATAAAACATTTTTTCTTTCATCACGGCCCTACTCTGAAATTCATGTCGACCATGGTTTTGCATTTTATGTTTTGTGAAGGCTAACATCGTATTCAGAATGCGTTCTAAGACGAACTTGCTTTTGGGGATAAAAACAGAAAGAAGAAGTTGCAGTTTATGAAAAACAGAACGTTTTCTCGCAATTCCTTTCATTTTAGTTTGGAATTTTAAAGACTGGAGACCTTTACAGTTCATTATAGAACATCCAGCCTGTCAATTTGTGTCAGGTGTTAGATGAAACAGGACTGAAATTACCATTTCACCGGCCCATTTTCAATAAGCTGATTTAAAAAATAGTTAAAAGCATACATGCCTCTAATAGAGGTTTTGAGAAACAATATTGATCGAGTTTATAACCATATCCGTGACTTTATAAAAATATCACCTCCCAAATTTTAAATACAAAAGCAACATGGTGCCTTTCACATAATTGAAACGTCTATGGTTTAAGGGAGACATTCATCATGTTTTTCTTTATCTGTTGTACTTAATTACACTGATCACACGTCGCGGTGACAGATGACAAGTAACTAACGACCATCGCACCTGACACCTGTCAGTCAATTAACTGATTTCCATTCCTTGGCATAGGCAGAGTGATTTGCAACATTCATGTTCTCAAAGGGATTCTTTCGATGTCCGGCTTCCATCAGGCTTGAAGCAGAAAACACACATAATTGAAAACCTAGTTGGTTTGCAATGAACAATGGGATATTGTCACACTATTATGCGTACATCAACGTGGTAATTTTATCCGCACTCGCCAACTAGGAAGTGATGAGGCACTGAAAGAAAATCCACTCTTTGGCGAAATGCAGTTACTGTACCTTTCCAGTCGATACTGAACCCATATCTATAATGATATAGTAAATGTAAATATTGTATGTGGTGACAAAACGTCTTCCGCAAACGCCTGTTGAACTCTGCCTGACCAGGAAAACCATTTAACCATCATTAGAACATGGGCATATTTCTTCTGTACTCGTGTCTTCAACGATATTGATTTCACATGTTAGTGATAACATCAGAACATTTTGCTTTCCAGGTTCATTACACGTCTCTCTATGAACATATATCATGACGTCAACGATTAAGGCTTCTTACATTAAACTTACGTTTACACTCTGAACAATGTTTGCTTGTTTCACATACGCTACTAAAGTAAAAAAACATCCGATTTTGGTCTGGCATGACAGTTCATATGAAAAAAAGAGTTTCAGCTCTACAAGAACTCAATTTCTTAAAGCTTATAATTCTTGCCATGTGGGACAAAATATCTATGTCTGTATATATATATATATATATATATATATATATATATATATATATATATATATATATATATATATATATCAATCATGTTTTGCAATACATTAACACTTGTCATGGTTGTCTAATAAGATGCTGCAGTCTGCCTTCGATACGAAAATAACATCGAAACAACACTTTTCTTCAAAACACATTTCTATCATGTAGAGTAATAACATTGATAAAATAAACATGTTTGTTTATTTGTAATCCATGTGAATAAAAAGAGAAACATGTATACTTAGTATATAAGCCTTGAATAGCATACACTGTAGTACGCATATTGGACCACGCAATTGGGATACGATGACATGCATCAACCGAGTCAGCGAGCCTGACCACCCGATCCCGTTAGTCGCCTATTACGACAAGCATAGTCACCTTTTACTGCAAGTATGGGTTGCTGAAGACCTATTCTTACCCGGAATCGGCACGGGTAGTAAGACTTACATCCATGTTAGGAGCTATTTATGTTGCTTGTTTCTGAAGCTCCTACCAGAAACGTAAAAACTTATAACTTCGTGTAAATATCCCAATGAACAGCCTGAAGTAATAGAAGACGCTTACAACTGTAAAGGATGTTCATTCGTGAAACGGAGAACAAAAAGGAACTCCAAGAATACGAAAAGTAACAATCATCGATGTCATCACTGATGACGGCATCTCGGGCATGACAATGAGATTGGACACGTCCGCCATAAAGTTGGGACTACAATTCAATATTCTGAAAGGAGAATCGTGAGCCAAACATGTTTGTAGAAACACAATAATTTGTTTTCAAGACATCAAGTGAACCTTGTTTTGTTTGGGTAAAATACTCTTTTCCCAGCATTTTAAAAATTGATCGAAACTTTCGAACATATTACACTGGTATACTTAGAAGGGATATCCAAATAACTTTGCGCACAAGAGTGCCAGGTGATGTTGACGAATATGTCAAATGTCCTTTTTGTCCATACGTCCCTCACATGCATCTCTAAGAGTGAAGAGGTTTGTTCTAAAACCTCCCTCGCCATGGTACAATGCTGAAATACAGGTTGAGAAATCTGAAATGCAAAAACTAGAGAACAATTGGACGTCAAATGTATGCGACACAAAGTGGACCCATGCTGCTTTCCAAACTCAACAGTATTTATTTAATTTTCCTTTTAGGATGCCACACATTACAATAGTATTTAAACTGTCACAATGGCCGTTTACATCTGCCTTAAGGGGTTTCCATCAAATCCCACGTGAGTGTGCTGAAATATATTTCATAACATCTGTCAATAATTTCAACTGTGTATTATACTTTCAAGTTGCTTTTTGCATATGTTAAAGATTTGCCTAACATTAGAGTTGACAATTTGAATTGAAATCACTTAAAGAAACGTGTTTATGTCTGTCCTGGATCATTCTGGACGGATAGAACACAAAACAATTCAAAGTGGATACGTGCTTCAACTATTACTGATGCAAAAACTAGAGTGAGCTTGAAGATATTTCATGGGGGACAAATTGGATTACGGTCACTTGAGCGCCACATCAATCTAGATCCATTCAAACTATATGTACAAACAGTCATAAATAAATATTTGCTAACCTTGAACGCGACGTCACCTCACCTCATCTCACCTCAATTATGTTGTACACGTTTGAAATCCGATTGCAAGATGACACATCGTAATATAACTGAATATTTTAATAGTGGCGTTAAGCCCAACTCCCTCGTTACCAACTGTTCCGGCTATCTAATATAACACGACAATAGTGACGTGGTTTTCCACATAATCCTCTCCCATCTCCATTTACGTCATAATATTATTGGGGCGGTCGGGTAGCCTAGTGGTTAAAGCGTTCGCTCCTCACGCCGAAGACCCGGGTTCGATTCTCGACATGGGTACAATGTGTGAAGCCCATTTCTGGTGTCCCCCCCCCGCCGTGATATTGCTGGAATATTGCTAAAAGCGGCGTAAAACCATACTCACTCACTCACTCACTCATAATATTATTGTGTTGGCCATTTCCTCTTTGTAGTAGGTGATCATGAGTTTGAGTGAGTGATTAGGGTTTAACACCGCTTTTTCGGAATATTCCAGCAATATCAAGGCGGGGGACAGCAGAAATGTGCTTCACACATTGTACAATGGGCAAACGAACCCGGGTCTTCGGCGTGACAAACAAACGCTTCATCCACTAGGCTACCCCGCCGCCCCTGGTGATCATGAACACCACTACTTGGATCATGGCCAACATTCTTCATTTTCTTCTTGTTCCCCACCGTGATTGAATAGCAGGAATACCTGACCCGATTTGCGTAATAACTGTATCAATCATAGGACACGATTCGCAAATACTATAACGCTGCAATGTGTATTTGTTGATAGAGAGACATGAGAAGGATTGTGGGGGAAACTCCTTTATGTTCTCTGTGTCTTGTGTCTATGTGGTGGCATGGATGGACTGGGTCTCGCTATAGAGAGTTGCATTCCATAGGCTCCCCAGAAGTCTATGATCATTGGTTCGAATCCCTGTTCGCCCTGATTATGATTCTAGGTTTGTCCAAACCATACCCTTGCTCATGTGTTTCACCAAAGTGATACACGTCCAAGACCGGCCTCACGTCGGCATTTCCTCTTAGATCAAGCTGACACGCCGTGATATAACTGAAGTACCGTTACACCGCGGGGTTCAACCCAACTCAATTTCGCAATCTCGTGCGCAGTATTAGTGCAATCTGTGTTTTGAAATCAGCATGAAAATATAAAAATGGAACAATACATATATATTGGTAGGCCATACGTTTGTCTCATATATTTATGTATAGGTAAGTCCATGCAAGTTTAGGGGCGGTCGGGTAGCCTAGTGGTTAACGCGTTCGCTCGTCACCCTGAAGACCCATGTGTGAAGCCCATTTCTGTTGTCCCCCGTCGTGATATTGCTGGAATATTGCTAAAATCGACGTAAAACCACACTCACTCACTCACCATGCAAGTTTAGATATACCATTAACTTGTAGTGGTAATGATCATACGGGTAGTTACACATGACGGTGTGTTTATGTATACATAAAAGATTTGGCATCATTCGGCACAGATACACGTAAATGTTTCAACAAATATATATTTAACCTGTTTTCTGCTTTTTTTAATCAAAACTGATTAAATGATGCTTAACTCTTTCTTGTGAGTAATCAGCAAGGTGATTATGTTCACCTTCCATTTTATCATGCTATTTAAAAGTGTTTCGAGTAACCCGCTGCGCATTTTATTTCACGTGTTAAACACGTGTCAACGACTGCACCAAAATAGCACTCTCCCATTGATATCTGTGGGTGGTCAGGCTCGTTGACGTGGTGGATGCATGCGAAGATCGATGCTCGTCATGTCAATCACTTGATTGTCTGGTCTCGACTCGATTATCTAAACAGCGCTGCCACAAAGCACAAATATGGATGAGTGCGGCGTTAAACAACAAACACAAACACGCTGAGCCACCGAGGCTTCCGCGGTAGTGGTTTGCTTGTATATCAAATGATTAAACACATCATGGACAGGTAAATTGAAAAGGTTTTCAGACACCATGACAATTCAATACTGACGTATTTCATGCCTAAAAAACGTGTGTTTACGTATTTGTGACGTACTCATGCCTTTCATCTGAGCAGTGATACGTGTTTTAAACTTTAAACGTGTTAACATAAAAAGGCTATGTTATGATATGTTATTTTCCTTAAAATACATTTACAACAATAGATCTTATCACTGCTAATAGATACTTACTGAATAAGTAGGAAAATAAAAGGTCACATGTAATTTTAACAACATGAATTTTGATTTGTTGGAATATACGACGGATATTCTATTAAATGTAATAAATACAATTTTACATTCAAGTGGGGGCACGGGTGGCCCAGTCGTCTAAGGCGCCGCGATTCGCTGTGCAGAGTTGCGTCCCTTGGGCACGCCAGAAACCTATGATTGTGGGTTCGAATCCCGGTTCGCCCCGGTTATGTTTCTAGGTTTGTCAGCACCATACCCGTGCTCGTGGGTTTCACCGAAGTGGTAAACGTCTGAGACCTGCACCACTTCGGGCTTTCCTCCCACATTAAGATGACACGCCGCGATAAAACTTGAATACTGTTAAAAACGGCGTTAAACCCAACTCACTCACTCACTCAAATTCCTGCATTCCTGTTTCCATATTCCCCATTTACTCAGTTTGACTGGATGCTTTGAAATAGGCTACGGATTCATTATTTCTCTTTTCATGCGCATCGGATAATGTGACTACATTAGGTTTATCAAAGAAAGGAAACGTTTCCCAAAGGCTCAGCCATACGATATATAGGCGGTCTCATTTCGTTCCACAACACCCAGATGAATTAGTATCTTGGCCCATCTATCCACCAGAGTTGGAAAATCAATGAAATCAATCAGTTCAGTGTCTTAACTACATCTGTGTACAGTAAGTGATAGCATCCTCTGTACCAAGCTGTATGACCATTACAAGTGGGATGAATTCATTTGTTTCAATCGTGAATATGTGCCCTTCATCTGGAGCAATACACCATTAGCTCCAGATTATGGCGTCTATATTTCACACTTGCTTGGGTTCTTCAGAGCCTTACATTCACGGGGAGACACATTTGGTTGACAACGAAGTTTTTCAATCAAAGCTTCGCCATCAAAGGTCTCGTCAAGTCATTCCCGACATGTTATGGTAGACATTCACAGGGATTTGCTTAATATGACACGTCGCTTATCAACATGATTCGCGATGCTGTGACCCCTACATGGAGTTCGACCCGTGAAGATCCGAGTAGAGAATAGGTGTTCAGCAACCCCTGCTTTTCGTAAAAGGCGACTATGCTTGTCGTAAAAGGCGACTAACGGGATCTGGTGATCAGGCTCGCTGACTTGGTTGATGCATGTCATCGATCCCAATTGCGTGGATCGATGCTCATGATATTAATCACTGGATTGTCTGGTCCAGACTTGATTATTGACAGACCGCCGTCATATAGCTGAAATATGGTTGAGTGCGGCGTAAAAAAACAAACAAACGAATTACATGGTGAAGCCAAGTGGTTAAAGCGTTCGCTCGTCACGCCGAAGACCCGGGTTTCGATTCCCCACATGGGTACAATGTGTAAAACTCATTTCTGGTGTCCACTGCCATTATAATGCTGGAATATTGCTAAAAGCGGCGTAAAACAATACTCATTGACAATTCCATGGAGTTCCCATTTTGTTTAATGACAATTGTGTTAGTTGTGGGTGCTACCGGCAAAGCAGGACACAGTTACCCTTTTCGTGTCCACCTGGCGCCATCACTGATTACAAATATATTACCTGATTTCTTTTCTGTTGGGGTTAGGAATACTTTTGCCATAGAGGAAACACTGAGTAGGGATTCCCCTTCTATTCAGATCCCATTGTCTTTAAAATACGTACATCAAAGTCTTAAAGATTAGAATACTTTGACTTTATGTTACAGTATAAATAGTACTTCGTCGAAAGAATGGATAACTGCAAAAGTGATTCTAATTTTTCTGCAATCCTGGAAACGTGATATTCGATATTCTTTTAAAGGTTTCTACTATTCCTTTTTTTAGGATTCAGCAAGCTTTGAAAAATATTTACTACTCACAGACAACATTTCCAAACCTTTACTTTATTTTAGAACAAGCATGCATAAATTACCAATTGGAAAGGGTCGCTGGTTGAACATTCCTCACGAAGAGAGATTTTGTCCATTGTGTAATTCGCAACAATTTGGCGACGAGTTTCATGATTTATTCAGATGTAAAGTATTGGCGAATGACCGTTCTTCTTTTATCAGGGATTATCATTTTTAATTGCCTAACATGTCAAAATATCAAATAGAACTTTTTGGGAATAACAAGATACAAGTCCTGAAAAAAATTGTCAAGTTTTCTAAAACGTTTATATGCCATCTTGTTGTAATTTGTATACATTTCTGTGCAAACTGTAACTCATGTACCACCGTTGGTGTCTCCTTTGAGTGATAAAGAGAGTTAACAGCTAATCATTCTCGGAGCTTAACCACTTGCATGATCCCAGAAGCACGGACATTGGTCCCAACCCACAAAGATCTCAGTGACAAGATTCTCCACAGCGAGATCCGACTGCTGAGATAATCGTCCAAACGGAGTAGCGTGACGTTAATATAAACATATTTTGAACCACACGAAGGTGTTTTAACCTTTGTCCTCAGTTGTTATCCAGCATTATATAGCTCGAATATGACTAAAACGGTGTCAATCCTCACACTTTCAGCTGCTCCTGTTGTAAGTGGAAATATACGCATGAATGCACACCCACCCACAAACACAAACGCGTGAATGCACACCCACACCCACAAACGCGCGAATGCACACACACACACACACACACACACACACGCACGCACGCACGCACGCACGCACGCGCGATTGATTTAAGTGGATTCATGGCAAAGAAGTCCCACGAAATGAGATTTGTTTGAAAAATTGTACATCATGCTATGACTTATTTGTCGTTCAACGCCGCACACGGCAATATTCGTACTTTTTAACGGGAATCTGTAAATAATCAAGTCTGTAGATTACAATCTATCATAAGCATCGATCCACGTAATTGGGATAAGATGACGTGCAGCAACTAAGTCAGCGAGCCTGACCGCTCCATCCCGTTGGTCCCGCCTCTCACAACCAGGGGGCCTATTCACGAAGCTGTCTTAGCTAAGACAAATACGATACAAATTACGACTGCAACATGAGCTATTCTTGAAGCTGCCTCAAACATTTCGCAACGTTATCTCACTTACAACACAAATCTTACCTAAGACCTTTTGTGAAGGAAGTCAAATATGCTGGGTATTTCGCAATGTCTTTATCGATTATTTTGGGAAATGCCTGGATTGAAATGCTATTATTATTCTTTTTTAAATGTCATATAATTTTTATAGATAAAGAATTAAACCTCTATTGAAGATAAATGTTGACGCTTTTATCAATGATGTAGCCTCATGTTATTGAAGACTAATATATAAAATTCGAATCGTTTTCTTTAACAGATCGTCTTTTGGCAGCCATTGTACCTGTCATAAGCTCCTAATACTGTCATAAGTTCAGTCGTCGACTTAAGCAAACTTAGCGCAGATACAGCTTCTAGGATAGAGGTAGCTAAAGAAACTTCGCAACGACACCTTTACGTCTTTTTCAGCCATTGTCGTTAGCTCCTAAGACAGGACCTAACCATGGCTTAAGTTCTGTCGTAAACCTAACAGAATTGAGCGCAAATACAACTTCGAGGATAGACTTAGCTAAATAAAATTCGCAACGACAACTTTACATCAATCTTAGCGCAGAGACAGCTTCGAGGATAGACTTAGATAACATTTTGTTTCGCAACGGCACCTTTAGGTCTTTTTCAGTCATTGTACATATTTACCTGTCGTAGGCTCCTAAGACAGATCCGACCCTGTCTTACGACCCGGTTGTAAACTTAAGTAAACTAAGCGCTGAGACAGCTATGTGAATTGGCCGTCAGTATCACAACGAATTCCATGCTAACGTGAAAAATCATGGTATCTTATTTAATGTAGTTAAAACAACCATCAACATCAAAGTAAACGCCAAGAAGAGAGTATTTTATCCCAGTATGAACACACAATTGTTACTATAAGGTCTTGTGGCTGATGAAGCTGTGACTTTGTCCATACTTGTCTTCTGAAGCATGCTTGTCGGCTTGCATCCTTCGACGGTATTGATTTATAGTCAATCACAAGTTTAAGATATGGCCACATAAAACATTTTTTTATTTCATCACGGAAACTAAGCGCTAAGATAGCTTTGTGTATAGGCCGCCGATATCTCATTGAATTTGCATGTTAACGTGAAAAATCATGGTATAATATGTAATAAAAACAACCATCAACATCAAAGTAAACGCGAAGACGAGTGTCTTTTGTCCCAGTATGAACACACTATTTTTACTTAAAGAAATTGTGGCCGATGTAGGCTGTGACTTTGTCCTAAACTTTGCTGGCTAACAGCAAACTCTAAACTTGTTTTCTGAAGCATGCCTGTCGGTTTGCATCCTTCGACGGTATTGATTTATAGTTTAACACAAGTTTTAGATATGGCCACATAAAACATTTTTTATTCCATCACGGCCCTACACTGAATCTCATGTCGTCCGCGTTTTGCATTTTATGTTTTGTGAAGGCTAACATCGTATTCAGAATGTGTTCTAAGACGAACTTGCTTTTGGGGATAAAAACAGAAAAGAAGAAGTTGAAGTTTATGAACAAACAGAATGTTTTCCTACAGTTCCTTTCTTTTTGTATCTGGAATTTCAATACAGTTCATAAAAGAACATCCAGCTTGTCAAATTGTGTCATGTGTTAGATGAAACACGACTGCAAAATGTTTATTTTTTTATACTATCAAATTAACATTTAACCGGATCATTTTCAATTAGCAGATTTAAAAATAGTTTGAAAACATGCAATCCTCTCGATGGGTTTTTAGATAACGTTTGCGAAACAATATTGATCGAGTTAATAACCATATTCGTGACTTGTTTTTTTCACCATGTTTTTCTTTATCTGTTGTGCTTAATTACACTGATCAAGTCGCGGTGACAGATGACATGAAACTATACGACCATCGCACCTGACACCTGTCAGTCGATTATATAATATTAATTCGTTGGCATAGGCAGCGTGATTGTCAAGGTTCATGTAGTCAAGCAGTGATCGTTTGGATGTCAGGCTTCAATCAGTGTGAAGCAGAAAACACACATAATTGAAAACTTAGTTGGTTTGAAATGAACAGTGGGATGTTTTCACACTATTCTGCGTACATCAATGTGACAATTCTATCCGCACTCGCCAACAAGGAAGTGATAAGGCGTAATAACTGTTGAAGGAGTAAACACATACTCCGAAACGTTATGTTCCTCATAATAAAGAAGTTGACATCTTATGTGTATCACTTCTAAATGCCTTTCAAAGACTTAACATCGATCATATCAACATGTTTGTTTATTTGTAATCCACGTGAATAAGAACAGAAACACTAAAATGTATGTTTGATATTTATGCCCTGAATGGCATATACTGTTTTATGTATTTTGGGCCGGGGGCATTTTACTTAATAGACTGTCTGTCAAGAAGACAATTTAGTTTAGGTTCGACTCTTAGAGGAGCTAATATGTTCGATTACTGTGTTAAACTAAGACCTACATCAAAGGTATTAGTTATTTATTTTGCTTGTTTCTGAAGCTCAGATCAGAAACGTAATAAATAATAACTTCGTTCAGATATCCCGATCAAAACGCTGAAATAATAGATTACCCTGACCATTGTAAAGGATGTACATTCGTGAGACGGAAAACAAAAAGGATCTCAAAGAAAACGAAAAGGAACAATCATCGATAACAGATCTTCAGCATTGTGGCATAGAGTGAATGACGTCATGTGTGGATGACGTCATTTCGGGCATGACAATGAGATTGGACATGTCCGCCATAAAGTTGGGACTACGATTCAATATTCTGAAAGGAGAATGGTGAGCCAAATATCTTTGTAGAAACACAATAATTTGTTTTCAAGACATCAAGTGAACCTTGTTTTGTTTGGGGAAAATACTCTTTTTCCAGTATTTTCTAAATTTATGGAAACTTTCGAAACTATTACAGTGGTAAATTTGGAAGGGATATCCAAACATCTTTGTGAACAAGGGTGCCAGATGATTTTGACAGATATTTCAAAATGTCCTTTTTGTCCATAAGTCCCTAACATGCACATCTAAGAGAGAAGAGGTTTTTCTAAAACCTCAGTCGCCATGGTACAATGCTGAAATACAGGTTGAGAAATCTGCAATGCAAAAACTAGAGAACAAATTAAAAAAGACGAAATTGGAGTTCCATCTGCAAATGTATACGACACAAAGTGGACCCATTGTCAGACAAGCAAATATTTCAACAAGAACAAGGCACTTGAAGCGACATGAACAGAGACACCAAGGATTTGTTTTCAATTATGTCTGGCATGATGAACAAAATAGAGGAGGCTTCCCTTCCAGATGGTTAATCATCACAGGAAGCTGCTAAAGGTTTCACCTTCTGTATTTAAGACATAATTAATAGGATCCACCACGATTTCACAAAGTCATGAACTAGCTTATCACCCGAGTTTTGTCAAATCATGATGAATCTCAGTGCGCCGAGATCACACAATCAGATTCAAACTCGTCTACTTTTGTGACCTTTAATTCTGATCATGTCTCGAAAAGATTACAGCAAGAACTTGCTTGTAAATACCACCCAGGAATAATAGAATAGTTTGCAGTCAATTCACATGACACGAAAACAAAGAAATATGACCACATTTCACCAGTTTTAAAGAAACGTCGCCGTCTAGCAGTATCTGCTTGGATAGAGTAGAGTTTTGCTCCAATCTATCTGTCCAAGTTGCTCCCACTCAACACGCCAACACGTCCTCTCTTCAAAATATGAAGTAAAGGGTCAAAACCACAGTAGCACTTATCAGGACACACGCCTTCGGCAACAAGTCTTTCACAAATTAAGACCTCACCATCAACGTCAGCAAATAACCAATCATGACATTTTACTTACATAAAAAAAAGCAACAAACACATTTCCATAATCAAAAGAAATATTCATTGTTCAAGTCCATTTTACGATTCCGACAATACCATGAGCATGTGTTTATGTTTGTTTGTTTGTTTAATTGCACTCTGAACCTCTTGATATTGTACCATCACTTAGTATATAATACATCTGATGTATCTATATTGTATTTGAGCCGGTGGCCTTTATACTGAAATAAACTTCTTCTATGCAGTAAGCTTGGTGTGACAGAATAGTTTTGTAACATCTACTACAAGTACAGAGATATATATGCCCATGTCTTAATATTGTGCGATTGTAAATGTATATCACAACGATCGCTTGTCTCGTATTTCAATTAATTGTCCAATCTATATATAATGACTCAGACGATGTGACGGGGTTTAATCACTCTCTCTTTGCTAATAAACCAGTCATGATTCCTATGGAAATAAGAGCTTTTTTCACAGACAAAACGTTGATAGTCGGTGTGAAACAGATTGTTGCAACATTGTGTGAAATTTTTGGACACCGATATTTTTATTTTAAGCATAAATTTCCTCTTCGCAAATTTCAAATTCATGAACATGATGTTGTTTTCTGATTTAGTGGAGTCTGTTTCTGGTTTTGCCAAACGTTTCAAACAAATATCAAAAACTATACTCGATCAGCTAATATACACTACACTTATTGTCGACTCTTGTATTCTTGATTTCTTTCAACCCTAAAGTGAGTGAGTGAGTATGGTTTAACGCCGCTTTTAGCAATATTCCAGCAATATCACGGCGGGGGACACCAGAAATGGGCTTCACACATTGTACCCATGTCGGGAATCGAACCCGGGTCGTCGGCGTGACGAGGGAACGCTTTAACCACTATGCTACCCGACCGCCCCCGCACTTGGCGCTAACACCATTACTACCCCGGTCAATGGATCAGTGTGCACTGATTTTCTTTCTCAACTCCCTGAGGAGAATACAATCCATGCTGCCCCCGAGGCGCTAGAAGGTTAATAGTCACATTACTATTTTCATCCTGTCGGGTACCCATTCACTGATGGGTGACCAGGGGCATACTTCGAACAGAGTCACGTGCCTAAGGAGACCACATGTGCTACATGTGAATCTACGTGGGTCAGGGCCGAAGGCTTAGAAACTCTCATAAGTCAAGCAGTTTGGATGGACTCCCCCGACCCCCAACCCACTGAAGGTACAAATGGCCGAAGTGGAACACCCCCTGTCGCCCTACCACTGTCCCCCTTCTTAAAATCCTTGATCCGCCCCTGCGATATATAGAGGCAGGAATTTGACTCCCCACGGGGAATTGAATAATTGATCATGATCAGCCTTTCCACAGTAGGCCGACGAAGAGAGGTGAATGAATGACAACAGTACCTGGTCCCAGGGTGTAATCAGCTAACGTATTCGTATCACCTTATTCCATCATTTGCAGATGAGTTCATATTTCTTCATCAGCATAGTTGTATTTCATATTTCCATTTATTATCTTGATAAATTATAGGCTGATCTCCTTTTCTCGTTGTTATAGACAATGTTGAACGCTATATTAATGAGGTTAAGGCCTGAGTGATACCCCATGAGGAAGTATATGAACTTAACTACCGTAATTAAGCACACACAAATGAACTACACATGTCCCATGCGTGTGATGCTGAAGTAATTATTACTGAAGATTTATCCTCCTGATATCAGGATAACAATCACACGAACTGGATTTAAATGTATATCAAAGGAGACTTCAGATGAAAACAAATTTCTTGACAATGGCTTTGTGACCTCTAGAGGTAATCATTGTAATGGTATTGAAAATATGGCGAGGTAAAATAGGGTAAAATGTTCAAGACTTCAGGAATGTTGATGCTGCAGACGGTCATTGTTGGTTTTTAATGTAGATTTATTTATTCATTTATTTATTTCATTTTATATTTTCTTGTAGCACCATCAATCTGCCATTAAACCTGATACTGGTGTCTTATTTTAGTTCCGTTAGAAATGAATTATACATAAATGCCATCCTTCATTTTCGAACCCCGGCCGCGTCTCACCAAAAGATGGTTCTTGTTGTAACCCTGCCTAGCGCTCGGCATTAAGAGGATAAAACAAGGACTGGGCGGCTCGGAGTCAGTATACTGTGCCTGAGTGGGATATCTATATCTATATACACAAACAGAAACACACACGCACACACGCACGCACACACGCACGCACACACACACTTGCATATGCACGTCGCTGTATTTGTAAAATGATCTTGACCGCGACGTTAAACCCCAGATCACATCATCGTTCATCTTTATAACTCATATATATTTATTCTAGTATCTTGCCATTATTCAAAGCTGGAGCACCAGACCGCGAGAACGCCATATTTGTCAAAACATTTGAAAGATATGTAATATCGCGATATCGATTTGAGAGAATGAAAATCGCCCCTTTGTCGCGTTTTTGCGATCTTGCATTCTCACGGTCTCGTACTTTCTTCATTTTGTACTGTTTATCAAAGTTTGAAATTGTGAAACGCGACAGTGTCACTTACATTATTCCATACTTGACGTTCTATTAGAAATATAATTTCACACGACAGTGAATCTACATCAAACACCCAAGTGAGTGTCACGTGATGATCCTAATGTTGTCTTAAAGGCAAACTAAGGCTTGTGCAAATCTCCACTGAAAGCAAATGAGAATCAGCCATCCAAACATCTCATTTACTTGTTTTTCTTCACGTTATGTGATCCAGGTTAATCTAGCAATACTTGATTAAGCGAGATGCACAGGAACATTTCTCAATTTGACACGAGACACATGTTACACTGTCGATTTCACTTGTGAGGCCAAGAATCTCTGAAAGTTCGTGCCGTGTGAGAGGCGCGTGAAATTAAACTGACGGGGATAAGAAAGTACTTGAAAATTCACGCAAAGCAAGTATACACTTCTAAAACTGACACTTCTCTCTGCTCATAACTGTGTACTGTGAAATTGTGACCGCCATGTTTCTTGAGACGTCCATGTGCACGTCACCTGTTGTGAGATACTCATTGATATAATTCATGTGATATCGTCTGTGGTACCGGTATCAAATACGTCACCATCGAAAAACCATTTCTCGTCTGCTTCATTTTAGACACCATCAAACTAAGGTGTATACTGTCATTTGCCCGGCAGTTTTAAAGAATCTGCATACACACAATTGCAGGTGCAATTGTTAATTGTATACCATTTATTTGTTGTGTGTTCGTTTTACACAGATATCTGGGTTAACTTAATGTTTCCGTTTGGAAGTCGGCAAGTAACATTATGACTATACACAACAATACAATAAAACGGGCAATAGTTCGCCAGCAACAAAACGTTGATCACCATACTAGGGACGAATCCTGACGAGCCCACTGTTTGACAACTGGCTCACGACAGCAATATAATGTATGAAAGAGCTAGAGAAAAAATCCTCTCACTATAGTACAACTACAAACAGTTGCGTTCTGAACAAAAGTTCTGTATATACATTTAAATGTCGAACTCGAAAGTTACGCGTTTATCTTTGTACTTCATATGATTATCCGTGATTGTGAAAAAAATAATGTTAAAGTAAAACTATTTCCGCGATCGATGAGATAGTGAGTGAGTTTGGTTTGGGACCTCTTCCATCAGTGCTGTAACACCATCATGGCGGGGGAAACTAGTACCGGCCTCGCACGATGCAGCCATTTTGAGATTCGGAACCAGGTCTTCAGTGTGATGAGCGAATAAATTCACTAGATTACAATGGATTAACAACCCGAATTCTCAAGCAGCACCAGATCAATAAAACTGATAATTCTGTAGTGTTCCGTTGGTTCCCTCCCAAAACGGCGACGTCATAGTGATGCGTCTTCTGTTTGAATAATGAGTCTCCCCTCAACATTGCTGAGCTTTAGTATTTGGATAGAGTAATATAATCAATTGTAAATTTGACTTCTCTAGATTTCTTTGCTTTGATTACAAATTAATTCCATTTAAAGCCACCTTGTACATCCAACTAAATTACCCGGTAGGTCGAAAATCGTTCACACGTTGATCTTCAAGAAGGCGAAACGTATTTGCCGAGGAGAGTAGTCGACTGCACTGGCATTTTGACAAGGGAATTTACCACGTTCCATTGTCACAACCAGCCATTTGCAATGTATAAACCAGACCGAGAGGCTTTACATAAGTCAAGCATCTTCTTTCCCCAATACGTGTTAACTGATTTGACAATGGATGATCAGCTATGGGTATATTATACTTCTCTAGTATTTGAATATTAGCATATACATCACAATCAGTCTGGGCTTGGAATAAATAAATGCGACAAAACCCTTTCCATGGGCATAAGAAATCTCTGCCAAAACCAGAAACCCTTCTCAAAATCCTTAATGTTCTTAGCACTCTGTTAAAGTTAAAATGTCCTGTTTCACAAACATAGTCCGAGATATTTGAATAAGCATCACTATTTATACCTTCCTCAATAGTGCAGAAAGTGGGTCTGTCAAGTAAAGTCAACATAACAACTTTGCAGATTTGAATACTTCAGGGCATACTTGTCACAAAAGCTTGACCAAAATTAAATTTGAACATCGGTAATAGCGTCGAAAAGATGATGAAAAACGATACGCGAAGTCGCCCCCAAAACGAAACAAATCTCTACGGCGCTTTTCTGGAGGCTAAAACGTTGTTGAACCGCTGCACAATTTCAACGATCGTGACGATCATGCCGACGCCCGTCTGCTTGCTTCTGCCTCGGATTTTTTAATATATTATGTCTTTTCTGTGTGCATGCTCGTCCATTTGATTACCGTGTTCACAACTTATGTCACCCGAGTAACAACATTGAAGATGCCTTTCTGTTGTTTACTCGGGATATTAATCCCTGACAGGCATTTATTGTAAGGAATAGGGCTGAGGGCGGCGGGTGTTTTATTACCCAAACTTACAGATTGTTAATTGTTATTTTAATTATTCACAACGTCAATATCTAAGGTTGTCACACACACACGCTCAACAATGTTATTTTTTGTAGGATTTTGTAGCAGAAACAGTACATGTATATGAAAAACGGCTGAGGATCACAATATAGATAAAAGCGGCAAACATATCAGCCAATCAAACCTGTTGTCACGCACCGCTGTGCCCATAGCTCTAGGCCACGCACCTTAAAGTTTTGTTTGGAAACCAATTACAGAGTATGTGATTTCAGCACTTTCACTTGGAAATTTAAGTACTTCCTACTCATTTTATGAATATTTTCCCTTCTCAAATTGACTTAGTACATACAGGACAACTGCTATTCTTTTTTCATTTTTAGCTTCTAGGCGACGCATGAGGCGAACAACCTCCGCCGTCTTAGGACTTATGATCAAATTTTACCTTAGACTTAAGATATTCTCATAGATTGAGATTTTTTATCCCCGATTTAAGACATAATTAGTCTAAATCTTAAGAGTTAACACAAAATATGGTCTTAAGTTAGTTTCATGATCCCGGGGCCTGATATTCGCAAACATATCGCAATCATTTTTTTTCACTTTACCACCCCTTTAACAACATGCTGTTTTGTTGTTGTGGTTGTTTTTTTTGTTGTTTTTTTGGGAGGGGGGGGGGGGGGGCTCCTCATCGTTGTTTCAATATAGAAGTTCCTTTAAAGAGATAACAACATTTGAGTATCGTCCATTCCCATCATACAGAGTTGACGACAGGGGGTTAATGGTGCACCCAACCATATATTTTGTGTTTTGAGAAGACACCGTACCTTCTGGCATTGAGGGGAATATGTACACATAAAGATAACAGAAAGCCAGTTAAAGACAGTACAAACTGCTGTGGTTTGACATTTAACACTCTTAACGATCATTTAACACTCTTAAATAAACACCAGCAGCAAAAATCAAAATCCTCTGATAAACATGCTATGTTACTTAATCAGTGACAAATTTTTTGTCTTCTGCAATTCCCTATTTTGACTTGTACAATATGTTCACGTGTTGTTTTTTCAGCTGAACATGAAGCCTGTTTTCGTTGTGGCGGGTTGTAAGGGATTTATTCTCCAGCGCAGAAATATATTTCCTTCTCAGACGGGATACATAACATTTTACCAAGATCAGGTGAACCAATAAGATCCTAACATTCTGACATGGATGTAAGATAATTGTTTTTGTTCCATATCCCACTAAAGATATCATTTGATCACCTGTCCTGGACGTCAGACAGGTTTGTTTATGCGTTGGATTAGTGGCCAAGCAATAACACAGGATCAAAGACAAAGAGGTTTATTGGTTTCTGGTCGGAACTGTTGACACAGTCTGGCAAAATGTTTGTTTTGAACATAGGTGCGTTGTGAAAGTATCATTTCACCGCCATAAGTAGAGATTGTTATACGAGCATATCTGCCATACTGATTTTTCTAAACGAGTGTCAGAATCCTTGTATTTCCCCAGCGAGAGTGAGGCTAAAACATGAATTCTTACACCTTACATATTTACTTCTTATTTCTTTATTACGCATTTTTTCTTAATCCTTTTGAGCACTCCTTCAGTAAAATTCGAGTGACGTCAACACTGCCGTCCGGATGACGTAAACAATACACTGGGGCGTGTGAAGTGATATTTGCACTAGTGCCCGTAAGATGTTTATGAACTCGGTTATTACTAACCCTATGGGTTTACGCAATTCGTAAAGATGTGTTATTTCAGCAGTCTGGAAAAATCTCAACATCTATGAACTACCCCAGGCACAACAGTAATTAAGTCATAGGCCAAGGGAGGCAACTTCACAATGTGGGTTCAACTGTAATTATTCAGTTCACGGTTTCTAAGGGGTGATAACTCTCACATACTCATGAATTCAGCCTCTTTTCCACATTAATTCTCACACAGCAGCAACATGTTTTGCACGGACGATGTCAGGGGCGGAAAAGGTCCTAAGAGAAGGAGACAACGTGGTTTTATATTCAACCAACTGCCCCTATTACCTAACGCATCCCACTTAGGAAACACTTGCTGGTCCTGCTGCTAATCACAGAATGTCACTGTGTTCTACAACGTAGCAAACTCTCCGACTCAGTAAATCTATCGTCGCTCGTAGTGCCTGTCTTTGATGTTTCCAAATTCAAATCATGAACGATATAATGTTATACATAGCTTCGATAGTCTTGTTTCAGAGCAAATGCAGTCCCTCTTACCCCAAAAGCAGGAAAACATATAGATGTCATCTTTATGTTTTCCTTATTAATATCCTCCATGAACAGATGCTGTTTTTCATTAATTGTTCAGTAATATATCTGAATTTATGTATGCTTTAAGCAGTGTGTAAACCATCAAACGTGGTTGTAATCTTACTTTTGCTACTCATAGTGTCTGGGGACATCGAACTAAATCCCGGTCCAGTTCATTCTAGTACAGGTTATAATGAACTTGCAGTTTTTCATTTAAACATTAGAAGTCTGAGACATACGTAACCCAGCATCCTTTAAGATGTTTCTGAATTTGTTTCACTGAAACACATCTAGACGCATCTGTAAAATCATCGGATCTACTGATAGATAGTTACTGTTCCCCAGTTAGAAGGGATAGAGATTGTTTTGGGGTGGCCTTGCGGTCTACTTTCGTGATTCATTGAGGGCTAAACATAGAATAGATTTAGAATTACTCAATAACGAAATAATGTGGTTTCAAATATATCTACCTCAAAAGAGTTTGTTGTTGTGGGTTACTTATCGCCCGCCCAACACCCTTACATCATATTGGGATTATCTTCACCAGTCATAAGTAACAGCCCAGGACATTTCATCAAATGTAGTAATAATTAGAGACCTTAACGAAGATTTGTTGAATAACAATGTACACCACAATCACTATATAAGGGTGAGTAAAGATCCACGTAATCTCATAAAACAGTCCACGCGTATTACTCTGAATTTGGAAACAGGCAGATATACGAATATGAATGGGAATGAAAGAGTGTGTTTTCAGTGTAAGGAAAGTATTGAAGATGAATGTCATGTATTGCTGGATTGCCCTGTGTACGATGATTTGCGTGAAAGTTTATACGAAAAAGTCAGTTTTAGCTATCCCAACTTTCTAGAGTTATGCAATACTGATAAACTTATTGTACTTTTTAAATATTATGTATATTTTTCAGCCAAAACCTGCTTTTTAATTCTCCAACGAAGAAAAAATATTTTATATGGCTAGTGACGGGTAGTATATTTTACACACCCCTTTTACACTAATATATTTATGCTGTACATACTGTGATATATTTTAAGTCTCTCGTAACCCTTAAAGGGTGGCTCACGTTTATGCCCTTTTATATGTATCTATGTAAATATTTTTTTTGAGGTGAGACTCGAATAAACAATCTGTCTGTCTCTTTATTACACAAACCTCGACTACTCTGATCGACCCTATTGACCCAGGACAGCGAAACTGTAGAAGCCGGCGTTTTAGACCCAGTTATCAGTGACCACAAGTTGTCTTTTTGTTACTCTATCCAATTGTATCAACTAATCAAAGTCTTATGCAAGAGATGTTTTACTTTTCAAGCAAGCTGATCATCCACGCCTAAACCAGCTTATTGTTTCCACAGATTAGGAAAAATCGTTTGACTCCTTCAATTCAGTCATCGATGTTTGTGGCGCCCTAACATTAGGACTCATTAAGTAAAAGAGTGCGTGCACTCCAAACAAGTGATAATAAGGCCAAGGGATAAACCCTGGTTTAACAGAGAAATACGACGAGCAATCCGTATCAGAAAGAGACTCAGAAATAAGGCAAAGTCATCCTGCAAACCAAATGCCTTTTTAAGGTACAAAAAAAGAAATACTGCTCATAATCTCCGAAAACAAGAGAAATAGGACTTCCGTAACTTAGATGTTTTCTTGTGAACTGTATCCTCAGAAAATAACCCCAACAATTAGATATTACATGTGTACTTAGATTTCTACTGAAGGATTCTGGTACTACAACAACTGTAGCCTCTTTGGTCACCGATGTTTCATGAATGCTAAACGCTTTTTAAGATTCCGAAAAGTCTGAAGCATGGAATATATATTTCAGTTCAGTTACAAATATCGATGATTGTGACCATGTGTTACCTGATACTTCTAACATATGTGATGGCGAACCTCAAGATTCTCATGTTAAACATAACGAAATAATCGATGTGATGAAGTTACTTCCAGTAAACAAAGCTAGTGGTCCAGATAACATTAATTATCGCTCATTGAAACATGTTATCCATTCTATAGCCACTCCATTGTATTTATTGTTCAATTTGTCTTTGCGTAAGCACGAACCGGTATTCCTACACCAGTGGAAATTGGAAAATGCCATTCCTCTATATAAGAAAGGCTCACCTGTGTCACTGCTATCATGTATCAGTAAGAATTTTGCCAGAATAGTTTTTTAAGAGGTTGTATAATAATCTTATATATCATAGCTTGCTGCGTGAACACCAACCAGCATTGGCATACCATCTCCACATATTAAGCATATTTAAAACTACATAAATAAAGATCTATGTAAATTACAAAATTGGACGCACACGTGGTAAGTACAATTCATTCCAAGAAAAATAAAGTCTATATTCTTTGCGCATAAAACCCCAGAGGAAATACCATCAACAGTTTTCAATGACATATGTATAGAATGGGTAGACTGTCACTGGTGTTACATTATCAAAAGACACAAAATGGAACGATCTATCAATAATATTCTTTCAAATGCTTCAAAAACGATTTCATCATATCGGTGAGAAAGCTAAAATATCGGTTTATTAGAATAAGCTTGGCAAGAACATATCTAGTTTTTTATGAGACCGAATTTAGAAAATGCCTCAGTTGTCTGGGACATTTGCTTCTTCTTATAATGTTAACCAATTAGAATGACTACAGCTTGAGGCAGCTAGAATAGTAACAGGATTAACTAAATTCTCCTCCCGTCGTAGCCAATATCACGAAACTGGATAGCAGCCACTAGAGTATAGACGAAACGCCAACAAACTAGAAACTGTGTATAAAATAATTAAAAAGCAATGCCCTTCATATGTAACTGATCTTATACCACCATCTGTGTCACAGAACGTCAATGATAATCTCAGAAACCGCCATGATTGTGTGGTACCATTTGCACCGACATCTACAATTAAAAGGTCCTATGTTATAGATACCTTAGGGCAATGGAATAAGCTACCATTAGATGTAAGGGATAGTTCGTCACTGTCTTCGTTTAAAGCTGTCGCATCTGAGCACTCTATAATTGCGGTAAGAGATCTACACACATATTTCACACTAGACTGAGGCACAATTGTAGCACACTAAATTTCGATCTGTTTTGTGTTAACTTATCTCATACAATTTCCAGTAAATGCGGAGCCCCTTATGAACTTTCTTTCCATTTCTTCATCGAATGTAACTTATATGATGACTTAAGCGAAACATTATTGTCAGCTATCAATAATCCTGGAGGACAAAAAACGCTACGCAGCATTTTATTTGGTGACACAAACCTAAATGTTTTACTGAACACCAATATATTCGTGTCTGAACAAATATATTGAAAGGACTAACTGATTCAGTAGCTCCCATATTATTGTTTCCACATTGTTAATCATTAATATTGTTAAATCTATATAGCAACACTAAAAGGTATCATATTTGCATATTTATAAGATGCACACCGTTTTCACTTTACGGCACACTGTACATATCCCTTATATCAACACTGTATATATGTTGTGTACTGTTTCCACAGTGTCAAACTTCAATTGTAAATTGCTAATTTCCATGACGCAATATTATATGTAACTGTATAAAGGGAGAATAGGACAATAAGTGGTGCACTTGTGCCCAATCCCTTTGTCTTTTTGGACAATAAAAAATGTTTAAATAAAAAACCCGACATCGATGTAGATAGAGGGCCACCGTGTCCCGCTATTAGTGACCCCGCGGTGGCAAGTACAGGTGATTCAAACCACTGGAGATGACAGACCATCACATTCCAACAACGTGGAGACGCACCCATTTACCAAGGATCCATCAGCAGCTGACACTCTGCATATTGGTGTTCATCCTAATTTTGAGCCTGATAACTTCCCTAAACCGCAAAATACATTTCAGGTCCAACATGGTCCTCAGTTTACGTCAATCTCCATGCGCACTTGTATCGCTCTACTACAATCATACATAATATTCACACATTGATATGGTTTTGCAAAAACGTTTGATGATGCTCAAGACATAAAATACTCCAATTATTTCGCCCGGTAGTTCAGGTCATCATCTTAAATAAAACCTATGGTCAGGTGCACTGTTAAACACAGAGAATACATTTATATGCTGCCTCGATGTCAACGCCATATACTTATACAGCTTGCCAATAGCTGACGTGTTATAATAATTGCAAACTGGTCGTTTTTCGTCAATGTGCCATGAAAACTATCTTTACGTTGAAGCTATCATTCATGTACATGTTAAGGAATATGGCAAAGACTAGGTTTAGAAATGTAATTTAACTTTTAATTTTCAGTTGTGCACTGGATTAGATAATACATCGTTAGGTTAAAAGAGGTATCACTTCCGCATGTATATGGCATACTGCAGTTACAATTGACTTTTCTTTATGGCAACTGAAAACATTATAAATATTTGTAGCGATAAAAGTAAGTAGTGTACCTTGCCTGGTGGAGCGGTGGGGAAGGCGAGTGGTTAATTTATATAAAGCGTTCAGTCGTCACGCCGAAGTCCAGGTTCGATTCCCCACGTGGGTACAATATGTGGAACCTCTTTCTTGTGTTCCCTGTCATGAAATTGCTGGAAGAATGTGGCGTAAATCGATACTCACTCACTGTTGTCTTTTTCTAATATAGATGCAGTCATATTATAGTCACATTTGTTCTCTGCTTATCGTAAGAGGCGACTAACCGGATCGGGTGGTCAGGCTCGCTGACTTGGTTGATGCATGTCATCGTATCCCAATTGCATGGATCAATGCTCATGGTGTCAATCAATGGATTGTCTGGTCCAGACTCGATTATTTACAAACCGCAGTCATATAGCTGGAATATTGTTGAGTGCGGCGTTAAACAACAAACAAACGAATTACATGGGGAAGCCAAGTGGTTATAAAGCGTTCGCTCGTCACGCCGAAGACCCGGGTTCGATTCCCCTACAATGTGAAAAAACCCATTTCTGGTGTCCACTGACAAACAAACAAGCATATTTGTTCAACTTTATCTTTGCTGTGAGCTGTACAGTTTTACTTTTGTTTAGACTCTGAAATGCATGACATATGTCAGAAGGTTTACCACAATAATGAGAGGGAGACAGTCAGCTCGTCAACCACGTGGCCATCAAAGTTTTCTTGTTATCATTGTGTCATCACTTGTGCATAAGTACCATGTCATACAAACCAATCATCAGTAATTTCCATGTGAGTGAGTGGGTTGGAATTAACGCCGCCCTGTACAATATACAAGTTGTGTCAAGGCGTGTCAGCTAAGTATTGGAGGGAAGCCCGAAGGGATGCAGATTAACCACGAGCACGGTTCTTACAAACCTAGAAACATAATCGGGTCGAACCGGGATTCGAACCCACAGACATAGGTTTCTGGATAACCTAAGGGTCGCAACTGTGCACAGCGAATTGAACGACTGGGCCACCCGTGGCCTCTTAAGTGTCATGTACTCAACAACTCATTTCGTATCATTTCAAGGTCATGTACATAATCTCACAGACAATGTCTCTGTGCCACGGTCTGGAATCGCTTAACGGATTATTTGAATCACACCCTCCATTCTGAACGGATTGCAACAGAGAAAATGCAAACACGTGATCACGATAAGAGAAGATTTCATAGTTTTCGTCATAAAATTGCAGAATATACCAATTGAAATATGCACACTAGATGCATGTATGTGTAATGTACCACCACGCCAACATGTGCACACATACGACTTGTAAAACTAATAATTCACTAAGTTGTTTAATGCGATAAATTCAACATTGCTGTTGTTTTGATAATATGGCAGTCAAATTACATATTTGAGAATGTTCTTCATTTAGATAGTTTCTATGATGTTATGTGAATTGATCTAACTTTTTTATTTACAGGGTTTTTTTATTGAACAGGTTCTATGTTGTTAATGTTTGGTGTTGTTACTTTCGGTTACTGTTTATTGTCAATTCCAATGATGACACAACTCCAGCGTCTCAAACACGATTCGACAGAATGGCAAGTATCCGTGCAATGTTTAAAACACGATATCCACACAAAGTCAAAGTATTCTTGCTATGATTGCTCCAACAATTTCATGTGTGAAAACCATTAGTTGGGATCCATGAATGTACATGGCGGTTCTAACCCATACCATTGCGACACCCTTAAGAATCCGTACGCCTACCACTACCTAAAGTCTCATCAAAGGTCATATACTTCAACTGACAAAACCAAGTTCACAGTTTGTTCCAAATCTCACGATATATGCGTGAGCACGTGGCATCGATGCCCGTCGGTGTACCCATGTGATTGTGGCGCAAGATTCAAATGGCATTGCACGCTGCAACATCACACCAAGAGTCCGTGTCTTGGCGATAACAACATAGCCATGTGCTAAATCTCTGAACTAATTGCTTTTAAATGTTTACCAACTTCAGGGACGGAGATCATGGTCAATATTTTGTTGTTGCTCGTTTGTATTCTCATGTCTTTTGTGATCTAAAAAACCCGCATTGCTATCACCACTTCCTTTGAGTTTATCTTGGACAGGGTTGTATCAAATGATTTCTTTCATTTTTTTTACAGTCTCTTGAAACTGTGATACTAATTTTTTTTTACATTTTTGTTATGTGCGATTTTCTATCGAGATTATATTTTTTCAGCTACAGTTAAAAAACCCCAGGTATTTTAAAGACTATTAGCCTGAAATGTGTTTTAAGGAAAACGCCTTGCAACAATGTAATCTTTGTGGCAGGCACTTTTTTTTTCAACACTTTGATTTGACGCAAAAAGAAATCGAGAATTTTCGGGGACAATTTATTTTTTTACATATAATCCCAGCTTCCCCCCTCCCCCCAAACCCAGAATATCAAATGGTCGGTCACTTATACTCGGCACTATTGCTTCCTTGTATCGGAATCTAGTGAGTGAGTGAGTGAGTGAGTTCACATTGATACTCACATCGACAATAAATACAATACAATCGACTGAATAAAGTTGTACGGTATTAATACCTAAATACAGACTATAAAATCCTGTCGACTCGGGATCAAGAGTGAGTGAGTATGGTTTTACGCCGCTTTTAGCAATATTCCAGCAATATCACGACGGGGGACAGCAGAAATGGGCTTCACACAATGTACCAATGTCGGGAATCGAACCCGGGTCTTCAGCTTGACGAGCGAACGCTTTAACCACTTGCCCCAGGTATCAAGAGAAAGTCTTCCAATCTTTAGTGGCTCACTGATGTGGGCCTGTATTCAGTCGTTGAAAGATATCGACGCTAAGATGGTAGTAGTAGCATTTGAAATTTGACTTTCAATGGTTCCACATTCCTTTAAATGAGAAGAAATCGTATCTTGTAAATTAACCGTGAAAATGTAATGCATCCCTATTTCAATGTTATGAATGAGGACTTTTTAGTAAGAAAATATTGAGAGATTATTATACGAACACGTGTGTCATACTGATTTTACGAAAAGAGTGTAAGAAATCTTGTATTTCCCGAGCGAGAGCATCAACATTAATTCTTAGACGAGTTCTATTTATTCATCGTAATTGATCACAATAATCCGTCTCTGCACACCTTCAACACGAAGCAAGGCAAATACTTTCAAGAACTTGTCTGTGCATGTAGGGCTCCGTCTCACCGCGTGACCCAATCGTTGCAATTTTGATACGATTCTTGACTGCACGGAGCTTAAAGAGAATCCGAAGTGTCACATTCAAAGACAAGTGTCAGAGAAGGCACGTTTAGCATTACTTTAAAGATATCCTGATGCCGTAAATAATCTACAAAAAAATTGATTGTGTAGATGAAATAGTTTTTCATCAGATAAAGTCAAATTACAAACGCCACAAAATCTCCCCTTGCGCCTGTAATGGATTTTCAAGAATGTATACACAGACCTTCAGATCAACCAAATTGATGTATTACAATTCTTTCAAATTATCTAAAGATCGACAGAGAAATAAACACTAATGACTTCTTATCGTGATTCATATCGTCCAGATGCATTTAAAAAAATATTAATTTAACGTGAATCGCCATGGCCAAACAATACGTATTCATCCATGAAATTGGGCGGTCGGGTAGTGGTTAAAGCGTACGCTCGTCACGCCGAAGACCCGGGTTCGAATCCCGACATGGCTACATTGTGTGAAGCCCATTTCTGGTGTCCATCGCCGAGATATTGCTGGAATATTGCTAAAAGCGGCGTAAAACCCAACTCACTCACTCATCCATGAAATTACTTGCCTATCTCGGTTGAGCAAAACACGACTTAACCATCCACCTGTAATGGCGAATAACGTGGTTACGATGAAGCTTTTGGTGGCGTTACCTCATTCACTAAACCAACCCAAGTGAGTGAGTGAGTGGATGGGTGGGTGAGTGAGTGAGTGTTCAAATGTCATTTGAACGGTCCGTCAGTACTGTCAGGGCGTGTCAGTATATTGTTGAATCAGTCCACAGTGACGCTTGCAGTCCACTTCGACGAAACAAATGTTCATGGTTCTGATACTGATCAGGCATCGGTATGAGAGTGAATCCCGGATTCCAAACCACGATTAACATATCCCTGGCATGGCACAAAGAGTGAGTGAGTGAGTTGGGTTTAACGCCGCTTTTAACAGTATTCCAGTTATATCACGGCGTGTCAGCTTAATGTAGGAGGAAAGCCCGAAGTGATGCAGGTCTCAGACGTTTACCACTTCGGTGAAACCGGGTATGGTGCTGACAAACCTAGAAACATAATCGGGGCGAACCGGGATTCGAACCCACAATCATAGGTTTCTGGCATGCCCAAGGGACGCAACTCTGCACAGCGAATTGCGGCGGCTTAGGCGACATGGCCACCCGTGCCCCCCATGGCACAAAGAAGTAACACTGTTCATGACGCTGCGACGCCGGCAACACAGATACTCTCGAACATACAAGACATATAAGAAGCTCATCTATACAATCCAGTTTGAGGTCACAACCAATCTAATTACAATCAGATGCTTTACTCCGATCAAACACCTTTGCACGACAACCTCACCTACGCTCCATAGGTCGCGACAGTTGAATCCTGTACAAACATGAACCGCCCAATTAAGGATGAGTAGGTTCTTGAGTCAGTCTGATGTCAGCCTTCTGTAACGATACGGTTTCATTTCTTTACTACCTCCATTATGAAATTGGTGTAAATGTCATGGCGCTCAGAAATGACATGTTGTAAAAGATGTTCAAACAATATGACAGCGCGGGTTTTATCATGTTCCCTTCGGAAAATTCAGACGCTGCTGAGAATGCTTCGCTCGCTTGTATTGAGAACTTCGAGGCTTCTGGAAATTGGAAATTTCATTTGGCGCAACCTACTATGGATGGGAGGGTGTGTCACGTTTTCACGCAGAGAGGTATCTGATTTTAATGAGATATGGTCACACCATCGTTTGTTTTCAAAGTCATTTTCAATCACGTCGTAAACATTTCAAACATGTCTGTTTCTTTGACATACTGAGATAGATTAAAAACTAAAACCTCAGCCTTAAGACAAATTCAGTGATTATTAAAACTAGCTCATCAATAAATTCGGCAACAGTGAGGAATCGTTTTTTTAGGACTGCTACCGGTGTCATTTTCCAAGTGCGCGTTTCGCTTCACTTGACTGCTCCTAATTCTTGAGTCAACAGAAATTAATAACACTGGTTGACTGTTGGAAAATGTACATGATGAAAACATTGAACTCGCGCCCATTTCCAATTAATAAGGCCTGTGGAATGTATGGACGCTATTCGTGCAGGAAGCTTGACAGTGGGCGTGTATTTGTTGTTCTGTAGAGGAATATTTAATTGCTAACTGGGAGTGTATTTGTCCATGTTTCAAACAGTTTTCGATTTCGACATTAAATCCTACTTCAATAAACGACATCAGTGATGTAAGAAGGGCATGTAGGAATGTGTATTTTTGTGTGTTGGGGATGGAGGTGGGGGGAATGATGTGATGTGTTTTACCGGGAAAATACTAGACAACGTTTATTTGTGTCCCCGGGCTTCACAGAAGAATTAGGACGTGATGGAAGGATCGAAAACAAATTGTTTCTCCATTCAGAGAAGAACATTGCGTGGTTTACAGTAGCGACTGAAGATTTTCCTTTAAAAAAATACATCTTTCCAACACCCTTAAGAATATTTCATGGTCGGTGCTATAAAACTTGATCTCGACCAGGATCTGCTTATTTTAGAGCCGAATCCTAGAATCGCCCGGACTATTCCTTGGGACAGTATTGCATCCTTTGTCAGTTTGGGCTTTCCTTCTAAATGTCCTGGAAAAAGATACAAATAAGCGTTGTTAAACTCATTCTTCCTCATACCCCCCCCCCCCCCCCCCCCATACATCTCACACAGGATCAAGGACATGGAAACCAACAACTACATGAGGCTTCTACCACATGATAGGGAGATTGGCCAAAGTTGACAAGAAATGTGCCGTTCACCCACATAATTAACTGGGTAAGATAAGACCTAGTTCTGAAACCGAATCATCGATCATTAACATGACCTCTCCACACAACCCACATGTCACGCCAGACCATGATAACCTCTCATGACTGTCATCCAAAACAAGGGAATCGTGCGTCCATGACACTGGGCGTGCAGTTGTTGTTTTTGCAGGCCACATGGCACGCAACACCACGATAACCTTGCAGGACTTGAAACAAGAACAAGGGAACTGCATCAGATCCGCACGATGTATCCGACCACAACAAGAGGTTCAGAGCTGTACAACTGTGGCTTTGGTTTATGATCAAAGGTCGCATCCAGGGCTACGTTGTTGAAATACTTTACAGACAAGCATGGTATACTGGGGATTTATTCGTCTGCGGAATCCCAATGGGCATACAAACGCATGAAGAAAATGTTGAGCAGTACACTTTCTTCTGAAGATAATTCAATTGCAGTTTTATTTCGCGTGTGCGTTCTATTATCTTGTAACCGGATCCGCTATCTTAAAACAAATGACCAAATTAGGCACTAAATAAGTTGTTTTTTCTGCCCGTTGAGTCTGTTTACAATGGTCAGCCATAAAACTATAAAAAAATCGATATGAAACCGAGACGTAACTCTTGATCTTGTCAAGATTTTTAAAAAATGTTTAAAAAAGAGATCACACGAGAGCGATTTCGTTTTTTATTTGGCTGTAGAAAAAAATATATATAAAAAAGTCAAGTAGTAAAAATAGATTTAGTAGAACAGTGGTAAGCAATGCGTCTGAACGGAGAGAGAGCCGTTACAACTCCGAGAACGTGGCCATTATGCACAAGGGTTATAACTAAAAACACCAACATGGAATATCAGGACCCAGGGGATTCCTGAAAGGTCCGCAGCCACCTGTGCTTGGTGTGAGGGGTGACTAAATTGATCAGGGGGTCAGGCTAGGTGACTTGGTTGATTAAATATCGTATCCCAACTGCGTGGATCGATGCTTAAGATGTCAGTCACTGGATTATCCGTTGTCTGTGAGTAGAAATCACACATATCAGTACCCGTCAGTGAGTGAGTGAGGTGGGTTTAGCGCCGCTTTTAGCAGTATTCCAGTTATATCACGGCGTGTCAACTAAATGTGGGAGGAGGTGAGGTGAGGTGAAATTGGGTTTAACGTCGCGTCCAAGATTATTGCACTTATATAGCGACGTGCATGCACGTGTATGTGTGTGTGTGGCTGCTTGTACTAGTCCGGACTGATGCCGATTTATAGTGCTAGCTCACTGAGATACCATGCCGCAGTTTAACATGAATACCCCACTCAGACACAGTATACTGACTCCGAGCCGACCAGTCCTTGTTTTAGCCCTTTAATGCCGAGCGCCAGACAGGGTAACAACAAGTACAATCTTTTAACGTCTTTTTGTATGACGCGGCCCGGGATCGAACCCTGGACCTTCCGCTCTCCGGGCGGACGCTCTACCACAAGACCACTGAGGCGGTCAAATGTGGGAGGAAAGCCCGAAGTGTTGCAGGTCTCAGACGTTTACCACTTCGGTGAAAACTACGAGCACGGGTATGGTGCTGACAAACCTAGAAACATAATCGGGGCGATCCGGAACCCAAGTACGCGTCAGTAGAAACGAATGAGTAAGTTTGGTTTTCCGCCGCTTTGAATTGTATTAAAGTCATACCAGGCATGGGTGCTTAATGATGGGGGGAGGCCGAAATGATGCAGCCCGGAGACGTTTACCATTTTGATGATTGTTTGTTTGTTTAAAGCCACACTCAGCAATATTCTAGCTATGTGACGGCGGTTTATCAACAGTCGAGTTTGGTCACATCATGAACATCGATCTACGCAATGGGGATACGATACCCGGGGTAGAATAGGTCTTCAGCAACCCATGCTTACCGTACAAGACGACTTTGCTTGTCTTAAGAGGCGACTAACGGGATCGGGTGGTCAGGCTCGCTGACTTGGTTGATGCATGTCATCGTATCCCAATTGCATGGATCGATGCGCATGATGTCAGTCACTGGATTGTCTTGTCCAGACTCGATTATTTACAGACCGCAGTCATAAAGCGAGCACAGCGTTAAACAAACAAACAATAGTGAGGTGAGGTGATATTGCGTCAAAGATTATTGCACTTATATAGCGACATGAATGCACGTGTCCGGACTGATACCGATTTACAGTGCTAGCTCACTGAGATACCCTGCCGCAGTTTAACATGAATATCCCACTCAGACACAGTATCCAAGCCGACCATTCCTTGTTTTATCCTCTTAATGCCGAGCGCCAGACAGGGTAACAACAAGTACCATCTTTAAACGTCTTTTGGTATAACGCGGCCGGGGATCGATCCCCGGACCTTCCTCTCTCCGGGCGGACGCTCTACAACAAGACCACCAAGGCGGTTCAAACAAACAATGACATGCATCAACCAAGTCAGCGAACATGACCACCCGATCTCGTTAGTCGCCAAGCATAGTAGCCTTTTACGACAAGCTTGGGTTGCTGAAGACATATTTAAACCCGGATATTCGCGGGTGACCATTTGGATGAAACACAGGAACACGGGTATGGTGTTGTCAAACCAAGATGAATGGGGATTCGAACCCATGGCCACAGATACCAGAAGTTATGCGGTTGCAATACCGATCCTGTGAGAGTAATCTTAATACGAATAAGACACACAGGGACATGCATAGCCTTGCTCTTCAACCCTCACTAAGAAGTCGAACACGACTCCAACTGCATCAGCACAAATGAATCCTGCTGGAAATTCTCTGTTCTGTGATAGAATGATCAGTCGCTTTAGGCTAAGCAATATTACTATAAATGACCTCTGGAAATAAGTTATATTCGTTAATTTTGACATTAACTAAATCCCCATTCACGGCGTCATTGCGTGTATATTTTGAAATCTAAATATTGGATATTTACAAATGTAGCACATTAATTATCAATGTACCAATGATCAATTTGAAACGTCGCCAATAACCAAAGATTTGTTTAGCTGTAAAACGCCGGAATGTAAACAATTGAATCTGGACCAGACATTGATCAATACTGTGATCAACGTTCCGCGCCGTCTCGTGTGTGTGTCTGCCAGCTTGTACAAGACTAAAACAAAGATTTTTTTACACTAATCAATTGAGATACCATGCCGCAGTTTAAAATTGATACCCCACTCATACACAGCATATTGACTCCGAGCCTACCAGTCCTTGTATTATCCCCTTAATGCCGAGCGTCATTCAGGGTAACAGGTACGTATTGTTTGGCGTGAAGCGGCTGGGGATCGAACAGCCAACATTTTGCTCTATCCACTCGACCAGAAGGTGGTCAGGGCCCGTTCCACAAAGCTTTCGTAGTCTATGTTAAAGTATGGGAGTTATGATCACCTTCGTGCTACTATCGCTTAGTGCAACTGGGTATATGTCACGACCAGCATAGGTAATTTGCTGGGGACCAATTGTTACCGGAACCTTCCTTGGGAGAACGCCGAAATGGGCTTTATGACATACTGGATAGTGTTTACCAAATCACGTTTCATGCCGGTTATGAGATGCCTATAACAATGTACTTCACACATAAGTCAAACTCATGTTCATACTACAGCTTTATGATGGCACACAATCACATTAAAATCATATCTTAGTTCTCGCTACCGCTAAACAAAGATCTGAGGACACCCCATTACGGGTCACGTCAGACCGACCTTGTGCGAACTTTGACCGACCAATGGAATGACTGACAAGAAGTCGACATTATCCAATCAGAAGGCAGCTTTCTCGTGCTTTAGGGCACTAATTTCAAATTGACGACTACGCTTCGAAACATATTTTGACAAATTCTCGATTAAAAATTTGAAACCTGAACAAAAGAACATTCTGGAATGCCTAATAGATGGTCTAGATTGTATGGGTTCAGTCGTTAAGCCCGTAACTATTGTTCGGAATACCCCGTGTTAAAGTTTTCGAGGTTGCATGATTCGAAATCACATTCCGACTGTCACTTTCATGATCTGGTAAGCGACGCTTTGATTGGTCGGATGTAAGGTCGTTCTGACGTGACCCCTAATGAGATGTCCTCAGATCTTTGTTTAGAGGTAGTGAGGACTAAGATCTGATTTTAATCAGATTGTGATGGCACACTAAATCATTGAATGGTATGGACCAGGCAAGCAGTGATTGATATTATGAGCAACGAATGATTATGAACACTGTTAGGGTACGATGACACAAACAGCCCAGTCACATTTAGTCCCTGTTATAAGCCTTTAATAACGAGCACCCAGCAGGGTAACAACAAGTACCATTATTTCATGTCTTTTGGTATGACCCCTCGGGATCAAACCACTGACCTTCCGCTCTTGGGCAGATGCTCTATCCACAGAGACAGCCTCGACCAGCACAGATAGCTGGGGTCCAGTTTGAACACAAAATACCCACAGGTGACACATCTACGAACACAAGACAAGGAAGAAAATACTCAAACACCATAATCAACTTTTCCTCCCGTTTAATGTCACAAATACTGTACAATGCACACATCACTCAAATGAGACACAATTCCCTGCTAATGATAGCACGGGTGTTATATACATTGCTACATACTTACATCTTCACACTGATGGATGATGGGTACAACATGGCACTGATTGTCCGCTTCCCGCTAATCTGCCTGTGGGTATTTACAATAGTATTTAAATGTGTATTAGTATGTATGTAACTAAGTTGTTTGGTCTTTCAGGGTAATCACTATTAATGTCTACCAATTATCATGATTATATGGGTACCTGGAAGCATCAGCTGAAATGACAAGAAGACGGCCGACTTGTGCCATTGTACATACGATAATAATGAATGTGTACCAAGCCAAGCTGCTTCGACTGAAGCGTACTACATTCATAAAGTTCTACGTAAATACAGCCTTAGGCCTTTAATGACTAGACTAGTGGCATTTGTCTGTCTGGTAAACCTAGCTGATGATAAAGCAATGCGTCCAGCAAACTATTCTGAAAGACAAGGCTCGTAGGCAGAATGGTTTTGGCACTGTCTTTCGAATTATCATTATCGTCTTAAATGCCATTTGTGCATTTCATGTTTGATTCTCAGTTTTTCTTCAGAAATAGAACACAATGTACATACATAAGATTTTAGGAACTGTATCTTGTATTCTTTGTCCGAATGCAGAAAAATCCCATGTTGGATGTGACACCAACATTGGGTTAAGAATAATCACAGCAATACATACAAGACTGGTGTGAAAACAACAGACGTAAATGGCGATTTGAAACCTGCGATTTGAAACTTCGAGTTGTGAAAGTGCAGTAGGAGCCATGTCCCATGAGTGAGTGAGTGAGTGAATGACATGTTTCACGCCTCAGAACAGTATTATCAGTCAGTTTAAATGTGGGAGGAAAGCCCAGTGACACTGACTGAGGGCATAAAATCAATAATCACCTCGTGCTCACAGATCAAGGATGCTAAAGGGCAGACCAGTCACAGTCATGGTTGATACATCCGAACACAATGAAGCTAGCACTGACCATGTGTTCAAAATAAAGTCTTTGTGTAACAAGCAAAAATAATCTAAGTTCTAGACATGCCAGAAGTGAGTGAGTGAGTGAGTGACTGAGGTTTTACGCCGCTTTTAGAAATATTCCAGCAATATCACCAGAAATGGGCTTCATACATTGTACCCATGTCGGGAATAGAACCCGGCTCTTCGGAATGAACACTTTAACCACAAGGCTACCCGACCGCCCGGACATGACAGAAAAAATCCCTGCTGTAAGAACTGACAGTTTGTAACTTGAAGACATCTTCTGATAATGATTCAAAACCAACTTTGAAGGAATTTTGAGAAAAAATAAAACATAAAGCATTCGAGTTAAACTGACCAGGATCCAGTTCCAAACATGGATCTTAGCGTTTATGACTGCTGACAGACAATGTTCAGTGATTCAGATGTGATTAGCTCAAAGATCGCTGTCTGGAACAGGCCAAGTTTTGCACTCAGTAAACAGTAATATATGAAGCCTGGATGACATTTTAAAGCTTGATAGCGGCTGGAATATGTAAGTCTACATTCCCCTCTAAAGGTCAACACAATCAACAATTCACCATCTAACTACCTCCCAGGAGCATCTGCAGATAACAGTTCAAAATCTGAACTCTTCAGTCAGGGCATCAAATTGACGATAGATGAAATATAGCATTTCAGTTATTAAAGCATTAACACCGGAGATTCAATAGATATATTTGATTACCATACATTAATGATATAATGTATCTCATGTAGATGATGTAACAGTTGGATGTAAATATGCATAGATTGGTGAATGGGTACCACAGGCCTCCAATATTGGAATATTAAAATCAAACCTATGGAATCAAACCGATGTCTGTGGCATGATAAGCCAACATTTCAGCCACGAGGCCACCGTTGTGTAGGCGGAAGTCTAAATGATAAGGGTAGGCACCTATCAATCTTATCAATACAGTAAGCGACGACCAACGACACCTTTCTTTCTGATGATGCCTCCTGTCCTCATCTATGGGGGTGCCAACTCCCTCATGGAACCCCTAATACCGAACCCTGTTTAAAAAAATACCAGTCTTGGTTCTCAGGCACAGCCCACATTACCATAAAGTTTGCCGCTTGATTCACACAAAAATTCTTAAATATTCCAAGTCCAACGGTCGTCAAATCCTGTATTCGATTATTTTACACAAGGAATACATGAATGTAGGGAAGCTCTTTCCCAGGCTGATTGTACACAGCTGCTTATTTGGTTACATACTAGTTTGAACACCCCCCCACCCCCACCCCCCACCCCCCAAAAAAACAACAACAACAAAACACAGCTCGTCTGCACCATATTTTCAGAAGCCATTGCCTGAGAACCAATTCTTTTATGTTTTTAAGGCTTAAGTGGTATTCCAGATGCCGCAGTGCAGTGCGCTGGATGCCATTGTTTATCTGGTACGATGATGCCAACATTTCATTGTTGAAAGTTACTTAAGTCTTTTTTTTCTTGCAAAGAGTGAAAATCAATAAAATATTTATCACTAAGCTTATGAGCATGCATGGTCATGCATTCTTTGTGAAAATCCCAGTCTAATTAGCTTGTACCAGCTGTGTACACTGATATGTCTCAAGACTTCTTAAATTGGATCTCACGGCAAATTAATGGTTTGTGGATGCCTGGAGAGGAAGGGTTGGCACCCTCATATATATCAATGAACAAGTCTGGTCTGATCAATGAGATGTCTTGTCTGGTACAACGTAGTCATGTCATGGGGTAAACTGTTAATAGTGTGTTATTGCTACACTGAACGTGATGACAAAATCAGTCTTAGTGTTGAACATACAAAGTTTGGGACTGCTTTTTGTTAATGGAACAACTAATTAAATATTTTAGTCTAAAAAACTTTCCCTAAAACTGAAATGTTGGTGAAACATTTAGTGTATCTGTCGTCATGGTTATTCATGAGAAGTAGTGAGTGAGTTGGGCTTAACGCCGCTTTTAACAGTATTCCAACTTTATCATCGAGTCTCGGCTTAATGTAGGAAGAAAGCCCGAAGTGAAGCAGGTTTCGGATGTTTACCACAATGGTGAAACCCACGAGCATGGGTATGGTGCTGTAAAACATAGAAACATTCTTCAGGGCGAACTGGGATTCAAACCCACAATCATAGGATTCTGGCATGCCCAGGGGATGCAACTCTGCACAGTGAAATGCAGCACCTTAGATGACTGCGCCACCCATGCTCCATGAGATAGATAGGTAAACCCACTCATCTCAATATCAGAGTGTTTCAAAACCTTATTGAACAGAGTAGTCCTCTCAACATTGCATGAACAGAACCTAAACCATTGTCTCATACAAACCAGGCTTAAAAGTGTCAATAATTTCCTGTAAATAAACAACAGAATAATAATTCCATTTCACCAACTCCATGCACTGTATACAAGTACAGTCACCAATATGTATTAGAAGGCGTTCTTGCAAGTGTTAAGTTATACAGTGACTATAAGTAATGGCACCACTCTGATTGTGGTGGTGTTACAGCAACTGTAGGCCTCTTTGCACCTGGTCTCCAACAAGTCTACCAGAGTTACCTCCCTTGGATTACTGACAAGACGCGTACTTACTCTGCAGTGTAGATTGTACATGTGGTCTATCTATGCAAATGTATACACACACACTGTAAACGAAAACCTCATGACAGCACAAACAAGTACTCTTCATATGAAAGATGAATACATTACATGACTATGTACACAATCATCTAATGATAAACCCCAAATGAGTGAAAAAAAAAACTACAGGTGAAGAGACTAAAGCAAAGTAATTAAAACAAAATACCCAGAAAGTAATCACCGTCAGCATGATTGACTGTGTTGTTTTGATAAAAATGTATCTTCTGCATTGAATTTTATCACCCAAACCTTACCCATCACAGCTAAAACAAGAGATTATTCATTGTCTATTAATTGTTTGTTAATTGTTTATTAATTGTTTGTTTGTATCACAATTCTTGTAAGGAGCTTAATAACTATTCCAAATTATAATAAAATCATAATATACTACTCAAACGAAGTTCAAGAAAAATCTGATTCTTTCAAATTCTGTAGTTAATCTGTCTTGGTTTTAACTTGTTTTGTGTAGTATAGATTCACTTTATCATAGTGGCAGCATTGGGTTCAGTGAGTGAGTTGGGTTTAACGCCGCTTTTAATAGTATTCCAGTTATATCACGGCGTGTCAGCTTAATGTGGGAGGGAAGCCCGAAGTAATGCAGGTCTCAGATGTTTACCAGTTCGGTGAAACCCACGAGCACGGGTATGGTGCTGACAAACCTAGAAACATAATCGGGGCGAACCGGGATTCGAACCCACAATCATAGGTTTCTGGCGTGCCCAATGACGCAGCTCTGCACAACGAATTGCGTCGCCTTAGATGACTGGGCCACCCCTGCCCCCAGCATTGGGTTCAAAATATCGTAATGGCTCCGCAAAACTAGTAATGGTCCTCTCAGTTCCATCCCACACAGCACCTTGATGATGTAGAATGATAGACAGTGATCATGAAGAGATGATCTGTTATATACAACAGTACAGATGCACATCCTAATTGACTACAAACACATTCTCCTTCAGTTACAAAATGTCTGAGGTTCCGGTTGATTATCTTAGAAATATTCCAGCATACTTGTAGGCACTTCCTGTCATGCTCAGTACGTCACACACAAAGGCAAGTTGATCCATCAGTGAATGATGTGACAGCTCTATGGTTGGCGGTGATCATAAAAAGGTGAGCCCAATACCAAATTGTAAACCGGCATTAATACTGAAAGGAAAAAATGGCAACATATTCAGTATCAAACACTCAGCACATTTAATATAAAAAAACATTGAATTGCATGAAGCATGAAGCATGAAGCATGAAGCATGAATATGTATTAGAAGTCAACATTCAAATCTTGGATCAAATTTTTGAGGGATCCAATGTTGTTCATTTGTAGCAGGTGAGGGGAGGTGAAATGGGGCTTAATGTAGCATTCAAGATTATTGCCTATTATTGCCTATTGCTTGCCTATTATGTCTGTATGTATGTCTGTATGTATGTCTGTATGTATGTCTGTATGTATGTATGTATGTATGTATGTATGTATGTATGTATGTATGTATGTATTATTGCCTATTGCTTGCCTATTATGTCTGTATGTATGTCTGTATGTATGTCTGTATGTATGTCTGTATGTATGTATGTATGTATGTATGTATGTATGTATGTATGTATGATTAATGACAAGCTCTTTGAGATTCCATGGTGAGTGAGTGAGCGTGCGTGCGTGCGTTCGTGCATGAGAGAGAGCATACTTGAGAGAAAGAGAGTGAGTGAGTTTAACGCTGCTTTGAACAGTATTTCACGGCATGTGGGAGGAAAGCCCAAAGTGATGTTTACAACTTTGATAATACCGAAGAGTACAGGTGTGGTGCTGAAAAAAAGGGCACTCAGTATGCTGAAAGAGATAACGTCGGTACCCACCTGTCTCCTCTTTGTGCTTGCATAGGTATCACATAATTGAGTTCCATCCTGGCTACACGGCCCATCCGCAAGACGATGCCCCCGCCGTATGCCCACCGAAATGTCTCCGCCATGTGACAGAAGTTTTCACGAATATCTGAGTCTTGAATAAAGAAAAGGATTGCAAAATTAGAAGTCCAAAGCACCTTAAAATCAGATGTCAAATCTGAGCATACAGCTGGTCTGTATACCTTGGATAATTGGAATTGACTTGTCCAATACAAAAGAATGCTAACCTTTGAAAAATAAAACAAGTTGATTGTACAAATAAGGAGAAAATCTCTAGTCATACCAGAATGTATGCATGAGTAGGGCTGTTTTGAATCGCTCGTGTATTCGGTGAATCGAACCGTATCCCTTCATGAATTGAATTCGTTAATTGTGGACACAAGAATCAAATATTTACAAAACATTTTTAATAAAATGATGTTTTTAACTAAAAACATCCACAAGAACTAATAATATGCATGTGTAGATTTCTTCAAAGACAGCACTCTTATATATTTAATTTGACAGTAATGTGGTCCTCGGTCTTTGTCACAAGTTAGCAGATACTAGTACCTGGATAAGTGCAGTATATAAATGTACACTATAATAATAATCATTGACACTGTCAACATGGTCAAACAATGTCAAATAATATATTTTGTTATTGTTTACTGAATATAATGAATAATACATCAACTAATGACCTGTTACTGTATTTGTGCATACCCCGGTAAATGTTCATATTTGTTACCATATATTCGTGATATGTATCATATTCGCCTCATAGCATATTCGTTGCAGTCCTATGCAAGAGTAAAACAATGACCATTGAGTGAATCACATACAGCTTGTTTGCAATCAGGAATATGATCAGTGAGTGAGTGAGAGAGTATGGTGTAACGCCGCTTTTAACAATATTCAAGCAATATCACAGTGGGGGACACCAGAAATGGGCTTCACATATTGTGACCCGGAAATCGAACCCGGGTCTTCGGCGTGACGAGTGAACGCTTTAACCACTAGGCTACCCGACCACCCCGGAATATAATCAGGTAATGAAGCCTGAGAGTATTCTACTAGTATCATCTGTTATGGGCATCTAATGTGTTTCAAGTGTAGTTCAAACTTTTTAAATTTGATAAAATCTTAATTACTTGTCAATGACGTGTCCTCACCATGCTAGGAAACATCAAGACAACGTAACAAATGCTACAAATGTTATATTTATCAATATAATATGAAAACAAAACATCATATCATTACAAGCGTGAAATTATATTTTCCATTGATCCAACAATCTCAGCAATAAACTTACTTAAGCTTATATTTCCTATGTTTCCAGCATTGATGAAGAAGTGGGTGCGGAAGAGTTCCCCGAAGCCTCCTTTCCCCGGCCGGAAGGGGAGTGGGGTGTACATGTGGAGGGCCGCCAGCCAATAGGCATCTGCTCCCAGAGCGTTACCTGCAACAGATGCATTAACCAGATGCAGGCACTTCGTCCTACAGCATTCTCTATTTGTAATAAAATATATATTCACCTTTTTACATCTTTACATGATCTGCATAGCGACTTAATAAAATTCATACGAAACACTTGATACTGATTTGTGATTCTCTACATAAATGTTAATATTTGTTGACCATTTTAGCTTCAAAACACATATTCAAAAACAATTTCGGTTTACAGTTACCCAGTTTCTTTTGTGTTAAAGGCCCTGCTTCCTTGTAGCAGGTAGCGAAAGATCTACATGACCACTACAGTGTTGGGTGTCTTGACCCTCCCACACCCACCATCACTGTGTGGCCCCACCCCCTCATAGCAGGTAGAGATAGATCTACATGACCCCCTACAGTGATGGGTGTGTTGCCCCTCCCAGACCCACCATCACTGTGTGGCCCCACCCCCTCATAGCAGGTAGAGATAGATCTACATGACCCCCTACAGTGGTGGGTGTGTTGCCCCTCCCAGACCCACCATCACTGTGTGGCCCCACCCCCTTACATCAGGTTGGGAAAGATCTACACGACCCCTACAGTGGTGGGTGTGTTGCCCCTCCCAGACCCACCATCACTGTGTGGCCCCACCCCCTTACATCAGGTTCGGAAAGATCTACATGACCCCCTACAGTGGTGGGTGTGTTGCCCCTCCCACAACCACCGTCACTGTGTGGCCCCACCCCCTTACATCAGGTTGGGAAAGATCTACACGACCCCTACAGTGGTGGGTGTGTTGCCCCTCCCAGACCCACCATCACTGTGTGGCCCCACCCCCTTACATCAGGTTCGGAAAGATCTACACGACCCCTACAGTGGTGGGTGTGTTGCCCCTCCCAGACCCACCATCACTGTGTGGCCCCACCCCCTTACATCAGGTTCGGAAAGATCTACATGACCACCTACAGAAGTGGGTGTCTTGCCCCTCCCACAACCACCGTCACTGTGTGGCCACATCCCTCATAGCAGGGAGAGATAAGCCCCTACCGTCAACGATGTTCAAGACTCACCATCACTGTGTGGCCCCACCCCCTTCAAACTGAAGCCTCTCAGTGTCAGGGGACCCCCAAGGAAGAAACGGTCGTTCACCTTGACCTCATGTTTAGGGTCAAGGGACTTCAAAATGCCTCCAGCAAGAGAAACTTGTAATACCTTAAAGGAACAGAAGCAATATCCCATTAGTCACTCAACTGTAGAATACCATCCTGACGATTGTACAATCGAAACTTGAGATGGCAAAACTTAAGGTCTCCTTTAGGTAATGATCACACTTGCAAAGTGAGTAAGTGAGTATGGTTTTACGCCGCTTTTAGCAATATTCCAGCAATATCACGGCGGGGGACACCAGAAATGGGCCTCACACATTGTACCCATGTGGAGAATCGAACCCGGGTCTTCGGCATGACGAGCGAACGCTTTAACCGCTAGGCTACCCCACCGCCTCACATTTGCAAAGAGTAAATGTAACACCCAAGTGTGTTTTCAAAGAGAATCAGACATTGTTAGATTTTCAGACCAGATCCATTTGTACATCTAATAACAACATTTTCAAGTCCACACACCAGCGTGTCAATGTTATTCATCAAACTGTTACTGCTCCGAACGGAGGGCATTTTTTTCTCTCTATGCTAATGGCCAAGCCACCAGGTAATCTTAAGCACTGAACATGAAAACATAGTTGGCGGCATAAAAACATTAAAAACCACTGTCTTAGTGTTATTGCTGGCTGGGAGAAATACAGCACAAGTGAAATGAAAGAAGTACCATCTAAAACTTACTTCACCTACTTGGACTAGCCTTGCTCCAAGGCTGAACTGTCCATGGGTATATAGTAATTCTATCCTAATAATAGTCAAATCTCAATAAGCAGACAGTACATAGGGACAACTTGTTCTTTTAATTTATATAATCAAGAAATTATGATTTAAACTAATACTTATTGCCTCAGACTTGTGCAAGCCTAACTTTGACTTACTCTGAGTGATTGATTGAGTGAGTGAGTTTGATTTTATGTCGCTTTTAGCAATATTCCAGCAACATCACGGTGGGGGACACCAGAAATGGGCTTCACACATTGTACCCATGTCGGGAATCAAACCCAGGTTTTCGGCATGACAAGCAAACACTTTAACCACTAGGCTACCCAACCGCCCCTGGACCTACTCTGAGCATTAGTTCATATCTGAAACTAGTTCACAGACTCCATGGAAAGAGAAACAGGCTGTTTACTTTTATTACACATTCATGAAATTATAGGTTTATCAAAAGAATATCATATAAAAAATCAGCATGTTACAACAAGTCATATTTCAAGCAGCTGTTTTTCAGTCTTCAGTGTTATAAAGGCTGTGCTCTGCAATACTTAACAATGACAACAGACATTGCTTTATTTTCAAATTCCTGTATCCATGGTAACTGCTCTGTGACTTACCGTGTCCCAGGCTAAACTCTGGTTGAACTGGTATTCTACGTCTTGTTTAGCAAACTGTACGTTTCCTCCCAGACCAGCATATTCCTGTAAATACAGTTCAAATCATCAAGAAACACGGCACACACAAGTGAGGGAGCTAAGTGAATAGTGTTTTATGCCACCCTGTGGGGATTCCAGTTTAGAATAGGTCCCCAGCAACCTATGCTAGTTGTAAGAGTGATACAAATGAGCAGGTGGTGCTACTCAGTGACTTGGTTGATAGCGGGTCTTCACGCTCTGACACCATGTATCTTTGCTCATAACAATCGTCGCAGCATTGTCTGGTCCAGACTCAATTATTTACTGGCAGCCATCATATAGCTGGAATATTGCTGAGTGCAGTGTTTAACTAACAAACAAACAAACATATTATGCCACAGTCAGTCATGTTCCAGTTACATCATGTCAACCTTTAAATAACTGGATCGGGCCAACTATATTTTGATGGCGTGTGCTACAATTCACGATGATACCCAATCAGCCTGGTGACACACTGTGACTGTATGGTCCTCATTAACCAGCTCTCTTGATGAGCATCGGGGACACTGGAGATCTATTCCTCCTTGGAACCCCCAATCTCATTAAAATCAGATCTTAGTTCTTGCTCCAGCTAAACAAACATCTGAGGACATCCCATTAGGGGTCACGTCAGAACGACCTTTCATCCGACCAATCAGAGCGTCGCTTACCAGCTCATGAAAGTGAAAGTCGGAATGTGATTTCTCATCTTGCAGCCTCGAAAATTTTAAAACGGGGTATTCTGAACGATAGTTATGGGCTTAACGACTGAATCTATACAATCTAGACCATATATTAGCCATTCGAGAATGTTCTTTTGTTCATGTTGTTCTGGTTTCAAATTTTAAAGCGAGAATTTGTCAAAATATGATTGGAAGCGTAGTCGCCAATTTGAAATTAGTGCCGTAAAGCACGAGAAAGCTGCCTTCTAACTGGCTAATATCAACTTCTTGTCAGTAATTCCATTCGTCGGTCAGAGTTTGCGACAGTTGGTCTGACGTGACCCGTAATGGGATGTCTTCAGATCTTTGTTTTGAGGCTGCGAGAACTAAGATCTGATTTTAATGAGATTGTGGAACCCCATGCAGGGTTTGTGCAGGGTTTTGGTCACAATAAGCTCCAGATAAGCTACTTATTGGCATAAAATACTCACAACAAATAACCATCAAAGTTACACAATTGATATTGAATTGCATACAAATTCAAATGGACTTGTAAGTAAACCATCAATGTATGAGTACACTGTGTGTAATTACCCATCTATCCTTTTCAGCTGGCATACCTGTATGTATGATCTTCGTTTACTGATTGAATGGAGTGAGTGAGTGAAATGGGTTTAACACAGCTTTGTACAATGTGGTACAGTATTCCAGTTACATCCCAGCATGTCAGCTTGACTAGGGAGGTAAGCCCGGAGAGATTCATGTCTTAGATGTTTACCACTTTGGTGAAACCAACGAGCATGGAGACAAGCCTAGAAACAATCAATCCCACAAACATAGGTTTCTGGAGTATCCAAGGGAAGTAACTCTGCATGGCGCAATGCGGCACCTAAGTAGATGTCTAGGCCACCAGTGGAAGGCGATAATCACATGTCTACCTTATGTCCTTGTAACTCCACATAAAATCATACAATTAATGGGAAATTGATCGATAATCAAGATCTATATTGTATTAAAATGGGACTTGCCCCGCAAAGTGCATAAAATCACTTGAGCACCTTGATTACAAACAAGAAATGACTTGCAAAATATCTGGCAATGTCCAGTTAGCAGTACACATGCTTTGCTTCGGCAAGGGTGGAAACTGGACTTTTATAGTCAGTTAACTCCCTTGCCTCAGGAAGATGAATGAAGATAAGAGTGAGTGAGTGAGTGAGTATGGTTTTACGCCGCTTTTAGCAATATTCCAGCAATATCACGGCGGGGGACACCAGAAATGGGCCTCACACATTGTACCCATGTCAGGAATCGAACCCAGGTCTTCGGCGTGACGAGCGAACGCTTAAACCACTAGGCTACCCGACCGCCCCTGAAGATAAGAGCAAACTGCTAACTATCATAGCAGGATAGTAATATTTGATAGTAATTTCCTGTTAATAATGTCACAGATTCTGGTATATTCAACTAATGGAACCAGATGATTATTGAAGGGAGAGACATGTGGGTTCTAATGATCAATAAATGGTTCATACACATAGTTTTAAATCTTGTAAAAATCAGGTAAGATTTACTGCATACCTGTAAACAGAAACTGAAACTAAATATGAAACTTAGTGACAACAGTGTTCTGAGCCTGCACAAGACATATTCAAGATAGTTAGCAAACCAGAATCTGAATTTCAACTTTCAACCATGTTCAATCACGAATCATAACATCTTATTACTCACCCCTCCAGTGTACCACTGTTTAAGAAACATGCAATTACATCACACATACTGGGACATAACGTGATAACAACACATGCTGGCTATCTTTGTTCATCAGAGGGTTATTCAGAGAGAGTGTCAGTAGCACAGTGTAACTTATCTTCCTGATGCAAGGGAGTTAACTGACTTTAAAAGTCCAGTTTCCTTGCCCCTTGCCGAACTAGGCTGGAATTCCTGGGCTCTATCGTAGCGCCACCAGTGGCTATTACGAGTTATGTCCCTTCTATGCCTCTCCTATTGACCAAGCAGATTCCGCCTCTCATATCACTTGCATTTGCTTAAAACAAAATGGCAGCCCGGTCAAGACAATCTGATCAATAGTCAAGATCTTTATTGTGATGAAACGAGTCTTACATTGCAAAGTGCATCAGATCATGTGAGCACTTTGATTTAAAACATGAAAAGATTTAGAAAATATCTGTTGACAACGAGCCAGCGGTGCACATGCTTTACAAATCCTGCATTCGACCGAAATCTGCATGAAAGTTTACGAACCGGACTTCAATTTTGTTGCGCGATTTTGATTGGACTATACATAGACTCATTAGTCCAGACAAAATGTAACTCCATAATACCAGCCTAATTCTGCAAGGGTGGAAACTGGACTTTTATAGTCAGTTAACTCTCTTGCCTCGAGAAGATGAGTGTAACTGTACTCAATATCTGCTCTGCTTCACCCTTTTCATGTCAATGAAACACCAGAAAATCGGCACAATTTACAGGCATCAGAAAACTTTCTTCAAACTAAGATAATCATGATAATGTGCACAGTTTCAGAGCTCCAGATAACCTTTTGAGCAATTGAGTTTTTACTCGAAGGTTTCTATTTTAATTCGGTTATTACATTTTTCATTGGGTAACCAATTTTTTTTCATTCATCTAATCAACACTGGGTTTTTCCCAAAATGAGTAAGCATTTGAGATTTAAAAATAATGAAATAATGTTTTAGATGTATATGACGGTTCTAAGTATAGGCTTCACTCAGAAACTTCATTAGCTCATAATTGTGTTCCAGAAATTAGCTCTGTTGTACACATGCTGAAAAAGCTTCATTGGGTATTTACATGAAATATTTTCAAACAATTGAGTTTTCATTTAATACATGCGTTTCTGTACGCAAGTTATTTAAAAGTAATTGGGTTTTGAATAGTTTTGGGGGGTATTTTACGCAAAATGCAGCTTATCTGTAGCTCTGAATATTGTGAGCAATAATCCGCCACTCAATCAACCAAGCCTGACCACCCGACCATTTTGTTGCCAGCATAGGTTAGCTGAGGAACTATTCTAACTTGGATTCCCCATGTTGAACAGACTACAGTAAAATCTCAATAAGACGGTACGCACCTGTGTGAGTTTCAACAGCGAGCCCCGGGATGGCAGAATAGGGTCGTCTCTCTTGTCCCGAACAAACAGGTGCTGCAACATTCAGTGACAAACTCTACAGACATGAACATGATGAATTCAGCTGAACTCACATTATCTTTGGGATTTGGGGTCAGAGTTTTCCAAGAAAATATCCTGAATTATTTGATGGGCACTTCTTTGAACTTGACAGATTACAAAGTGGACACAATTTATGGATAACACCTTCTTTTATGTATTATAATACCGTATTGGATGTAATAAGCACCCCGCTCTAATAAGCGCCCACGGGGACTTTTGCTAAGATATTGGCTAGTGAACAATCCCAATTAGCACCCCTTCCGATTGATCAATGTACACAAGACTTATTTATTCGCGTATAATATGCACTCATCTGTTATATGCACCCTTAATTATGGGCAATTAAATTATGGAAAAATATATGTGTCGTACATAAATATTTCAGTATAAATAACGATATTTATCTTTCAACTCTGTTTTTTTCCACCAAAATAATATTCTAATAAGAGCCCCCTATTTCTAATTTTGAGAGCGCCCTGGGCGCTTGTTACGTCGAATCAATAGTGACATTTCGGTACAGATCCTTATACGGTTGCCAAGCCAGAATATAGAGGATCTGACCTATACCAAAACATCGCTATAATAGTACACTAAAGAAGTTGTTATCAAAGCTTGCTTCACTTCCATGATTCCTGGTTCACAAATTCATAGATTCATAGCAAATCATAGTGAGTCATAGCAAAACGACACCAGCTGCAATGGAGACCATTTCACAAAGACCAGTCAGTCAGTCAGTCAGTCAGTCAGTCAGTCAGCGCTAGCCTCTATACACGCTCTGCATGCCCAAAGGGCTACAATCAGCATATATCATGACATATAATACTAGTGAAACAGAAGAAAATTTAGCTGAGATTTGAACCTGTCCCAAGTTGGAGTTTTATGTCAGAGGTAGTTTATTTCACAATTCTGAAAAAAACCCCACTGATTTCTTTCCATAACTAGTTAGTTTGTCTCACAAGAAGCACTGATTGTCCAAATGCAGAGACCTCTTGGACCTGTACTTGTACAGTAGGTTGATTACATCAGTAGGTGCTAGGTCAAGTTGACACCCATTTGTGAGACAGAGTACTTTGAACTTTATTCTGGCATAACTTGCAACCATGCTGTGACATAATGGAAATATGTACATGATGCATGTAAAACGCTTATTTCAACATTTTGGGAAATCATATCAAACAACATTAGGATATCTTTCTTTAAAATCCTATGTTCAACAACAAAGTACGGTACTGATTGACTATGAAGACTCTCACCTGGACACTGGACTTGATGGAATGTCCAGCCTGTTCCCGAACTGCGAATGAAGTGGTTCTGGACAATGCCCTCAGGTCCCTCCACACTCCCTCCCACTTGATGGAGTGAGACCCAAATATTGTTGGGAACTGCAGCACAAATATACATGTTCAATCCCTCCACACTCCCTCCCACTTGATGGAGTGAGACCCGAATATTGTTGGGAACTGCAGCACAAATATACATGTTCAATCCCTCCACACACCCTCCCACTTGATGGAGTGAGACCCGAATATTGTTGGGAACTGCAGCACAAATATACATGTTCAATCCCTCCACACTCCCTCCCACTTGATGGAGTGAGACCCGAATATTGTTGGGAACTGCAGCACAAATATACATGTTCAATCCCTCCACACTCCCTCCCACTTGATGGAGTGAGACCCGAATATTGTTGGGAACTGCAGCACAAATATACATGTTCAATCCCTCCAAACACCCTCCCACTTGATGGAGTGAGACCCGAATATTGTTGGGAACTGCAGCACAAATATACATGTTCAATCCCGCCACACTCCCTCCCACTTGATGGAGTGAGACCCGAATATTGTTGGGAACTGCAGCACAAATATACATACATATATATACAATATACATATACATATACATATACAATCAAATGCATTGTTATCAGTTGCTTTTTCTCTATTTGTTTACTGTTTAATGCCACTCTCGGCACTATTCCAGCCAAGAATCAAGTCGGAACCAGACAATCCTGTGATGAGCAATCTTCCACTTCATCAAGGTATGGTGACACGTTATCAAAACAAGGTCACCAAGACTGATGACACGATCCATTAAGTCACCTCTTACGACCAATATGGATGGCTGAAATGGACTACATATTGTAGCCGTGTGGGGAATTGAACCTGGATCTCCGGCCAAAATGAGCGTCCGTTTTAACCCCACCGCTCCCAATGTGAAATAACACAATTGTAATTTTGAGCATGTTTTTCTGTGGAACATCATTCCCTGAAAACATGTGAGTTTCCATCACTACCATGCTGACCTTTATCATGTTAATGCTACACCACTACTCACAGTGATATCAAGTGCCACGCCCCTGTCTGTCTCCTTGTAGCCACTCCATGGGTATTCTCCATGATTCTGGTAGATGGTCGTACCAAACCTGAAGGAAACCAGAATGTATTTTACTCAAAAACATATGTCTCCTGTTTCTGATGCATTAGTTCAAGTTGTTACTGTAAATGTGATTTCAAATCCCCCCCAAAAAACCAATAATAGCAAATTATAGCTTAGAAGGATAATGGTTTCATGCAGAAATATTCATTAACTATAGAGTTTTGGTGGAAAAAAAACTGCTTCTTTGAGACTTAGTCCAAATTAGTTCCATAGAAACACAACAAATTAAAAACTTAAAAACATAAAAACATAAAAATATGAAAAGGCAATAGTTGAGCATACGGTCATTACACAGGAATAGTTTCATGCAAAAATATTCATTTGTTTGAGAGTTATGGCCTGGAAATGAACCCTATCTGTGTTTGAGAATGTCGAAATTGTTTCCATGGAAACATTAAATATAAAATTTAATAGCAAAAGTTAAGCTAGTTAAGCTGATGCGTAATGCATATGGCAAGTTTCGTTGAAAAACATTGTATAGTATTCATATAATGGCTTGGAAGAGGATGGGAATGCAGACACCCTGCATCAGATAATCAGCAAAGTCTCATAACACTCCTAAAAATCTCATTGATTTTCGATCTAAGGGAGATTTTTCTCTCATAGGTAAACCTTTCCAGGCTAATCCCTGACACTACATACACCATGTCTGGGTTGCCATTGAGTGGCTTGTTAAAGGTGAGATGGTATCCACGTGACTGCTTGGTTCCGTGTGTATAATCGCCCTGGACACGCTCACCCCGACCGAACAGGTTAGGAAGACGCAGCCCAAACAACTGTCGAGAGAAAGGAGTGATGAAAGTGATGTATATCACTTGCATTTGCTTCAAACAAAACGGCAGCACCCAGTCAAAACGATCTGATTGATAATCAAGATCTATATTGTGATGAAACGGGTCTTACTCCATGAAGTACATCGAATCATGAGAGCACCTTAATTAAAAACATGAAAAGATTTGGAAAACATCTGTTGACGCAGAGATGGTGGTACGCATGCTTGGCAAATACTGCAATCGACCGAAATTTGCCCAGCAGTTTAAAAACCAGATGTTGATTTTGTTACGCGATTTTGATTGGACTATGCATAGACTTGTCAGTCCATCCAAAAACTCCATGACTCAAGCCTAGTTCGGCAAGGGTGTAAATTGGACTTTTATAGTCAGTTGACTCCCTTGCCTCAGGAAGATGCTATAGAAGCAGTACATATTACAATACAATACATGGTTCTCTAAAATCAGCATACCAGGTATGTTGATACTTGTTTTGAGTTTTCCATTTCAATACTAACTATTTCTGCAGACCAGGTTTTATCATGATAACAAACAAGAAGAGGCACACCGACTGAGCATCAGTCCGTCCCGTCATAATGACGATGGTGATAGTCAGTCATTTGTTTTAAACACCAGCAAACATATCAAAAGTGGTATATAAAACATGTTAACATAAAATACACAAGGCCGATGTTTCCAAGCGAAAACGTGTATAACGAACAACGGATATATAACGAACTGATTTCTCTGGTCCCTTGTAGTTCGTTATATCAGTGTTCTACTGTATGCAGTTTGTTTGTTGCTTAAGGCAGCACAACAACATTTCAGCAATATCAAACAGCATGTAAATAATCAAGTCTCGACCTGACAACCCAATGATGATGATGAGCAACTATCCACTGATGTGCCATGGCATGCAATCAACAGTCATAGTGTCTGACCACCTGATCCATTTAGCCACCTCCTACGACCAGCAGAGGGTGCTGGAGAGCTATTCTGACCCTGCATAGGGATTAATGGTTAGAATAAAATTAAAATAATTGCAAAATATTATTTGCTTTAAGTGTTAAAACATGCACAGGGGTAATTAAAATTCAAGTAATGTGTGCCTTATGGTGTAATGGTAATTCCCCTTGGGTCCCAATTTGTAAGCTCAAAAATATTCCTGGAATCCTTGGGGGCACATAGACCCAGGTTCATCCCTCAAAGAGTGAGTGAGTGAGTGAGTATGGTTTTACGCCGCTTTTAGCAATATTCCAGCAATATCACGGCGGGGAACACCAGAAATGGGCTTCACACAATGTACCCATGTCGGGAATCAAACCTGGGTCTTGGGCGTGACAAGCGAACACTTGGACCACTAGGCTACCCGACCGCCCCCATCCCTCAAAAAGAACTGACAGGCATTTGCATCATATTGCAGGGACTGACATGGGTGTATCTATTTGTGAGTCCGGCTCAAGTTGACCAGTGTCACCTACATGACGTCTATGCACTGGCAACGTGTGACAGTTTACACGTTTAGTCATATATACATCAAGTGGCATTCTCGGAACATGCTGAAGTTTTGTGCTAATAAAACTGAGAGGTATTTCCTTGTCTGATGTAAAACTAAGGCAGCCGAAAAAGGTTGGGTGGTCAGACTCTGTGACTTCGTTGATAGCATATTCTTGTACCCTGATTGTTTTTGTTTGCTTGTTTGTTCGTATGGTTATTTGTTTGTTGTTTTACGCTGCACTCAGCAATATTCCAGTTATATGATAGCGGTCTGTAAATAATCGAGTTTGGACGAGACAATCCAGCGATTGACATCATGAGCATCGATCTACGTAATTGTGATATGATGATGTACATCAACCAAGTCAGGGAGCATGACCTTCTGATGCCCGTTGGTCGCCTCTTACGACATGCATAATCGCCTTTCACTGCAAGCATGGGTTGCTGAAGACGTCTTCTAAACTGGACCTTCACGGGTCGTTCCTCAATTGCTCACAATATCGATCACTGTATTGCCTGTTCTAGAATTGATTATTTACAGGCTTCTGCCATACACTGATATAGCTGTAATATTGCTGAGGCAATTTCTGTAATATTGTGTTAAACAAAACAACAGAATGAACAAAGGTCAATTAACTCACCAGACTTGCATCGTTGTAGCCAATGAGAGTGTTGATGCCCCCGGACACAGGGCGCAGTTCATGCACACCAAATGTAACTTCATAACCAACTTTCTTCACATCTGTCAATCAAAAGTCAAAAGTGTAGAGATTTGGTGGGAAACAACTGTTACTTGTTTGAGACTAAGTCCAAATTGTTTCCGTGGAACACAAGAAATAAAAAAAAAGGTGGAAAATTGAAAAATATGAAAAGGCTGTAGGTGAGCATGTGGTCATCATGGCCATTGCACCATTCAATAGTTTGAGAGCTATGGCTCGTAAACGAAGACTTGAGTTGTTTGAGACCAAACTGTTTCCATGGAAACATAACAAAATAAAATTTATCAGATTTCAAAATAGCAAAAGGCACCAGTTAAGCTGATGAGCACTGCATATGCATAATTCCATTTAAATATGAGGAAGGTTTTCAAGTTAAGCTTGGAATAGAAGGAGGTTTGGGAGGGGTGGAGAGACAAAATGACACAGTTCATTTCTTCCATATAAAAAGTTATAGATTTGAATGTTATATTTTTTAGGGAGAGGTCATTATCGGGTGGGTTTGGAGGCATGATAAAATGTTACATAAAATGGGTGGGACAGCAAAATAAGATACAGCCCTGAGACCAATCTCCTAAATTCCTATCTAGACCTGCAAATATCCTGATTATTCAATTTACTGCTAACTATGAACTAGGCATTTGAATTTTCTGCCTTTATATTGCCCATCTCAAGCATGGAATCTTAACAAATGTAATAGTTTCTGAGGCCATGCATAATGAATTTAGTATTTACATATTTTGCATTGACCATCAATCAAATGAACGGATCTTCGCATCATCTTTGATCCAGTCACGTACATCAGCAGACATCTTACCTTTACATGTGTCGATAGAAATTGAAATGTTCTTGAAGAGGCCCAGTCGTTCAAATCTGGTCTTGACATCATGGCTTATTCTTACCATCTGAAAATGTATAAATATTAATGAACTTCATAAGGCAATTCATTAGAATTGGAAATTTTACATTAAATTGTATATTAATAATGCTTATCCTATCTCACACTGTGCATTTCATTCTTCCTTTTCGATCCCTGCGTCAAAAACTCCTAAAATAGGTTTCCAGCTTTGAAAAATGCCTCACCCAGCCACACCCCAGCCGTAACCATGGCTACCATGACTAAACATGGACTGTGCACTGCCGGACTCCAGCGCAACTTGATCATGTGACGTCCCAGGATTACTCATTCTCTTTAGTTGAGCACACAGGATGGATAAGTGGGAGTTTTCATGCAAATAATCGTGAAAAAGTAAAAAAATCTTTGAATATCTGATGATCATTCTGGTGAAATTTCAATACTGTGGAACAAAGGATCCTGTCCTCCAGGTAGAGATACATCAGGTGAAAAAATAAACTGCAAACAGTAGCCAGGGTTTGGATATCCATAAAGATGGCTGTGAACAATGATCCCAGGATGAAGGAGGTGAGGTGAGGTGAGGTGAGGTGAGGTGAGGTGAGGTGAGGTGAGGTGAATTGGGGTTTAACGTCGCGTCCAAGATTATTGCACTTATATAGCGACGTGCATGCACGTGTATGTGTGTGGCTGCTTGTACTAGTCCCGACTGATGCCGATTTATAGTGCTAGCACACTGAGTGAATGAGTGAGTGAATATGGTTTTACGCCACTTTTAGCAATATTCCAGCAATATCACGGCGGGGGACACCAGAAATGGGCTTCACACATTGTACCCATGTCGGGAATCGAACCCGGGTCTTCGGCGTGACGAGCGAACGCTTTAACCACTGGGCTACCCGACCGCCCCTGCTAGCACACTGAGATACACTCAGACACAATATACTCCGAGCCGACCAGTCCTTGTTTTAGCCCCTTAATATTGAGCGCCAGACAGGGTAACCAAAAAGTACCATCTTTTAACATCTTTTGGTATGACGCGGCTGGGGATTGAACCCCAGACCTTTTGTTCTCCGGGTGGACACTCTACCATTAGACCACGGAGGCGGTCCCAGGATGAAGGAACCACATGGTGACCACTCAGTTCTCCTCTTGTGACAATGTTCCCTTCTTTTGATGATATTGACCCACATTGTCAAATCTATACCAAGCCATCTGAGGAAGCTCTTCGAACGTCATAATGAATGCTGATGATCCCTGAGCAATCGTTGAACCTCATCCGATCCCCATGGTTCATCAGCAGGTGAATAATCTCATGTTCCCTGGGACTCCCTCAACAATCTTCCGATCGGTTCTTGGTGGAACATGTAACAGAGGTCAAGAGAGACGAATACCTGTGAAATGTTTGTCACAAATCATTATCTCAATAAAATGCCGTGGAAGAGATTGTTGCTGGTTATTAATTCACAGGCCTATCAATCGTTGCAGACTCTCCGATCGTTGAAATGAATCAGCCATCAGAAAAAAGTCCCTCCAATCAGTTTTCTTTACTTTCCATGTCCGAAGCTACGTACACTAAGAGTGGTAGACATGGCTTGAATATCAGACTCTGATATATAATATAATATAAGAGAACTCTGATGATTGGGTTTGGTGATCCAATGAAGTATGCAAGTGAGGATGATCCAACTCTAGTGTGGGTCCTGTGCAGTTTTTATTAAAATGTTCTCTTGTAGTTAGTTGTCACACGCTTTCGGTTTCTTGCTATCCATGCTTAAGAGAAACAGGAATGAAGCCGTGCGCAGTCCATTGTTAGTGATGGTAGCCATGTTTATGGCTGGCGTGTGTTTGGGTGAGGTGTTTTATGAACCTGGAAACTTGTTTTAGGATTGTTTTCACACAAGGATCAAACTATAAGGATGAAATGCGCAGTGTCAGAACGGATAAGCTTTACAAAATTGCAAATCTACAGGATGTTTAACAGACAAAACAAGAATGGCAAATGACAAAATAACCCAATGTTCACAGAATGTTTCTTATTTCCTGGATTATAGATATTATATGCTACAAAAAAAGTCTTTTGTTTGTTTGTTTATTTTTTGGTGCCTAATGTTGCACTCAGCAGTATTCCAGCTATAAGATGGCAGTCAGTAAATAATCAAGTCAGGACTAGACAATCCAGTGACAGACATGATGAGCATCGATCTAAGCAATAGGGAGAACTTTTCTATTCTTCAACATATTTTCCAGGGTATCCAGGGTAACCCTTTTGTCCTGCAATTAATTGTTTCTTGGAAGGTGAACAAATAAATGTGAATTACAGAGAAAAATGTTTATGTGCTTTTCAAATAATTTCTTCCGTTTTCTACTTTTCACTTTTAAGGGTCATTAGAATCCAAATATGGTACCCATTAAGACAAATGAGTCTGGTCTATGATTTAACATGCTTAAGAACATTTAACTACTCACATCCTGGAAGTTGTTTGCCTCAAATATTGGCTGCACTTCGTTGACAATGATGTCATTTTTGGTTCTGCCAAGGCCATCAACGACAATGCGACACACTTTCACCTGAAAAAACAACAACATCCTGTTTAGAACAATAAAGTCAATGACCATGATGACTGGCGCCTCGAAGGTTGTAGAACATGAATACACAAAACTTTTTTATGAATCCCAACCACAATTTTTCAAACATTGATTCAAGGCTACTGGTACTTCCTGCCTCTTAATTGGGCTTGTTTCAGGTGATAACAACTACGACACACTTTCTACAGAGTGTTGTTTACGATACTGAGATGATGATTCCCCTGCAGAAGGTTGAATTTGAATTTAACATTTACAAAACATTATTAACATAGTTTTTTGTTTGTTATTTGACGCCACTCAGCAATATTCCATTTGGTCGCCTCTTAAAACAAGCAGAAGTTTGGGGGGATCAATGGTAACCTGGAGCGAGTGAGTGAGTGAGTATGGTTTTACGCCGCTTTTAGCAATATTCCAGCAATATCACGGCGGGGAAACCAGAAATGCGCTTCACACATTGTACCTATGTCGGGAATCGAACCCAGGTCTTCGGCGTGACGAGCGAACCCTTTAACCACGTACATGTACTAGGCTACCCGACCGCCCCATGGTAACCTGGAATACCCAAGGGTGTTATAAACATTGAGCATGAATAGCCAGCTGCTTGACACTTAAATCAACTTGCCCACATTTCAAGACTGAAGACAAAAATGAAAGCGATGTCAATGGCACCTGTTCATCTATGAGTATTGTCTCCTCCTCCTACCCCATCCAGAAACATAGCATCAATAAAATATCACTGGATCATTACTTTACACCAACTTACACTGTGATCACTGGTGATGTTGTTCATGTTCGTGTTTGTTTGCTTGTTGTTTAACGCCGCACTCAGCAATATTCCAGCTACATGATGGTGGTCTGTCAATAATCGAGCCAATCCAGTGATTGACACCCTGAGCATCGATCCACGCAATTGGGATATGGTGATATGGATCAACCAGGTCAGTGAGCCTGACCACCCGATCCCGCTGGTCGCCTCTTACAACAAGCATAGTTACCTTTCACGACAAGCATGGGTTGCTGAAGACCAATGCTTCATTGGATCTTCACGGGTTCAAAATAGCTGTGAAAATTATGTGTATGGATCACTGAAAATCAGTCATGACACCAGATATTTGCAACCTATTTGCTGTAATTGTCGCCAACATGACAAATTCTAACCCAGATCTTCACGGGTAGTTGTTCATTTAAGAGGGGTGTCTGAGCCTAACTACAAAGGATGTACACCCTTAACAACCAAATGAACAACCCGGCAAGCCTATGAAATGATAAAGATGTAATTTCAGCTGTGGGTGACTTTTCACACCACCAGATGAGGTGAAATTAGGTTTAACGTCGCGTTCAAGATTATTGCATTTATATAGCAACATGCGTGCGTGCATGTACTTGTACTAGTCCGGACAAATAATGATTTATTGTGCTAGCTCACTGAGATACCATGCCGCAGTTTAACATGAATACTCAACTCGGAACACAGTATGCGGAATCCTTGTTTTAGCCCCTTTATGCCGAGCGCCAGACAGGGTAACAACAAGTACCATCTTTTAATGTCTTTTGGTATGACGCCCAGGGGAATCAAACCCCGGATCTTCCACTCTCCGGGCAGATGCTCTACCACGAGACCACGGAGGAGGTCTACACCACCAGGAGGAATCCTTCTACATCAGTGGAATCCAGGCACTGCATTGTTGCAGAAGTGTGTGGACCTTGGATTATGCTTAAAATTGACGGCAACCAACTTGATAAACGCAGTCCATCACAGTTAGGCTCAGAACTTATCCTTCGGAATTCAGACTGATTGATGAACGTATCACTTACCGGTATCTTTTCAAAGGAAAGCTCCCTCTCAGTGCCTGGCTGGCTGTCCTGCATGCTGCCAGTCCACTCTGGCTCCTGCATCAATAAAGTGAGTGAGTGAGTTAGTTCTGTTTAATGCTGCATTTAACAGTATATCCAGTTATATCACGGCGTGTCAGCTTAATGTGGGAGGAAAGCCCGAAGCGATGCATGTTTTAGACGTTATCCGCTTCGGTGAAACCCACGAGCACAGGTATGGTGCTGACAAACCTAGAAGCTGGGATTTGAACCCACAATCAGAGGTTCCTGGTGTGCCCAAGGGACGCAACGCTGTACAACGAATTGCGGCGCCTTAGACGACTGGGCCACCCGTGCCCCCACATTAATAAAGACACAGCTGGTGTATTTAGACCATGGTGACAGGCAAATGCATGATTAATGCTCAGTTTTTTACACAACTGTGTTATGAACCAGAAAAAAAATGTGCATTGCATCCCAAAAAACACACAATATTCATTGTACCAAATTCTTGACAACAAATATAAAGTTCCTGTAATTAAAGTAATTTTTAAACCATACAGTACAGTACACAACATCATTTTATTATTTTACAGGACCCAAATAGTTGCTGTAAGGACCTTAAAAGTAGTAATTGTGGGTCCTCAGGACCCCGAGTTTTGTAGGTCAATGTCAAACCCTGATACTACAATCAAACACAACACATACAGTGGAATCTAATCAAGACTTGAGGATGTTAAATTCCTAGCCCTGATTAGAGATCTGGACTTGTGAGAGTCTAGCAAGAGTTATGTCCCTTCGGCCTTGGTATCTCACACACATGAAAACTCAAGATTATAGACACATGGAGAAATTATTGATGTTTTAGCTCAAACCTCGGGTCGCTGGTGAATTAAAAGCAATGATTGACTCTTCAATGATTACCTTACAAAATAAAGAATAGATATGACTATGTGGGCAATGGATGAAAGTAAAATATGTCTTTTTATTATTTATCATGTTTGTACAATGTGAATGTCAAATTTGAAAAGAGTTTCCATGGGACAACACTACTTGAAGTATGTGTCTTTCGTGGCTACATATCCGGAATTTATGGGTTGTTAACCATCTATCATGTACCTGGTTTAGGCAGGGAAACAATCTGCCATTTTAAGTAACTTCAAACATGTTATTATTCAACTGGAATTATCAGATTATAGTTAATTTCCATAACTGCTGCTTTACTAGACTATGGAGCTGTAAACCTGTCCTGTGACAAAAAATACATTGCTCAATGTGGGAGTAAATACCAAAGTGATGTCAATTCTAGAATGTACAACTTAGGTGGAGCCAATAAGCAGATAGACAGATTGGTTGGGTTTTTTTGTTTAACGCCGCACTCAGCAATATTCCAGCTATATGACGGCGGTCTATAAATAATCGAGTCTGGACCAGACAATCCAGTGATTGATAACATGAGCATCGATCCACGCAATTGGGATCGATGACATGCATCAACCAAGTCAGCGAGCCTGACCACCCGATTCTGTTAGTCGCCTTTTACGACAAGCATAGTCACCGTTTACGGCAAGCATGGGTTCCTGAAGACCTATTCTAACCCGGAATCTTCACGGGTCTAGATCATGGGTTGCTGAAGACCTATTCTACCCCGGAATCTTCACGGGTCTAGATAGACAGACACACCATGAATCATTATCATAGGGAATCCAGCATTAAAACCTAAACTAAACATTATAAGATTCTGGCACGCCACAGGGACGCAACACTGTAAATTGTAGCAGCTTAGATGACTAGTCTGCTACTATTCTCTTCAATTCATGGTTTGTGGAAAATGTTTCAACGTTGAGGTGTCAAAGTGCCAAAGGAATCATCTGAGGTGGCAGAAAACTTAATCATCAATGGTCACTTATTTCAAAATGGCTAACATATGCATGCAATGTAAATGTACCTACATACTGATTGAGAGAATTGAGAATAACTTCTCTTTTGAACGGTATGTTAGTTTGATCAAGGCATGTCAGTTTAATGTGGCACGAAAACCCAAAGTAATGCTTGATGTTGTTTGTTTGTTGTTTAACAGCGCATTGAGCAATATTCCAGCTGTATGACGGCGGTCTGTAAATAATCGAGTCCGGACCAGACATTCCAGTGATTGAAATCATGAGCATCGATCCATGCAATTAGGATACGATGACATGCATCAACCAATATATCACGTGACTAACCACGGGTATTAATGTGCATACCCGGGTCCTACTCAGGAACCACCCGAACCGAGTTACCCATCCCAACCCAACAACTCACATGCCCATAACACTGTTAATCAGCATTTAGTGAGGAAATATATGTGCATAATGTTTGTGAGACGTAAGTTACTTTTTTTCAAGAATATTCAATGTATATATATAAACTAAATTACTCATATCATCTACTAACATTAGTTCATATCATCACCATCATGATGCAAGAGTAGAACACTCATCGTTCACAAAAGGGGTACACGTGCATCGCATGGAAACTGGGTTGTGACAGTCAGTAAACTGCAAGTACAGCGAGACGTCAAACAAATATGTCTTCAAATGTGTTGAATCGCAAGACTGCAGTTGGCGTGAACTTGCGAAGGTGACTCGGTGCCGGTCGCTTTTTTCACATCGCCAGTAAAATACTTCTTACGCATAATGCCATTTTATAGCAGCATTACGACGTTAGGGTGTATCAATTAAATTATACACGAATGAAACTGACAAATGTTAACAAAACAAGCTTGGCACCTTTGCATGCACAGTTCCCATGTCTTCACGAAGTTGCAGGTGCGTCCTACCTGAAACGCGAGAGTTACTCAAGGGCGAGTAACTCCAAACGGATTTGATTTATCAAATTTGTGCCTTGCGTACCAGCAATTGATGTTCAAATCTAACAATCTTTTTTGCGACAACTTTTGTTTACTAACAGCAATAAATCGTCTTGTTTTCATTTTTTAACTTTACTGATTTATTCAAAACAGTGTTCCAATATTGTGGTAGAATTCCCTGAATATGCAGCTGTGTTCTTTTTCTACTGATTAACGTCGCACAAACTTTGGTTTATTCAACGAGTACTACCTTATCACGTCCTTGATGCTATATATTAGTGACTGTATCTAAACGTCGCATATTGAAATCAATAAGTCAATCCTATCTTCATTGATCCGGCAAATTTCTAAATGTCACTTTTATCTTATTATATAAAATAATATTATATTGCCCATGCTGGTCAAAAAATAAATTATGCATGTTTTAGCAGAGATGTGTAAAAAACACAAAAATGATTTTAGAAATAGGTAGTTAAAGGTCGTGTCTAATTACAGTGATGGATTCAGAGCGCCAGCTCCATTTAAGTCAATTGTCATAAAATATATACCGTATTCGACGTAACAAGCGCTCATGGCGCTCTCAAAATTAGAAATAGGTGGCTCTTATTAGAATATTATTTTGGTGGAAAAAACAGAGTTGAAAGATAAATTTCGTGGTTTATGCTGACAGTCTGAAATGTTTATATTCGACAGATATATTTTTTCCCGAATATAATTGCCCATAATTAAGGGTGCATATTACACACGAGTGCATATTATAGACGGATAAATAAATCTTGTGTACATTGATCAATCGGAAGGGGTGCTAATTTGGATTGTTCACTAGCCAATATATTAGCAAATATCGCCGTTGGCGCTTGTTAGAGTGGAACGCTTATTACGTCGAATACGGTAATTGGTTCAGCCATTGGTTTAAATTGAACTTTTCTTTTACTGCGATGTTAGATGTGTGCGGAAAGGTGCTAGATATAATCGCGCTTTTCTAAACCGTTAATCTGGCAGGTGCCAACTTCTAGAAAAAGGTACACTATTCTAAAGTATAGTCAAACTTAAAACAGAGTCCAAGGTTGGAAATAGCGTTATGTATGTATTCTCAAATTGGATATAAGCGGGCAAATGTATATGTATCTATACAGTGAGGCGGTCGGGACCGGAGAATAGGTTCGAGATTTTAGTACTTTCGAGACAACGGAGTTCGAGAAAACGAGGTTCGACTGCAGTTATCAGTAAGCTATCCCAGATACAGCCCAGAACAAGCATGCGCAAAGCGCACAAAATAGCCCCCAGCCATGCATATAACAACACTGTGCATTATAAGCCAGTGGGACATTAACACCTGTATGTCTTATAAAAAAACCATCACATCTGCCGCAGTGAATAATGCACAATCTCGCACTGGTCTCGCTGTATAACTTAAACAAAGGCATCCCCGATGTGTGACAAAACTAGGGCAGAACATGTACAGATGCAAATTTAAAGTCACCTTTTTAGCAGAAATATATTGTTTGTTTACTCGATAGTTTACCTATAATTACTAATAATGTTTGAAGAGTATCATACTTATTTGATAGTGATTCATAAACATATGTTAATGTTTGTTTGTTTGTATGTTGCGAATTAAGCTACACAAGAAAAGGTATTCAATAAGTAATGAAAACATACCACAAAATTTACTTTTTCACTAATGCACATTTTAATTAAACTTGATCTTTTGGTAATTTGGCATCGGAACAATTACATGCACCGCTTATGTATCGGCAGCTGTTTTAAAACACATCTGTGACGTCATTCTATTGTTTGAACGCTCCATTATTTTTCAGGAATGGAGAGTTGCTTGTCAACTGTACATTATCTTGAAGCAGCATTTGATTTTTTCAAATATTTTCACCTACAGAATATTTTGTCAAAGTGTAAAAGTAGGGATGAGTTTTAAGTAGGGGAATAGCCTCGTAACTCTCCATTCCTTAAAAATAATGGGCCTCGGCCCCTGCGGGGCCTCTGCTCCATTATTTTTAAGGAATGGAGAGTTACTCGGACATTCCCCTCTACGTAAACTGCCTGTCTGTAATGTCGTGTCACTGTTCATGCTGTGCATCTACTCCCAAGCGTGACTGTCATTGAGGGGCTCGAAATCATGTGACGATAACAAGATGGCGCCTGATCGACTCGTCTCACTAGGCGAGGCATTATCGCTATACAATTAACAAGACGTGGCCATTTGACCATCCAAGTGTAAACAGAAACACATTTTCTCAAAGGTAAGACTTAATCTTAGTGTGTCGTTATTAGACACGTACTGATCGTGAGAAATATTTCTTAGGGCCTCGAATACCCATAACACGAAGACGTGTGTGCGTGCGTGCATGGGAGCAATTAAAAGCATACATATGTAGACCATTGAGGGTTGATGCGATATCTTGATATTCTAGTGAGTGCTCGTTACATGCAAATAAATCATCCAGGGAATCAAGTTGCTTTTTGAAAGTCAGCAACTACTTAATTAATTGCTATATTTGTTGAGATACTCCCATCCCCTTTTTTCGAAAAATACTTATCATGTTAAGGCATAAGACATATAACTTAATTATTTGGTGACATGTATTTAAAGAAATATAACATAACAGCTTTTCAAAAGCATTGTAATGCCGTGATCTGGATTTGAGATACCTTGTAATCAGCTGCCTTTGGTAACGCTTATTCGTTCATGTAGTGGGTCACCTCCCTGGCTACTATCTGTCAGATTATCTATCATTCAAATGTTGCTTGGTTGAAACATCACTTCAGTTGTGAGTTGGAATAGACAGACGACGCGATCTACCAGTGTCCCCAAGTCCGGCGTTCGGCAATGTAAGTGCACCAGTTTCAATCTTTTCTGTGTATCAATGGTTTGCAGTGATTTTTATTCAGACATGGCACAGGGTATTTCCACGATATTGCCGATATATTATCACATTTCTCACTGTATTCAATACCACATTTGAAAATAGATGTTTGGAATATTTTTTATGACATTTGGTGAATGTGCCAGACAATGAATCGATCTGAACCGTTGTCTGTGTTCTGTTCAATGAAAACCGTTATCGCGTTTTGGCGATTGTGTTGTCGGATACAATATAGTGTCTGTTCAGATTGGGGCGATATGTACTACAAACTAATGATTTGAATGTAGCTATCGTTGAGGTGCACATTTGCAGTAACGTTGCATTGCATCTGAACGCAACATGAACATGTGTGTGTTTGTGTGTGTGTGTGTGTGTGTGTGTGGGGGGGGGGGGGGGGGGGGGGGGGGATGGGTTTGTGTCCATATCCCAACATCAAAGGCAAATTTCAACTTTTACCGCTTAAAACCGTCCTATGTAGGGTGTGACTCCAACCGCTCACCGTAGGCATGAACGACTGGGGATGGGGCGGGCAAAACCAGGGGCAGGCTGTGCACCATAGGCGTTACGCCAGGTTTACTGACGACTCATTGTTTTGTCTCCGAATAAAAGATGGCAGAAAACGTTGGCGCGTCGAGGCGAGAGGTATGCCAGGGCAACAATTCTGTGTATGTATCGGAACACTACATCCCCACCACCCACTGAAAAGAAAGAAAAATGTCCGTTTTAGATTTTGATTTGTAATGTGACACTATGTCAATAACACATCACACAACAGCCCTGTGTCAAAGTCGTGGTGACATTGCCTTGCAATATCGTCACCAGACACTCCAAGATCAAGGAAATGTGTATGTTTTAGATTTCAAATTGGCAATTGATATATTTTAAATATTACTTCATACTACTCTCCCGTACCTAATCATCAACCTTATCTGAAACACACTAAAGCTAACCCACTGAATTCAATTCGAGTTCACTTTCATCTCGTGTTTACTGCACCGACCTACATCTCAAGGAGCGCCTATATGTCGTGGACATGCAAAGTGAGATTTATGGCTTGTCATTATAAACAGTTGGTATTTTGCTGTCTCTAAGTAACCTTGTGAGAGGTACTACTTTAAAGTCAGACCTGATCAGAGGCCTTACATTTGAATTGTAAAAAAGGCATTTTAATATACATCTAATCTTGATTTTGTACTGGTCAAAATCACTATTTCTTCATATGAAAATTGAATGACGTGAATCGAACCTGCAACCTCACATATCATATTTATTGTAACCCATTATTTTCCCACTGAGCTTCCGGAGCAGGTAGTGAAAGGGTACTCAATCTTACATGTCAGGATTTCGTGACTTGTCTGCACGCGGTCTTTCTCTCGCCCGATGTGATCGAATTCATTTTATACCACGACTACTGTATTGTATCATTTCCCTCGCTTCTGGGTTTCACATTTTCAACCCAAATCACGGAGTCGTGTTTTAACTATGATTTACACTTTGCCGTGATAAACCCTGTCCTTGGATGCACGTGACATGTCCGTTCATTGATAAATACTTCAAATCCGTCAGAAACAGCAATCCAAAGCGGCGTTAAGCCCAACTCACTGAAAATGAAAACCTCAACGGCTCAGCTAGATTCTTCTGAATGTCCTTCCAAAAAGATTGATTTAAAGTTAAGGGCAATTATGCTTGACTGAATTATTATGTAAATCGGCGATGTGTGATGTTTCAGTTACAATGTGTTTTTGAGAATGTGTCTATTTTAGAGTTATATTCGCGTAACTTCTTTGATAGGCACTTGCTATTTGGATAAGCTATTTGGATGAACAACTTCTTTAGTATAATTAAGAGTGACGGTATAGGTCCTAACACCTTTATCAAGCAAGTGATGTACAAAGTATGGTTGATAAGCATATAAATAGGTGTTAGGTAGGTATATTGAGTTGAGTATTGATGAAATCCACCCCATCCTCAGACACCAGACAGACACCTGACAGACACCAGACAGACACCTGACAGATTATCCGGCTTATACACTCCCGTATCTGCCCCAAATACTTCACCCGGGGAGATCACATCTGTCAACAAACCCGCAACCTCCACATGGGACCCCCACTATCAACCTTAATCACCACGATCGTCACGACCCACCTGGAAGAAAAGCCCCGGAAATATCCCCCATAACATCTGCTGGTTCCACTAAGATGATGACACCTTTGTCATCCTACATCCTAACAAGGACCCCAGAACCCTACTGGACCACCTCAACTCCCAAAGCCCACGTATGTAGTTCACCATGGGAGAAGAATCTAATCGTCAACTACCTTTCCTTTATGTACTTGTACAGAAAGCAATCAATAAGCTCCACACCACTGTTAACCGCAAACAGATCCACACAGATGAGCGTCTTCCGTTCCGTGTAATTGTGGCCATGTTGGCGAAACATCAGGGCCCCTCAAACCCCGAATTTAAAAACATCAGAGCTCAGATTCTCAAGTTGACTCGAAGTCAGCTTTATCAAACATCCGTGACAACCCTAGCCACAGCATCCAGTGGTACAAAATCTAAGCCCTTACAACCAACATTAAAGACTTCCAAATCAGAAGACTCCAAGAAGCAATCCACATTAAAGACTCCAACAATCAATCAATCGTAATCAAAGCTTTTACATATCCCTGCGTACCATCAATTCATAAAATATTCCAATCAGTCATAATGGTTTCATTTCTAATCGCCTTCAATGCCGATCGCATACAGTAAAGCTGATGTTCAGTCACTTTTCCTACACGATGGAAAGTGCACCCCTTGTGCATACATTAATCGTGTACTACTCCAAAGTATATTGAATGTTATTGTTAGTGTACGCTCTATTGACAAGGGGCGGTCGGGTAGCCTAGTGATTAAAGCGTTCGCTCGTCACGCCGAAGACCCGCGTTCGATTCCCAACAGGGTACAATGTGTGAAGCCCATTTCTGGTGTCCCCCGCCGTGATATTCCTTGAATATTGCTTAAAGCGGCGTAAAACCATACTCACTCTCACTCTATTGACAAACGTGCGAGATGCTTTTAAACATATATTTCCTCCCAACACCGAGTAGATGAAAGGGGAACTCTATGCGTTTTCATACGTTATTAATCCTTTGAAGAAGGAAAGGACGGCTGTGTTCACAGTCAAACTATTGTCATCTAAATCCAATGAGCAGCCAGTGAACAAACCAATTATGTACAAGAGTGAAACAAACCACAGATTTGCAAATGAGAGACATTAACATTAACTGACTCAACACCCGTAACAGAATATATAACTATTGACAGTGTTAATGAATAGCTGGGTAGTCTAATGATGGCTAACCCACGGCGTGTCACAGCGTTAAGGGAGACCTTTCTTACTTGATAGCGCCAGGAACAGACTAAACAACAGACGGGTTACATGCAACTATGCATCCATACATGCAATGTGGTGTGCCCATGTAAGCTGTTGGGCAAAAGTTGTACCTAAAAATGTTGCTTCTTTTTGGAAGGTGAAAATTTCATCATTAAGTGAGAGTTTGCGTGTTAAATTTGGCATATGTTTTTTTTTTAAGTAAGCCGATTGTTTTTTGTGTGTTAATGTTGAAACCCCACTGGGAAGCCCAGTATTCGATGTCAGTTAGTATGGGTTTAATTCTGTTTTTTTTCTTTGGTGATGTTGATACTGAAACAAATCCTACATACCCAGGTAACATAATTAAATCATAAGATTAAAACTGGAGTACAGACCTGACTCTTGTAAAAAAAATACATTGACAATTAATTCTCTAAAGAATATCTCATTGTTTCATTTATATTGTTGTAAGACAGCTTAACCATAGATTCAAAACAGATTAGTTGCCTTTTAGTCATATCATAACATTTCACTTGGTCTCAGTGGTAATCCTATGTACTCAGGACTGGTCCATTACTCAGTAGGTGTTTGACTTACTTAATCCCCTCCTGGCCTCCTCCCTGGCTGTGTAACAACTTGGAATATAGAGGTGTGTGACAAATGGGACGTGTAACTAATGGGAGATCACCATTAGAACTCCTGTTAAATTCCTTGTTTGTGGATAATGACAATCCAGGATGAGTTAAATACGATATAGACATAACGTTTCTGCTACTGTGTGGCCTGAACTATTAAGTTGTTTTGACAGTAGGCAAAGTGCACTGTAGGCAATAAGGAGAAGTTACCGTTATAATCCTTCTGTTTACACAACTGACTCACCTGTTGGATCTTTTACCTTATAAACATCCGGATTGTGTACATAACAGGCTTCTCCACTCTATTGCAACAACACCCCATTTACTCAACTGTGAGAAACACTGTCTCATACCTGTATATATACTGGTCAACCCTACTCTCCACACCACTTGCTTGCCAACGGAGTTAGAACATGCACCGAAACATCGCTCATAAATAAAGAAGTTGTTCATTCATATATCTTATCTACACCTAGAGAGAGAGAGTGCATTAGTGCGTTTCGGAAAGTTTTGAGAGCCTTGATTTCGCGTTTATTGTTGTCGTAATGTGAATATATTAACGTCTATCATCTAAAACCACAGTCAAGCCGCGAGTTCATTAACATAAACAATTGGAAAAGGTATTCGTGTTGGTTTGTATTGAATATATACAGTCTTATATTTTTTGTTCTACCCTTCCATTCCATTTTACACTGTCATACCGGTCTAATCTTCGTTGCTACGATACCTCGACCTAGATTTAACCTAGTAGGAACATAGAAGAAACTGGATTTGTTATCTTATCGTGGCCATTTATATCATGGTCTGTCATCCGCAAAATCCCGTTTTGTTGTATGTGTCAACTGCCATACGTGGGCGTGTGCACTTAACACTACTATATGGAACACTTTGTAATGTGATGTGATGCTTTATTTGTTTGTTGCTCAACGGTGATTGTTTTGTTAGTCTTCTGTTAGACCATATTGTTTACATCTCTAGCTTACATGATTCAGGGCAATTTATCAGAAAAGAAAGCAAATATCATCTGAAGTTTACTGGGAAAACAATATCTGAAATGCTTAACTTTCTCATAGATAAAATCTATGTGGAATTTGGGGATAAGCCATATTTGGTAAGAAGACGTCATTCCCATGGGCACCGATGATGCTAGCCTTCTTGCAGATCTGTTTCTTTATGCATAATGGCCAAAATGTCAACTGGGATTGCTGAAACAATACCAAGGAAATCTGATAAAAGAAGTTTTACTTAAGCTTCCGGAATATCGATGATCTGATATCGTTAAATATTGATCATATAGCCAACTGCTAACTGAGTTCGATACAGGAGACCAGTCAAACTGCCTCTGTTGTTTCATAGTTAGATCTAGATTGCTTCAACCTTTCATTAACTTTACCTTTATGTCACACGACTCTTGCCAAAACATTGTTTTATCAAGGTGACATCATTCAAGGTTTAAGCGAAGCTTTCAAAGTGTTTTATGATAGACATGTGGTGGATATTTTCAAATTTGACCTATTGAGTGACCAAAGCTATGTTCGATGCTATTCCCTATTTTGACTTTTAACAAGGGACTCTTGACTTGCCGTTGCATGTTTGTTTGAGGGGTATCATACTTATTTGATAGTGATTCATAAACATATATTAATATTTGTTTGTTTGATGTTTAACGCCGAACTCAGCAATATTACAGCTATATGGCGGCGGTCTGTAAAATAATCGAGTCTGGACAAGACAATCTATAGCTAGTGATTGACATCATGAGCATCGATCCACACATTTGGGATACGATGACATGCATCCACCAAGTAAGCGAGCCTGACCACCCAATCCCGTTAGTCGCCTCCAACGACAAACTTTGTTACCTTTTACGGCAAGCATGGATCGCCGAAGACCTATTCTACCCCCAGGATCTTCACGGGTAATGGTGTCGACGGATTTGTTCAATGAATTCTGTTGTAGCCGAAATTTCTTTTGATTATGGAATACATATAAACGTAGTTTAATGCTATAACATAAACTGACTAAACAAGGAGTGAATGAGGGAGTTGGGTTTAACGCCGCTTTTAACAGTATTCCAGTTATATCGCGGCGTGTCAGCTTAATGTGGGATGCAGGTCCCAGACGTTTACCACTTCGGTGAAACCCACGAGCACGGGTATGGTGTTGACAAACCTAGAAACATAATCGGGGCGAACCGGGATTCGAACCCATAATCATGGGTTTCTAGCGCACCCAAGAGACGCAACTCTGCACAGCGAATCGTAGCACCTTAGATGACTTTGCCACCCGTGTACCTGACAGTATAAATGGAAAGGAAGATACTTGCATTGCCAAAAGACATGAATTATATATCAACATCATTACAGGTTATGCCATGAATGAGAGCAAATATGAAGGTATTGTGTTTGGAAGGTGGGACAGTTGTTCTGTATTTGATCTACCATTAAGATTAAAATCAGCAAATGGAACTCCCTTTAATCCTTCAAAATGTCCAAATTGTAAGTTTTGTGTTTACCATGGGAACCAATGCACGCCCCAACTCGACGACGTGAAGAAGTTGTGATACATCTGATCACAAGAAATAGGATTCAACACTATTATATTCTTCTCAGAGGTCACAGTGATGATATCATTCCTCAGATGGAGGGTGCGTAAGTAGTGTTTTCCTGAGTAGTGTAGGACAGGAGGTCTGCGACTTCTTTGCCTGTCTATCTTCCGCCCAATCTGTCTGAAACAGGCCACACGGCCCAAAGTCCTTGCAACTTGGTCATGGTCATCCGTTTCCATTGATCCGTCAGTGTACATGAGAAATAATGCTATTTATGTCCATCATCCACAATCTTAGTAATTGAAAGGTACACCCCTCCAGCAGAAATCTGCACACTGGACTTTTGCTACACATGGTGTTGTAAAAAAGGGTCTGATATCATATATAAATGTTGCATTGTACTGCTACTTTCATTGTTCTGTTTTAAAATCATCTCCATGTGTACTGTTTTAGTGATCAGTGAAAAAATGTTAACATTCATACCATATGTTCAATTTGAAATGTGACGTAAAATAATTCAGGTTTGCCGTATAGCTCTCCTGGTTTGATAATGAGCTGTCCTGATATCCCAGCAATGACACTCGAATAGCCTGGCAAAATGAAAAAAACATCACCCCCCTGGACTGGATCTTTCATGATTTATCACTGCTGTTGACTTCTTACAATCATGCATTGGACATACCCAGATAAAGGCATTGTGTATTCATAGCTTTTCGCCTATGCCAATCTACAGTTATCAGAGGGGGTACACAAAGTACATGATCTAGACTACCACTTATCGGACTTCCATTTTGTGGGAGCCTCGGTGGCAGAGTTGGTCAGATCGCTGACTTTGTGAGCTGACGATAAGGTGCCTCACTTTGGCAGTGTGTGTTCGAATGCTGGATCGGAGTCAACCCTGAAAAGTACTTTAATTTGTACTTTAGCAAGATAGTATTATCCCAAATAACACTTTCGATAAAGATAATGGGCTTCGGTCCCAAATTCAGTTGAGAACGTTTCAATGTACAGTCAACCTAGCTCTCCATTGAAAACACACAATGTGTATCTCCTAATATTATTACAACGAAACCAGCCAGTTTGTTTTCTTAAACAAGTTTTCGCAAAATCACATCTTACGTTTCAATATACAATGTACAATTTTGCTCTGTCGGATCATAATTTGGCGTAGTGAGGTAAGTCAATGGCCAATGAATTCTCTCTTGTAATACTAAAAAAGGAGCGTTATTCGTGTTAGTTAACGTTCAAACCAGACAGTACGTGTTGACAAACAATCCCGTCATTTAGGTATTGACTAACATATGGGCTGTCATCCACAAAGTTCCTCCACCAAAAACATTTTTTTCTCAACTGAGATTTCGTCACCATCAATTGCTTCAGCCAGAAAATTGATTTATGGTAACTGATGAGCCTTAGTGGCTGAAAGTCATAAGGCTGCAAAGAAGTCAGGGCCTGGCGAGTGAGTCAGAGTGAGGCATCTTCTAATATTGCCCGCATTGTTATAGACTCACTCATCTTCATAATAATTCCTTCCTTGTATCGATCGAACAAATCGAAATATCCCAACATACTGTTCGATACATATACCTGATGAACGTTAACATGTCATCAATGATTAAGTCTTCTACTCTCCCTTCTAACTCTCGTCTTTTCTTTATGACAGGACATTATGAAGCGACTATGTCCAAGAAAGCTGGCTCTGTTCCTCTCCACAGCTGTGGCCGTGTATCTATGGTTCTGTATCAATATCGGTAAATCGGCATCCCGATGGTCAACGAAAACAAGATCCTGTTGTATTGAAAAGATCGACATTTCACTCGTAGAGCCTCATATAACGAAACTGGAAAAAAGCAGTTCAATAGTGGAGGATTTGTCATTTCCGGTTTCGAGCAGTGTCTGCCAGGATGTATCAAAGGGAGATAATCGAGTGTGGCTTCTGATTGCTGTGATATCAGCGACTGCTCATTTTCAAGCCAGGAACGCTATACGGCAAACATGGGGGTCTACGGTGAATGTAAATAAGGACAGCCATGTATGTATGGTGTTTATTATTGGTACAACGAACGGTCCTCACAGTCAGCAAATCAACAAGGAAATTCATCAGTATGGAGATATTGTGCAAATAAACAAAGAAGATACGTACAAGAACGTGGTTTTCAAGAGCATTGCTATGCTCAAATGGGCAATTTTACAAGTCACAAATGTGCAGTTTCTCCTCAAACTGGATGATGACGTGTATTTTCAAATGACAGGATTATCTCGAATACTTTCATCATTTGAACGCCAGTCAGGATTTATCATGGGCCACAGGGAAGTGAATGCAAAGCCAATACGTAATTCTTCTTCCCGATATCACATTTCATCAAGTGAATATTCAGGAACGTCTCTCCCGCATTACATGCGTGGTGGGTCTTATCTCATTTCCGGGGATCTCATCCGGGACCTTTTGTCTGTGATACCCACAATTCCATTGGTGTCGATAGAGGATGTGTATATTACTGGCATCTGTGCAGCCTATGTTTCCGCGTACCATGCATACGACTGCGGATTTAAAAGCAAATTTTCACTGACAGATAAAACTGGTTTAGATCCGGAGGCCGTGACTATTTATGAATATGGACCGGAGACAATTTCGCTTATATGGAATTTAACACAGAATAAAGTAAATCTACCGTAAGCGTTGGCATCTCATACAAATGAAATTTAGGGTGCCGTTGTACAAAGCGATCTTAGCGCTAAGGTGAACGTAACTCCCATACCTTAACATAGACATACGGCAGTCTTAATGCAAAGGTTCTTTTTGTACAACGGCACCCAGATTACAAATGCAAGTGTCGCGTTGTTATGTGACGCTGTGATATGTGTGCCGGACATATTCACTTATCTTGTTGAGGTGTTAGAATGAGTCCAACGGGTCTTATTCTCATCATTGTGTAATTACAAAATAATTTCACAAAGTTTCTGATTCCAGTGTCAAATATTTCTTAATTGTCTTTAATGTATGGAAAATGACTGTTATTTCGGAACCCAACAGTTTATGTTAGCTACATATTTGTATCAGCCACAACCAACTGATCATGACGCTCCACCTCCGCGTGATTATGCTCACAACAATAGATTATTCTCTGTAACGTGGATTCAATATTTGATTAGAACACTAAGTGTGTCTTTTGCATAAGGCGATTTAGATTTAGATACAAACTCCGCTTCTACAACTATAAAGGATGAAGATCATTATTTAGAGTTTTATGGTCTAATAGAAGTTAATCGAAATACAGGATGGTATCATTCTGGCGACAATTCGATATATAATGAAAAACTGATATTCGTCAACATTTTGTTTTGCACACACCCTTCGCTTACTGACAACCATTTTTTTAAACATCAAACATTGATGAATACTTTCTCTTGCCCAGTAGTTTGTTCAACCCTCCTGTCAAAGAACTATATGTCAATCCATTCCCTAAACCCCTTTGTAGATCCGTGTTAGAAGAGGTCTTTAGCAACCACTGCTTGTCGTTAGGCGACTAACGGGATCTGGTGGTCAGGTTCTTGTTCGCTGCATGGCATCGTATCCCATTTGCGTAGATCGATGCTCATGATGTCAATCACTGGGTTGTCTAGTCCAGGCTGGATTATTTAGAGACCGCTGTAACAGAGCTGGAATATTGCTGCGTGCGGCGTTAAACAACAAACAAAGAAATAATTATATTATTTATTATCCAAGATGATACATATATCCAGATGATACTGTTCTGTGAATACCTTTTCAGCAATTGTGTCTGTCAGCTATAAAGACGCTAGGTTGTCGAAAAGTATTATGTGTGACAAAAATATGTTACAAGTAAAAGCGACTTCTGTTGCTCAGTTATAGTAAGGATTTAAAAAAAAATCTTTCTTAAAATGTAAAACAATATTCAAAAACAGTAGGGCTGTTTTGTATTTCATTTTCATGTATCGCCAACGCGTGTGTTTGGGGTTTCATCCTATTCTTCTGTTCGTGTTCTCGAGTTGTTAGCCTGCCATGGCGTCTGGTGGGAACGCCCTGATTGGTTCAGTGCACGGGTGATTGATGGTCGATGCAATCTCATTAAAATCAGATCTTAGGTTTCGCTACCGCTAAACAAAGATCTGAGGACATCCCATTACGGGTCACGTCAGAACGACCTCTCGCGAACCTTGACCGATCAATGAAATGACTGACAAGAAATCGACATTAGCCAATCAGAAGGCAGCTTTCTCGAGCTTTACGACACTAGTTTCAAACTGGCGACTACGCTTCGAAACATATTTTGACGTATTCTCGGTTAAAAAAATTAAAACTGATAAAAAGAACATTCTGGAATGGCTTACAGATGGCCTAGATTGTATGGATATAATCGTAAAACCAGTAACTGTCGTTCAGAATACCTTGGGTTAAATATTTCGAGGTTGCATGATCAGAAAACACATTCCGTCTGTCACTTTCATGATCTGGTAAACGACGCTCTGATTGGTTGGATGAAAGGTCGTTCTGACGTGACCTGTAATGGGATGTCCCCAGTTCTTTGCACGGCGGGGGACACCAGAAATGTGCTTCACACATTGTACCCATGACGGGAATCGAACCCGGGTCTTCGGCGTGACGAGCGAACGCTTTAACCACTAGGCTACCCGACCGCCCCTCCAAAAACCAAGTGAAACATGTGTCCTACGAACTCAACATGAAGGCAGCAGATCTACTAAAACAGGCACGTGTGTGTTATTGTTTAACGCCGCACTCAGCAATATTCCAGCTCTATGGCGGCGGTCTGTAAATAATCGAGTGGGGTAGAAAATCCAGTGATTGATATCATGAGCATCGATTCACGCAATTGGGAGCCTGACCGTCCGATCCCATTAGTCATCAAGCATAGTCACCTTTTACGGCAAGCATGGGTTGCTGAAGACCTATTCTACCCCGGATCTTCACGGGACTCAAACAGGCATGTAGCAGTGGGAACAATTTCACTGTATACAATATCGGAGATGAGACTTGTATAGCATGTATTTTGCTCATTGTCATATCGATGTTATTACAATTCAGCATATGGAAGCTTCTCGGTATTTTGGATTTTCTAAAACAAGCGTGTTATCTGTAAACACGTGCGCAACGTGCGTAGATCCACTGCTAATTAGGGGAAATTCATAATCCTGTGATCTGTTTAAATTATTTGCATTTTTGCTTTATGCATTTTATGTATTTTATATATTTGTACTATTTCCGAATAACTCGTTTATATCATAGAAGATAATGCATTTCTGTATGCCACGTGTACGCATTTGCGATTCACCGCATTCACGACTAATCCATCGATGTGATGCTCGCGGTAGCAACAGACGAATCCCTCGAATTATGTATTCGACACGTTAACGGGGTTATCTGCTATACAAGTGTGGCTTTCCCGGTGTATATCTTAGGAGCCCTACTCAATACCAGGCTCCAAACACTCTAAAGTGACTTGGGCCCAGGCTGAGATCCCTCTAGCCACGGCAAACTAAGGTCAGCTCCGGGCTCAAATTGTTGTTTTACCATATATTTCATTATTCCCCGGCACGAAGTAGGGCGGGGGATATAGGAACGGAATTCGTCCGTCCACCCGCCCATCCATCGGCTTCTTAAAGGGGACGAATTTTCTCAAAAACTGTTAGAGTCAGAGAAATTATTTTTTTTCCACTCTGATGTTCCTGATTATGATCTCAAATGAGTTCGAAAATTGATGTCGTAAATTCATTTTTACAGAGATATGACCCTTTCTCCGTGCTTTTCAACTTTGATTGTATACTGCGTGAAATAATGGGGAAGGTTTTTTCAGCAACTACTGAAGTCACATGAATGAAAGTTCGCATGCTTATCTGAGGGATACTTGTCAAGACTGAATTCGAAAATTGGTACAGTAAATTGTTTTTCCACAGAGTTACGGCCCTTTATCCACGTTAATTTACTTGGTGCATTGTGTCTGCAATAGGGATAGGTTTTCTAAAATAAACTACTGAAGTTTTTTTATCTAAGAGATACTTATCAAGACTGACTTATTTTTTTCCAGAAAAGGTGTCTTTTGTGTGAATTAATTTCACATTTAATATTTTTTTCTGATGACATAAAGCGGCCCAAGTGCCTGTCTTTTCTTCAGGTTTTATAAGACTATTTTTGTTTATCGCTATTATTCACTACTATACAAACACACACAATTCTAAAGTGCACCATGACGGGGGAAAGTGATAACGCTGTTTTCTTGTTTCAACATGGAAATTATAAATTATTATGATGTATGGTTCCTTTCCTAGCGAGTGGACCCGTTAAGATCCGGGGTGGAATAGGTCTTCAGCAACCCATGCTTGCCATAAAAGGCGACTATGCTTGTCGTAAGAGGCGACCAACTGGATCGGGTGGTCAGGCTCGCTGACTAAGTTGATGCATGTCATCGATCCCAATTGCGTGGGTCGATTCTCATGATGTCAATCGCTAGATTGTCTGGTCCAGATCGATTATTTACAGACCGCCGTCATATAGCTGGAGTATTGCTGAGTGCGGCGTTAAACAACAAACAAACAAAATCCTAGTGTGTGTACATATTATGGGTTGATAACAATCGATACAAGTGTATGTTCCCTTCAAACACAGGTAAACTATTCAAAATTGAAACAAATTCGTGTGCATAATTGGAATACATAAGTGTGGAGCAACTGTTGCAGCTACTAGTACTCTGTGAATGCGTTCTACGTGTACAAACATTTTACACATCGGATATTGATAAGGTCACAGCTTGCAGACACGAATTATCAGAACATACGGTTTCAGGGATCAGTTAACAACATATATGCCTTACCGACATGCACAAAGGTCAAGAATACATGTCCGCAGTTTCACTGAGTTAGCAAAACTCGACGCAAACGAACCAAGTTAATTCCCTCTACCTAATGCATTCGGATAAACATCAGGAAGAGATAAGCTAATGTGGTTTAAATAAAATTTAATTTTAGAAACGATATTTAAAATGCCTGAACAGACAACTGAATATTTATATCTCGGTTTAAAATAACAACATGTTTACCGTTATACTTGCCTTCAAACCAGACTCAATTTTTTTACATAGTCCATGTAGCCGTCGTTTACCTGTAAAATAGATAAATGTTGTGTACATTATAATTACAGTGTGGAATTGAATACGATATTGAAATAATTAAAACGTACTCATTAGGCGAACATTTTAAAACAATATGCAATTATATCATTAGTTGTCAACCGATCTCGAGGGATGATGTGCCCCGTGTGTGAGCCTATATATATCTACATCACACCATACCTTGCCGACATTCATACAGGTCTGGAACATATGTCCGCAGGTTAACTGAGTTAACAAAACTCGAAGCAGACAACGACGAGTTACTTCCCTTTACCCAGTGCATTCGGATGAGCATCGCTTTATTTCAACTCAACGAGACATATTCGAGATATGCAAGTTACCTACGATGTGTTCCGATTGATTTCACAGTGGGCTGCATGATCGGGCGTCATGAACGGGCTGCACGGAAGATAATTGCCCGTAGCGGTAGTGATAATGGTCATTAAAAAACAGTAGTCATTTACACTTTTATATTATATCAGATGCTACATATGGCTGACCCTCTTGCCAAGGTTCAGATGTGTGTGTCTATGGACTCATGCCGGTTCATTTGTTATATCAAAAGACAATCAGCGGTGATCATCTAAACCCACTTGAGTGAGTGAGTATGGTTCTACGCCGCTGTTAGCAATATTTCAGCAATATGATGGCGATGGACACAAGAAATGAGCTGCACACATTGTAACCATAGGGAATCGAACAAGGGTCTTCGGCATGACGAGCGAACGCTTTAACCACTAGGCTACCCCACTGCCCGTAAATCCACTTGAAAGTTCACAATGGCAATAGTTTCTCTCTTCTCTCTGGGACAATACAATGCCACCAAAGATCGGTAGGGTGGCAGTAGAACAAACCTTTTTTCTTTAATACGCATGCCGTCAATTAAGTTTTGATTTCTTTCATGATAGTAATTTTATTCATTTAATTTTTCGTGGCATGATTGATGCACATGTATCCATATCATCTGTTTTTTCTTCAGAACACCCGGTGCTTGAGAAGACGCGATGAGGAGACTCAGGGGCTGGACTGGAGGATATATAGTTATACTAACTGTTATTATTGTGTTTATTCTTAAAGCATTCATCCAACCTCACCGACCACTAAACGTGGACTGTGCGACTGACAATTTTACATGCTGCACATTAAGGAGAACAGATTGGAGTCATGTCCAAACAAGGACGACACATACGCCGAGTAAGGTTGTTGATGAGATCCAGTTCTCCGTGGACAGCAGATTGTGTAAGGAGAAACTAAAGGATGATGCCTCGCTGTGGCTTCTGGTAGCAGTGATATCAGCCGTGACTCATTTCGAGCAACGGCAAGCAATCCGGGCAACGTGGGGATCTGCCATCCACAATAATTCGAGTAAACCTGTGTGTTTGGTATTCATACTGGGCACCGGTCAAGCATCTGATGACGTGAAACTTGAAGATGAAATTAGCAAGCATAAGGATATAGTTCAAATAAACAAGAAGGAAATATACACAAACCTTATTTATAAGAGCATAGGGTTGCTCAAATGGGCAGATGCACAGTTCAATCACGTCCACTTTGTGCATAAAGTAGACGATGATGTGTATGTACATGTGCCAGTGTTGTATGAAAGGTTGATACGTTTTTCAACTACACCAAAGATCATGATGGGCTATTTGGACAACGGGGCACCAGTCTTTAGAAATTCTAAGTCTAAGTATTACGTTTCGATAGACGAATTCAAAGGGGAGAAGTTTCCAAGTTATATTCACGGCCCTTCCTATGTTATATCCGGTGACCTTGTGCATGACCTGCTGGCCACAATTCCGCACCATCCGTTAGTTTCTATGGAAGACTTCTATATTACCGGGATATGTGGCACGTATATCTCTGCGGCTCATGTTGGCCATTGTGGATTCAGGAACTGGAGACAAAGGGGAGACGACTCCACCCTATTGCCAGAAGTAGTATCTCTACACAGTATGACGCCGAGCCAAATGTACAAAACCTGGAATTATCAACAAACGAAAATCATTGAAAGGAAATTGGAGTGAGTGACCGGAGAGAGTAAAAATATAGCGAATACCACAAGAAAATTATCAATACCTGATGATAACTTGTGAGTAAATACACATCGCTCAAAAGATTGTTGCGAACCCTGCCCTACTCTTTGTATTCAACAAAGCTATTCAGAAAGCTAGCACCGCCTGCGTGGTCTAGAGACCGCGTCATACCAAAATACGTTAAAAGATGGTACTTGTTGTTGCCCTGTCTGGCGCTCGGGATTAAGGGGCTAAAACAAGGACTGGTCGGCCCGGAGTCAGTACACTGTGTCTGAGTGGGGTATTCATGTTAAACTGCGGCATGGAATCTCAGTGGGCTAGCACCATAAATCGGCATCAGTCCGGACTAGTACAAGCAGCCACACACACACACACGCGCGTGCATGCACGTCGCTATATAAGTGCAATAATCTTGGACGCGACGTTAAACCCAATTTCACCTCACCTCAGAAAGCTAGCTAAGGTCTAGAAGAATAGTGAGTTGAATTTAACTTCGCCTTGAAACGTATTCCAGTCATATAAAGGCGTGTCAGCTTGGTGTTCGAGGACAGCTTGACGTCTCAGATGTTTACCACTTTGGTTAAACCCACGAACGCGGTTATGGTGCTGACAAACGGAGAAACAAACCTTTAGACTCACTCTACAAAGTGCATTGCAGCACCTCGGACTTGGTCACACTTGCCCTTGATACGAATTTTGAATAGCTGATGAGAGTAATGTGTATTGTTGAGCCAGGATATTTAATTTTATTTGAAAAGTGTATGCCCTCTTCTCACTTTTACACAGCAATTTTGTTGTTGTGTGTAAATCTAGCATTTTGTTCCGATATATTTTAAGCCTATAACCTAGTGCCTGGATGGTAGGATTTCTCTGTTGTCTTTTGTACTTCGCCCTCTGTTTTCACACAATGTGGGGTAATGGTTATCATATTTATAGATTTATCTTGCTCCATTATGTAGTACTAAAACAAGGTTCATTTTCAAAATGGTCGTGTGTCTTTATATTTGTTAAGCATATCCAATCAATAGATCTTTGATGATAAAATGATAAATGTGTTTGTTTTGTTTTTCGACGAAATACTAAAAATCTTAAACTATTTAACGTTTTCCATAAAAAAATGGCAACGAAATTATCAAGAATTGATCAGACAAACCCATGCTGGGATGACACGCAATCGACCATGCCACTGTCTCTGATCACTCGGTCAGGATGGCAGGAGTGAGAACGTGAGTTGGCTTTTGAACGGTATTTTAATCATATTACGGCGTATGAGTTTAACGTGGGACTAGGCGCTTACAAACCTGAGATTCGAACCCAAGATCAGGTTTCTGGTATGTCTAAGGAAAACAACTCTGCACAGAGAAATGAGGTGCCTTAGATGACTGGGCCACCCTTGATACTCCCGTTTACACGTACTATTACTAAAATACACTATTTGTGACATGTTTGTTTGTTTGTTGTTTAACGCCGCATACAGCAATATTCCAGCTATATGTCGGCGGTCTGTAAATAATCGAGTCTGGACCAGACAATCAAGTGATTGACATCATGAGAATCGATCCACGCAATTGGGATGATTGATGACATGCATCAACCAAGTCAGCGAGCCTGACCACACGATGCCGTTAGTCGCCTCTTACGACAAGCAAAGTCGCCTTTTACGACAAGCATGGGTTGCTATAGACCTTCCCGGGCTTTTGTGACATGTAATGAAATATAATGTAAATGAAAAATGACTGAAGCCTTTTATAATAATTACATACTGATATTTAACTGAGGACCATCTTCCCGAGGCAAGGGAGTTAACTGACTATAAAAGTCCAGTTTCCACCCCTGCCGAACTAGGCTGGAATTTCTGGGCTCGATCGTAGCGCCACCGGTGGCTATTACGAGTTATATCCCTTCTATGTGCCTCCTATTGACCAATCAGATTCCACCTCTCGTATCACTTGCATTTGCTTCAAACAAAATGGCGGCGCCTAGTCAAGACGATTTGCTCGATTATCAAGGTCTTACCCCGTGCAAGTCACGTGAACACCTTGATTAAAAGCATGAAAAAAATTGTAAAATATCTTTCGACGCCCGCTTGGCGGTACACATGCTTTGCAAATCCTGCAGTCGACCGAAATCTGCACGTTGATATCCATATTGATTACAAACCGCATGTCTGGTTCGTTACGAAATTTTGATTGGACTATCCACAGACTCGTTAGTCCAGCCAAAACACAACCCAATAATACCATCCTAGTTCGGCAAGGGTGGAAACTGGACTTTTATAGTCAGTTCAGGTTCTTGCCTCGGGAAGATGACTGAGGACAGACTTGTCAAAGGCCATAGCAGGCAAACGCAACCACAAGAATATCCCTTTCCACGGGCGAATAACAACAACATGTACTGCTGTTGCCATATCGATTTCAAAACAATGCCGGCCTTAAACTGTTACTTGTGAACGCTTGCTGTTTGGTAACGACAAAAATCTATGGAGAGACGATGTTTACAAACGACACTTAGAGTTCGCTTCAGTTGAGCAGCGAATTTTGTGAATAAAACGCTAGTGGCTGAGACATAGAGACACATACATGCAAATATCAACATTACAAATTTTAAACTAATTGTTATACATTATAACCGTAAAGGTTTGTTTTTAAGAAATGTTTGTCCATAAATCTAACTCTATTCCCGATTTTCGCCAGTTCAAGGGGGCACGGTTGGCCCAGATGTCTAATGCACCACAATTGGCTGTGCAGAGTTGCGTCCCTTGGGTATGCCAGAAACCAGTTCGCCCCGATTATGTTTCGAGGTTTGTTGATCGTTGGTTTCACCAAAGTGGTAAACGTCTGTGACCTGCATCACTTCGGGCTTTCCTCCCACGTGAAGCTGACACGTAACTGGAATACTGTTCAAAGCGGTGTAGAACCCAACTCACTCCATCAAGTTTCACCAATTCTCAAGCAATTGTTTCACTGTTTCTCAAGGCGAATGGCACGTTGCATTATTTATAAAATTAACTATGAAAAAAACTTCACTTGATGAGGGGGCAAGAAGTGGCACTGAAACACTAGTGCAAAGAATATGGATGTTGTTAGCTATAACAAAAGTGTCAGGTATATAGATCCTGTGTCCTCTCATGACATCCGGGTTTTTCTCTCACAAAAACAACATTTCATAATGTTATATTACAATTATGGAAAACAGGTGTTCTGAGCTAAACCAGTTGCGGATCTGGTAGGGGCGTGGAATAACCCCCGAAATGAGTGAGTGAGTTTGGTTCTAAATTTGATGTAGCAATATCCCTGCAACATCACATCTCGGGACACAAGAAATAGGCTTCACACATTGTACCAATATGGAAATCGAACCCGGATCTTCGCCGTGACGAGCAAAATCTTTAACCATTAGGCTAACCCCACACCACTCAAAAAATAAACAAATTAAAATATTAATAAAATAACAATAAATATATAAATAAAATTAAAAAACAACCTTTTTTGGTAAAAAATAAGACTACAGACAAATACAGCCATGATTTTGAAAACACACCACAACCCCACCACAAGCCAAAACCATCCCAATTCCCCACCGCTACCCCTCCCAAACGCCACCACAAACACCACCAACATCACCACAACCACCACCACAAGCCCGAACCATCCCCCATCCCCACCGCTACCCCTCCCAAACGCCACAATCACCACAACCACCCTGAATAAAGTCCGATTCATCAAGGCTTTGGTTATTTGAACAGCGTTCAAGCTTGAAGCGCCCATAAAATATTTCCCTGATGCTCGACTTGTTTTTTCGAACCGCTGCAAACGAGTACCGAGTTCCTTCTCTGTGTGTTAAGGCCCGGGAGGTGGCGAATTCCACGGTTCAATCAAGAAAAACGACCAAGCCTTTGAACAAAGATTATTTACAACCTCCTGTCATCCCATACAACAGTGTGCTCTAATCGTCATATTTTACTTCGAAAAAGAACGATTTCTTAGGTGTGAAAATGAGCAGTAAGAAAAGCAGTTGACGTTACGTACTTGAAACTTCTGACGCATTATGTATCATGTCGACGTGAGTGAGTATGATTTTACGCCACTTTCATACTTTCTATATAACGTCCAGATGAAATAATCCTTTCAATTTTCTTGGACTAGATTATGTGTATTTGACAAGTTGGAGTGAGTGACTATGTTTTCACGCCACATCAGCAATATCACGGCGGCGGAACCAGAAATGGGCCTCACACATTGCACCCATTTTTGGACTTGAACCCGGGTCTGTGGCGTGACGAGCGAACGCTTTAACCACTAGGCTTCCCCGCCGCCAATATTTCGAAGGAGGAATCGATGGATAAAATTAATTTGCTTGAGGAATATGGTGAGATGCTTTTCAAGGTTTTGTCAACTTGTCTCTTATAAACGCTGGTGAAACACCGATAAAAGCTGCGTTTTATAGTAATAATAGTGACATACAGCTCTAAGGTAATATCGGTGTTAACGTGATCTGCATTAAACCTTACTATGATATGAGAAACGAGGAGAATGTTCTTTAAAGTCGTAGTCAGCAATATTCCTGTTATGTCACGGCTGCTATTGAGGTGGCTGCTATTCATTTTTCCGATGTCCACACACTTGCGCCAACGATGCTGGGATGCCTGGAGCCCACGGGTGTAGAATGATTACGTCACTTCTGCTGTGATGTGAAGGACAATATACACCGCTAGAAAGTGGTGTATAACGTCCTTCCCATCACATTTGCATAATGCTTGCCGGACAGTTCATTCTTCTTTGGGAAGAGGTGGAAAGGAGACGGTGCCAAATCTGGCGAATACGTGGGATGTAAAGTGAGTTCAAAGCCACAGTCACGCATTGCAGTCATGGTGACCACAGACTTGTGCAGAGGTACATTGTCCTAGTGAAGGTAAGGTTACCTTAAGTAGCTTTTCCACTCGATATTCACCGACAGTTTCCGAAACAGATTAATGTGTGACCTTTCGGGAGGCAGTCCACCGGCAGGATTCCGTTGGAATCCCAGGAAAGCTATCACTTTGTCAGCTGATGGAACAAACTTTGCCTTCCTCGGAGGTTGAGACGTGATATATTTCCGTTGCTTCGCCTGTTAGTCTCTGGCTGATAGCGGTGAACCCAAGACTTGTTGATAGTTACAAATCACTCAATAAAATCAACGACGTACAATCTCACGAGGGATGATGAACCTGGAACGTTTCTAATCAGGAGTCAGATTGGTACCCAGAGTACTTAAACCTTCATCATACCAACATCATTCGTCAGAATATTGTCAACTCGCATGGGAGATGCCTACTGTATTGACTGTGTGACATGTAGTGAGTCGTCGATCATAATCATATCATGCATTTTATCATCATTATCCTCAGTGAAGGCAGTTGAAGGTCTAACCGATCTTGGATCATCTTCGGGACTCTCTCTTCTCCCTTAAACTCCGCTCATAACAGTGACAATAGAAGGATCCTCCTCTTACGTTGACACCATTACCGCATGGAAGTCTGCTGGAGTGAGCACTTTCAGTTGGAGATACTTGATGACAGAATGGTAGCGAGGATTGTCTTAAAGAATACCTAGTCGCTTTGCTGCCTATGGAAAGATGCTGCCTGGTTGTCTAGATAGAGGAAAGTATTGTACATGTATTTAATACATGCACACTGTTATGCGTGCTCCATACATCCTTCGCTGTTAGGCGAAAGACTTTTCAGCCAAGCCTCGCACAGCGACAATTCTATAGTTCACCTATCCAAGACAAAAATGCAGGATAGCTTTTTTTAAAGTCAAGATGAGTGAGTGAATGCTGCTTAACGCCGCAGTCAGTATATTCCGGCCTTATCACGGTGGCCTGTCATGTATCATCATCTCAAGGCCAAATGATGATGGTGGTCTCATGTCGTGCATGGTGAAAGACTATTCCTAAGAGGTAGCATTATATGCGACGAGGATGAACTACGCTTTCTGTTGATTTGTCAAACATGCAATAAATCTGTCCCGACAAAAATACTGCCGGGCAAAAGGCAGTACGCACCCATGTTTGATGGCGTCTACAAATAAACAAACAAGATCTAATTGTTAGATGGTGATGTATTTAATACGGGTATCATCGGAATCGACGAGTGATTTCAACTAAGTCTTGATCACTTTTGTAATGTTTTGGTCAAATCCGGTTTTCAAGTGACACTGTATACTTTCTATGCTCGTGGGTTGGAATCCCAGTTCGCTCGGAATCACCTTACCCGTGCTTGTGGGTTTCACCATCATGGCAAACGTCTGAGATCTACATCACTTTAGGCTTTCCTTCAACATCAATTACGACTTTGCTTGTCGTAAGAGGCGACTAACGGGATCGGGTGATCAGGCTCGCTAACTTGGTTGATACATCTCATCGCATCACAATTGCGTTGATCGATGCTCATGATGTCAAACACTGGATTGTCTGGTCAAATTCGATTATCTACAGACCGCCGCCATGTGGTTGTTATATTGCCGAGTGCGGCGTTTAACAACAAACAAACAAACAAATGACATGATATAACTGGAATAATGTTCAAAGAAGCATAACTAACTTAGTCACTCACTCACTCACTCCGTTGTTGTGATTCAACTGCTTAATGTTGTCGTTAACGTGTGCATTAACGAGTGACTGAGTATGGCTTTTACACTGCATTTTACATTTTACTGTTACTATCACACGAGGGACATTGTAACCATGTGGGGAATCGAACCCGGGACGTCGTTGTGACGACTGAACATTTTACCACAAGTCCGCATATGAATGGTTGCATGAATATTTCTTTTACGGCACAATCGGCAATATTCCAACTCTATTACTGCGGCAGGTAAATAATCGTGTCAAACTATTGGCTGCCTGGCTACGGGGACACACATTGTGGTCACCCAATCATCATCAGGCGATTCTTGCAACATGGATAAAGCGCGGGTGACCTTCCCCCGAAATCTCATGTGTGCCAGCATAGAAACAAGGTCATTGACGCAGTCCATGGGTATGTCACAAAAAGCACATAAATGTATCTTTACCATGTAGAGAGTGAACCCATGCTTGCCTTACTTCAACTTCTAAATGCCTTTCAAAGAAGATACCAGATATCCATTCACCTGGGCCCCATATATTAATCATGTTGATAAATCAAGACTATAAGTCCTGTGTTGGTGGGTTTCATGAAAGTGGTAAATGCTTATGACTGGCATTACTTTGGGACCAATGAATTCCGGGATAGAATAGGTCTTCAGCAACCCATGCTTGCCATAAAAGGCATCTATGCTTGTAGTAAGAGGCGACTAACGGGATCGGGTGGTCAGGGCTCGATGACTTGGTTGATGCATGTCATATCCCAATTGCGTGGATCGATGCTCACGATATCAACCACTGGATTGTCAGGTCCAGCTTCGAATATTTACAGACCCCCGTCATATAGCTGGAATATTGCTGGAGTGCAGCGTTAAACAACAAATAAACAAAAGAAAAGAGAGTGAACTGGTGAGTTAGCGAGTTGGAATTTACGCCGCTTTATGCAATGTGTCAGCAATATCACGGCAGGGGACACCAAGGGGTGAGTGTTTGAGTATGGTTTTACGCCGCTTTTAGCAATATATCAGCAATATCACGGCGGGGGACCCCAGAAATCGGCTTCACGCACTGTACCATAGGGGGAATCCAACCCCGGTCTCTGGTGTGAGGAGGGAACGCATTAACCACGCGGCTACCCCACCGCCCTAGGGGACACCAAGAATGGGCTTCACGTGTTGTACTCAGTTGGGATATTGAACCTGGGTTTTCGGGGTGATGAGCCAACGCTTAAACTTTTAGGCTGTCAAACCATCCCCTATATGAATAACGGTACACATACGTATATAGGCTGTAGGTGTACGCCATCATGTTATCAAAGACAATTTGGGTTTTCGCTCGTCAATTTTCTGAAAATTAAGTAACTTTCAGTTCGCCCAATTCCCCATGTGGAGGTTTGCTTTTTAGTCGTCCAGCCATTCCAGCTCGCTCCCACACACACATGACTTACTCATTCACGCGTTCACTGGTTCGCTCTCTCACGCAGTCACTCACTCACCCAATTACTCACTCACTCATTCACTCTCGCACTCACCCGTAACCTTTATTCTTAATAACACAATCTCATAGCAGGTGTATAAACCTTAAGTACAAATAAACTCCATATGAATTGTTTTTTCCTGCAAACAGCGTTGGAGATATTTGATATCATAACTTGAAGACATGGCTTTCTTTGTGGACAGAGAAATATTTGGCTCATGTCCGAAGAATTCAATGGAACAACATAAAGATGATGTAAAAAATTTTATTCGTGTGAAACAATTTTGAAATCAATAGAACTGAGCACCTCTTGACATTTTGAACATGTGAAGCCACTGTAAACGAATTAAAGACAGCTCTACGCCGCTTCTAGAATGGATTACATGCCAGTTCAAAAACGTTTTAAGTGCTGTTAATAATTGAACACAAAACACAAGTGCAGATGACACAGCGTAATTTTCACCTTTTCTCAGTGTGCGAATGATTCGAAATTGTTTTCGTTGACGAGGCTTTCTTGAAACGTTTCCCGAAATGTAGGCTTGTTTTTGTCTTAGAAATGTTCTGAAAGAGCAACCTAGCCTTTACAAATAAACTGTTTGTGTAACGCTAAAGAACGTTTAGTGTAAAGTTTAATGTAATTTGGCAACACTTCGTCCAGAGTGAGCTGAGCAACCCGAGAATAGGAGGTAATCATGTGTACTCGGGCACACTTTAATAAAAACGTGCACGTACATTTTAATTGTAACCGCTCAATTTCTACTTACACAACTTTCCTGTTATTACTCCAAAATCATCATGCGAAATAGGTCATCAAAAGAGTAAAAATAAACCTCTCAGGAATGTATTTTCAGCATCACCTAATGCAATCACTACAGTAAACAAGAATGTTTCGCCACTTAATATGACCCATTGGGGAATGTACCAAGAGACTAAGTTGAAAGTTGCACCATGTCGAAATGGATTGATGCCCCAATGAACCTCAACCGCCCAACGAATTCAGAAACCTATATGCGACATCAAAGGAATTGCAGTCAGGAACAAGACACGATTGAGGGATGACTCCTCATACTTGTATAAAAAACGGCGGAAGAGTGTGCAGTCTAGTTTTTATGACATGGAGTCACATATTACGGTGCAGGTCGACGTTTAATAAGCCAATACGGCACTTGGAACTTCCTACTTGGTGTAGAATAATGACCTCACTGAGAGAGCTTAACTCAAGTACGAACCTACATGCTAGAAAGGATAGGCCTTCTCGGTTTCATTTTCATTGTCCGACATTACATATGTATTAAGTCAAGTATTTCGATAAGGCAGTGCAATGTTTTCTAATAGTGCTTAAAGTGCATATGAGTGTGTGTCTGTACTGTGTTTTCTTACTATACTCTTGCTTGTCAACGGTATAAGGATCTTTACCGAAACGTCGCATCATGATGCATAAAGAAGTTGGCATTCATTATATATTTGTCATAATTGATTAATGTGATTAACAATTCGCAGGTCCTCACAGCCTCGCCTTGTGCTTGGCAAGATTATTCGAAGTCCCATTAATAACCCAGTGCTTAACACCGCATCCGCAATCTTGCAGTTGTTCGCGGCAACAATAACCCAGTAGTTGGTTACACTTGCCATAGTGATTCAGTTCTATATGCATGGATTGTTCTTCATACTATCGACCACTGGTTTATCTCGATTATTTACAGATTTGCGTGCCATATCAGTCAAAAATTTGAAAAACATCATAACAATCGTGCTTTAATATACCTTGTACTTTAGGCAACATATGCAATATATTGTCAAGGTATGATTTGAGTGTGCGTGTTGACAAGGTCTAATTTGAGAAAGTGTGTGTCCCACATGACAAACTTAAGGAAAAATTTCATTCCTCGATCCATGGGTTTTTGTTAAAAAACGTGGTGACCACAGATACAGATCCACTGATTTTCCAACCTGAAATAGAAATAAAGGAGACCAGTGAGACCGCCTCGTCTATTTCATATTTAGATCTAGCCTAGTGGTTAAAGCATTCGCTCGTCACGCCGAAGACCTGGGTTCGATTCCCGACATGGGTACAATGTGTGAAGCCCCTTTCTGGTGTCCCCCGCCGCGATATTGCTGGAGTATTGCTAAAAGCGGCGTAAAACCATACTCACTTACTTACTAACTCATATTTAGATCTATGCATAAAGATTCAGAGTGACAAAACACTATCATCAAGACTGTATGACAAGAAGGATGATTTTAACTTTCCAAAAGACAATTTCCCTTCAAGTCGAGCACTATTCCATCAGCTCCGGCCGTTTTCATTTCAAAACTTAATTGAGCATGCTCTTCCTACGAAGATTTCAAAGAGCGTCATACGACTCTTGCCCAGAAGTTGCTTGATCAAGGATACAACATTCAAGGCCTCAGTAAAGCTTTCAAAAAGTTTTATGGTAGACATATGGAGGACATTTGCAAATTTGACGCATCAGTGACAAAAATGATGTCCGATGCAATTCGCTATTTTGACTTGTATCATAGATTCCCGTGTTTTTTTTCAGTGGAACAATTGTCATACCTGTGCATGTGTTTGTGACGGGTACCGGTAGGGCAGGATACTCTCACCTTTGTGCGAACACCTCGTATCATTGCTGTTTGATAGTGATTCATAAACACATGCTCGTGATATAGTCGATATCGTACAATCGATTTCTATTTGATATGGAATAGAGATTTCTTTTAGATATGGAAATGGTTTTGTCGCTTTTTGGTCAAGGTCTGATTTAGTGATACGTGTGTTGTCAAGGTCTGATTTGATGATGTGTGTGTCGTCAAGGTCAGATTTGATGATGTATTTGTCGTCGAGGTCTGATTTGGTGATGCGTGTGTTGTCAAGGTCTGATTTGGTGATGTGTGCGTTGCCGTGGTCTGATTTGATGATGTGTGTGTTGTCCAGGTCTGATTTGATGATGTGTGTGTTGTCAAGGTCTGATTTGATGATGTGTGTGTCGTCAAGGTCTGATTTGATGATGTGTGTGTGTGTTGTCAAGATGTGATTTGATGATGTGTGTGTTCCCGTGGTCTGATTTGATGATGTGTGTGTTGCCGTGGTCTGATTTGCTGACGTGTGTGTCGTCAAGGTCTGATTTGATGATGTGTGTGTGTGGTCAAGGTCTGATTTGATGATGTGTATGTTGTCAAGGTCTGATTTGATGATGTGTGTGTGTGGTCAAGGTCTGATTTGATGATGTGTGTGTGTGTTGTCAAGATGTGATTTGATGATGTGTGTGTTCCCGTGGTCTGATTTGATGATGTGTGTGTTGCAGTGGTCTGATTTGCTGACGTGTGTGTCGTCAAGGTCTGATTTGATGATGTGTGTGTGTGGTCAAGGTCTGATTTGATGATGTGTGTGTTGTCAAGGTCTGATTTGATGATGTGTGTGTTGCCGCGGATTGATTTGATTATGTGTGTGTGGTCAAGGTCTGATTTGATGATGATGTGTGTTGTCAAGGTCTGATTTGATGATGTGTGTGTTGTCAAGGTCAGATTTGATGATGTACGTGTTGTCAAGGTCTGATTTGATGATGTGCGTGTTGTCAAGGTCTGATTTGATGATGTATTTGTTGTCAAGGTCTGATTTGATGATTTGTTTGTTGTCAAGGTCTGATTTGATGATGTGTGTCTTGTCAAGGTCTGATTTAATGATGTTTATGTTGTCAAGATGTGATTTCATAAAGTGTGTGCTGTCAGTATCTCATTTGATGTATGTTGTCAAGGTCTAATGTAAAAAGGTCTCATGTGATGAAGATTTGGTGTGACCAGATCCCTTTTTAGAACTGCGGACATGGCAACTCTCCTAATTTGGGGACTATGTTTTGCATGAGGAATCATGTCAAATTTATATGTGTGATAGTCTGGTGTGAAAATTCTTCCGGGACGAAATACTAGTATTTAGTAACTAGGTCTGGGAGGATGAGGTTTAAGTTATAGGATGTCAGGGATGATGACGAACTCTGAAGTGAAGAGGTTGAAATGAATGAAAAACATGTGATTGATTTTTGATACGCAAGTGGCATGTAAACAGAAAATACCTTTTACTCCTTGATTTTAACGCCTCGCTAAGCATTATTCCAGACATGAAATAATCAAATCTAGTCCAGACCAACCGGTTATCGAGCCTGACGACCCCATACATAATGTCCCCCCTTACGACGTGCATGCGTTACGAAGACCTATTCTAACCCGGAATCGCCACGAATGAATGAGTGGGTATGGTTTTACGCCGTTTTTAAAAAAAATTGTCAGCAATATCAAGGCGTTGCCCACCAGAAATAGGCCTCCCCCAATACTCATATGGGGAATCGAACCCGAGATTCCGTCGTGACGAACAAACACTTTAACCACCATGCTACCCTTTCTCAACGGGGGTGTAGCGAGTGACAGGAATGTGAGTGATGTCTTTGTTTGAGGTTTGAAGTGACATGTCAACATCTGGTGTTACAATGCCTCTTGTAGTAGAATGAGGACTGACCAGATTCAATTGTGTTTACGGGGTGCACGGGTGGCTCGGTCGTCTAAGGCACCGTGATTCGTTGCGAGTTGCGTCCCTTTGGCACGCCGGAAACTTATGATTGTTGGTTCGAATGCCGGTTCGCCCCAATTATGTTTCTAGGTTTGTCAGCACCATACCCGTGCTCGTGGGTTTTACCGAAGTGGTAAACGTCCAAGACCTGCATCACTTCGGGCTTTCCTCCCACATTAAGCTGACACGCCGCGATATACCTGGAATACTTTTAAAAGCGGTGTTTAACCCAACTCACTCACTCAATATATTGTATACTTAACACCAACAAAACACATTAAAGGCCACAATACAACCATTGTGTATATAATTAATTAACTGCCTATTTATATACATAATGACTTACAGTTAAAAACCAAAGGAACTCGATGATAGCGTGTTTTACATAATATATTCGTATAGAAAAAAAATCACACCCTTCTATATACATGTTTGAGTATACTTAACATGACCTATATTGATGTCAAGAGTTGTTGACCCAAGGACTGGATGACGTTCACCACCTACACCTAAAATCTCTGTCAAATGGGATTGTTGTAAATCAGGTTCTGAAATTCCTATTTTATGTAGGAATTTCATGTGTATACAGCTGATTGTAGCACCTGTGTCTACCAAAGCAGTAGTCTTAACTTGTTTCACTTTGATTTGGATAGTATTTTTGGTAAGGGAGGTAACTATAGAGGCTTGTTCTGACTCTGTAGTCTTGGGAATAGGTTGACTAGTTCTAGTTGATGCTTGTTTTGGATGTGAAGTAATGGGAACAGACTTGGTAGAACTAATCGATGCTGGGGACTTTTGGGTTTTTGAGTCAAATGAAGACTTTTTCTTGAACTGCCTGACTTCAGAGGAACTCTGAACATCAGGCCCGAGTTCCTATTGCTGGTTCCTATTTGCAAAAAGAGCAGTCATACAAAGGGAACGGGGGTGGCCATATCTGCTACAGAAGTCACAAAATGTGCTATAATGAGGACAGCGGGTACGATCCTGACATGATCCTCCACAGCCTCTACATCTACGTTGAGATCTGTCTGACTGTGGGTTTTGAAAATTCGACTGGCGCTGAGGTTTGTTGTGGTAACCTGCCTGCAAATTTGGTTGGTAAGAATGGGGTGGATGGTTGGGGAAATTTGGTTGATAAGATTGGGGTGGATGGTTGGGAAAATTTGGTTGGCTAGGAGGGGCTGTTTGGACTTGTTGGGGTGGGCTAGGGTAAAACTGGCTCTGTTGATGAGAAGTCTGGTAAGGAAAGGGTGGTGGCTGGTATTTTTCATAGTGACTTGGTTGATATGGGGTCTGTTCCTGCTGCCTGTATCTCTTACGTGGGGCTGGCCTAGGGGCAGGTGCCGCAGCAGCTACTGTCTGCTCATGTCTGACCTCCAAGAGAGACTTCACCAGGCCAGACAGCTTGTCAACTTGATCAATCAGGTTGACTTGTGATGCCATAGTGCTTTGGTTTGATTTCTCAGCAAGTTGGGCATGGTGGCGCACTTCCTCCATAGATTTTGGTTCCTTGTTGTACACCCACTGCTTCAATGATGGGAGAAGTCCATTAACTGTTATGGCTACAGTAAGGTGTACCGGAATGTCTTTATGGAGCGTAGCCTCTTGAACTCTGCTGAGGTAGTTTTCCACGCTCTCTGTTGGTCTCTGGTTAATGGACAAAACAGCCAAGTCAAAATGTCCTGATTGGCTAAACCGCTGAAGAAATGCCTGTTTAACTTCTCTCAGGTCAGACCTGTTTTGACCTGAGAGTCCTTGGTGCCAATGTTTTGCTGGGCCCTCCAGAAGGAAGGGGAGCATCAAACAAGCCTTTCCATCGGACGCTTGCTGCAGCTGTGTCCACGTTTCAAAGTCTGACCACCATGTAGCTGCATCTTGGGATCCCGAATAGCGTGGTATTTGTAGGTGGGACATGGCCGACGGTGTTGTTGTGGTACTGATATGAGGTGGATTAGATGTAGTCACGGAGGTCCTGTTGGTAGATGCAGTGGTCGTGCTTGACGATGTAGTGGAAGTGGTTGACGTCTGCGCTGTCGTTGATGACGTAGTCTGAACCGGCGTTGGTGACGCGGACGTTGATGTCGTAGTTTGAACCGGTGCTGGTGACGCGGACGTTGATGACGCGGACGTTGATGACGTAGTTTGAACCGGCGTCAGTGACGTAATAGGAGTGATGGGTCTTTTGTCAGGAGTTGGCAATTGTGTTGGATTAACAGTTTCTGATAGGTTTTCAAGAGTAGAGATATTTGTGGGTTCACTATTGAACTCACCTTGAAAGTTCCTCAGCTTCTCTCTGTAATTCTCCTCTTTGGCAGAGAAATGCATCTGCCATTTGATATATCATTACTGCCAAAACCATCACTTGGTAAAGATGCAGAATCCCACCTGAGGCATCTCCTTGAGAACCTCAAAGTTGCAAAAGCAATTGCCCGTGAAAACATGGAAACAAGTCAAGAAATTAACAAGGCGTATCAACATCCTAAATCACAAGAGCCAAACTTTTCTCTTGGCCAGCAAGTGTTCTTACACAATCCTGCTGTGACAAAAGGTCTGTCGCCTAAACTTACCCAACCGTGGAAAGGTCCATACTACATCTCAGCCATTGGACCTAATCACACCTTCAAACTTCATAGATGTTCTGATAACATGGAACATAAATCAATGGTACATGCTAATCGGCTTAAACCAGTCATTTTGAGACTAAATGACGGGCCACAGCAACCACTATCGGACGCCCTAAGTCGGGCGGACTTATCAAATGCCTCAAACCAGTCAGGCACCAACCTCAACGAACCATCAACCACTGAGCCGGGCCGTGCACCCCCTACATCGGACGATACAGCACTGGACCCCACAGGCTCTGATATCAGCAGGTCAGCCTCAACACAGGGACCTCAACCAGCCAGTCAATCATTGCGAGATCAAGTGATCTCACGGCCAACAAATCATACACTGCAGTCATCACAACAAAACCTGTCATCTTCACAAACACACACACCATCTCATCGTCCTGTGCCAAGCACATCCTCACCCTCATCCTCATCACAACAGACACCGAGCCAGATATACCCTGTCCAGAAGGTTATTCGGTGCAAACAGGTGGATGGTAAACGCCACTATTTAATCAAATGGCGCAACTACCCATCACCAACCTGGGAACCGGAGGAAAACCTTGGGCAAGGTTTGAAACAGGATTTTCATATCCGAAAAAACCAGTCAGGCAAAAAGCGTAAACGTAGGTCTAAGCATCTTTTTTTTCAATAAGAGTTAATTCCATTGTCCCGTTACCATGTGTGTGAGAGCAATGCCAGTGAGGGTTGAGATGTCGGGTTGGCCAAGGTTACTTAATGATCCTGATCAAATCATTTCTTCACCTTTCATACCCGGATTCTCCACCAGTTGACGTAGGGCGTCTTTTGGGTGACGTAGCTTGTCTTTTGGGTGTACTACTTAATTGGGGGAATTAGTCGGTAGCAGCGGTCACGACTGGCTATCACCTTGAAGGACAGAGAAGGCTGTTGAGTTGTTGGCGTTTATTGGTGGAAGCAGAGTGACGTTTACACAGAATACATTTAATTGTAATGGCACGATAATATATATAAGAGGTTGAGTCACATTCATCTAATTGCATACATGTAATTATAACAATTCAATACGTGTACAACACGTACGATCATAATAATACAATCGGCATACAACCGGTAATAACATGACTGTAAAGATGTACAATATATTTGTGTAACGGATGGTTATTAAAAGGCATTAATTACGCGAAAATATGTCTGGTAGAAAACAGTAGAAAAACAGTCATGCGTGGATATTCTGTTATAAGAGACAACATAAATACATGTTGGCCGACTCAGTTTTCAATGTTACTAAGTTGCAGGCAAATCATTGCTATGAGTATGTGTCACTGAATGTAGGAACGTACAAGTTATTGACATTGGTACACATACTCATATTGGGATGTTGCCGTGCAACTAGTATACTAATATACTAATATACTAATATACTAATATATGTTCGCGAGAGGAAGTATTGTCTGGATATTAAGTCAATGATAATTTTCACAACGCTACGATATAGTCGAAATAGATCTAACCTACATCTAACGTATTAAGATCGTAGCTGACAAAATAAGTTAGGTTGATTGATATATATTTTCTAATAGGAATTTGGTGTTAGAAGAAAGCTATGACATGTATATAGAGGGGTGTGATGTTTTCTATACGAAGATATCATGTTATACACGCTATCATCGAGTTCCTGTGTTAAAAACAGTAGTTTCAATAACGTCTCAAATAGGTCATTCCGACATTAAACAGGCAGTCAATCAGGACAAATCGATAAGCTCCGTGCAGGTCAACTGCTTTTTCATGTCATACAAACACATCTCGGTTGCTGGCCTTTTAATAATACATGTTTCGTTATTACCTTGAGATTGTACGATGGGACTTGCCATATGTCATTGTTGTTAACAGCTGAATGACTAAAATATTTATACAGATATCACACCCGCCCCAGTGCAGCCGACCGGGTCTTATCCAGTGAACAGTGACTGTTGACGAAGCCAGCAGAAGACGGTGTCGTGGTTGCCGAAGTGTAAGGCAGAGCCGTAACTGCTGCAATAGCAGCGGATGGTATTTTTTATATACGAATTACTTTCAAACAATAAAAAAATAGATTAACATTCACTGATCTATTTTTTCACTATCAACCATGTTAAAGTCCAAAAAGCGTTTAGTAAGTTGTGTTGAACGCCGTTTTGAACAGTATTACAGTTATAAGACGGCGCGTCAGCTTGGGTAGAAAGTGACACATGTTTTTGGCAGAGACTTCTTGTTGCCATTGAAAGGACGTTGTAGCTATATGTAGACGTTTGCCACTTGTGAAACCACGGTATGGTTTTGACAAACATACTTCGGGATTCGAACACATGATCATAGATTTGTGGCACGCCTAAAGGGAAGCAACTCTTAGAAGGGTGAGCCCCAACATGACATTGTTTTATTTCAGTTCTGTTAAGGGAGACGCCTATATACTTGTACGGCAGAGCAATGTTTCAAATACGTGACGGATTATTTCCGTGAAGATACATGATGATAACATTTTGGTACAGTGTAGGTTGTTGAAATTTTGCCTCGTAATAAATTATTTCCCATAAAATCTCGAATATCCAGGTTGATATTGATATGCATGTGAAATGAAGGAAAATTGATAAAGCGTATTAAAAGGAGAGGCCGTAGCGTCAACATATTGCAGCCATTAATCACGTGATGATACATCGATATCTTGGCGAGATGTGATAGCTGAACGAGATCCGGTGTTAAAGCAACATCGATGCATCGAACAAATCGCTTTTGGCCGATGTATATAACTCAATCAAAGTGGAATGTCGAATTTGATTCTTAAATACGAAAAAATAAACCTTGTTATACAAGGGTCTCTTTGAAGGTTTTCAAAGAAAGTAAAACCCGATATTATTTTGTTTTTGCTGTCGCCTCTGTATGAGATGAGAGAGTATTTCGTCCCCTTCACATACGTACAATTTGCATTATCCATAGGTCTGTGAAACATACATGTTGCGTGTGGGAGTTATAACCTAGGTTCATATAAGCAGGTAATCAAGATGTTTCTTACAATAATTAACACTCGTCCCCAAAATATAGTGTGGGAATATACCACATAACTATCACAAATTACAAATAGACATGTTTCTGCAGTGAGCCCGTTTGATGGCTTTTGATGATGTTAAATATAGTTTTCTGTGCATTCTGAGTGGTATATTATGGGTACTCTACTATATAACAAAGTATTATTTTAATGAATTTAGTGTCTCATAGGCCCTAAGGCCGTATATTGTATGTATGTTTTTACATCAAGCTTTGTTCTACTCTATACAGCCCTTGGTAACACTTAAATAAATTAATCATCATCATCATCATCATCATCTTCTTCTTCTACTTCTATGTTAGAAAAAAGCTCACTTGTAGAGCTCCGGATTTGCAATAAAACACGGGACTTAATAACCTATTCCCCTTAACAGTAGACTTGCACCAGTCTCCAAACAATTATTGTTAGTTTAAATCATAATTCCTAGATTATTTAAATAAGAATAAACCTTCTCAGGAGGATAGCGTTTAAAAACAAAATTACCCAATTTAAAGCGAATTTCGTTTTGTCTCCCCTCAGTATGAAACACTTTAGAATCGATGGCCTAAAGAACCACAAGGACTTCGTCCCAACCAGATCAAAATACATTCAATTTGCCAAAGTTTGAAAAACTGCTGTCAGTAGTTTGAAATGTCCCAACTGCATGCACAAAAGAGCCTAGCTGATTATCTCATCGCCATTGTTCTCGCACCTTGTTCTCCGAAAAACAAATAAACAACAAATCAGACCAATTGCAAATTATTTTCACAAAAGTAAAAAACCTTTAAGATATTTCACCAGCTCTGTTAACACTTTAAGCAAAACGCCTGAACAGGGACGAATGATCTTCTGAAATGTCACTTTCAGTTGTCTCGCTGAGTAAGACGTGGACAATGTGTTTATATTGATGCAACGTGTTTGTCACCTATCCGCTTGTCAACAGTGTTCCACAGGTCCAAGCCGATGTATAGATTATTACCCAGTCATCTCACATACCCTGGTCGTTTACGCAGCTGTATGCAAAATGTAAATGGACGAAAAATATTCTACGAGTATTGAGATTTAATTTCTGTCAGAACGCTACGTCCGCGATTCATTTACGTCATAGCACAGGATGTTACAAATTTTACTTGAGATCATTCTCTTTGAGGGATATTTTGGCTTCATTCCCTCGTATTCTGTATCTCGTTCCGTACTGTTTGTGATCGAAATGTCAGATATATCTCCTCGTCCTTATATAACAAAATACATTGGTCGTGTTTCTGAATACTTAATAGACCCGTGAAGATCCGGGTTAGAATAAGTTTTCAGCAACCTATGCTTGCCGTAAAAGGCGACTAACGGGATCGGGTGGTCAGGCTCGCTGACTTGGTTGATGCATGTCATTGTGTCAAAATTGCGAGGATCGATGCTCATGATATCAATCACTGGATTGTCTTGTCCAGACTCTATTATTGTTGAGTCCGGCGTGAAACAATTAAAACAAACAAACAGACGAATAATTAATACTTACATACATTATTTAATAAACATTCACTGTTGTTTGATAACGAATTCATCTCAACGTTTTCTTTATAAAATATTTTTATAATGGTATTATAATAATATACATCGCAAACAAGACTACACCAAGTAGATGCTCTGTTGAATTTTTTTCTGTAGAACGTCAGTGGAGCCTGACAAACTTGAAACAATGACTGTGTCCTTCCCTTTCAATTATATGTGCGGTTGCAGGATAATATGGCATTCGTGTTACTAATATACTATTTTAGTAACGTGTGCAGTATGAACAGAGCTGAAAATATATATTGCCACAATATAGCGGAAATACTTCTATAAATACAACTTTCATATGATAATACTGTACTTGCAGGACTTTCACTTGTGTTTAGAAGGAAAAACAACGATGTTGACATGAAATTCCATATTTCCCATGACAATATTGATTACCATTGTAACACTTGAATATCAAATATGTCTCATACCTGTAAATCTTCTTAAGCGTTAAACACGTCAGCAGGTGAAGGCATCCATTGTGTGAGACTTCCTTGTATCAAGTAAACTTATTACCTTGAACTTAATTGAGCTCAGACAATAACAATTTGATTAATCCGCAAAGTAATCAGTTAATTGCTAATGACAACCTTGGCATGTTTATCGAGAAGACCGACTCACTATCCAGTTAAGCAAAAAGTAATCATGCTCACTGACTACCTCTATGTTCATTTTATAGCGGCCTTCAAGAGCGAGGCACAAATAAAAACTGCAAATATCAAAATGTAATTATCACACCAAAGCAAATGGCAAACTTGTTGCATCTGTCACATCAGTAAACATAAAGCATCGACCATGTAAGGCTCCTCTTCAAGTTGTGTTTGAAATATCGTCAATATTGACTGGGCGGTAAAGAGCAGACGACAACTGTTGCTTGTGCTTGTGACGTCAGCATCGTCTGTTCGCTTAAGCAGACGACACTGGATGGCCTGAGTGCAGAGGAAACTGATTTCACATACAGTTTCAGGGCTTCGTTCGATAACGACATGCCCAAAACCTGAATACATGATATACGCTGACGAGCGGTAGACACGCTACGCTTACAGCAGCCGGCGCCGTTCTGATTGGTTGGCCGAGGACCTCAAACAAAAAGGAACATCCTCGGCGTATAGATATGTCGACCCTCTGGCATGGTGTTGACTTCTACTGCATGTGTGTACAACGATCTGGGCGCTATGAACGAATAACCACCTGACCGAGCGTGCTTTAATGGAGTGATGTCGACATTTAAATCACGTTTACCTCTTTCTAAGTTCATTGTCAGTTAAACAATGAAAAAGATGGTACCTGGAAGTTGGAAAGTGGTGTGTGCTGCCTCTTGTGCATAGCTGCAGTTTACGGGACATTGTGATCATGGATTTTATTCTCCTTTCCGTGTATATCCTTACCAACATCTGCATCTCCCTGGGAGGGATGACACCCAAGACTATCATTATTGCATCAGGTAAGGCCAGCCGTTTCTGTATCACACCCTACAGTTCATGTAACATGTATTGATGGGGAACTGTTATTCACGTAGGATTAAAATGAATAGTGACCGTTCAACTTATAACAAATCTGCAACGCCAATGGAACTCGAGGTTGCATGTCCACTATTTCCAAAATGCTATTGTTTATTATTATATTCGGAACTTGCCCCAACGCGAAGCTATATTCTGTTCCAAATCAAGTTTATGTTAATTAAATGTTAATGCAACGGTATGATTTTGAATTTGAAATCATTGATAGCATTTTTGGAGTACTCGTTGCTTTCTAATCATGTAAGTCATTTTCACTGTTCAGGAATATTCGAATCGTCCTGTATGTTCAGAATACCCTAGAAGAGTTAAAAAAATGAAAACTTCATTTTTTTTAAATGACTGGTAAGGTATGCCTATGTCGTATATATACTTATTACCAATGGTACACTAACATGTATACGCTACCATATACTGTAGATGCATCTTATAGCAGTATATTACAACAGGTCATGACCTGGTTCGTTGAGTGCCGGTAGTATGGAATTACTGTGTACGTAGTTACCAGCATTCATTCGATCTTCAAATACAGATTCCGTTTTGTTAAAAAAACATACAACACACTGTATAATTGACACTGTTGTGTTGAACCATGCAGCGAAACACAAACTATTTAAAACTCTATGAAAAAACAAGCTTCAAATGCCATTTTATTGAAATCTTCTCTTTTGCTCGATTATTCGATACTGTTTGTATGAATATGACATGTGGTTCTTCAGCACGTTGGATATCAGTAAACATTCTACACAGGAATTTGGGGGATAGTTTGCTAAACAGACATCTCCGCTCACGTTAATAAAAACCCTCATTGATTGCTTCTATACTGTAGTGTCAAGGGCCTGTTAGTGATATTTCGCACTGGTTCATTGACAGTCTTCTCAAGGTAAACCAGGGGTCGTTACATGTTCAAGACCTTGTAAACACTTAACATTTATAAATACTTGTGCTCCTGATCATAGCAGCAACACATTGTGACATTGACAGCAGATAATGACTTGATACAATGTCCATGTATTTAAGGATGAACTGGGCTCGAAAGCCTGGTGCCCATGACTAAGGTTAGACACGGTCATCATACATGTGTAGACAATGTTCCTGTGTATTTAAAGTAATCGGTAATTGTAAAATGCAACTGGGTGTACTTACAAGCAGCAAGATCTGAAAGTACCAGTGTATGTACCGACACAATGTACTGAAAGAATTAAAAAGTGGAAATCCATGTCAACCGTGTATCTATTGATACAAAAGCTTCGAAATTCGTACCAATTTGAGATGTAGTAAAGTGTTGCTTTAAGACCAGATGAAATGCCTGAATATGCACTGCCTGTTTATAGTAACACCTGCTTGAGCATTTACCACCTCTTTATAGTAATTATCATTAGGGTGTATTCCACCGCTTTGAGGAAATACTTGCCTGAGCATATATAACCTCTTTGACGTAATACGCATCTGAGCATATACCACCTCTTTAATATGCACCTGAGCATATACCACCTCTTTAAGGTAATACTTGTTTCAGCATCTATCACCCCTTAAAGTAACCATTACCCACTGATAACTGGATGGGCTCTGAATAAAAGAAATGATAATTGATGTCAAAGTAAAATCCGAATACTGGAAAGTCATATCTGATTGACTGTTTGTCATAACCGATATCGTTAAAACCAAAGTTCACAATTTGACCCAGGTGTCAGTTAATGCTTTGCTTAAAGACATATGCATACTTATTTACCATTGATTCCGATTATGGCATGCGAAGAATTACCCACCACACACCCCACAAACCCCGACCCCCCCCCCCCCCCCCCCCCCATCACTCCATCCACATCCCACACCAACAGTCATAATGTTGAGGTTAATAATTTTCAATGAGTAATAAAAAATAAGCTGCTCGCATGAACTTTCCTCATTTTTAAACCTTTATCTTATTAATTCCTCCCTTTTCAAGACTTCAATTTGATAAATTCATTTTATGAAATTCCCACAAATCTTTGTTTGGTGGGCCTGGCAGATAACGTCATACAGTGCAAAGGAGGAAGCCAAAAGTTCCACGCAAAGCTCTTTAAACATTTGTGAAACTATCACGCTCATGTGTTCTGAAAGTTAAATAGCGTGAAGCGTCATTGATTTTTTAAAAATCTGAAACCTTTAATACAGACTGGACATCATCGTGATATGAATTCTCTAAAATTGAAATTATTTTGTTCTTTTGAAATGAAAAGCATCTAAAAACAAAACAGCATATGTAAGCATGTTTCAAATCTGTACAATAGGAATGAGACTCGTTTTCAAGAAAAGCTGTCAATGCATCCGGTTTCAACATTTAAAATTAATTTTCAGAACAACAGAGGAAGGGGTTATTTATGAACATGATATTAGCAATACAATCTTCAACACCACGCCCCTTACCGGTCACATTAACACGAAACAAGGATATACATTGTTCGGTTACCCGTACGGGTTCCTTCCGTTTGTCAGATTCAGGGAAATATCAGTTCAGACAATACGATACTGTTATCAAACTCTTTCATATCCCTGACGTTTCTGCTTTCTATTTTATGTATAAGTCTATGCTTATTCAGCGTATACATATGTATGTTAATGAACTGTTTAATTACATTGAAGAATGACGCGACATAATGAGAAATGTCATTTTAGTTTATATATTAATTAATTGAAATATTAATACTTTCGACAGGGCTGCCATAGTGCTGATTTCAAAGGGGAAATTAAAATATTGAAATTATGCATGCATGTAGACAATCTCATCCGAGTGCCTTTTGAAATTAAATATATCAACACCAGTCGATAAAAGTTTAAAACGCCGAGGAATGCTTGGTATCAAAAGCCACGCGGATGGAATTCGATTTATCATCAAAATTCCTTCTCCCACTTTTTCAGTTTGTGTAAACAGTAATAACCAGTGTCTTGAGTGTATACAGCTAACCGGCTTCTGTGCTGAGATTAGTGGTGTCATTTTATCAGGTTTTTGTGGAATTGTGAATGTCAATACAAGAACTGAATTGATTGTTTTAGAGGCGTTCGAGTACTTCCTTTGCACTGCTAGCGAATTGGTTAATGCTGGAAAATCGAAGTACTCGTGTGGCATGTAACATTTATTCTATACCAGTTTTAAAAATGCACAAATCATGCAAGTACATGTTGGTAGATATGAATAAATGAACGCGACGTTAAGCCCGATTTCCCCTCACGCCACCTCACCGACTGTCATATCTGTCACAAACACACGCGAAGGCAAGTCAAATGGTCAAATTCTATATATCCGGCAGCCACATAATGAACAGTTGTCCTACTTTTCTCATGTCTGTAACCGCGATGCTGAACACCAATGAGTGTCACGAATGACAGAGTCGTCTACAACGCCACAATTTGCTGTGCAGAGTTGCGTCCCTTAGACGTGTCATGATCCTATGGTCGTGGGTTCGAGTCCAAATTTAGCCCTAATTATGATCATCAGCATCAGGCCATTACAGCCATATCCGAACGCGTGAATTTCAGTAAGTGCACCACTTCTGACTTTCCTCTCACACCAAACGAACACGCCCGCCGTGATATATCCGCAGTACTCTACTCAGGGCATAACTCACTCACTCACACAATCGCACTTGACATCGCGACTCCACCATTGCAGCGTAGCGCATCTGTGATGGTGCACTTGTTATAGAATGGTTAAACAACATATCAGTTTGAGTTCAGCTCATGTGATGTATATTTCAACACTGTAAAACGATTACAACAGAGATTAAAAAGGGTTAAGAAAATTGAAATATGTGAACTTTCTCATTTAAAATAGACCGTATACAGAAACTTTACATGTTATGTAAGGTAAATTCCTTATGTGTTCTCCGAAATTTCCTGCCCTCCCAGGAGCGGTGGAGTAGCCTAGTGGTAAAAAGCGTTCGCACGTCTCCCCGAAGACCCGGGTTCGATTCCCAATATGGGTACGATGTATGAACCTATTTCTAGTGTTTCACTGTGGTATTACTGGAATATTGCTAAAAGCGACGTAAACTCCGGCTCATTCATTCACTCACTTCCCTGATCCCATTGTTTTCCAAAGGGTATTCAGGGTCAGGATATGTAACATATGCTTGTCCATAGAGGCGATTAAAGGGACATGGTGATCGTGCTGGGCGGCCTGGAACGTTGATCACAAAAATCAATCTCTGGATGTCAGGTTCAAACTTTATTATTGACAGGCCGACGTGATATCGATGGAATGTTGCTAATTTCGGCGTTAAACGTCAATTCAATAAAATAAACAATAGTATGAACTTTCATGGTACTGTCAGTAACTGTATTTGTAGCTAAGTAAAACTTGTCGAGTGAGTGAGTGAGTGAGTCGAAACCGAACCTTCCTCCATGTGACGAAGAGAAAGCTTTATCATCTAGACTATTCAGCGGGCCCGAAATGGTTATTAACCTCGTGCGATCCAGCGAATGCTTTAGATAGCATCAGTTGCAAATTGCACCAAGAGCAAAAGTTAATACAATCATATATAATGCGGAAGTATCACAAACGCACACGGCTTGAAGTGGGGTCGAAATACCAGTCATATGTGAACAGGGTGTACAGATCGGAAATAACAAGAGGTTTCCGATTATATTACTTTCCGCCACTGACATGTAGGTTTTTATCCCTACAGTTTCGTAAACTATGTAGAAACAGGGTGAAGCTTGTTGACTGGATTCTGTGTCAGAAATTGGAAATAATGGTACAAAGGCAGGATATGCCATGTTCACTGACACATCAAGTAGAAAATGCTTTCAAAACCCTTTCCATAATCATAATATATCTCTGCTGAAAAAATATATTGTACGATCCCTACAAAAAGGGATGTGTTTATGAATCACCATAAAAGTGTTATGACACCAGGTGTTCGCGAAAGGGTGTACGTATCCTGCAGAACCGATTGCACCAGTCACAAACACCTGCAAAGGCAAGTCAATCGTTCACCTGACACAAACATGTTGTAACCCGATTAGAAGATAATGTTTTACAACAAAAGCGACAAAACCCTATCCATTATCTTCACAATAATCTCAGCGTAACACGACACACCTTCCCACATAACAGGATTTGGATTTTATTCTTAGAACAGGAACGTTACAAGGCAAGATGCCCCAAATGATCACCAAAACAAAGAAGGATATTAAAATCATGATGAACAGAATACAAAATGAAGTATATTTAAATAACGACGAACAAAATAATGTGTGTGTGTTTGTGCGGTGTGTGTGTTTGTGCGGTGTGTGTTGTTGTGCGTGTGTGCGTGTGTGTTTGTGCGTGTGTGCGGTGTGTGTGTTTGTGCGTGTGTGCGGTGTGTGTGTGTGTTTGTGCTTGTGTGTGTTTGTGCGTGTGTGTGTGTGTGTTTGTGCGTGCGTGTGTGCGGTGTGTGTGTATGTGCGTGTGTGGTGTGTGTGTATGTGTGTGTACTTGCACCCGCGTGTGTATATTGTTACCACATGACGGTTATTTAATGTTTTATTCTATCCAATATGAGATTTTTAATTATTCACGTAGTCACCTCATCTCACCTCTCAACACGTACAAATAGTACTTTTTCTAATGCCAAAGCAAGATTTATGTGGATCTTAGCTGACATTGCTATGAGGTATCCCCATGTTTCTTGACATGGGAATGTTGAACTGGCTTGACGTATGCACTTTAAGGTATACGAATTATGTCAAATTATGTTTGCTCAAACACAGCTCCGCTCCGCTCAGTGCTCCCTGAACCCCGATTCCCGCTCCAGGAAAAATACGTCATGTTTCCCATGCATTTTATGAACGTGACTGCATCCGGTTAACCCTTGAAAGCTATGATACTTTATTGATGAGTTCACATTCAAGCCAAAATCTCATATGTCTACAAATGATGTCATATCCTTTGACTCTCTAATCGCAAAATGCTCACCAAACAACGTCTTGAAATATTTCCATTCCAATCGACATTACACTATGTTTTACAAAGTGCTCTACATGTTTCACCTATGTGTGCTTCCCTCTTCCCCTCTGCTGACACAGTTTCCGAAAACATCATATTGATCAGAGTAAGATGATGCTGTCTACTATCTATGGTTGTTGAAGCAACAAATATTTAGATACACTTCCCTTTTTTTAGTATTACGGGAAAAATAAACACTATTTGCCAATCTCTTTGTGTCAGTTTCAGACACGATATCTGCCAACGTGTAAACTTTTCATATCAAAACAGAAAACAATGTATGTAATTCAATTTCCGTTTCCTGTAATAGAAGCAGCTTAAGCTTAAATCTCATGTTATTTGTATTTAGTATTGTCACAGGAAATTTCTAACTTCCTATTTGAATCCTTAAAGATAAACAATCACAATCTTGCCCAATGCTTTTTTCACCCCCGTGACAATAACGTCTGGGACTTCTTCATTCTTACCCCCATCCCCACCCCACAGTATTCCCCAACAGTGACCCCGGGGCTGTGTGAACAATGATTGGGAGGGGTCGATGGCAGGAAGGTGGCTGGGGCAAACAGTCCTGATATTGGGATGTACAACAAGGATTTCTTCACACCCACATGCCAAGGTCTGCGTGGAATTTGAGTTCCCGTTGATAGGCGTGAAAGCTAATTTAGATGAGACCGTTAAGTAAAACAATGTGGTAACTACCGTTTCGACTGTTTAAGTATTTTCTGGAATGGCTGAGTTTATTTGATCAATTTCGTTACGGGTTGTTTAATTGGTCCGTGTCAACTGGTTGGGATAATGACTAACACCGCCACGAAAATAGTGGAAATGGGAAACGAAACTAGCAACGTTGACCGATTTTTAAACGTTTTTGTCGTGTATGTATCAACTATCCTTCATCAGTTCATATTGAACACACGTCAGTTGCGTATAACACCTTCTGTCTCAAATATCTTTCAATGAAGTCCAAATAGAACACTAATTAATTGCGTATAACACTTCCATAGACTTGTCTATAACGTCTTTTATGACACAATATACTAAACAATGGCTCATAATGGTGATTCTATACTACTCAAAAGAAGTTAAAGAACACCCAATTCTTTCATATTACTATAGTTAATCTGTCTTGGCATGTGAGATTAACTATAGTAGTATGAAAGAATTGGGTGTTCTTCAACTTCTTTTGAGTAGTATATATACAGCTAGCCCGTTTTTATCATTTAAATGGTTTGTTATCACTTTAAATGCAGATATCCCAGCCTCGCTGTGTTTGACTAATCACTTCGACTCCTGTGTGTTTCTGTGGGTCATGCGTGTGAATTGCAATGTTAGGAAAGTTAGGATTTCAGTCATGTTCAGAATTGGGGATACGGTGTGAATCTGGAAAGAGAACCACATTGGCTTCATCACACACATAACTGAGAGCGCCCAGGTCCTTTCAAATACACCTGATGCTGGCATGCCAAGATTTTAACCTCTTTGACATCGACGATAATCTTCTCTTTACACCTTGGATCATTTTGTATAGTTTCCTCGTGATGTTTTTCTTAACCGTACATGCACGGTTTGTAGATGAAACAATACAATTTGTAACATGAACATATTAATTATACTCAAAGTAAAATGTTACTGTGATCATTTTCTGATTGATCAAATATATATGGGTTTTTTTCAAATAGTATAAGTGTAATTCAAATTCCAAATGCTACTTTCAGATGATGCCTTGCATCTAATGTCGGTGCTGTAAGCATGAAACTATAATCATTGATTTTCTAAGGCAAATGAGTTTTTGAAAGATCCTTTCAAAGTCGAGTTGAACAATATGATTGGATTAACTAATTCCCAAGATTACCATAACTATTTCTGGCCATTCCAGTAACTCTATAATCCTAACATTTGCTAACATCACCTTAGCCTTAACCTTGACTCTTAAGCTATTGTTTGAGATTTGATGGTAATTTCCTTTATGTGCTTTTGGATTTGGTCAAACAATGACACTTTTTCCCCGACCTTCCCAGCTTCACTAAGAATGTAATTAGGGAGTTTGTCAAAAGCGCTCAACTGTTTATAACTGGTATGCAACTAGTAAGTCTGCTTCGGAATATCACACACGGGTAAACAGTTTGTTTGGCTCAACTGCCGTCGAGTGCCCAGGGGCCCATTAACCATTTGTTCAAATATCAACAAATGCTTTGTTTAAGACGGTGTTTTGTTATTGGCCAATTTACAGAGGGGTTTAGATGTTGGGATCCTTGAAAGTTTCGTCCTGGTTCCTCATTGTTCGCAGTTGTTCGTATATATTGTGTTTGCATGTTTGGGGCTAAGGTGAGCGAAATGAAAAGGAAATGCATATTGCACCCAGAGTCGCATAGAAAATGTGTTCAAGCACGCCGACTATTATCTCATCCTTATATAGGAATTACACGTTATTTTTGAACTAATCCTACTTGTATTGTTATCATATCATTAAATTATTATTGAAGTGATCTTTTCATTGAAATATGGTGTAGTAATATCGCAGAGAATAAATCCACACTGTTCTTTTTTTTCAAAACAGATCGTTCTATATATTCCTCTCTCAGTCCTGTGATGATTTCACATAAAATATTAGCACGGCCACAAAGGGTCGACCTGATCTATCCGTAAACATATCGCATTATGGCAAAGAAGCTCACTGCATCTAAAATAATCCAAGTCGATACGACTTAAGAGCTTCACCATGGCCTTTACAGAGACGCGTTACCTAACAGAATGCAAAGCCGAAATCCTCTTAGTGTTTGGACAGATGCGTGTACTTTGTCGGAAATAAAAACATATCATCAATTTAGGGCTATTTTGACACAGCAATAAGCTGATGACAATGGTTGTATTATTCAACTGACAACTTTAACTGATTTGCAAACAACTAAATCGGAACGTAATCATATTTCATCCGGGTGATTAGCCAGATCAAATTGTCATGAAAGTCGCGTGATCTGGACATCATATGTTTCAGACATTATAGGACGAAATGCTTTGATAATTTCTTAGCAAACCTCTATCTAACTTACATATCACCACGTCATGAATCTTTATCTCCTTTCAGTACATGGCAAATATGGGGAGGATAGGTTAGTTAACATGATTTCAATAATTAAGACGAATATGACGATGTATACGGGACTAATATGATACTTACATGCATTGTTTTAAGTGAAGCCATGTAGCTCGTTTAAGCTTGGTATTTGTACATTCATGTCGATAAAGAGGCCATGAAGCTCGTTAAAGCTTGGTATTTGTACATTCATGTCGATATAGAGGCCATGTAGCTCTATAAAGCATGATATTTGTACAATCATGTCGTTATAGAGGTCATGTAGCTCTATAAAGCATGATATTTGTACATTCATGTCGTTATAGAGGTCATGTAGCTCTATAAAGCATGATATTTGTACATTCATGTCGTTATAGAGGTCATGTAGCTCTTTAAAGCTTGATATTTGTACATTCATGTCGATATAGAGGCCATGTAGCTCTTTAAAGCTTGATATTTGTACATTCATGTCGATATAGAGGTCATGTAGCTCTATAAAGCATGATATTTGTACATTCATGTCGTTATAGAGGTCATGTAGCTCTTTAAAGCTTGATATTTGTACATTCATGTCGATATAGAGGTCATGTAGCTCTATAAAGCATGATATTTGTACATTCATGTCGTTATAGAGGTCATGTAGCTCTTTAAAGCTTGATATTTGTACATTCATGTCGTTATAGAGGTCATGTAGCTCTTTAAAGCTTGATATTTGTACATTCATGTCGATATAGAGGTCATGTAGCTCTTTAAAGCTTGATATTTGAACATTCATGTCGTTATAGAGGTCATGTAGCTCTATAAAGCTTGATATTTGTACATTCATGTCGTTATAGAGGTCATGTAGCTCTATAAAGCATGCTATTTGTACATTCATGTCGATATAGAGGTCATGTAGCTCTATAAAGCATGATATTGGTACATTCATGTCGTTATAGAGGTCATGTAGCTCTTTAAATATTGATATTTGAACATTCATGTCGTTATAGAGGCCATGTAGCTCTTTAAAGCTTGATATTTGTACATTCATGTCGATATAGAGGTCATGTAGCTCTTTAAAGCTTGATATTTGTACATTCATGTCGATATAGAGGTCATGTAGCTCTTTAAAGCTTGATATTTGAACATTCATGTCGTTACAGAGGTCATGTAGCTCTTTAAAGCTTGGTATTTGTACATTCATGTCGATATAGAGGTCATGTAGCTCTTTAAAGCTTGATATTTGAACATTCATGTCGTTATAGAGGTCATGTAGATCTTTAAGTATTAGAGTTCATGTAGTAGAGCGTCCGAGTGCGGAAGGTCCGGGGTTCGATCCCCGGCCGCGTCATACCAAAAGACGTTAAAAGATGGTACTTGTTGTTACCCTGTCTGGCGCTCGGTATACTGTGTCTGAGTGGGGTATCCATGTTAAACTGCAGCACGGTATCTCAGTGAGTTAGCACTATAAATCGGCGTCAGTCCAGACTAGTACAAGCAGACACACAAACACACACACACAAACACACAAACACACACACACACACACACACACACACACACACACACACACACACACACACACACACACACACACACACACACACACACACACACACACACACACACACACACACACACACGTTGCTATATAAGTGCAATAATTGGACGCGACGTTAAAACCCATTTTGCCTCACCTTGTCGTTACGTTTTCTTTTTCTGAAACAAACGTTTTCCTGAACTAATAGCTGTGCCATTTTGGGCAATAATAGTTCCTAAACATGGAGAGAATGTGGTACTTGCTCTACTTTTTAATTAACAAGTACTTGACAAGCAGGACCTCCAATTGTTGAATGTTAAAACTCTCTATATCGGGTCTACGGCAAGGAGATCGTTTTGTCCGGTCATTTCACTTGACAACGAGAAAATACTCAAGCACGTTTCAGTGAGGCAAAGGAGTTTAGGAATGCCTACTCACAGACTTTCAATGTCTTCGAAATTAAGAACTACAAATTAAGAAGAGCAAGTAAAATGAGGCAGTACCACTAAGACCATTCTGCATGACGCTTATATTTGATCTTTCGTGTGTTTGTAGGTATCCATAATATTAATATTTTAATATTTATTAAAAAATCCGTACATACAGAGGATGTGTGAAGCCCATTTCGTGTGCCCCCTACCCCCCAAAAGACAAAACAACAACAAACAAACAAAAACAACAACAACAACTGATATTACTGGAATATTGCTAACAGCGGCATGGTGATGATACCAGGTGTTCGCAAAATGATGAGCATATCCTACCCAACCGGTGGCACCCGTCACAAACACATGCAAAAGCAAGTCAATTGTTCACTTTGAAAAAAGGGAACATATCGTACAAGTCAAAATAGGGAATTGCATCGGACATCATTTTTTGTCTCTGATGGGTCAAATATGGAAATGTCCTCCACATGTCCACCACAAAACCTTTTGAAAGCTTTACTGAGGCCTTGAATGTTTTAACCTTGATCAAACAACTTCTTAGCAAGAGCCGTATGACGCTCTTTGAAAGACAAATGTGTTATATTTAAGTCATGAAATGTGTGTAGGAACGGTGTTTCTGGAGGTTACATGAAAACAAAATGCACAATGATGCAATGTTTAGTTATAGCAATACTTATCATCCACAAAATGGCACAATTTATTGCGTTTACGTAATGAACTTCCCCTTTCCATGAATTTTGTTTCATCCGAAGATTAAAATAATCTTATCAATTTCCTCATTTACATTCAAGTATAAACACTTGGTTCACGGTGGAGAGCCATAGCAGAAATATATTGGGCAGGGCGGTATGTCTGAAACTACTTGAGAGAGAGGTGTATTTGTCAGGAGCATGTAACGGCACATATGCACAATAAGACTCCTGTGTGAATTACCCGCTGTGCAAATACAAGATGGACGTCTTTGAAATGTTTGAAATAGTTTGCTGCAAAGGGATGAGGCTTTCCTTGAGAGATGATGATGAAAATACAGGAAACGATGGCAGCCATTTTTTTAAGAACCTGCCTGGTGTTTGTTAATCCACATATATGATGGAGACATTGCACGGACGGAACTCAAAGATAATCGCGTATGAATGCCAATTGTTAAGTTTTTGTACTCCACATTTGCCGTGCCATAACGAGATAATACCCTCTCCAAGACATCTACAATTCCACTGCAGTGCTTCGAGAGTAAGCCGTTCAGTTTTTTTAAAGTTTAGGACAAACACAACGCGAGGAGGAAATAGAAGATAAACTTGTTTCTCACAAAGCATAGTGCTTATATTTGTTTCGACACCTTATGCTTGTTTTGCTCTGAAGGAAGTTGTTTTTGCTCTATAATAAGTCCAATTTGTTACGCTTCCATCTCCTGGCACGTCTCGTCTAGCCACGCGAGCGGTGCCGATACTTCACGGTGCTTCCTCAATAGTGCAGCTAGTGTTTCCTTTATTTCTTCAATAAAAGCCCTCTTGTAATGCCGTGAGAACTACAATAGATGTGTATCGCTGTTTCCGTGGGAGAAATAGAGCTAGGTTAATTAGTGGCTCAGAGGAAATTACCAGGTTCTCCATCACGTGCATAAGTATCGGGGAATACAGTCAACATAATATCTAAACTTTGCTGCCGATAATCAGTTCATTTGAAGAAATCTTTACGCAATGCTGTATAAGGGCCGTAGTTGGTGAGCGAGTTATGTAACGTCCCTTTGAACAATACATTTCTTTTCTGTCATGCCATGTCAGTTATATTGGGAGGAAACATCAGTTCGTATACATTTAACATTTTTGTGAAATCAGTTGGTCTGGTGCTGACTGATCAAGGCTATTAAACTGGGCGGGGCGGTCGGGTAGCCTAGTGGTTAAAGCGTTCGCTCGTCACGCCGAAGACCCGGGTTCGATTCCCGACATGGGTACAATGTGTGAAGCCCATTTCTGGTGTCCCCCGCCGTCATATTGCTGGAATATTGCTAAAAGTGGCGTAAAACCATAACACTCACTCACTCACTTATTAAACGGGGTAAACATGACATTCGAACCATCGGAAACTGACAGGAGTAACTCTGCTCAGGGAGTGACGCCAATACAAGTGAATGACTTACAGTTTAACATAGCATCGGCCTTATTTCAGCCATCGTGCGACACGTCCATATAATGCAGGCAGTCTTTCATTTGTCATTACATGAAATGCACGTGTACAATCAGGCACACACTGATGAATTATTACTGTTTTGGCAATATATTGCTTGACACAAAAGTCTGTACACTATTTCCTTAATATTAATCCCACGCCGTCGGTGTAAGTTGACACGCAAGTCACCCTGCTCTGATCCTGTGCTCGAACGACACGCATTAGTTACTGGGGGCCTATTAAACATCGGAATCTGCGCGGGGGGGGGGGGGGGGGGGGGGGGGGGGGGTTGGGGGGGTGGTCTTGACGGATTTGGGAATTGAATCTGATGATCTGATGACCCTCTTAGCTGAGAGGGGGTGGGGGAGGTGTAGGAGGGGGTGCACTCTGCACGCAAACCAACGAGTCCATGTTCCATGGTTCCGTGGAAGTAGCATCGCCTGTGATTACAAAAATTCCTTAATCTTGAAGTGTGATCAGTCAGTGTAATGATATTGTACACAACTCTAAAGAATCTGCGATCGCCTCCGTGGTGACATGGATAGAATGCCTTCCCTGAGAGCGGAAGGTCGGTGGTTCGATCACTAGCCGTGTCATGGCAAACGACGTCAGACGATGGTACTTGTTACCCTGTCTGGTGCTCTGCATTAAGGGGCTAAAACAAGGACTTGTCGGCTAGGAGTCAGTATTCTGTGTCTGAGTGGGTTATCCATGTTAGCCTTCGGCGTGGTATCTGAGTGCGGTAGCTCTATAAAACCGATAAAGTCCATACAGGTACAAGAAGCCGCACGCACACGTGAATGCCCGTCGATATATCGGCGAAATGCTATTTGCTATACGTTGAACGTCATTTCACCTGACCACACCTTTAAGGAACCTGCAGTTCTTTTCTTTTATGGAGAACTCCTCTGTCACTGCCTGAGTGGGCGTGTATGGTATTGATGTGCGTGGTACTGGGAATGTTGATATGAGAATGAAATTGATTGTTTCAAAAGGCGATCAATTACTTCCTTTGCATTGCTAACGAATTGGTTAATGCTGGAAAATCGATATGCCCATATGTCATGTAACATTTGTTCGATTCTTGTCCTCGGTTTTAGCACAAAACATATATACATATGTACAAATGCAAAATAAACAAGTATTAAGTACACATATATATCGACTTCTTCTGAATTACGCAAATAACATACACAATATCCTTCAAAAATTAAAATTCGCCGATTTATGTCTGACTAAAGTTTGGAGATTTAACATGGATAATGGATAACAAGTGTTTGATAACATGAGCTATAGTCGAACTATAGTCTTACGACTAAACAATTAGCCAGGTCAAACCATGTTAACTACCCTATCACGGAGACACTAGGGATAGAAACGGTTGAGATACTCAACGTTAATTACACACCGATGTAACAAATCTACATCTTTCTGTGACAAATTGTTTTGGTGATTTGACACATTTCAGAGCTTTATTTTCTTTCTGCCACTGTGACCACACCCACAGACAATTACAAAATGTCCACACAGTAGGGCGTAAAACCCCTCCAACCGGCCGACTGGAATTGTTAGATGTAGTTCAACACTTCTCGTCATCATATTGTGCACAAACTAAATCAATATTCATTCCAAAATACACGTGTATATAAAAAAAACCCGTTGCGTTTATATACTGTTTCAGTATATACACAATTTAAGAGTTAAAAACCTAGGGTTAAATTGGGTGGTCGTTTAACAATTCTCGTTATCAGATTGTGCACAAACTAAATCAATATTCTTTAAATAATGCACATGTATATAACGAATCAAAACCGTTGCGTTTATAAACTGTTTCAGTATATACACAATTTAAGAGTTACAAACCCCGGGTTAAATTGGCTGGTCGGAGCATGTTTGCTAAGTCGCTCAAACATCTTTTGTTTGTCTCCAACACAAATTGTATGATGAATATTCCACGAACAGATACAGTTTACACTAATTACACAGACAATGTCGCACATCAACACGCATGGCATAGCCGAGTGACGTCGGCTATATGTAGGAAACGCCGACAGTCATTTTCTGGTCTTGCTGTGTTGACAGTTGTATGTACCTGCATGTGAACATCTGTTCCCATGAATTCCCTTCTCCCGCATTCTATAGTGTGGTGTACGTTTAGGGAAAGTGGAAATCAATGGCAGCATATATTTCATGTTGTAGGCGGCATGTGGTAGAGATTATTGATGTCTGAGAGATCGATGTCACAGCTTTAATGACAGCATGTTTACGCCTTTGATAAAGAAATCACAGCTCCATCCAACGACTCGATAAATGTGATGTAGTGTCTATATGCATTCTGGGTGTGAATTTAATGTAAAGGTTTATGTAGATTTGAAATTAAGCAACCCCCAGTTAAAGTGCACTGGCAAAAAACAACCCTGTTTAGTTTAAGGTTTTAATGATATTGTCTGAAGAAACGTTTTTTATAGAATATTCACCACCAAGATTTCATAATTGTCCAACTCCAAACATTACATTTGTGACTGTTGTTAGACTTTTCCGTTAGTATATAACCGATAATGTTTAAGTCTATGGGTCATTTTTCGATAATCATTGAGCTGAGGTGAAATATTCCAGTGCCCAACATTGAAATAGATATCCAGCTTTTGCTTGAACTTCATCCTTTAAAGGTAAAGTCCAACTATATGTGCATGCTTTTAGGATTTCCGTCTGAGGTCGAAGGCTCCCCACATCCTATAAAAAACCCCAAGCCAAATCCCTAATGTGAAAAAGCTTTGAGATTTGTACTAAGCTATCCCCAGGAAGGATTTCTCATAATCTTTATTTTCTGGTTTAATAAAGACTATTTGATTTACTATGTGACAAAAGAACACACGCAGCACGTTTTTGCAAGGAGAAGAGAAAGACAATCACACCTGACACATACTTAATTGAAAATTTGAACTTGATGTACAGTGTACAACTAAAGTCTTTTTAAAATGTAGACGATCACCTTTGAGACATTCCCCTGCCAGTCTTTAGTCCCAGACATCCGCACAAAAGGATTATCCTAACAACAAGTTACTTTTTAGCGCCTTGGCCCTAATTCCACTATTTGACATTGGCTTATTAAGGGTTTTCGGTGCTGTGCGGCTCGCGGTGACAATGCACTGTCAACAAGAGGAGATAACTCTCAATTTGGCTGGGGTCATTTCCGTATGGTTGACCTTTCCCTGCGCACGTCAAAGAGCTTCAACGTTATGGAAGTTGTAGGAACAAGTGGCGACTTCCCCATGTTAATTGATTGTTGGAGAATTTGTGGTGTTAAATCGAGGGACAATCGGAACAAGTGTTAAATGGCCGGACGATGGCCTGTGACAAATATAGAAGCGTTTTGTTCCCTTTTTGACAACAAACACTTTACGAAGGCGCCTAGCCGTCTCGTGTCGACGTGGGTGCGTAGATGTAAGCCTGGACAAACAGCTGTAGGCAGATTCGTGAAATGTATCACACTGATCGTTAGGCTTCAGTACGTGACGGTCAATGTTTCATGGGAAAACACATAACACATGCTTGAGCCATGGCATGATGCATCAGCAGTGTCTGAAACCAGGCTATATGATACCATACAACAGCTCTTATGCAGGCATGCGAATCCTTCTCCTTTTAATCTTATCAAAACCCGTTGACACCGTGCCCTTTCAGGGGATTTAGAGACGGACCATTTGAGAGAGGGGTTGTTGGGAGTAGGGGCTGGGATATTTTCGAATAAAAATAATTTGTCTCAGAAAATGCTCGAAAAAACCTTAATCTAAAGATTGTTGACTCAAATGAAATTGTCATTGATGCAAGGTATGTGTTTTTTGGAATATTTCGGCTCACTGTTTTAATTAAACAAAGATCTGGGTTTGCAGCTGTACCTGAAAAGCTAATTTGTCTTTAAAAAAGATCCCAGCTCCGCCGTTTCGGCGACCGGTGTGAGCCAAGTAGTTAGTGAGTATGGTTTTTCGCCGCTTTTAGCAATATTCCAGCAATATCACAGCGGGGGACACCAAAAATGGGCTTCACACATTGTAGCCATGTGGGGCATCGAACCCGGGTCTTCGGCGTGACGAGCGAACGCTTTAACCACTAGGCTACCCGACCGCACTTGCGCCAAGTAACGTTTCGAGAACGTAAGTAAGTTTTTGGTTAAATCAAATTTTCAAATCTTTGTTTTCCTTTTAGTTCCCCGGTTGACCAATTTTCCCGTGTAGTAAGAACGTGAACGTTATACTTCATATGGCAAACCATACTCACTCACTCTTTCATAAGGCAAAAGTAAACGTTACTGACAGCCCTGTTAATCACAGAAGGGACGTTGTTTCCGATGGGCTCGAACTATGTTTAATCTTGTCGTGTGGGTTTCGGTGACTTAATTACTAGTTGTAGTCATCTTGATGGTTATTGGGGAGGATATTTCACTCTGGTTATTTTCGCTCGTTCTGTCAGGGGACGCTGGGGCTTGTGGTCAAAGCGGCGTCTCGTCACGACGAAGACCAAAGTTTGACTCCCCACATGGGTACAATGTGTGAAGCCCATTTTTTTCTGTTCCAAGCCTTTATTTTGCTGGAAAATATTGCTAAAAGCAACGTACATCATTCTCACTCGTTCTATTAGACTGATGTTCAGTCTCTGTAACTAAATAATATTGATAGAAACAAATAATAATTTAAATTGAAAAGTAGCCCCAGTGAGATAGAAGATTTAGAGGGAAATCTAGACTTGCTTCTTTTAGGGCTTTTGCATTACAGCAAGTGCTGGGCGGAAGGGACAATAATATGGTTCAGGGACTGTGAGAAAGACTACCGTTCTATCAGTGTTCCTCCCATATCAGTCTGGCTTGTGCAAAAACTGAAATCTGTTAAATGAGGCGTTCGACTGAAACGTCCAAGCAAGCATGGAGGAGTTGATAAACCCATTTCTGGATCAATACATCAAAGACGCTGGTAATCTGTTTCATGTCGTTCGGACATAAAGTTCTTATCATACAGAGCACTATGTATACCAAGTTTCAGCAGTTTTACTGCCTCCATGGTGTAGTGGGTAGTGCGTCTGCCCTGTGAGCAGAAGGTCGGGGGTTCGATTTCCTGGCCGAGGCATACCAACAGATCTTACAATATGGTACTTGTTGTTACATGCCTGGGTCTCGGCATTAATGGGTTAAGCCAAGCACTGGTCAGCTCGGAGTAAGTATACTGTGGTTGCGTAAAACCGGCGTTAGTCGGCGTACATGCAATCACACACACGCGTAACACGTCGACATGTCAGTGAAATAGTGTACTGAACGCCACCATGAATCCCATTTCACCTCTCCTTTAGCGTTTCAGAACAAGAGATTAACCGTCATCCTTAATAACCAGGGATCAACGGTTTATAGGAACAGATAATCACAAGTGTTGTTTGGTGGACTTGACTCAAATTTGCTGGGACTGACATTTGGCTCGAACGTGGATGATCTCCTTGAAGTGCGCTGACTGATGGCTAACTTCATGGTGTTATGTTTTTCAATCGCTTCCTCAACCAATATTTTTGGACAGTATGTGAAATCTACAGGTTCGTCTGATTTGTCGTCAAACAGTATCACCAGTACAATCCTCGGTCACAAAGAAGCCTGTTGCAGCAGCAATGTGTTGACACTCTAAAGCCCCCGGTGTTAGGTGCGTTTGGTTAGGCTGAGAGTGTGTGTCGGTGTATATTCCACTTCCTGTAAGAATACACTATCTGTGTAGAGAGGAAGGGTAGTGACTGCACCGTGTCGTGTTTTCACTGACCACAGAACTTATCCCGACCTGGACATGTTGATATTTGGCCGGATTGGGTGGGACTGACCATCGTTAAGTAAGTTGTGTACTCCACGCTCCCCCTCCCACGATGGACAGGTGTAGACAACGTAGTTTTGACCGATCTTTGCGCAGTTTCGTCGGGATGTATAAAATGATAGAACGGATGAGTGATATGACGACGGTCTGTAAAGACGAGTCTGGAAGAGACAATCCAGTGATTGACATCATGAGCATCGATCTACTCAACTGGGGTACGATGACATGCATCAACAAATTCAACGATCTTGACCCCACGACCCCGTTAGTCGCCTCATACGACAAACATGGATTGTTGAAGACCATTTCTAAGCCTGATCTTCTGACCACTGTCTATAAAGACATACAAATGGTACAAATATTTAGGAATTTAAAATATATATGCTGTTAAAGCACTTTATTTCTAACCCAGATCTTCACGGGGAAATGAGTGTGCAAGTGAGTTAGTGTTATTTGACGACACTTTGATCAGTTGCAGATATATCGCGGCGTGACAGCTAATTGTGGGAAGAAACGAGATGCAGATCTTTATAGGCGTGTAGCACTAATACATGCGAAACCCATGAGCACAGGTATGGTGTTGACAAACCAAGAACCATAATCAACGGGAATCCGGGATTAGAACCCATGATAATGGGATTTTGGCATGCCTAAGGGACTATATACTCTTTACGCTCATGTCTCTATACCAGGTGCTACATGGAATGTTTGCGCATAAGATTAGCTTCGATCGGGTGGTCGGTCTCGATGGCTAAGTTGATTGCATGTCATCGTAATAATAATAATAATGATGATGATGATGATGGTGATGATACTACTACTACTACTACTACTACTACTACTACTACTACTACTACCACTACTACTACTACTACTATTAATAATAATAAGCACAAAAGTTGTCCGACTCCCCATTCTCCTCGGTGCCTTAGGTTTGGTACCTCCAAATCTGTTGGCTGACATTGGTAGAGTAGCCAGGTTTGCTGCCAGGAATACAGCCCTTCTGACAATATCGGTAATGCAGAAGGTTGCAGTGTTGGGGAGTCTTCACTTTCTGGGTGGGCGCTTCCTTGGAGAAATCCCATGCGCTGTCTGGGGTGCGCATAGAGGGGGCAAGGGCCCTGAGCAGATGATGAGCCTTACCATCCTGACTGTGCCAGGATAACCCAAAACCCCTTTGCTGCATTTATGTATTTTACTCTCTCTCTCTCTCTCTATCTCTCTCTCTCTCTCTCTCTCTCTCTCTCTCTCTCTCTCTCTATATATATATATATATAATTATATAATTTTTCTGAATAGCGATGTCGCTGTATGTCTTGGTAGTTCAAGGAGCTTGGAACATGAGCTGGTCGGCTGACCCAAGGCTTCTGCGTGGCTTGTACACATTGATTAGCCGCTTAAGATAGCTTAACATTGACTTTTCCAAGGGATGTCAGTATAAAATGTTCATTCATTCTTTATGAAACTTAACTTTTACCTCAATATCATTTTCGGTAAGGATTCAAAATACGATCAGTTGTGCAACTGTACCAGTAACGGCGACAGCTTCCTGGCTGTCTGTTACATTTGCTCCCAAATTAATCCAACTAGTAAACAGTTGTAAACAAACGTTTTCACGCTGGTCACATCAATGAAATGTCCCTTTAATCTTTTCCGTGCTTGGTATCGTTATTGTTTCGATTGTACTTGCTTCATAAAGCACTTTCCAAACTTAGTTCATCTGCTTTGAGAAATTAGGTTCTGTGATTAAATCAGGATTAACTACGATCAATCTTAAACTAGTTTAATTCATCCAATGTCTAAGATACGGGAAATCCCCATAAGTCTCGACAACTCCGAGCTTGGAACGAGTTACTCTCCCTACAGGATATGGCCATTTCGTTGTATTTACAGTCTACAAAATTCCTCTTTTTTGAAAGGAGGCTGTGTTATTTCAACGTTGATAATTTTTTACTCGTAATTATATCCGTGCATGCTTTCCTTTATATCGCGCACATATAAACGCCCTTCTTTAAGGAAAGATAAGACTTTTATTAAAATTCCTTTGAGCATAATCACATATGATGTACTATCTTAAAGAACATCAGTTTATGTGTATGATAGTCTAGGAAATCAACTTACACTCTGTTCAGACGATCTTGTGTTCCCTGTGTTATGTTTAATGACTGGTTCGTGCTTCCACGAGAAAGTAGAGCCGACTGTCTGTGTATACGCTAAGATTAATGCTCAGCTCTTTCTCGTGTAGAATTTCAGCGCAAAAAGATGTTGTGTGCTTTTGTAGATTGTGTGGGAAAGGTAATGACTGCACAATGTTAATACGCCTAACTGCCTTGTGTTTCGTTAGTTTACGAAGCACAGCGATAAACCTAGCTGACATAACACATTGCTGCTGTTTGCATATTTTCTGGGATTGTAGTTTCTAGAAGGTCATTTTTTTATGATGCCTAGGAAGAAGCATATTCCTGGGAAACAAGTAGGTTTTATCCTCGAACATGGGAATTAGCATGGGAGTCGGACAGATCAAGTTTTTAAAGGGTTGGTACAGTTGGACTTTCGCCATTGTCATTATCAATACGATAACTGTAGAAATAGTTTTTATTTGACTTCTAAAAATAATTTATGTTACAAGAAATGAAAATTTCAACAGAAAAGATAGTATTATATTTAGGCAGAGAGTTACTCTGAAGAACCACCCATGATATTTTAAACTCTTTTCATCCCATACGGCCATCTCATCACCACTTTGCATCATCATCTACCACGTTATGCCAGTCCGGTAATGACATCTCCACGTTGTATCATTATCTACCACCTCATACCCCTCCCGTAATAACACCCTTACGTTGTGTCATTATCTACCACGTTATGCCAGTCCGGTAATAACATCTCCACGTTGTATCATTATCTACCACCTCATACCCCTCCCGTAATAACACCCTTACGTTGTGTCATTATCTACCACGTTATGCCAGTCCGGTAATAACATCTCCACGTTGTATCATTATCTACCACCTCATACCCCTCCCGTAATAACACCCTTACGTTGTGTCATTATCTACCACGTTATGCCAGTCCGGTAATAACATCTCCACGTTGTATCATTATCTACCATCTCATACCCCTCCCGTAATAACACCCTTACGTTGTGTCATTATCTACCACGTTATGCCAGTCCGGTAATAACATCTCCACGTTGTATCATTATCTACCACCTCATACCCCTCCCGTAATAACACCCTTACGTTGTGTCATTATCTACCACGTTATGCCAGTCCGGTAATAACATCTCCACGTTGTATCATTAACTACCACCTCATACCCCTCCCGTAATAACACCCTTACGTTGTGTTGTTATCTACCACGTTATGCCAGTCCGGTAATAACATCTCCAGGTTGTATCATTATCTACCATCTCATACCCCTCCCGTAATAACACCCTTACGTTGTGTCATTATCTACCACGTTATGCCAGTCCGGTAATAACATCTCCACGTTGTATCATTAACTACCACCTCATACCCCTCCCGTAATTAAACCCTTACGTTGTGTCATTATCTACCACGTTATGCCAGTCCGGTAATAACATCTCCACGTTGTATCATTATCTACCACCTCATACCCCTCCCGTAATAACACCCTTACGTTGTGTTGTTATCTACCACGTTATGCCAGTCCGGTAATAACATCTCCACGTTGTATCATTATCTACCACCTCATACCCCTCCCGTAATAACACCCTTACGTTGTGTTGTTATCTACCACGTTATGCCAGTCCGGTAATAACATCTCCACGTTGTATCATTATCTACCACCTCATACCCCTCCCGTAATAACACCCTTACGTTGTGTCATTATCTACCACGTTATGCCAGTCCGGTAATAACATCTCCACGTTGTATCATTATCTTATCACCTTATCCCCGTCCCATAATAACATCACCACGTTGCATCATCATCTACCACGTTATACCAGTCAGGATATAACATCTCCACGTTGTATCATTATCTACCACGTTATACCAGTCAGGATATAACATCTCCACGTTGTATCCCCGTCCCATAATAACATCACCACGTTGTATCATCATCTATCACGTGTTAAATGTCCACTCATAGCATCATCACGTAATTATCAAACACGTGTAACTGGTCCTGCCAACACGTCCACCTCTTGACACCTCCTCTGGCCATACAAACTGATATATCATGCCATAAATATAGATGCCATATGCCCAGTGGCACGCAGAGATCACCAATCATCCATCATATTTGAGAAGAAACAACGTTAACTTCATCCAGTGCATTACAGCTCTGCAAAATGTCCTCTTGGCGTTACCAAGTAGAAACCGTTCAATGATGAGAGGCATCAGCTGAAACATCACGTCTTGTTGCAAAATAAAGCGGAGAACATGCATATTGTCCTTCCCGATTATTTAAAAAACACACATAGAAAGTGATATTTATACACATCACCGTTTGTCACGTTTCCGTAACCCAGAAGCACGTGTTGACATTGATTTAATTTATATCCTCTCGGTGTTCATCTTCGTGACGCAGGGCTGGTAAACTGAGTGTTTGGCGAGAGGCACATGAAATTGATAGGAACAATATCAGGCGTCTACGATGGCTATTTAACTAACAATTCAAACTGAAGATACACACAATACCGTACGCAGGTATTCTGGGTCCTACAAATGACCTCGTGACTACCGATATCACCCCTGAGTTGATCAATTGATGGGTTGATCAGTTAAACAGTTACTCTGAACCCCGTCAGCACAGAAACCACACATCCGGAAGTATGCTGTATTTAATCCCCTACACGTGTTTCGCTAATCCAGAAATGTGTTAATCCGGATGATTTAACGGGGAACTGACAGTTCGGATTAAAGAGGTAACATTTTATAACAATAGATCCCTTCATGTCTGTGATTTTTTTAATATATTCCAATTTACACTAGCTTATAGTCTAGTTACGCAAACACATTCTAATTATTAAATATGCTCAGACTACTTAAAATTTAGATCAAACACCATTTGTCAAAAATTGACATGTATTGTGAGTTCAATTATAACCGACTTTGGGTGATCATATTAACGATAGCAATTTTGTGACGAGAAGTGTGTGAAACGCTAAACTGGTTAGTTGGTTCGAAGAAAATCAACACCAGCCATCAGCATGCTAAGTGAAAGCTTGTGTAAATTCCACTATTTATTTTCCGTTTAGTGTCAAAATACTCAAGTAAGGGGGAACCTTTCATATCCGGTCAGTTTTGGGCGTATTTCAACTCTAATGAGTTGTTCTAGCACAGGAGGGGTGACACTTCAGAATGCGCTCAAACACACATGCGAACTAGTACCCAACCCTACTAGATATGGTTTAATCTCCATTACTCAACGTTATCTGTACAACGGTGCCTGCTGCACGTAGTTAAGTAGAAGACGGGTTGGAATATCTCTCGCTCCATATAGGTTGGTGTTATCTGACATGCAGTTTATACATATTTATCAGAAGCACGCGATATTTGTAAACATTGTAACCCCTTGTTGTTTTATGGCAGGGAACGATGGATATGTTTTAAAAACATGAACGAGTGCATTGTATTTATGCAAAAGTTCCCAATAGATGTCTTCTTCCGCGAACAGCTGGTTTCATCGCTATTTGATAACGATTCATAAACACGTGTTTAGTCGGAATCGCTAAGTGACGTTTAGCAGAGATTTCTTATGATTATGGAAACTGTTTTGTCGCTTTTATTTGTTTTTGACTGATTGCCGTCAATGGTATACCCTGTACACGTGTGTTGAATTAGTCTGTGAGGCAAGCAGGAACGCCATCTGAGAGGAGTGAGTTCAATTTGATAATAACATTTTATTAATTAGCATCCCTTTATAACTGACATGCCCAATGAATTGGAACATCAGCCTAAAGAATATAATCCAGTTTCTCCCGGAGGAAGGCGTGACACTCTGAAACCGAATTACACGATTCATAAGCGAGCTGGGAGTCATTCCCGTGTTGGTAATATTCTACCATTAGCACGCGGGGAAATATCAGGAATATGCATCACACATTGTACCAATGGCGGGACTCGAACCCGGTCTTCGGAGTGACGAGCGAACGCGTTAACCACTAGGCTACCCACAGCCTCCACATAATTCATGATGCTTTATGGCTCTGTAGTACAATATATATAATTTCCAATGCACGTGTAAAATAAAAACAGGAGAAAGTAAGGGGATATTCAGAACAAGTGATAAAACTAGATATATGTTTTACACGAATTGTAGTTAACAATTTGACAAGTGGCTTGTTGGATTCATTTTGTTGTGATTACGTTTTTCACACAAATTTCAAATTCAATATATAATTCAAATGCCAAAACACAAATACACATTGCGACATTAAAGGTAAGAGTATCATGTTTTTATTCTTGCACAACGCCATACATATACGTCATCACGATAACAGCGCTGCTGTAGTCGGCAGGACAAGCCCAGAGGTCGCCACATGATCCCACGCCAGGAAACCTAGCACTTCAATGTGGATCTCTCATGTATCTAACTACTCCCTTTACAGAGTAGTACTAATTTACCTGGACAGTGAATTCAGTTTTTATTTCAGTAACAAGCTATGTCTGAAGAAAGAACCATGGTATCTAAATAGCACGGTGGTGAGATATTGGGGAGAGAGAAACAGACACTAGTGTTTACTGGCAACAAATCCGGATACTGTTTCCACAAGAAGCAAATGAGGGATGTCGTCAGGATAATCCTAGGCTATTTGTTTTATCCCCGAAGCATTTGATATGGGAAGCTGTTTGTTGACTTTCGAGCAACTGGGATCTGTTAATTGTTAAATATTGTCTGATGCCTGTTTGCCTGTTTACAATCGTGTCTAGATCGTGTTCTGTCAGGGAATATCAATGTTTGTGCAATGCTGACAGAAAAAAGTGCTTTGACAGCTTGTATATTTTAAATTCAAATTTCTGAATATTTTATACATATTGTTATGTCTTAAGAGACCTGTGAAGATCCGGGTTAGAACTGGTCTTCAGCAACCCATGCTTGTAAGACTCGACTATAGGGATCGGGCAATCAGGTTCGCTGACTTGGTTGATGCATGTCATCTTATCCTAATTGCGTAGATCGATGTTCATGATGTCATTCGCTGGATTGTCTTGTCCAGACCCGATTATTAACAGACCGCCGTCATATAGCTGGAATATTGCTCAGTGCGACCTAAACAACAAACAAACAAACAAATCTGGAGCAAGAGATATTGGCGCCTTGAAATTATATCTATTATGTGTGTAGCTCTTACATGTGTCTCACATATGTATCGCTGATATATGTGTCGCTTACATGTGTGTTCTTTTCAGTGTGATACACTGATACCTTTTGATAATATCTGTGATGATTATACCTTTTTGTGTTTTATCGACAACGTTTACTGTCGCGGTGAAACGAATGGTTCTGAACGCTGTCATTGTTTTGTTCAAAGGATGCAGTTGATCAACATCATCACAAACATTCTCCGCAGGTTAAACGTTCATCATCTTTTGAAGAAATATATATTACTCAAAAGAAGATATTTTTAATGTGAAGTTATACAATGTACGACTTTTCCATCGACGACAGGTCGATCACATGACCGCGAAACTGACTTTCATAAGTGTATGAAGGACACATTTTGACGTTCATACGTTTTCACGAGACTGTACATGTATTCTTGAAATGACGTAACCACTGACGGACTACTTGCACATTCCTGTGAAATCCCCTGGGACTTCCCTAGCACAAATAAATACAGAAGCGTTGGTTTTGATCATTTAGACACTTTAATCTTAAACTTACCGTTTTAGCATACAATGGGATAAGTCAGAGAGTTTCATTGCATGCCCGTTCAAGGACATCCCCGCTACGACCAATCCTAGTGAACAAACCGAAGCTCCGGCAGTTTGGCCCTCACTCTTTGAGTGTCCATATTTCATGAACTCACACAAAGTGAAAGTCAATTCTTAAATAAAGAACACCCGATTTGTCATACGATTATACTTAATCTGTCATATCAGATTAACTTTAGTCAGATAAAAAGTTTGGGTGTTCTTTAGGGGATTCTTTCACCAGTACATATAGCTTCTTTATACCATTAGTATTCTTGGATAGTGTGGACGGTGTAGTATGGGGGTGACCCAAAGATCGCGTCAATTATGTGTAAAGCCTAACTCAACGTTATGTTTCAATGTCACTTGATTAAACCTTCTTATGGTTTGATACAGAAAGGGATTGGGTGCGAGTGTGAATGAGTGTCTATGCTAATATCCAATTACAAAAACACACCCGAATACTCATACATGTAATTGTAACTTTACTGATAGTATCAACATGCATAACTATAGCTTCAAGAACTTTAAAAACCTTCTTTGTGTTTTCTAGAATTGCCTTTCCTTACTTGGGCCAGGCTATACCCTGGGTGTCATGTCTTATCTGTAACTTGGGCTCAGACATTAAATATCAATTACAGTTGAACACGGATATAACGAACTACTCTTTTCTCAGTTCGCTATACACGTCACTAATTAGTGATAGATGGGCTTGTCGGTGATAAGATATCAGTTCGCTGTATCCGTTAGTTCGCTGTAGAGAGTTCGTTATATACATGTACGTAAACTTTATATGATATTGTACAGGAGATAAAATCGGGGATTTTTTAACAGTTCGTTGTATCCGTTTGTTCGCTATATCCGTGTTCGTTATATCCGTGTTCGCTATATCCGTGTTCGTTATATCCGTGTTCTACTGTACAAAACAATAATATGTAAAGCCTAATCATTCACTTACCTGATCACTTCCTCCACAATTGTATTATAGATCAGACATGACTGCAAGTTGTTTGTTTAATGTTTGCACTTACACATTATCCTTTATTTCACATCGTCTACGCAAATCTGTGTAACTAAGCTATGAAATATCCATTCAAGTAACGATACATAATTCAACAGGGCAACTACAGAAGTGTAATAATAGATATTCCCTATTACATGTACACTCGAAGAAAACACGTCTTGAAACGTCTATTCATGTACGCTTTCAACGAAAGTGTTGCCTTGTGAATACACCATTCATCCGTATGTGCTGTACAAACAACCTCAACACAAGATATCAAGGGCTTTCGTGATATTTACCCAGGTGTCAAACAATATACTACAGTTTGAGAGCCGTCTTACTGGATAGAAAGGCATTCCAGTTGAACTCTAATCTGCCCCTTTTTAATTCTAGTTTGGTCGTTGATTGTGATTTATTTACGCACAACTTGCTACCACCTAGTGAATGTCATTGATAGCAACCCTGGCTTGTCACGGCGATAAAAGATCGTTTTTCAGCATCGCCCAAATTTTCACAAGCTTGTTCCTTTTATAGTCTTCTACAGTGTCTGACACTTCTAGAGAGCTGAGACAAGCGGTGAATTGATAAAACGCTAGCAGTGCCCCTCCTGCTTATTACACAGTGCTAGGGTAATATTGTGAATCATGGGTATGAAATGTTGCCGAACGTGTGTTAAATTGGCATGACGGCCTTGGGCGGTTGTAACAGATTAAACAGAATAGGACCAAACAATATGTTGGTTTGAGTTATACAAGGAGATATTCCAACACATATGGTTTCAGAGCAGTTAATGTTTCGAGTTGAATATTTGATTAGCAAAATGCAACATAGAGTCGTTGGTGTGAAGAATAATCATCAAAGGTTTGGTGTTAGTGAATATGTTATTAGCACCTTCAGCAATGCGTCTTGCTTCCTGCTTTTTGATGTGAAGAGTAACCATTAAATGGTTGGTGCTAATGAATAATAAATATGTAATTAGCAAATTTGGCAATGCTTCTTGCTTCCCATTTCGTAAAGATGGACGTGGCCTGATGTGTTTAGAATAACATATCTTGTTCTGTTGAAACTATTTATCTTATCAAAATTTGCAAATGAAATATCTGTTAGACAAGAAGTTATTTTTTGGGTTAAAACCTTGGTTTTAATCTTCATTATAGCAACTAATATGCGGAAGCGAAACTTAAGCCATATTATACTTATATAACGAACACAAAATGCAATTTTTAATATTGAAACAATTTAATACACACAATGCTACATATTATTTATGTTATATATAATACTATAATATGTTTTTGTTTATTATGCCACTGACACAATCACAAACAATATGATTTAAATAACAGGTAATAATTATGTGTACTATTTGGTACAGTTTCGCTTCTAATATAACTGTTTACTTTCAGAAACAAGTCGATGGATTCACCAGTCAGGAACGCCTCCTTTGAAAGATTATCATGGATCACAATATACGTCATCGCACAACAGAGCATCACCGTATATAACTATGACGTCAGTTCCGGTTCAGACGCCATTCACCTCATCCGTATCATCCTCAATATCTACCACGACTTCTACCTCGGCAAATCAACCAATCGTGCCATCTACAACATATCACCAAGCAAGTGCAACAAAGGTGATCTCTCCGAGGTATTCATATAATCATACAAATTTAAGGACAACAGATCCCATAATCAGTGACTCAGCATCAGATTCGTCCACCCATACAGCACCTGCAATGCAATTTTCAGACGTCGCACAAACCAAGCTCCACCTCCAAAGCTCCATGGTTGCAGAGGAATATGGTATGGATACACTTGGCTCAAGTCAAGCTGCCAGTAGTGGAACTGTGAATACCGAAACAATGAATAATCTTTTCGAGACGTTCTTGGAAACTGTAGCAGACAGTTCGAAAGTAAAGAACCATCAGACACAAAAGTCTACATCTTCTGTATCAACGTTTGACATTTTAAGAGACTATAACTTCACAGCTTCACAGATAGCTGATTGGTTTGAGTCTGGCATCTCCAAGTCCAAGTCTAAATCAAACACTACATCAGCATCAGATAATTCTGCCCAAACTGACAAAGACATTATTGATCCCCAAAGTAATTCTGCACAAAGGTCTTTGCATACTTCTACATACTCCAAAGGTAGTGATGACATGCCTGGAACTCCTTTGTCATTACTCACAACCCCAACCAGCATTAGTAACACGATACAAAGTGCTGACAGTAGCAGATACTCGTCCAGCGACTTTATGTTCACAAATGTCGCGAGCATGGTCAAGAAAACCGATTCTATCAAATATTCATCAGCGTCAGATTTCTTAGTAACGTATTCTCTTATAAATGTATTCAAGGCGCATTCAGATGACGAGGGGGTCACACAAACGACCAAGGGAACCAATTTAGCAAACACTACGTCTCTGTTAGGTAATACATCACTTTCCCATACGACACAGAGAGAAAGTGTATCGCAAACTAGTGATTTGGACAAAAGTAAGGAGTCATATTTAGAAAGGGATCTTCAAAAGTCTTTACAGTCACCCCTATCGTCTTCAGCACCACCATCTACAGAAAATACAGAAGTTATAAAGACACTATCTCTTCGATCACAATTTATGAGTGAAACAAGCAGCCATAAATTGAGTACGAAATCATATGAGGATCCTGAGGAGAGGCCTGGGGAACAGACACCTTCTGTATCAGAGTTAAGTGAGAATCATGTCAGTGTTTCCAAAGTGCAGTCAGAAAATGCCAGGTCAGCGTTTTCATCCGAAACAGGGAGAAACATGCTATCAGTTACATCCTCGAGAACTCTATTTACTGATGCAACGAGAACCCAGAGCTCAGATATTTCATCTATGTCTCAAACAAGTGGTGCTGGCTTTCCAAACATCGTTACAGATCTGCGCGCTTCCTTTCAGCCAGATAAAGGTGATTTACAAACTGGATTACACAGTACAGACAGAACGACAAGGCTTTACAGGTCATCAGCTGTAGAAGAAACATCATGGACAAGCTTACCGCTTGAGTCTTCTGGCACTTTTATATATTCATCCAGCATGGCTCCTCCAAAAATTTCTCAAAATGTTTTGTCTACGAATCCAATATTACTTTCGTCAGAGTTAAGTCCCTTTCTCGAAGTTCCATCACCATCTCAATCACCATTACTATCCACAAGCATCAATATAGATCTTCCACTATATTTAGCTCCTCAGCGTGATAGCTCCCTTTCATCTCTGCTTAAAAACCTGGATAGCCACTCCGTATCACAACAATTGCTATCAGAGACCAGTAACAACATCAGTAGCTCTGTTGGAGTCTCAGTCTCTCAAGAAGATGCTTCTGTAATTTCAAGCTCTGGGAGTGCTATTGTAACGGATTCATGGAATCAACCCGTTGTTAAAATGAGTGAAATTGCATCATATTCCAGTGTGGGGATCGTCAGTGACATTAAACCATCTGCCAGTAATAAGAGAACATTTGCTAGTACCCTGTTGATTGATTACAAATCTATTTCAGCGAGTGACATGACAAGACAATTAAGTAATCAGCCTATTGGTGACAATGTCATTTTTACACGTCCTAGTGTTACATATTCCAGTGATCAGTCCGTTAAGATGTCAAGTAACATAGCTATATACCCCAGTCACCTGCCTGTCAGTGATATCAAAATGACTGCAAATGAAGTGGAATCATCTTCAAGTATAGTACCCAGTGATGTCAATACAGTATCAACAGTTGTTGTGACTACATCTTCCAGTGATCTGCCAATCGAAATCAGTACAACGACTGCAAGGACTTTCGAAGGTTATTCCAGTAATCCACTAGTCAGTGACATCACAGTGTCGTCATTGGTAGCACAATTACTTGCACCCACTTCAATGGAAATGCATTCATCTGAATTACATTCTAAATCAAATGCTGAACCATTCTTGCAAATGCCATCTATTTCCATAAACATCAAGACAAAACATTCCAAGAAGAAAGGTAGCAGTGGGGACATTCACAAAGATTCCCCTTCAGCTGTGTCTACAGCACACGGACACAGCACAACCTTTATAAGGAAAGAAGATACTCTTCAAACAAGTGTCAATCCATCAGTAGGTACCATGCATAACAGCATGTCTGCACCCGATTACACAGAGTCACGCAATGCTGCTGCTAAGTATATCAAGTCAAGCTCAAGTGCAACAACACCTAATGATTACAGTTCGACGGACACGGGAATAGATACAGTGGGTTCCAGTCTAGCTGACTCCAGACTTTCAGGGCACCAGTCAAATGGAATTGATCCCTTTCGCGCAACTACTACTTTCACTGACAATACTGACCCCAGTGCAACAGCCCCTCTGGATGCTGACATCATAGTCCCATATGCTGCCACTACTAGAACTGACAATACTGGCCACAGTGCAACAGCCCCTCGTGATGCTGACATCATCGTCCCATATGCTGCGACAATGAGGTACGCGCCAATCAGTAGAAATGAGTATATCCTTGGTGCAGAAAGTTCGTCTTTTTATACATCATCGCCTGTGGAAGATTATCAATCACTAAAGGCTCAGATTACCAAATCGAGCCGAACCATTGAGGATGCTGATGTTACGTTATATTCAATTGTTGATTCATCACACAACGTAAAACCCCAACCAGCCGTGACAGGATCTCAAGCCAGTATGTGGCCTGCAATATCTGACAGTGCAATTCCTAAACAGCCAGCTACTCAGTGGCTATCTTATGTCAATTCTGTCGGATCCAGCGGAGGTGGTGACCCGACCGTACACGAAATATACAGACTGACATCTGATATCGGTATGGATGTGTTGGATACCCAACAGCCGTCTTCCATCTATCAACATACAGATCAACCTGAATCAACCCAATTCTACCCAGAGGGAATGGCAGGTGAATCCATTAATTCAGCATTGCCTAATATAGGAATGCAATCTCATAGTGGTTCCATACCATTATCGACATCACTCAACCAAGGCTCCTCCAAAACTACTGCATCTGTGAAATCCAATGCTGACCTTCTCATGTCTACAGATATGATTGTTAGTAATTCAGACATGGACCAAATCATGGAACAATCGTTGATTCTAACAGTTAAACACGTTGCAGACAAGAAGGAACCTTTGAGTTCAGATGCTATTTCCGCAACAGTAACAATAGATTCAGAAGTATCTCAATTCCAAAGCAGATCTGACATGGCTTCACTGTTGCCAGAGGGCTTACCTTATGAAAGCGCTTCACCAGGTACCACTGGATATCATGACCAAGACTTTGGTTCGCGTCTCTATACTGAGAGTTACCGAATTACGTCATCTTCTGCTTTGGTGTTAGGTCAACCTCAGCACAGCACATCTTCAGGCCATATCAGAAGTACGACTCCTCTTCTCCACACAAGCAAAATTCTTGAGCCAATTGCTACTTCATCGCAATATATTAATTCAATTTCAGACACCTTCTTAAAGGAACATCCTTCCTCACAGATTAGTTATGATGCCATTGATACACCGGAATCCTTAGGATCTAATGTTGAAAGCAGTGATGTGCAAATTTTCACAACTGTAATGGAAAGAGAGATTCTCTCCACAAAGGATTTGTCTATATACACACCACATGCTTCCTCATTACCAATAAGGCCCACACAAAGTATCAGAGGGACTCAACTATTGTCAGAAATGAGCAGCAACAAATTAACCTCAACAATTATGAAGTCAATATTTCCAACAACATCAACATTAATGACATCATCAGCTAACCCACAACCAACTGTTGGTAATCCCACACAAGACCCTGAAACAGAATCACGAGAAAGTGACTTTATCCTAAAGTGGGTGTTCGATCCCAAGGGAGAAGATGTAACCTCTGCAGAATTCCTGGCTAAAGTAGTAAAAGGTAAATACTTGATGCTTTTTTCCCGTAGAAGAGGCAAAGTACTTCCTGTTATATCAAAACTATCATTGCAATCCAACTACAAGTGATCAAATAACGATGACATAGTTTTTTCAACTATCACTGGAAGTTTCACATGTCTTAATGTTGATTTCTTTCTCAAGTTAACATATTCATAATTTCAGGTCTTGAGCTGTCATACGAAAAGGGGTTAAAGCGTCAAGTGAATGTTAGGTTGCGAAGAGACACAGTAAGCACAAGTAACGTCAATGTACAGGTGAGTACATATTGCTATTGGAATATAATAATGCGTGACTTAAACGTTATGTAATGTCCAGTCCTTTACCTTAGTTTCGTAATGAAAATGAGACACAAAGAGAGATCATGAACAACAAGTTTGGACAGACTTGCCGTAAGATGATTTTTGTCACTGAAATAAAAGCTGAAGGACTGTGTCTAGGCTATACAAACTGTAACTTATTAAAATCCAGGTTAGACTTGGTCTTCAGAAAACCATGCTTGTCATAAGAGGTGACATTTCTTGTTGTAAGAGGCGACTGACGGGATCGGATGGTCAGGCTTGTTGACCTGGTTGATGTATGTCATCGTATCCCAATTGCATAGATCGCTGCTCATGATATCAATCACTTGATTGTCTGGTCCAAACTTGGTCATGTACAGACCGCTGTTATACAACTGAAACATTGCTGCGTGTGATGACATAAAGTCAAACATGTGACCGAACCTCACCACCTGATCCAATATAATTGCCTTTTACCACAAGCAATAGCGTTCTGTGGACCTATTCTATCCTGGGTTTCCTGATTGTTCAGACAGCAACAATGTTTTTATCCATAAATTTCTATTCCTATTCCTATCACAAACATATAAGTGTACTATATTTGTGATCATGTGGTGATGTGTGATATATATTTAAAATCAACTGTTTCTTTATAGATAAAGAGTACCAAACCTCGGTCGGACGGTAGTATGGAGATGGAGTTCACAGTCATCAGAAATGGACAAAAGGTTCTTGCCAAGGATGCAGAAGTTACCTTCAACAAAATATCCTCAGAAGAACTCAATCATTATACTGGAGTGAAGGTAGAATTTGTTTAGGCTACTGTTACATTCCATTACCACACAGTTACCTAGATTTTCATATCTCTCACAAATAGCTGTTCAAGTCTCATAATGTCTTCAAATACATTCTATTTCCAAGTGTGAGAGAAATCTGTGGGCAGCTACCAGTAAGAGAAATGTGAGAGCAATGTCGCATTACAAATCTATAATATGATCCACTAGATAATCGAGGATGTGTATTTATATGTGCTGAGATTCAGCATTTATCTCCAAATCTTTGCCTTTTCAGAGTCTTGGTATGATGGGGTTAACATCACTGCAACAAGAACAAGTCTTAGTTAATGATCTCTCTGCCTCTGGCAAAGAGGCCCAGCGAAAAAGTAACATTAACTCAAACACTAATGATGTTCCACAGCCTGGCACTTCTGCAAGGGATGCGATGGCGACTGTGGAAACAAAGGACAGTCGTGGAGATGTATTAATCCAGTCAAAGACTACTGAGATGCCGGAGAGAAGTCCTAGTGCAAAGCTTATAAGCATGGTTGCTGCAGCACATGCTACAACTGACACACAAGTCAGTGGTCATGTCATGACATCTATAGATAAATATCAAAGATCTGTATCCAGTGCCTTGTCAAATGATGTCATAATAGAAATGGTAATCATATCCAATCAAAGGCAGCCTGAGTTCTCAAAAGAAATGCAGTTAGTATCATCAACTGATATTAATAATGGATTCCAACAGAAGAGCATGGAGTCTAGTTTATCCACTACCAGGCATATTCACTCAAGTGTAACTCTGAGTGAAAGTTCATTGATGTCTGAGGATACAACATATTATTCCGTTTTAGAGCAAGTCACAACACCACTTGGATCAGAATTGCGACCATCTTCTGGAGAACCTTCCCAATCTTTAGATCATGATCACCAGGCTACAGTGTTTACACCTCTAGAAACCGAGAGACACACAAGCTTCCCTAATGCTGTTGCTGCTTGGGATGACAATCTGGTCACAACGTTTGATAATGAAAGATTACCGTCCACTCCCCTCTACAATGAATCACCCTTGTCAGGGATAGATGAATCAATGACCCCAGATGCGACAGTAAACGAACTGATTCCTAAAAACATCTCACTAACCAGTACTGAGCTATTTCTTACATTGGCCACAAATGATCCTCAACTGTCTTCTGATACAGCTAGTGTCAGATCATCTTACGAGCTATCATTTTCATCGTCACTTAATCACAAGTCTGCCACAGCATTTATCCAAGCAACACCAAAGATGACATCATCCCATAGGGTGCCGTTGAAGCCAATAACATATCTATCATCCAGTGTTTTAGACTCCCAGAATTATATACTGAAATCTGCATCCTCGTTGGCAACCCAATACTCTGAAGAAACGTCTCCCTCAGACATGATTGATGCTTTCCCATCATTTTCAACTGGCATGGATGCTTTTGCGTCATCAACAGGTAAAGTGTCGCTGTCTATCAACGTCGGAATGAGCTCCAAGATCAAGTCTGACCACATAGTAACAGAGAATCAGACAGAGACGTTATCCTCGTCCATGTCTTCTGATTATGGATTTGACACATTATTTGACGCCTCTGGGCATAAGTTGGAGACATTTGTATCTCATACATCCTCTTCCACATATATGAATATAACACGGTTCTCTCCAGCAAACAGAAGCAATGCAACGAGAACGGATTCATCTTCACCAGGACAGCAATCGCCTTTCGATACAAGGACGGACTCTGAAGACATGTCTTCATTTCCATCCGTGTTTGAAGATTTATTTAGTGCTGACTCGTCAAACGTTGCAATATCATCTTCCGTCACTGGTGTAACTCCTACATATGAGATGGGTGAATCAGCATTAAACTCATTGAGTGAATCAGTAGCAAACGCATTAGAACCAGACACGTTGCAGTTTTCATCAAATGATGTCCTCGCATCTTATTCTACAGGTCTAGCTATAAATCCAACATCAGGTGCATTTACGAATGAATGGAGTTCAAGAACAGGATCTATAGACTCAAATATACATGGAACAGAAACCATGCATATTACTGGAACCATGTTGCCTTCAAGTCGACTGAAATTCTCTATGAAAGCTTCCATGTTGTCTCCAGTAGACTCTCAGCGCACACTTTCACAGATGTCATCGAGTATGTACACTGATGACGCTGCATCTGTCTCAGTCATAGCATCAATGTCACAAGGAACAGCTTCATTGCAAAAAGAAACATCATCAACTTCACGTATATTCGTTGATGCCTTTAGCTTAATTACAGCACCAACTCCAGTTGAGACAGCTTTCTCTACACCAGTCAGTAGCACAAAAGGTGCTATTCCCAGTACTGTATCATCACCTCCTGATTTGAAGATCTCACTATCAAGCAAGCCAAACATTCTATTACATTCCACTTCATCATCCGAAGAATCGTCTCCGATATTACCCCTTGAAACATATCGAGTATCAAGTGTGGATGTATCAGAACCACCGCCCATCCTGTTGTCTGGTGAAGAAGAGTCATCTGGGTATATCATATCCTCTAAATCTTTCACACATGTACCAATGACAACCTCGCGTGCAACTCCCACAATATATGGAACGAATGTCAGATATTCCTCGTTTCAAAAGTTGTCATCAATAACGTCTGCAGTGTCTAGTTTACCAGCCATGGATTCCGTAACAGATATCTCATCTTTTGAATCCTCAATAATGTCGATCATGTCGTCTACCAAAACAATGACTTCTTCCTCAGTGTGGACAGTGTTATCGGTATCTACTTCACCTTTAACAAACACTAAAATATTTCCCTCTTTGTCAACACTGGCCCTGTCCACTGAGGAGTCATCATCTATATCTACAATATCCTCGTCTACTGAAGGGTCATCGCCTATATCTACAACGTTCCCATCTACAGAAGGGTCTCCGTCTTTATCTGCAATGACCCCGTCTACTGAGGCGTCATCGTCTTTGTCAACAATATCCCTGTCTACTGAAAGGTCATCGTCTTTATCAACAATATCCCTGTCTACTGAAAGGTCATCGCCTATATCTACAACGTTCCCATCTACAGAAGGGTCTCCGTCTTTATCTGCAATGACCCCGTCTACTGAGGCGTCATCGTCTTTGTCAACAATATCCCTGTCTGCTGAAAGGTCATCGTCTTTATCAACAATATCCCTGTCTACTGAAAGGTCATCGTCTTTGTCAACAATATCCCTGTCTACTGAAAGGTCATCGCCTATATCTACAACGTTCCCATCTACAGAAGGGTCTCCGTCTTTATCTGCAATGACCCCGTCTACTGAGGCGTCCTCGTCTTTGTCAACAATATCCCTGTCTGCTGAGGAGTCATCGTCTTTATCAACAATATCCCTGTCTACCGAAGAATCATCGTCTTTATTTACAATGTCCCCGTCCTCTGAGAAGTCATCGTCTCCTACATTTCTCCTGTCTCGTGAAGGATCTTTAGTTTCATCTCCAGCGCTACTCTCTACAGAAAGGTCATCATCCACAACAATCTTTCTACCTCCATCTCGAACACCTTATTATGAACATTCTTCATCAATGTCAACAAACTCGGACATTAATTCCTCTCCTGTGTATCCAACAGTGACTTTATATTCACACGAGTTGACACAATCGTCATCTACAGCAACACTTCGACCTACAAAGGCCTCATCTGCCTTAGAAGCATCACTTTCTGAACATAACACGGGTTCACAGCCCTCGTCTAAATCAGTTCTTCCTTCGATTCTGATTGCAATATCTTCATGGCCTTCATCTCCAGGAGGTCCTTCAGCTTCAGCCACAACAGCTCTTCCAATCAACCCATCAACTCCAGAAATGATTTCAGCTCCAACCACAACAGCTCCTCCCATCAACCCATCAACTCCAGAAAACATATCACCTACAATAACAACAGCTCTTCCCATCAATCCATCAACTCCAGGAGAAACTGTAGTTTCAGCCACAGCTCTTCCTATCAAATCATCAACTCCGGGAAAACCTTCAGTTTTACCCACAAGTCACCCCGTCAACCCATCAACTCCAGGGCTTTCAGTTTTAGCCACAACAACTCTTCAACTAAACTCATCATCTACAGGAGAAACTTTGGTTTTAGCCACAACAGCTCTTCCCATCAACCCATCAACTACAGGGGGACGTTCAACTTTCGCCACAACAACTCTTTTCATTAACCCACCATCTTCAAGAGAACCTTTCACTTCAACCACAATAACCCTTTCCACCAACCCATCTTCATCGCCACCAACAATTCCTACATCTGAGCCAACCATGTCTACAATGCCAAGTTCGGTTCAACAACCAGACCCTGAATCTTCAACCATCCCTGTTTTCTCTACCGCTCACCCTGACTCATCTTCACCACCCCCCACAACTACTCGTCCTGCAAACGGCCCCCCTGTTGATACATTGATGCTGCTAATTATGAACATAGGCCTTGATGTCAACATATCGAGCACACAGTTCAGCCGCCAGCTGGAGAAAGGTATGGTTCTTACCTAATTGAATCTATATACATAGAATCTTACTCGAGTGTCCTTAATATCAAATATATATACACGAGCCGATAGACGTTACAAACTCCGTGGCTTGAGGTTGAATGTTAAAATGTTGTTGACGAGTATTGGTATATGTGATAGAAAAAGACATAAAGTGGGATTAAATTATCATCCAAATTAATTTTTCCAATTTTCCCAGTTTGTAAACAGTAATAAACAGTGACTTCAGTACATCTATCCAGCTTCAGTGAGAGAGACATCAGTGACGTCATTTGATTGAGGTGTCATCTGCAAAATCATTGGGATGCAGTGTCATTGAAGTGATATCTCCAAGGAGACATGGCTTGATCTCACAACACTTTGTCATTGTGTCCTGCGGAAGCCAGTTTTTGAATGATAAATCGCCTTTAATGAATAAATGATAATGTATATGGAAAGAGAGATCATCTCATGTATGTGGACGGTAGGATGGCCTCGTGCTTAAAGCGTTCGCTCGTCACGCCGAAGCCCCGCATGGTGATGTGTAGCTCATTTCTGGTGTCCTCCGACGTGATATTACTGGAATATTGCTAACAGCGGCGTAAAACCAAACTCATTCACCCTCTTGTATGTATGATTTCGCATTCAGATAATGTCCCCAGTGCCCCAAGCTGGTTAGAATGGAGACCAGTCAGATAATGTGACCGTGTCATCATATCCTTGTGGCATGGATCATACTTTCGGTCACTAGTTTGCCTGGTGCAGACTCGATTTTCAACAAGCCACCGATATAGCTCCAATATTGCTGACAGCGGCGTTTAACAACATTCTCTCACTAACTTACATTGATGATAGCTTCAGAATATATGCCTTGATACATAATTGCGGATTTGAGTTTCTGCGCACCAATGATCATGATTCGAGATTTATCAACACACCATCCGTAGCCCAGGGTTTCTCTGAAGTAAACACTTCTGGCTTTTCTCACACATTAAGCTCTCCAGTTAAAACTGAATACTGCTAAAAGCGACTTCAACACAACCCACTCACTCATTCCAGATCTGGCCGAGTTGTATGAAACTGCCCTCAAACAGCGGAGAAGACGAGATGTTACAGAGCGGCTGGACAGATACAGGCGTCAGAGTGGCGTTAACGCTCAGGTATACATCGTGTACATTCTGGAGACAAATGTTTATTATTTGGAGTTATTCAGACATTCGTCTTTAGTGTTTATTCAAAAGAGGCGTTTGATATAGGATTAACGGAGCTTACGTGTGAAACATCGCCGGTCCAATTCAATTTCAGCGCCGACATGTTTGTTTAGTCACATTCCTGCAAAGCGACCCTATTTGATTTAGAAGTGATGATGTAGAAATGTTCAAGTTTTTAATTCATGTCGACATGTCGAATGCCTAAAATAGCATGACACTTGAGATACTTCTGTCCAAGACAATAATATGATGTGTGATTTGCAAAAAGCAGATGTTTGTATTCATTCGAGGAATATCAGATCCTGATTCAAGGAAGTAGTGTTTTTACTCTTCTCTTGATTGTTTCTTTTAATGAGCCCTTTTGGAGACTTTTGACTCGTCAAACGAAAGGTCCTATTATTGTGTGAATATTCATAATCAGAACATGAAACATTTTCAAATCGTATATCTTAGTGTGAGATAAATAAATGACATTCAGTGATATGGTTCTAATGTATTGATTAGTCCAGTTGATCACGAATATACAATAAACTTGTTGATTTTACAGCCGTGAAGTACCCTGTGTATGTTAGACGGACACCTGAGAAAAGCAGATTTGAAAGTGATTTTTCGTTCATTTTTTACCTTTGTTCACTTAAGAATTGACGACAATATTTAAAAAAAAAGGTGAGCACACTGTTAATACGCCTAGCGTAGCGGATATACGCAAAGTGTACACAACGGTGTATACGATTATAACTCCATTATCGCAAAACATTGAAGTCAATTGAATTAACTATTAAAAGAGTGTCAGGTACAACGCAGTCACCGCGAGCTCACCACCTCGATCGTTAGCTGTAATTTCCTCGACATTGTGTCAGTAGTCCGACACGAGTTACCTCCCATGCTACCATTTCTCGTCAGGCAATTCAATATTAACATAGAGAAACATGTACTTGAGGTCTCTTCCACCTACATAACGCCATGTAGTAGTGAGATGTTACCCAGTATCACCCAGTTGAAATACATGCAAAATTATTGAATATGGATATTAAGTGTGAACATTTAATATCACAACAAAGAGACTTGTTTTCAAACAAGTAATGTTTAATCATAGCAGGAGAACAACAAATGCGAAATTAGATGCACAAGCCCGACGCCCTCATGTTTTTGCTAACGCTGGCTCGTCGTCTTTCACTGTGAAACAGAAAATGAGAACAAACAAGATTTTATTGTAAAAATGAACTTTGTCTGATATATATGTATGATGTATATAATAATAATGTTGAACTCGTCGTTAAACCAAATTTCACCTCACCAAATTCCCTTCAGCGCAAATCTACAAGTAACATAGCTCTGCGCAGCATGTTAATCACCTAATTAGTAAAATTACGTCACATTTGAATAACCTCTGCTTTTTTTTAATTACCTCGCATACCACTATTGAGTGTTGATGTATATCCATGTAATAACTACTTTTATTTCCCATAGGGTTATGAAATACCGAGTTTATAAAAATCGTTTGTACCCTGGTTCAAATGTCACTTAACGCGCACAAGTGCATTATGTACGTCATCCGGACGGCATTGTTAGGTGAGGCGATGTCTATACATGCCACGATTTACATAGTTTTCAGTAATTTCAGCAATTAATGAACACAACACCTCCGTTTCAGGTGGTTTCGAATGAAAGAGATCCGGGTGATGATTTCAAGGTGACGACGACGTTTGCCGTGAGTGATGGTGGCGACTTCGTGACGGCCGACGTCGCTGTCCCCGTCTACAACAGGATGTCCCAAGAACAGATCTCTACCGCTCTCGCCCATTCCGTACGTCAACGTTGTTACGGGTCATCAACATACAAAAATTGATATTTTAATTTTCATGTTACGAGCTGAAAGGGCTCTTAAAATCCCAACATCCAGTCAGTAGCAGATGTGGCAAATTTAGAGTTACGGGCATCATAAAGAGTGCACACAAGTTACAAGGAATTAGTTCAGTGACATATTTGTAGGAGACGATCTTGTTACCGCCATTGGACTCGTATGTTCTTTTGTTTGCTTCTTTGACTCCGCACTCAGCAATACCCCAGGTAAATGTATGTGAATCAGAGCTGTTAATTATCGAGTCTGAGCCAGACAAGCCAGTGATTGACATCATGAGCATCTATCTACGCAACTTGGGTATGACATGCATCAACAAAGTCACCAAGCCTTACACACCGATCCTGTTAGTCCCCTCTTTGGGGTTGCTGAAGACCCCTGTTTAAGACCAATTCCAGCCCGGATATCCACGGGTCATATATTTAGTGAAGATTACGGTATCAAAAGAACAATTCTAACCCGGATATGGTTATACGAAGTATTCACGTTGTCAGTGACCTGACAAGCAAGTTCCGTCACGTCAAACGTTATGACGTCATGATGTCTGTACAGGCGGGGAGCTGTCTTATAAGGTAGCTAGTTTAGTACGGTTGAGACAGAGGTCCAGATTAAATATATTGAAGCAGGCGTTACGTCTCTTGCTGTCAGGATAATAACACTCAAGATCGAGGACACGTCTACGTGTACATGTATATTGCCTGTATCTACATGTACCAACGATGTCAACGCATTGCTTCAAATAGGTATCCTCACAAACTTGGAAAAAACCTCGTAATTCATTCCGATTGGTTACTGGTGGCTGATGACTAGTTTAACCATTTTAGTTGTATCTCCAGTGTTTAAAATCTTTTTTGCTGACGGACGGTCAGTTTTGAAACGTTGCACGCCCGATGGTCGGGCTATTATTGCGTTCCCTAAATTACCTAAGCATGCTAGTTTTAATCTAATATAAGAGGTAAATGAAATGTGAATGTTCAACACATTTTTCAGTCACTTCCGCGTATGTTGATTTCTGTCCTAATACTATTTTTATGTTTACCCTTTTATGACTTGTGTTCGTTAGCAATTCGCTGTGCAGAGTTGCGTCCCTTTGGCACGCCAGAAAGCTATGATTGTGGCTTCGAATCCCGGTTCGCCCCGATTATGTTTCTAGGTTTGTCAGCACCATACCCGTGCTCGTGGGTTTCACCGAAGTGGTAAACGTCTGAGACCTGCATCACTTCGGGCTTTCCTCCCACATTAAGCTGACACGTCGTGATATAACTGGAATACTGTCAAATGCGGCGTTAAACCAACTCACTCACTCACTGTGTTCGTTAGTCTAGACAATTCTGGGCAGGCAACATTTTATCTGGTCTGGTAGCTTTGACTGAAATTTTGGTGAATTTTATACACTGATATCTCAAAAGACAAACCTCATTTACCAATGAATGTGTTACTTCCAGGTGCTTGAGCCAATCACGGCCGCCCAGACATCTAGTAGACCCCAACTTGAAGACAAGAATGACACTAGCTACATTTTGATCCTCTGCATCGTGATTCCTGTAACGCTACTGATCCTTGCCGTCTTGTTCCTTGTTACCCGGATGAGGCGAAGACGAAGGGCTAACGCAGTTGGGGACCTCCCGCCTCGATATCAGGTATGTTTGGCCCGACACAACAGACAGTTTACAAGCTCACGAAAGAAATCATTGATATATCCTCGTTATAAGTTATATGCACGTGATTGGGGGTTCTGGTTTGATATTTCAATCACATATAATGAAGGCGTACAACAATCTGCTTCTGCTACTGCCATGTTGGTTAATCAAAAACTAGAAATTCACTAGAAATGAGCACTTATCATAACGTCATCCGTCTTTTAGATTAAACGTTGTTACAAAACAACCTGTGTTATGAAACCATGGGACTCGGACACATCAGTCAGATGACCGACAGTTTTAAACACGATTACACTTTCTTAGTAAAGTTATTTTAGCGGGGTCCCATTCGGGATGGGAAACCACACACTCATCTAAACGTCAGCACAGAATCTCTGCCCCCCCCCCCCCCCGGTCGGGTAGCCTAGTGGTTAAAGCGTTCGCTCGTCACGCCAAAGACCCGGGTTCGATTCCTGACATGGGTACAATGTGTGAAGCCCATTTCTGGTGTCCCATGCCGTGATATTGCTGGAATATTGCTAAAAGCAGCGTAAAACCATACTCACTCACTCATACACTCCACGATATGGAAGTCCGACAACTGGTAGTATATATTACTTACTTTGTGTACCCATCCCTGGACTCCACCCAAACAAAGCACAATAATTTGTACTTTACAAAATAAATGCAATCCTAAATACAACATATGTTACATTTGATCATGTTCTAAAACTCATTGTCTATTCACAGTTTAAACATGCCTCAAAGATGATTACTATTATTATGCCTCTAAGATGAACTACGTTCTAATGTTATTATAGAGAGGAGAAACCCTTGAGGATCACAATCTAACGGTTGACGTCGAAAAGGGGGAAATTGTGGACAAGACCCCAGCCAGCACTCCATGCCTTACCCCCCGGTCGAACTCCTCCACCTCGAAGAAGGTGCCCTTGCTGGGTGGTGTGTGTGTGCTGCCCGGTGTTGGCGATGGGGACGGACTGCGGAGGCAGGACTCGGACAAGTACCGGGAACTCACGGAGACGGACTACTCCGAGCAAGTGCTCCTGGCCGACCAGGAGAAGGGCTCACACAGAAGCCTCATCCTCAGAGAGAAGGAACTCCTGGAGAAGCTTGGGGTTCATGAAATTCAGAAGGAAGTAGATTCCTGTGATGAACAAACCTTGGAACTACCCCGGAGAACCAGATCCAAAAAGGGGAAAGGGAAGGCTGCGTCCTCCCAGTATAACACCGTGGGAAGTGAATGTCCTCTTCTCCCTTCGTCCGGTTCCATGACAACGGTCAGCTCTATTGACAGTGGTGACCACACCGATGCATCTGACGAATTCACTGTTATTATACCAAAGACAAAATCTCCTAAGATTGACGCCAAAAACCAAAAGGAATCTATCTCTACTCAAGGTTCGGCATCAGATGATGCAGCTGCTTCTATGACTAAAGTTTCGGAATTTCTGTCAACGTCTGTGGTACAGGCTTCAGAAGCTGAGCCGTTGAACGTCTGTCCTGAGACGCGTTCCGTGGACACACAGACATCAAAGGATGCCAGCCTCACGAGTGACACTGATAGTAGCCCGGATGAGAAAGGAGAGACATCGAAGATGAGAGACAATCAAGGATGTCAACCTGGAACAGAGTCCAAGCAGGTTCAAACGCCGTGGGTACATAAAATGTAAGATATTGCTCTTCCATATCACATTCTAGTCTAGTGGTATGTATGTATGTTTCTATGTATGTATGTATGTATGTATGTATGTATGTATGTATGTGTGTGTGTGTGTGTGTGTGTGTGTGTGTGTGTGTGTGTGTGTGTGTGTGTGTGTGTCTGTGTGTGTGTGTGTGTGTCTGTGTGTTTGTGTTTATGTGTGCGTATGTGTCTGTGTGTCTGTGTGTGTGTGTGTGTGTCTGTGTGTGTGTGTCTGTGTGTTTGTGTTTATGTGTGCGTGCGTTCGTGCGTGCGTGTGTGTATGTATGCATGCATGTATGTGCAGGCAAGTCGGATATACCGAACTCAAATTCGGTCAACCAGTCAAATTCTGTATTAAAAATATCCACCGAAACAGATTCTATTCAAAAAGACAAAATGATGGTGAAAGAAAAATCAGCGATGACCCCAGGTGTTTCCGAAAAGGGTTATCATTTCCCGCCCAACGGTGATAGAGATAGTGATTCATGAACGCATTCTTATGATATATTCAGCAATATCTTATGGTATTTTCAGCATTTATCAGAATCATATTGCATTGTGTCCGTGTTTACTGCTGATATAACCACTCTTGTGAATAGCCATTAATTATTTAATGCCCTTCCTTCTAATGGAATCTTCCCACCTGTAAGTTAGTATCGATCGTAGCCTGCATCTCCACCAGCGCTAAGGTGCTGTTGGTATACTGGCCTGTCTGCTTTATTCATTATCTTACGAATGGACTAAGGTGAGAGACGTTTGATGGTCAACTGACCGCCATTAAACAACCTTGTTGATACAGTATTCTAGCATCTGGCTTTTGGGTATAAGTTTAGTTACGCGTGCATTCTTCTCTCAAGCTCACCAACACTGTAGCTTATGAATGACTGTTTTAGGTGAACAGCCGTTATGTATCTACAAACGTGCTGACCTTTACAATATCAAGGCAACAGAAGCCAGAACGTCACACATCATGAATTATCAACATGCCCAATTACAGGATGTTACGTGGTAAGGGGTTAGGCTGAAGGTTGTTAGGCTCTTGTTCCTTTACTGTTCTTCTCTCCTCCACCAGACGTGAGACACATGACATCTTCATTGATGACGACGATCTCAGCTGTCCAAACTCCCCCGTCAACACTCGGCTCAGCATCAGTGCCGGGTCTGGAGAAACATCCAAGTTCATCTTTCCCGAGACGCTGACTATACATAAGGTAGGATGCGGTTAAGATCTATTTACCAACAGCACATTAACGTGAGTGAGTGAGTGAATGTGGTTTTACGCTGCTTTTAGCAATATTCCAGCAATATCACGGCGGGCGACACCAGAAATGGCTTCACACATTGTACCCATGTGGGGAATCGAACCCAGGTCTTCGGCGTGACGAGCGAACGTTTTACCCACTAGGCTGCCCCACCGCCCCCATTAATCTGATCTGGCCATCGTGGTGGGTGAGTGAGTGAATGAATGTACGTTAGCGTGTTTGTTTCTTTGTTTAACACCGCACTCAGCAATATTCCGGCTTTATGATGGCGGTATGTAAATAATCGTGTTCGGACCAGACTACCCAGTGATTGGCATCATAAGAATCGATCTATGCCATTGGGATAGGATGACATACGTCAACCAAGTCAGCTAGCCTGATCACCCGATCCCGTTAGTCGCCTCTTACAAGCTTGGGTTTCCATATAACCCGGTTCTTCTCAGGTCCCAATGTAAAATAAAATAAAATAGTTAACATAAAATGTTTCTAGCTGTGTCAGCACCATACCAGTGCTCAATACCCCTCATGGGTTTCACCACTGTGGTAAACATCTGAGACCTGCATCACTTTAGGCTTTCTTCTCACATTAAACTGACATGCTGGGATGTGACCGAAACGGCGTTAACCCCAAGTCACTCATTCACTATCACATCACTATAAGAATAGTATGTAAATCAATCCGACCAGGCAAACTAATAGTTGGTGGAATCGAGAAGTTTGTCACATAATCAACCAGGTCATGATCCCACATACTAATCCCCATGTATCCAGTTGAGTCATCCACTTACCACTAGCATACTGCACTGGAGACCAGCAGAACAGTTTTTAATAAAAAGTTAAACAAGATGGCATAAAGTACACTTTAGTTCAAATTATTTGGGAACATGTCTCTGGACACAGTCTGTTCATGGTGTACATATAGGTACCTTTATGCTTGATACATAAAATGACAATGGCAAATTTGATATTAGAAGTTGACGGATGACAAAGTAGAAACAATCGTTTGAACTGTATAGGCGGCCGTTGTCCACGGTAAAGGGAGCTATACTAAAACAGTTAATAAGAATTTGTTATCCATAAATTGTGTCTATTTTGCCTTTATAGTGAAAATAGTCATTAGACATGTATTCTGTCATCAGCTCCCTCATAGAGCCTGAAGATAATGATTATCGTTATGTTCTTTTGAAGGAGCTTTAATTGTACTTAAGACTTTGAAAATCTTTTTTATAATCGCCTTTCGTATATTTTTTTCTTTCGTCGCCAAACACTTTACTACATTACAGGTGTGCATACCGTGAAGCACCAGCATGTCATATGTATGGTTATTCCTTTAAAATTATCTTTTGATAAGACTAGTCTCATGTATTCTATTATTTCGTCTTAAACCTTTCTTCACCAATTCCTGTTTCAGCGTGAAGAGGAAGCCAGGCGTGCCCAGGCCCAGCAGCTGATGGTGGAGGCGGTGCAGCAGAGGAGGAACCTGACAGAACACGCCGAACAGGACCTTAACTCTCCCTCCATCAGTTCGCTGGAGTCTGACAGTGACGTGACCATCAACTCAGATCAGCTTTCTCTGGAAGACGATAGTCTAGAGGACGCCATTCTAGCTCTGGGTCCGTTACAAATAGCCCAACAAACGGAGATGACAACAACGTGGAGTAGGAAATCTAGTGGCGTTACATACGTTGGTAGTGAATCTGGTGAATCATCTAAAGAATACAGGCAGATTTATCCCGCACAAGGCTGTGTTATAGACGCCGATCATGTTGTGGAATCATCGCAGCCTGAACCGAGGACTAGTGCACACAAGTACACTCACGATAGTTCATCGAAACACTCACACGCAGCACATATAGAACAGGAAGCAATATCTGAAGAGGAAGAAGCTGTGAGGAAGACAGAGGAGACCACACAACGAGCTCAACAACTTCTGAATCAGACTCATGCACTTGGATTCGCTCTTGCCCCAATTGGGGAAGCGCAATCAGACTTTACTTCGGCTTTGATGGAACGTATAAGGGAAGAAGTAAAGAACTCTGGGACATCTGTTTCTGGTTCCAAGCCTTCTAGTTCAAAGAATCCTGAAATGCCTGTTCCGCGACCTCGTATGGGTCATTCAGGAGGTTCCTCTGGCAAACACAAGCATGATTACCCAAAGCCATCAGAGCCACCCGTACCACGTGGTCCAGGTTCCTCTCGGGCTGCTCCCAGATCTTCCAGAGCACGAACTAGTGACAGCACGGCAGCATTGTTGGAACGTGTGAGGGGGGAGCTTCAAAGATTGGACTCTTCACAGTCGGACAGTGACTCCGAAGCAGCTGACGATGTGCCTTCAAAGATGCCGAAGCATCAAACCCGTCGCTTATAGTGCCATCCTTACTCGCAAGATGGTGTCCATTACGCAGTCTTTCAATTCATCTGTATATATTCATTTAAATGTGTGTCATGTTTTCCGGATCAGTGTATACAGAATAATCATATTCCGTTGCCATGACAATCAGACTTGATATAAAAGGAAAAAATGGACCTTTGTGTGACTTATGTGTGTTTTTTAACATTTCCTTTGATGAATCATATTCTGTCTTTCTGAAGTGGTCATTTTATGTATGGGCTACCAGGCCGGTTACATTCCCGATACAAATGTTGGACAATGGGGAATAGTACAGTGCGTGTTGGCCATTGTCACGTTAAAGAATGCATGTCTCGCGTAACAGTGACTGGTGATAAATGAACTCTGAATTAATGAACACGTTCCGAATTATGTTCGGTGATGATGTGTGTGAATAAGGTGTGATGGTGTTCTCGTTCAAGTGGCAAGTCAAGCAACTATACTGACCGAAAGCTGATGTGTGACGTTGCAGTGTATTACTACTAATATATATATACTTTATAAGGTACAAGGTCGACATTATGCGGTTATTACAACCAAACAGGGTCTCTTAAAGTGCCAACAAAAAATCTATCTGTTTTCATATTGCATTGAGACAGTGTATCAAGTGTTACATCTCGGCTTCATGCAAAGAACGAAACACTTCCAGTTACCTGAAGCCACTGCCATATGCCTATTGTTGCTGCTCTTATAACACGTATACACATGACCAGAGCTTTAACATTATTTATCAACAAGCCGTAACAGGGCTGTAGACCTGCAAAGCTGTAAACCTGACGTGTTGTTTCCGGTTGGAAAGGACCACTTAGAAACTTGACCAATGAAATACATTGTGTGATAAATAAATATATTATATTACGTTGTAAATAACATATCTTGTGTGATAAACATGAATTATTTATTTTGTCACAAATGCATTTGATAAAGAACAATAAACTATTTTTCGAAATGACTTTGGTCTTGGGTTTATGATTCACTTCTTTGCTTCATTTTTTGAGCTCCGAATCCCAGATTCGCTCCGTGTATTAGCCTTTCATTAGCCTGCATATTTCACAGGACGGTGGCATGATCGATATTTCCATTATCTGTACATGCGCATGTTAGCAGGTCTGAATTTTGACTGGTCAGTTAAAGCGATAGGATATTTCTTCATTGTTGAGAAACAGTACCATATGACGACACTGGTTGTTCTTGTAAAAAAATGATAACATTCTGCCATCTGAACAACAGGCTAACTTAGTCCGAGTGTGTAGATTTGTTCTTACGTCAGATGTGTAATATACAGAATAACCTGCTCGATACTGGAGTGTCCGGTTTATCTGTCACGCGTGAATAAAAACCACAAAAGCCGTTTCTATAAGCAGAGTCCATTGTAAGATTCCGACTATACCATGAGCATGTATTTATGAATCACTATAACATAGAACTGATACCAGGTGAACGTATCCTGCCCCACCGGTGGCAACCGCCACAAACACATGCAAAGTCAAGTCCATTGCGGGGCAGTGATGCGAGATCACTTAATAAAGTGAAGGGCAAAAGAAAGTATACCGAATTTTCTAACTGACAATTGAAAGAACTGTTGTTAAATGTCATTATGTATATTTAACCATCACGCATCCCTGCAACAGTTTGTAAAAAGTAATTTGTGGCTGGAAAATTGTGTGTAAACATGAATTGGTTCAATGAAGACTGGGGAAAGAAATGAACTTGCAACAACATGATCCCTACCAGGTTTGAAATGTTGTAAATGTGTGCCAAAAAAGTCATAGTGACTGATTTTCAAAGATAATAATATATCTAAGATACCCATCAGCAAATGTGCATTATGCGGAAAGAAAATTAAAAGTTAAACTTCAAATTATATTCTAAAAATTAAAACAATGTAGAAGTATTCTTTAAGTGCTGACTGAGCGCCAGTGATCGTTCATGTCTTGGATATAATATGCCTAACTTAAGATATTTTCAGGACCGCCTCCTTGGTCTAGTGGTAGAGCGTCCGCCCGGAGAGCGAAAGGTCCGGGGTTCGATTCCCGGCCACGTCATACCAAAAGACGTTAAAAGATGGTACTTGTTGTTACCCTGTCTGGCGCTCGGCATTAAGGGGCTAAATCAAGGACTGGTCGGCTCGGAGTCAGTATACTGTGTCTGAGTGGGGTATTCATGTTAAACTGCGGCATGGTATCTCAGTGAGCTGGCACTATAAATCGGCATCAGTCCAAACAGCCACACACACACACGTACATGCACGTCGCTATATGGGTGCAATAATCTTGGACGCGACGTTAAACCCCGTTTCACCTCACCTCACCTAAGATATTTTCAATTGAAAATGATTTTCTTTTGCTCCTAAGTTTATGAACTACATGCCTCATAAACTGCCGTGCAAAAGAAAGCATACACCCATGTTTAGTAGTGGCTAAAAGTGAAACAAACAAGCAATGGCTGCCCCATAGTGATGTATTTGATACGGGTGTCATAGGCGATATTACATGTATCATATCAATGAGTAACAGGTGACGTGCACATGGACGTCTCAATGAGTGAGTGAGTGAGTGAGTATGGTTTTACGCCGCTTTTAGCAATATTCCAGCAATATCACGGCGGGGGACACCAGAAATGGGCTTCACACATTGTACCCATGTCGGGAATCGAACCCGGGTCTTCGGCGTGACGAGCGAACGCTTTAACCACTAGGCTACCCGACCGCCCCGACGTCTCAATGAACAAAGGGTCGCAATTTCACAGTACACAGTTATGAGCAGAATGAAGTGTGAATTTTCAAGTGTATTCATTGTGTTGCTAGCCAGTGTAGTTTTTTTCGGGAAAAGGGTTGCAACAGTTTGATGTGTACATGTATCTGTCAAGAGCGAGGAGCTGATAATTCTTTAGTTGGAAATGGCAAAAATATCCATGTCAAAAATTAAAAAATATAAAAATGTTGAGTTTGATTGATACTATTCTTATTTCGAACTTTTAAAAAATGATTTTTTCAGAAAATCCGTAAATATAAAGAAGTTTAAACAGCAAACATTTCCCAAGATTACGCGTCCATCTTCTACATATTCAGTGTTTAACATCACATTGCCCTGGTTCAGTGTTCACACGAACACCCACTGGTTTAATGTGATCCGAGCATTTGTTACAGACATCAACTTGACATGGAGAAGAGAAAAATAGTTCGTTCATGTCTCACACAATGTACATTTACATTTAAAAACATCTATATAATCATTGGTTATAAAACAGGTGTTACAATTACAATGCCCAGCCATAATATGGGTAGCCCAGTGGTTAAAGCGTTCGCTCGTCACGCCGAAGACCCGGGTTCGATTCCCGATATGGTCACATTATGCAAAAGCCCATTTTTCGGTATCCCCAGTCGGGTATGGCTGGAATTTTACTAAAGGCGACGTAATATCATACTCAAGCACTCAACAATAAAATTTAAGGTCCTAACTACCGACCCGTGAAGATTCCGGGGTAGAATAGGTCTTCAGCAACCCATGCTTGCCGTAAAAGGCGACTATGCTTGTCGTAAAAGGCGACTAACGGGATCGGGTGGTCAGGCTCGCTGACTTGGTTGATGCATGTCATCGTTTCCCAATTGCGTGGATCGATGCTCATGATATTTATCACTGTATTGTCTGGTCCAGACTCGATTATTTACAGACCGCCGGGATATTGCTGGGTGCGGCGTTAAACAACAAACCAACCAACCAACCAACCGAACTACCGCCCTTGTATTAAAATGCGTTACTTCATTCAGAGTTAGAATATTGACGGTAATTACTGAAGCGCCATTACAAAGACACATTAAAAAAAAGAAACGCATACACAAGCATTAGGATATAAGGAAGGACAAGATTTGTTTATATAAATATACAACGTCAACGCCAGAGAATAACCAGTCTCGATTAGTTGACGAAACGGATTCCACTGGGTATAAAAGACAAACCAGCGGGGAAAATTATATAAATGGAAGATTATACAGGTACTGAAAAATTTACAACACGAGTTCCATTTGTGCTACTTTAAACCCAATTTCATACCTCTCTTCGTTAGAGTCGGATTAGACTAACGTTTATCATTTTGAACGAAACAAATAATTCCATTTAACTGAAAAGGAGCCCCAGTCAGATGGAAGATTCAGAACCTGAGGAAGATCTAGACTTGCTTCATTTAGGTCTTTTGCATAACATTGTTTGTTTGTTGGTTGTTTAACGCCGCACTCGGCAATATTTCGGCTATATGACGGCGGTCTGTAAATAATCGAGTCTGAACCAGACAATCCAGTGATTGGCATCATGAGCATCGATCAACGCAACTGGGATCGATGACATGCTTCAACCAAGTCAGCTAGTCTGACCACCCGATCCCTTTAGTCACCTTTCACGGCAAGCCTGGGTTGCTAAAGACCTATTCTTCCAAAAACTTCACGGGTCTTTTGGCTTAACAAAAAGGGCTTGGCGGAAGGGCAAATAATATGGTTCAGGGACTGTGAGACTGCATGACGACTGTCGAATGGACGTTTGATATTAAGGGCTGTCAATAGGGTATACGGAGTTATCTCCCTTCGACAGTCAGATTCTGATCTGTGGTTAAGCTTCATGTAGGATTGTTTCCGGTGATCTTTTTTCAGGTATTGATAACAGGATCTCCCAACAAGTGTCGCAAAATTTAGAAAGAAGAAAGGTAGTACGCACCTTTAAAAGAAATCTCTCCTTATTCAGTCATGAATTCATTTTTTAAGTTGGGTTTTAGTAAGGTGTTATACATAATAAGACACCTCGGCCTGCATCACTTGACGCGGTCTGACGGCCAATGCAATATACAGTTGATCCTGGTAAAGAATACATACAAGGAACCGATCACTAATATCCACCCACTGGGCAGCTGTGTGCTTCGCGTGTTTTGAGCTGGAAAACAAAATATTGGATAATAGGGATTGGTTGATTTGTTATTTCTTACACGTAAAGTCGTTTTTGACTGCTCATTCGGTTGTATTTCGTGCACAGGGATGCGAGCTTGGTATATGATTATTCTTTTCCCCTCTGTACCGACTCAAAGTAATACTTAAATCGGATAAGTTTTTGCTCACGAAATTGTGGACCAATATTTCAAAATATTTGAGCTAAATTACATGTAATGTTGATTACATTGCAAAGTAGTATATCCAGAGTTTTGTTTTTGTTTTGTTATAGTTCCCAGAATTGTAGATTAATACAGCATTCCGTCAAAGACATATTTTGAATTGCATAGAATCGCACAAAACACTCTTTGAAAAATTAAAGGGTTTGAAACAAACACTGTCCTATTTCAAACCAAAACGGTTGCAACACACAATCAGACTCAAAATATCATGTATCAACAGAGAGCTATGAATCAAATGCTGAGAATACAGGTGACCTTTTTTTGTTAGAGTTATTTTTGTCATCCTTTTTTATAGCAATAAATTTCTCGATTGAATCTATGTTTTTTAATAGTTTTAAAAGTATATCTAATTTCGGTTTGGTTTCTTTAATTCCACTCACGTGAATATGTCTTTTTCCCATTAAAACTAAATGATATCCAGGGTTGATGTAATATGTTCGAACATGATCAGTGGGAAATCCCAAATACATGTACCTTGTAGTTATTTGGAAATTATATATTTATAAAGTACAGTCGAAAAATATCGATCCTGCTTATTCCTGCTGATTTCCTCGCATCAAACATAGAACATGTAGTACAGTCCCATTTTTGAGGCCAGGGAATAAGGCGGGACAGTTTTCATTTTCGACTGTACTTATAATAAATAATTTCCAAACAAACACACACAAACACACTCGCTCACGCATGCACGCGTGCACGTGTGTCCCACGTATAGTTTTTAAAATATTATAGAAGTCACTGAGTGAATCTCTGGAAAAGCACATATTAGCGTTTATATTTTAACATGTTTACAACTCATTCACGCTGTCACTATTGGAAGCGGCACTAAAATCCTGTTGAAGTTGTGGACCTCGTTTTGACAGCGCGCACTCACCAGCTGCTCACTTCCGGCAAAATGGCGACTATTTACATGAGCGACAGCGTGACAACGAAATAATGTTGAATGAATGACATCTGCCAGAGAGACTGCTAAAGTATTTACAGGTAACAGAGGAGTCGCGGAACGTGCGGTTATGTAGGAATGAGAACATGTAATTTCAAAAGACACATAGCGACTGCATTGATCAATACAAAATTATCTTGCGTCGCGGGGCAATTTTTCTTCTTCACAGTACTCAAAAGCCATGACATGATTTGACATCAATACGGCCTGGACTACTATCTGATTCTTGCTTTAGACTAACAGGTTAGCAAACATAATTCCGAATTTTCCATACATTTCTTCAACTCATGCGAGGTTGAGAGGATGACTTTAGATGTAGGCTTGACATGGGACGAGATGGACATTTAGATACCAGTTTAATTAGCCGAGAGGGGCGATTGGGTCCGACAACCAAGACATGACTGTCAGACCCCATCGCGGCTCACGGGTACAATTTAATTGGTGTTGCCGAGATCGACCGGTCCGAAAGTCATGTCTTGACCGTCGGACTCCATTGCGGCTCTCGCATACACTCTGCGGAACCCAAGAGCATGGCTGACAAGCTGCTGACAAACAAGGGGTATAATCAGGAAGATATGAATCCCTGATAGCTGATCCTAGCCCCAAAAAGGGATGCAACCCTTCACAGCAACTTGCAGCATCCTCAACACAGGACTACCGTTAATTGTTTGTAAATATTCAAAGAAAGGGTAACTACAGTAAACTACGTTTGTAACGAATACACTTAAGACGAACTGACAGATATAAGGAACTATTATTTGATCCTGTTCACTTGCTGTTTATATTCCATACATTTGGTTTTACAGAGCTATGGTTATAACAAATTAAAATTAGTGATGCCTTTGAGTTCGTTATAACTGTAGTATACTGTATATTCATCTTGTGAACACTGACAGGGCTCAGGAGTCATTTTATCTTGACAATATCTAATGTTTGTGGTTGTCACTTTGTCACATAGAAACATTGTAAAAATGCAGGTAGTGCACATGTACTCCGGAGCTGGGAGCTATAAATAGATTCAAGCCATTTCAGCCCTGTTTGGGTGTTTAAGGCAGATAGAATTGTTGGAATAGAACATTGGAATGGCAATAACTTAATTGTGTGTTGTCACAAACGATCGATAATCACTGGGCGGTCCGGGATGGTTAATTAGTAGGACTGTCCAAAAACAATCTGTTGAGCTTTCGAGCATCATGGCTATATCTAACCTAGTGCTGTTTGTGTTTGGAAAACGAAAAGGCGTACAATTTTATATTTCCTTATAACATGTATAAAACTCAATGCTTATGAATAATTTTCAGGAAATCAAGTGATATCACAGAAGGAGTAGAAGATTGATCAGTCAAGATGTCGTCTAAAACGGTATGGTTTAATGCTTCAGGGATTGGTTATTTATTACAAGAGGTGGGGTTTGGGTCAAAGGTTTTTATGCTCTAATGTTCTGAAAATAATGACCCTCCTCTAATGCTTGTCATAATCTTGAATGATTTTCCGTCGTACATCTTTTTCATGACCCTTCCCAAATCTGTGTAGTATTTATTATGAGCCTCCATGAGAGACTGATTCCCTCTTACTAATATGTTACTAATGTTATGGCTTTTCAGAAGTAACCTGTATTTCACTAATAGTGGGACCAATGAATCGGAACCGGGTTAGAATAAGTCTACAGCAACCCATGCTTGTCGTAAGAGGCCACTATGTTTGTCGTAAGAGGCCACTATGCTTGTCGTAAGAGGCCACTATGCTTGTCGTAAGAGGCGACTAACGGCATCGGGTGGTCAGGTTCGCTGACTTGGTTGATGCATGTCATCGTATTCCAGTTGTGTAGCTCGATGCTCATGATGTCAATCACTGGATTGTCTGGTCCAGACTGGATTATTTACAGATCGCCGTCATATAGATGGGATATTGCTAAGTGTGGCAAACACACAAAACAAAACCAATAAATAAGTAAAAGTTTTCATGCTTAGTTTTATATTATTGCAAAAATATCAGTATAAAATGTTAAAATACATCTGAAATTTAGAAAATATGTAGTTTAAAATATCCAAATTTTGACATATTTTTTTCACAATTTGCCTGCAAGGGACACTTAATTTAGAATCCTAGATAAGTCCCTGGTCAGAGTTCATCAGTGTATTTCCCAAACTACATGGGATGCAGCCATTTTGTTCCCTGAATTATTCCATTCTGTTATATACTCTCTCTATGTGTTGGTAGCATCCAGTACTCATACTACAGGGAGCAGTCATTGTGCAATATCGCAATAGTCAAGTCACAGAGCATCCTTTTAAACTGCTCTGATGTAACCTGCATCATTGCATGGAAGCAGACTTGGCGTTTAGTATTCTCTCGCCAAGGAGAAGATATTTCTGCAATAATAATGAAAATCTCTCTCTGTACCAATAATGGTGCCAAGCCCCTATTGGTACACCGGATGCCAAGCTCTGTTAATGGTATTCCCCAGCACAAGAAGGCTGGATGCCATGAAATGTTTATATGGTATGCGAATGCCAATATTTCAATGTTGAAGTTTAGTTTTCATCTTTTTTCTTGCAGCATGTGCAAAGGATAACAAATCAAAACAATATTTAGCCCTAAGCTTACAAGCATGCATGGCCATGCATTCTGGGTATGTGAAAATCCCAGTCTAGTTTACTCATACAGTAAAATATGTTTTTAACGAACATACTTATAACGAAATGACTGATATTACGAACTTATTTCTTGGTCGTGGCCATTTCCTGTATATAGTCTATATATGCTTTTAATGAACTATGGTTATTACAAGACCTGTGAGGATCCGGGGTAGAATAGGTCTTCAGCAACACATGCTTGCCGTAAAAGGCATCTATGCTTGTTGTATAAGGCGAGTAACGGGATTGGGTGGTCATGCTCGCTGACTTGGTTGATGCACGTCATCATATATTGTGTGGATCGATGATCATGATGTCAATCACTGGATTGTCTGGTCCAGACTCGATTATTTACAGACCGCCGTCATATAGCTGGAATATTGCTGAGTGCGCCGTTAAACAAGAAAGAAAGAAACAAAACGGTTATTACAAACTAAAATTAGTGGCCCCTTGGAGTTCGTTATAACCGTAGTATACTGTATATTCCTCTTGTGAACACTGACAGGGCTTAGGAGTTCCTAAAATGGATGCCAAGACAAATCAAGCGATATTCCGGATTCCTAGAGGTGGGGGTTGGCACCCTCAATAAATCAGTTTTCTGGCAAATGATTCATTTTGACATTTGCCTTGTAACTTTTGTTATGATTAATAAAGGATGTTAGTACTAATTTAATATACTGATAACTTTTGTTATCATGTAGGAACTAAGAAGGATGTAAGTACTACTTTTCTTTTCAGTATGATCCCCGTAAATTTGAGTTTGTGGCAAGGATGGGTCGAATTGTTGTGCCAAACCAGAATTCCAAGACACAAGAGCCGATCCCTGTGACATTCCGCATCCCTGAGCCCCCACAACAGGAACTGGTGGTAGGTAACACTCTTAGAACTCTTTGTAGAATGATCTCATTGTCATCTCATGTCATACCGGAGATCACATCAAAGACACACTAAAGTCATTAAACACCTGGATGGAACGATTCACCAATATTGATGCGTCCAGCCCTCATTATCCAGTGTTTTAAATCTCCATTTGATAAGGATAAATATACCTGGACCCAATCACCAAGCTTTGTTTTTAGTTTGGTCTAAGTGACCAGTGATGGCATTTTCTGACATGTCTTCTGATCATTATTATTACTGTTGTTTTTAAAAATCTTTTTTGTGTATTTATAATAATAATAATAATAATAATAATAATAATAATTATTGTTATTATTAAGTTAGTTTAATATTTAGAAAGGGTAACTTCACTTCTGCAACAACAAAGTAATTAATTTCTTCTAATGTTTTTCCAGCAAGATGTTCTCCTTGGCCGGAACATGAGGGCAGCTCCCTTTGGGAAACCCATTGACGTGTCCATTAATCTGGATGACTTTATACAAGATGTGAGTAAAAACCTTAACTAAATGCAAACATTGTAGATATCACGGATTGGCATGGATCCATCGTCTGGATTCTGGGTTAGAAACGGTCCCCAGCAACCTTGGTAGTCGTAATGGGGTACCATTTGGATGGGGTGGTCAGGCTTGGTTACTTGGATGACGGCGTGTCATCGTACCCCGATGGTGTGGATCATTGTTCACAATGTCAATCACTGGAATATTTCCAGCACTAAACAATGACATTGTCATGGTTGTTCAGATAGTTGTAAGGTGGATATTTCTGGAATTGAATTTTGTGGATTCTCACCTTAGATTATTATTGTTCTGAACATTAATTGAATGCATTGTTAGACAACAAACAAAGAAGAATCATCATGATCATCATGATTTGATTTCAGCTTCCACGTCATAGATGCAGCCTTGAGGACAATGTACATGTAGGTTCGGTAGAATAAGGAGCTTGTGTACTCTTTGTCACATGGCTTGCATGTATATACAGCTTTGTGCAGAATTAACAAAAATACTGCTTTATGCAAAATTTATAAATATACCCCTTTATGCAGTATTAACATATATGCTGCTTTATGCAGAATTTATTAATATGTCGCTTTATACAGAATTAACAAATATGACGTTTTATATGAAATTAATAAATATACCGCTTTATGCAGAATTAACAAAATATATGTCGCTTTATACAGAATTAACAAATATGCTGCTTAATTAAAAATGAATAAATATACCGCTTTTTGCAAAATTACCCTATTTTCTTGAGTATAGTGAGCACTTTTTTTTCTAAAGGGACAGGTGTGTAGAAGGGGTGCACATTATACACGCCATAATGAGTTTTGATGGGTTTTTTCCCCCCCAATCAAAGAAATTACAGTAACTCTGGAAATACCATGTCAAATAGATCTGTACTGAAGTACGCAAATTGATCATGTCATTACACTGTCTGGTTGTAAAAAGTATTCATTGTGTATCTGGACTTTGCAACCTATTGAATCAAATTTTATTTAAAATTTCATTGTTTGCATTAATCTCGGCGAAATCGTGTGTGAAGTGATCGATAGATTGCACACCTCAGCGATATTTACAGCAATCACACTCAGATTACTGCTATTGATGCCTTAAAACGAACTTTAGTTGACACAGAATAGACACACATATCATAAATGCCATACTTGGACTTGTTAAAAGTCATATTTGTTGTAGTTTGACTAATATATGTCAACATAAAGAATGTGAGCCTCAGTGATGATTCCATATGTAAACAATATCTGGCAATAGCAACCACTTATGGTTATTATCATTTTTAATATTTATAGTAAAGCTGCAACTAAAATAACACAAATTCCTACCATGCATTTCTTCCTCCTTCTTTCGATCCTTATGTGGAAACGTGCTTGAACAAGGTTTCCAGCTTCTAAAAACATGTCACCCGAACACAAGCATCACCATGGTCATCACCCAAGCAGATGCGTCACACACTGTAATCCCGTGCATAGCAACCTACAAGATGTGATCACATGACTACCCCTGCCAAATCCTTCTCTTTCTCATTGGGGGGCACGGGTGGCCAAGTCGTCTAAGGGGCTGTGATTTGCTGTGCAGAGTTGTGTCCCTTGGGCACGCCAGAAACCTATGATTGTGGGTTAGAATCCCGGTTCGCCCCGATTATGTTTCTAGGTTGTCAGCACCATACCCTGCTCGTGGGTTTCACTAGTACTGAAGTTGTAAACTTCTGAGACCTGCATCACTTGGGGCTTTCCTCCAACATTAAGCTGACACGCTGTGATATAACTGGAATACTGTTAAAAGCGGTGTTCCGTCCGTCCGTCCATCCAAACACTTTATCGCGATTTCTCTTAAACTATTTAGTGGATTCATCTCAAACTTAGTACATATAATCTGTGTTATATGGAGGGGTGCAGTCAAAAGAAAAAAAATGTTTTTATGAATTTTCCATTTTTTAATGAATTTTTCAAACCCTAACCCTATCCATTATTTAATTTGAAACTACTGAAACACTAGGCGGGTTGGGGGGATTAGTGAGCCATGCTCACTTTTGCCCTTGTTTACTTTAATCTGAAAACTTGTCTCTTCAGGATGATGGCTCGACAAGAAAAACGATGCTTAAGGAAATGATGGAGAGTCGAGCAAGGATCCAAAAGAAACGAGAAGCACAAATGCATGCCCAACAGCTGGTGAATGAAGCTCTGCTACAGAGCGAGTTGAGGGCGTCAAGGAAGCGTGAAGACATGTTGCAGAATATCATGACCAAACTTGACGAAGGGGAAAACAGATCCGGGGCGAACCTGAATAATGCCGAAATATTTGAGGAGGGTACACCACCGGAACTGAAGGAGTACATTCAGGAAGAACTTCAACGTCTTGTTCCTATTTTCAAAGAAGGTGAAACATAGAATTTCTTGTTTATCAATGGATTTGGAGTCCAGTAGCCATTAGGACCATGTTCCTGGTATGTAGTGTATTTGACATTGCAGGTTAGAGAACTAGGGGGGAATGATCAGCCAAAGATCAGATGATGCAGTGATGATACAAGCTATATATATATATACATCAGAGCACGGGTTACATGGTATGAAAATATATTGTAAGATACTATCCGATGTCTGTGCAAATTTTCAAGCCATTATGTGATATATTCAACTTATAAGATGTGTCTTGTGTTTGGGCCTCTGTCCTATTGATAATGGAATATGGCTTTTGACATGGCTAGTGTCAAATATGGTATTGTGTATGATACAACAAATTTAGTGTTGAGGCACATATAACGCAACGAAATATAGCAATACTCCCCTGCAGGCAACCGGAGAAGAAACATGTTTTCCCTTGTACAACATTCCGAAAATAATCCTTCCACTCAGGATTCATTATCAGCTTCAACTCCAGGGATTGGTTAAGGTGAAGAAAGGGCAGATAACATAGTTGATTTGATATAGAAATTACTATACCGTATTCGACGTAATAAGCGCCTGAAATGTTTATGTACGACAGATATATTTTTCCAGAATTTAATTGCCCATAATTAAGTGTGCATATAACACATGAGTGCGTATTATACGCAAATATATAAGTCTTGTGTACATTGATCAATCGGAAGGGGTGCTAATTAGGATTGTTCACTGGCCAATATATTAGCAAATATCGCCGTGGGTGCTTATTAGAGCGGGGCGCTTATTACGACAAATCTACATGTTTTAGCGTAGGTATGAATAATAGAGAATTGATCAATGATGTTTCCACATACTGGGTTATTCTAGAGTTCAACTGTTTGCCAGTTTGAGAGACTCGGTCTTACTCTTCAATGGTCCAAGAGAAAGTGTTTGTTTCGTCCCTATTGTATTTATCTGTAGCAATGGTACCTAGTGCAATAGGTACCAGTAGTATATGTTAGACCGCTCACCAGTATATGCCTATACTATATCGTGTATATCAAATACTTTACTATGTGAATATTATTAATAAACATGCTGAACGAGTGGGAATATTTGTGCTTTCCAACAGGAATTTGTACTAGCCCCGGGCTAGCGGGCTAGTGTTAATTTCTAACCCTGTTACACAAAAATAAACAGATAGCAATTTTTTATGTGTGCGAAAATTTGGGAATTGACAATAAGGAAAGAATGAACCATTCTCAAAATTAACATTTTTGTACTTTAAACCCTAGTAACCATGATTTGCCAAACAACATCCATTATTTGATGTTGGGAACATGGGTATGTCATTATTATTTATGTATTGTACCTGTATCGCATGGAATGTCCAGCACGTTCACCACAATGAAATACTTGTCATGCTGTCAACCCACATTTACCGTGGATTAGTAAACTTGGATATCCACTTTTTGTACTTGTATAGGTAGTCTGTGTGTTAGTGATACATATGAGTTTTGTCCAGCTTCCATTTACATATTTTGAGAAGATAAAACTTTTCCTTCATGAAGCCCACCTTACATGTTCCTTGGCTGTAATATAGTGATGTCATCTTTAATCCCAGTATTGATGTATTGAGACACTTGTGCACACAGTCGGTGTGACAATACTGGGGTGTCCTGATGAGACACTTGTGCACACAGTCGGTGTGACAATACTAGGGTGTCCTGATTCATCCCAGTATTGATGTATTGAGACACTTGTGCCCGAAATCGGTGTGACAATACTAGGGTGTCCTGATTCATCCCAGTATTGATGTATTGAGACACTTGTGCCCACAATCGGTGTGACAATACTAGGGTGTCCTGATTCATCCCAGTATTGATGTACTGAGATGCAGTATTGATGTATTGAGACACTACATATGTAACACTACAATATATGATCATCATTGTGCCTGGAGATTCCTCAACAGACTCGGACACATCATGTGATGCCTTCAATGTCAACTGATCAGTTCATGTCTGAGCTGATTGTCAGTCTGTGTAATTATGTAATCCACAGCAGGGATTGTTGTTCATCCAGTGAATTGTTAGGTCTAGGTTTGATTTCATACAGGATGCTTAGTTTGCTCCTTGGTAGCTAAATTTTAATAACTTATTAGGATGTTCAGTCAGGCTGGCTCAGAATCTGCCTGTCTGTGGATTCCACTTAAATTTAAAAATAATAAATTATTCATTCAGGTCTCTGTGTGAAAACAGTTCAATAGTTGTAAGTCCTCAGTGTGTGCTCAGCAACCGCTCGAGGGGAGTGAGGGATGGGAAATATTGATGATGATTGATTTCATATTTTGCCTTAGGGTTTACTGACTATACGCCTTATATGGAAATATCACTTTAAGGAGATTCCTGTAACCGTCTTGTTCAATGTGTCCACAGAAATGTCACTGAGTTCAGGATATTGTCTGTGGATTGTAACCATTGCTACCCTATATTGTAACTGCATGTCTTTCTCGGATGTACTTTTTTTACATCCTATGTATGATAAATAACGATTTTGCTTTTGCAAGTTATACTCTGTTTTGTGACGAAGAATTGCATTTTTCAATTTGCTACCCTCCACTTACATCTTACATGTTTAATGAGGTGAATAATTGTCCTGCCTTTGCTTGTGTTACATTCTGTTAGAGTGTGTTACATTCAACAGTTACATTGTTTATGTGATAACATTTTATTTCTGCTTTTATAGTTTTTAGTCATGAGGGGGGCACGGGTGGCCCAGTCATCTAAGGTGCCGCGATTTGCCTTAGGCACGCCAGAAAGCGATGATTGTGGGTTCGAATCCCGGTTCGCCCCGATTATGTTTCTAGGTTTGTCAGCACCACACCCGTGCTCGTGGGTTTCACCAAAGTGGTAAACGTCTGAGACCTGCATCTCTTCGGGCTTTCCTCCCACATTAAGCTGACACGCCCTGATATAACTGGAAAACTGTTAAAAGAGTTAAACCCAACTCACTCACTCACTCATAGTTTTTGGTCATGAGGGTCTTTATTTACATACTTCAGTGTGAAAGACTGAGTTTGCCAAAGTTGAGAAAAGTGATATTTTCATTGCAGTGAACATGACAATTGATATTTCACTGCTGTGAATGTAACGCTTTGATGGAACTATTGTCATACAATAGTGACCTCCCCTCAAATTGTCTCCTTTTATCGTAAGTGCCTGGCCCGTTCACAAACTGTTGACTTCCTTTTTGTTTTAGTTCCACATTGATAAGGCAAAATATTGACAGATGGCCATTTCTGGAGTTGATATTGCTTCATGGCGTTTGTTATTCTCTTGAAAATGTTATAAACTGTAAATTTCTCACTTAACTCGTCAATAGAGACCATTTGTTTCGCAAAGCGCCATTTTTGTTAATTGACCAGTGTGTATTATTTCGCTTCCAACATTGGTCTTGAAGTTTTCAAGAATATTTTTTGTTCAAGTTGATTTTGTATATAATCATATCTAAATGTATGATAAAGAATTTTCCCGACCCTAAATATCTTTTTTTACTTTTGTTTTTTACGAAACTATTTTTTAGTCGCAAATACAAGGGGTGCTGACCCGTCCCTGTGTGTTTGGTAGGGAGGATTAACATTTCAAGGTTTTTCATTTTTCATTAATGAAATAATTTAATTTTTATGTAGACCACGGTAGAGGAGATATTTGCAGTCATGGCTATGCCACTCATGTAAATATCTCCTTTCCCCCTGTCACTCGATGAGAGAAACATGATATTTCACTCGACACATGGAATATCCTCTATGTATTTGTCATTGCTTGATGGATGATTTGGCAAATGACCTTGTTTTTATAATATTATTTAAATTTAAAATTTATCATGGCTATTGAACTCTTCTATTTTCTTTGGAAATATGAATTTTAGCTGATGAAAATATGGACATGTATGTCTCAAATGACAGGGAACGTTATCATTATGTGTATCTGTTGGCGTAAACACACGGACATACTGTTTGTAGTATGTTTGTTTGACATTGAGGACAAGAAAAATGAATTTTGTTATTTTTTATTCTGTTCATTGGCTGAATGTAGGAGAACTGTAGCATGTAGTGAACATGACTTAGTCTTTCACTCAACAACTCAGTTGTCGACACTTGTGCCTTGATGGATATTGATGTATTGATATTTACATGAGCAGATAAGTTATGTTCTATAAGGTTTACCTCCTCCAAATTCCTAAAGTGTCCTATACGTCCTGTGAGTCCCTTCTGAGAAAGAGAGCCAATTAAAATGCTGTATTTTTCAAATGTGTCATTAATATCCTATATTTGGGAATTTGTTTTATAAATCTTTTGATATAGGGATGTTTCTACTTAAACCCAAATCTCTGAAACCATTCAATGATGACTTCATGATAACTTGTAAAAGTTACTTTAGAGTACGTAGTGTTTGTTGCCACTGGATAAAGATGCTTCTTGTTCAAATGACATTACTTAAATCGGATGTGGATGTGACTCTCGGACAATAATATATCTTTTGTCTGTTTTTATCATGAACCTTATTATGATGTTTTTGTTTGTAAAGTGGCAATGCATAGCAGCATACTGATGCACTAATGATAAAGAAACTAGAAACTGCTTGTTAATGTGTACTGGTACATGTGATGTAGAATCTCCACACACTGATATATCTATACCTATGAACACAGAGAAATCAGTGCCATGTACTGCTGAAGAGTCCTTCATGCACAGGCTGGACTCTGTTGGGATATCTGGGGTCATATTACAGATAGGCCACACCTTTTTCATTTTATGCTTCATGTACTTCTTCCAGCTTTTCCACAAAAGTTTGGTCAAAATAAAAATATAAATAATGTCAATCATTTATTCATTTCTATGAAAGTCATTTTGCTGTGTAGTTAAAACTGCAGGTGGCCTCTTGTATCACTGATGGTGGTGTAGACATCGAATTTATATGGAACATTTTTTATTATATAAGAGGGTCTATCATTACCAGTGGGACACATCATAAAAATATATATTTTTATGTTTAATTTATATCTTAGTCCGGCTGTTTTTCAGTAGGGGCGGCATGCCTGTGAAACGAAAAATATAAAATGTGTGGACTTATGACTATTCTGTTTTCAGCACATACATATGCTGGGGTATTACTGTTCTGTATAAAGTGGATGTTTTTGCACTGCACATGTTACTAATTATAATGATATTCTGATTTCTTACTTCATTATTGTTTTATAGAAATGAAAGAAGTTAATTTTAAGATTCAAGGATTATTTTTATTACATTTACTTTCTTAACCTTATTGATGATGTCTTTGTTTTTATTTATGGTTATTGTTCTCTGCTAGTAATGCTTGGATAAAAAGAAAAAAATATTATTACAAATTGGTGTCTGAATATGAGAATAGTATCAATAAGGTGTGAGAAAACATAAATTAATGTCTATTGAGTGTTGAGTGGAACACACAAACAAGTATTCTCTTATGTCCCAGTAGGATATTTCTATGTTAGATATTTGTAAATCCTACTGTATGAATATTACAAGAAAATGTTTACAGCTGGTTACTTTTGGCATTTTGGTTTTCTAATCCATCCAAAATGGAACATGAATTTGAATCCTTGCCATTTTTGTATTGGTCTGTGGCCGATCATTAAACATAACTCGAAGACTTGCCTGATTTTAAGTGATGCCAAATTTGTCTCTGTATTGTTATGTCAGGAGATGTTATTAATTCTTTTGATTAATAAGAAAAAGTTACAGTTTCATGGAAACTCATGACCCATACAGTTTCCTGTTTTTAGAAAAACAGAAGGAAATATTGAAATAAGAAAACTGATGACTGATATTAAAAAAATGTCCACGACGTCCAAAATGTTCAGTCATGTTCTGAATGTTGTAATATTCTCTTATATTATTTATAACATAATACCACACACTTCATACGCTATTATGACGGCGGTCGGGTAGCCTAGTGGTTAAAGCGTTCGCTCGTCACACAGATGACCCGGGTTCGGTTCCCGACATGGGTACAATGTGTGAAGCCCATTTCTGGCCTCCCCGCCGTGATATTGCTAGAATATTGCTAAAAGTGGCGTAAAACCATACTCACTCACTCACTCGTACATTATTATTGTTGAGAAACAGTGAATTCATGTAGTTTGATACTGGAGTGTGTGTTTAGGAGTTAGAATGTTCGATTATTACAACAGATAAGCATTACTGTGATAAATTTCTCGCATAATATGTCACATATATTTTATTTTAATATATTCTGTTTATGTTGTTGTATATATCCATATCAATAAAAGCACTATTGTTATTATTTAAGAAATCAAAGTGCTATGGTATGTATGTGTTGAGTAATGTAAATGTGTACCAGATGTTTTTAGATTTCAGAATGAAGGAATATTCATAAACTTGTTTCAAATCACTTACATTTTGAAATAAAACTCAGATCAGAAAGTTTCTATGAACAAGAAGGTAATAAAACTTATACTTGCATGAAACTTTTCACATGAATATATGTTTTGAAATACTTTTTACCACTATGAAACTCAATCTCTGTTAATAAAATTTTGTGGACTCATTGTTTTGCCTATGTTTGTAAACATACATATATGTACATGCATTAATTCAGGTTAATCACTTTGTCACCTTAATGTACTGAAATGACCATCTTCACTTCTTACAACAAGCATGGGTTGCTGAAGACCAATTCTAACTGGATCTTCACAGGGGGGACTGGGGATTAGATAAGCAGACACACTTGGTCCACTTGGCTTATTCCGTTATGTATTCAGGTCCACTTGGCTTATTCCGTTATGTATTCAGGTCCTCTTGGCTTATTCTGTTAATCATTCAGGTCCACTTGGCTTATTCCGTTATGTATTCAGGTCCACTTGGCTTATTCCGTTATGTATTCAGGTCCTCTTGGCTTATTCTGTTAATCATTCAGGTCCACTTGGCTTATTCCGTTATGTATTCAGGTCCTCTTGGCTTATTCTGTTAATCATTCAGGTCCACTTGGCTTATTCTGTTATGTATTCAGGTCCACTTGGCTTATTCTGTTAATCATTCAGGTCCACTTGGCTTATTCCATTATGTATTCAGGTCCATTTGGCTTATTCTGTTAATCATTCAGGTCCACGTGGCTTATTCCATTATGTATTCAGGTCCATTTGGCTTATTCTGTTAATCATTCAGGTCCACTTGGCTTATTCCATTATGTATTCAGGTCCATTTGGCTTATTCTGTTAATCATTCAGGTCCACTTGGCTTATTCCGTTATGTATTCAGGTCCACTTGGCTTATTCCGTTATGTATTCAGGTCCATTTGGCTTATTCTGTTAATCATTCAGGTCCACTTGGCTTATTCCATTATGTATTCAGGTCCACTTGGCTTATTCCGTTATGTATTCAGGTCCACTTGGCTTATTCTGTTAATCATTCAGGTCCACTTGGCTTATTCCCTTATGTATTCAGGTCCACTTGGCTTATTCTGTTAATCATTCAGGTCCACTTGGCTTATTCCATTATGTATTCAGGTCCATTTGGCTTATTCTGTTAATCATTCACGTCCACTTGGCTTATTCCATTATGTATTCAGGTCCATTTGGCTTATTCCCTTAATCATTCAGGTTATTCCAAGTTCAGATCTACATATCTCCCTTTCTTGTATAATGACCATCAATCAGAAATGTTAATGATAAATGTTATCAACTCACCAAATAAACATGTTATTTTTTCAGTGGCTACTTATATAAAGCATTTCTTTACTGTCAGATCCAAGAAGAAGAGGTAATTTCTGCATATTCAGGTGACATCATATTAGTATCAGTTGTACGTTAGGCCATTTGGTCATAACACTAAATAAACCTGTCTGTCTGTCTGTCTGTCTGACTAAAACAACATGTATTTATTTGTAGGTGTACATGTACATGTATGTGAGGTTGGTGACCTAAATGGACAAAGTATGTAAAATTATTAAATTATTAAATAGTTTTAATATTTTGAGTTGTTGTCATTGAGCCCTGTGGATCTTCCAAGAATAGGTTACAAGTACATGTTGCTTGTGGTAAGTAAAGAATTGAGTGGGGATTGTTTGGTTAATGCCACACTTAGACCTATTCCAGCCATTTGACAGTGGTTTTAAATAATCAAGCCTGGACCAGACAATCCAGTGATTTACTTCATGAGCAATGGTCTACACAATTGTGATATGATGACATGCATCGGCCAAGTCACCAGCTCTTCCCCAATCCTGAAGTCGCTTCTTACAACAAGCATGGGTTGCTGAAGACCAATTCTAACTGAATCTTCACAGGGGTGACTGCTGATTAAATAAAGCAGACACACTTGGTCCACTTGGCTTATGCCGTTATTTATTCAGGTCCACTTGCCTTATTCTGTTAATCATTCAGGTCCACTTGGCTTATTCCGTTAATCATTCAGGTCCTCTCGGCTTATTCCGTTAATCATTCAGGTCCTCTCGGCTTATTCCGTTAATCTTTCAGGTCCACTTGGCTTATTCTGTTATTTATTCAGGTCCACTTGGCTTATTCCGTTAATCATTCAGGTCCACTTGGCTGATTCCGTTAATCATTCAGGTCCACTCGGCTTATTCCGTTAATCATTCAGGTCCACTTGGCTTATTCTGTTCATCATTCAGGTCCACTTGGCTTATTCCGTTCATCATTCATGTCCACTTGCCTTGTTCCGTTCATCATTCAGGTCCACTTGGCTTATTCCGTTCAACATTCATGTCCACTTGCCCTACTCCGTTCATCGTTCAGGTCCACTTGGCTTATTCTGTTAATCATTCAGGTACACTTGGCTTATTCCGTTCATCATTCATGTCCACTTGCCTTATTCCGTTCATCGTTCAGGTCCACTTGGCTTATTCAGTTAATCATTCAGGTACACTTGGCTTATTCCGTTAATCATTTAGGTCCACTTGGCTTATTCTGTTAATCATTCAGGTCCACACGGCTTATTCCGTTAATCATTCATGTCCACTTGGCTTATTCTGTTAATCATTCATGTCCACTTGGCTTATTCTGTTAATCATTCAGGTCCACTCGGCTTATTCCGTTAATCATTCATGTCCACTTGGCTTATTCTGTTAATCATTCATGTCCACTCGGCTTATTCTGTTAATCATTCAGGTCCACTCGGCTTATTCCATTAATCATTCAAGGCGACTTTGCTTATTCCATTAATCATTCACGTCGACTTGTCTCATTCCATTAATTATTCAGGTCCACTTAGCTTATGTTAATCATTCACGTCCACGTGGCTTATTCTGTTAATCAATCACGTCGACTTGTCTCATTCCATTAATCATTCAGGTCCACTTAGCTTATTCTGTTAATCATTCACGTCAACTTGGCTTATTCAGTTAATCATTCAGGTCCACTCGGCTTATTCCGTTTATTCCGTTGATCATTCAGGTCCACGTAATACCCCCAACAGGAATGCTATAATTCAATAAATAATGAAGTCTGGACCAGACAATCCACTGACTGATCATGCTGACATTATCAAGCCTGCATGATTTGACTGCCCACCAAATACCTACCCCTCTGTTAACCTGACTTTTAGGATTGGTCCCCACCAAACTATGCTGGTTGTAAGAGGCGACCTAATGGATTGGGTGGTCAGATTTGGTGACTTGTTTGATAGCGTGTCATCGTTCCGCTATAGTGTGTACAGATTGTATCGTGTATCAATCAGTTGATCGTCTGGTCCAGACTCAATTATCTACAGTACAGGCCGCCGTCATATAGCTGGAATATTGCACACACACACACACACACACACACACACACACACACACACACACACACACACACATTGGTTTGTCCAATGCATGTTTCTGAGAGTGAGTGAGTGAGTTGGGTTTAACGCCGCTTTTAACAGTATAACAGTTATATCACGGCGTGTCAGCTTAATGTGGGAGGAAAGCCCGAAGTGATGCGAGTCTCAAACGTTTACTACTTCGGTGAAACCCACGAGCACGGGTATGGTGCTGACAAACCTAGAAACATAATCGGGGCGAAGCATGTTTCTAAGAAGTCAATAGCACTGTTAAATAAGTAATGTGATAGATCCAGTCTCAGAACATATGTCCAATTCTTAAGTGATCGTAATAGGTTACATACACAGCATAAGGGGCGGACCCTTTGATATTTAGTAGAGGGGGGATGCGTTTTTTTGGGTATGTCATGGTTTTATTTCTTCGGTTTTAGAGGCTGAGATATTTCTTCTTAAAAAAAAAGGGCTGACATTTTTTAGGTCACGTTTCAAATAGAATGTTAAACTTTATTCACTGTTCACTATTAAACAGTACAGATGTAGGTGCTTTTTAAAATAGAACAATGAAAATAGCAGCATAATACAGTATATATATATATATACTACCCATCAAAAGTTTAGACTCACCAGTGTAAATGTAGCCACTCACTATACTCAACTGTTTCAAACCAGATAATGCCAAATATTCTAAACTTTACAGGTACTGTTAGCACATGAACTGATGTGGCGTAAAACCAAATCTGTAACGGTGAAAAGATTAGAGTTTTTCGTTCATTAATTGATAAAACTCTGTGAAATGTCGCACATTTTTAAACAAAATTCGCACCAAAACGCAGGTGTTCACATGCACGATAATGCACGTGTTTTAGCAGCAATTTGACGCGGGATACTCGTGCATTTCATCTTTATAAGGATTGCAGTTGGCTCTTCTGAGTTAGTGGAGAAATTCTTCTTTGATGCAAGCATGGGTAGAGGGTGAACATCCGTATTGAGCAACGACATCAAGCCTTGGCACTGCTACAAGATGGCAGATCACAACGGTATGTTGCCAGACGTCTTGGCGTATCCCAATAGGCAGTTTCCAACCTCTGGGTACGCTTACAACAGACCAACTCCGTCCAGGATCGACCCAGGTCGGGTAGGTCAAGGGTAACATCACAGCAAGATGACTAATGCGTCTTTTTGCCGTTTCTCAGGGGCAGACACATTACAGCCACAGCAGCCAATAATGCTTTCCAACAAGCTACAGGACGACGTGTATCTGTATCAACAATACGCCGCCGATTACGTCACTACGGACTGCGGGCACGTCGTCCAGCTGTAAGACCCCCTCTTACACCACGCCACCGTCAGAACAGACTGAATTGGGGAAATGGACATTTACGCTGGGGTCCCCGCAGATGGGCAAGGGTACTCTTCTCCGACGAATCAAGGTTCAATCTGCATTTCAACGATGGTCGGATCCAAGTCTACAGACGTCAGGGAGAGCGGTACGCTGACGTTGCTGTTGTGGAGCATGATCGATTTGGAGGTGGATCCGTTATCGTCTGGGGAGGTATCACCCTGACTGGAAGAACTGATTTACTGGTACAGGATGGAAATCTGACTGGCCAGAGATACAGGGACGAGATCATCATTCCTATTGTGCTTCCATTCTTAAGGGCCATGCCAGGTCACGCGGTTTTCAAAGATGATAATGCCTCACAGAGCTCGCATCGTGTCAGTTTGTTTACAACAAAATGGGGTGAATCGAATGGATTAGCGAGCATTATCGCCCGATATGAACCCCACTGAGCATGTTTGGGATCTGCTGGGACGGCGTGTTTATGCCAGAGTTCCTCCCCCTGCTAACCTTCGCCAACTTCGCAATACATTGTTTGAGGAGTGGCAAACATTCCCCAGCGGCAGATTGAACTGTTCTTTCGTGGTCTGCAACGTCGATGCAATGTCTGTGTTAGAGCCAGGGGTGGTCATACCCGTTATTAAATTTTGCAATTTCACTTTTGTATGGTACTAGCCAATACGGCATTCTGGTTCACTAATCATCAATGCACACGTCCTTGTGAACCTTGGACAGTCACTAAGAGCATGGCCTGATTCAGACATACTTGATTCAGAGTGGCAGACCTTCTGTCGCGACCACCTTGGAAACGCTACATGCGTATCCTTCATCTGAGGAATGATATCAACGTGACCCCTTCAGCTGAGACAGTCATCCTGACAGTGTCCGGAAGACTGCGTGGGTACAATATCAGAGCTTGCAGACCACTACGAGACGTAACGCTGACACTGCAACGCTGGTAGAACAGAAGATAGCAGATTCGAGCTTTTTCTCTTAAGACTGTGTGAAGGCCTCCGACAAGTAGAACCTTGTTGCATTCAAGATGAACCGTTTAGAGGTGGCAGCATTTGTAGCCCTGTCAATGCGGCGTCATTAGTGCTACAATGCGGCATATGTACCCCTGTCAATTCGGCAACATTAGTCCTGTCAATTCAGCAGCTGTAGCCAAGTCAAGACAGATCTGATGACTTTGGAAGGAAATATCACTGGACAGCGTTCAACTGACCAATCTCTCTACCCTGTTGTACTACCGTTCTTGGATTAGCGAGCATTATCGCCCGATATGAACCCCACTGAGCATGTTTGGGATCTGCTGGGACGGCGTGTTTATGCCAGACATCTTCCCCCTGCTAACCTTCGCCAACTTCGCAATGCATTGTTTGAGGAGTGGCAAACATTCCCCAGCGGCAGATTGAACTGTTCTTTCGTGGTCTGCAACGTCGATGCAATGTCTGTGTTAGAGCCAGGGGTGGTCATACCCGTTATTAAATTTTGCAATTTCACTTTTGTATGGTACTAGCCAATACGGCATTCTGGTTCACTTATCATCAATGCACACGTCCTTGTGAATAAGGATATGAAGACCTAAATGAATGATGTTGTTATTTTTTATCGGTAGCTTTCACAAATACGATTTTCTTACGAGATATAGTGAGTGGTTTCAGTGAGTCTAAACTTTTGATGGGTAGTATAGTAACAGACCATTTTTTACAATACCATGTGTATGAAAAGCGTTGTGTGCAGTTTTCTTCAGATTGACAGAAAACTAGTCAACTTGACATGTTTGTATTAACAACTGCTGGAGGAGTGTACTTCAGTTACCGAGATGGTGGATGATTGACTGAAATAGCATAACTTTTTATGTAAACTGAGGAACAAATTTTACCAATCTGAAAATTAAACACGTTTGGTCCAAACCCCGAATAGTGTTACAAAATGGTTGAGAATCAACATCGCAAAACAATTTGCTGAGTAATGACAGTGCTACCCTGATAAGGGAGCTTGAGTTGGAAGTGAACCTTTGGCTGCACTTACAGCATGTCAACCTTCAAAGCTATGGGTACATAGTGAGTGAGTATGGCTCTACGCCGCTTTTAGCAATATTCCAGCAATTTCACGGCGGGGGACACCAGAAATGGGCTTCATACATTGTATCCATGTCGGGAATCGAACCCGGGTCTTCGGCGTGACGAACGAACGCTTTAACCGCTAGGCGACCCGATCGCCCACAAAACGTTGGAAGTAGCATGCTTAGAATAACGCTACTGTAACAAAAGAACAAGCTGTTGGTATGATGCATCAAGGAGCATCGCACGACCACGTCGCAAGCTGTTTTAGCTGTAGACGAAGGACAGTCACTAAGAGCATGGCCTGATTCAGACAGACTTGATTCAGAGATGCAGACCTTCTGTCGCGACCTCCTTGGAAACGCTACATGCGTATCCTTCATCTGAGGAATGATATCAACGTGACCCCTTCAGCTGAGACAGTCATCCTGACAGTGTCCGGAAGACTGCGTGGGTACAATATCAGAGCTTGCAGACCACTACGAGACGTAACGCTGACACTGCAACGCTGGTAGAACAGAAGATAGCAGATTCGAGCTTTTTCTCTTAAGACTGTGTGAAGGCCTCCAACAAGTAGAACCTTGTTGCATTCAAGATGAACCGTTTGGAGGTGGCAGCATTTGTAGCCCTGTCAATGCGGCGTCATTAGTGCTACAATGCGGCATATGTACCCCTGTCAATTTGGCAACATTAGTCCTGTCAATTCAGCAGCTGTAGCCAAGTCAAGACAGATCTGATGACTTTGGAAGGAAATATCACTGGACAGCGTTCAACTGACCAATCTCTCTACCCTGTTGTACTACCGTTCTTGCAACAGAACAGGACAGACCCTGTTTCAACAAGATAACAAGAGGCCCCATACAACATCTTACCTTGGCCAGCACAATCACCAGACTTATCACCTATACAACACTTGTAGGATAACCTTGACCGACAAATTAGAGCACGACTAGGTCGCCCTTATAACAAAGATCAGTTAGCACAAGCCCTCTGAGAAGAATAGTGTTGAATCCCATTTCTCATCGTCGAGTCGGAATCAGAATCAGTTTATTCTCAGAAACCACAAAAGGTGGTACAAGAGCATATTACAATAAATAAGTATGCATATGTACAAAAAGCAGACAAGATGGCAATTAATAACAACGTGATTACCTAGCATTTTTAATACTAATGGACATTTTTACAATAAATCTCGATAATTTTTTTAGATCCTGTGTGTTTGTTGTTGATAAGAGTTTTACAAATTTTATAATATTTGGCCATTCAGTATAATATGGTGAGAGAAATGTTCGCCTCTCTAATTTAAAATAATTACATCTGAATAAGTAGTGAAATTCATCAGCAATAGATGGGGAATTACATAATTTACAAGTTCTATTTTCCTTTGGAATATTTTTCCATCGACCAGTCTCATTAGGTAAATTATGATTACAGGTTCGAAATCGTAGTATTGGAATTGCTATTCGTTTTGGCAATAGAAGATAATTATCGAGAACCGGAGAGTCCTTTAAATGTTTATAGTATAAGCCTTTAGAACTAGAATTAACGTCACTTCTCCATTTCTGAAAAAAGTGATCTTTAAGTATTTGCTCTACTCCTGACACTAGCCACTTTGTTGTGCAGATTGACGGATTGTTAAATACATAAGATAATCCAATACTGTCTAATATATTCATAACACATCTAACCCAGGGATTTGTTGATGCAATAGTCTTGTTCCCGTTAATTGTCAGATATTGATATAACAGCTGTGAAAGTTTATACACACCAGTTTGATATGTTAATTTGTGCCAGAAAGATATCATTCGTTTACAAATTATTATTCTTAATGGTAGCCTACCTAATTCGCCATATATCATATAACGAGGAGTTGTGTTTCTTAATCCTGTGATAAGTCTGAGGAATTTGAGGTGTATTCTTTCTATAGTTTCTAAATTTTCAAAGCCCCAGATTTCTGAACCATAAGTTAATATTGGTAATACCATCGTATCAAAAGCTGATAATACACAGTCCAAAGGTAAATTTAAATTTCTTGATTTTTTTATCAGGCAAAACATTGCTTTCAAAGCATTATCACCTAGGGACTTAAGACTTGATACTAGTTTTCTATTCCTGTGAAGTACAATTCCTAAATACGTATAAGTGTTGACAATATCTAGAGTTTTATCAGAATAGTGAAATTTATGTTTCGAATTTTTCGATGGGCCACCACCGAAAATAACCATTTTTTGTTTTATTTATATTTACATGTAATTTCCACTCTTCACAATATTCATTAAAAGTGTCCAAGGCTTTCTGTAAACCTTCTGGTGATTCATCAAATAATACAGCATCATCTGCATACAATAGAATTATGAATTGGATCCATACAATTAAGTCTTTATCTTGATCATAGTTGAGATTAACTCCTCCACACCCAGATGAAAGCAAAAAGATTTCCACGTCATTTATGAAAATTGAGAATAATAGAGGGGATAGGTTTTCTCCCTGTCTGACACCTATATTACAAGGAAAGTAACCTGACATTTTATCATCACACTGTATCAACGATTTAATATTTTTATACATATTTTGAACTAACGTAAGAAATCTACCTTTGATGCCAATAGTCTGCATTTTCCTCCACAATCCCACTCGCCAAACAGTGTCAAAAGCTTTAGTAAAGTCTAAGAAAGCGCAGTATAATATTTGTTTATTATTTTTTAAAATTTGCATAAGCATATAAATTACAAATATATTGTCAGCAGTTGAGAAAGATTTCCTGAGTCCTGCTTGGGCAGGTGTTAGAATCTTATTTTTATCTAAGAATTTAGTTAAACGGTTGTTTAAAATTCTGGTGAATAGTTTTCCAAAGCAACTAAGGATAGTGATTGGCCTATACGAGTTAGGATCAAGTGGGTCACCTTTTTTCTTGTAAATCGGTTTAATTATACCCACTAACCAAGATTCTGGAAGTATACCCTTTTCAAATACCAGGTTAAATAGTTCAACTAACAAAGGGGTTAATAAATCAATACTATCAATAAAATAATCATTTTCTATAAAATCAATACCGGATGCTTTATTTCTCTTTAGTTCTCTTACTGCTATCATAACTTCATCAGGTGTGATATCTCCATTTAAAGTTTCACAGTCATATTGTGTATCCATAGTATATTCCTTCATTTCCGGGTCTTCTGAAGTTGTCTCATTGAGTGACTTAAAAAACTGGTAAAATTCTTCAATTTCAGGACAAATATTGTCATCTTTTTTATCTCCTTTTAACATTTTCCAAAACTCTTTTGGAGAGTGTTTGTGGTTTTCTCTTAACATTTTACCTAAGTTATCTTTATATTGTTTTATATGCTTATCCATACATTTCTTATAAGCCTTAGATTAATATTTTAACAGGCGTTTGTTATAAATAGAATTAAATCTTTTCAAGCGGCGTTTTGCTTTGTAAAAACTTTTTCTGGCATTTAAACATTCCTTTCCAAACCATGGTTTGTTCATCTTATATTTCTTACCGACACCCTGCCTCCGGGTCCCGAAGGCAGCGCGTGCAGCGTCTATCAGCACGTGCCCGGCCTCTTCAGTTATGTCATTGATCAGATGTGGGTCAGCTTGGCCTTGTCTAGCCACATGCGCATTGATTCCCGTGCTGGCATACACAATGCTGACTGACAATTGTGACATTCTGGAGCATTAAAGGGAGTTTCATGATTTCAGTCTTGATGATTGATCGAATGCTGAAAAATTAACCGCTTCCTCCAAACTGTGGACTCAATACCTTCTCTCTTTTTTTTCTCATTCATGGCATAACTTGTAATGATGTTGATATAAAATTCATTTCCTTTGACAATACACGTGTTTTTGTTGTCGTTTTTTCCAATGAAGGGTAAATGATGCTCAATTGTCATTTCACATCACAGTCAACAACTGTTTCAGTCCTATCACAGCGGGACCAGTGGAGTCAATAACCTTGTCCAAGGATACGGCATTGTCACTTGCATGATATTGCATCTTGAAATGGAAGATAATGATTATGAAATTCAAACATTATGGCTTTGCTCACGAAATACTCTGTATTGATGAGGATGGCCATATTGCGGTTGATACTATTTTTAGGATGAGGTATTTGTTTTAATTTTGCGTCTATTTAGACCCGTGAAGATCCGGGCTAGAATAGGTCTCCAGGCTTGCCGTAAAAGGCGACTATACTTGTTCAAAAAACCGACTATCGTGATCTGCTGGTCAGATTCCACCCGTGAAGATTCCGGGATAGAATAGGTCTTCAGCAACCCATGCTTGCCGTAAAAGGTGACCTTGCTTGTCGTAAAAGGCGACTAACGGGATCGGGTGGTCAGGCTCGCTGACTTGTTTTGATGCATGTCATCGATCCCAATTCCGTGGATCGATGCTCATGATATCAATCACTGGATCGTCTGGTCCAGACTCGATTATTTACATATCGCCGTCATATAGCTGGAATATTGCTGAGTACGGCGTTAAACAACCAACCAACCAACCAACCAACCAACTGTATTGATGAGGATGGCCATAATGCGTTTGATACTATTTTTAGCATGATATATTTGTTTTAATTTTGCGTCTATCTAGACCCGTGAAGATCCGGGCTAGAATAGGTCTCCAGGCTTGCCGTAAAAGGCGACTATACTTGTCGTAAAAAACGACTAACGTGATCAGCTGGTGCGGTTCGCTGACTTGGTTGATGCATGTCATCGTATCCCAATTGCGTGGATCGATGCCCATGGTGTTAATTGCCTGATTGTCTTGTCCAAACTCAATTATTTACAGACCGCCGTCATATAAACAGCAAACAAACAAGCATAATCAATGCTCCTTTGCTTGTGATCATTGTTAGCTAGATTAATCTGGGCGTCACAGTGCTTTCAGTTTGTATTCAGTTGACTGAGTATTGCCGGAGGAACGGCACTCTGGTATAAACTGATATTCGTACAAAACATGGGTATTGTATTTCCATAATTGTTTCCAAAAGTATTATGTTTCTTATCTGTTCAGCTGTGGCACTATTCAGCTGCTGGATTCGTTTGACAGGCTTTGATTTTCTAATAATAGATGAATAGAACCGTACACATAACAGAAAAAGCTCATTTCTGATGCGACGACATTAAATAAACTAATTCCCCCCCTCCTCTCTCTCTCTCTCTCTCTCTCTCTCTCCCCCTCACTCTCTTCCCGCCTTTTTCTCTCTCTCTCTCTCACTGTCTCTCACCTGGTGAATCCTCAACGTGACTTTATTAATTATTTCTTTGCACATTCCTTCCAGTACACTTTGGTGATCGACTGGATAATCAGGGTATTGATTACTTTGGTAACAATACCATAGCAACCAGAATTCAAGGCGTAAATTACAGGGAACTTCGAGTTCCAAGAAAACTACAGTTACCTAAACGAAATTGATTTCTTAACAGAGCGGACAGTTCCGAAGCTTTTACTGCCTGGCGCAGCAATCAGATCACCATTGAGCTGATGAAGCCAACCAGATTGGGTTGTAGCGCCACCTGCAACGAACGCATGTTCTGCTACTTGAGTCTGGGGCACCGTTGATTACCTATCGCACCCTCTCAACACCTGATCAATGCATGAAGGATTGGCGCATCAAGTTTGCGGAAAGGTAATCACATTGTCATTTATTCATTAAATGTGATCTTCCCTTACTGTTTAAGGTTTGTCTATTCAGTCACCTCTTACTACAACCATAGGTTGCTGGGGACCTATATTCTTTCCCAGAATGCCAATTTGTCCCTTTCATGATGCCAATCATTATCCCAGAGAGGATTCCGGGTCAGGATTGGTCTCCAGCATCCCATGCCGACATCCGCGGGGAGCGACTTCATGGATCGGGTTGTCAGATTCGGTGAATTGGTTGATTGCATGTCATCGTAACCCGGCGTCGTGGATCGTTGCACGCAATATCGATCAGAAGGTTGTGTGGTTCAGACTGGAATATTTACAGGCAGCTGTCATGAGGATTGAATCTTACCTATTGCGGCGTTAAACAACACAAAAGCCTCATAGATTAAAGTCGTATTAGCAGGTTTGATGTTTTTCGCGGCGAATCTAGATGGTTGTCGTTTGTGAAATTGTCTTCCGAAGCATTTTAAAATAGAACCTGATGAGCATTACGTTAACATAAATGGGACGTAGATAGATTTTAGTGTTAACACGTGTCAGCTTGGATGGACCTGAAATCATGCAAGTCATGCACTTGCGTGAAACCGATGAGCACGTGTAACCATGGCACCGACAGTCCATCGTTTATGATCAGACTTCTGGAACAAGAACCAGGGATTCGAAGAAGCTGAGGACAGGTCGAGCTCCTCACGGTTCAAAGTTGCAGTACTGAATACCTTGCAATCTTTGAACCTTACCTGTCTTTCACTGGCAGACATGAAACGTTTACAGATGACAACTTCTTAATTGTAAATGGCGACGTTTCAGTACGCACCCCCACATCAGACCTCACCGGGTGAAGGGCAAGAAACCATGAAATGGCGTTACAAAAAAAAATGTTGTGCATAAACGTTTCATGTTTTCATGTTCCGCCAACTTCTAAAGGCCAAACAAAGACTTCTCTCACTAATATAGACGTAAGGTGAGGTGAAATGGGGTTTTACGTCACGTTGAAGATTATTGCACGTGTGTGTGTATAGGGGTCTGCTTGTCTGCCGTGACGATCAGGGTTGGAGACGGCGTAATGGACCGTACGGTCAGGCTGGATGACTCGGCTGATACCGTGTAATCGGATACGTATCCTGACGGCGTGGATCGCTGCTCACAATATCAATCTCTAGTCCAGATTATATCCAGACAATCGTCATATAATTACAATATTACTAAATGCGGCGTCAAACAACAAACAAATGATAGATAAATGTAAACAATTTTTCATGGTTAAAAAATGAATTTACAAAATAAATGACTGAATCACCAAGCTCAACACACCTTAAAGTCCTTAGGACTATTATCAGTGAGCCTACTCAATCACTAACAAACTTTCCGTGATGTTATCCGGTGCAGAATAGGTCTTCAGCAACCCAGGCTTGCAATAACAGGCTACTATGCTTGTCGTAAGAGGCGACTAACGGGATCGGGGGGTCAGGCTCGCTGACTTGGTTGATACATGTCATCGATCCCAATAGCGTAGATCGGTGCTCATGATGTCAACCACTGGATCATTTGGTCCAGACTCGATTATTTACAGACCACCGTCATATAGCTGGAATATTGCTGAGTGCGTTAAACAACAAACAAACAAACGAACGAACAAACACTAATATTCTATAATCGTCCGAAGAACTGTTCGTTCCTCATGCCGGGGGCACGGGTGGCCCAGTCGTCTAAGGCGCCGCGATTCGCTGTGCAGAGTTGCGTCCCTTGGGCGCGCCAGAAATCTATGATTGTGGGTTCGAATCCCGGTTCGCCCCAATTATGTTTGTAGGTTTGTCAGCACCATACCCGTGCTCGTGGGTTTCACCGAAGTGGTAAACGTCTGAGACCTGCATCACTTCGGGCTTTCCTCCCACATTGAGCTGACACGCCGCGATATAACTGGAATATTGTTAAAAGCGGCGTTAAACCAAACTCACTCACGTTCCTCATGCCTGTCGTAAGAGCCAGCTAAAGTGAGGGTCGGTCGGTTAAGCTCTGTGAGTTGTCTGAATATGTGTGACCGTTCCCGACAGTGTGGGGCGTTGTTAGTCTCACCCTGTACCAATCACTGGTTTGTCTGGCCCAGACTGGCAACACGTCTCCGTGGTACAGCTGGAATGTTGATAAAAACGACGTAACATTCCATCACTATCACAAAGATTACTGTATACCAATCCACAGAGGCATACATCGCAAGTGGCGTGGACAGAATGCAGACTGTTATTAAAACTAGCATCGACGCAAAGATATAACAATTAGATATATCTGTATGGTAATTTCATGCTTCATTTGTTAATGAAGACCGCCTCCGTGGTCTAGTGGTAGAGCGTCCGCCCTGAGAGCGGAAGGTCCGGGGTTCGATCCCCGGCCGCGTCATACCAAAAGACGTTAAAAGATGTAACTTGTTGTTACCCTGTCTGGCGCTCGGCATGAAGGGGCTTAAACAAGGACTGGTAGGCTCGGAGTCAGTATACTGTATCTGAGTGGGGTATTCGTTATTGACTTGGGGCCACATTCTGACAACCTTTTGATGACATACTTTGGTGTAATGCAACCTAAACGCAATAAAATCTCGTACGTGACCGATCTACGACGTAACAAACGAATTATGCCATATTTCAATTTACACTGCCGGGCAAACGAAAGTATACACTTGAAAATTGAATCTTACCAAAAGAACCTGCAGACGTTATCAAAACGTTACTAGTTGCAAACAGTCAGCGAAACATTGCAACGTAGGGTCCAAACAACAACTATGATATCCGCATCAAATACATCAACATCGAATAACCATTTCTTGTTTGTTTCATTTTAGCCACCATCAAACGTGAGTGGAACCTTTCTTATGCCTGGACCGCCTCCGTGGTCTAGTGGTAGAGCGTCCGCCCTGAGAGCGGAAGGTCCGGGGTTCGATCCCCGGCCGCGTCATACCAAAAGACGTTAAAAGATGTAACTTGTTGTTACCCTGTCTGGCGCTCGGCATGAAGGGGCTTAAACAAGGACTGGTAGGCTCGGAGTCAGTATACTGTATCTGAGTGGGGTATTCATGTTAAACTGCTGCATGGTATCTCATTGGTCTAGCACTATAAATCGGCATCAGTCCGGACTAGTACAAGCAGCCACACACACACACATACACGTACATGCACGTCGCTATATAAGCGCAATAATCTTGAACGCGATGTTAAACCCAATTTCACCTCACCTCACCTTGTTAATGAAGGTGTTGGGTGTAATAATATGCATAATAACAATGCGCCAAATCCACAAACTAATTAAAAAGCATGCTCAAACTCGCTGCACGTTTACGCCTGTAATGCAGGTGTCACACTGTCCCGAAATTGACACCAGATGGTCACACGATAAAGGAAATGTTCAAATTCGGCTCTGATCGTAAAAACATCGGGCCATTCGTGAGGGCATCTTAAGCCATCGTATGACCGCCGGTGGAGTATCTCAGGCTCCGGCAGCAACTTCGTGAGCGGTGGCAAAATCTTTGGCATGCCAAAAAATTCACGAAAGACCTTGCGAAGGTTCATTTTCGTTTTGAATTCGTGTGTCCATTTTGCCCTTCGTAAGGCTATCGTGGAGGCATCTTGTCAAGTCGTGTCATCTTCGTCTTTACTTCGTGTCATCATCGGTTCCATCGGGCATTTTTCGTCCAAGAAGACAATACGAAGGAAACAAGAAGCTGCCCGATTGTCTTAGGAAGGCAACACGACTTCGTGAAGCCCTTGCAATGCCGTTGTGTAGCCATCGTATTATAGTACGATGACATCGAGATGGGACCAGGGTGTCGGCGAAGACAGCCGAATTTGAGTAGCTCAAGCGTTTCCCATGGTAACGTGGACATGTAAACGTTACAGCCTCAGAGCATCTTCCTCAGTCAGTCCTGAGCAACTCTACAGAGCAGAGGCGTGTGTAACTCCCAAAGCTTCAATCACAATTAATCACTATTCAGTTCCTGCAGAATTGCATACTTTGATGATGTGACAACCAGGAAAAAGAAGGCAGCAGCATTTCTTCTTTTGATGCACCTCAGAGAGAACAGAGAACAGAGAACGTGATATGCAACTGTTACAGGCCCAGCACCTCCTCTTACAGGTAAAAATTGTCTTATTTCACTTTGTCATTTCATGCTAATTGCACCGACCCCGTGGTCTAGTGGTAGAGCGTCCGCCCGAAAAGCGGAAGGTCCGGGGTTCGATTCCCGACCGCATCATACCAAAAGACGTTAAAATATGGTACTTGTTGTTTCCCTGTCTGGCGCTCGGCATTAAGGGGCTAAAACAAGGACTGGTCGGCTCGGAGTCAGTATACTGTGTCTTTGTGGGGTATTCATGTTAAACTGCGGCATGGTATCTCAGTGAGCTAGCATTATAAATAGGCATCAGTCCAGACTACTACAAGCAACCACACAAATACACACACGTACATGCACGTCGCTATATAAGGACAATAATCTTGTACGCGACGTTAACCCCATATCACCTCACTTCTTGCCATTTGCCTTTCTAGCATTCGACACTGTACTTATCTTGTTTTGCTTTATTTTTTCCAGGGCAGGGGCAAACCGTGGCGAAGGAGGAAACCGAGGTCTATGTGGGTCAGAAGAGAAGAGAACGCTATGGCCACTATAGCTCTCTACTAAATGAGCTGAAGACAGAAGATGAGAAGGCCTTCTACAACTACACAAGACTTCCCCGAGGCCTCTACGATGAGGTGCTGCGAAGGGTAGAAGGCAGAATAGAGTAGAAGCATACATGGTACAGAAAGTCTCCCCCTCCTGGTCTCAAGCTGTCCATCACACTTGGCCTGTTGGGACAATTATCCAAGCCTGTCCTACAACTTCAGAGTTGCTCCAAACACCATCTCCCTCATCATTAATGAAGTCTGCGATGCCATCAAAGCCGATTTTGCTGCTGAGGTGATCGAGTGTCCTACTACAACTGAAGTGTGGATCGCCATTGCTGAGCAGTTTGAGAAGAGATGGCAATTTCCACACTGTTGTGGTGCTCTGGGAGGCAAGCATGTGGCGGTCACCTGTCCTTGGAATACTGGCTCTGTGTACAGAAATTACAAGGGCTTCTTCTCCATTGTCCTCATGGCCCTGGTCGACGCAGACTATAAGATTCTATGGATTGATGTCGGCTCTGATGGTTCCAGCATTGATGCCAGTATCTACAATGGGTCAGAACTGAAAGAAGGCCTTGAGAGTCCGAACAACATATTCATTCTCCCTGACGAGACGTCTCTACCTGGTGATGACGTTCCTGTCCCATGCTACATAGTAAGGGACAATGCTTTTGGGATTAACAAGCGCCTGATGAACCCGTTTTCAATCAGAAAGATGGAGCACCATGAGAGAATATTTAACTACAGACTCTCCAGAGCCAGGCGTGTAGTGGAGAATGCCTTTGGCATTCTGGCACACAAGTTCCAAGTTTTGCTGAGGACCATGAACCAGAGGCCAGAGACATGCAAAAAAATCACAACTTGTGTGATCCTTCACAATCTCATCAGACTGAGATATCCAGCCACCCACAACAACCTGATGGACTTGGTGGACCAGAACCAGAATGTCATCCCAGGGGCATGGAGAAATGACAAAGTACTTCTGGATGTTTACCATGAGAGGGCAAGGAACACTGGAACCCATGAGGGGAGGCAAATTAGAAGATACCTGGGCCACTACTTTACCCCAAAGGCTGGTTCAGTGCCATGGCAGGACAAGATGATCATGTAATTAATCCCACAAAGCAGCGACAGTAACATGATTACAGAGACTCTAACATTGTGATGATGAACAAATTATTTTCACATATTGCATTGTAGTTTAAAGCAAAATGTGTATGAGAAGGCTGAGAAGGAAGTTGGACGAATGCAGCCTGGCGAGGAGTAGTTCGTAGAAGTGCTGGCTGGCCTTACTTGGACAAGGACTGACATCTTTCTTGGATTCCCCCAAGACACACACACACACACACTCCTCTCTCTGGTTGGAGACTCAGGGGTGTCTTCTTGGACATCTAAATCATCAGTTTCCTCTGCTTTCCATTTCTGAGTTCTGTATTTAACAGCCCGCTTCTTCCCTTTGCCTCTCCCTGCCTTGGGTGGCATGTTAAAGTTGAATCAGCAATTGGATTTCCCATAGTCGGCCGAAGGTTTTACACCATCGGGAGGTCACGTGACGCCTTCGCGACCTAGTTCCAACGCATCGTAGTCTCAATACGACGTCGTGTAGCCATCGCGTGGCCTTCGTGTGTCCTGCGGGTATAAACTACTATAAAAATTCTCATCTTCGTGTTGCCTTCGTGTGTGTTTCGGGTGCCATCGTGTGACCTTCTGTAGGCATCGTACTTGCTTCGCCTGTTGATTGGTTGTTGACCAAGTTCGGGGCCATCTTCGCGCGAAATTCAAAATCCCATATTCGTATGGCCATCTCGTGTTAATTTCGGGACAGTGTGACGCCCGCATAAATGGATCAGTGAGCGATAAATTATTAAATTGCCTGTGAGGCGCTAAACAGTCATTCACCCTCCCGGGTACCCGCGTCGCTCTTATAAACATAAACTCGTTATTGACTTGGGGCCACATTCTGACAACCTTTTGATGACATACTTTGGTGTAATGCAACCTAAACGCAATAAAATCTCGTACGTGACCGATCTACGACGTAACAAACGAATTATGCCATATTTCAATTTACACTGCCGGGCAAACGAAAGTATACACTTGAAAATTGAATCTTACCAAAAGAACCTGCAGACGTTATCAAAACGTTACTAGTTGCAAACAGTCAGCGAAACATTGAAACGTAGGGTCCAAACAACAACTATGATATCCGCATCAAATACATCAACTTCGAATAACCATTTCTTGTTTGTTTCATTTTAGCCACCATCAAACGTGAGTGGAACCTTTCTTATGCCTGGACCGCCTCCGTGGTCTAGTGGTAGAGCGTCCGCCCTGAGAGCGGAAGGTCCGGGGTTTGATCCCCGGCCGCGTCATACCAAAAGACGTTAACATATGGTACTTGTTGTTACTCTGTCTGGCGCTCGGCATTAAGGGGCTAAAACAAGGACTGGTCGGCTCGGAGTCAGTATACTGTGTCTGAGTGGGGTATTCATGTTAAACTGCGGCATGGTATCTCAGTGTGCTAGCACTATAAGTCGGCATCAGTCCGGACTAGTACAAGCAGCCACACACACACGTGCATGCACGTCGCTATATAAGCTATATCCCCACCAAACAAAGTCATCAATGGCCGGGTTACTGGTCCACAACTATCGCCTCAGTGACTTGTAAAGAACAATGTGGACAGTGATCTCTTTGCATTGTGAGCTGAACTATATTACACAAAGAAAAAAAGTTAAACACACCCCTATTTCTGAACTATGACAAATGGCAAAAATCATGGCACGGGATGACTGACCACAGGAGCTGGGCGATACCAATGTCATCGGACAGAACAAACATTTGACAACAAATAAAGAAGATAATTGTGAGTTGTGATTGAAATTTACTGACAAAAACATCATGGTAACACAGGTACTGTTAATGACCTCAGACAATACATAAAAAAAAGTATGGAGCTGCAGGATTAAGTAAACGAGTTACTTTGATGTTTCATGTGAAAATGTTGCTTAAAGTCTCTACATGACATGGCACGTGAAACAGAACAGTAGCGGGTATAACCACCACGTGCCCGGATGACGCATTCCAACCTACGCCTCATGCCTCCAGTCAGACGATATTCGAGGGTAGCATGCTGTGCCTGCATACCTTGGCGCGTGAGCTTTCGTCACGCATGACTGATTACATCATCTCGAAAAAACATAATTATTCCCGTCATTACATCTTTCATGACTGTTACAGATATTGGGACCAAACAATAATGAAATGCATTAGGGTGTGCTTCACTGTTTTCTTTGTGTATATTTTAAACTCATTCATGGGTAATCCAATACTCACCAGTGACAAGTGACGCAGAAATCAGAGACTTTACTTTCATTAACATTAAGACATAATGTTTCATTATCACAACGAGCGTGATTGAAAGGCCCTAAATGTATTGCAAAAATGTGTAAATGAAATTATACTCAATCGTGACTTAGACAAATCGATAGTACTGTTCTCCGGGACGGAAACGACCTGATCTCATATGCGAGATCACAATTTTACTTTTTCGTATCACTTACTGTTAGCTACGATAGGTGTCACAATCCTTTTGTGCTTGTTCGGCTTTCGTCTGGCTTTGCGGCTACGTCTCAAGTACCTAGCGGCTGGGTCGTTGCTGCGGTTGCTCACCGAAGGACTCGTATCTTAAATAAGCTAGCCAAGACGGAAACATTTATAGCTGGCCAGTTTCACATCCTACAGTTTGAACGGTATTTTAGTGACGCCGCTGCGTGACGCTTAATGTGAATGAGTGAGTGAGTGAGCATGGTTTTACGACGCTTTTAGCAATATTCCAGTAATATCAAGGAGGGGATACGTCCGTCCGTCACGTTTCCATGGCAACAAGATGGACTTAGGTTCTGTGAGGTTAGGGTTCGTTTCCGGAGCATTACTCATAAACCGTTCAATATTTTTTCATGAAACTTTGCAGGTCTGTCAAGTACAGCTGGACTGGTGCCTTTTGCTATTTAGAATTTTTTGAAATTTTTATTTTTTACGTTTCCATGACATCAAGATGGACTTAGGTTCTGTGAGGGTAGGGTTCGTTTCCGGAGCATAGCTCATAAACCGTTCAATATTTTTTTTATGAAACTTTGCAGGTCTGTCATGTAAATACTGAACTGGTGCCTTTTGCTATTTAGAAATTTTAGATATTTTTATTTTTTACCTTTCCATGGCATCTTGATGGACTTAGGTTCCAAACTCTTCTTTTTTTACAATTTCCATGACAAGTTCCACCTCGGTTAAAAAAGGTGAGGGTTTGTTTAGATTTAATTATGTCATCAATTCTGCAACAGGGGCGGGGGATATAGCCACGTTAGTGGCAAACTCTTGTTACTTTTACCATGTTCCCGCGTTTTTTCAGGTGAACACGTGACTTGCCTTTGCACGTGTTTGTAAGAGCTGGCACGGGTGGGTAGGATACGCTCATCTTTTTGCGAATACCCGGTATCTTCGTCGGGCAGTTAATGGAAGACCATGGGCTTCTGCAAATGATAATGCCCCGAACAATAGCGTTACCATTATATCATCACTATTTGGTAGTGATTCATGAACACATAATCATGATATTGTTGGAATCGAAAATAGACTTGTACCAGATATATCGTTGATACCGTTGAAATCTATATTTTAAATCTGATCTACGATATGTACATTGTATGTCGATCCTATAAGTCAACGTGTACGGGGCCGATTGTTTGATATTCACACTAAAATACTTTAACATGTGGTACTTGTTGTTACCCTGCCTTGCGTTCGCTAATAAGGGGATGAAAAACGAGTACTGGTCAGATCGAAGTCAGTATGCTGTGGACCCGTGATGATTCGGGTTAGAATTGGTCTTTAGCAACCCATGCTTGCCGTAAAAGGTGACAAACGGGATCACGTGGTCAGGCTCGCTGACTTGGTTGATCATCGTATCCCAGTTGCGTAGATCGATCTTCGTGATGTCAATCACGGGATTGTCTGGTCCAGACTCGATTATGTTCAGACCGCCGTCATATAGCTGGAATATTGCCGAGTACTGGCGTTAAACAAACAAACAAACAAACAGTATACTGTGTCCATTGTATCTCAGTAGGCTAGCAATAAAAAATCCGTCAAAAGTCTGGACTTGTTAAGCAGTCACACACTCAGGCACACACGTGCAGGCACGTCGCTATATATAATCTTGAACGAGACGCTAAGCCTGAACTCATATGAAAAGGGTTAACCCTGATACAAGCTATGTGAGCATTCAGTATTCGACAATCGCCTACTCAACAGATGTATTCTCGAGGAATCGCTATTTCACCGCAAGCGCCTAGGTCCAGAGTAGACATGCTCCGTCATGCTCCGTGTTGAAACTACTTTTGACAAAACATTCGTGTCGACAGAATTTATGAGTCAGCACGTTTGAAGAAGGCCACCTTGAAAACGTAGTGAGTACAGAAAATATGTTTTTATCTTTCTGTATCTATCATATCTGCAGGTGATCACAAATTAATTACAGCACCGGATACAAATTTCACATGTCTTTTAGTCTTAAAATTTCTTGTTTAGTTTTGTTGAGTAGAAGTAGTAGTAGTAGTGGAGTAGTAGTAGTAGTAGTAGTAGTAGTTCTGGTAGTAGTCGGTTTGTTTGTTTGTCTGAGGTTTAACGCTACCCTCAGGAATATTCCACGTATATGACGGCGGTCTGTAAATAATCGAGGCTGCACAAGCCAACCCAGTGATTGACATCATGAGCATCGATCAACGCATTTGGGATACGACAACACTACTCAAACAAGTCAGCGAGCCATCCCACACGATCGCCTCTTGCGATGAGCATGGGGTGCTGAAAACCAATTATATACTGCACAACAAAAGTTCCCGTGACACTGAATAAGATTTAATGCAAAGTTATGTTTTTTACCAAATCTGAAACAATTTCGGTTTGCAACAGATAAAAGACTCCTGTAAGTGTTCAAATGGATACTTCTTGCACTCACTGTTGCTGGCTGGAATCGATTTCGTAGGTGTGTTGTTCGAATCCACTTTTCTTCTCGATTATTGGTTACGCGTGGCCTGCCACTCCGAGGATGGTCTCAGACTGCAATCGCCTGTTGCCAACGTTGCCATAAACACCAATTAATGGTGGACGTTAAATTGTCTTGCAACATCACGTTGACTCGATCCTGCTTCAAGCATACCAATGGCTCGCAGACGCTCATTTTCGGACAGGCGTGGCATTTCGTAATGTTGAATAATTGCGTAATTTTGTTGTTTTTCTGAGTGGTTGTTGTCAGCACGATACTAAACAATGCATATGGAATCCCGTTAACGCACATGTTTTTATACCCATTCTTGGGTAGTGAAATGCATGTGGCTTGCATGAAAGTCACATTTTGCATGGAATGCATGCTTTTCTGTAGCAGTTGCGTTTTTGTGACTTGATTCCATACATGTACTACAATATTGAAAACCAAACTATACTTTTTTGAAAAATACACTAAAATATTGGTGTCACAGGACCCAGGTCTTCATAGAGGTAAGACAAGCCTGGGTTCCTGAAGATCTCCTGGATCTTCACGGGTCAGTAGTAGCAGCAGTAGTAGTTATTAATTACCAGTAACACAATAAGTGATAGCCGCGGTGAATAATTGCGTCAACTGCGAGGTTATGAATATAATACGGAAGTTAGTTTGGTAATAACTTTCTAATAATGGCAGCTCTGTTGTGTATTGATCAGGACCTTTTCTTACAATGTACAACAGCATCCCAGTCTTCTCCAGCGTCGGCATGACCCATCTGTCGATAGGCATTCAGTGATTAGCACAAACTTGTGACTACTAATCCGATGTGCTACTTCACCTCACAACCCAAAACATATTTAACATGTGTAGCGAACCATTGAATCAGATTATTTGATCAAACCTTATGAATCTATACTCTGCAAAAAACGCAACGCAAAAGTAGTAAAATCGTGAATATCCGAGTGTCGCCGACATATACAAAATTAATACCAAAAATTGATTGAGATTGATTTGTGTGGAAAGAATGAAATACCAAGCATAACAAAGATAAATACCAAACAAACACAAAGCGTAGTCAATATAAAAACCGAGCACAGTCAACGACATCAGGCATAGTAAACAACACCAAGCATTACAACATAAACACCAGCACCAAGCGTAGTCAATGACAACACAATGTATGGCTAACACCAACCAAAACAAAGCGTAGTCAACATGTGCAACAACACAATGAATAGCTAACACCAACATCAAGCAGTCAAAACACCAAACATAACAAAAAAAAACCACCAACACCATTCATAGTCAACAATAATACAATGGCTATCCAACACCAACACCAAGCATAGTCAACAACAATACAATGGCTATTCAAAACCAAGCATAGACAACAACAATACAATGGATATCTAACACCAAGACCATGCATAGACAACAATAATACACTGGATGTTCAAAACCAACACCAAGCATAGTCAACGACAATACAATTGATATCCAACACCAGCACCAAGCATAGTCAACAACAATACAATTGATATCCAACACCAGCACAATGCATAGTCAACGATAATACCATGGATATCCAACACCAAGCATAGTCAACGACAATACAATGGATATCCAACACCAAGCATAGTCAACAATAATACAATGGCTATCCAACACCAACACCAAGCATAGTCAACGACAATACAATGGATATCCAACACCAAGCATAGTCAACAATAATACAATGGCTATCCAACACCAACACCAAGCATAGTCAACAACAATACAATTGATATCCAACACCAGCACCATGCATAGTCAACGACAATACAATTGATATCCAACACCAGCACCATGCATAGTCAACGACAATACAATGGATATCCAACATCAAGACCATGCATAGACAACAATAATACACTGGATGTTCAAAACCAACACCAAGCATAGTCAACGACAATACAATTGATATCCAACACCAGCACCAAGCATAGTCAACAACAATACAATTGATATCCAACACCAGCACCATGCATAGTCAACGACAATACCATGGATATCCAACACCAAGCATAGTCAACGACAATACAATGGATATCCAACACCAAGCATAGTCAACAATAATACAATGGCTATCCAACACCAACACCAAGCATAGTCAACGACAATACAATGGATATCCAACACCAAGCATAGTCAACAATAATACAATGGCTATCCAACACCAACACCAAGCATAGTCAACGACAATACAATGGATATTCAACACCAAGCATAGTCAACAATAATACAATGGCTATCCAACACCAACACCAAGCATAGTCAACGACAATACAATGGATATTCAAAACCAAGCATAGTCAACAATAATACCATGGATATCCAACACCAACACCAACACGAAGCATAGTCCAACCAACTGATGTCAGTATCCGTCATTTCAACATCAACCGTTTGTTCTCTCACTTCCTCCCGAACCATTTCAAACTCCCTTATCATGACAGTAGCTTCATCTTGTCCACGCGTTCATTTTCTGTTCAATCTACAATATCTGTTTTGTTCACGTGCACACACACTCGACATCATTGCATATTTAACATGTGCTAGCGAACCATTGAATCAGATTATTTGATCAATCATTGCATTGAGAACGTGTGCACACTCAGCGGCTTCAGTGCAATGTATTGATCCAACCTCGTCGCACAATTAAGGTGCTTCGCGCATCATGATAAATTTGCTCACGTGAGGCACTGTCTTCATCAGTTGATGAACGTCAACAAATACAATTTTAATCCTTATATTGACGGATATATAAATCATAACAAAATAATCCATTAAACATCAAACTTTAATTATTGAAAGCGAACTATATCAACGCGGAGAGTTGTGACGTCGTGATGTTATCCGTCCCAAACATTCCATTTGGAGTGACATCCCTTGGGTTTACAAACGGCAGAAAAAGGCGGCTACCGCAATGTCATTCGCTTGAAATACAAGTTGCACCCAGTCAAGTAGCGTTGGAATTGGAAAGAAATCCAGACCCGGCTCATGCTGAAAATGGATACATATGAACGTTCTGTGAACTTTTGCTGTCTGTTTGAGTCATACTACGGCTGCTGATGACGGGGATTACGATTTCCCGTTGATATTCCGGGGTAGAATAGGTCTTCAGCAACCCATGCTTGCCCTAAAAGGTGACTATGCTTGTCGTAAAAGGCGATTAACGGGATCGGGTGGTCAGGCTCGCTGACTTGGTTGATGCATGTCATCGATCCCAATTTCGTGGATCGATGCTCATGATATTAATCACTTGATTGTCTGGTCCATACTCGCGTTAAACAACAAACCAACCAAACAATTTGCAACCAACCGTTTGAGGCGGCGCGTTTGGATTTACTGAGGCACGATAGTGTAGAGCTCGGTGATTTCTTTTGGTAATTTGAGCATTTTCTGTTATGACTTCGAATGGACGCTTCATTTCGGTGACCCGACATTATACAGATCTGACTTTAAAGCCTGCATCATTCATAGCCTAAATCGATGTCCCTCTAAGTTTCCCCAATTATTTTTAATGTTTTTTGCAGATATTGGGGAATTCCCCTAAAGTAGTTCTGTATATCATCGCGAGATTGTCAACGTAATCACGTGACATACTGACGTTCGTAGCTAAATAATTTCATTCTTTGAAGTTTACACTGTTTCTTTCATGCTGATTGGCTGAATGGGTAGACACGTGATCTGATATTTGGAGTTCACACACCTGTGAACGGACAAAAAAAGTTCACACAATGTGAACAATTTTTTGTGAAATTGATCCACTCTCCTACCCAGAGTTCCATGCGGCCGGCAGCCAGCTAGCATAGTACCTCTGCCACAGGCCAGCGCCATGTGACGATTCGTCACATCTTTCACAGTCCATTCAAGATATTGGATATGCTTTTCATCCGTTTCATGTTTGACAAGTCTACACATTTTCATAAACAAATGTCAAAGAATGGTTAACTTTCATTGAGAAAGTATGCAAATACGTAAAAATCTACTTGTTTTTGCGTAGTTATCCTATGTTTACATTGGTTGTACGGCTCCACGTGCTGTCATCGAAGCCCAACGGAGAGCTAGCGACACGGTCACTTTGATGCATAAATATATATTGTCATGCAACTCACTGTCGCAGTTGTAGTAGCATATATATATAGTTATGCAAAACAATATGTAAAGCGCCCCCAAATACTTGCATTAGTCCGTTCTATACTGATTTCTGAAAAAGCGCGTTTGTTTACAAACAAGAGAAAAGTCCGGTCACGTGATATGCAAATTAGCCTGTGGCAGTTGTGTTATGCTGAGTCTCCACTGCGACGGAGTGTGAAATTGATCGTGTGAACTTTTGCCGGAACTACTTTCCGGGGTTTCCCCGAATTCTCGATCGGTGTTTACGATCAACTCGTTTTTCTATTTTCTTTTTAATACCTGCATTTATCAGCAATATAATTAATTTAGTATTTTTGCCTGGCCTTGTAGGCCTCACATTTCATCTGACTTCTAAATACATAAATGCTTTGGTTCTGGTGATTGATGTCGTCTAGCTGCTACATGAAACAAAATGGATTCTCCTTGCGATGATTTGGATATGGAATGGCTACCTTTCAATACTAATAACGCATGTGAAGAAAATTAATTCTGTAAAATTACCGAGATGAACGAAATTGATTTATTGAGCGATATTGACTTTGATGCCTTGTTTTGGGAAATAACAGGAATCTTGCACCAATGAAAACAATGTCGTACCCTGCTCAGATGTGGCCGCTGACAGAGCAAACGCGATTGCTCCTGATCAATCCCAAACTAAAATCCAATTTTTCTATCGTATCGGGGAAAAAATCTAAGATTTTGAGAATCCATAAAAAGGTAAGGAAATAATCTTAAATTTAAAAAAACACACAAAAACTTGCCCACCTGTTTATCGATTGGTCATCGGAGTCGAGAAAATATACGTAGACGGAATTAGAAATCTACTATTCCGGTTTCTGAGTTGGCCGACCTTCTCCGTGCATTCCAGGCCAAGAAGCAGTGGCACAATAGGAGAGACGGGGCACAGTAATGAAGCTGGCGTCAGGTCATACAGTAGGTCCATCTCAGGTGACAAGAAACACCAGCTAAGCAAAGTATTACAGCACACGCGACAAATCCCAAACTCCAAATATAACTGACCCTGACGTTGAAAATTAACACAAAAACACACAAGTTTCAGGGCACTCAGTTCAATCCGCATCGTCCGAATCGGTTTGCGATTATCCAAACACAAGCAACACATTCATAAATCGGTGATATTCCCAATTTGCTAGTGCTACGAGAGGGTTCACGCGTCGGGGTGTTCACCATAACTGCTCCATAAACGTCATTTTCAACAGCAGTAAGTATAAATTTCATCCTCATGCTCCCGTTCGACTAGAAATGCACCTCTTTACAAACTGATGTGACGTCATATATAAATCCGCGCGTGAAGGTTGACCTCGCCTCGGTGCATCGAGGTCATGTTTATATTTTTGTTCAACTTCCTGTAACCTATTTTAAAGATTTGATTTATCCCAAATATTGTTTGTAAATTTGTTCAGAGAATGAAATTATGTTGACATATTTCTGGATTATGTTGTATATATTCAAAGAACTATTTTTCTTTGCGTAACTGAGTATGAGTGGGGAAACGTATGTGACCGAGAGCCGGCAAAATACCGATAAAATAACATTGTTGTAATGTTCTTCGGCGAAACCAGAGGAGTTCAAATTTATGCAAACATCGTTACTAGCTCGGAGGTTCACACAGTTTAACCAGCGCTTTTAAATCGTTCACACTTCAATGAACCCATCCAAACTGACGTTCAATTCTTAAATGAACCACAGTCAGCTTGGTAGTGTTTACACCTAGGCGAGAGGTCACCCGCTACTGTCAATATTTATCAATAACTGTATCTCGGTCGAATTCAGCTGATCATGTCTGAGCAAACAAGTAAATGATGTTGTTATTCATATTACAGCTGGTTTAATTTTGATACATAATATGATACTATTATGGAACCAAAATACTGTTGTAAAAACAAAATACCAGCTATTTGTTTGTTCTTGCCTTTGACCTTTGTCATAACATGGGCACAATTAATAATATTTTATAATGTTTACAAATCTCTTTAACTTATATGAATACTATTTGAATTAAACAGTTTTCTTGGTGAAAAGCATCAATTTACATCTATCTTACCAAATAGATGCATTTCTCCTTACCTTTTTTTGTAATTTTGATGGTAATTATTCTTCACCTTGACCTTGGACTAGAGAAACTCCAAATTCTGCGTTTAAATGATCGACAGACAGCTTGGTAGTGTTCACCAAGGCGAGGTCACCCGCTACTGTCAATATTTCGCAATGCATGTGAAGATTAAACAGATTGTAATCTTTACAATCTCTACAATGTGGACCAAAAGTCCTTGTCACTATATGAGTTATTATATCCACGGTGTAGTGTTGTATGTCTAATCTCGTACAGGAATTACAAAGGTAGAACATAGTCTTGTGCGCACAAATGTATCGATAACAGATATCTACTGGTTATATTATGGTGACCCGTGGTTTCATGGTTAAAAAATGAATTTACAAAATAAATCACTGAATCACCAAGCTCAACAGACCTTAAAGTCCTTAGGACCATTATCAGTGAACCTTCTCAATTACTAACAATCTTTCCGTGATGATATCCGGGGTAGAATAGGTCTTCAGCAACCCATGCTTGCCGTGAAAGGCGACTATGCTTGTCGTAAAAGGCGACTAACGGGATCGGGTGTACACCCTCGTTATCCACTTTTCTTTTACGTTGGTTGCACAATGTTCTGTTGTTGTAGGAATGTAGGCCTCCGACCCAAATTCACAGCATACCATTCGTCCAACTGGGAACAGTAAAATCGAGATGCTCAGAACAAATTTAAGGAATAAAGAACATGATATTTGGTTTGGTTATATCCCAAGATTATTAGCATGATAAATGTACATAGCATATTTTTTAGTTATCCTACATCAGGTATCAGAAGATATTAACGAATGAAATTTAAACAGTTTTGGATGAATAACGAATTTGTTGGGTACATTTCCTTCTCGTAACACGTTATGCAAATACCTTTATATATAGGAACATTGTGTAAAATGTTTTATTTTATCCTGCTGTATTGTACTTGCATTGTCAGCATATATAATATTACATGCCCTATTACAAACACGACGAGTAGACAAGTCCGGGGGACTAGTCGTAATTCCTCAGGGGTAACATAGTCCGTCTCCCAGACCCAAGAGAATATATTAACAAAGTAACCCAACTCAAGTCTAGAATGTTTTGGAAAGTCTAGATTGCCTCATCATTTGTATTATATTTTGTAGATATACATTTTTAAATACCATAACTTTATTTCTGGAACTTAATGTTAGTCTAGGGTAACGCCTTTAAAGATTTGACACTGTATAAACAGTTGCGCCCGCGCGTGGAGAAGTATTAGTAAGTTTGGGGCAGGCAGAGTTCACATGACGGACAAATGATCCACTGTTGGCAGACTGGGTAAGCCTACGTGCATGTCCTTGAATGTGGGAATACGTAACCGCATACATGTCGACAATGCAGTTTCGTTGTTCGCCAAGGGGCACATTTAACATACTGACAAAGACGTCTTTTAGACACCACTGTACCATGTTGGTGAGTGTACATGTGTATGTTCAGCTCGAGATGGAGAGATCAAGTCGACCACCAGTAGAACAGAGAGTAGAACAGAGATAGAAAGTAGGAACAAGCACAAGGACCTTGTCGCGTAACCCTTCACTCACAAGCATTTCATACGTGAGATGTAGCCATCTCACCAGTGAAGATACGGGTTAGAACAGGTCTTCAGCAACCCATGCTTGTCGTAACAGGCGACAATGCTTGTCGTAACAGGCAACTTACGGGATCGGATGGTAAGGCTTGTTGACCTCGGTGGTGTATGTTATCGTATCCCAATTGCTCAGATCGGTGCTCATGATATAAATCACTGGATTGTCTTGTCATGATTTACGGGCCGCCGTCATTCAGCTGAATTATTGTTGTGTGCGGCGGTAAACAAGAAACAATCAAACATATAGCCATCTGATTTATAAATGTAAACATGCACTCACAAGCAAATAATACGTTACATAAAGCCTTCTGAATTATAAATGTAAACATGCACTCACAAGCAAATAATACGTTACATAAAGCCTTCTGAATTATAAATGTAAAACGTCAATGCCAGAAAATAGCCACGAAACAGACTACAATGGGCGTAAAAGGGCAAAATAGCGGTAAAAAATATATCAATGGATCACGGGGTTCGCCAAAAGGGTAAGCATGTCGTACATGTTCTTTTTGCTTCAGTCTTATGTCCATAAGGAATCGAACCCATGTAAAACAAAAATAGATTATTATTATCTCAGCGGCCAATGTGTAATATCCCGTTTGGTGTAAATGAATTCTTAGGAATACATATATGATCAAGATTTAGAACTAATATGTGAAACGAAAACTGATATTAATTAGGTATCTACCACATGTCACCGTGGCATGATCTCGTGTGACCTTGTAAATAGAGAACGCCATCACTAGAGACAAAACAGTCTCGATGATTTGCCGCCAAAGATTTCATGGGGCAAAACAGGCAAAATAAACATAGAGGTAGAAATGGAACCGGATATAATCTTGTAATTGTAGGGACAAGGGAAAACTTTCTACAGTGGTTTATATCTAGATAGTTTCTTAAATATGTTTAATCTATTAAATAAGAATGACAGATGGACCTGATCTAGTAAAAGGATGAGAACATATGGATGTCAACTTCTTTATTATGAGGAACACAACGTTTCAGGTGAAGAAGTAAGCCTATACTTCGAAACGTTGTGATCTTCATAATAGTGAGTGAGTATGGTTTTACGCCGCTTTTAGCAATATTCCCGCAATAGCACGGCGGGGGACACCAGAAATGGGCTTCACACATTGTACCCATGTCGGGAATCGAACCCGGTCTTCATAATAAAGAAGCTGACATCCACATATTCTCTTATATTTTACAACAAAGAAATGCAAAATATCTTTCCCTTGTGAAGCAGATTTCATATTTAGAAGGCATTCATAAAATAAATTCCTCCAATATTTATATAGATACTATGTCATTATTATTCGATTTTCATAGCTGAACGAAAATAGGACAACCACAGTCAACTTATAAATATAAATGTCAATGAAAGAGCATAACCAGCCTTGATTATCCGTCGAAACAGGTTCCAGTTGGTGTAAAAGGCAAAATAGCTGCGAACATTATATGAATAAATTGACCACTGAAAATCAGTGATGAAGTCTCATACATGTCACGCAAATTTCTATTTAATATTATAAAAATTGATTTAACTGATGTTTCTGAAAAAAATTATGAATCAGAATGTCTTGAACCTTCTTGAAATACGACAGTAGATCGAAGTACCCTCTATTTTAATGATGGTAGTTGCCTGGTTAGGAGGTTAGGTGTTGAATTTAACTTAAACGGGACGGTATTGGTAGATGCAATATCATATGAACTATGATTCTCCTTAGGTAGGAAATGCCCCGCATGAATATATTGACAACATTCCCAGGTACATGGGGGCCTTTTCGTCACCAGGAATATCCACAGTGCGGATTAAATGAATATCCACGATTTTCTACCTGGTAGAAGTGTGTCATCAATCCGCACAGCATTGGCCTTTGACTGGCTGTGGCGCCAAAAAAACACATTCATGTACTTGAACTGAATGTTCATCTTAAATTGTTATGGACAGTCACAGAACAGGATGTCATTTGATAAGAATAAAGTGATAATAGGATTACCAGAAAAACGGGGTGTAACACCCAAGCCAAGAAGCTTCGTTCAGTAACACCAGAGTAAGTCAGTACAAGATTGAAAACTGCCCCATAATTAGGTATGACACGCTAGTCGGGTAGTGCTACATGTATATGTGAAAACAAAGTTATGAAAATGAAGAGCAAAACTGTTGAAAGTTACCAATAAACGTGCATAAGTGTTATCTCGTCACTGCAAAACTATTGAGTGTTTGTCTTTAGTATTAACATTCAAATACGTGATATTGTCGATATTAGCGTTATTGTCTACGTTCCACCGGTGAGTAAGCGTTAGCCTTACTATCTCGTAGTATAAATATTTGCAAGAAATTGTATTTCTTAAGAAATCACAATACAGTTTTTATGATGCATCACGTGTGCACTAGCGCTTGATAACAGTCTTGTGTTTGAGTATTTCAGGAGTTTAAATTGCTGCTCTTGATATTGTTGACTAAACTTTGATAGTTTGAACAATATAAGGTTATATGAGAGGATGACTTTAGAACAGTAACATGCGTTAATGTATATCTGATATATACACTCTTCACAAAAGGAAACGCACAGGTAGTATGTTGTCCATTGAACCTGACCACACAAAAAATCCGGTATATAAATTGGATATATGTTGTTGGAAAATGTTGATATTCGATACTCGACAAACGGTGCGTCAAAACGCAGCCAGTGTCGATTTGCAATGTCTTTAACGGCATTGTTTTCACACTTGTTAAAAAATGTCATGGAGGAAAACAGTAAAGCAAAATGCACGTGCAAGGTATCATGGCATTCGTAACTCGTGGTAGTTGCTATGAAAAGGCAAGCATAAGCCAATAATTTGTAATTTAATTGTCAACATTTTTTAAGTTCGAAAATGCCGAGACTCAGCGCTGCCGATCGGAACATCACAAAGAGGGGAATCCCAGTCTTCTGTTGCACGCTACTTCAACGTCCACCACAACACCTTTTGCCGCCTTTGTGACTGATAACCGGCCGACCAAGAGTTACCACCCCTGAACAGGATCGCTACATTCGACTGTTCCACCTACGTCATCGCAATGCCACAGCTACGGAGACTGCAGGATGCACCCCTTGTTTGAGGAGGATATCGGACCAGACTGTCAGGAACCATCTTCGCGAGGCTGGAATCCGACCCAGAAGACAAGTTATCATCCGTGTTGTGCAACAGATCCATCGACAGCGACGCTTGGGTTGGTGCAATACCTTACAGCCTTCATAATGCCAACATCAACGTCTAGCACTGGTCGTCGAGATCTCCAGATCTCAATCCAATCGAACACCTCTGGGATGAACTCAATCGGCGTGTACGTCAACGTCAGACACTCCCACAACTGGCCAACGCGTTACAAGCAGAATGGCGCAGAATTCCGCAGGACAGAGTTCGTACACTTATCCAGGCAGTGCCGAGGAGATGCAGAGCCGTGATTGCTGTCCGGGGCGGTCACACGAGATACTGAGTTCAGCGCCCCCTTATGGCCTCATGTGACATGACAATAAACAGTTTTCAATGCCTTTGTACAACGACAACATGTGACTATCGAGCTCCAAAATTTCATATCATATTTGTATCTATGATATTAAATTAAATATATTGACTTTATTAGGTACAATACATTTCCTCAAAATCTTCCTGTGCGTTTCCATTTTTGGAGAGTGTATATAAGATGACATAAATAGAACAATGAGTAGTACGTCCAGAGTAGTGTTTAGGCAACATTTAATAATTAAATTAAACAAATACCCTTTTAAATCATTTTTCCTGACTTAAAAGAACACAATCGTGCGGAATAGATTGTATAAATTCTGGTCCACTTCCATATGACTATAAAACTTACAATAAGCTTTCCGGTCCCGTTTGGATCAGTTTGGGTGGCAGCCAAGATATCCATAGAATAGGTTCATCTCGGAATCTCCCATATCACTGGGGCTCCTCTTCAATTTTAATGGAGTTACTTGATTCTATCACAATTATACAGTTTTATATATTAGGGACTACGCATTAAAGTTTTAAATTATTTTAATGTCAAACTCGGGCCTGTAATCTAACACGCGAGAACTGACCAATGAAATCTGAGAAGTACAAATACCGGTAGACGCTGTTGCTTGATTGACAATGTCGATCAAGAAAGGGAGGAGCTTGATGGTATCGTTCTCTCCCAGTAAATTCCGATGTCAAATAACGACGTTATTTGGACGGAAAAACGATGGTTTGAAAACGTCCAAATAACATCGTTTTTCCGTCCAATGACCATATTCGGAAAAAAACTACATTTTCGTGTTTGCAGTGATACAGTGAACAGTTGCAGATACGGTAACTCAAGCAGTCAAGGCTCAAGATAAAGAAGAACAACGAAGATCATCACCATGTGTGCGGCGGGGGTAGGTCACATCAATACACGTCTCTCGCACTAAAACAGGCATAGCGCCCATAGCTGTCATGATTAACGCGGATGTTTATCTTTTTTTAGAGATGATACATTGCATCGAATGCTCTATAAGGTGCCTTGAAGAGAATATACCAATATATATAATTTGGTTTCTGTTAAGAATAAGCCCGATACATTCGAGTTCGTGGCCAGGATGGGGCGGTTGTCTTTCGTGACTGATGGTGATGAGAAGAAGGAGGATTCCAAGGTGCCCCTGTCCTTCATCATTCCAACTCCGCCGAATAGGGCCAAAGGAAGGGTACGTGGCTGTCGTCCGTTGACGTAATTAGCAATGATGAATATCATTGTTTGAAATCTGTTTGGGGTACAATGTGTGAAGCCGTGATATTGATGGAATAGTGCCGAAAAGCGGTGTAAACCCATACTAACGCACTAACAGTGGAAAGATTGGTGGTATATATTATATTCGCATCAAGCTTGGGTACATCAGTGTGGAAAGGCATGAACTAATGCAACATACAGGCTTTATTACAACGGACAGTTAGGGATAAGTCTGCGAGATAATCCAGTGGTTCATATTATGAGCATCGTTTAGTAACGGTGGGCCATAACAAAGTAACCTAGTCAATGTAGTAGATTGTTTGAGTAGTTCATTGCAAGTGTATTTTAGTCGGGGGCGGTAGGGCAGGCTTGTGGTTAAAGCGTTCGTTGGTCATGCCCAAGACCCGGGTTGTAAAGCTTATAAAACACTGAGACGACCCTACTCTCTGTCACTATTGAGAAAAGAATACACAGTCAATCCTTAATTGGCATATACATAGACATCCAGATATCTTAATGATAGAACAATGTCACGCAAACGTTTTTCGTCAGTGGGATTCGAACCCAAGAATTTAGTACCACGGGAATATAGTATATATGTGATCGATACATTTGCTCGAGCTGGTCCTATATGAATTGTATACTTGCCCCGGGACGTGCATTTCATAACATCAAAGAGTGAGATGCAAGTGGCACAGGGAACATATTTCACGTGCATCGCACAGGGGCGACTCACACAGTGTTCTCACAGTTACGCATATAGTTCTTGAAAGTTTTTGTTTTTTTAAATACGGTGATCAAAACGATGTAGTTTAAACACTTAAGGCCCTTCTTCAAATGATGACCATGAATCGGCTGGAGCATTATATCTTGGTTTGAAAAGCGATCAATGGGTATATAATTATTTTGTGTGTATGTGTGGGTGTGAGTGAGTGAGTGACTGAGTCCTTCTGTCCTTCGTCATTCCAGCTCTGCCGAATAGGGCCAAAGGAAGGGTACGTAGCTGTCGTCCATTGACGTAATTAGCAATGATGAATATCATTGTTTGAAATCTGTTTGGGGTACAATGTGTGAAGCCGTGATATTGATGGAATAGTGCCGAAAAGCGGTGTAAAACCATACTAACACACTAAATCTCTGGTTGATTTGGCATTGCGAAGTCCCTAAGCTTATGAAGGATTGGTGGTATATATTATATTCGCATCAAGCTTGGGTACATCAGTGTTGGAGCGCATGAACTAATGCTGTCCTAACAGCAATATACAGGCTTTATTACAACGGACAGTTAGTAATCGGTCTGCGAGACAATCCAGTGGTTCATATTATGAGCATCGTTTAGTAACGGAGACAAACTGTGACCACACTGTTCCTAGCATGAATCGGCCCTGTTCATGAGCACTGGGTGGTATTGACCTTTACCTATTTCGAGTCCCCACTGGGTATTATTAACACGTGGAGATTCGTGTAATAACATTGGCCGACAGGAACCATATGCTTGTCGGGTGGTCAGGCTTCGTGACTTGGCTGATTGCATGTCATCGTATCAAAATTTATGCTTATGATGTCAATCACTGAACTGACGTGTCAAGACCATTATCTTCAGACCGCTGTCATATAGCTTGAATATTGCTGAGTGCGGCGTTTATTATACACAAACACTGGTTGTTATATTCCTAATATCAGCACATGAGAAAAACGTCATTAACACATTATTCACGATTTTTTATACAACTTGTGTCATCTGTGTTTATATTTTGATAATTTCTAATATGAACATGTTACAAAGTCAGCGCAAACATACTGTACCAATATTCCTACTTATCACAGGTAGTACCTGTCTATTTCACTATTTTAGTAGTTACATACATTATTTTATTTCGTTGGAAAACAATCGACGAAATCGACACCCCACTACAATTTGTCTTTATATTTTTTTATTCGTTTATGTTAATGATATCATCATATTGCAATCTCTGATACAACGCTTTATCAGCAAGAAAGGGAGGAAGTTTCGCGCAATATGTGTTGTCCTCTCCAAAGCATTTGATTCTGTACACAGGTGTATATTATTTATTGTACCTGGACGTACTTCCCAAATGTTGAAATTATTATGTAGTATAAATGAAAGTGTTTAAACCTGTGTACGGGAAAAGGGAGAAATGTCTGATTTATTTGAATGAAAATTCGGCGTGCGCCAAGGATGTATATTGAGTCCGTTTATATTTTCCTTTTTCATAAATGAATTTGTATCAGAAATCCATAACAGTTGAACAAACGGTATTCAATTACATTCAGATGTTGTTCAACTCATTCTTTTATTATTTGCAGATGATATTATTACATTCTCAAGCACTTCTGGTGACATGCATAATTATGCAAATTGATATCTTTGAAAAATACTGTGATACAAGGAAACTCACTGTTAATTGAGTCAAAACTAAAATCATTCCATTTGTGTTCAAATATAGTTGTAAACTTGCAAAAGATGCAAAACGGTCATTTAAAGGTGAAATTTGAATGTAACTACACACTATAAATATTTGGGTGTTTATTTCAGTGACAATCTAAACTGGCCTATACATGCAAGAGAAACATCAGTCCAGGAAAAATCCTTTTATTTTGTATATTGACGAATATACAAATCCTTGGTGATATAAGTTACAAGACATTCTTCACCATTTTTTATGTTTAAATTAACTTCCAATTTTACTTCTACCGTACTTAAATATGGAGATTAAAACAATTCAATGGTATCGAAAGGTTCACTTGTATGAAATTCAATGTAAAAGATGTCTTGTCAAAATCAGCACATCCTCGCAATGGTTTATGGCGAATGTGGTAGATTTCCTCTATGAATATATAATCACAGGTAAACGTTCGAAAGTACTGTATGAAACTCCTTAAACTGATTTCATCGATATGCCCCTTTAGAAATGTTGCAACAAGATGATGTTTTATGACACAAATGGAACGAATAACTGGGTAACTTATGTGATGTTTTCAATTCAATAGTGTTTGTGTGGATATTTTTGGCATGAACAATCTGTATACCCTGAAATTGTTTGATCAATTCTTTTCTGCATAGGCTTAAAGATATGTTTTAAAAAATAAATCTGCAATCCTTTCATTTTCGTTAACATTATCCAACACGTTTTTATATTATAGAATGTTGAAACCTCATGTTTGCACTGAGAAGCATCTGTTTGATGTAAATATAAAATATAATACCGTAATTCATTGGCAAGATTTCGATGTTCATCCAGTGATCTATGCATCGAGAGTGGGCGATATACAAAATCTCCAAGGTCCAAGGTTAATGATTATGTAAAAGGTGTAATATCCACATGAATACTAATTTTTACTTGTATGTCCATTGTACTCCACTGTGTATTACCTTAATGATCCAAATATTGTGAAATTCTGGCAATTGTTAAACAGTCTAGATAAACAGATACACTATGTGCTTGTAGCCGATTGATTGATTGATTGGTTGGTTGTTTGGTTGGTTGATTGATTATTTGATACTTATGTTTTTTACTATTATTGATTTACATGATTTTATTTCGTAGGACAAACTTGGGAGAAATCAGCGTGCCGCTAAGAGCGTGGACATAGATATTGGCGGATATGACGAACGTAAAAGCCAGGGGGTATGTCTTTATGTCTTTATATGAATGTTGATTATGCCTCAAAGTGAGATTGACCAATCAGAGAGCAGAAGTACTGACCCCGCATGATCCCGTATGCCGTCAGTAAAAATCCAAGATGGTTGATACTGACCTAATATGAAACCGTATACCGTTAGTAACAGCCATCGTTGATTTTCTAACACCCACCTCACATATTTCATGAAAATTCTGGTACCGAAATTCGGTATTCGACACTGTTTTGTGTTTTTTAATATCATTAATTTTGATGTGCAAGGACGTTAATGTTTGTTTTTATCACGTTCGTGACTTTAATAAAGATTATATAAAGTTAAAAGTGCTCGTGGGTTTCACCGAAGTGGTAAACGTCTGAGACCTGCATCACGTCGGGCTCTCCTCCCACATTAAGCTGACACACCGTGATATGACTGGAATACTGTTAAAATCGGCGTTAAACCCAACTCACTCACTCAATTCTTACCATCTCAGACCTACCCACCTACCTTCTCACGTGTACCTACCTTCTTACCTTCTCGGATCTACTTACCTACCTACATACCTACTTGTCTTAGATATACCTACTTATCCAATTACCCATCCTAAAGGGCGGCTGGTTAAAAAGTCTGACTAAATTTCAACAATGGGTCATAACAAAGTGACCTAGTCAATGTAGTAGATTGTTTGAGTAGTTCATTGCAAGTGTATTTTAGTCGGGGGCGGTAGGGTAGGCTTGTGGTTATAGCGTTCGTTGGTCATGCCCAAGACCCGGGTTGTAAAGCTTATAAAACATTGAGACGACCCTGCTCTCTGTCACTATTGAGAAAACACCACACGCCATGACAAAACTGAAATACTGCTCCGAGAGGCGTAAAACACACACCTCAGTCAGTGAGTGAGTCATTTCGTCCATGGGAATATTATTTTCACAGTACATATAAATTAACTACTGGAGAAAACACAGTCTGGACCGCTTATATCCATAAAACATAATTATGGAGGTCACAAGTTGGTCTTTTGGTTCAGCGTTCGTAACACGTTCACAGTCAGGTAACCGTCGTACACGTTCGTTCAAATATGAACACAGCTTCTAGAAACATCAACAAATCCCTTCCTAGGGATCTTGTGGAAATTATACTTCCACTACTTTCATACAGAGTGGGGAACTACTCCATATTAGCGGATCTGTCTCTTGGCGTCATGACATTGACACCAAGCAGCCCAAAACAGCCTGGTACAGGAACAGTAGGAGGATCAATCATCCTAACCCTCCTCAAGCCTCAACCACCGGGCAAGCCTCCTCCTCGACTTCGGCCAACCAACCCAGCGTCAACCCAGACATGGCCATATACATGGACCAATACCAACCTACATCATCACCCCCGCCAACCCAGGAAACAGTCACTCACCTAATGACTCCTCAGCCTCCATCCCAAGATCAGGACCATGTAAATATCACAACTTATCCCTCCCAACAAACTCCGGGCATAAACCCCCATACCCCCTGCACCAGCTCGGCTACCTCCCCCTCCAATCAAACCCCTCAACACGTTAAAAAGAGGAAAAGACTAAGCACACCTACCCATATCCCCCAAACTGACCACTTCACTCAAACACCCCCCAATGCTTTTCCCAATATAACCAGTCTTCACTGCTCCACCCAAACCATGGAACTACCCCATTCGCCACCCCCCTCCCCAAAACAACCAACCACCAGCAACTCATCCACCTCACCCATCAAACACCTGGTTCACACTAACACTCATTCCCAAACTGACCCTATCGCCCAAGAAACAGCCCCATCTCAGCTGCAAAATACTAAAGAACTCACTCTACTGGCCGATAAAATCCTATCCGACCACTACCTCCTATCCTCCGCATTCACGCTCCAAGCCCCTGGCATCAAAGTATATAAAAGCACCCATGAACGCCCACTCTTTACCATCGTACAATACCTGGGAAAGGAGCGTTTCGAACATGAAATCTCTACCCCCTCAGACCTTAAATCCCTACTCCTCGAAGTGCAAGACCAGGGGATTACCCTCACCCCCCAATTCATCACCAATACCACGGCCCACTTTGTAAAGAAAAATTACCACCCCCTAAGCCTGTATGATCACCAACTCACTAAATTCCTACTCTCTGGAGCTCTCCCCGACACATAGACAGTAAATCCCCGGTACCAGCTGCAGCCCTACCTAAATCCGCCTTTATCACTTCCAGTTAATTCTCTCCTAAATAAACAGTTTCTTATAGTCCCACTGTAAACAAACGTTTCTATTTAGGATCGGGATCCAAATTTCTAGCGCGGACTGTCTTCTCCGACGTCCGCGCCGCCAAACCCACTTTTCCAGCCACTATAATATCATTATCGTTTAACCATACCTAAAGCTATTCAATCACTGCGAGATGCATGGCACACACAACCATGGCTCCTCACCCCCCACCCCCACCCCAGCTTACCTAGACTTACGTTAGGCTTTATCTCCTTTTTCTTTCCTTATTAAACTCCATTATTGTTAAAATTACAGCCTAACTGTAATCATTTCACCTATTATGCTTTACATTTATTAGCTTAGTTAGATAATAAGGCAAAATTCTCTCTCCCCTTTACTTAGGTTATATCCCCCCCACTTACAGTTTTTTGGGAATGGTGATTATCTCTATTATTATACTATTTATTGTTTCTTCCCTTCCTTCCCCGACTGCGAAATTGCCAGAGGTAGAAGCGGTCGTAAAATCTCCAATTTAGTAGTAGTACACAGTCTGGACCGCTTATGTCTATAAAACATAATTTCAACAGTATTATCAATTATATGTTTATGTTTTAAATTGACCAGGAATTTAGCAGCCATAGAAATGATTCTGACATCAGAAGGGGAAAGAAAGGAAAAAGTGAACAAGGGGTATGTAATTATTTTGTGTGTATGTGTGAGTTTGAGTGAGTGAGTGAGTGACTGGGTGTTCGTGTGTGTGTTTATGTTTATTTGTTTGTTCAATTACCCAGCGATTTGATAACACGGAGAATGATTCTTTATGTCAGCACCTATTCGTCAACAGTGTTTCAAAAAAGTTATAAACATGTACCAGATGAATCACATTGAGCATTCTTCCCAAATTAAGGACATACACCGTGATAAATCTGAGAAATCACTGTCTACTAAAACACAACTCGCTCATTCATCAATGCCAGAGCATACAAATATTGGAGAACCTCCCTGCTCTCTGTCACTATTGAGAAAACACCACACGCCATGACAAAACTGAAATACTGCTCCGAGAGGCGTAAAACACACACCTCAGTCAGTGAGTGAGTCATTTCGTCCATGGGAATATTATTTTCACAGCACATATAAATTAACTACTGGAGGAAACACAGTCTGGACCACTTATGTCCATAAAACATAATTTCAACAGTATTATCAATTATATGTTTATGTTTCAAATTGACCAGGAATTTAGCAGCCAGAGCAATGATTCTGACATCAGAAGGGGAAAGAAAGGAAAAAGTCATCAAGGGGTATGTAATTATTTTGTGTGTATGTGTGAGTGTGAGTGAGTGAGTGACTGGGTGTTCGTGTGTGTGTTTATGTTTATTTGTTTGTTCAATTACCCAGCGATTTGATAACACGGAGAATGATTCTTTATGTCAGCACCTATTCGTCAACAGTGTTTCAAAAAAGTTATAAACATGTACCAGATAAATCACATTGAGCATTCTTTCCACATTAAGGACATACACCGTGATAAATCTGAGAAATCACTGTCTACTAAAACACAACTCGCTCATTCATCAATGCTAGAGCATACAAATATAGGAGAACATTCGCACTACGACGGAACTTTCTCAGTTAGGTTCTGGTAGACATGTATAACAGTTGTCAAGAGCAGCTTGTACTCAGCTTTGTTATGAATGCTCCAACGTTCCCTTCAGTTGGCTGACCAGTTAATCTTTGATCATTCTAACTGCAACCAAACACCAATTATTTCTTGGTCATGAAAGTACCTGCGCTTTACAAGGCATGCACCAGAACACATTGTGTAAATAGGTAATACTGACTGTCATAAGTATTTCCGAGGCTTGGTAATTTAGGGTGACAAAAGGACTGTCAAATTTTCGTTGTGGTTACTTTTATGATCAACCAATATGATAATCAAATAAGATTTGGCCTCACGACCGGGTGTATATGCTGTTGAGGTCATCTGTCACGAATAACGTTTAATAATTCACTTTAGTGCATGGAAATATATTTTAATGTTCGAAGAGTTAAAAACTACATTATCTTAAAATTGTAGTTTTACCTGGCTAGTTTTACATTATCTTAATTGTCGATTCATAAAATTATGAGTTGGTGTGTCCTTCCTTAGACATGTGGAGGACATTGCCAAATTTGACGCGTCAGTTACAGAAATGATCATGTCCGATGCAATTCTCAATTGTGACTTGTACCATATGTTCCCGTGGTTTTCGGTGAACGATTGACTTGCCTTTGCATGTGGTTATTACGGGTGTCACCAGTGGGTCAAGAAACGCTCACATTTACGCTAACAACACCTGGTATCATCACTAGTTGATAGTGATTCATAAATACAGGCTCATGATATAGTCGGAATCGTACAATCGACTCTGCTTTTATCAGAGATTTCGTATGAATATGGAAAGGGTTTTGTCGCTTTTATTTATTTGTTTGTGTTACAGCTTTCTCGACGAAGTAGTGACGATGTCCTGTTTAGACTAAGGGAAAATCGGAAGAAGCATGAGCAGGACCTGGCCCGAAAACACGCCGAGCAGCATCCAGTTAATGAAACCGTACGAGAACCACACTTATATGTACGCCGTGCAACCAACCATGTATCTTAAGGCCATGAAGAGTTCAAATTTATTAATATATGTTTCTCAACATCGTTTCTATAAAAGAGTACCGCATTGAAAAATATGTCATGATCCCTAACTTTTTTGTTTAGCATATGAAACACTGCTAAATTCTATTAGCTCTGCTTATAATTATGTCAGGTATTGTGTGCAATTTAATAACAAGGTGTCTGTTTGCTTTGAGTGTCCACTAGGTTTACGACGGGGATGTGTATTATGTCCTGTGTTATTCTCTGTTTTTCATCAACGAATTGGTTTATGAGAATGAAGTCTTGAGGATACCAGGAATACAACTTCTCCTGAACTTGTAGATTTGTCCATGTTTGCAGATGATGTTGTGTTTTTATCTGGTACAATACTTGGCCTACGACATCGTCCTGACGTGTTGAAGGTGTTTTATTTAAAAAATATTATCAGACTGTCAATTTAGACACAGTTATGTATATCTAAAGAATGGTGGCATGTTGTCGAAATATGAACAATGGATTTATCATGGTAAATAATTAGAAAGTGTTTCGTCATACGAGTATTTTCATGTAGTTGTCATGTTTTCAAAATATTTGGTATGTAGTAAACATGTAGCTAATAGTTTAATGCATGCTAATCAAGATATTTTCGGTTTTATTAACTCTTTGGTATTATAATGAGTTTGTAGACAGATTGAAATAATCATCTGAGCAAGATTTGCATTCGTCCCTCTTAAATGGCTCGAGGTCGCCTCCGTGGTCTAGTGGTAGAGCGTCCGCCCGGAGAACGGAAGGTCCGGGGTTTGATTCCCGGCCGCGTCATACCAAAAGACGTAAATAGAAAAAGGGGGTAAAAACAAGGCTCGGAGTCAGTATACCGTGTCTGAGTGGGGTATTCATGTAAAACTGCGGCACGGTATCTCAGTGAGCTAGCACTATACACACACACACACACACACACACACACACACACACACACACACACACACACACACACACTAAATTTGAACTCTGGATAACGCAGCGCCGTCACCGAATGTCAAATGTAAGCAGAATGCATTATGGAAATACTAGATGAAATCAATTATGCTTATATTTTGGCACATCTGACCACATTTATTTTGAAGCGATTAGTTTTTAAACGAGCAAACGTTTGTAATATGTTGTTTGTTTGCTTTGTTTTGAGTGTTTTATATCTAATATTCCGTCCAGCATTGTCCTTAAATCCTCAGTAGAGATGAATGTTTCATGTCTACCGTTCCGTCCAGAATAGTTCTTGTTAACACCTTGGTAAAGGTGTTCTGTATATGTCCAGGACAGCCATTTTAACAATATGGTAGAGATGCCCGTTTCGTATCTTAACTTGCCAAGAACAGTTCTTGTAATGCCGTGGTTGAGACGCATGTTTTTTATCTAACATTCTGCCAAAACAGCCCTTGCTTGCGCCCTTTGGATGGATGAGTGTTTTATATCTGACATTCCGTCCAGAACAATCGTTTAAACAATGTGGTAGGGATTCCCGATTCGTATCAAATTTGCCAAGAACAGTCCTTGTAGCACCGTAGGAAAGATGTATGCTTTGTATCTTACATTACGCTAAGAGCAGTCCTTGTAACATTGTGGTAGAGATGCATGTTTTGTGTCTAACATTCCGCAAAGTGCAGTCACTGTGACACTAATAGAGATTAATGTTTTATATCTAACATTCCACTTAAAGCAGTCCTTGTAACGCTGTGGTGGCGATGCATGTTTTGTATCTAACATTCCGCAAAGAGCAGTCACTGTGGCACTTGTAGAGATTAATGTTTTATATCTAACATTCCACTTAAAGCAGTCCTTGTAACGCTGTGGTGGCGATGCATGTTTTGTATCTAACATTCCGCAAAGAGCAGTCACTGTGGCACTAGTAGAGATTAATGTTTTGTATCTACCATTCCACTAAGAACAGTCCTTGTAACATTGTGGTAGAGATGCATGTTTTGTATCTAACATTAAATTTTTATAACAACATTTTTTGTATCAAAAAGCCCTTGTCAACGCCCATTGCAAACATGAGTATCTTATGTCTAGAATTCTGCCAAGAACACCTTGATAGAGATTTATGTTTCGTGTCTAACATTCCGTCCAGAACAGATCTTGTTAACACTTTGGCCCAGATGCATGTTGTGCATCTATCATTCCGTCCCGGACAGTTCTTGTTAACACCTTGGCCCAGATGCATGTTGTGCATCTAACATTCCGTCCAGAACTGTCACTATCAATGTCCGACAGGAGATGAATGTTTTGTGTCATTCTGTTTATTAATAAATGTATTCCATTCAAAGTTGTGACACATGCATAAAGTGGACAAGTACATTTACCTTCAATGCATCTTGTTGTATACCATATTTGAACAAGGCAGCTGATATTAATATTAGACTTATTTTGAGAGAAAGTATTTTATGAACGCATCACTTGATATCATGTTTACGAGAAGCGGTAGTTGTCATTTGCTTCACTTTTTTTATACCAATGGGTTCTCATGTTTTTGTTTGTATAATATATTTCTATTTGACAAATATCCATCAATATCTTAATGAATACAGAAAGGATACCGTGCATTGCTTAATACTTGATCAATAAATGAATCGTTTTGGTGAGAGCAGAATATGGTTTAATGTTTAATAATATTTGATCTAAATCCAGTTGTATATTGTTTAAATTATTTAGAGAAGTTTCAAAAGCTTTTTGAAAACCACATAATAAAAGCAGGCCTGGATCGTCTAGTTGCAAAGATAGTTAATCTATTTGCTATACTCATACTTATTAATTTAAAAAGGAAATTTAATAAAACAAATGCCTTTTATGGTTTTGGAAGAGAACTGATAGTTTAATTCTGTTCATTGTTATAGACAATCTTTTTTAAAGGTTTCTTTTATAAACTGATAAATTCATTGTCCAAAATCCCTCACAAAAAAAATATAGAAAGTGAATTTGATATAAGTCAATACCTGGGCTCTTATTGTGCTGCATGGATAGAACTGCTTTTGAAAGATTATCTACATCGCTTTAACTTTGTTTTTGTGTATTGATATTGTTGAATTTAATACCATTGGCTAGCTCTTTTGTGGTTTTGTTCCGTTTATTGTAAAAATACAATAAACTCATCTGCAGTAGTTTTGCCATCTGTTCCTATGTCTCTGTTATCATTTTAAGATTAAGATACTGTGTCTTTGCCCAAAGTTGGGCATCCACTGACAATGTGATTGACAGTCTAATTAAATTCATTACATAATCTACGTTTCATATTCACATTTTGATGCAAAATGACACATTGACGGTTTCGAGTTGGAAGTGACTGGTCCTGAGCAGCAAACAGAAAGCTTCTCAACACACTGCACATAAACTGGAAGCAGTGGTCGTTCAGAAAGCCTCTCCTTCAAAAACGGAGTCTGGGCCGACTTGATATGACACTTCGCTTGGTTGACACTCTTTTCTGTACCGTGCAGGGGCGGTCGGGTAGCCTAGTGGTTAAAGCGTTCGCTCGTCACGCCGAAGACCCTGGTTCGATTCCCGACAAGGGTACAATGTGTGAAGCCCATTTCTGGTGTTCCCCGCCGTGATATTGCTGGAATATTGCTAAAAGCGGCGTAAAACCATACTCACTCACTCACTCAGTACGACTGCTGTTGGAACCACTTAAGAAAATCGTACGTGTCATCATTTTTGGGAGCAAGCATGTGAAGTTTCAAGTTCATTGGTCCAGTTGGTTGGTTGGTTGGTTGATTTGTTGTTTTACGCCTAACCCAGCAATATTCAAGCTATATGACGGCGGTCTGTAAATAATCGATCCTTGGCCAGACAATCCAGTGATTTACATTTGGGATCGATGACATGTGTAGCAGGGCAGTGAATGAGTGAAAGCCAAACACACGCTACGGGTGAGAGACGTTTATTCCTCCAATGGATTGGTCACATATTTATCTATCTAATATCTACACCCTGAAATATATTAAAGGCATGATAAGTAATATTAACAATATACATAATGCAGTCATCCACATTACAGTATCACAAACTGTTTTACATTACAAACAGATCCTATTCATGTATTAGTTGTTATACCATACAATAATCTGCTAATTGGTGTGAGAACCAATTAAAATAATCATCCATATATACTCTCACGCAAACGAAACGCAAGTCGAGTATGCAGTTTACATGTTATTTATTTTCAACAGTAAAGACAAGAAATACTAATTGGGCAAGATTGACAAAAAAATGACTGAAGACAGTTCAATGGATTAAAAGGCAGATGACAAATTTCTTTTTTTCTGATGTTAAGGGCTTACACAGTTTCGGGTCAATACCAAAAATGTCAGTCAATACCTGGTGTGACCACCATTAGCATTGATCACTGCCATACATCTCCTGTACATTGAGTGGATCAGACGATTTGTGAAGGCCCTAGGGATCCTCCTGCACACATCCAGAGCAGCTGTGCGTAGTTCATCGGCAGTTGTAGGGACTTGGCGCACATTGTGCAGACGCCTTTGAACCTCATCCAAAAGTGTTCGATGGGGTTCAGATCAGGGCTGAGGGCTGGCCACGGCAGAACACGGATGTTGTGTTGTTGCAGAAAGGCCATGGTAGCTCTGGTAACACGGGGACGAGCATTGTCCTGCTGGAAAATGTGTTGTTGATGTTGTGCAAAAAATGGAACAACGTGGGGTCTGATCACTTGGTCGATATACCGCTGAGCAGTGGCGCCGTGTCCCCGACTTTGACCAACATTCAGAAAGCATTAAGTCCAATCCCTGCCCATATCATGACGCTAGGTCCACCGCATGGATCCCTTTCCACAACGTTTCTGTCAGCGAAACGATCACCTCGACGCCGCCAAATTCTTACTCTTCCGTCTGCATGGGAGACACAAAAGCGACTTTCATCAGAGAAGATGACACGCCTCCACTCACGATGACGCCAATTGTGATGACCCTGTGCCCACTGAAGTCGTGCTTGTCGATGCCGTGGTTGGAGAACAGGACGACATCTGAGGTTGTTGGAACGGAGACGTCGGATCACAATGTCCCGGCTAATGTGTCGATTATGTCTTCCTATGGTCTGTCGAGCACTTTCACTTGCAGTTAGGAACGGATGTCGCTGGTGTTGCCGGGTAATCTGCCTATCTTGACGAGGTGTGGTGACCCTAGGACGACCGCTCCGAGGAAGGTCATCTGTGATCTGTGTTGCATTGTATCGATGCAGGAGACGGTAAATTGTGGTTATGTTAACGTTGAAATGACGGGCAACATCTTGGACAGACTCTCCAGCTTCCAAACGTCATATAGCCGGGTTTCTCTGAATTTGAGTTAGGCGTGGCACTGTTGACCAAGGAGTGGTAGGTCCAAGAATCGGCCACAGTTTTGTACCCACTACAGTTCGTAACAATTCGTGCATTTTCGATTTCGCGAGAAATGGGTGCACGATACCCACATATTCATTGAAATGATGCGTTTTGGCGATTCCTTTTTTATGTTGCGTTTTTACTCGGGGCTTCCAAAATGCAACCAAAAATATTGATAACACCATCAGGCTTCACTACATGCTAAAACTCAATTTATGGTTCCGAGTTTGTTACCTATTTGCTTAAAACCACTTGCGTTTCTTTTGCGTCTGAGTATATTATATCATCTAAGTGTAAAGATATTATAAATCTCTTCCAAAATACATACATATATATGAATTTACGGGTGTGACACACTTATGTATTACACATATATAGAAATTGACTATACAAGTTATTATGTGCCTACCCTGTGGGTGAGACTTCCCGACTAGCGCCTTAAAATATTACTCCGGATCCCGTATTCTACAGACTGTATATTATACAGAACTGATCACAAAAGCATTTAAAACACATAAATAATAAAAATCCATTGAAATGAAATGCATTTATTAAACCCGTTCTAAATATCTTAAAACATACAATGTCAAAGGTACGCTGCTATGTACACTATCATTGAATACATGTATATTGCTGTTCATGTATAGTGTTGTTGTATATTACGTTCAATTCTGATGTGCTTTTAGGTTATTGCAAAACTGGGTTTGTTATATTTTGGGAAAAAACGTGTTCACTGTAGCGGAACAGCAACGTGTCAGCGAAGCTGATCATACCACTGTTGGACGCGAGTCGAGCGAGACGCTCGTGCGGTTATCACCGAGCAAGATATGAGAATTTCTGTTCAATGTTGGAGGTCTCGTATTGGAGGTTTCTGTCAACCTGTGTCCAAGAGATGCCGGGCAGGTACATTTTTAACTATTACAGGACATTTTTTGTCAAGGCAGTAGAAAAATATTGCTGATGTTGAATCTGTTTATATTTCTGACCGGCCATGTGGTATCGGGGTGCAGTCATGTCCGAAGGGACAAATTGTTTTCGTGTCCACGGAGGTTTCTAAATATAATTGAGTTATCACATTGTGATTGTCGTTTCTCATGATCAAACCCATACATAGCCAGGTTACTCGAATGTTGCGTGGACGTGGAATCCAACACAGACCCCGAGGGAGACACGCCAGGGAAGGGTGAACACCAAGCAGACCAAACTACCATTTACGGACCAACGGACGCTATTGACTCGAAAAGGGGGTGCTCGGAAAGGGACGTTGCCGGTGTGTTCAGAATTATAAGGAATGAAATGAAATCTTTAAACCAAAAATTTGCTAATTTCACTCAAGAAACGAAGAATGAACAGAAGCTGATTCAAGAAGAAAATAAGAAACTTAAAGATATAGCCGACTGTCTAGAACTAAAGTTGGACAATGTAGAAACTCAGAGCAGGAGAAATAATCTGCTATTCCATGGTCTGGACGCGGCAACGGGAGAAACATGGGAGGACTCTGAGAACTGTGTGAGGGACTTTATGCGAGATAGATAAGGATTGCATAACTGTGACAAGTATCCCATAGAAAGAGAACACCGTTTGAGAAGTAAAACTGCATCAAAACCTCTGATTATAAAGTTCACTTCTTTTAAGGACAGGTCATGTGTTCTAGATGGTGCAAAATCAAAGTTGGTGGGAAAAAAGGCTATTCATGTGACGAATGACTTTACAATGAGAGTGAGGGATATCAGGAAAGGACCTGTCCCGTTTCTCGTAGATGCAAGATCAGAAGGAAAGAAGGCGTATATGTCATACGATAAACTTGTTATTTCCAACAAAGCTTGTTTTAGTGGAGGATGGAGTCAATTTGGAGCAGGTGGGAATTCGAAACAGGCGTAGTGTTCCGGGATATCCTCCCACAGGCGAGAGGGATCACACGGCGGACCGGGCCTACCTGCCAACGTCACCACGTGACGGGCAGTATGACAGCTAGGGACTCGGCAGTGACAAACATGACTATATCCTTAAAGGGAAGTAAGGTTGAGCTTATCTTTCCCCAAATCTCAGTCAGTTGTTTAACATCTGTTCCTGGTACATTAACGGACTGCTCGCGAAAACTAAACTACCATCATTTTCACTCTTTTTACAACAGTTTGATATTTTCTTTCTTGCTGGAACAATGCAACAAGATTGCAGTAAAGGTGATAGGGAACGTTCGTCCCCACATGCATGGTATACATATTTAAATCATCTCCTAAATCCAAAAACGTCTGCGCAAACGGATTTTGACAGCGCGGTATCCGAGTTTGTTTTATGCTGCATTTATTGACTTCCGGAAAGCGTTTGATTCCGTTGATAGAACTAAGTTATTAGATCTGCTTTTAAAGAAATTAATTTCTCAGACGCGAGCCGTTACTGTATCTCAACAGCAGATGGCAGCGAGAGAGAGAGAGTCTGGCGACGCCGTGGGGAATGTTATTCGGATGATTGTCTTGTTGAGAGAGACTCGTTTTGTGGTCCGAGCATCATGGTGTGGGGTCGAATTGGTCTTGCACAGAGGGTCGGCCCTGTGGTCTTCCAGAACATCGGTCAAGGGAGCGGCTGTGGTGTCACAGCAGCTCGGTTCATTGATCAAGTCTTGAGACCACACGCCTTACCTCATTTGGCGCGTCGCCGCAACCGCGTGTTTCAGCATGATAATGCCCGTGCCCACACTGCGAGAGCAACAAGAGACTTCCTCCAGCAGAATGGCATCAGAACCATGCAGTGGCCTTCCCTAAGTCCCATATGAGCACCTGTGGGACAAGATTAAAAGACGGCTGAATGACGTCCGGCCAAGGCCGACAACTGCAGCTGAACTGCATCAGGCGTTCCTCAGAATGTGGGCTCAAGTGCCTATGGCCTTCATCAACCGCCTCATCGATTCCATGTATCGACGTTGCACGGCAGTCATCAATGCACATGGCGGACACACGAGATACTGACTTGCGATGCCAATGTCTCAGAGACTAGAGGTGTGTTTCACTTCAAGAACATTTGACAGTATACTTTCAACATTGATGATCAGTTTTGCCAAGTTTCCTCTTTTCAATATGTCTCAAAGTATGTTTACAGTGTTTGGACAAATAAGGTTTCTCATATATCTATCCATGGTGACGTTTCTTTTGCGGTTCAGTATAACCCTGAATCTCTACATGGAAAACAAAGAAGGCTTTCATTCTCTCGTTTACAATTCTGTCAGTGAATATTTACTTAAAGACAAACAGACTGGACGACATCAGACAATGAAAACAATCCCACAATTGGCGTGAACTTGTCACTTAGCAATAATGCAAAAATATTAGTTGACTCAAAACGTCAACGCCAGACGCCTCCTTCCCCTGCCGAAAAAGACTGCATTGGACGGCAAGGGCAAACGAGTGATACAAGTTTTGGATAACTGAAACTCAGTAATGACACCAGGTGCTCGCAATAAAGGGAAATCATGTCCCGCCTCACAACCAACACCCATCACTCATGTGCACGTTGTCACACAATTTGCACAAAAAAGAAAGTGTTCGCCAGTAGCAGCAACACTCCTACCACACGGCGGCGTCCCGCGAACGATCGAGCCATGACCACACAATCCAGTGATAGCTAGTCTGGAATAGACAATCAAGTGACACGATAGCTCATTTACTGATTTTGTTGAAACTAACGAATCTTGTTTAACGCCGCACTCAGCAATATTCGAGCTATATGGGGGCGGTTGTAAATAATCGAGTGTGGACCAAACATTCCAGTGATTGACATCACGAGCATCGATCTATTCAATTGGGATACGTCATGCATCAACCAACCAAGCATGTCAACCCGATCCCGTTAGTCGGCTTTTACGGCAAGCATGGGTTGCTGAAAACCTATTCTATCTCGAAAACTAACTAGACAGTTCTATCTACAGGTGACTGTGACAACAGCTGAATTATTACAAACTGTCCCGTATGCAACATTCAGTCACTCAGCTGTCTACATACCTGAATACGGATCCATGTCAGTCCAGTAGGTGTAGGTGCCTCGCTAACTGTACACTGGCGTGACACGTCACACGTGGCGTCTGAGCACCAGCTTCCTCTCTCGCACCAACGCTTGCACATTATCACACTCCTCATGACACTACCACCTACCATCAACATTTACACTGCTTAGGATATACATACACTGTGAGAGTGAGTGAGTGAGTGAGTGAGTGAGTGAGTGAGTGAGTTGGGTTTAACGCCGCTTTTAACAGTATTCCAGTTATATCGCGGCGTGTCAGCTTAATGTGGGAGGAAAGCCCGAAGTGATGCAGGTCTCAGACGTTTACCACTTCGGTGAAACCCACGAGCACGGGTATGGTGCTGACAAACCTAGAAACATAATTTGGGCGAACCGGGATTCGAACCCACAATCATAGGTTTCTGGCGTGCCCAAGGGACGCAACTCTGCACAGCGAATCACGGCGCCTTAGACGACTGGGCCACCCGTGCCCCCTACACTGTGAGAGCAATAGTGAAGTGTACTGAAACATTGTTCGAGATGAGGCAAGTCTGGTATCTAGCTTAAGACACTGTTTACCTTAGTCATGAGATCTTGAGATGTTTCACAGAAACAGCAATATTTAGGTACAGGGAAATTCGTTGTCTGCTGTCTACAAAACTTTAAGATGTAAAAGGGTACCAAACCAAATATAATATATATCTGTGAGTTAACTTCAGACGAAATCTTTTCCATAACGTGTTTTCACTTTCATCGAATTTATTATTTATAATGTTGCTAGTACGTAAACCATTAAAAATAGCATTTGTGTAGATTTGCAGATGATAATACTGTTTCAGTTGGCTAATGCTTTTGTGTCTTTGTTTGTGTGTCGCTAAGCGCCGCACTAGCACAATATTTCATCTATATTACGAGTCTGCAAATAATGAGTCTGGTCCAGACAAACCAATGATTGACATCATGAGCATCGATCAACGCAATTGGGATACTATGACATGCATCAACCAAGTGAGCGATCTTGACCACCCAATTCCGTTAGTCGCCTCATACGACAAGCACGGGTTGCTGAAGACCTATACTTACTAGCTCTGTGTTTTCTTTCGACCACTGACCAATAAATCGAACAAAGAGAGGCACATTTATTGTAATTCATTCACTCCCTCTATTGTATTGATTGAGTGTATTGGCCCTAATGTCACGAAGAACTGTTTTTCAGTCAGTGTGTTTTGAATAAAAACCACAAAATCATTTCAATAATCATATGAAATATCGTCGCTCTGTCTGTGTTATAAGCATGTTATAAAGGGGGTTTTATAGCTGAAATCTGATAAAACATTATCATCCACTTTAATATGTGCTTCATCGCAGTGGGGTTAGGTTGGACAGTCCCGGATACAAATCTACCAAAGAAGATACATGTAAACAACAAATGTTATCAGATGTGGGTTAAACAGTTGTTCTTTACTTATCATCAAATGGGTCTTCAATATTCCAGTAACTGTTTTCCTGTACAGGTTTACAGTTAGAAACTCCTATTTTGACAGATGTCAATACTGATACAATTTATGTCCATTTCAACAATTCACTTTTATACTTTTTTGTATGGTAGATTAATCATGTTTCTTTTGATGGAATGCAAAAAATGTTTTTCATTATTCATTTTTGATATATATTCATTAAAATCAGACATGTACTTAGTTGTCCATATTGTTACTACATATGTCCACTGATACGAGACAACAATCCTACAAATGTGAGTGGGTGAGTGAATGAGTTGGATTTAACGCCGATTTTAACAGTATTTCAGTTATATCGCGGCGTGTCAGCTTAATGTGGGAGGAAAGCCCGAAGTGATGCAGGTATCAGACGTTTACCACTTTGGTGAAACCCACGAGCACGGGTATGGTGCTGACAAACCTAGAAACATAATCGGGGCGAACCGGGATTCGAACCCACAGTCATAGGTTTCTGTGTTGCCCAAGGGACGCAAATCTGCACAGCGAATCACGGCGCCTTAGACGAGTGGGCCAACCGTGCCCCCTACAAATAACATAATAGGCAAATTTATATGTTCTAGTAACTTTTGCACTTATTGTTCAAGAAAGCTTATAGCAAGATGCACTGTTCAAGTGTAGTTTCTTAGCACTGAACTAGTATATTGTCTTTTGCCGTTTTTCGACTGAACACATATTTATATTTTTCAATAAGTAATTATCTCAAACATTCAAGGATAGAAATTTCAAAAATAGATTTCTTAATAGCTGTTTGCAACAACAAAGTACTTTTTTTTAAATTGGTCTTAAAGAATTAGACAATTTAATTTCGTTTACAGTATGGACATTTTCATACTAATTTGTCGTTCACCCACACATGACTGCATTTTTGTTGAATTATCAAATACAGTTTACATGTCACCTTTATCAATAAAGGCATCATCATTACCCAAATATTTTCAGTTTGTCTTTCTTTGAAAATTACCTTCTTCCTAGAATTAACTCGTAAACGACTAAGACCTGTTCATCACTGTGGACCTTAATCCCATATCAACCCGTGATATAACCAGCCTCGTTCACTCATTTTATTGTCAAACAAGGTATACATGACATTTTGCCCAAAGCTGACTTACCTGAAATCTTACCAACTTCGACTTTTCTCAACAGCTCTTTAGATCGACGAAAGATAACCATTTTCACTGTGTGTATCATTATCTTGTCCTAGAAATTTCAATTTGTTATCAGCTGCAGTCATTGGTGCGTTAAACCTTGATATACATAGATAATATCAATTTCCACGAACAAGTGATTGATTGTATATCTTTTTTTAATAGCTACTGTATATATTTCTGTAAGAATGAGTTAGGGAGTTTCATTTTTCTCCAATGCAAGAATTGAAACTAAATGACCAAAGGATGCTGCAAACAAGAAACGTGAAATTTTTTTTTCCCCATCAAGAGATTTTGTTTGCTTAGTTTGTTTGTTGTTTAACGCCGCACTCAGCAATATTCCAGCTATATGGGTCTAGACCAGACAATCCAGTGATTGATATCATGAGCAGCAATCCACGCACTTAGGATCGATGACATGCATCAACCACGTCAGCAAGCCTAACCACCCGATCGCGTTAGTCGCCTATTGTACCCCGAATCTTCACGGGTTGAGAAGCTTCACCAGACATTCACAACTTGTGAAGTGTATGCCAAATTATTACTCATGTGGTGAAGATACAGGAGGCAAGATACTAAATCCGTACGTTACACGTGTGTCTGTTAATACTCTGTAGGACCAAGCAGCAAAAGCAATGTATTTTGTCTTACGTAAGACACGTATACACAATCTCTCTTTTAAATGCAAACTGTCTTTGACCCCATGGTAAAACCAGTACTACTGTATTGTTGTGAAATACGGGGTTATGGCCACAGTGAACTAATTGAAAAGGTTAATGTACAGAAAATTATTACCGGTAAAGAAAAGCGCACCTTCAACAATGCTCTGTGGAGAACTTGGTAGAACCCCACTTTGTCTAGATGTTAATCTAAGAATCAATTTGTTTTTGGTCGAAGCTGATGTCAGAAAAATCTAGCAAACTTTCGTTTGTATTGTATTCAGTCTTGTACAGATACGCAATTGTTAATCAACGGACTTATAAATGGTTGTCTTTTATTAAAACTATTTTGGATCAATGAGGTATTCCCTATGTCTGGATATCACAGAGTTTTATATCATCCTCCTGGTTGAAATCATATGTCTCTAAACTCTCTTTGATACATATTGGCAACCTTGGGAAGCATATATGTCAAATTCTAGTAAATGCTCCTCATATCGCCTTTTCAGAATCACCAATAAACTTGAAACATATTTAATAAACATTCCTCCCAACTTATATTGGCTATTCTTTGGGACATCTTGTCACCGCCTGCCAAGAGAAACCGGAAGATGGAATAAAACTCCGCTGAATGAACGATTATGCAGAGTTGTGTGGATGCTCATGATGTCAATCACTGGATTGTCTGGTCCAGACTCGATTACTTAAAGGCCGACGTCATATTGCTGGAATATTGCTGAGTGCGGCGTTAAACAACAAACAAACAAACAAACAAACAGAGTTATGTGATAGTTTTTTAAATTGGAGATGAATTCTACTGTAATTTCAAATGTAAATATTTCAATGAACAAAGGGACATGCACATCCCAAAACACTATTAAAAAAGACCAAATATGTAAGAGCTCCAGCAATTTTTTAACTGCCATAAGATATCTGTCCGAAAGAAACTATGTAAATTTGTTAAGATTATAATGAAAATTGTAAAAACTCCCGCTTGAATCTTGATGCTGTTGGTGCTGTCATGTTTGCACACACAACAGCAGGAACACGTTGTTAATGCATATACATAGAAATGTCAACAACGCACATATTTGGGCATATATCAATATCCATGCGCAACCAGATTTGCAACCGGTTTCAGTTTGGTTTGTTAACGAACGAAAGGTGTTATGAAATAACACTTAAATACATATTTAACGTGGGTAATAAATTAAATACCACATTCATTTCTAGTGAGATACCATTTTTACGAAACTCGTGAACGTTCTCATACACCACAGAAAGTCAACTTGTTCCGTAAAAAGTGTGATCTAACGCGAATTAATGCATTATTCTCATTATATGCACTAATAGAGAAGGTGAACCTGTTAAATGTCTTTCAGAGTGAGTAAATATTAAACGTCAGTGCCAGTGAATAGTCCGTATCGGTTATCTGGGCTAACATTATAAGGCCAATTGGTAGTGCTATTAGAAAACATTATTGTACGTGAAAGAGTCTCAGGTTTTCGAGGAAAGGGTAAGCACTCGAGACTGACACAATTTACATTAAAAGTGTGTGTATGTTGCCTAACGCCGAACAGCAATACTTCTACCATATAAACAATTCAGTCGTGACAGACAATCCAATGATTTAGAATCTGGACGAGACAGTCCAGTGACGCGGATAAGGGTAAGCATGTCATTCTGTACAACACCTAACACTCTGTCCAAAGCAGCTGTCATCTACAGTCTGGCCCCCTGCATTAGAAGCTTGCAGAAGGTCCCATTGACAAGGCCTAAAAAAACTAACAACCGTTATATATATAAGCATCACTTCATTAATTGTTTGATCAAAGAACTTGGTAGGAGTAACATAATAATGTCACATACAAGGCCAATATGTCACCTGATGAAGAACAAAAACAACGTATCAGTACTTTTGTACGAGATTCCAAAGGTCCATAAATGGAACAAATGCACCACCAAATCCCTATCTAATTAACCAACAATGATCCTAAATATAAATCAAAGAAGGACTTTCTTTATATTCACAGAAGGTATTTGAGACAACTGGAAATTTACTCCAGCATGCGCGATTTATTATGCTATATTACCGTTGGCCTGTTATTGTAAAAAGTTGTCTGTCTGGGTGTCCCGTTAGTCGCCTCTTACGACAAGCATAGGTTGCTGTTGACCTATTCTAACCCGGTTCTTCACGGGTCGGCAACAGTTGTATTCCACTTTTTGCTTATATGTTTCTTTGTGCATATGAATCGGAATTACTGCTCGGTTTGACAACATTTAAACAAGGGACTTTGGCCATGAAGTTGCTCAAAAGTTCCTTAAACAAGGTTACATTATTCAAGGTCTCAGCAAAGCTTTGAAACAGGTTTTTGGATATGTGGAGGTAGTGTTTTTTTCAGGCAGACAATTGACTTGTCCATTCATGTGTTTTGGGCGGTGGGATGTGTAGGACAGGACACGCTAACCTTTTCGCGAACATCTGTTATCATCACTTCGTGCTATATGATTCATAAACACATGCTTATGACACAGTCGGACCGTATAACAGACTTTAAGCACGAATTTCTTTGATTATGAAAAGGGTTTTGTCGCTTTTATTTTGTTCCTGACGGGTCCTTACGATGGGACAGGATATGCTCACATTTTTGCAAAAGCTTTGAGTAGGGAGCTATTTTCTTTCCTAGTTTTTGAACATGGCTATTACCAGTCTGTGTTACTGGGGACCTATTCTCTTAACACTGGGGACTTTTTCTCAACTGTAATCCCCCAGAATTACTCAGAATCAAACGAAGATTATTTTGCAGCTATTCCCAACATGTTTATATGCTACCTACCTGTAAATACCACTGAATGTGTTTTTTAAAATATTTTAATGGATTTTAACAGCTTTGGTGGTTGAAATACAACAAAATAATTGAGAAGCAGGTGTTTGCACCAGCTGGCTCTAGCTTCGGTCAGCTGAACTATTATATGTATAAAAAAAATGAAACAAAGATGTACTATTCTTAGTGCTGTCGAACGTATTATACTATGTAAATAATAAACATGGAAAACGTATGGAGACAAGATAAGAAAGATTTGTTCTAAAGTTAACTTTCTGATAAGAACTTTTATATTTTGTTTAATATTGCCTTTAATGGAAGATAGCAGACTCGAACGATATTAACTTTCACTCCGATACTACTGTTTCCGAGAATTATATTATAGATGCAAGGGTTAGATAAGATAAAGGGTGTGTTCATTGGACACCAATCACGTTATAGCTTACAGTTTGGGAGTCTTAACTATTGCGGCCTCAGTGAAGCCTCTTAAGCTCGTATAAGGTAGACTGCGTCAGCTGAAAACCAGACCCGAGAGTCCTCTCGAACAATGCTTCAGTTCTCTCCTCTTTTGCTCTTACAATGTATGTTTCTTCTCAGCAGTGTAACTGTTGATGGTAGTAGCGCCATGACAGGTGTGATGATGTGCAAGCGTTGGTGCGAGAGAAGAAGCTGGTGCTCAGAAGCCACGTATGACTCGCACTCACTCCAGTGTTCGACCGAGAAGAAAACGCCTCGACCTCCTGGACTGACTGTGATTCATGTACAGGTATGTGAAAACAAAACTTGTTGTATTATTAACCATCTACTTCATGATCATATGCACAATTTGACACTATTGCGTACGGATGAAGCTTGAATCGGCAACATGATTATAGTGTCTTATCAGATTGAGTGAGTTAATAAGCGTTGGTCTGACGCTGATTTAAACAGTTATTCAACGGTGTGTCAGCCCTCCAGTGCACTTGCGGGTCTCAGACGTTTACAAATTTGTTGAAACCAGTGGGTACGTGTATGGTACAGATAAATAAAAAATCCCATACCACGATCATAGGATTCTGGAACGCCTATAATATTGGATGCAACTCTGCGATTACGGCGCTTTATGGCAATTACTGATATTTTGTTTCTATTATTCAGTCATGGGGCCCGGCCTAACCGTTATTCGTATTGAGGCGTGTTGTCAGAAGCATGTTTCCACGTGTATTGCCTGTGAGCCTCGTGCCCTCATACTTTTAGAACGCACGCGGTTAGCGAAATTGTTCGTGTGCTGTGGCCTCTGACCTGTAGGTGTTGACAGTGGTTTATCGCGAAGGACATCTGGAACAAACAGTTTCCGTTTTTGAAATAGCCACTCTTTTTATCAGCTTGAGGGTCCTGTAGGGCAGCTCTTTGTCACGGGGTCAGATTGCTGGACACACCAAATACCAATCTTTTGATAGTCCTTGTGGTGGTTCCAAATGCTTAGCTTGTCGTCCCCGTGAGCTGAGCCCACTACAAGCGGTCTAGATCGATCTCCTGACCTTAGGCCTAACCTTTATTGTTGATCTCTCCAGATCCCGAGGAAAGCACTCCTGATCTCCCTGGATATCGTGAAAATCTGTGTCAGAATAGGTCTTCACGACCCGTGCTTGCCGTAAAAGGCAACTACACTTGTAGTAAGAGGCGACTAACGGGATCGGGTGGTCAGGCTCGCTGACTTTGTTCATCCATGTCATCGTATCCCAAATGCGTGGATCGATGCTCTTTAAGTCAGTTATAGATTGTCTGGTCCAGACTCGATTATTTACGACAGCTTGAATATTGCTGAGTGTGATGTAAAACAACAAAGAAAGAAAGAAACAAACAAACAAACGAACATATATCCGAGAAATATATTTAATCATGGCATAAAAAACAATGTTGTGGCTATGTGGACATGCTGCATTCCAAAAACACTTTTGCATTTGTACACAGCAGACGTAATTCAAAATTAACATATCGGCTTTTAGTTTCCACAAAAACAATAAATTCGATATCGTGTTACTGGATTTTCTGTGTGGTACATTACTTTATTCTCTGGTTTGTTTGAGACAACCATCGCACGGAAGGCAACATACAAACACTTACTTTGTATGCAAATTCTGAGAGTGGCAGGTGTTACCGGTAGGACAGGACGTGCTTACCATTTTCACTGATTTTCAGTGATCTATTCATATCATTTTCACCTCTATTTCGTTGATAGGCCCAACGGAATCTGTATTGGCGGATAATCGAGACCGGTTGTTCTCTGGTGCTAACGTTTTAAATTTTTGAAATAAAATGTTTTGTTCTGTTATCTGCTGCAATACTGAATTTTAAGGGTCGTTTCTATAAGATGTTACCAATGAAAAAAATTGTTATGGCATAAAGCAGATTTTAAAGGGTTGGCGGCTGCTCTACTGTTTTAGCCCGAAATCCCCACGAGGTAACAGCCTTTAGCAACCAAACAATAAATATGACACGTTGCATGTGAACATGATGCGCGATGCTATACAATACTATGAGCATTAGAGGGAGTGTTTACACCTTTCTACTCACTGGCATTTGATTAAATGGATCGGGTGGTCATGCCTGGTGACTTGGTTCATGACGTGGATCTTACATCATGTTAGTCATCACTGGCCATGGATAGGTTTTTTCCAGACTCGATTGTTTACAGGCCGTCGTCGTATGGCTGTATTGCTAGGTGCGGCGTTAAGGTAAATTGTGTGAGTTGCGGGTGCTATTTGTAAAGTAGAGTATGCCTACTCTTTTCACAAACTCATCACTGATTTTCAAATAATTTTAATTACCATTTTGCTTTTTGCGCCCTGTTTCGTCAGATTCATCATTCTCTGATTTTGACATTTTAAATTTCTGACTGTAACAAAAGTGCATTGGCCTGTAATACAGTAGAAGGCTCTTTTTACAGCTCTCTGACAAATCGGAATTGTAACACAACATACACTATCCAATGATCATGCCCTTAACTATTGACGACCCGTGAAGATCCGGAGTAGAATAGGTCTTCAGCAACCCATGCTTGCCGTAAAAGGCGACTATGCTTGTCGTAAGAGGCGACTAACGGGATCGGGTTGTCAGGCTCGCTGACTTGGTTGAATCATGTCATCGATCCCAATTGTGTCGAATATTGCTGAGTGCGGCGTAAAACAACAAACCAATCAAGTTAACTCTTGCCATGTTGGTAAACTCGCAAACATCCCTAATTCAAGCCCGACTTAATAGGTTAACAGGTAGATACTTGATCTTTTCACAAGAGAAGCCTCTGATACTTGAATATTTCATTTCAGCAACATCTCTGTGAAACGTGTCCACAACATCATGTCTGTCTTCGCACCAGAACAGGTGCCATCAAGTGCGTGAAAGAAGACACAACCAATGTGAAAATAAAAGGTAGAAGCATTCCTACTTCATGTTCCATTGTTGGCATCTTGAGAGTGAGTGCGTGACGATCAGTTACGTCACAGATTGCAAACACTAGATGGTCAGGTCGCTTACTTGGTTGATGCATGTCATCGTATCCCAATTGCGTGGATCGATGTTCATGTTGTCAATCACTGGATTGTCTCTGTAATGTTACTCTGATGATATATTAATAATACCGTAGAACAAAACAACATATCCTTAAGGATTTTTGCATTAAATGAGGCTTAGAGGGTAATGTAGATGAGACAGAAATACCAGTATTTAGAAATGGCAGGATACTCAAAAGGGATGAAAAATGGAGGTTTGGGGGCACTGTTATGATAACTACACATTTTGGCCACGCCCCCAAATAGTTTTGTTTTGGAATCCATTTACGTAAGGTGTGATTTCACTCACTTTCACGTGGACACTTAAATCCTTTCTAGGAATATTATGACATTTTTCTTGAGGGAATTGACTTCACGATTTCACTTTGTTCACGATACTTGCACTTTAACTTAGCAAGAGGCACAGCCTTAGGCGTTTTTTTCTCTTGTTTGATCGCTGCACTCGACATAATTCCAGCTGTATGACGCCGACAGCCTGTAAATGACTGAATATGGATAGACAGCACCGCCATCTATCCACGCAAATGGGATGCGGTGACCCGCAATCACCCAGGTCCCTGAGCCAGGTGACCGGTCAAATAAGTTGCCTCTTTCCCCAAGCACTAAATGACCTTTATTATTACGCAGAATCTCTATAGATTGCATGTTTTCGTTCGTACAATTTTGTAATGAATGTATTGTGACATGCTGGTATGGTCATGTGGTGGCTAAATACGATCAGTTTGAGGACAGTTTGAGGAACAGACACAAGTGTTGTGGCCTGAGATTGGTGACATCACGGATTTTCAGTGATGCATTCATATACTTTCTCAGATAATCGAGAGTCTGGCGTTGACGTTTTATGTTGTAATTCCATTCAAGGTTCAAAGACTTTAAGTCAGAAGACGCCCTCTTCCAGGAAACAGTCAGCAGGGAACTCAAAAGAGAAATGTCGTGGAACTATACGCTGAAAGTACGCAAAGAATGTCGAACTCCTAAATAGATATTAAAATGCCTTAAGCACGGCACGGTGATTTCTTTGCCTTCTCGTTATTGCTGTGAACAATTTGTGTAGATATGCACATAAATATTTAGTCTAAATTAAAGAAAACTTCAGAGAAAGCTCGTTAGTCCTGACCCGTCAATCCGGAAACCTCTGATACCAGACGATTACTTTTGGGTGAGGCGAAATGGGGTTTACATTTATTTCACTTATATAGCAAGTGTGTGTGTGTGTGTGTGTGTGTGTGTGTGTGTGTGTGTGTGTGTGTGTGTGTGTGTAAGCTGGTACTCGTCCGGTGTAGATGTTAGTGTAATAATACTGGCCCACTCAGACACGTTTTAGAATTATTAAACTGAAATCTGATTTGGATAACATGAAAATCTGTTTGCATTCGTACTTGTTTGTTTCTTTTCTGCTGTACGTTCTCGGCAACACTCCAGCTATATATGGCGGCCTGTAAATAACAATGTGTGCACAAGACAACCTAGCTTGATATGATGAGCAACGATTCACGCCGTCGGCTATGTCTGACTAGAGGTGGCAATCCCCTTTTGGTATGCCGAATGCCGAGTCATGTTAAGTGGTTTGCTTGATGCCGCAATCTGTAGACTGGATGCCATGAAATGTTGATCTGGTCCGCGGATTTCAGTAACAAAACAACACAATTTCAGGACTACTATAGTGAGAAAGACCATATATATATGGTGATGGTGTGTGGGCATCCTCCGATCACACATTCCATTGGCGCGCATTATGAGACTAATGTGGGTTGCTGGAACCAATTTTAACCTTGAATATTTAACGACATTTTGGAACCATAAAAAATGTCCATTTTTGTGGACCTACCGAAGCCTCTGGCAATTGATTGCATGAATAAAATTATCCATGCCGTAAAACACTCAATCAAACAGGTCATTCAGTGTCACAAACCGATCCTCAATTAAGCGGGATTTTATCGAAAGAAAACACGATAAGCACTGAAAATCTTTGATTCACACCGGAAAAATTATTTCCCAATTAATAAAGTTTGTTAAGCGAGCCACGTAAATGAGGATTAACTTGACGCTGATCTTTCCTTGATCACCAATGGTTTGCCCACTTTGGTAGTTACAGGCCACCAGTTGTAGCTAGAATAACCAGAGACTGTTTTCATTATATGTATTTTCATTTTCAATAATTTGTTGATCAATCTATTTCAGATGTGGAATTGCGAAGACCTGTTATCAAAACTGATGCTGTTTATTATAGCATATATGCACCATGTCCTATAGACAAAAAGTTAAAACTTTTCAGGCACCTAATTGGAACCTTTGGCATAATGCGTTTTGAAGAACCTAAGAAATATTATTGGGTGATGACTCTTGAAAAAGATAGGACATGGTCACAACACGACAGTAAGAGTCTTTCATTCCAAGTTGCTGTTACAAACCAAAATCAAGTAGCTTCCAGTCATTTGAAACATGCGGAGGTCTTCAAGGGTTTTACTGTATCTGTTGACAGGAAACGCATTACTTTCAAGTCGCTTAAAAACAGGACACGGCAAGGAAGACGTGGATCTGGTCGATATGTTGTTGTACTTGACAAAATCAAAGGACGAATGTTTCTAGGTACCCAAAATGTTTGCTATGCCATGGAGGATGGCATCGATATTGGATATACGTTGTATCCGGTCGTAATATATCCACGAGGACATTCACCAACCGAAACTAAATTGTTGTTTGACAGCATCAGAGGTGGGAAGTACAAGTTCACATATGAAGACGTTGAGAAAATGACGCGTCGATGTGTGAAAGATTTTTAACGCTACATTCGGAAATATTTCAGTTGCGGCGGCCATTGAATTATCGAGCTGGGTCCATACAATCCATAAGTCACGTCTCGTGCCGCCGATCATTGCTTTACTGCCTATAGGAAGCTAAAATACATAAACTAGTGGGCAAAAGAAAGTGTACACCCATGTTTGATGGTCAATAAAATGAAAACAAAGAAGAGAAGGTTCTTCAATGATGGTGTATTATCTAATAAGGTCACATGCGATAGTCCATGGACAACTTCAGTGCGAAACTCAGAACAGTTGACGTGTATATAACGTTTACATGAACATGGGGCAAGGAAGATCACAGTTCACAGGAATGATCAGAGTCATTCAGTACTGTCTTGATAAGTTTGTGGTCTTTAAATGATACCTGGCACGCACAGTAACGAGTATGACCACCGTGAGTACCAAAGCACGCCAAGACTCGCCTCTCAGTCTGTCTGAGGTGAGGTGAGGTGTAATTGGGTTTAACGTCGCGTCCAAGATTATTGCACTTATATAGCGACGTGCATGCACGTGTATGTGTGTGTGTGGCTGCTTGTACTAGTCCGGACTGATGCCGATTTATAGTGCTAGCTCACTGAGATACCATGCCGCAGTTTAACATGAATACCCCACTCAGACACAGTATACTGACTCCGAGCCGACCAGTCCTTGTTTTAGCCCCTTAATGCCGAGCGCCAGACAGGGTAACAACAAGTACAATCTTTTAACGTCTTTTTGTATGACGCGGCCCGGGATCGAACCCTGGACCTTCCGCTCTCCGGGCGGACGCTCTACCACAAGACCACAGAGGCGGTCAGTCTGTCTGAAGCGTTGAAACAGTCTGACGACCGTTGCCCGTGTTCAGTTTGGTTTCATGCAATCTTGGTGCGTTTGGCTCCCATCTGGTCCAAACCTACGGCTCTCTTTCTCTTTGTTCTGCAACCGTGGCATATCTTTGGTGTGTTTTTTATCCCCCGCCCAACAAAGTTAGCGGGGGATATAGAAACGGGCTCCGTCCGTCCGTTCGTCCGTCACGTTTCGTTTCCGGAGCATAACTCAGAAACCGTTTAATATTTTTTCATCAAACTTTGCAGGTCTGTCAGGTACATGCTGAACTGGTGCCTTTTGCTATTTAGAAATTTTAGAAATTTATATATTTTACGTTTCCATGGCAACAAGATGGACTTAGGTTCTGTGAGGGTAGGGTTCGTTTCCGGAGCATAACTCATGAACTGTTCAATATTTTTTCATGAAACTTTGCAGGTTTGTCAGGTAAATGCTAAACTGGTGCCTTTTGCTATTTAGAAATTATATAAATTTTTATTTTTTACGTTTCCATGGCAACAAGATGGACTTAGGTTCCAAACTCTTCTTTTTTACAATGTCCATGACAAGTTCCACCTCGGTTAAAAAAGGTTAGGGTTTGTTTAGATTTAATTATGTCATAAATTCTGCAACAGGGGCGGGGAATATAGCCACGTTTGTGGCAAACTCTTGTTTTTATTACATGTGATGTCTAGCAATGGTTCGTCGCCTTTTTATACAAATTCAGCACGTGCAATTTTCTGAATACCTGGAAAAGCTGTTGGGTGATTTGGGGCCACTGAACGTGTCTCTTTACGGCCAACGCGTTGCGTTGTGGAGATTGATTTTCCAGTTCTTGGACAATTGTTTTAAGCATTATACCATTTTGCTCACTTTGATAGTTTTGGTGAAAAATTAATTTCAAAGTAGATACTTTCTTTTGCCCATGTGTTTAGATACAGAAACTCTAAGACCGCCTTAGTGTATTTCAAGTGTATATTCTCCGTTATGTATAACGTTGAGTGAGTTGGGTTTAACGTCCCTTTTAACAGCATTCCAGTTATATCACGGCGGGTCAGAGGCAACCCCGAAGTGATGCAAGTCTCATACGTTTCCCACTTGAATCCCATGAGTACGGGTATTGTGCTGACAAACCTCGAAACGTCATTAAGGCGAACCGGGATTAGAACCCATAACGAAACCCTGTTTATCGAATTGCGACAGGGCCACCCTTAGCAGCTTGTATAATAATACTAGTGATATATAGATAAAACAAGAATGGTGTTTGCATTGCATGCTAAATCCAAAGCGGCCCAATCCCCCATACCCACAAGAAATATGTATTATGAACCAGTTGGACTTAGAAGTCAGATGACCTTAACAATATCCCTAATTTTATCTACTGCAGTGTAACTTAAAACTGAAAGTCCCATGACAATAGCTACCTTAATGAGAAGGCTTTCAGCACTTTCGCTTAATTACAATATTTCCAGGCTAGATAAACAGTTGACCAATGCAATACAGCAATAGTAATGCCTCTATACATACCTCCAGGTACCTTTATTGCAACTTTTGCAACTTATATGCACGTCCGGTCTGATATCCTTAGCATTCAAACACAGGGTTGCGTGAATATTTAAAAATGTAAGCACAAGTGGCGTCACATAGCTACCGTAGCACAAGGTAACTAGAATCTGAATGATACCGTGAAGATGTCTTGCGGTGTTTAAATGTGTTTTCACGATCTTATCGCTTGGCAGTTGTTTATGTATAATTGAAAAACGTTTTCTATTGTAATGAATTAAAAAAAGTATTTCATGTTTTAACAGTTCGGGCATTGGTGGACGTCCATCATAGCGTAACACCACATACGTACACATAACGTTTTCTCCATTTGACACCATGGGGAATTCGGTGTAGAGTAATATGTTGTCATGGGGTCATCATTCCCCGACATCGTTGATCGCTGCTCGCAATATCAATCACTGGAAACACGATTATTTACAGACTACGATCAAATACGGCGATCAACAAATAAACACTTTATCTATAGTTCATGATTGAAATATGCCTCGATACTTCATGAATAAAAAAGTTTCCTGAAATTTCAATCCTTTTTTTCTCCTTTGACCTCTGTACTTCGACCATCCAAAAGCTGATGCGAATGAGACGATTCATCAAATTACAATCGTTTAGGTCAGTTTCCTTCTGACTGACCTCAACTTTCAAGGCCACCCAAACATATGCCAGGATTAATCCCGTACCTCTTGGTGTACATGTATCTTCGGTGTAGAAAAGACCCATGCTTGCCATAAAAGGCGCCTATGCTTGTCGTAAGAGGCGACTAACGGGAACGGGTGGTCAGGCTCGCTGGCTTGGTTGATGCATGTCATAGTATCCCAATTGAGTAGATCGATGCTGATGATGTCAATCCCTGGATTGTCTGGTGCAGACTCGATTATTTGCAGACCTCCGTCAAAAAGCTGGAATATTGCTTAGTGCGGCGTAAAACAATAAACAAATAAACATGTATATGTGGTGTGAAGTCCCATCCAACTGTCATTTGCGCGAGATAGACAAGAGTCAAGTGCGTCGGCGGTAGATTCAAAATTCAAACAAACGTGTATGGAGGCTGCATAATGGTCAGAGTGAAGGTTGGGGTAATTGTTTGGAATTCCATTAAATACCCAAATGAAACAAAATAGGATGAACGTGTTTAACTAGAAGTCTATTTCTTTGTCTGACCTTCTACACAAGAGAAATGTATTTTGAGTGTATTGGGTGAGTAAGTGACAGAAACCAAAACGAATATCAGGGAGTGAGAGTGATAGTTTATCTCTGTGTATGTGAAATAAAAGCGACAAATTCACTTCCATTATCCTAATACGTCCATCGTACACTTCCAACTATATGAGGGGCGGTCGGGTAGCCCAGTAGTTAAAGCGTTCGCTCGTCACGCTGAAGACCCGGGTTCGATTCCCGACATGGGCACAATGTGTGAAGCCCATTTCTGGTGTCCCCCGTCGTGATATTGCTGGAATATTGCTAAATGCGGCGTCAAACCATACTCACTCACTCCAACTATATTATGAGCATGTTTATGGGCACTATTTAAGGGATGATACCAGGTGTTCGGGAAAAGGTGGGCGTATCCTGCATCACTTGTGGCACCCGTAACAACAACATCACAGTTGGGTACAGTATAGGGCATCACAGTATTGACCAACTCTTTGTAAAAAAGTAGCCAATACATAAAAAAAACATATGCTGTTTGGATATAGTTTTCATTTTGTTTACATTTGAACATTTTCTTTATGATTCATGTTTTGAAAGTAGTGTTAAACGTCGAAATAAAATTCAACGCAATTCGAGTAAAATGTTCTCTCAGTATGCACTTGTTCGAATCCTTACAAGAATGTGCGCTCTCTGCGGTCCCAAACTCACCTCCTTCTAACAGTTCCACCTGTGAAGACATCATCATTAGACCCGTGAAGATTCCGGGGTAGAATAGGTCTTCAGCAACCCATGCTTGCCGTAAAAGTCGACTATGCTTGTCGTAAAAGGCGACTAACAGGATCGGGTGGTCAAGCTCGCTAACCTGGTTGATACATGTCATCGATCCCAAATGCGGTGATCGATGCTCATGATATCAATCACTGGATCGTCTGGTCCAGACTCGATTATTTACAGACCGCCGTCATACAGCTGGAATATTGCTGAGTGCGGCGTTAAACAACAAACCAACCAACCTTCGCCTACAAAGCCAGCTCCAAGTGGAATGAACCGCCTCTCTCCATAAAGACTTCCTCATCACTCTCCTCCTTTAACAAACCCCATCAAGACCCACCTTTTCAAAAAACACTCTCACTGTCTATAGGCTTCATTGCAGCGCACAGAGCACTTTTGCACAGTGAATGAAGCGCTATACAAATGCATACATTATTATTATTATTATTAGTAGTAGTAGTATTAGTTTAATTATTGTTATTATTGTTATTAGTATTATTATTGTTATTATTATTATTAATCCTGAGGAGGCACGGGTGGTCAAGTCGTCTAAGCCGCCGCGATTCGCTGTGCAAAGTTGCGTCCCTTGGGTACGCCAGAAACCTATGATTGTGGGTTCGAATCCCGGTTCGACCCGATTATGTGTCAAGGTTTGTCAGCGCCATACCCGTGCTCGTGGGTTTCACCGAAGTGGTAAACGTCTGATACCTGCATCACTTCGGGCTTTCCTCCCACATTAAGTTGACACGCCGTGATATAACTGGAATACTTTTAAAAGCGGCGTTAAACCCAACTCACTCACTCACTTTTATCAATCCTGAACAGTTGTATGCAACACAACACAACAAAGTCTTCAGCTGATCAAGGAATCTTCCAGATAATATATTTGTACTCATCAACATGTTGATGGAGCTGTTAATCACCACCGACTTCTCCTGAAACCATAACGGCGTTCTATTGATACACTATTGTAAATGCAAAATGTTTAGTCAACAGCAAATGTATTTCGAGACCTATGATCTTCATCATCCAGCCACACGGGATGTTAAACAAGAAAGCTACATTACAGTTGTGGGACTAAAAACCTTTTTAATATATTCTGGAAACAACAAAAGCTTTGAGGTCTCAGTGTCCTTTTCTGACCTGTCCCCCAATTGTCCCCAAACGATTGCATCTGTATCCAAGGAGAGGGAATGCTTGATCAAAGCTACATTTTCAACATTATCTTGAATCCACCTCGATTTTGATAGGTATGTTTACTGAAGTTGTCAAACCCCCTACCATATATATGTATGTTATTTAAACTCGAAAAGCACCCAAAAGATCCGTGTAAGAATTGATTTTCATCAACCAATGAGGCCAATGACGGGATCAGGTGGTTAGGTTCGGTCTCTTGGTTAATACATGTAATCGTATCCCATCATATGTTGTTTGTTTGTTGTTTAACGCCGCACTCAGCTATATTCCAGCCATATGACGGCGGTCTGTAAATAATCGAGTCTGGACCAGACAATCCAGTGATTGACATCATAAGCATCGATCCACGCAATTGGGATACGATGACATGCATCAACCAAGTCAGCGAAACTGACCACTCGATCCCGTTACTCGCCTCTTACGACAAGCGTTGTCGTCTTTTACAGCAAGCATGGGTTGCTGAAGACCTATTGTACTGAGTGAGGCATTAAACAAACAAACTGAAAAGGCGAAAGGATCTTCTGTCTGGGAAAATGTATTGCAAATCTTATCACAAAACAAGCTAATTGTGACAAAGAGTTGTAGCCTTGTGCTTGAAGCTTTCACTCGGCACGCCAAAGTTGCAGGTTCTATTCCCCACACAGGTACAATGTGTGAAACCCATATCTCTTGTCTCCCACCGTGATATTGTAGGAATACTTCTGAAAACTCACTCACTCTAAGTGTACAGGAAGTGAAATTTTGGTGCAAGATAATGCAGGCATGAATAATTTGCATCAACTGTCCATTCGGGAAACATAATGGCTTGTTTTAAGGATAAGATGTATTTTTTAACCGTGGTGAAAGGGGTCAATACTGATAACATTTTGTTTATATATCAGAGTACAATGTAGATGACGCTTTGGGTCTTATCTCGATTTACAACAGATATCAGAGATATGATCACTCTCCTGAAATAATTACATTTGAAGCTGCTTCGAGACTGATCTCTAGATTAACTCGTCTTATCATCCTATAATTTTCGCTGACTCGTCGAACACAGTTGTGCCCCATAATAGCAATTTTATCTAAGAACCCGCCTACACTTCCGATATAGGTTCACTCAAACATCACTAACAGTTCCACCTTGCCTGAATTCGATTACATCCAGTGAGTTGGTGAATCTTGTTTGACGCCGCAGTCAGGCAATTCAAGTTATATCACGTCCGCCTATAAACAATCGTTGTCCAGAGTCGGTATCAAAGCAAACGTCGGCGCTCTAGTCGGTATCATAAGGAAAATGGCAAATGCACAGGTCAACGCTACATTTATTCCTGATTCTCATGGTGGACAGAGTATAGTGTACACTGACTTAAGTTCAGGGTTCAGACAAGAAGGCGGGAAACTGTTCAGCGGAAGTGTTCGCAGCTGCAATGAAGTTCTTCCACGTCTACGAGTTGGTGACACAGTATATTTATATACTCGTATATACCCACCAAGTGCCCTCTTGTGGCTGTATGCAGCAGAATATGATTTGAAACTTGATAGTATAGTGTGATGCCTGCACTTTAACAGCGTGAACTATCTTGATCCACTTATTCTCTTTTGCTGAGATTTCATCCACAAAAATTCTTAGTTGGGTACTCGTAACATAAACCCAAAATACATGAGAGAGAAAGTACATTTTATTGTAACTCTTTTCTTTCATTATGAAAGCAAATCAAACAGATGTTGATATATGGTACATATTATAGTAACCTTGTCACTAAAGCGATACAGCAAAGTTCTGGGTTTTGGGTTCACAGGCAAACCCTGGAATAGTGCAAAAAAACGACTTACAACCATACTCACTTAATTATGTTGTGTTTTAAATGCTCCTACGCTTGTAGACTACAATAAGGCAATAAGGATCTAATGTTTAGAATCTGCGATGTTGCTGATTGGCACTCACCCAATCTCTGGACGCCAACAAGTACCCTCCATTAACTCCCTGGAGGTATCTTCTTTCACACAAGACAGACATAGTGCTGCTAGCTAGCACGTTCCACAGAGATGCTGCTGAAATGGAATAATAGCCTTCGTAGCACCCAGTTTCGCTGTAGCCACCTTTGACGCACTTGGTATCGTCATGATTTTATAGTGATTCATAAACACAGTATCGTGCAATGAACTGTTCTTTTGGCAGAGATATCCATATCATCATGGAAAGGGGTTTGTCGTTTTATTTTCGTGGTCCTTGGATTTTCATCGGGATATGGATATGGAATGTCTCACTGTGGACACGGAAGGGAGTGTGAGGGGAGGGTCACTGAAGGTATCAGTCTCTACAACGCCCTAAGTGTGGTAGCTATTTGTGTGAACATGGTTGCAGTCCCTTTATGCTTTATCCCTATCGGTTTCGTTACGCACATGGGGCGGTCGGGTAGCCTAGTGGTTAAAGCGTTCGCTCGTCACGCCGAAGACCCGGGTTCGATTCCCGACATGGGTACAATGTGTGAAGCCCATTTCTGGTGTCCCCCGCCGTGATATTGCTGGAATATTGCTAAAAGCGGCGTTAAACCAAACTCACTCACTCACTCACTCGTTACGCACATGCATCTATGTTTGGATTGGCAAGGTGAAAACAAGGTAATTTGGCCAAGAGGTTTAACTTCAGCTTCAGGTATATCGATGCTCTGATACCGTTAACTAACCATTAAATAGCTAATTCCCTGCCACTGATTAACCCACCTGCACCCGTTAATCAGGTGAAGGTAAGCTACGTCGGTCTCGGAGAGTAGTTGGATGGGTGACCACGTTCAGCAGCTTGACTCTTGAGAGTTTTAGGGCTTCGGTCCTGCCCCACACTGAAGCACATGTACCACATGTGGTGTCTCCTTATTAGGGAGCTGAGAATGAAAATCGAGTGCTCACTGATCGATTGACCGGGGTAATAATAGTGTAGCGCTATGAGCATCCACTTGGTGAATGGAATCTGGCGCATTATAAATGCACTTATTATTATTATTATTTTAAAGAACCTGGATCTGGCGATGCACGCGATGCACGCGGGAGGGACACCATCAAATGAATTTTGATGTTTCGTTGTCTCAAGCACATGAGACTAGTGTTCAGCAACACTACACATCCAAAGATAGCATCAGGATCAAATGAGAAAAATTATATTCAAGAGCTACAGTGTTCGAAATAGACACCAGCCCGTAGGCCGGAGACCCGTGAAGATTCTGGGGTAGAATAGGTCTTCAGCAACCCATGCTTGCCGTAAAAGGCGAATATGCTTGTCGTAAAAGGCGACTAACGGGATTGGGTGGTCAGGCTCGCTGACTTGGTTGATGAATATTGCTGAGTGCGGCGTTAAACAACAAACAAACCAACCAACCAACCGTAGGCCGGAAGCAGACAGATTTGTTCTCGGGCTGATAAGTTTTAAATTTCAGCAGGCTGTTTATCTGAGCTGTTAACATGGTACATGTATCACAACAAAAAGATTGCTTTGTCCAGTTCCAAAGTACCAGTTAGTTAACTCTTTCAACACCGGAGGCCGGTGTACCGGACACACCGTAAACACGTCAAAATAGTATACAACCTACCTGCCATATCATTCATTTATTAAATCACTTTTCACAAAGTCTGAAAATAAGTACATTAAACTACGGTTATAACGAACTCAAATGGACCACTAATTTTAGTTCGTTATAACCGTAGTTCGTTATAAGCACATATACATCATCTTTACAGAAAGTGACCGGGACAAAACACCAAGTTCGTTATATCCGTCTGTTCGTTATAAGCGTGTTCGTTATAAACGTAGTTTACTGTATTTCATTTCAATGTATCGCATTTTATCAATAGATATAAAATTATGAACTACATCCCGAAATGTTATTGGAAAAAAAATTATCCGGGACACATGCTTCGACAACGGGTCCATATCATCTTCCCGAGGCAAGAGTGTTAACTGACTTTAAAAAAGTCCAGTTTCCACCCTTGCCGAACTAGGCTGGAATTACTGGGCTCGATCGTAGCGCCACCAGTGGCTATTACCAGTTATGTTCCTTCTAAGCCTCTCCTATGAACCAATCAGATTCCACCTCTCGTGTCACTTGCATTTGCTTCAAACAAAACGGTGGCGCCCAGTCAGGACGATCTGATCAATGATCAAGATCTATATTGTGATAAAACGGGTCTTACATCGCGAAATGCATCTAATCACGTGAACACCTTGATTAAAAACGTGAAAAGGTTTGGAAAATATCTGCTGACAACGAGTTGGCGGTGCACATGCTTTGCAAATCCTGCAATCGACCGAAATCTGCACGACAGTTTACGAACCGGATTACGATTTCGGTGCGCGATTTTGATTGGACTATGCATAGACTTGTTAGTCCAGCCAAAATGTCACTCCATAATACCAGCCTAGTTCGGCAAGGGTGGAAACTTGACTTTTATAGAAAGTCAAGTCTCATGCCTTGGGAAGATGGGTCCATATCGGATATGATCATGCCAAAGAACAATTTTAAGACTTTTCAATCAAATCGTAAATATATGAACTGAAGTAATTAGAAAAATTAACAAACATATGTTTAAAAAATTGTAAAACTTACATCTACGTTACTGTTTGCATCTTCGATGTCAATCACTGGATTGACTGGTTCAGACTCGATTATTTAGACACTGTCGTCATATAGCTGGAATATTGCTGAGTGCGGTGTTTAACAACAAATAAACAACAGACAACACTTTTCGTACGATCGTGTTATGTAAGTCAATGACTTACGGTATTTTCTCATGTCGTCGCTATATGGCTGAAATAATGCCGATGCGACGTTACATTTTAAATCTTAACTCACCCTTGTCACCGAGAACACTCTATCGGGAAATATGTGATGATTCATCGTACTTAATTATTTTTTTTCATAATATTCCGATTTCCTTTACAATGAAAATAAAAGAGAAACTAGTTAGCTCTATTATGAAATCTTAAAATTGCCGAAAATCGCCATATTTGTCGCTTCCTTGGTACTTATACTGGACGTTACGAATGTTTTTAACAAAAACGAACTAATTAAGTAACGTTATAAATGCATAACTTTCATATTCATAAACAGTAGGCCATGCTTGTCGTAAGAGGCGACTCACGGGATCGGGTGGTCAGGCTCGCTGACTTGGTTGATGCACGGTCATCGATCCCAATTGCGTGGATCGATGTTCATGATATCAATCCCTGGAATGTCTGGTCCAGACTCGATTATTTACAGACCGCCGCCATATAGCTGGAATATTGCCTAGCGCGGCGTTAAACAACAAACCAACCAACCAACGAAAAGTTGCTGGAGAAAATTGGAAAGTTATCAAGCACAGGTTCACTGTATCAATAAGTAGACTACTTAGGAAGTCACCGATCAGTTATGTGTAATTATGAAAAACTTCTCATGTTAATGGGTTTGCGAACATCCACAAGAAAGCACTATTCGTACGGAAAAAATGCACAGGATAATTGATAGTGTCCGTTTCAGATCCCGAGGACCTTACATTCCGACTAATTGTTGGAGGACCGGGAAGTCACGCTCAACGATTAAGTAACTTTATACACTTTATTTTAAAACCAGTAAACATGTTTAACAGGTATTTAAGAGATGATTTTGATTTTATGTGTAAACTTTCTGAATAAGTTTCACCAGAATGAAAGTATTTTAGTTTCGATATTGTTAACATAACAGATGCTAAAATAAGATCAATGACTTAAAGCCCAACACTTTTGGTTGACATGATGGTCATTTGTGTAATACTGAACGCAATATACCTCACTAATTACGACATCCATGTATTATTCTGTTTTCCGTGATTGTGATTGGCTTACATGGAATAAACATTCAATATTGTTGTTCGTTGAAGGCTGCAGAAGATACTTACGATCCGGAACTACTTTCTCAAAGGGATTCCCAGTGACGTCATGCACCAACTTACGCATTCGTCACCACTCGCCCCTTTCCGTAACCTGCAAGAAGACTCGTCCCCCTATCGATGACTGTATGTGCGAAAATACGACAAACCAATCAGAATAGGCGTATGATTTCGAGTTCTTTGTCAAATAATCCCTCATAAATAATGTTTTATTTTACATATGTCTTGCATCTAAAAATATACCCAAGACACATTTAAATGTGTTCAATCATACTGTATAATTCCGCTCGTCCCGATGTGCATCTGAAATATATATAATATATGGGGAAATATATGTGAACCATTACGCAACGAGTTGACAACTGTTTTAGGTATGCCCGTTTGCGAACCCAGTCGCAAAAATGGCCATGAAAGGGGCACGAGTCGCTATTCGGCTTGTCCCGGAATAACACGAGTTGGTCAGGAATGCAACTTACGATGTATAAAGATGGTATCTGGAACTCCCATGCATCGGACAGTCATAACACTACGAGAGCCCGCAGTTGTGAACTCTAAATAAATCGGGGGCACGGGTGGCCCAGTCGTCTAAGGCGCCGCGATTCGCTGTGCAGATTTGCGTCCCTTGGGCACGCCAGAAACCTATAATTGTGGGTTCAAATCCCGGCTCGATCCCGATTATATTTCTTTGTCAGCACCAATACCCGTGCTCGACGGCTTCACCGAAAAGGTAAACCTGTGAGACCCGAATCACTTCGGACTTTCCTCCCACATTAAGCTGGCACGCCGTGATATAACTGGAATACTCTAAAAATAGACGTTAAACCCAACTCACTCACTCACTCAATAAATCAGAGAAACAAACTGTTCTAAGGAGAATATTGTGTTGCGGTAAGGACTTATAGCACTATACAGTACATAGTCTTCGGTTCAATCATTATCTCCTCCGAATGACCTTCTGTCTCGTCGCTTGGTCGATCAAATCGCGTAAATTCGGAAACAACACCGTAGGCATTCACAGGTAGCTGGAGGTGCATGTACATGAAATAAATAAGGGATGTATATGATGTCATCAGTCATCTGTATGGGTTCATTCCAAATGGTTCATGATGTGATGTGATATTTTTTTTTTTAACGCCGCACTCAGCAATATTCCAGCTATATGGGGGACTGTAAATAATTGAGTCTGGGGGGCAGGGGTTGGCACGGGTGCTGGGTTGTGTCCCTTTAACACACACGAAACTATGATCGTGGGTTCGAATCTCGGTTCGCTCCGATTGTTTCTGGGTTTGTCAGCACAATACCCATGCTGGAAGGGTTTTACCAGAGTGGTAAAGGTATGAGGCTGCATCACTTCGGGCTTTCCTCCCACATTAAACTGACACGTCGTGATTTAACCGGAATACTGTTTAAAGTGGAATTAGACCTCACTCACACTCTGTTATATAAAGGAGATCGGCATACCTGTAACTGGAATTAAATACAAGGCGTTTTGGGGGGTTCTGTAGCCATTTCTTTTAAACTCCCTATTCCGTCCTCTGGTGAGTGAATTTAGTTATTTTCGGCGGCGCGAGACGTTACTCGTTTGATAATGGGTCGCCGCAATAAAACTGAAATATTCTCAATGTGGCATTAAATATCAATAATTGTGAACACATTCCAACATCAAGGCCTCTACGTCTGTATGTGTGAAGTTGTACTCCCCACCCCTGATGCTGTCAAACAACATCTTATTTTTGGTTGGTGAATGTCCGCGTGGATATATTACGACCGGACACTGGTCATGTGTGATATCTATGCCGTCCTCCATTGCATAGCAAGCCTTTCTGGTACCTAGAAACATTCGTCCTTTGATTTTGTCAAGTGCCACAACATATCGATAAGGTCCACGGCTTCTTGTCTTTGGAAAGTACGTCCTGGCTTTGTAAGGTTTGAAAGTTATGCGTTTCCTGCCAACAGTTATTGTGAAACCCTTGAAGCTTCCAATTCTTTTCAAAATGTTGGAAGATACTTTCTTTGCGTTTACGACACCTACATCGAAAGAAAGATTTTTTGTGTCTTTTAGTGACCCTAACTGATCAATTTCTAATGTCATCACCCAGTAGTATATCTTCCGTTCTTTGAAACACGATAATTCAAAAGTCCCGATTAATTCATCGTCATGTTTTAATTGTTCGTCTTCAAGACATTCTGCAAATATGTCATAATAGACAGCATCATCTGCGAAAAAGGGCCTTTGCAATTCCACATCTGAAATAAATTGCACAACAAATTATTGAAAATGAAAATACATATATTTGGATATGCCATCTATGACTGGTGGCCTGCAAATCACAAAGTGAGCAATGCAAACCATTGGTGACTGCGAGAAGATCAACGCCGAGTTAATCCTCATCAGCGTCACCTCAAATTCACCTGGTGTCCTTGCGCTATGTCAACCAATCTATTGATCAAAAATATATTATTTCCCCTTTGGGATTACAATTCCTCAATTCTCATCGTGTTTTCAGAAAAAAAGCTTAACTGCGTTGAGGTTGTTCGACTGTATGACCTTTGAATTATTTGAATGTCTTTCCTCATGGGTCATTGCAGTCACTTGCCAGGGGCTTTGGGAAAGTCCATCAAAAGTTACATTGATTCCGAAATTGCCTTGTAAATTCCAGGTTAGAATTCCAAGCAGCCCGACCCATCCCACTCTCTTCCTTGGTGTTCAGCAATGTGTAGTTGCTGTATGCCTAATACTATTTTTCTTATACGGGAAGCTGCCAATGAAAGTTTTTCTGATTACTATTTAACCTTTATTAGTTAGTGACGATAGGCCAACGAGTGAACAAAATTCTAACTGATTAGTAATGTCTACTAACATGCAAAGCACTGAAAGCCTTACCGTGCTTCAACTTTTATGTTAAGAACTATTTAAGAGTTCGCCGTTCTTTGAAATACTTACAGTTTATTTGTCCATAACATATCTTTTTTGTGTCGCCTTTTGACTGTTTCCCGGAAATGGACATTCTCGAACTGTGAGTGTTTGGACCTTGAATGGACAAAAATAATATGTAAGACCCTGGCAGAGTCTGGAATATCTGCCCAAAGACATTCCGAATAGCAGAGAAAGTATACAAATGGGTCACTGAAAATCAGTAATGACACCAATCTTGGGGCATAAGAAGCTCCGTATCTGTTCCTCAAATTGCCCACAGTTTTCTGATCTAAACTGATCGTAGTTAGCTATGTCATTACCAACAGGTCACAATACATTCATCACAAAAATCTACGAAAGAAAGAAAAACTATCCATGGGGATTATGGGTCCTCTTATGCTTATGGTAAGATGCGATTTGGTGGTCTGGCTGATTGCGTGTCATCGTATCCCATTTGCGTGGATAGATGGCCATGCTGTCTATCCATATTCAGTTATTTACAGACTGTCAGCGTCATACAGCTCGGGGTCTGGTGAGTGTAGCGAACGAACAAGCAACAAAAAGCCTGAGGCTGTGCCTTTTCCTCCGTAAAGTGCTAGTATCGTTAACAACCAGTGTTCGAAATACCTGCCTGCCCGACCGTCCGAGACGGGTTGATTTCAACTCGGGCTGCCAGATTTTCAAATCCCCCTGCCCGACGGTCGGGTTATATTTCATATGTGACAATATTCTAAATATTTCCCGATGATAATCATTAATTCACATGTAAAGATGAATGATAAAATGTAACCAAAAAGAAACCCCGTTAGCTTATCCTGAGAAACATATGATTATAGTGGGCAGGCAGGTTTTGGTCAGGGCTGGCAAGTATTTCAGCTAGCCAGTCCTGTGGTCTGACTGAAATTTTTTGGAGTTTCATACCCTGGAACAACCTTGACACATTAAGTCAATATCGTGGAATAATTTTGGTTTCTCCTCGCTAAAACTTGCTAAATGTGACACCCATTCAAAAATTACCAGTTTTATTTATTTTTGTAGTTGTCATAACTGTTGGATTGATCATTATTTTGATCTTCAAACATCCCTTCCTTGTTCGTGCACATTTGTCAATATATATATTTGAGTTTTTTCAAATCCCTGCAATCGTCATCAAACCATGAATCCATACCAAACCGTTGATTTGAACATTACAGATTTTAGTGAGCTTTGGATTCCAGTACAAAAGAAGAAGGGTCATGTCTTCAGGATTTATATTCAAACCATGGTTTAATACACTCTTGAAACAAAGAAGGGGATGATCAGAAATAGTTTTGTACACTATTGACATCTGTTGTCAATATGACGATTTGAAGGGAGCGGCCCAAAACGTGAAAATAGACGATTTCTAATCGTCTGACCCGTAAAAAGTACTCCAGTAACCTAATGCAAGTTTACAGCAGTTTGATTAGCCGTTTGAGCTTGATTTCGTTCTGCCCGTTGTCGGATCCGGTATTGTGTCGTTGACCTGGGACTCCATGAACTTGTCAATCGTCAACATTCTTGGTTTGTTGGTACCTGCTCCATAGTCTGCTAATCACATACTGTATCGCAAGTTCAAACACAAACGATGAATGAAATCAAGTAATCACAATTGAGAGAAATAATGGTCCACAGAGATTAATCGACCTTCCTTCACAGTGTCAAAATCAGGAATGACACCATCTCCCGTGTGTGGCGGTGCTTCGTGAGGCACGTGTAATGTACAGGATGTGTTTTGGTGTTACGTTTAAAAGTCATAAACATTCTTGCAGGGGATGTATGTCGTCAATACGTCTCTTTGTTCTAGTATTTGATATTAACATTCATACTTCATGATCCCCTTCTTTTTTTTAAGATGACTGATGCGTGGTTTCGTCTGACCTCTTCCTCAGCTAACATACTCGCCTTGTTCGTGGCAGTTGATGTTTCACTTATTCCAAGTTCATTGACAGAAGAATAACTAGTAATGTGATTCATAATGCGTGTGATTTTTATGGTATTTGAAACCTTATGAGAGGGAACAATTACAATCTTTTGAATGCAGGTGAGCCACATGTCAGAATAGGTTGATTCCAATACTTCTTTTTCAGTCTGTGCATTCTACCAATGACAACCTGACACAAGACATCACGCAAAGACATTCAACAAGTTCATCTTCTCTATTGGCCTCGTCGAAGAGGTTCATATACTTTATTGGCTCAGCATTAAGCCCATAACGCTTAGTTAAAGCTGGGGAAATCTGATATCTTCCACACCCTGGTTTTCTCCCCACATGGAAACTAAACAAAATAATGTAAAACCACTGACGGAGGTGAAATGAGCACTTATACACAATTATGCATTTTTAATGGACCCCGACTTGACCAGTACCTGTTGCATCCCCTTAATGTCGAACGCTAGGCAGCATAACAACAAGTACCACATTTTAACATAATTTGGTATAAAAAGGCCGGGGATCGAACCAACGACATTCCACTTTCCGGGCAGACGCTCTATCCACTAGAACAAAAAGACATTGGTCTCAAGCCCAACTCTATATATCGGAAACTGACTGGCGGAACCTTTTTTGCAAATAAAGCGACAAAACCCTTTCCATATCCAATAGAATATCTGTATAAAGCAGAGTCGATTGTGATTAATATCATGAGCATCGATCCACACAATTGGGATCGATGACATGCATAAACCAAGTCTGCGGGCCTGACCACCCGATCCCGTTAGTCGCCTTTTACGACAAGCATAGTCACCTTTTGCGGCAAGCATGGGTTGCTGAAGACCTATTCTACCCCGGAATCTTCACGGGTGTATCATTTGGGACCATCGCTGGATGCAAAGATGAACTAGGATCTTGGCCCCACTCTAAGGAAGACATTCTAGTTCCATTAACCTACAGTACATCCTTTAGTGGCAAACACGCATTTCTATCAGACAGTGATCGTGAGGATGACCTTGAACCTTTACATGACATGTCAACCCGTGAAGATCCTGGAGAATAGGTCTTCAGCAACCCATGTTTGTCGTATAAGGCGACTATGCTTGTCGCAAAAGGCGACTAACGGGATCGGGTGGTCAGGCTCGCAGACTTGGTTCATGCATGTCATCAATCCCAATTGCGTGGGTTGATGCTAATGATATCAATCACTAGATTTTCTAGTCCAGATTCGAGTCTATACAGATTATTTATAGCTTGAATATTGCTGAGTGCGGCGTTAAACAACAAACAAACAAACATGACATATCAATCTATCAATTCAATTATTCAGGACCCGTGAAGATTCCGGGGTAGAATAGGTCTTCAGCAACTTATGCTTGCCGTAAAAGGCGACTATGCTTGTCGTAAAAGGCAACTAACGGGATCGGGTGGTCAGGCTCGCTGACTTGGTTGATGCATGTCATCGATCCCAATTGCGTGGATCGATGCTCATGATATCAATCACTGGATTGTCTGGTCCAGACTCGATTATTTTACAGACCGCCGTCATATAGCTGGAATATTGCTGAGTGCGGCGTTAAACAACAAACCAACCAACCAACCAATTAATCAGGGCTTTAAAATAGATATGCATGCTATGATACCCCTGTGATGTCAAAGCACAGCATGGTTTCTTTGAGAATGCCCATTTGTACAGGGGCTAAATTATACAAACAAAATTAGGAACAAGCTCGTGAAGTTTCAACTTCAACTGCAGAAATACATAGTGAAAGAATTTTAATAAATAATAGCCACAAAACCCTTTCCAAAATTTTAAGGAATCCCTTCTAAAAGTCTATTGTACGATTCCGACTATTTCATAAGCATGTGTTTATGGATGACCGTCAAACAGTAATAATACCAAGTGTCAGCGAAAAGATGAATGTGTCCTGCCCTACCGGGTGTCGTCATTGGTTTGTTTTCTTCATTGGTCCAGGAGATGATATCTTCATTTCAAAGAAATGCATTTTTGAGAGAATTTAAGATTATGTTCCAAACGCAAATGTCAAAATTTAAAATATCGCAACATATGTGTTAAGCCCCACTTCAAACTCAACCCATTCCAAATTTCGTAATATTGTGAACCCAAATGGCTGAGTGAGGGCCATACATAAGGCTTTAAATATGGCTGTCGTGACGGCAATAGTGTCTTGGTGATACTTATAAACTACTTATACAGCGTTTTCCTCCCATACAATCCTTCTTTCTATTGCCGCGTCCATGGCCGCATCTTTTCCAAACATTGTCAAAACCAGTTTTTTTCCCATCAGATCGACCTTAAATGGAACCACCAACCAAAGACTCCTAAGCTACAAAGTTTGGAACTTTTCGTAAAAATAAACACTTCTGTTATAAGTTTCAGCTAATCATGTTTGGCTAACCTAACACTAGGCCCTTGACGATCCGGGGTAGAAAAGGTCTTCAGCAACCCATGCTTGCTGTAACAGGCGACTAACGGGATCGGGTGGTCAGGCTCGCTGACTTGGTTGATGCATGTCATCGATCCCAATTGCGTGGATCGATGCTCATGTTGCCAATCACTGGATTGTCTGGTCCAGACTCGATTATTTACAGACCGCCATATTATAGCTAGAATATTGCTGAGTGCGGCGTTAAACAACAAACAAACAAACAAACAAAATAACCTAACTCTATATACCGATTACGTCTTTTCCATGGTGGGCGGCAGGGTAACCTTGTGGTTCAAGCGTTTGCTCGTCAAAACAAAGGCCTGGGTTCGATGCTTCACATGGATAGGATTTCCCGCTGTGATATAGTGCAAAACGCGGAGTAAAACCATACTCACTTAATTGTGTATTGTTTTAAATACTCCCGTGCTAGTCGACCAGAATGAGGATCTAGTGTTTGCAATCTGTGACGTAACTGATCGTCACGCACTCACTCTCGAGATGCCAACAATGAAACATGAAGTAGGAATGTTTTTACCTTTTATTGACACACTGGATGTCTCTTCTTTCACGCACTTGATGGCACCTGTTCTGGTGCGAAGACAGACATGATGTTGTGGGCACGTTTTACAGAGATGTTGCTGAAATGGAATATTCAAGTATCAGAGGATCAGAGGTGAGGTGAAATTGGATTTAACGTTGCGTCCAAGATTATTGCACATATATAGCGACATGCATGCACGTGTGTTTGTGTGTGTGTGTGTGTGTGTGTGTGTGTGTGTGGCTGATTGTACTATTCCGGACTGATGGCGATTTATAGTGCTAGCCCACTGAGATACCATGCCGCAGTTTAACATGAATACCCCACTCAGACACAGTGTACTGACTCCGAGCCGACCAGTTCTTGTTTAAGCCCATTAATGCCGAGCGCCAGACAGGGTAACAACAAGTACCATCTTTTAACGTCTTTTGGTATGACGTGGCCGGGGATCGAACCCCGGAACTTCCGCTCTCCGGGCTTGAAATGGGGATGTTTGCTCTTTTGTGAACATAGCAAGAGCTGAGGGCATGATCATTTGATATTGTATGTTATGTGTTACTATTCTGATTTGTCAGAGAGTTGTATAAAAGAGACTTCCAATGTGTTACAGGTGGGTGTACTTAAGTTACAGTCGGCAATTCAAAACGTTAAATCCAGAGAATGATGAGTTTCGAGTCTGGCAAAACATTCCATGTACCGCAAAAGGCGAAATGGCGATTAAAAATATGGGAAAATCGGTGATGACATCAGAAGTTTGTGAAAAGGGTAGGTATGTCCTGCTTTACCGACATCACCCGCCACGCAAACAATTTACCGTAACGCCTCGTCCAGCAATACAGCCAAATAATCGAGCGTGGACCAGACAATCTAGTGATAACTGACATGAGCGCCACCTACAATGGTGACAGTGAAGACGTGTTGAAAAACGCTGCTGAACAAATCAGTATCGGAATCTCAATAGAGGCATGGAGGATAAAAATTGGACTATTCACACAACGTGGGAAGGAGTGAGTGAGTGAGTATGGTTTTACGCCGCTTTTAGCAATATTCCAGCAATATCACGGCGGGGGACACCAGAAATTGGCTTCACATACTGTACCCATGTCGGGAATGGAACCCGGGTCTTCGGCGTGACGAGCGAACGCTTTAACCACTAGGCTACCCGACCGCCCTACGTGGGAAGGAACAGAGATTAGTGCTAAAGTGCATTTGTGTGTGGTGGACTAATTAAGCGACAAATTCAAGTTGCAATCGTCGTGTGTTTACTCCTCCTTGTGAGTGGCAGTGTTTATCCTAACCCGGGTCCCGGACATAACACCCGTCAAGTTCGACTGACTGCACGTGGGATAGGAGGATTGCAAGTCGACACAGCATCATAGGGTGAGTCCGAATCAGATAAAGAGTTGAAAGATATATTGCATGATATACAAACAACTGTCGAATCAAATAAAAAATCTATGGCCGAACTTTTGGGAAAATTTGATGAAATGAAGGAACTGATACATGAATTGAAAACCGAACAAGACAATCTGTGGGCGGAAAATGACAAGTTATGGCAAGAAAATGAACAACTTAAAACTTCCGTGGATAGACTTGAAGCACAGATGAGGAGATCAGATGTGTTAATCTTTGGAATAGATGATGAGGCTGCAGAAACATGGGAAGAAAGTGAAGATAAAGTAAGAAACTTTATGAAACATACATTGAAACTAGAAAATGTTGATGACATCGGCCTGGAAAGGGTTCATAGATTACTGACAAAGACCAGTCCCAGACCTATAATTGCGAAGTTTTCCTCGTTCAAAGAAAAAGAAAAAGTGAAGAAACAAGCAAGAACGGTGTTGAAAGGTAACAAGGCCTACAGAGTTGGTGATGAATATACAAGAAACATCAGAGAGACGAGGAAACAACTTGAAAAGTATCTGGAAGAATACAGAAATAAAGGTGAAGAAAACTGCTATATTTCATATGATAAACTTATTGTATCAAATCGTGCTTATAAGTACGACAGTGTTAAGGACAAACTCATTCGTGTGGGACAGCGAGGAAGGGAGAGAACTCAGGGACAAACAATGAAACGTAATCACGAGGACACTGAGAAGGTTAACACAACCTAGGGATACGGCCGAGGCCGACAAGATACTTCTTTGACCAAGGACAAACATATTCGACGTATAAGCAACCGTCTTCACAAAATACAAGGTATTTCTGTCCTCTGTTGGAATATCAATGGACTATACTCCAAGATTAACTCAGAACTTAACGAACTTAAATGCATATTAAGTAAACATTGAGACATGGGCTAAAAATGACACAGACTTTCGGGATTTATTTCCGGGTTACTCTTCATTTCAATGCACTGGACAGAAACTACACTTGAAAGGTAGATATAGCGGAGGTATCGCCGTCTATATTAAGGAAGGCTTATACGAACACTTCAGGAGAATACATAAAGAGTGGGAGGACTGTGTCTTTTTCTATGTGCCAGATATCTTTGCCAAAGCATGTATACATCTGATCTAACCTTTTGTACTGTGTGAATGGCGTAACACTGGTGCTACTGTCTTGTATTGTATATAAGTACAGGTAATATGAGTTTGTGTGAATACGTTTGATTAATTATGTATAATCTTAAGATTAACTTTTGGAGGAAATAAAGAATCTCTCTCTCTCTCTCTCTCTCTCTCGCTCTCTCTCTCTCTTCCATGAATATCAAGAATGCAGATTCATATTGTTTGGTGATGTTAACGCCCGCATGGGTCAACTGCAGGACCTATTAATGAATTAATGATGACACAGCATATCTACCATTAGATGATGATGGCCTCTACAGTATCGATTGCTTTAATATTATTCGATCATCAAAGGATTATATTGTTAATAGCTATGGTCGATCACTGATAGATTTGTGTTGTCAGTTTGATATGCACGTGACGTATGGCAGAAAGCATGAGTGTGGCGAATTCACTTTCGTAGGTTCTCAGGGCTGTAGTGTCATCGATTACTGTGTAGTGTCATCCGATATCTTTAGTTATGTTGAATCTTTTCATGTGCTGAGCGAAATGCATTCAGATCACATGCCCGTGAATGCAGTTATAACTGTACCAAATGAAAATGACATGTCAATAAACCAGCACGATGCAGCAGGTGCAACACAGTGCAAACAGCATGACCTGGCGCGCTTTGTGTGGGTGAACTGTAGACGCGATGCATTCCTCAACCACCTTAGTAATGAACAATTTTTTAATATAGAGACATTCAAAAAGGCAGTTGAACATGATATTGATTACAGTGTTGAACTATTACAATTAGCTGTTAGTGAATCACTTGTCAAGACATGTTTTCATTCTACTAATGGAAAAAGAACCAAGATAATTAACCAGCAACCACAATGGTTCGACAAGAGCTGCCACAGTGCTAAAAAGAACAAATATAAAACGTTAAACCTTTTTAGAAAGACAAATAATGCTGAATATTATACAGAATATATATCTTCGAAGAATCATTTTAGAAGTTTGTGCAAACAGAAGAAAAAGGACTTTGAGAATAAGATTATGGAGGATATTTCTAAAGCAGCACAAGACAAAGATTGTAAGATATTCTGGAAACTAATTAAGAAACTATGTGGATCTTACCAACAATTAAGGCAAGAAATATCAGGAGAAGAATGGCTGCCCTATTTTAAGAAACATTTAAATCCAGAGATAGAATCAGATGCTGCGCTTAACGAATATGTCAAGAATTACATTCTAGATCATAATGTTGCTAATTGTGAGAAAATGTGCACAGTGTGGTGTCTTAATAGGAGGTGTAATAACTGAAGAAGAAATTAAACATGCATTGAAAAAAATGAAAACTGGAAAATCTCCAGGAATTGGTGGTCTCCCACCCGAAATATTTAAAGAATCTTGTTATATCATAATGCCTTATTTATTAATACTTTTTAATGAAGTATTAAAGAAGGGATATTTTCCACAGGCTTGGAATAATGGGCTTATTACCACTCTCTTTAAGCAAGGAAGTATAACTGACCCAAGTAATTATAGAGGTATCACCCTCCTAAATATTATGGGGAAAATCTTTCCATCAGTAATTAATACAAAACTTACTTTTTGGATTGAACTTCAAAATTGCATATCCGAATCACAGTTTGGTTTTAGAGAGGGTCATTCCACTATTGATAATATATTTGTTCTCCATTCACTGGCACATAAATATTTAAGGAAAAAAGGAGGTAAATTTTACTGTTTGTTCATTGATTTTAAGAAAGCTTTTGATATGGTTGATAGGACAAAATTACTGTATTTAGGCTTGACACAGTGCATCCATGGAAATGTATTTAATGTATGTATAGCAACGTAAAAGTTAGTTAAAGTGAATAGCTTGAAGTGGTGTCATACTATAAATATCTTAGTATTCTAACTTCATGTAGAAATATGTTTACTCAAGCATGTGTTACTTTAGCTAAACAGGCAAACAAGGCTCTAGTGCCAATTAAAAGAAAGATGGTAAAATATCCAGACGTAAACGTTGATAGATACTTTAAAATATTTGATTGTAAAATGTTACCCAATTTGCTATATGGTGCGGAAATATGGTGTACAGAAGAAAGAAAAAGCGTTGAAATTATACATACTAAATTTTGTAAATATGATGAATTAGGTTATACAAATTGGGTTTCATTTGTAAGATATACATTGTTTAGTTATGGTATCGGTACTTATGTATGGTTGATGCAAGATGTCGGAGACTGTGATGTTTTTATTTATACATTTAAGGAAAGAACAAGAGATTTGTTTATGCAAGAATGGTCAGATTGTATATCTAATTCACCAAGGCTAGATTTATATTACAAATCCTTACTGCACCAAGAAAAAAATCTATCATCGATTAAGACTGTAAATTTAAGAAGATCTTTAACAAAATTTAGACGTTGTTCAAATGATTTTAAAATACATAAATATAGAATGTCTAGTGACCATGACTTTGCTGACACTCTATGCACTTTCTGTAAAGAAGACTTAGATGCGCATTTATATGTCCAGCTTATCCTAACTTAAGGATAAGGTATTTGCCCTCGTATTATTATCAATATCCTACCCTGCACAAGTTTGTATTGTTACTCACAACAAATGACGACAACATTTTATTTCAGCTAGATCTTTATTTAGATAAAATGTTTAAACTTAGAAATTCCAAAGCCAATATTAACTGAAGCGCTCTGTCACAATATGTCAAATATTATCCAACCATCTGTACTATTGGCCTCATGGCAAGACTATACGAAATAAATTCGGTTCTATATCAAAACGAAATGCTTACATCCTGGTGAAATATATTTAGGATGTTTGAACATGAAATCGAGATAATATCTTAAATACCCGTTAAACATGTTTACTGATTTTTTTTAATAATGTGTGTAAAGTTTACTTAATCGTTGATTGTGACTTGCCGGTCCTCCAACAACTGGTCTGTATGTAAGGTCCTCGCGATCGGAAACTGCCACTATGACATTATTATGTTCATATGTTTCCGTGGATTTTCGCAAACCCATTAAAACATTTTTTCATAATTACCCGTAATTGATCATTGATTTTCTTACTAATACAATTGTCCTGTGCTTGATGCGTTTTCTTCCCCTGCGACTTTATACTGTTCTCGATTTCCCAAAGTTTCTGATGTCCTTTATGGAATTGTTTATTCATTATTACTATAACAGCACCACCTTTGTCGGCTTCTTTCATGATAATATTGGAATTATTCTTCAGATCCTGGTTAGTGCTTGATTTTAGCCTGTAGACAGATATTCAGTTCATCTAACTGATGGAGCTCCCATCCGTGCTGATCAGTTTCTTTCTGCATAAGTGATGGTTTCCATGTTCTAGTGGATAGAGCATCTGTGCGAAGGGCTGAATGTCGGGGTTCGGTCCCCGTTCGGCATATCATACCAATATTCGTTATGGTACTACTTGTTACCCTGCCTGGGGCTCGGCATTGAGGGGAGAAAAGGACTCGTCGGAGTCGGGTATTCATGTTAAACTGCAGCTTGGCATCTCAGTGGGATAGCACTATATTATCGGTATTAGTCCCAACTCGTACAAGCGGCCACACACGCACGTGCATACACGTCGGTATATAAGTGCAATAATCTTGGACGCGGTTTTAATCCCCACCTCACCTCATATGATCATGATGAACATTGTCAATAATACCACAAGTTTTGTTTTCACATACCTGAACACGAATCACAGTCAGTCCAGGAAGTCGAGGCGTTTTCTTCTCGGTCGAACACTGGAGTGAGTGCGAGTCATACGTGGCTTCTACGCACCAGCTTCTTCTCTCGCACCAACGCTTGCACATCATCAAGCCTGTCATGACGCTACTACCATCAACAGTTACACTGCTGAGAAGAAACATACATTGTAAGAGCAATAGAGGAGAGAACTGATGCATTCTTCGAGAGGACTTTCGTGATTGTGTCCAGTTAAACGACACCCTTTACCGTATCAGTTACAGACAAACACAGGCGTTTCACAGAAATAGCAATATCAGAGTGAAGTCTGCTATCTCCAAAATAACAAGCTTTTAGCATTTAGTGTATCAAACGGTGTACAGTCCTTCTTATCTGTGAGTTATCTTTAGAACAATTTTTTTTCATCTCGTTTCCATACGTTATCATGTCTATTTTTACGTGGTATTAAACGTTCGCCAGGACCATGAATAGTACTTCTTTGTTTCATGTTTACAAACACGAAGCTTACCTACTTCTCAATTATTATATTTTTATTTCGACCTCCAAACATTCAACAAATCGCTAAATCTTTACAGAACACACTTTGTACGGTACCATTAAAAACTCCCCAAACACTTTTTACGTGTCATATGAGCAACACCTCTTTTCCAACATGTGTCAGCGCGAAAAATCTTCCTTCTGATTTTGAGCAAGAATAGGCCCCCAGTACCATCTGCTTGTCTTAAGGCCCCGCAGGGATTCCAGGTTAGAGCATGTCCACAGTACCCCCTACTTGTCGTAAGGCCCAGTTGGGACTTCCGGGTTAGAATAGGGGCCCAGTACATTGGAGATTCAAGGTTAGAGCATGTCCACAGTACCCCGTACTTGTCGTAAGGCCCAGTTGGGACTTCCGGGTTAGAATAGGGGCCCAGTACCCTGTACATTGGAGATTCCAGGTTAGAATAGGTCCACACTTCCAAGTGCTTGTCTGAAGGCCCAGTTGGGACTTCCGGGTTAGAATAGGTGCCCATTACTAAGTCATTGTCTTAAAGCACCGCGGGAATTCCAATGTCCAGAGTACCCAGTGCTAGTCCTAAGGCACACCGGGCCTTCCGAGTTGGTCCCCAGTAACGTTGAATGGTAATAGTCAAGTGATAATTACTTGAATTGTTGAACTGATAAAACAGAAGAAATCAAATTTTTTTGTTAATCTACTTCCGGGCAACAATTTCATGCAATCATCAATGGCGAAAATGAATTGAAAACTACGCAGAAAAAACGACACTTTGCGCAAAAGTCCTTGGAAAAGTCGTTAATGGACAATCATGGATTACAATGAAAACTATCCACTTTGTATCATCGGTGTTCAAGAAGAAAATGTTTCATAGGTCACTCAGACTTAATTTGAATGTAATATTTCGTTTGTATCGATCCACGCAATTGGGATACGAAGACATTCATCAACCAAATCATCGAGCCTGACCATCCGATCCCGTTAGTCGCCTTTTACGAGAAGCATAGTCGCTTTTTACGGCTTTTTTATGGATTGCTTAAGACCTCTTCTACCCCGGATCTTCACGAATGTAATATTTCAATGATGTAAAGGTTTATAATTTTTTTAAGTTTTTTTTTCCGTTTCCAGTGCATCAATTTTGACTTAACTTCCGGAGGGTAAGTCAAAGCTCATAACTGTTTACTATATCTTTGTAAAACTTTGTTTACACACATGGTCGAACTGGTTCCTTCTACTTTTCAGGTGATGTTGTTTTCTTAATTTCTAGATTTTGCGTTTCTTGGGTAATATAAAGTCGGACTAAGATTTACCTGAAGGTTTCATTTTTCATAGCATAACTCATTAACCATTTTACAGTTCTTGATGAAACTTTGTATACATATTATACATCATGCAACCCTTATGTCATTCCCCAGTAGGTCCCCAGCAACCTATACTTGTTTTAAAAGGCGACTACATTGATCGGGTGGTAATTGTGTCTTCCTTCAGCATGTGTCATCGTACCTTGAGATTGTGTGATGGGCTCATAATACAGTGTTCATTTATATAAAGAAACACAGCATCACACATGAATTCAGGAATTGTTTAATTCCTTTGCCTTTTTGTTATGGAATTATGGCTTGAATTTTGAAAATATTTTTACACTGCAATGACATGAAAATAAATGCGCCAAAAACCTTTCCATAATCATAAGAAAGGTATCGTTTTAGCATCTCGTGTATGGTGTCCGGGGCCCTGACTACATTGAGCGATGGATAAAGCGTGTGCGTCTCATGTTTCCATTAAATATAGTGACAAACCCCTTTCCATATCTAATAGAAATCTCTGCATAAAGCAGTTTCAATTGTACGATTCCGACCACATCATGACCATGTGTTTATGAATGAAAAATAGTGAAATCTCTGTCCACTGAAAAAGTACCATTACAAATTCACATCCTTGGACGTTACTGTAAGCATTTAAAACACAGGAAATCATGTGGTTTAATCATCAATCATAATGAACAAGCTTTAGGATTAACCTTTTCTAGTATGATGAACTATATGACACACGTTTTATGCTTTTATGCACTTTCTGTGGGATTATCGACGACGGTGCCTTCTTAATCTTGACATTTGTTCAACAAGTAATTTGACGTTATGCAGTAACATTGCCGTTTTTAAAATGATAAAAAACAATATGAGTTCGCAATGAAAGAGACAAGTGAACAGCCTCGTCTGTTTTAGGTTCATGCATAAAGGTTAGAGTTTTTTATTCCAATATGCTGTTATAAGCCAAAAGAACCTTGCTACCAGTTGAAACAGGCACGTGTCCTGAAGAGTTTCAAGGTAACTGCTGGTAAACGCATTACTTTCAAGTGGCTTAAAGACAGGACATACAGTTCTAAGACAAGAAGGCGGATCACGGGGCTCGAGTACGGCGTTAAACAACAAAAACAAACAAACAAACAAACTTAGATTCAAAGCCCTGTGATGTGGCATACATTTTGTTTGACGATTTAAGCGAAGATTCTGGGATTCTGGATATCAGTCTCGAAGCAGCTTTAAGATGTAATTATTTCATGAGAGTGATCATATCTCTGATGGCAATCTGTTGCAAATCGAGATAAAACCTTAAGCGACATCTACACAATACTCTTTGATATATAAATCTAATGTTATCAGTAGCTGTGATAGAGTCAGTCTTGAGCCATTTCACCGCGGTTAAAATGCATCTTATTATTGTTTAAACAAGCCATTATGTTTCCCGAATGGACAGTCGATGTCAATTATTCATGCCTGCATTATCTTAACCAACATTGCAATCCGTGTACACTTAGAGTGAGTGAGCATTTTGCAATGCTGCAACAATATCACGACGGGGGACACGAGAATGGGTTTCACATAGTGCACCCATGTGGGGAATCGAACCCAGGACTACTGCCTGAAGGGGGAACTTTTTATCAACTTTGCTACCCCACCGCTCCGTCTACATTTTAAATTGATTAAACTATCTTTGTAAATAATTTCAAATTTTGTTAGAAAAAGTGTCCCCAGGCGTTACTAGGCGACCCCAACGCACCCTGTACACGTAGAATTGATGGAACATTCTTTGTAATGATTTTTAATTTTGTCCGAAAATACATTTTTTCACCAGGCGTCACATGGCCTTAATAGTGTGAAATGAACTATTAAATGTTTTCAAATATTTGTATTGTTATTAAAGGCTTAGAAGTAAGAAGACCGAACTATCCCGTGTATGTGTGTATAACTTTACTGTAGAGGAGTAAGGACCACTCTCTAAGGTGAGAAAACAAGACCCTGAATATACCACTAAATAGAAGTTAAAGACCATCCGTATTATCCATATTATTATAATTAATCTGTCATGCCATTACGTATTAACTGGGGATCGGGTAGCCTAGTGGTTAAAACGTTCGCTCGTCACGCCGAAGACCCGGGTTCGATTCCCGATACGGGTACAATGTGTGAAGCCAATTTCTGATGTCCCCGATATTGCTGGAATATTGCCAAAAGCGGCGTAAAATCATACTTACTCGCTCACACACATATCAACCACAGTAATATAAATAATCGGGTGGTATTTAACATTGTGAATATTTCAGGCATGCCATGATTGTCCCTTCAGCCACTCGGACTGTTTTCGATATTCGACAAACGGTGCGTCAAAACGCAGCCATTTTCGATATGCAGTGTCTTAAACGGCATTGTTTTCACGCTTGTTATCCCCCAACATATAATGACGGGGGATATAGCCATCAGTATGTCCGTCTGTCCGTCCGTTCGTCCGTCCGTCCGTCCGTCCGTCCGTCCGTCCGTCTGTCTGTCCGTCTGTAATCATTGTTTGTCCGGAGCATATTTCCTAAGCCGTACAATCTAGCTTCACAAATATTGGTACACTTACCAATCAGGCTCAGTAGTAGTGCCTATGGCTATTTAGAAATTTTTAGAATTTTTTATTTTTGTCGTTTCCATGGAAATATTATGAACTTAGGAAATTTGAGGGTTGTGCTCTTGTCCGGACCATATCTCTCGAACCATACAACTTAGCTTCTCAAAAGTTTTTTAGACCTATCAAGCAGGTTATGTAGTGGTGCCTTTGCTATTAACCGATTTTTTCTTTTTTTGTCTTTTTTCAATTTCAATTGAAAATTGATGAACTGAGGTTAATGTCCTCGTCTGGAGCATATCTTCTAAACCATGCAACAGAGATTCACCAAACTTTATGCACATATCAATCATATTCACTAGTAGTGCAGTTTGTTATTTATAGATTTTAATCTTTTTAATTTGTAGCCCCTGACATATAATTCTAAGGTGTAATATTTACCGATATCATATACTATATATGATGTGAGCTACATAACCTAGTACATTCTCTTTATGCCTTTGTGTCATGAGGCTACTACAGAGCTATTCATATCTGCGAAGTTATTGTTATTACAATTTCATGAGGTTCAACAGGACAACACTCCACCGATCACAGCTCGTATCACGGTAGACTACCTCCATGCCGAAATGAATGCCTTGCCCTGGCCGTCGCGATCTCCAGATCTTAACCCAATAGCACATAGATGGACTCGTAAGAATTAGAATCAAGTCGTCTTCAGTGATGAATCCCGATTTAATCTTCGATTTGCTGATGGTAGGGCGAGGGTGTGGAGGCGCCGTCCTGAACGTTACGCCAAGTGTTGTGTACAGGAAGTTGACAGATTTCAAGGCGGACGTGTCATGGTGTGGGGTGCTTTCTGTAGCAATGCACGTTCCAGGCTTCTTGTCATCAGTGGCAACCTAAACGCTGCTGCTTACCGCGACCAGGTACTGGCACCAGAACTTCTGCCTTTTATGACAGCACATGGGCCCGGTTTGATCTTCCAACACGACAATGCCAGACCCCACACAGCAATTTTGAAAAGGAATTTCCTTCAGAATGCAGGAGTCAGCGTCATGGACTGGCCGTCAAGGTCTCCCGACCTCAATCCCATCGAACACCTCTGGGATGCTCTTGGCAGAAGTCTGCGCACTCTCCAGAACAAACCACATAATTTCTTGTGAAAACAGACGGGTATACTGATATACCGTCAGACAGACAGGCAAACATATATACAGGCAAATAACAGAAGAACCGACATATATACAGATATAGACAGCAGACAGACAGGTATACGGACAACAGACAGGCATTCATTCAGATTGATAGACATACACACCTACAGTGAACTAGATAGGTATACAGATAACACACAGACAGACGGGTACACATGCAACAGACAGTCAGACAGATATGCAGACATACAGACAGGATTACAGACAACAGGCAGGTATACAGAAAACACGCAGACAGACAGGAATACAGACAACAGACAGCTGGACAGGTATACGGACAACAGACAGCTAGACAGGTATACAGACAACAGATAGACAGAGAGTTTGACTGAATCTCATTCAGATGATACTGTCAATAATGATGTCTTACGATGGCAAAACTACCACGATCCGATAAGAAAAGAAGACAGAAATGCATTTGGAGGGAGCCTATGTACATGAAAGGTTAACATATAAAAGATTGAATGTATCAGAAAATATCATTGATCTAACTATATGGATACAGATATTTCTACCACAAAAGTCCTTAATTCTGTGTGTTGTGTACAGACCAGAGTATATAAAAAAAATTTCTGGAATCGCCTAGACGACAGTATTGATAATGCGTTCGATATAATATGTAATTTAGTGATTGTCGGAGATATAAATGAAAATCTTTTGTCTGCGAGAAAACTTCATGTAAATGATTTGTTAGGAAAAAATTATATAATGTGATAAATGAACCTACTCGGATTTCTACAACAACGACTACTTTACTAGATCCGATAATTGTAAGTGAAGATGTTTCTGTGTATGATTCTCAAGCTCCGACGTTCATACAGTTTGGCCGTCACTCTATGAAGGTTCATACTTCAATGAACTCACACAAAGTGAAGGTAAATTCTTAAATAACATTGAAAGTATAGAAACTACTACTATGAATAGCATTTTAAACAAAATTAATGAATTGGCTCAAGACTGGCTAATTGAATATACGTTTCTCTATCTCTTTTCTTTCATTTCTGTCATTTGATTTATTAACTGTAAATGAGCATACATGTAAATCTATGAGAGAGGGCGTTCCAAGTTGTGATAACTTGTGCCCAATCCTTTTCATGAGAATAAAATATGTTTAAACTAAACTACAGAGAGACAGACAGGTATACAGACAACAGACAGACAGGTATGCATGCAACAGACAGCTAGACAGGTATACGGACCACAGACAGTACGGTATGGCATGACAAACCCCGGACCTTCCACTCTTCGGGCGGACGCTCTGCCACTAGACCACGGAGACGACCGTGACTCTACCCATACTTCCATTGACTATTCCCACACTTCTACTGACTCTACCCACACTTCTACTCACTCTACCCACACTTCTACTCACTCTACCCACACTTCTGCTGATTCTACCCACACTCTACCATTGACTATTCCCACATAGGTCGTATATGTGTCAATGTACTTGAACAGTGTCTTAGCCAAACAGGTGTTTACCTCCATTGTAATTATCTCCACGAAGAGGCAATTTGGGCTTTGCAATGAAATGCTTGGCACAGACACACGTGACATCATATCCATTTTACACATACACAAAAAATATACATCATCTTTATTTATTCACCCCCTGTCAGCTGTGGTCGGCCGAGCTTGCCCAGCTGTGTGAGTCGTGAGGAAACCGCGTGGTGGTGTGTTGTGACGTAACATACTCCTCTGTTGTAGGTGTGTGTGGGGGACTACGTGGTTGTGTGTTGTGACGTCACTTACCCCTCTGTTGTAGGTGTGTGAGGGAACCGCATGGTTGTGTGTTGTGACGTCACTTACTCCTCTGTTGCAGGTGTGTGAGGGAACCGCGTGGTGTGTGTTGTGACGTCACATACTCCTCTGCTGTGGGTGTGTGAGAGGACCGCGTGGTGTGTGTTGTGAGGTCACATACTCCTCTCTTGTAGGTGTGTGAGGGGGACTACGTGGTTGTGTGTTGTGACGTCACTTACTCCTCTGTTGTAGGTGTGTGAGGGAACCGCATGGTTGTGTGTTGTGACGTCACTTACTCCTCTGTTGCAGGTGTGTGAGGGAACCGCGTGGTTATGTGTTGTGACGTCACTTACTCGACTGTTGTAGGTATGTGAGGGGACCGCATGGTGTGTTGTGACGTCACTTACTCCTCTGTTGTAGGTGTGTGAGGGGGACCACGTGTGGTGTGTTGTGACGTCACTTACTCCTCTCTTGTAGGTGTGTGAGGGGGACCACGTGGTAGTGTGTTGTGACGTCATTTACTCCACTGTTGTAGGTGGGTGAGGGGGACCACGTGGTAGTGTGTTTTGACGTCACTTACTCCACTGTTGTAGGTGTATGAGGGGGACCACGTAGTAGCTTGTTTTGACGTCACATACTCCTCTGTTGTAGGTGTGTGAGGGGGACCACGTGGTAGTGTGTTGTGACGTCACATACTCCACTGTTGTAGGTGTGTGAGGGGGACCGCGTGTTGTGTTGTGACGTCACATACTCCTCTGTTGTGGATGTGTGAGGGGGACCATGTGGTAGTGTGTTGTGACGTCACTTACTCCTCTGTTGTAAGTGTGTGAGGGGGACCACGTGGTAGTGTGTTGTGACGTCACATACTCCTCTGTTGTAAGTGTGTGAGGGGGACCACGTGGTAGTGTGTTGTGCCGTCACATACTCCATTGTTGTAGGTGTGTGAGGGGACAACATGGTGTGTTGTGTCGTCACTTACTCCACTGTTGTAGGTGTGTTAAGGAGACCATGTGGTAGTGTGTTGTGTCGTCACTTACTCCTCTGTTGTAAGTGTGTGAGGGGGACCACGTGGTAGTGTGTTGTGACGTCACATACTCCTCTGTTGTAAGTGTGTGAGGGGGACCACGTGGTAGTGTGTTGTGCCGTCACATACTCCATTGTTGTAGGTGTGTGAGGGGACAACATGGTGTGTTGTGTCGTCACTTACTCCACTGTTGTAGGTGTGTTAAGGAGACCATGTGGTAGTGTGTTGTGTCGTCACTTACTCCTCTGTTGTAGGTGTGTGAGGGGGGTCACGTGGTTGTGTGTTGTGACGTCATTTACTCCTCTGTTGTAAGTGTGTGAGGGGGACCATGTGGTTTGTGTTGTGGCGTCACTTACTCCTCTGTTGTAGGTGTGTGAGGGGGGTCACGTGGTTGTGTGTTGTGACGTCACTTACTCCTCTGTTGTAAGTGTGTGAGGGGGACCATGTGGTTGTGTGTTGTGACGTCACTTACTCCTCTGTTGTAAGTGTGTGAGGGGGATCACGTGGTTGTGTGTTGTGACGTCATTTACTCCTCTGTTGTAAGTGTGTGAGGGGGACTACATGGTAGTGTGTTGTGGCGTCACTTACTCCTCTGTTGTAGGTGTGTGAGGGGACCACGTGGTAGTTTGTTGTGACGTCACTTACTCCTCTGTTGTAGGTGTGTGAGGGTGACCACGTGGTTGTGTGTTGTGACGTCACATACTCCACTGTTGTAGGTGTGTGAGGGGACCACGTGGTTGTGTGTTGTGACGTCACTTACTCCTCTGTTGTAAGTGTGTGAGGGGGACCACGTGGTTGTGTGTTGTGGCGTCACTTACTCCTCTGTTGTAAGTGTGTGAGGGGGATCACGTGGTTGTGTGTTGTGACGTCATTTACTCCTCTGTTGTAAGTGTGTGAGGGGGATCACGTGGTTGTGTGTTGTGACGTCACTTACTCCTCTGTTGTAAGTGTGTGAGGGGGATCACGTGGTTGTGTGTTGTGACGTCACATACTCCACTGTTGTAGGTGTGTGAGGGGACAACATGGTGTGTTGTGTCGTCACTTACTCCACTGTTGTAGGTGTGTTAAGGAGACCACGTGGTAGTGTGTTTTGACGTCACTTACTCCTCTGGTGTATGTGTGTGAGGGGGACCATGTGGTTGTGTGGTGTGGCGTCCCTTACTCCTCTGTTGTAGGTGTGTGAGGGGGACTACATGGTAGTGTGTTGTGGCGTCACTTACTCCTCTGTTGTAGGTGTGTGAGGGGACCACGTGGTAGTTTGTTGTGACGTCACTTACTCCTCTGTTGTAGGTGTGTGAGGGTGACCACGTGGTTGTGTGTTGTGACGTCACATACTCCACTGTTGTAGGTGTGTGAGGGGACCACGTGGTTGTGTGTTGTGACGTCACTTACTCCTCTGTTGTAAGTGTGTGAGGGGGACCACGTGGTAGTGTGTTGTGATGTCACTTACTCCTCTGTTGAAGGCGTGTGAAGGGGATCACGTGGTTGTGTGTTGTGACGTCACTTACTTCTCTGTTGTTGGTGTGTGAGGGGGACCACGTGGTGTGTTGGGACGTCACTTACTCCACTGTTGTAGGCGTGTGAGTAGGACCACATGGTAGTGTGTTGTGACGTCACTTACTCCACTGTTGTAGGTGTGTGAGGGGAACCGCGTGGTTGTGTGTTTTGACGTCACATACTCCTCTGTTGTAGGTGTGTGAGTGGGACCACGTGTGGTGTGTTGTGAGGTCACTTACTCCTCTGTTGTAAGTGTGTGAGGGGGACCACGTGGTTTGTGTTGTGACGTCACTTACTCCTCTGTTGTAAGTGTGTGAGGGGGGCCACGTGGTAGTGTGTTGTAATGTCACTTACTCCTCTGTTGTAGGTGTGTGAGGGGGACCACGTGGTGTGTTGGGGCGTCACTTACTCCACTGTTGTAGGCGTGTGAGTGGGACCTCATGGTAGTGTGTTGTAACGTCACTTACTCCACTGTTGTAGGTGTGTGAGGGGAACCGCGTGGTTGTGTGTTTTGACGTCACATACTCCTCTGTTGTAGGTGTGTGAGTGGGACCACGCAGTAGTGTGTTTGAACGTCACATACTCCTCTGTTGTAGGTGGACCATGTGGTGAGATCTCGCGAGATATGACCAAAAGCTTGTGATTCACTACATTACCGCTTGAATCCTGTTAATTTTTTAGACCCAGAGTTTTAAAATAGCAACGCTGTGTCAGAATTGCGGTCCCGCGGTACTGGGCCAAACTCTGACTTTGCAATTTAACGGTGTTCTATACTATTGAATTTTTAACCCCATAGTGGAAAATTAAAGACTAAAACTGCTAAATTTTATGTTGTCGACGTTTCTGCTAGCTAACGAAATACCCTAAAAAATATGCAACCACATTTGATCGTACAACGACGAAATGTTTTATTTGAAATGTCTTATATCCGAACAACATTATGACAGAAATATTAGAATTGTACTTTGGCGAAAATATAGTTCGCGCTAAGTTTCCCGATGTCAAGACTCGAGGGAGTGGTCTACATGTACAAAGACAAAAAGGGGCATAACTCCGCAATGCTTAATACAGTTAAGCATTGCGGAGCTATTGTAAATGATCATCCGTCATGTCCGTGCTGAGCAATTGCTTTGGCTGAGGACAATACATTCCAGTATATGTTTGTTTGTGTGTACCTACAAAGTTAATACACAACTATCGATTGGGAAAACAACATCGGTTCCTTTTCTAGGGCATTGAATGATTGTCATCCAAACTGTCCATATTTCAGATTTTGTTATGATATAGAATAATGTCCAGTAAAAATCCTAAAAGTGTTGTATGGCCAGTTGAAGCCACATTCTTTAATGTTTTATTACAATGGATAAGAAACGTTATAATCGGTACCACAAAAAAGAAACAGTTTATATATATATATATATATATATATATATATATATATATATATATATATATATATATATTTCATAGTATAGAAAATTAAGATAAAAAGGACAGAATATTAGGTTTTATCAATACAACAGCTCCCCAACCCCAACCCCAACCCCACCCCCCAACCCAACCCAAACCACGAACGCACTTCCAAACACCTACAGGTCAGAGACCCGCCTCCACCAATGAATCTCAAATCGTCGGGCCCTGTATTTAAACGCGCACCTGATGGGATACTGAGATATCAATGTTCCGCCAGGCAAACGATAAAATACATAAGGTAACCAAATGGTTTTGTCCACACTTGCGTATACATTAATAAACTTATAAATGTGACGAATTTCCTTCAGGAATACATTTACTTTTAAATTAGAAATGAAGTGGTTATTTTATTTAACCAGTTTATATAAATTTGCCCCAATACATATTTCACGACTGTCCAAAGGAAATATGTGTAGATCTATGCTGTAATGTGCTACATTCGCAAAGCATCCTACAGGAGGAATAACACGATGAATGTCAATTTCTATGTTCAAACAAGCAACTGATTATTGAAAGTTTCATAAGGTCTATGGCATTTTGAATATGAGGAACGGTAATACATACACGTACTTGTTTTGCAGCAGTAACTGTTTTTACTGGGTGAAAAGATATTCAAGAAATACTGAAATTATTATTCACAAATTGAAACTGTAATCTACTTCATGAAATGGACCTGTGAAGATCTGTGTAGAATAGGTCTTCAGGAACCAATGAAAAGGCGACTATGCTTGTCGTAAGAGGCGACGAACGGGATCGGGTGGTCCGGCGCGCTGACTTGGTTCATGCATGTCATCGTATCCCAATTGTGTGGATCGATCCTCATGATATTACTCACTGGATTGTCTGTTCCAGACTCGATTATGTACAGACCGACGTCATATAGCTGTCATATTGCTGAGTGCGGCGTTAATCAACAAACAAACAAACTGACGCGAACAGAATCGTGATTTTGCAACACTATTCAACATGAATATAGGGTTATTGGAGTCTTTTCGGAATGATCATTGGTGTTTCGAAAAAGAGCAGACACCTGATAGTCTTGTAATTGGATTTCCCATGTAGCCATCAGTAATTTGAATAATAATTACATTTAGAAGAGGGAATTGGTAAAATGCGAAAATGAGATATTTTCATATGTCGTTTTTGTACATATGCTTTGCCTAAAAATGTTGTTAATGGAATCACGTTATAGATACCTTCCCGCAGAATTCAACACTGTGACGTGTCTTTGTGTGTATGATGTATTTTAAGTTTTAGAAACGTATTATGAATCTAATCTTATCTATTCTACACTACAGTGTACTGTCACATAGCATGTCGTTTCAAAAAACACTATTATCAGTTTAACCTAGAGAATTAGACCCACGCAAATGTCAAAATATATAACTTGTTAAAGGGTCATTCCACATACCTACTTTAGGTCCGTTATTGAGTGGTGACACTTTCGATACCGACAAGCAGAATTTACCGACGTGAATTGGAGTCGCCATTTTTGTTTACAAATTGACGTGTAAATATCACGTGATTTTTATACGCGTTTTGATTGTCTGAGTTCATACAAACTGTCGCATGAAAATATAGCATGTCGTGCAACTCACACCCAACAAGTTGCATACGTCAAAAGTTAGACCGACTTGCCTGTTCACACAATGCAATGTGCTGCATGCAACAAATTGTATACAACTAGTTGTACCGTGTGAATGCCCCTTTAGAGTGATTGTGTGAATAGTATGGATGACGTTGGTAAAGAAAGAGTTGTGAAAAAATATAAATGACCTTAAAGAGTGAGCGACAGGTTTATAATACAATGACGATTTAAACTGTGAATAGTATGGGTAATGGTGTTATATTAGTATGTGAATAGAATGGATTTAGGTTATTCGCACTGTTAAGTTGTTATGTCATTTATGTGTATATGCGGTATCAGAATCCTCAAGAGTGATATTAATGTATGCAGAGAATGAACCTTTTTATCAAAATGTCACGTTGTTATTCTTTTGTGAAAACACGTACTACTTTCTAAAAGGAAACGTCCATATAATCCTAAAGACGAGACCGTATCACAGAGTCCGTGGAGGCTGACACAGCGGATCTGAACCAAGCCACTGACAGCCGCTGGGTGACGTACTGCATACATCACTCACAGGGGAAGCTTCGACCTCTCTTGGAGTGAGTGAATCTTGTTTAACGCCGCTTTGGACACCATGCCAGTTATATCACAGCGTGTCAGCTTGATGGAGGTAAATCCGAAGCAGGTCTCAGACGTTCACCACTTTGTTGAACACACGGGATAAACCTAGAAACATATTCATGTCTAACCCACAAACATACTCGATAACATAAACTGTTCAATCGTGCGAAATTAAACATTAAAGATTCCGTTATGGTGCATCAGAAAGCTGATTTGACAGATGATTGTCAACCATGAAATCTATAGATGCGTACGTAAAATGATCAGCAAAATGTTTTCAGACGAGATCCTGTCGAGAAATGTGCATCTGTAAATCAATGTAATCTCAACCACTGAGTGAGTGAGTGAGTGAGTGAGTGAGTGAGTGAGTGAGTTGGGTTCAACGCCGCTTTTAACGGTATTTCAGTTATATCGCGGCGTGTCAGCTTCATGTGGGAGGAAAGCCCGAAGTGATACAGGTCTCAGACGTTTATCACTTCGGTGAAACCCACGAACACGGGTATGGTGCCGACAAACCTAGAAACATAATAGGGGTGCAACGGGATTCGAACCCACAATCATAGGTTTCTGGCGTGCCCAAGGGACGCAACTCTACACAGCGAGTCGCGGCACCTCAGACGACTGGGCCAACCATTGAAGGACGCTGCTGAAATTGTCCCTGCAAACAACGACTGCTCAATTTAATACTATTAAAAAAGCGATAAAACAAATCCCATAATCAAAAGAAATCTCTGTTAAAAGCACATTTTACCATTCGAACTGTAGCATAAACATGTGTTCATGTGTTCGTGAGAAGGTGAGCGTTTATCCGTCACAAACTCATGCAAAGGCAAGTCAAGTGTCCACCTGAAAACAAACACTGGAATATACATGTATCATGTTTAGTCAATTACATGATAACATTTGTAAATATGCTCCACATGACAACCATACAGCTTTATGAAAGCTTCACTCAGGCCATGATCAAATAATCAGTTTAGTTCGACTCTTAGTTGTCATATCCCTTACTCCGGCCCCCGTTATAACGGATACCCTGCTTTCCGGGCGATCACTATTGTTAGGCCAGAAGTCAATATTCCTAAATCTTCACCAACTAACAGATAACGGTTCCGTTCGGATTAACCTTGTTTCGCTGTATGGAGTGATCGAGAAGACGAGGAATCACACAATGGAACACTACGGCTACATGCATAGGCTACAGCATCGCCAGTAGGTGCACTTGATACACAAGTTAACCGAAAAACCCTATCAATAAAGTATCCATCCTATTATACCTATAATATAGTCATACAATTCTGAATGGCGTTGTCCATATAGGGAATCAATACATCAAAAGCAATATCTTACATTATTGTATTTTCAATGTATTACGAAGGAAAACTGAGAACAGGTGTTTGAAAGCACCCAGCATACGCATGCAGTGTGCCTTTATCTCTTCTTAAGATCAAACAGTATCAGGAACCTGATTAAACAGTGAGTGAGTGAGTGAGTATGGTGTTACGCCGCTTTTAGCAATATTCCAGCAATATCAAGGCAGGGGACACCAGAAATGGGCTTCACACATTGTACCCATGTCGGGAATCGAACCCGGGTCTTCGGCGTGACGAGCGAACGCTTTAACCACTAGGCTACCCGACCGCCCCCTGATTAAACAGGAACATGAAAGTAAAGGCATATTGAAACATTTTCCAGAAAAACTTAAACGTTCATGAAAATAAGAAATTAAACTTTATTTCTAAAGAAGATTTGAAACAAATAACAAGTAAAATTAAATTGTTTTGGATTTGTAGATACAAGTACTTTATCGAAAAGAGCGAAATTTACCCAAAATAGAAATCGTCAGCAACAAAAAGTACATTTTTTATTCTTCTACTACAACTACAGCCACCACCATGCTACGTACCCTCTAGACTACAGCCAAGATGCTACATAACCTCTAGACTATAACCACCATCATGCTACATAACCTCTAGACGACAAAAACCATCATGCTACATAACCTCTAGACTACAATCACCATCATGCGACATGACTTCTTGACTACAGCCACCACCATGCTACACCACTTCTAGACTGCAGCCACCACTATGCTACATAACCTCTAGACTACAACCACCAGCATCCCACATAACCTCTAGACTACAACCACTATCACACTCCATAACCTCTAGACTACAACCACCATCATGCCACCATGCTACATAACATCTAGACTACAACCACCCCAATGCTACACCACCTCTAACAAACACTATGCTACATGACTTCTAGACTACAACCACCATCATACTCAATAATCTCCAGACTACAGCCATGATGCTACATAATCTCTAGACTATAACCACCATCATGCTACATAACCTCTAGACTACAACCACCATCATGCTACATAACCTCTAGACTACAACCACCATCATGCCACCATGCTACATAACATCTAGACTACAACCACCCCAATGCTACACCACCTCTAACAAACACTATGCTACATGACTTCTAGACTACAACCACCATCATACTCCATAATCTCCAGACTACAGCCATGATGCTACATAATCTCTAGACTATAACCACCATCATGCTACATAACCTCTAGACTAAAAACCACCATCATGCTACATAATCTCCAGACTACAGCCATGATGCTACATAATCTCTAGACTATAACCACCATCATACTACACAACCTCTAGACAACAATCACCACCGTGCTACATAACCTCTAGACTACAGCCACCACCATGCTACATAACCTCTAGAATACAACCACGACCATGCTGCATAACCCTTAGACTCGACCACCACCATGCCACATAACCTCTAGACTACAACCACCATCATGCTACATAACCTCTAGACTACAACCACCACCATGCTACATAACATCTAGACTACAACCACCACCATGCTACATAACCTCTAGACTAAAACCACCGTCATGCTGCATAACCTCTAGACTACAACCACCATCATGCCACATAACCTCTAGACTACAACCATCATCATGCTACATAACCTCTAGACTACAACCACCATCATGCCACATAACCTCTAGACTAAAACCACCACCATGCTACATAACCTCTAGACTACAACCACCACCATGCTACATAACCTCTAGACTACAACCACCACCCTGCTACATAACCTCTAGACTACAACCACCACCATGCTACATAACCTCTAGACTACAACCACCATCATGTTACATAACCTCTAGACTACAACCACCATCATGCTGCATAACCTCTAGACTACAACCACCACCATGCTACATAACCTCTAGACTACAACCACCACCATGCTACATAACCTCTAGACTACAACCACCACCCTGCTAAATAACCTCTAGACTACAACCACCACATGCTACATAACCTCTAGACTACAACCACCATCATGCTACATAACCTCTAGACTACAACCACCACCCTGCTACACAACCTCTTACTCTTTACACGACTGATGTACTGACATGAACAATACTATGAGAAGTAATAAAGATATACGTTTAACATGCACTGCCTACACATATTTTCGATATTATACATTTTGCCTTGAATTTGACTTAAGAACTTTCCAGCAAATGGTTTGCAGGCGGTCCGCGTAATTTGGAACTGGTTCTGGACTTCAGTTAGTGTATAAAAGAGGATGTAAAAGAGGGCGAGAAAGATGGCGCATAGTTTCCTGCAAACTTTACAGAAGGACAACGGGTGCGGTGGGATAGCCTAGTGGTTAAAGCGTTCGTCGTCGCGCCGAAGACCCGGGTTCGACTCTCCACGTGGGTGCAATGTGTGAACCCCTTTTCCGGTGTTCCCGCCGTGATATTGCTGGAATATTGCTATAGTGGCGTAAAACCATACTCACCCATTCACGGTATCATGTACACAAAACAAAACCTTCAGATCTATTTTTTTTCGATACAAAAGCAAGTAAACGTTCTTTAAAGCTCTACAGTTCTACTGTCTCAAGAATGTGTAAAAGTAGAACAGTGTGATACCATTGTTCAGGAAGAGCAACTATGCATTATACATTTACCTGGTTTTGCGACATTGCCTCAAGCTTCAAAATGTCATTGTACATTTTATTGACCCATTGACAGTTTTCACAGAGGGTTCACAGCACATCAATATATTTCTACACAGCTTGGGACATGTTTTCATTACACCAAGGCCGACAGTTCCGTAACAATTGACATACATTTACGGCCTTTGGCTTTTCATAAAAGTAATATTGAATGATTTCTGACTATTGTCAGGCATAATCGTTAAGAAATTTTCAAATTTATAATTCTTTATCTTTTTTTGTTCTGGATATGAATTGACCATCAGAGAACCATGACTGTACGTATTCTTTTTCCAGCTCATTTTAATGATAACCTTGGCATGTGCATAGAAAAAAACACACTGCAATCTAAATTATTCAACATGAGCGAATAAACTGTTTGCATAAAATAAATATTCTACAATGACATTGAAGAATGCTTGATACTGATTGATCAGAATTGTGAATCTAATTCCACTTGATTACTTTAAAATCATGTCTTTTCACACAAAAATCTTGCGAATGAAAACATCGAGCTATTGACAGCATACGTATTGTTACATACCTTAATAGCTGCCGATAACCCATTAATTTGTTTCAGAATACCCACAATGAAGTAAAACATACATCAACCAATGACCACACGATCATGTGTCGTGTTGTCTGCAGATAAGATCGGCGGTATTCGACTACACTTTAGGGTGGTTCAATGTGTTTGTGCCAGCAGGCTCACTTCCAACAGTATATCATCACGTTAATGTGAACATAACTGCTCATCCTCTCGGTTCTTCAATAGCACGGTCAGCGCGTCCATGTAGTGAAGAGGAAGGCATGTGAGTCAAATTCAGCCAGGTCAAAGTTCGGTGTGGGGGATAGAGGACAGTCTTAACATGTATCACTGTTGGAGAGTTATTTCAAATCAACTGCTACATTAGTACAGCTTCAGAATAACTAAACTCCTGTTATTTATTAAAGTTTATCGGACAAGTGAATTAGTTCAGTATTTTTAAAACTATTTCTACAAATTGTAACCCCTACAAGGGAGGTAGTGAAACCACACTTCAGTCAAAGCAGTGAAACCATACATTAGTCAATGCCATGATACCATACAACAGTAAATGCATTTAAACCACTCATTAGTCAATGCAATTAAACATACATCAGTGACAGTGAAATCATACACCACCCAATGCATTGAAACCAAAGTTGGAGGAATGTCGTAATTAATGCAAATCGTTTACCACTTGGATAAAACCCACAAGTACCGGTATGGTGATGATATACCGAGGAACAAAATCAGGGCGAACCGGGATTCGAACCCACAATCATCGATTTCTGGCGTGCCCAAGGGATGCCACTCTGCACAGCGAACTGCGGCGCCTTAGACGACTGGCCCACCCACGCCCCCTGATACGGTCTGTACACAGGTGAATCCACTGTTACTTACAAAAAGTATCCTGGTGTTAAAGATTAATAGCCTAAAATAGCTGAATATGTTTCAGTCTTATCAGATCTTATTCTACGAAAGATAAATGATGTCTGCTTGTTGTGATTTACACAGGGGATGCGCTGCGTGTTGAGATTCACACAAGGGACACGAAAAAAAGCCATAGACCGTGGAAAAGGAAGGAAAACAGACAACTGGAACATTTGTAATCTTGAGCAGGTCCCCAGTGCCGAAACAAAGTGCACGAAAGTCTGGTCTCCCCAAACAAAGTAAACATACACAGGTTATCTGCAACAATTACTGATTGCGGAATATTTGAGTTTGGGTACCTGCTAAAACATTGAGTGTCTACGGCATATTATCAATTATTTTTTTGTTAAATCTGGCTGAGAAGAAGCCGATACTACATGTCGTATCTTGTTCCTCGGGGAAGGAGGAGTTCGCAGTTCACAGAAATGGGTACCGTTGTACAATATACAAACTTAGGGCTACGACGGTCGTAAGTCTGTGTTAAGGTATGGGTTTTACGGTAACCTTGGCCCTAAGATCTCTTTGTACAACGGCACCCTGGTCATAAAAATCGTTTTCTGTAGCTGGTCAAAACAAGTACAAGATAATGTTCTGATGACAGACACAATAAATATACGTTGCGGGAAATGAAGCAGAGATATATTCAAACATACACAACACCTATTTTTAACATTAAACTTCGCATTTCATTCCCTACGAAATCTTCAACCTCCAAACACATTGTACACGAGATCTGTTCCGAAGATGTATTCTGGTACACGAGCAAAGAGGTACAAGTCGTGTTCTCTGTGTCAGGGTGTCTTCTTCCAGAGTAAGTGTCGACTGTCTGTTTCTAGTGTCCGTGTGCAATGTCTGTGTCCTGAAGCCTCTGTCCGCTGCCTCATTTCTGGTATCTGTCTTCTGTGTCTGTCTCCAGTATCTATGTCCATTGTCAGTGTCGGTGTCGGTGTCCGGCATCTCTGTGTCCAGCGTCTGTGTCCAGTGTATGTGCCCAGTGTCTGTGTCCAGTGTCTGTGCCCAGGGTCTGTGCCCAGGGTCTGTGTCAGTGGATGTGTCAGTGCATTTGTCAGGTATATAATCCAGTGTCTGTGTGCAGTGTCTGTGTTCAGTGTCTGTGTTCAGTGTCTGTGCCCAGTGTCTGTGTTCAGTGTCTGTGCCCAGTGTCTGTGCCCAGTGTCTGTACCCAGTGTCTGTGTTCAGTGTCTGTGCCCAGTGTCTGTGCCCAGGGTCTGAGTCAGTGGATGTGTCAGTGCATTTGTCAGGTATATAATCCAGTGTCTGTGTGCAGTGTCTGTGTGCAGTGTCTGTGCCCAGTGTCTGTGTTCAGTGTCTGTGCCCAGTGCCTGTGCCCAGTGTCTGTGCTCAGTGTCTGTGCCCAGTGTCTGTGTCAGTGGATGTGTCAGTGGATGTGTCCAGCGTCTGTGTCCAGTGTCTGTGCACAGTGTCGATGTCAGTAGATGTGTCAGGTATCTACATCTAGTGTCTGCGTCCAGAGTCTGTGCCCAGAGTCTGTGCCCAGGGTCTGTGTCAGTGGATGTGTCCAGCGTCTGTGTCCAGTATCTGTGCACAGTGTCGATGTCAGTAGATGTGTCAGGTATCTACATCTAGTGTCTGCGTCCAGGGTCTGCGTCCAGGGTCTGTGCCCAGGGTCTGTGTCAGTGTCTTTGTCAGGTATCTACATCCAGTGTCTGTGTGCAGTGTCTGTGTCCAGCGTCTGTGTCCAGTGTCTGTGCCCAGGGTCTGTGTCAGTGGATGTGTCAGGTACTACATCCAGTGTCTGTGTGCAGTGTCTGTGTCCAGCGTCTGTGTCGAGTGTCTGTGCCCAGTGTCGATGTCAGTGGATGTGTCAGGTATCTACATCCAGTGTCTGTGTGCAGTGTCTGTGCCCCGGGTCTGCGTCAGTGCGTGTGTCAGGTATCTACATCCAGTGTCTATGTCCAGTGTCTGTGCCCAGTGTCTGCGTCAGTGCATGTGTCAGGTATCTACATCCAGTGTCTGTGTGCAGTGTCTGTGCCCAGGATCTGCGTCAGTGCATGTGTCAGGTATCTACATCCAGTGTCGATGTCCAGTGTCTGTGCCCAGGATCTGCGTCAGTGCATGTGTCAGGTATCTACATCCAGTGTCAGGTGCTCAGTGTCTGTGCCCAGTGTCTGTGTCAGTGGATGTGTCAGTGGATGTGTCCAGCGTCTGTGTCCAGTGTCTGTGCACAGTGTCGATGTCAGTAGATGTGTCAGGTATCTACATCTAGTGTCTGCGTCCAGTGTCTGTGCCCAGAGTCTGTGCCCAGGGTCTGTGTCAGTGGATGTGTCCAGCGTCTGTGTCCAGTGTCTGTGCACAGTGTCGATGTCAGTAGATGTGTCAGGTATCTACATCTAGTGTCTGCGTCCAGGGTCTGCGTCCAGGGTCTGTGCCCAGGGTCTGTGTCAGTGTCTTTGTCAGGTATCTACATCCAGTGTCTGTGTGCAGTGTCTGTGCCCAGGGTCTGCGTCAGTGCGTGTGTCAGGTATCTACATCCAGTGTCTGTGTGCAGTGTCTGTGCCCAGGGTCTGTGTCAGTGCATGTGTCAGGTATCTACATCCAGTGTCTGTGTGCAGTGTCTGTGCCCAGTGTCTGCGTCAGTGCATGTGTCAGGTATCTACATCCAGTGTCTGTGTGCAGTGTCTGTGCCCAGGGTCTGTGTCAGTGCATGTGTCAGGTATCTACATCCAGTGTCGATGTCCAGTGTCTGTGCCCAGTGTCTGCGTCAGTGCATGTGTCAGGTATCTACATCCAGTGTCTGTGTGCAGTGTCTGTGCCCAGGATCTGCGTCAGTGCATGTGTCAGGTATCTACATGTAGTGTCGATGTCCAGTGTCTGTGCCCAGGGTCTGCGTCAGTGCGTGTGTCAGGTATCTACATCCAGTGTCTGTGTGCAGTGTTTGTGCCCAGGATCTGCGTCAGTGCATGTGTCAGGTATCTACATCCAGTGTCTGTGTCCAGTGTCTGTGCCCAGTGTCTGCGTCAGTGCATGTGTCAGGTATCTACATCCAGTGTCTGTGTGCAGTGTCTGTGCCCAGGATCTGCGTCAGTGCATGTGTCAGGTATCTACATGTGGTGTCGATGTCCAGTGTCTGTGCCCAGGGTCTGTGTCAGTGCATGTGTCAGGTATCTACATCCAGTGTCTGTGTGCAGTGTCTGTGCCCCGGGTCTGTGTCAGTGCATGTGTCAGGTATCTACATCCAGTGTCTGTGTGCAGTGTCTGTGCCCAGGATCTGCGTCAGTGCATGTGTCAGGTATCTACATGTAGTGTCGATGTCCAGTGTCTGTGCCCAGGGTCTGTGTCAGTGCATGTGTCAGGTATCTACATCCAGTGTCTGTGTGCAGTGTCTGTGCCCAGGATCTGCGTCAGTGCATGTGTCAGGTATCTACATGTAGTGTCGATGTCCAGTGTCTGTGCCCAGGGTCTGTGTCAGTGCGTGTGTCAGGTATCTACATGTAGTGTCTGTGTGCAGTGTCTGTGCCCAGGATCTGTGTCAGTGCGTGTGTCAGGTATCTACATCCAGTGTCTGTGTGCAGTGTCTGTGCCCAGGATCTGCGTCAGTGCATGTGTCAGGTATCTACATGTAGTGTCGATGTCCAGTGTCTGTGCCCAGGGTCTGTGTCTGTGCGTGTGTCAGGTATCTACATCCAGTGTCTGTGTGCAGTGTCTGTGTCCAGTGTCTGCGTCAGTGCGTGTGTCAGGTATCTACATCCAGTGTCTGTGTGCAGTGTCTGTGTCCAGTGTCTGCGTCAGTGCGTGTGTCAGGTATCTACATCCAGTGTCAGGTGCTCAGTGTCTGTGTGCAGTGTCGATGTCCAGTGTCTGTGCCCAGGGTCTGTGTCAGTGCGTGTGTCAGGTATCTACATCCAGTGTCGATGTCCAGTGTCTGTGTGCAGTGTCTATGTCCAGTGTCTGTATCCATGTTCTGTGTCCAGGTGTTAGGGATATATGACACCGTATTTACTTCCATATGGTAGAAATAACCCAACCGCATCAAATAGTGTTGTGTAGTGTTTCGCAAATTGTAATACTATGAGTGTGTGAATGTACTTGAAACTTGAACGAATAGAAGTGATTCTATCTATCAGGATAGGTGAAATTATTTTTAAAATGCAACACAAATTATTTCAAAAATGGCATTTAATGTTAATGAAAAAAAGGATGGCCCAAAGAGAGTCCGTGTGATAAAGTTCATGGAAATATACCTCCTTATAACGGATTTCCCTTTTTCCTATTACTTTTCTTTTCTATTATTAACAAATTGTGTACACTTCTAAAGTATATGGTGTAGACAATGCGTTTGACATTTGTAAGCATGTGACGAAATCCTCTGTGTGCTAGCATCCCTGCCTTGGTTCGATAGATTAAATTGCGAAAGACTGTATCACAGACCCTGCAGTAACTGTGACGTGTGTACTGTGAGTGCACGAAGGCAAGTACACTCATTTCACATGCATGCCGTTATCTTACTGTCAAAACAGTTTACTGGAACGGTTGGATGTTCTATATCACGCATCTACGTACATCTAACGCTGCAAATTGGTCATGGTCACATATCTCCATATCGACTAATGGCATTTGACACACACCGCGATTACTGTCATAAAATTGATGCTTTCATTACAAATGTTACGATAATCACAATGTCTGCTGCACTGCCTCTACTCCAACTACATCTTCCACCACTACGTGTACGACTACCATTATCACGACGCGTACCACCATCACGTCCAGTAGATATCCGCACATCACCACAAGTACATGGACGACCTTCACCACCTCCACAGATACGACAATAGCCACCACATGTACGACCTTCACCACCTCTAGAGATACGACCATAACCACCACATGTACGACCATCACCACCTCCACAGATACGACTATAACCACCACATGTACGACCATAACCACTACATATACGACATTCACAACCTCTAGAGATACGACCATAACCACCACATGTACGACCATCACCACCTCCACAGATACGACCATAACCACCACATGTACGACCATAACCACTACATATACGACCTTCACCACCTCTACAGATACGACCATAACCACCACATGTACGACCATCACCACCTCTACAGATGCAACCATAACCACCACATGTACGACCTTCACCACCTCTACAGATACGACCATAACCACTACATGTACGACCTTCACCACCTCTACTGATACGACCATAACCACTACATATACGACCTTCACCACCTCTACAGATACGACCATAACCACCACATGTACGACCATCACTACCTCTACAGATACGACAATAACCACCACATGTACGACCTTCACCACCTCTACAGATACGACCATAACCACTACATGTACGACCTTCACAACCTCTACAGATACGACAATAACCACCACATGTACGACCTTCACCACCTCTTCATATACGACCATAACCACCACATGTACGACCTTCACCACCTCTACAGATACGACAATAACCACCACATGTACGACCTTCACTACCTCTACAGATTCGACCAACCACCACATGTACGACCTTCACCACCTCTACAGATACGACCATACCCACTACATGTACGACCTTCACCACCTCTACAGATTCGACCAACTACCACATGTACGATCATCAACACCTCTACAGATACGACCATAACCACTACATGTACGACCATCACCACCACTACAGTACGACCATAACCACCACATGTACGACCATCACCACCTCTACAGATGCGACCATAACCACCACACGTACGACCATCACCACCTCTACAGATGCGACCATAACCACCACATGTACGACCATCACCACCTCTACAGATGCGACCATAACCACCACATGTACGACCATCACCACCTCTACAGATGCGACCATAACCACCACATGTACGACCATCACCACCTCTACAGATGCGACCATAACCACCACATGTACGACCATCACCACCTCTACAGATGCGACCATAACCACCACATGTACGACCATCACCACCTCTACAGATACGACCATAACCACCACATGTACGACCTTCACCACCTCTGCAGATACGACCATAACCACCACATGTACGACCTTCACCACCTCTACAGATACGACCATAACCACCACATGTACGACCTTCACCACCTCTACAGATACGACCATAACCACCACATGTACGACCTTCACCACCTCCACAGATACGACCATAACCACCACATGTACGACCTTCACCACCTCTGCAGATACGACCATAACCACCACATGTACGACCTTCATCACCTCTACAGATACGACCATAACCACTACATGTACGACCTTCATCACCTCTACAGATACGACCATACCCACTACATGTACGACCTTCACCACCTCTACAGATTCGACCAACCACCACATGTACGACCTTCACTACCTCTACAGATACGTCCATACCCACTACATGTACGACCTTCACCACCTCTACAGATTCGACCAACTACTACATGTACGACCTTCACCACCTCTACAGATACGACCATAACCACTACATAATCGACCTTCACTACCTCTACAGATACGACCATAACCACCACATGTACGACCTTCTCCACCTCTACAGCTACGACCATAACCACCACATGTACGACCATCACCACCTCTACAGATACGACCATAACCACTATATGTACGACCTTCACCACCTCTACAGATACGACCATAACCACTACATGTACGACCACCACTACCACAATATCTACGACCACTTCCCTCACTACATCTTATACCGATTTCCTTCTTATATACAAGAACAACGATTGGGATATTTCCAAAGTAAAGCGAAATGAACGTCATCTGTTAAGCCAATAGCAGAGTCATTTTCAAAAGTTACCAGTTTCAGGACAATTGTGTTGGCAACAGCATAATGAATTCAAACGCATCGCATTCTTTGAAAAAAGAGTTATTTGTCTGTCAGTTGCCAACTGCAACATATTCATCTAAAATCACCGTAAACATATGCATATCAGATCCCCACCCATCACCTAAGTATTAACATTACAAAGTATACTTTATTTAAACTGAATGGCCCGTCATGATTAGTCATTCAGAAGAGTATATTTCCAAATAGATTATCGAGCCCCTGTTTTAACGATGCAGTCAGATGGGTATTTGTATCCTCAAATAGCGGCTCGTTTACCACTCCAGCTGCACTCGTGAAAGACAATTCGATTTTAAACGCACTATACTGATGTGTATGTGCAGCACGTGCATGACACGTAATTGTCACTGTGCTGTCATCAATATCCGTCATCATGGCTGCTGGGGATGTTGTGATCTCAGTCCTGATTACGGTCGCTATGGGTAACGTATAGTTAGAGATCTCTACAAGATCAGGCGTTGTAAGCCAGCATCTGATAGGCTTCTGCCTGCGTGGGTTGTTGAACACAGCTTTGCAACTTTTCAGTAGAGGATTTCGGATTTCAAGGCGACGAGCAAGAGTTGTCACAGACTAAGATGTTCTTTTTAGAAAACTTTAATATTTTTGACTTTTGCCCCTGTATAAATTTTTCTATCTATAAAATCGTCAATGTATGTTTGATCGTGGATTCACACAGATGAATGTGGAGGTATTTGTTCGAATTTCAGTCCTTTCCGTGTTTATGTGAACTGTTAACGAAAAATGTCAAAATAACATTAATCACGTTACCACGGTAAATCCGCTTTTCTCACTTTTAACTCTTGTGGTCGTTGTGTTTCAAGCGTTCTTGAATCCACGAATACATGGTACAGTGTGTGAAGCCTCTCAATTGGTTGTATCGCCATTGGTTTGGCTGGTATATTGAGGAAGAGTCCTAAGACCGACCTGTTCCCGGTTTATGCTTCAAACAATAATGCTGGATTTTCTTTAAGAAGTGTTGTGGACACAAAAACATTGATGGACTCTTCCTTTCAGAGATTGAAATGTATAACCCTTTTTTAAGTAAAGAGAAGTGAAATAGGGTTTAACATCGCGTCCAAGATTACTGCACTTATATAGCGATATGCATGCACGTGAGTGTGTGGCTGCTTGTACTAGTCCGGACTCATGCCGATAGATATAACAAGCCTACGGATATACCATGCCGCAGTGTAACATGAATACCCCACTCAGACACAGTATACTGACTCCGAGCCGACCAGTCGTTGTTTTAGCCCCTTAATGCCGATCGTCAGGCAGGGTAACAAGTACTATCTTTTAACGTCTTTTGGTAAGACGCGGCCGGGGATCGAACCCCGGACGCTCTACCACTAAACCACAGAGGCGGTCTACCAAAAACAAAAAAACAACAAAAAAGAATATTATCTTGTTGTTCCTTTATTGAACTGATAAACGAATCAATCACAAAATCTCCAACACTTTTATAAAATATGCTCATCTCAAAGTCTCATGATTTATTCCTGGTAACAACGCACAATTATAGGAAAGTCACGTCTACGCCCTCGTTGTGAACTTGTTTGCATTAGTGTGTTATGTGTCCGTATGTGAAGGCATCAGGTTTACAGTAATAATGACGGTCTGTAGTTGGAGGCAATGGTTGAAGGTTTGCCTGCTTCCTGTCCACGGCATGGACTACGACTGCTTGGACACCCATCACGTTTGTAGAACAATTCAACACAATTCATCACAAACACATGCTGGCGATCACAGTGGTCAGGGTCGTGAGACTTGACTCTTTCTGTAGCAAACGTGCAAACGGGGATCGTCTTGTTACACTATAGTGTTCTAAAATGAAAACAATCAAAGAGTTTTTTTGAATAATGAGAATTCAATAGTACCGGCAATGTTAACCTGACCGGAAAAAAACAGTGTATACGTGTCGCGCTTCAACGTCACACGAACAGTCAATCACACAATTGTAGGACTGAAACACAACGAAAATTGAAACACATCAGTACTGCAACTGTTTCATATACATTTAACGCTTTACAACAATGTTAGTACGTCTGTCCGAGTGTCACGATATGGTAACTACAACAATTCGTGACAAACTCGTGTTATTCCGGGACAAGCCGAATAGCCGCTCGTACCCCTGTCGTGGCCATTTGTGCGACTGGGTCCCGTCTAAGTGCAAACGGGCACACTTAAAAAAATTGTCAAATTGTGACGTCATGCTTTACGTATATTTTCCCATGTCACATATTACCGAGATGGTATTTAAAACACATCGGGAATTGCGTTATTTATACAGTATGATTGAACAGATGTATCTGTATCTAGGGTAAAGTTTAAGATGCAAGACATGTGTCAACTCAAAAACATTTCCTGAGGGATTCTTTGACCGAAGTACTTGAAATCATACGCGCATCCTGATTGGCTTGTTGTATTTTCGCACATTGCATTTATCGATATCGGCATGCGTCGTCGTGCAGGTGACGGTAAGGGGCGAGTGGAACTCGTGATAGCCATCTAACATAAAAGATACAATTTGTAAGAAGACTAATTCGTTTTATATTGTCCATATTTTAACAAGATGTTCTCGTTCATAACTGTCAAGAGACGTGAAGTGACCTCCGCATCACAGGATGCTTCGAACGTATGCTAGCCCCGGCATCCAAACGGGTAAATGACTCCGACGTGATTCTAAGAAAGATCACAAAAAGTGAGCAAATAGTATAATGAAATATTATCAAAATCGAAACCCAAACAAAGCGGCATATTTGACCTGAGACAATGGAAATTCTCGCCTCCATTGATCCACTTCCTGAAGAGTTCTCGCCTCGTTAGACAACTGCATTATTAAACGCCCCGGTGGACAGCCGGGACATAACAAGACGATCCCCGTTTTCACGTTTGCTACAGAAAGAGTCAAGTCTCACGACCCTGACCACTGTAATCGCCAGAATGTGTTTGTGTTGAATTGTGTTGAATTGTTCTACAAACGTGATGGGTGTCCAAGCAGTCGTAATCAATGCCGTGGACAGGAAGCAGGCAAACCTTCAACCATTGCCTCCAACTACAGCCCGTGATTATTACTGTAAACCTGGTGCCTTCACATACGGACACATAACACACTAATGCAAACAAGTTCACAACGAGGGCGTAGACGTGACTTTCCTATAATTGTCATTGCAGTGAACATAACACTTGATATTTCACTGCAGTGAACATAACACTTGATATTTCACTGCAGTGAACATAGCGCTTGATATTTCACTGCATTGAACATAACACTTTGCCGGAACTATTGTCATACAAGAGCTACCTCCCCTCAAATTATCTCCCTTTGTCGTAAGTGTTAAGCTCGTACACAAACTGTTGACGTCCTTTTTACGTTAGTTCCACATTGACAAGGCAAAATTATGACAGATGGTCATTTATGGAGTTACTATCGCTTCTTGTTGTTTGTTATTTACTTGAACATGTTTCGTTATAAATTGTATATTTCTCATTCAACTCGTCAATCGAGATTGTTCGTTTCGCAAAGAACCATTTTTAATTGCTTGACCAGCGTGTATTTCTTCGCTTCCAAGAGCGGTCTAGTTGATTTCAAGAATATTTACAAAGTCGGGCATTTCCCTCGCTCGCGGTTTTATATTTCCGACCAAATCCTCAGAGTTGTGTTTTATCCTTAACGTGTTGCATATGTTGCATTGTGTTGTATCGTGTTGTATCGTGTTGTATTGTGTTGAATCGTGTTGCAATGTGTTGGAGTGTGTTATATTCATGTCTAGAATTTGGTGTTTGATATAACTAAATTTGAAAGATACGAAAACGTCGTAATTGGATTGGACAGGTATAAAACTTTTGGAATGAAACCTTTTGTCCAGTGTTACAGTTCATTGTGTACTAAATTGACAGTATCATAATCTAATTTGAGCCTTAATGGCTGTAACGTCAGAACGGTTTATCCTAATATAGAAAATCTATAATTAAATGATGGTTTAATAAACAGTTTTGCTGCAGTGGTGAGAGACATTTCAATCTTGAACAGTGATTATGTGCCTTTTCATCACGTCGTTATCGCTGTACTGACATCAGCATCAGTGATTCTGTCAATCACGCTGCCTGGCACGGATGACGAGTGGTCAGTTATGGTGTAATTACCATCGTTACAGTTACTGGTGAAGCTGGTGAAGGATCTCTGTAAAAGTGGGACACGGAAAGCTGATGGACTAATGGCATCTGCGGATTTCGGATCTCGGCAGGATACCAACTGTCGTAGGAGGGTACGCGTAGACTCTCTCTCACTGTTGCAACCCTTGTCTAACGGTCACCAGCGGTATAGATAGGGGTGTTTTTATGTGTGTGTTTCTATAAATAAACATAAACTGCCTGGCAAACGAAAGTAGACACCCATGTATGGTGGCGGCAAAAATGATACAAACGAAAATAGTTATTCGATGATGAAGTTTTTGAAGCGGGTATCAAGGGTGTGTTTTGGACCATAAAGGGGCACTGATCTAAAGCAATTCCCCGGGATTGGTTGTTGCCTTTGTAATTGCACAGTGTTTCGGCGACAGTTTTCAGCCGAGTAACCTTTGCCTGACAGTTTAGTCAGTCAGTTGGAAAGGTAGGTAACTCCAGTATTGAAGTCATGCGCGGATTCTAAAGATATTCAATGAGTAAAAGTACGTCTAAAACGTACCTCGTTTTAACCTCGTTGTGTTTTGCGTATCGTAAATATCATAAGACAGGCATTATACATTTTCATTATATGTTTATGGCAATTGCAAAACGGAAACACTCTCGGCTAGCAATATCTAGGCTTATACCGTGTTAAAAAATTATTCTATTTGAAGTAATAGTTAAAACATTTACTTCAAAATTGTAGTTGAGTTAATTAAGTTTCCAAATATATTGACTTTTCACCTGTGTGAAACTCCACCCCATCCTTTTATCACCGCCCCGCTTTACACACCTGTTAAAGTCTAAGCTGTTATTACCACATGGTTTAAAGTTTTGAGCGTGGATCTCTCTGTACCTCCTTGGGTGTCTACGAGATCTGTGATATAGAACTCACGTGTAGCTGGAATATTGCTGATGACAACGAATATAATTCTTCAAGATCGGGGATTTCCTGTTCCAAAGTAACACAAAATGGTATTGTGCAACGCAATGCGCGAACACTTTATAAAAAGTTCAAGTATAATGTTTGATTTCTGTCATGTGACATTATGACGCTGTTTTATTTCATAACGTTTTGACCAATAGACTGTACAGTACAATTCTCTTTTACCAGAGGTTCCGTATGATTATGGGAAAGGCTTTGTGGCCTTTGGTTTATTAATGAAACATATGAAGATTGTTGTAACAACAATGAAGATCAGTGGCATTCACAATCAGGCCACGATCAAACGTAAGAATAACTTTATCAAGGGTTGTTGTTTAAGAAAAAAAAATCAAATGTCTTTACAGTATCGTGTCACTAATTTCACTTCGTGTCACCTTTAGAAAAAAAACAAAAGCGCGGGTATGATGTTCGCCATCTCCCTGTCTTGAATTCGAATCCACGGTTATGGCATTCAATTACGATGGATGCACTGCAACTGCGGCGCCCCGGATGATTGGGCATACAGTGCCCCCTTTTTGGAAGTTAAACCGGTGATAACAGGATTTGCGTGGTGTTAATCTGTTATTTCCTTGAAGTACGTATCTAATTAAGTCGTTGGCGCTGTATGTGGTTGACTTTAAGGGAGACTGCAACACAGTCTAGACGTCTAGACATTGCAATTAGTGCCTTGTGTTAAATTGAGACACTGTCTCCTTTTAATTAGGGTTATCGTTAAATGTATTGATATAAATCATTAAATTTGAGTCACCAGACAAAGAAAGTGACATCTGAATGACTTGAATAAGATTACATAGGACTGCAACTTGCTAACTTTAAGAAGAATCTTTAATTAGGTATTGCTATCACTTATAGGTAACAAATACAAACGTGGCCACTAGCATGTAGTAGACTGCTCTCAACCTCAATTCCATATCATGCGGAAATATGCTATTGTGACGTTATTGTATGATGTCACAAGCTCCTTCCCAGCGCGTGACGCCTTCGTTAGACTCTCGGTAACATCGCTGCCACCAATGTAGTAATTTTTATACTTTTCTTTATGTCTATGTGAATGCCAATACAGTTATTTTTTTAAAAAGGGGCACGGGTGGCCCAGTCATCTAAGGGGCTGCGATTCGCTGTGCAGAATTGCGTCCCTTGGGCACGCCAGAAACCCATGCAAGTAGGTTCTGAGACCTACATCACTTCGGGCTTTCCTCCCACGTTAAGCTGACACTACGCGATATAACCGGAATACTGTTAAAAGCGGCGTTAAACCCAACCCTCACTCACTCACTAGTTTTTAAAAAAAGGCTTAACATTTTATTTTTTTTGATCGGATTAGTTTGAGATTACAGACGAACGGTAAAACAACCAACTTCTCCCTTACATTCTTACTATACCAATTACATGATAGTTGTAATGAAACCGAAATTCAATCTGACAAACAAAGAAAACAATTTAGCATGGGTAAGAGTATTCGGCGTCACGATAGTCATCACTTCTTGTTTGTAAACATAAGTGTCAGTGGGCTGCGAGTTCAGCTCAAAGCATGGTTGTTGCCGACCATCACAATGGGGAGTTTTGACTGGTGGCAGCGATAGTTTAGAGAGCTCCTCGAACGGGCTATCGCTGTGAGGAGCTTGATGATGTCATAGTCACTGTACCACTCCCTTGTAACATCACTGGAACATGTTTGTGGGAAAAGGATGTCGTTATTGCTGGTATGGTTCTACATGTGTCCAATACTCTTCACGGGAAAAGGATACCCTCTACAGTAGTAATGTGCTTAGGGGGAATGTTAAAGCTACTGTTGTTGACGGACCCACCCTGCTCACTATGTCATCTCAGACAACTGGATTGACTAGTTTCATTTGTTCATGTGACTATCACATTACACAACACGATCTGGCAACGGTCGCAACCGCTAAATACATCTTAATCGATCAAAAATTGTACAGCCAATGAGCACAGATGTTTACTGATGTTTACATGAGAGACACGTGTGTGTATACCTTGAAAGACAATAAGACATCGACACCAATTCAAATGCAAAATTCTCTTAACATTTTGTTCTATTGTTTCAAAATATTAAAAAGAATATTCCAGGTATAAGTTTTAATGAACTTATGTTTGCATTGCTGGACCCCTTTTGACAAAGTTCATAACAGAAGATCAATTCGCTCTGCATTAATATATCATCAAAGCACGAAATTCTCTTCAAAAATATTTTGGCAATCCAACCTAAAGCAAACATATTAATGATCGATATGATATATGAACAAATATCGGAGACTTTTGATGGTTGCAAAACTATAGTTTTTCATTTTCTGCAAACTTTCATGTAACAAAACAATCATAATCTGTAAACTTCCTCGAACGGTTTGAGAGAAATGTCAACAAAACCCATGCAAGTTGAACACAGATCTAAAATGTCCATTTAGATCGACCCTGTCCTCAAGTGTTGTCTTTAACTGTTCTTCAGGTTTTACAAACAAAAATTCAAACACTTATGACTTTGGAATAATTAACGTTGGCCGACCATTGAGAGCTTCTAATGACACTGTCTCGGTCACTCGAGAACAGGTTACATACAAGGGTTGTCGTAAAGACAATAGCATCGTCACGTACAACAAAGATGGCAACCTTTGAAGAGAATGGACGTGAGAGCACGGTGGTCTTGATCGCTCCGGTGTGTGCACAGTGCCCGAGTTCCGCTCCGTAATGGGCAATCACATCATCTTATATAGACCTGTTTGTTCAGGTACACAGGCCTGATTCATGTTCAATCATTTCCAAACCGTCTTATCGCAGCAGCATTGTCGCTGATGGTCTTAACAAGAAAACATGGTTACGATTCACAAAAGAAACATCCAGAAGTTTTAGCAGCTTTGGAAATAAACTTTAAATGAAAAATATTGATTTCAGAAGGAAAACTCAATTTTTTACTTGTGGGAATCAACAAGTTTTTTCTTGACGTTCTCGCCGTTATAATTATTGTGTTAAGAGAAACAACACTGTATCCCATTACATACTGTTTATACATTGTATTTATTAAAAACAACAACGATATAATCAACATTCAGAACGGAGAGGGAGGGAAATATAACATATTCCGCCCGTCTGTACATCCATTTGTCTCCCAATCACAAATGCCTTTTTTCAATAAAAAACCAAACGTTTTAGTGTGTGTGTGTGTGTGCGTGTGCGTGTGTGTGTGTGTGTGTGTGTGTGTGTGCATATGTTACTGCATTTACAATGTTCATCATATACAGTTTTTTCCCCATTTATTATTTACGTTCGTAAAAGCCAAAGCATTCGAATTTCCCTGAAGCAATCAAAGGACATGTTCGTTTCTGGTGTAAGTCGAAATCATGTTAAAAAAAGAATCATGAAACATAAGTTAACTAAGTGAGGTTTTACATTTTACGTGTGTCACGTTCAATCAAAAAGGTCAGATTATACAAATAGGATATCGAATTCAACTAATTAGAGTCATTATCCTTTGAGGTGAACGGCTTAAGAATTTAAGTAAGTATCTTTCAGCAATTAAATAAACATTGGAAGTTTTGAGAGCATTACATTACAATGTGTTTATTTTTCAGCAGTGAATCATTGATAGCTGCCAGTTAACACGTTGTGCTGTTGTTCCAGGCAGCGATAAACCATTGTCAACTACCATTTGACGGGCCATGACATTGTTGAAGGCACGGTTAACCATTGTCGACTACCATTTGACGGGCCATGACGTTGTTGAAGGCACGGTTAACCATTGTCGACTACCATTTGACGGGCAATGACGTTGTTGAAGGCAGCGGTTAACCATTGTCGACTGCCATTTGACGGACCATGACGTTTCAGGCAGCGGTTAACCATTGTCGACTACCATTTGACGGGCCATGACGTTGTTGAAGGCACGGTTAACCATTGTCAACTGCCATTTGACGGGCCATGATGTTTTTTTCAGGCAGCGGTTAACCATTGTCGACTGCCATTTGACGGACCATGACGTTGAAGGCACGGTTAACCATTGTCGACTACCATTTGACGGGCCATGACGTTGTTGAAGGCACGGTTAACCATTGTCGACAACCATTTGACAGGCCATGACGTTGTTGAAGGCAGCGGTCAACAATTGTTAGCTGCCAGTAGACACGTTGTGTTGCTGTTCCAGGCAGCAGTAAACCATTGTCAACTGCCATTTGACGGGCCATGACGTTGTTGAAGGCAGCGGTTAACCATGGTCAGATGCCAGTTGACACGATGTGTTGTTGTTGAAGGCAGCAGCTAACCATTGCCAGTTGCAATTTGACGGGTCATGGTGTTGTTCAAAGCGGTAGTAAACCATTGTCAGGCGCCAGGAACCGCTGGTCTTTGGTTTGCTCCTGACCTTTGACCTTCGCCATTTCGGACTTTCCTAATACATTAATATTGTATTCGCTTCGTGCATAATGGAATTTACTCACGGAAGCTCAATCAACAAATGGAGACTGCCCTTCATATAACTGAAGAACTGGCATGACCAACTCAACTCAATCATACATTTATTAATTGTGTGCCATCTAACTCGAACAGAACAGAACAGATATGTTTGAATTAGAAAAAAATATTTAAATGACGGTATGGTGCATTATGATAATGCTGTTACACTGAACAAGTTTTGCACTTTAAACATTGACACATTATTTTCCAAGAACATATTTCTTTGTAAACAAAGGCAAGGTCTTAAACTATGCTTCTCACCAATGGCCGCTGGGAATATTTGAACAAGTTTTGCACTTTAAACATTGACACATTATTTTCAAAGAACATATTTCTTTGTAAACAAACAAAGGCAAGGTCTTAAACTATGCTTCTCACCAATGGCCGCTGGGAATATTTGTGAAAATGGTTTATAGAAGATTTATTTGAGGACGTATTGATGACCAGGCCTGAAAAAAGACATCAATTCTAACCAGTTCTCTGATTTATTCTGGTGAAAATACAAGCGACGTGTTAAAGGCACGTGGACCCATTGAAGTCGATTCGGATTTCGGCAAGGGATAATGTCCGCCTGTGAGAGGGTAGGCCATCACGCGCAGACCGGTGCCCATATATGCAACACGGGCGCCGATTCAAGAGGGCTTTAAGTGCGATGTCGTGCGACGGGCACACAATCTGCATGAAATACATGGAAGGAAAGGTCATATAATGTTGCCTGCTGACACAAGGGGGCGTTTTATTACGCAATAGTCTAAATCTGTGAGAACTCTGCAGGAAGTTAGAGAGTGGAGTCTAGTATATATCCATGTCTGCATTCTATTTACAGTACGTCTAATTTGCCGGTCTTTGTTAGGCTATGATACGCTGGGTGGTTTTAATGTAGTTTCAGAATTGTGTGTTTTGCGTTAATAGGAACAGTGGTAATTATTGTGTAAAGATTTATAGAGGAACCCAATACTTAGGTCTATTGGACTGCAGATGAGAGCTCATTGGTGATCCGGCAGGTCAAGTGACATGGAGAATTGGAGCTAATAATTCAAGTTTCTTGCGTGTTTAAAAAGTTATATCACAGCGCATCACGCTTATTTTGTGTGTTGCCTAGCCCTGATAGTTTTAAGGAGTGATAAGTCGAGTTCAGTTCAACACAGCCCTGATGCCATTTGTTTTCAATTATATCACTGCGTGTCAGCTTGATGTTGGAGGAACTTCCCAAGTGAGTCTGATCTCAGGTCACTTCTTTGGTGAAAATCACGAGGTCTGTGTCCATAAAGGCCGCGATAGAGTAGTAGCCGGAAACATTCACTCATTTACTCGAAATTTCCACAACGTCATTTAAATCGCGAGTCAAGGTATAGCCAGTAACCTCGAGGGTTACAAGCGGCGTTTAACCAACCTCACTCACTCATCTACTCACTCTGAATCTTTTCCGGGCGGTCGGGTAGCCTAGTGGTTAAAGCGTTCGCTCGTCACGCCGAAGACCCGGGTTCGATTCCCGACACGGGTACATTGTGTGAAGCCCATTTCTGGTGTCCCCCGCCGTGATATTGCTGGAATATTGCTAAAAGCGGCGTAAAACCATACTCACTCACTCACTCACTCACTCACTGAATCTTTTCCGATAGCTTTGGCTATGCAGTTTAATATGATGCAAAAGATATTACCTAACCCATTTCTTTCCTTCTGCACTACACAATATGGTCCAGCTGATGTTTACCTTCTCCCTCTCAGCACATCTGCTTCATTTCAGGACATTCACAAACACCGGTATTAAAGATAATTTAACATGAAAGAGACCGTTGATGCTGTATAACAATTGATACGCTGATCTCACTGTAATCTCAACAAGCGTTAAAGAGAAATGGAAACTATAAAATTGTAAATATTGACACAAATTTGAAACCATTATTACATTATCTGGTCATCGACTGTTTTATTTTACATTATTTCAGTACAAAATAAAATGAAAGGCTGATAATAGTGCAAAGATTAAAGACGGGATAACATCAAACAATACTAATTACACTGACCCAGCGATATGAGGACACGTTACAATGGACGATGTCGGGGAGATAATGGTACCATCACGTTCAGGAGCGGCAGGGTATGGGTAGAAGTGATGTGATTTGTTTACAGAGGGGAGATGTGCCTTGGTGCATCTGTTGCTCTTTGAAACAAAGAGTAACTCACTCAAATGGGAACTATCGATTTGTTTCAAAATGGCAATATATTGCAATATGTTTCCAATATCTTTACAATGCTTTGTCTTCGTTGTTGACATTCATAATGCGTTCGTTAAATGTACTTAAAACACATATTTTGGGAGCTTTTTTTTCGTTTCTTGTTACTTGTCCGCGAAAAGGTTCGCATTGTTATTCGCCAGCCGTAATGTGAGTGGAAGGTTTTCAAAAGACGAAAGACCAGAATTACGAGCAAGAAACAGCAAGCACCATCGTTTACCGTCTTTAGCAAGACGCAGCCAGATCGATCAACCAACTTTTGTCTCCCCGGGGAACGCTCTATCAACAGGACCACTTGGCTGTGATGTAAGTGAGTGAGCTGCGTCTGACTGTACATGTATATGTCAACGTGTAGCAGTAGAAAGCCAACACTGATACAGCTGGTAGACATTTTAGCCCTTCATGAGACTTTCAAAGCACACGGATATTGTGCTTGATAAACCAAGGATCATAACCGGAGCGATTCGGGGATGTTCACATTTTCAGATTCAGATAGTTAATTCGAAGATTCGATCTATACGTTAGCAATTGATTATTAACTAAATTATGATTACTATGGTGACTGGCATATATTGAGGCTATCAATGCTGCTGAGAGTCTCGTGATAGTTATAATTTTAAAGGCATGAGCTTGTATCGTCCTATTAGGGGAGGTGAATTTGGGTTTAACGTCGCGTCCAATTTTATTGCACTTATATATTATGACGTGTGTGGTTGTACGAATCCGGACTAATGTACATATTATTGTGCTAGCCAACTGAGATACTTTGCCGCCGTTTAAACATGAACACCCCACTCAGAGCACACTGACCCCGAGCCGACCAGTCCTTGTTTTTAAGCCCCTTAATGCCGAGCGCCAGGTAGGGTAAAAACAAGTACCATCTTTTGACGTCGGCGGGAATCGAACCCGGACCTTCCGCTCTCCAGGCGGACGCTCTACCACTACACCAGGGAGATGGCCAATCCTCTTAGTATAAACTTCTTTTAGCGTGTTCTTCAAACTGGAATAGAAGAATTCAAAAGACACAAATCGGAGTCGGATCGCGATGTAAACACTGCAAATACTACCCCTGTCAATCGCCTAGTAGTATCAGAAAGATTGTTTTACTTTCGTGACTATCTGATGAGAGCGTGATTGAGAAGAGTGGAATCTGTTATTAAAGTTAGAGATCAATGTCGGTAATGTGGACACGGTTTGTTGTCGAAATGAATACTTCGACAACCTTGGCTTCCAACTGTTTCAAATGATATCAGTATCTAGGGGAGATACCAGGAATAGTTGCTTTGACAATAAGCCTATATGTCCTTTTGAAAACAGTTCATTAAACATAGAGCTCGGGTCAATGTTGCGATAGGGAGTACTTCCTTGTTAAGAAAATATTTGACTTCCGATGTCGACCGCCGTAGAGTATTGGATTGTAAGAAGCAGGACAAAGATTCCAAGACAGACACCATCATTCCCATCACACTGAACTATTGGATTCAAAAGACATTTTCAATTATTGAAGAACTACGTCACATATTTTCTTTTGATGGCAAATGTTTGGACCATGATGACTTTATTTTTAAATACGGGCAGTTGACAGTTGTGTTCCATTAGGTTCCACGGAACACATTAACCACCGATGTGTATTCTCTCCGACTGGTCGAACATAAACATGTGGGCCATCTCTGCGTATGTTAATGCCTTAATTTATGGGACATCTGAGTCTGAGGCCATGCCTCACTTTGTGGAAAAGCGTGTGTATGACGTATCCCCAAATGTGGATGTCTGTGTGTATGGCCATGCCTTAAATGTGGACATCTGTGTGTATGACCATATCTCAAATGTGAGCATCTGTGTGTTTGACCATGTCTCAAATGTGAACACCTGTGTGTATGGCCATGTCTCAGACGTTGGCATATGTGTGTATGACCATGTCTCAAATGTGGACATCTGTGTGTGTGAACATGTCTCAAATGAGGGCATCTGTGTGTATGACCATGTCCCAGACGTGGGCATTTGTGTGTATGACCATGTCTCAAATGTGGACATCTGTATGTGTGACCATGTCTCAAATGAGGGCATCTGTGTGTATGGCCATGTCTCAAATGAGGGCATCTGTGTGTATGACCATGCCTCGTTTACTGAACACCTGTGTGTATGACAATGTTTCAAATGTGAAGACCCATGAAGGCTCGGGCTAGAATAGGTCTTCAGCAAGCCATGCTTGTCCTAAGAGCCGACTAACGGGATCGGGTGGTTGGTTGATGCACGTCATCGTATCCCTATTGCGTGGATCAATGCTCATGACATCAATCACTGGATTATCAGATTCGATAATTTACATCCGGCCGTCATATAGCTGCAATATTGCAGAGTTAAGAAACAAATGTGGACATCTGTGCGCATGGACATGCCTCGCCTTATAGGTATATGTGTGTATGAACATATATCAATTAATGGATATCTGTGCGTATGACCGTGCCTCAACCATTGGACAGCTGTGTGTATGACCATGTCGCAACTAATGGGCAGCTGTGTGCATGACCATGTCTCAATTAATGGATATATGTGGGTATGACCATGCCTCAACTAATGGATAGTTGTTTGCATTACCATGTCTCAATTAATGGATATATGTGGGTATGACCATGCCTCAACTAATGGACAGCTGTGTGTATGACCATGTCTCAATTAATGGCTATCTGTGGGTATGACCATGTCGCAATTAATGGATAGCTCTGTGTATGACCATGTCTGTCAGATTTAGTTCAAGTCATCGATGGCATGTTTTACTTTATCTGAGACTTACTGTTTAATTTCATACAGCACTAGTAATGACTATTTTCATTGTTAGTCCCATCTGTATGTATATCACGTCTCTTTGTGCGACAATTCCGTTCCCCACGTGAGAGTGGAGTAGGTGTGGTGCTGCTGAGTCCACGTATCCGCCACATGTCATTGTTGTAAGATGACCTACTGACTAGAACTCAGCATACACATGTGATCTTTTGTCGCTTTTCTTCTGCTATAGGAAAAACATTAATCCATTTTTGGTCTGACTGATATAATAGAGTAGGACAGACACGCATGATTCTGTCCAATAACTAATTCCAGCAGATTATAATTAGGGATGTCATATTAATATATAGAGATTTAACATTTGCTTTATGTTGTCCTGACAATACTGATTACATACACTCATAATGTAGTCGCCACTACACTTATTGAGACCTCACAGAGGGAATTTGACAATTATCATTGTGAAAGGTTCAATTTCAGTTTGGTTTTTAAATCCTTCAGTGCATATAAGTACGCATAAAGGTAGTTGAAACAAAATAATTCCTGATTTTGAAAAAAAAGGTATAAGCAAAAAGGCACCAGTTTTGCCGGTGGCTGATCAATTTGAAAGAAACAACATTGTTTTTTCATCCAAACAAAGTTCAATGTCGCTATGGATAACAAGCCAAGGGCTATACGGCATATGCTTTTTTACGTACATATGCTGTGCTTTTTGTCAGAGGTTCCTACATATATCATGCCGACGATATAATATGTACAATGTCATTCTTCATTTATACGGCCGTATAATTATTAAGTATTTAATTAGGCTGAATTACGAAACAAAACAAAGAAGACGTAGACGAAGATTAATACAAGTATCAAATGCGTCCACCATCTCCAGTATATTTGAATTAGAATGGTTATTGGGTTTGTGCCAGTTAACTGGGCCAGGTATTAGCGTTGCCCTTAAAAGGGATAGCCCTATTACGTTTGAACAATTATGTTCTAGAACGTACTCAGCATATGATCATTTCACGGCCTTACTTAGCGTGGGGTCAGTTTCCCGTAAATATAAAACGTCAGTGTCGGATATCGGACGAAACAGATTCCATTGGGCATAAAGGGCGTAGATGAAAAGGTGACACAATATTACTAAATCACTGAAAATCAGTGAAAAAAACAGTATGAAACAGTATGAGACAGTATGAGACATCTGAAAATCAGTGAATAAACCAGTATGAAACAGTATGAGACAGTATGAGACATCTGAAAATCAGTGATGAAACCAGTATGAGACAGTATGAGACAGTATGAGACATTTTTAGGCAGTATGAGGCAGTGTGAAACATTATTAGACTGTATAAGACAGTGTGCGAAAGTATGAGACGGTATGAGACAGTGTGAAATAGCATGACACAGTATGAGACAGTAAGGGGCAGTGTGAAACAATATGACACAGTATGACACAATATGACACAGTATGAGACAGTAAGAGACAGTAAGAGACAGTATGAGACAGTAAGAGACAGTCTGAGATAGTATGAGACAGTGTAAAATAGTATGGCACAGTATGAGACAGTATGACACCAGTGCTGCTACATGCTGGGCATGGTTGAGCAACAAGCAACGTTATGTCCCTTGTCCTATACCGTGAAAAAGATTCGCTGAGGCTGAGTTCGAATCCTATAGTCGCCTTGAGTATGAACGTTTATACGTCGACTGTAACCCGTTCTTCTTCATCTTACCAACATTCTTCCTTCCCACAGGCACGTGCCTCCAACGTGCATGCACATGTGTGTGTGTGGCTGCTTGTATTAGAGCGTACTAATGCCTGTGTTTTATAGTTCTAGCCCGCTGAGATACCATGCCGCAGTTTAGCATGAATACCGAGCCGACCAGTCCTTGTTTTAGCTCCTTAATACCTAGCGCTAGGCAGGGTAACAACAAGTAGCATCTTTTAACATATATTGGTATGACACGGATCGAACACCCAACCTTCCGCTCTCCGGTCGATATCCTAAGATCTCAGGGATCGCTGTCCCTACACAGAGGTCTGAGGACATTATATTACAGGTCACGTCAGAACAACCTTTGCAACATGGAACATCGACATTGGCCAATGAGAAAGCGTTACGACACTTGTTTCAAAATGGTGACTTCCATTCAGGACTTCGCTTTGCATAATATTTTCACAAAGTCTGTGATTTTAAATTACTTGTTTTTGTTCGGCAGTATACACGTTTTTGCTTCAACGGACATGGTTCGTGACTTGTTATTTCCAGGGATGAAAACATGTCTAATTATTCGTAATAATTAATTCTTTCCGTCTGAACTGGATCCACAATGGCTGCCTCGTACAACCCGTAACCGTTGTTCAGAATGCCCCGTGTTAACCTTTACGAGGTTGCATGATCAGAAAACACATTCCGACTGCCAGTGTCGCGACCTTTAAAGCCACGATCTGATTGGTCGGATAAAAGGTCGTTCTGACTGAACCCGTAATGTGATGTCCTCAGATCTTTGTTTAGCGGTATCAGTCACTACAATCTGACTTTAATGAGATTGGTACCAAACAAACCTGTAACTGAATACATAAACGACGATCAAAGCCTTCAACACACGACGGGCTGTTTAGTCAGCTCTTGCAACAAGCATGGCATGTTGTGGACCTGGTCTGGTCCGGAATCTCTCTGGTGTCCGCATGATCCAGAGTGTGAACTTCTATATATCGCTGTCGTCACTCTAAGGCTCAAACGTGTCGATATTGCTGTCTTAACGACTACCATAACAAGTTACTGGTTCTGATACAGTCTCATAAGCATCCCTTAATGTACTTTCAAAATTGTTCTTCATCAATTACGCTATTGCGTTGAACCAAAATGCTTTGTACTGTATCGGTCTGATACCTTGCATCTCGTTTTGACGAAGTCATTCCCAGACAATATATGACGCTCTAACCCAATGACCAGGGGGGATTAGATATGTCAAAGTTGGATACTGTAGAAGGATGCTCTTGCGTTGATCAATGGGGATATTGTAATGATCTGTTTGCTGTATAATAACTACTGACATAGATAGATAACGCCACGGACACAAGGCGAAATATGTCCTTGTGATATATGTCTTCGCACTTTACTCCGTCAACTCTCTTGTCTTGTCTTGTTATTTCCGCCATGTCGGGCCAGCAAGTATTACAGAACTTATGTTGGCTATGTTCGTGTTGGCAGTGTTGCCACGTGCACTGGTGGAGTGAAGAACTACAAATCAAGAGGATGTAGGTTCATAACCCACCGATATATCCAAAGTGTGGTATACATAAATGTGTTGTTCCTTTATGACTTTATGTATTTCTCTCATATTGGAAACCGAAAGTGATACCGATTATTCCTCAGTCATACAAGATACCCTCAATCCATTTATAATTACCCCACAACCCCACATTTAGACCCTAAACACGTTAAGCTGTTAAACACAATCCTAAACATGTCACAATTAGAGACCAAGGGACATGGTTAGGTGAGTGTATTGGATCTAAACACATTTGTTACTTTGTTTTGGTTTTCATAAAAGTTGCAATAGTCCAAAACAAGCATCTCAAGGACTTTCCGGCCACAGCAAACTGACACACTGTTATGTAGCTGAAATACTGTTAAAGCGGAGTTAAATCAAACTCACTCATAAGAGGATACTTTCTGTCACTATCAAATTTCTCGCGCTTCAAGCAGCCTGAAAAATGTTGACTCCTTTTTTCTGCTGAGCTTACATTTGTATGAGTGAACGTGTTTCACTTTAAATAACAATGGGACATCACTTAGGGACAATGTTGATCTAATAAGACGATATTGGGAGTATTCATGAAGGACTCACACATGCAATTAAAAAACAGTCAATATACAATGATTTGAGAGACAATGATAGAGCGGACATCAGGAACTGCACACATATGTCTGAATAAAAGTCCCGAATGTTCTATGCCCACACACGGTCGTGGTCGCCATCTTTGCCGATCGTGACGATACTGTTATCATTAAGACAACTCTTATATGTAACTTGTTTTTACCGAAAAGCGTAATTAGCAAAGTTTGATGATCTACCGTCGTTCTAGCAACAACGTATATATACCTATTTGATAATTCTTTGTATTTGTGAAAAACAAAATTGGAAGAACAAAATCACTTGTTCAATCTATACAACCTTCGCATACAGAATATTCTTTCTAACTATTCATATATAACTATTTCATAATCGTTTGCATTTGTGAAAAACAAAATCGGTAGAACAAAAGCCCTTCGCAAACGGAGTTTTCTTTCTAACCTTGTTTCAATTTTCATGTGAATCCTTGTGTGGGAAGGACAAACCAGTGCAATTTATTGTTCTTCTCAAACGGAATACTTTGGATGCTTGTTAATCATGTTTTTATCGCACTGGCTTAAAGTGTGGTAAACCGGTAAAATGAGGTATTATCCCTGTGAAGCCCGTTGGGTCTGATAAGAAATGTTTTTGATATCGTTGAAAGTGAATTAGCAAGTCACAACGAATGAAAGGGCACTGACGTGTATAAGCTCCTCGACTAAACACTACTGTCAAGAACATCATTCCCATAACACGCGTTGAGAATGCGTGTAACACACATATGACACGGGTGCTCAACGGGTTGCACACGGGTTGAGCAACGGGTGTGCAGCGCGTGCGCAACCCGTTGAACACGCGTGGGTCACTCGTTGCACACACGAATGAATAGTGAGATAAATCAAAACAGTGAGATGTGAATCTTGAGTTAATGAGCGGCCATTGACCTGTGTTCACCCGACCATAAACACAAGGTCGGCCCGGCTTAATTAGTGTTCAGTTGCTGGACTTGTATGGCATGAACCATTCCACGAGGGTCCAGTCTAGCCATTGTGGCTAGCCCACAGTAGAACAGTAATGGATGTTAAGGCGAGTTTATTGCTGGGGTAGCCCCCGAGTTGACACGATTGTCGCGGGTTGGTAAATGGTCGCCATTAATGAAGGGATTGTTTGTGGATAGGGGACATATTCTGATCAAATTTAGTTTGAATCCTTGTTTACATGTAGCTGGGACATCTTCCAACTGGCGACATTTTAATAAACTTGACAAGTGACGATGAATTTTGATATTTATGTTAGTAAAGTTTTATCAAATTGTAAACAAAAAATCCTTTAATAAAATTGTGCTACACTTTCGCGAAAAGAATATTGTTTATATGTCACGTCACACCAGCATTGTAAGTTATATTGCGACGAAATAATTGCCAGCTTTTGGGACTACATGTAATATTGCTGCTTGACTGCCTCAGTAGTTCAAGATAAGTTAGATTTTTAATTGTGTAAACAAATCAGTTTTTAGATGAAACGTTTGATACTTTTGGACCGCAGTTACCGATTTACAACTTAAGACATAGAGACAGGGAATTGATATATCACCAAAGTTATGGTCCTTATTATTACAATAAGCGAAATATCCAGAAAGTCCACAGTATGTTCAATAGTACAATAATAATCAATACTATCAACGTTTTCTTTTATTGAGCACAATATTTGCACGGTAGTGCTGTAAATAATCTAATACACACACACACACACACACACACACACACACACACACACACACACACATATATATATGTATATATATGTATATGAGACACAGTGGACAATGAAAAACATTATTTATATAAAAGAATTATAACTTTTAGGATCGCAAAACCCGATAAGGAAATGCTGCCTTCGTGCAAACATTTTTTAAATAAGTGCGGCAAGAGGTTTTATATACGTGTTAGAGTTCATTAAGAACACCGACTGGTCCACAGGAGAGAATGAAATAAATATGGGATCAGACTTTATAATTCTCGACCATAAATCATATCTTAAGTCAGAATAAAATGGACAGTTAATAAGAAAATGTATCTCATCTTCTACAGCTATATTATTACATAATTTACAAATTCTATCCTGTAAAGGCGTGATAGGTTTAGCAAATCTACCAATTTCAACTTGTAAGGGTAATGTGCCGCAGCGTAACTTGCTTAGGATACTACGATGAGACCTCTTCATAATACATGTAACACAGGGTTCAGCAGACAGCGAGTGTTTGAACAATCGATAAGTACAAAGCTTATTTCCATTTTATAACCTCTATCATTCCACAATTCTGAATACAAATTATGCTCATCTAACGCTAATAGCTTAATATATTTTAGACGGGTAAAATCGGATTGGGTAAAATGCAGACCGCCAGAGACAGTTAGATGTAAAACATTAAGCAAATCCAAAACATTGTTTATCCAGGATTTACGGAACTTTGTAGACCATTTACTAATCCAAGAAAGAAGTCTATTGGGATCGACCGCTTGAATTCGCTGCCAAAAACGAAATATTTCAATATGCTGTTTTGTAAGTGGGCTTGTCCATCCCAATTCGCCAGGGGCAGATACATTTTGAGTTTTGTTATTAACCGCAAGGAAGAAACGAGCGGCTCTGCTTTGAACAGGATTAATACAGATGAATTGCCTGAGGCCCCAGATAGCCGAAACGAACGAAAGTATAGTCTGAACAAGATTATCATACAGTTTATTACAAACTGAAAATGACATACCACCCGCTAATTTAAATTTACAGATAAGAACACCAAGAGCTCTATTTGCTGATTTTGCCAATTCCTTAACAGAATAAGTAATATCCAAATGCTCATGTAGCCAAAATCCTAATTTTTTATAGGCATTAATAACGTCAATGTGAGAAGAGCCAATAGTAAAGAAAAATTCCCATCTGAAATGAACAACCTTAGTTTTTTTCACATTTACTTTTAAACGCCATTGTGCTGCCCAGCGAGAGACACAGTCTAACATACGCTGTAAGGAAATTTCGTCTGGAGCAATCAAAGCTACGTCGTACTCGTACAGTAAAATATTTGACATATTATCGTCTACCTGAATACCACATTTAAGTTTATTAATTTCCTATGCGAAATCATTAATAAATACCGAAAACAATGCCGGAGATAACACACATCCTTGTCGAACTCCATAAGTTACTGGAAACGGATCTGTTAAGCAATTATTTATCCTTACACGTCACCAGGTGTTATCATACATTGCTTGTACGGCATGAAGAAACCTTTGACGCCAAGCCGACGAAGTTTATACCATAAACACGAACGATTCACTTTGTCAAACGCCTTCATCGCGTCAATGATACAAACATATGTGGATTGTCTAGACAACTTTCTATTATTGATAACGGAAAATATACTAAACATATGTTCTTGAGTACTTAGCTTAGAACGAAAACCGTTTTGTTCATCAGCAAGAACGTTATTAGTTTCTAACCAGCGGCTTAAACGAGTGTTTCACACATCGGCGTACAGCTTACATGGGACCGAAATTAAAGAAATACCTCGATAACTTAACGGATCACGTGGATTGGTATCAGTTTTTTTAAATCGGGTTAATAACACTAGTGCGCCAGGGTTCTGGACATGTATTGTTTTCGAAGCAAAAAGTAAAAAGCCTGAAAAGAAAGTCGGTACAAGTGCTGTTCTTAAGCACCTCAACTGGGAGAAGGTCAAGGCCGACTGCCTTTCCACGTTGCAATAGCTCGCTCGACGTCCGCACGTGTAATTGGTGGAAGATCCAGGTCAGTGGTATCAAGTATCCGGTCATTTGTAATGTTTGCGATCTTATTTTGAATCGAACTAAAATGATTATCAAATGAATATATATTTGGTGTGGGCAAATATCTAGTTTGTATATATTTTTGTAGGTGTGAAACATTCTAGTTAATTGTGCAGACACTGGGCGACACATACATAACAAAACCCCATGACAGATGAATTGGTGCCTTGTTATGCAACAAAAAAGAATCTTGTGTATTTCCAGGTTATCCTAATCATCGATTACTTCTACTACATGCATGTTTGGAGACAAGATCAAAGGCACCGCCCAGTATTAATTAGACAGACAGACAGACAATAATTTATTAGTGTCTCACTTCTGTACATACATAAAACAGCATTGTATAACTTGACATAGATAGAATGTACAGAACCATTAAATAGATTTATGAGAGACAAATTATCATAAAGTTTATACATAAATGATATAAAGATGATATAGTAAAGTGTTATCCATATAAAAGATTACGATTACGATTAAGAATTAAAAAGCAGACTTTGGCAAGTATAAAACACACAAGACAACAGACAGGGTTGTTCGTTTCGCTTTCGTTTCGCAAAAACTTGTGTCCAGTCTACCAAGGGGTTTGATGCATTGTCAGTGTCGAATGATTTGGTTATAGTTGTGAGAAATTCGCTGTATGCCGTATATTTTTTTTACTAACTATCCTGTTATTTGCTAAAAGAAAACTGATATTAACAACGGTACGTCAGCTAACTGGAAGATCCAGAACATTAAAGTAGATACACGAAAGTTGGGACACTGAATGTGTAACACCAACCATGCGGTTAGAAAGCAGTCACTGACATGAGAGATTAGGCTAATAAAAACACAAAATTGTGCTTTCATATACAGCATTATGAGAACTGGGGGGCCAGCATGCAAGTATTACACGCATTCACCCACGGAAGGAAATAATAGTTGATATGGTATAGTGTTTAATAATCTGAACACGTGTATATGAACAATAAGCAAATTAACAAGTCCATGGAAAATGCTTTGTTGCACGTAAATGTTTTTTGTTTTCACTTTGGCATACCATATCATAACAGAGTAAGAGAAGGTTTAAAATTTCTCTTGGAACTACTAAAATAACAACTGTTGTTTACTGAACAGAGAGTTTATTTATGATAAAAACATTGACTTTTAATTTCTTATCTCATTTTCCAATGTAGTTCACTTCAAATGTCTTCACTTTTTCTAAACTATTAAGAATAGCATTAACATGATCACAAGGTAATGAGCCTGTTGAATGTTACCCTGTTAGATCTGTCACATCTATCACGGATTTGATGATATCTACAGATTCAGCCATTTCCTCTAATAATAAAATGTTACCTTTGTCATCACCAAGCACCGATACTCAGCCAGACAATTTTGGGCAATTGTAAAAATCACAACCCCTAATGTGAAACCCCCAGTGATTGTTAAAATAACGAATCCTATCTGTAGTCAGACAACATGACAGTCCTTTATTCACACTTTCACACAAAAAGTGGGGTGTGGGGAAATGTCCAGTATTGAATATGAAGATAACTATTTTTTCGTAACGAGTTACGATACTTTTCTAAATACCCTTATGGACCTTCTACTAAAAGAATTACATCTTTTTGTACAAAAATCAATTTCGTGTGTTATCTGCTAATAACTTTTAAATGTATTAGATTTTACCGTTAAAAAGGGTGATGAAATATGTTAATGTAATGTGTCAAACATATTTAAATTTATCTTCACACACAGCGCTTGCTGCATTAACATTCATATATTATCATCATCAATTATAGGTTTTACGTTGACTTGTATACAGTCCTGTATTTCGTCGACGAGGTAGGTTGGGTTGAATGAAAAATCCATGTTATATGTCTTTCTTCTTTGTAGAGCCTTCTCCCCCAAGTGTATAATCCATGATATAACTCTCATTAATCAATTTCCCAGCGTCACGGCTATGGAGCTGAGACAAAGAGACCCAACCATCATAAATTAATTAGGGTCCACTTTGTTTTCCATTTATATAAATGACCTTATGAAAGAGTTAAATGATCTTAATTGTGGTATACTAATGGATGGAAATAAGTTGAACTGTTTATTGTATGCCGATGATATTGCTCTTATTGCGCCGGATGAATGTTGTCTTCAAGCTATGTTGAACTGTGTGTCAGATTGGTGTAAGAAATGGCGCCTACAAGTAAATATTGAAAGACTAAAGTTGTACATTTCAGACCTTGTTGTAAACAAATTTCAGATTTTGTGTTTATGATTGGAAATGATACTGTTGAATATTCAGTATCCTATAAATATCTTGGATTATAGTTTCATGAGAAATATAGATTTAAAGTTTACAGCAAGTGAGATTGCTAAATCTGCTAGCCGTGCCCTTAGTGTTAAAATATGTAAGTCCAAAGCTGTAGGGGGGTTTGCATATGACGTTTTTAACACGCTTTATTAAAATTTAGTGCAACCTAGTTTGACGTATGGTTCCGCTATTTGAGGTCTTAAAGAATTTAGTTGCGTTAATGCTGTACAAAATAAAGCCTGTAGATATTTTTTGTCAGTTGGTAGTAAAACCCCTAATTTGGTTATAATTGGGGGAAATGGGTTGGTCTTCAACACGCTGTAAACACAACATTGAAATTGTATGCCTCTGCCGTCACCTTCACCATGCAAATTCCTGTAAAATTGTCCGTTCTATAAGTAAATGGTCACCAAAATTTAGAAAATCCTGGTATAATGTCTGTACAGCTATTAACTCATGGCAATTACCGGGGGCAGACATTTGCAATATATCAACTTCAGATTTTGTTAACTGTAAACTATGGTTAAAAAATTTAGATTTGCAAATTTGGCTTAACCAAATTTGGAGTGATAAAGGTCAAATAAATGGAAATAAACTTCGCACTTCTTTTAACGTAGAGAGTTATGTTTCTGCTCCAAAAGAAAGAAAACATAGAAGCATCTTAAGTAAACTACGTTGTGGCATTCTGCCGCTAGAAATAGTTACCGAATATGTCCACCTGATCCCCGTTATATTTCGTTCATATAGCGACACCCGTGGATACCCGTGGACCCGTGAAGATCCGGAGAAGAATAGGTCTTCAGCAACCCATGCTTGCCATAAAAGGTGAATATGCTTGTCGTAAGAGGCGACTTACGGGATCGCGATTGGTTGATGCATGTCATCGTATCCCAGTTGCGTGGATCGATGCTCATGATGTCAATTACTGGAATGCTTCGTCCAGACTCGATTATTTACAGACCACCGCTGAGTGGAATATCGCTGAGTGTGGCGTCATACATCAGTGATTGAAATCATGACCATCAATCCACGCAATTGGCATACGATCAACCAAGTCAGCGAACCTGACCGCCCGATCCCGTTAGTCGCTAGTACGACAAGCATGGTCGCATGGCTTGCTGAAGACCTATTCTACCCCGGATCTCCTCGCCTTATGATGTACAATAGGGGACAGTATTACTACTTAGTATAACTCATCACATCTTTAAAATATCTTTTGCTTTTCTTAAGTGCTCAGAAAATATATTTCCCTAGACTGTTACGCAAAGGCGGATTCGAGCTTAAGAATAGCATTATAAGTTTTTGCTGGTTTGGATGGTCACAATAATACTTTGGTAAAATGCGGTCTCTTAAATCTGCACAGAATGGACATTGGAGGCAGAAATGGTATTCTGGTTCTACTATTAAGACTATGCAAAATGGACAGAATCTTAAATTTCTGTTAATAGTGTACTGTCGACCTATTTCTATCATTTAAGCATGACTAGAACATCTAAATTCAGCTAAAGCTTTAAGATAGATCATTTTGTGAATACAAAAAGTATTATCTTCCAAACCATATTCTATTTTAACATGTATGCAAAAGTCAAACTTTGGAGGAGCTGTGATATTATCTTTCCATATCTGAACATCAATATCTTTAAATCGTTTTACAAATTGGTCAATACATAAATCAACATAGCCAACCCCTTGATGGAGCCTAACTTCTCCAAAGCCATACTTATATAACAAGTTTTTAACATCATCAGCCCAGCATTTTCCCCCATTTTGGCCTTACTGAACTCGAAGTGGTACGCATGCTTAAGAATAGTATTTGATGTTTGGCTCAGCAATCGCAACCAACAAGTGATTATTATCTTATATTGATAAACCTTCACTTCTCGATACATTTAGTCACCTCTTACGACCATCAATGGGGTTCTATTGACCTAACGTGAACTAGATACCCACGAGGGTCAATGTTAACGACATTGCTACTCTTCGTTTTTGCGTATCAAATAAGAACTATTGACCTCGCACGCGATATTTGCTATCGGTACATTACATCTGGAGATGGGTCGAGGAGTAAAATCAGGTGCCCACCCACCCTGACCCGCCAATGGTGTATCCTGGCTACGATGGACAATGACGCAGTTCAAGATCTGTCTGATTGAGCAAGACGTGTAGTGAAAAACAACACGAAACTGCCTTCTAAACAACATCCATATGGGTTTAAATGTATTGATTATTCATATCTGGCCACGGTTGGATGACAATGAGTTAGATTACCATCTGAAATCGTTTCATGCATCAGGAAATTGTTTTACGAAGTCTTAAACTGGGAATACTTCATGGCAACGAAAGAGAACATTATCGTTAAGAGACCATTGCCAGGCACTTCATGGTAATAAAAGATGTGTCTATGATAACTTTGGCGGATGGAGCCTATGAAATAACTCCCATCAAAACAGTACTAAATGTAACTGTTAAAAAAGCCTGTTCCATTCTACTCCTCAGTGGCCTTTAACATGGCTGAGATCGGGGTTGAATCGGCACAATGTATGCAGTTGTGCTATATGTCCGTAGAGGACTAAGGTTTGTTTATTGACCGGTTCATCTTCCTGATCTGTTAGATTTATCTGGCTATACGATACCCGTTATTATTACTGCAATTAGAACAGATCACCACTCGTCGTCCTCATTATGATTAATATTGATATCAGCACAGTGACAATTACGTGTTGTGCACGTGCTTCTAAAGTATATCAATCATTGCAAGTTCAAAACTCTAATCATCGTTCACCAGAGCAGCATTTCTCGTTAAAAAGGACATATCCCCTGCTGTGTGTTCTGTGACGTCCTATCGTCCAGCAATCTGGTTAAATATATAGCACTGTTCTGATTGAGGAGGCATGACAAACCTTTCATTCAGAACCCGCCCATTTGGAAAATTTATGATTCATCGAAGAAATGATGATATGATAATGACCGGTTTGCGGTGTGATTAGAGATAAATGTGTCACAGTAAGTAATGACAGACAAAAGTATCACGTTCATCAAGCGACGAAATATATCCATCTAATAAATGTTCCTGAATTCATTGGTCCTCGATACTTCCGCCATGTCTGCCTAGTAAGTGATACATAGCTTTCTGTATTCTCTGTTACTGTCATAGCATCGTTTATGTTGCAGTGTAAGCATATGGCCTGACTTCGTTTTAAGGATATTTATTTAGTGCCAAAGGCACTTAACTCTTCATCAAGAGATTGATGTGTCATATGTAACACTGCTGTTATCTCTGGGACAGAGTGATGAATAGCAGGTTTCGTGAAGGTTAAATTATAGAAATACCGCGTGGAAGGACGAATTGAACTGTGCATCTGGGTGCCTTGGCGTTGCTTATGGTGTAGGGTATTGGGGTTTAGGATGTATTGTTGGCTACAGATTAGATGAGGTTTTGGGGACGTTATTGCACTTGGGAGGTAAGGAAAATACCCTCCCTTAACTGAATCAATATCTTTATTTGTTGGCAAACAGGGATGAGGACACCGGAATCCACTATCCACAAGACAACGGAGCGTGTCAATACATGCTTGAAATTATAAACCAAAATAAGTACAAGCAATCAATACCTGTTTGCCTTTGACTCTACTTGCTTGTCAGAATTGTAAGAGGTCTCTTATATTTGCTATCTTTTTGTATCCTGCCTTTCCATCAATAACGACAAGCTAGCGATTTTGTTAGTTCATCTTCGTCTTGTTTCTAACCAACAGCAACCCTCCATGGTAAACACCCAGACGTCTAAATATTTCGATAAAAAATATTTTTTCTAACAACCATGTTCTTCTTAACAAAGTATACATCGGAACTCAGTGATTCAGTTATCTATTTTAAGAAATACTTGTAAGCTGTGTTTACATCACAACGACTAGAGTTATCTCCCCTATGTTCTTGCTCTTCCCATCTCCGTTGGAATCCATGTTCATTGACTACTTCAGTCTCTCAACATAACGCGCCCGACACATCGTGCAGATTACCCCCATTGAGCTTTGACTTTAATAACACATTCCGTTCTTCTCATCGGACAGTTATCAGCTAGTCACGTAACTAAAACAAACTTTCTGATACGAAAAGGCAATCGATTGGGGTAGTATTTGTAGAATTTACACCGCTAGCTGGCATTGGCTTTTGTCTAACAACCGACACAATGGTAAGGGGAAAAGTGGTATTTAGAGAACAAACACTTCAAAAGAATCGCCGATAATGTTATCCGAACTTGAGGAGACAGCCCGATGCCTCGAAAACTAACACTGAGACAGGAACACAAACGAATTCTTTGAACAAAAGCTAAGGTAGAAGACAAATTAGCTGGCGTTCACCACCTTATTGAGGGCACGGGTGGCCCAGTCGTCTAAGGCGCCGTGATTCGCTGTGCAGAGTTGCGTCCCTTGGGCACGCCAGAAACCTATGATTGTGGGTTCGAATCCCGGTTCACCCCGATTATGTTTCAAGGTTTGTTAGCACCATACCCGTGCTCGTGGGTTTCACCGAAGTGGTAAACGTCTGAGACCTGCATCACTTCGGGCTTTCCTCCCACATTAAGCTGACACGCCGTGATATAACTGGAATACTGTCAAAAGCGGCGTTAAACCCAACTCACCCACCCACTAACTCACCACATTATTATTTAGTTAAGTATTAATTTCGTCGTTAAAATTGTTAGAAATTTTCCAATCAAACCTTTTACAGTGACACCACTGACATACAAATTCAAACTTCGTAGATGTCATTGGATTGTGACTGTCAGATTGACTGTGGTTTGTTTCGTTTTATTTTACGATCTTGGATCTTGGGCACATTTCTCACGGAGTCGTTTCATGCAAAAACACCAATGTTATTCAATTCCAATAAGAAATCGACGAAAATGTGATCCGAATACGAGGCGACAACTCGATGCTTCGGGAACTAACAAGATAACTGGAACATAAATGAAGTCTTGGACAGAGAATCTATGGTGAAAGAAAGGTTATCCACACGGGACAGTGAGACTACACACGTAACCCTGTGTGGAGTTCACCACATTATATTTTAGTAAAGTATTAATTGATCGCTCCAACTGATAGACACTTTCCTATCAAACGTTAAAGAGAGACGCCACTGGCTTATAAAAACAAAACTCGTATATGTTCATTGGGCTGCAGTTTGTTTACGTTTCATTTTACGATCTTGGAACTTGTGCGCATATTTCTGAGAAACAGCAAAGCACCAATGCATCTTCTCATTTAATTTAATTCCAATAAAATGTCTAAATTATTCATTAATATTTTTTTATGATTCAAAATGAAAACAAAAAACCCCAGCCAGGAACAGAATTAAAGTCGTTGAACAACAATCTATGGCAGATGAAAGGTAAGCCACGCGAGACAGTCAGATTCCATGCATAACCCTGTGTGCAGTTCACCACATTATTATTTAGCAAAGTATAAATTGGTCGCTCAAATGGTTGAGAGTTTTTCAACTGAACGTTAATATAGGACTTAACTGGCATACAAGTACATAATTGTAGCTGTTCACTCGACTGTGGTTTGTTTTCGCCTAAAGTTATAGCCCAAGAACATTTATCAGCAATAAATGATGCAAAACGACAAATTCATCAAAATACAACGTTTGTGGTGGCAGGGATATGTTCAATGGGAGGAACAGATCCAGAGAAAATAGACATCAGGTCTGCATCAGGGGACTTCTTGTATTCCTCTGCTCCAGCAGGTCGTCCAGCTTGATAGCCGAAGAACATTTATCCGCATTAAATGATGCAAAAACGCTAAATTCATGTAAGTCTAATACAATATGGCCTTGCACTTGGTTGCAAAACGAGCAAGGCAACGTCTGTGTTGGCAAAGAAAAGTTTAAGGGGAGGAACAGACATCAGGTCTTCATTAGGTGACCTTTTGTATTTACATTCTCCAGCGGATGGCTATTGAATGTTGTAACTATTGGTGAATAACACAGTGGAACTAACATCAAATACAAATACAAAAAACGACACAGGGGAACACCTAGTGAGGTTTAGAGCTAATAAAATATTAAACGGATTCGTGACCACTCGTGTCAAACCGGGACAAACCGATTGGCGACTTGTGCCCCTCTCGTGATTATTTTATCAACTTGATTCCGTCTTCGGGCATAACGACAGCATTAATCAATATGCTTGTCGGTCGGGTAGCCTTGTGGTTAAAGCTTCGCTCGTCACGCCGAAAATCCGGTTCGATCCCCGACATGGGTACAATGTGTGAAGCCCTTTTCTGGTGTCCCTCGCAGTGATATTGCTGGAATATTGCTAAAAGCGGCATAAAACCGCATTCACTCAACAGAGGGTTGGCTAAGACACCATTCGAATTACAAGAAAAGGGCAATTTCCTTCAAAGAATCACGAGCGTGACCTATAGATGTGACCTACATGTATATCTCCTGATTCGAGTAAATTGGCTCACCACATCCACATGCTTTTGAGAGAAAAGAAAAAGGTACATGTGTGAATGAATAAAAATAAACAAGAACAATCACAACCTCCTAGGATGACATAATACCTACAGACAACGTCAGGTTTTAAGGCTATGTTTCAGTCTGGGTCGAACTCTCTGTCTTTGACATAACCTTTTTAAGTGAAATTAATTAGTCTGTCTGTTTGAACGTTTTTTCCATTTGCGATCCAGATGGTCCAATTGTCTCCCTAGACATTCATAGCTATGTTTTCAGTTCTGTAAAGGTTCCCATATGCCGTCTCTTTGATCATAATTGCCAATCTCACAGCCATACCAGCTTGGATACCATATGCAGGATAATCTTCAGTGAGATATATGCCACCCGCTAATCTGTCAGGCTTGATGATGGAGATGAATCACGCGCACGTATCCAACCTATTAATCAGAATGCAGAGCATGTTAGTGGCTGTCATAATTCAAACACAAATCATATAATGAAGTAAACTAGGCACAAACACGTGTCTTGTTTCCTTCATGGATGTCCGGACACGAAAGGTGTTCAACCAGGCCACGTTAATTTGTGCACATGTCCGCGTGCTGGTCAAGTCCAGATAGTCAGAGGGAGAAGCGCACTGGCCTTGCACGCAGGGGTTCGTCAAGGTGATGCATAGCTTCATCAACTTGTGTTTTACACAAGTGAGAACCCACATGGACAGTCATACGCATTCGCATGATGACCTCACATAAGATATTAAACGGCTTAACAACCCAACTCGGTTACTATAGTTAATGGGTTAAACTATTTGTAGTGCGCTTTGGCCATGTCATGCAGTGTAAATACACTCCAGCACTCGCAACCTCACTGAAGTACTTTCATGGCCAATTAGTATGTTCTGCCGTGTTGAGCATAAGGTATCTAAGAAATATCTACTGACGTGTCTTGACCGTCTTTGATAAGATATATATGACACGGTGAACATAAGATAGGCTAACGAAATAAATTTCAAGTCTAGAAAACCTATCAGTTCAAGATCTGCTTTATCGCTAAATCGTCTGACCTTTGGTAGTTCAGTCCCTGGAACAACTTACTCGTTCGATGAAAACCAGAATTTGGGCGACATAAAACGGAAACACTCATATTCATTAAAAATGAAACACTTCTTTGTTATTTAACGACTTCACAAAATACATCTCTTCCTTTATCTTTTAGTGATCTATCTAGAAATGTATTAATTTCATAAACAGATTGCAATATCAGCTATTTAAGTTCTACTTTCTGACAACCTCTAAAAAGAACTTCTTTACAATCTCTGTTGAAACATTATGTCATGACATCTAGGTTTCCATGCTGAATTGCCCACAGAAAATAGGTAATAAGGTATATTAAGATAGCAATAGCGTGTCCTGGTTCCAGGATGAAATCTACAATTTTTATATGTATTCTTGAAACCCATTTTCTCAAAAAGACATTGCGTTCATGAACTGTTCATGAGTTAAGACAAAAAAAAAATGAATGAGTCAAAATGTCAAAAACAACATAGATAAATAAACCATGTTTGATGTGAGGTGAGGTGAGGCGAAGTTAGGTGAGGTGAAATGGGGTTTACGTCGCCTTTAAGATTATTTAACTTATATAGCAACATGCATGCACGTGTGTTTGTGTCTGCTTGTACTTGTCAGGAATCATGCCAGTTTTATAGTGACAGCCCACTGAGATAACATAACCGCAGTTTAACACAGATACCCACTCGGACACAGTATACCTACTGTGCCGACTGGCCGTCCAGTCCTTGTTTCATCACGTTAATGCCGGACGCCAGTCGGGGTACGAGTAGGTACCATCACTGAACGCTTGTTGATCGGCCAGTTGATCGAACCATCGACCTTCCGCTCTCCGGGCAGATGCTTTATCTACTTGACAACGGAGTGTGTCAATACATGTTTGAAATTATAAAACAAAACTAGTACAAGTACCAAATACTGGTAGCCTCTAATTGCCAGTCAGTAATGAAAGAGTCCTCACCATTTTATTTGCTGGTTATTTGTATGCTCCTTTATGCTCCTCTATGGTCAAAAACCCAAATGTCTCAATATTTTTCTCAAACAACGATGTGCTTCTTAACAAAGTATTCATCCGAACTCAGTGTTTAAGCTATCTGTTTTTAGACATACTTGTAAGCTGTTTACATCACATCGAATAGAGTTATCTCCTCGATGTTCTTGCTCTTCCCATCTCCTTTGGAATCCATGTTCATTGAATACCCCAATCCGTCAACAAACCACGCCCGTCATATCGTACATATTACCCCATTGATCTTTGACTTGAATAACACATTCAGTTTTTCCCATAGGACAGTAATCAGCTAGTGACGTAACTAAAACAAATTTCCTGATACGAAAAGGCAATCGAATGGAGGTAGTATTTGTAGAATCGGATTTGTCTTCCAGTGACACAGTGCTGAAGGGAAAACCGATATTTAGAGAACAAAGTATTCGATTCAAGTCAGAAGTAATCGCGGGAATGTGATCCAAATACGAGGAGACCTGATGCCTCTAAAATGACTGGAACATAAATGAATTATTTGAACGAGAATCTATTGTAGAAGAAAGGTTAGCCACGCGGGACAGTGTTCAGAGTTAACCACATTATTATTTAGTTAAGTATTAATTGGTCGCTCATACGATTGTAAGTTTTTCAAATGGACGTTAATATAGAACTTGACTGGCTCTCAAGTACAAACTTTGTAGCTGTTCACTCAACTGTGGTTATTTTTCGTCCAACTTGATAGAAGAAGAACATTTATCCGCATTAAATGATGCATACACGCTAAATCCATGTAAGTCTAAATACAATATGGCCTTGCACTTGGTTGCAAAACGAGCAAGGTAACGTCTGTGTTGGCAAGGAAAAGTTCAAGGGGAGGAACAGAACCAGAGAAACCAGACATCAGGTCTTCATTAGGTGACCTTTTGTATTTACATGCTCCAGCGGATGGCTATTGAATGTTGTAACTGTTAGTTAAATCACGGTGAACGTAACATTAAATGAACAAAAAGACGACATCGCTAACACCGAGTGACGTTTAGAGCTAACAACATATCAAACGGATTCGTGACCACTCGTGTCATTTCGTGACAATCTGATTGCCGACTTGTGCCCATCTCGTGGTTAATTTGATCAACTTCGTTTCTTAACGAACACATCACTCAACATGTTGTCCCAAGTCCGCTTTTGCCTTGGTTCCTTACATGGATAATAATAAAATCGGTATCTCGGCCATTGGAAATGGAAATTCTGCTGTTTGTAAAAAAGGAATTGACAAATTCGTTACTTTCGAGATAGAACAGGTTTTACGTCTGTATTGTCGTTTTGCAAGTTGAAGTGTTCTTTGTCTTTGTCATTCAATGAGGCTTTTGACTTGGTTGTGTTTGAGATCAGGACACATAGAACACGACTGCTCTCCTTTCGTCTACAAACTATTTAAAGCCAATCTCAAAATAACGTCAAAGTTGACAGGTTGCGTTAATGTGAAGCTGATGCAAGTTACAACTATGGAGAATTCGGATCCGATGTTTGGCGACCATGACCGTGCATCCTCAGCAGACGGCGCCCATGGCCCTTGTAGTGTGTGTTCTCCTCTCTGTCTGTTGTTTCAAGACCGACCGACATATTGTTCACTTGAGAGGGGGTTATAAGGGCACACGGGAATATTTGGAGAGCAAAGAGTTAGAATTAAGAGACTTGGCAGACAATGTTTACAGTTCCATACATAAAGCATGCTCTTGCAATATGTAATATAGATGTATGATCAAGCGTCTGTCTGTGCCTGATGGTTTTGATAAAGTAGCCGGTAAGTGTTTGACGAATGCTAACAACTATGCTATCTCTCGCCAGGATATAATTTTAACATTCCAGAGGACACGATCTCGTAGAACTATGGATTAGGCGTTGCCGGTATGTGTTGACGAAGGTGCATGTTTTAGAAGCCGTAAAGGTCAAATAGATTTCGCGTTTATGCCATAACTCTTTATGACTGAATGTCTAGCAGATGAAGACTGCAGTGGAATCCACCCATACAGTCATGAAGACGACAAATTGATGGTGATATGGAATGTGCAGATTTCCCTCTTAAGACAACTTACCGATAAGCTTTCCAGCCACTGCGCAACAGGCATTCTTAAACTTGCCGGATGTAAAAAAATAGATTTTAAATTTTCAACGATGCGTTTATTGTGGCTTATGAAAAATATATTGATTGACCTAGATACCTAAATAAGGTCGATCCAATAGACATTGGTCCGAGGACTGTTTACTTCGTTGGAGGTATCAGTACTACCTAAACACAACAGGTAGTCAATTACGTGCACGCAGAAACGGTATATCGCATTACGCCTTTCTGTTAATCAGCCCATTGGCATGGAGTATCGAGCAGATTGCTCTTGCAGATGTAATGCGTAGCATTGTCAGTTATAAGGAAGTAACATGTCTGGTTCCCTTAAGTTCCCATTAAGAGAATGTTGGTATTCCGCGACACCGTGAACCTTGGTTACACTATCTGTGGTATTCGGGATTACATGTACATGGTTTGAATTCCAATTCGTCTCATGGTCAGTTTGCCGTCATTGCACTCATATCACCACCATTACCATCATCATCGCAATCACGACTTTCATCACTATCGCCAGAATCACAAAAAAACATTATCCACACCACACCTCCACTCCACCATCATAGCTATTTCCACCATTCCTAGGAATAACCACCATCACTTTCATCCCATCATCACCACTATCTCCACTCTCCCGACCAGATCCCCACAATCCACACTTCAGCACTATCTCTACCGCAATCACAGACATCACCACTATCTCTACCGCAATCACAGACATCACCACTATCGCCACTCTCCCGACCAGATCCCCACAATCCACACTTCAGCACTATCTCTACCGCAATCACAGACATCACCACTATCGCCACTCTCCCGATCAGATCCCCACAATCCATACATCACCACTATCTCTACCGCCATCAGAGACATCACCATCACAACAACTGTCAGAAAACATTCACACACCAGCATACAGCCCAACTTCAATTTAATGTTTACTAATTTAAAACTGATAAAGGTATCTGAAAGCCTGAGTATGTAGATGCTCTAGTACTGAATGTCCTTTTAGCCAACGTGTTTCGATGCAAGGTTTCGATTCATAAAAAAGTAATTTCGTTTTGGGGCCTTATTTCGTTCAGGCCTATATTACAACTAAAATTGAACCAAAAGCAGTGCTGCCTGGGAATTATTGTAAACACGTAGCCATTTAACCTACATTTACTTGTGAAACCCTCAGTCAACATAAGAAGAAATAGGGTGTGAATCTTAAAATGTGTAAAAAGCGTTAAATATTTACATCGAAAAACAAATTCAACAGATTCCCTTAGAAATTCGAGAAACGCCGGGGGTAAAACCTGACCTGTCTCCGATAATTGTCTGACAGAGAACGGGGCCTCACTCACACATTAATAACTTTCACATTTAAATTTTCTCAGCATGAAAGAAGTCAATTAAGCGCCTTATGGCTTGACAAGAAACTTTACCTTTAGGTAAAAGACTGCTAAGCCGGCTTGTAAGCGTGTCAAACAAATTAGTGAGTCATTCAGAAGAAAAAGCCTGTGTTGTTTATGGCATAATGCAAGATATTGAAACGTGATACGCCCCTGACATGATCAATGTCCTAAATGTCCTGTCTCTTATCAACCACGACCTGTTTTTCCTTAGTTATGTCCTGTTCACCCATAAATCAAATTTGCGACAAATTAGCTGCTGGTAACTGTTTCATCGCTAGAACACCTCCGTCTACGAGAGATTAAAGAAACCGGTGTATACGTTAAAACACAAATTAATAGCGAAAGTGTGGAATCTTCTACATAAGTGACCACGTGACCTAAATCATAGGGATTGGCGGCGTCAAATAGGTTCCGTATCTCGTGAATATTGATACAGTTCTTGACCTCTTGACCTGAGGTCGTATTCAAATGGGGTACGAAATTGTCACGTCTATTTTTGATCTCTGAAAATGAAGAGAGATAGAAAAGCTGATTTTCTGGTTTCGGTCCGAGACTTGGCCTATTACAAGACTTGAATCAAGGAACATGACAATGTTTGTATTACTGTCTCACAGAGTGCTACCGTTTCAGCTACCGAGGAGCATGGCTGCTGTGTGTGTGTGTGTGTGTGTGTGTGTGTGTGTGTGTGTGTGTGTGTGTGTGTGTGTGTATGAATGTATTGGGCTTTCAAGAAATATAACGTAAAACCTCCTCAGTCAGGACCCCCTTAGTCCGAAACCGTCCCCTACCGGGCAGTTACTGTTAATGTGTTAACATGGGGTTACTGTTAATGTGTTAACATGGGGAAAATGGAGATTTATAATACATATTTCACAACGTTACATGCCGTATGTTAGTGTTGAGTATTAAATTCCGTTTTATTCACTCAGATCTTGTGTTCTCGTGTACTTTGGGTATAATTTACAGTACAGGTTACACACAACCAAATGTTTTCCCATAGACTTCTATAGTAACGTTATGATTTTGTTTTAAGTAACTAAGCATTCAACAGCTATTACCTGTACGTGTGTGCACAGTTTGGCCTTAGAGCAGCAATAAAAAAAATAAAAATGACTCCTGCTCCTTTTCCGAGTACCGGAAGCTAAACACACCACCCCCAGTTTCGCACCAAATGTCACCTACTTGAAAATAGCTGTGGTCACATTCAGCATAAGTCATCATGTTGAAAATAATAGAAAAACATGGTCAGTTTTAATAACTGGATGGATGTACATTTGAAAGACATAAAAATCTTACAGAATACCCTCCAATCACAGCCTGCAGATATCTCTCGATCTGCACTGAAGGCTACGAAAACCGCACTGTCCAAACTGGTTCTGATTTGGTGTAGTAGAACCTAGAACCTCTGCACAAAGAGGTGAACCCCACTTTCGCGCATTTATGCATATATCCACAATAGTCACATTCCAATGTAACCCTGGTTAGTTAATACGAAATAAAAGAAAACATAGGAAACTAGAGATGATGTAATAATTCCAAAGCAAAGTATTGTAGTGTTTAAAATAAATCTAAAACATACAATCACGATTGTATGTAGCTGTGTCGATAAGTCACAGCTTTAGTTCGTTTGAATGAGCGTATATTAAAGTGTAACACCATTAATCAGCATCCCAGTTGGTGTTTCACCACACTCAGAAGTCAACACGGTTCGAATTATATGTTGCTTTGCTGTGGGTTCAAGTCATCGACAGATGCCCAGAATGATTTGTCAGTCCGAGGAGTACAGGAATCCCTTGACACTACCCGTGAACAAACATCAAAGCAACGTGTGCGAAGAGAAGGCGCTCTACAAATATACGGGATGTATACTCTGCAACAAACAAAACGCAAAAGTGGTGAAAACGTAAATATTTGACAATCTGATTTTTGAGAAAAGAATGAGGTTCTGCATAAATTTGTTGAAACGATGTCAAAATCGCAAAAAACACAACCACGTGAGAGCCTGGCGCCGAAACTCATCAACATGACAAGCACGTGCTCAATCACTTGTTAGGCAATAATCAAACGTTTGGTTTTCATTTGTATGTCATCGCAATCTAATAGCAAGTGAACAAAGACATTCCACGACTGACGGAAGCCGAACGCAACAACGCCATCGGCTGACTGTAAACAGGGGAATCATCCAGCTGTAGCCAGGTTTTTCCACGTGGTACCAAAAACCAATACAAGACTGGCCTTCGCAGATCCGGTCGACTACGTATCACTACTATAGCAGAGGACAGATTACTTACGTGAAAGAACCACCTCGGCCGCATCTACAACTACTGCAATACCATGATTGCGTAGGGTATCATCCCAGACAGTGAGTGAGTTGGGTTTAACGCCACTTTTAACACTATTCCATTAATATCGCGGCGTGCCCAGTCAGTGACTTCGCGCGCTGAAGGTATTCGTGCTAGATGAACAGTTCGAGGTGTCATTTTGACGGACCTGCATCGTCGGCTGTTCCGACAATGGTGTCAAGGTCATAGAGTGTGGCCACAACTGCGATGGAGACAAGTTTGGTTTAGTAAGGAGTCACGTTTCATGCTTCGCCGTGCAGAAGGTAGACGTCGTGTTTAAAAGCGTCGCGGGCAACATTATATACGAAACTGCATACAGGAAATGGAAAGATTTGGTGGTGGTAGTGTGAAGATGTGGGTAGCCATCTCCTACAAGGGTAGAACAGAGATGGTGCACGTTCTGGGGAATTTAACGGGAACTTACTTCTTGTCCGTTTACTGTACAATTACGGAATGATTTGTTCCCATCAATAAATGACTGTTTAGGTTTAGCTTTAGAATCTTAACACATGTTTTACATTGTCTGTGGCTGGAAATAGTCTAAGACCAATGCCACTTGGGCTTTCATCCCACATGAAGCTGACACGCTGTGATACAACTGAATGCTGTTAAATCGGCATTAGATCAAACTCACTCACTCACTCACTCACTCACTCACTCACTCATAAGAGGATCCTTTCTACCATTATCAATTTCTCAGTCGTAGCCTCAGGCAAATCAAACAACCTGAAAAATGTTGACCTTTTTTCTGCTTAGCTTACATTTGTATGTGTGAACATGTTTCACTTTGAATAACAATTGGATAACACTTAGGACAATGTTGATCTAATAAGACGAAGTTGGGAGTGTTCATGAAGGACTCACACATGCAATTAAGAAACAGTCAATGTACAATGATTTGAGAGACAATGATAGAGCGGACCTCATGAACTGCACACATATGTCTGAACAGAAGTCCCGAATGTTCTATGCCCACTCACGGTCGTGGTCGCCATCTTTGCCGAACGTGACGAAGCTGCTATCATTACGACAACCGTTGTATGTAACGTGTTCTTACCGAAAAGCATAATTAGCAAAGTTTGATGATCTACCGTCGTTCTTCTCACAATTTATATTCATCCTTTTGATAATACTTTGCATTTGTGAAAAACAATATCTGTCTAATTCAGTCAATACGGCCTTTGCATGCGGAGTATTCTTTCTACCTTGTTTCAATTTTCATGTGAATCCTTGTGTGGGAAAGACAAACCAGTACTATTTATTGTTCTTCACAAGTGAAATTCTTTTGATGCTTGGCGTAAAGTATGTTTAACCGGTAAAACTCAGGTATTACCTCTGTGAAGCCCGTTGTGTCGGATAAGATCATTCGTTAATTTTTTTATCATACATGCTTTTGATATTGTGTTAAATGAACTAGGTGCTGACAGCGGTTAAACGAATCAAACAGCTCTGACGTCTATATCTTAGCATACATTTGCCTTAGCATACTGAGTTGACCCAAAGCAAACGGTGTTCCAACATGTTGTGTGCTTAGTTCAGTGCAATATGTTTTCAGACATTTTGCGTGTTTTATCCGGTGCAATAGGTCTTCTAACAGTTTCCGTGTTTTATCTAGTGCAATAGTGGGCGGTCGGGTAGCCTAGTGGTTAATGCGTTCGCTCGTCACGCCGAAGACCCGGGTTCGATTCCCGACATTGGTACAATGTGTGAAGCCCATTTCTGGTGTCCCCCGCCTTGATATTGCTGGAATATTGCTAAAAGCGACTTAAAACCATACTCACTCACTCACTCTAGTGCAATAGGTCTTTCAGAAAGGCTACGTGTTTTATCCAGTGCATTGATATCTTCCAACATCTTGTGTGCTTAGTCCAGTGGACCGAACCACCGACCTTCCGCTCTCCGTACAGACACACTATCCACCTGAACCCGGTGTGTGTCAATACAAGTTTGAAATGATAAAACTAAACAAGTACAAGTAACCAATACCTGTTTGCCTATGCCTCCAATTGCTTGTCAGTATTGTTGGAACCCATACCATTATATTTGCTGACTATTCACATCCTCCTTTTCATCACTTACTACAAGCTCGCGATGTTGATAGTTTATCTTCCTCTACTTTCTAACAAAGACTGAACGTCTATGCTCAACATCCAGATGTCTAAATATGTCGAAAAGAAATATCATTCTAACACTGATGTGCTTCTTAACAAAGTATAGATCCGAACTCAGTGATTCAGTGATCTATTTTGAGAAATACTTGTAAGCTGTGTTTAGATCACAACGACGTATCTTCCCTACGTTCTTTCTCTTCCAATCTCCGTTGGAAACTATGCTCCGTAAATATTTCAGTCAGTCATATCGTGCAGATTACCCTCATTGCGCTTTGCCTTGAATAACACATTCAATTCTCCCCATCGGACAGTAATTAGCTAGTAACTGAAACAAACTTTCTGAAACGAAAAGGCAATCGATTGGGGGTAGTGTTTTGCACAGCTAGCTGACATCGTATTTGTCTTCCAACTAACACAATGCTAAAGGGAAAAGCGATATTTAGAGAACAAACTCTTCGATTCAAGTCAGAAGGAATCGCGGGAATGTGATCCGAATACGAGGAGACAAGAACACAAATTAATTCTTTGAAGGTGAATCTATGATAGAAGAAAGGTCAGCCACACGGGACAGTCAGACTACACGCATAACCCTGCGTGAAGTTCACCACATTATTATTTAGTAAAGTATTATTTGGTCGTTCAAACGGTAGGAAGTTGAGCGTTAATATAGGACTTGACTGGCTAAATTCATCGAAATCTTAGATGCTTGCAAACCTATCAATGTAACGTATTAGCAAGGAAAATGTCAAGGGGAAGAACAGAACCTGACAAACCAGACATCAGGTCTGCTTCAGGTGACCTTTTGTATTCACTAGCTCCAGTGGATGGCTATTGAACGTTGTGAGTAAGTGAGTTAAAACTTTGGTTTTACGCCAATTTTAGAAATATTCCAGAAATATCACGGCGGGGGACACCAAGAAATGGGCTTTACACTTTGTACCAATGTGGGAAAACGAATCCGGGCGTGCCGAGCCAACGCTTTAACTATTAGTGAAATCGCTGTGAACCCAACATCATCAAATACTGGGCAAAAAGTCGACACAGTGTAACACCTAGTTACGTTTAGATCTTAAGAAACATCAAACGGATTCGTGACCTTGGATTGTAAATTTGGGACAAACCCCCATTCGCGACTTGTGCCTCTCCCGTGGTTATTCTATCGACTTTGTTCCTTCTGCGGGTGTAACGACATAATTATAAAGTCAACATGTTGTACCACATTCGCTTTCGCCTTTTCCTTAAAATAACTCTCGTTCATTTGAAATGGAAATACTGATGTTTATAACAAATAATTGGTTACTTCTATTAGAGAATACGTTTGTGGTGTCGTTTTGAAAGTTGAAAATGTTCTTTGTCGTTGTCATTGATTGAGGCCTTTGACGTAGTTGTGCTTGAGAACAGGACACGAAGAACATGAACACGAATAAAAAGATATTTGGTCCGAGCACTGTTTACAAAGTTGGGGGTATCAGTACAGCCGGAAACACAACAGGCTTTCAATTACGGTCAAACCGAATCAGTATGTCGCATTACGCCTTTCTATTAATCAGTTCATTAGCAAGGAGTATAGTCCAGATGAACTTACAGCTGCATATGTAATGCGTAGCACTGTCAATTATAAGGATGTAACGTGTCCGGTTCACTTAAGTTTCCATTAGGAGATTGTGGGTATTCCGCGACACCACTGAAACCTTGGTTACACAATCAGTGGAATATGGGATTAGATGTCCGTTTAAATTCCGATTCGTCCAATTATAAGGTTGCCGTCATTCATTGCACTCGTAGCCTCGTACCCAACTATCACCACCATCACCGGAATCACGACTTTCACTACTATTACTTACTGTCGTCATAATCACAATAAATATTACCCACATCACACCTCCATTCCACCATCATCACCACCACAACTACCTCCACTGTTCCATCACTTCCATTCCCATCATCAGCATCTCTACTTTCCTCTCCGGATCACTGCAATCCACACCATCGCCCATATCTCTACCACATACATCACCTCCACCAAACACTGTCGGTAAACATTCTACATCCATCACTATCATACAGCCAAGCTGCACATTTAATGTTTACTGATGTAAACCAGATAGAGGTGTCTGAAAGCCTGGTCATTGTTTTATATCTCGATGTTATAGTATTGAATGTCACTTTAATAGCCCACGTGTTTCGATGCAATGTTTCGATTCAATATAGTGTACATTTGTCATTGGTCCTTATGTCATGTAATATTCAACCAAAATCGTTGCTGCCTGGGAACTTTCATAAAAAAGAAGCCCTTAAAATCTACATTTATTTGTAAATCCCTCAGTCAAAATCAGAAGAAATGGAATGTGATCTTAAAATGTGTATAAAAGTGTCAAATATCTACAGTGAATTAAAACATTCAACAATTTCATTTAGATACTCGAGAAACGCCGGGGGTAAAACCTGGCCTGGCTGCCATCATTGTCTGACAGAGAATGAGAGTTCACTCACACATTAATAACTTTCACATTTAAATTTTCTCAGCATGAGAGGAGCCAATTAAGCGCGTTGTGACTTGTCAAGAAGCTTTCCATTTAGATAAAAGCCTCCTCGGTCGACTTGTAAGTGTGTCAAGCAAGAGGGTCATTCAGAAGAAAAAAACTCGTGTTGTTTATGGCTTAAATAATGCAAGATATTGAAACATCATGCGCCCCTGACATGATCAATGTCCTAAACGCATTCATTTCTTCATCACGTTCACCGATAAATCAAATGTGCGACAAATTAGCTGGCAGTAACAGTTTCATGGTCAGTGTACTCTCGCCACGAGCGACTAAAGAAACCGGTGTATATGTTAAAAACACGAATTAAAAGCAAAAGTGGCAAATGTTCTATACAAGAGGCCACGTGACCTAAATCAGAGGGGGTGGCGACGTCGAACAGGCTCCGTACCTCATGAATATTGATACAGTTCTTGACCTCTTGACCTGAGGTCATAATACAATGGGGAACAAAACTGCCACGTCTATTTTTGATCTCTGAAAATGAAGAGAGACAGGAAAGCTGACCTTTAGTTTCGGTCCCAGACTTGGCCTATCACAGCACTTGAATCATGGAAGATGGCAATGTTTATATTTCTCCTCCCACTGAGTGATCCCTTTTCAGCTACCGATGAGCATGACTACTTGTGTGCATGGAGGCTTCAGAATAACTGGATGGCGTCATCATTCAACAGATTACCGACGCAGGCCACAAACAGCTGTCATTATAACAGAGAACCTTCTCTGTTTGTTGACAAACATACAGCATTCGTGTCTGGTATATTTTGTGCATGAAATGGAATATTGTCTGTTTCACTCTGAAATAGATTGTAAGAAAGAGTTTAGACTGGTAAAGATAGTTACTGGTTGGGAACGTGATGCTTGTTGGTTCGTTTTATGACTCTGCTCCGAGTGGGTGAGTGAGTGAATGAGTGGTTTACCGTTTGATTGGCATTCTAGAAGTAGGTAAGAAAACGTACAACTTCATGGATAACAGCTTCTGGTTGTTGCATTTAGCGACGTTTCGATGTAGATGCTCACACCGTTATCAAGCTGGAGTGACAACAACCAAGTGATGGGAGATATATATGCTTTACAAGTTGTGATAGGCAGCAGAGTGACATTGACAACATCAAGACAACAAGTAGCCTACAGATAATTCAATGAAGCCAACTTTACAGTAAGAATAACAAATAGCACACATGTAATGAAGCACATGGGTAATGAAGCCAGATGTACATCTTGGTTCTTGTCACTCCAGCTTGATAAGGTGTAAGACTCTACATGGGAACGTCCCTGTGTGCAATAACCAGAAGTTGTCATCCATAAGGCCGAGTGGTTGTTTGGAATGAGTGTGTGAATGAGTGGAAGAATGTATTGGACTCAAACCTCCATCGTCTGGACCTCGTAATAATATGTCCAGAAACGATACATGAGAAATGTTAGTTATTGTTGGTGAAAAATTACAACAATTAACTCTGCGTTTGACCATTAACCTCCGGTGTATTCACTCAGATGAGTTAGTCCCCAAGTTTCGAGCATTAATACATACATCCACAATACTAATATTCCCCTGTAACCGTGGTTTGTTAATACGGAAATGAGTTAATCCTGACGATTTCAGTGTGGCCGCCAGAGTCCAGGTTAACTTGTTTTAACAGTTTTGCATCATCTGAAACCATCCTACAGCTGTTCGATCCTAAAATGAAGGATCCTGTTAATCAAACATCCAACCAACTCTGGTAACAAGATAACTGTGTACCTCATTTACTGAAAAGGATCAATCAAGTGATAGTGAATTACTTATTCTTATATACCTTTTTTTCAGTGCAAATCAGAGGATGGACACACCACAGCAGAATAAATCTACTAATACGACTCTCTCAATCGGATCAAAACATGGTTGAATATAGACGCGAAAAAACCCAAATAGCAAGCCTAATTAGTTTGTTCTTTGTGGCCAAAAGATACAATAACTCAAGCGAACTGAATACAACTTGTTTGAACATACTATGCATATAAGCCAAACGTTATGATTAGAGAGTTCAAAGAAATGAATCGTGCGGCGATGTTCAAAGAATGCGAATTAAGTCACGTGTAGTCATGTCACAGTCAGAATGAAATGAAAGAAAAACAAGAAAAGAGTGATTGTGTAACTGGTAGCTTCATGAATATTCTGTTCTTGTTCATTCAATCACTTCCGCTACAGTACAGCGGAAGGCCCGTCATACCGAAAGACTTGTATGGTATGGTAGACAGTATACTGTGTCTGAGGGGGGTATTCATGTTAAACTGCGGCATTCTCACCGGGCCAAACTCTAACGATCTCACTCAAAGTGAAAGCCCTGTCTCAAATTCATAATAATTAACAGTAGAAAGTCGTCAATGATTGATAGAAACCAGATGTGTGACATATACCTTTGGTCGGTTAATGAAACAATTAGGGAGTGCCTGCTGGTTCAGGACCCAAACGGCAATATTATCTCTCTCTCTCTCTCTATCGACATCTAAACACCTTTAAGCGGCATCTAATTTTCAATACTTTTTATTTCAGAAATATAAACGCGAAAATATTGAAAATAATTAAAATGGCTGATAAATGAGCGAGTTCGGATTAATGGCATTTTGAATAGCATTTCAGTTATATCATGCAATACCCCCGACATCCGAACATACTCATTCACTGAGATCCAAAGCAGTAATCACTCAATCCTACCATGTCCCTATTGAGACATAAGACCGCTGAACTGTTTCCCATTAGAAGCTTATTTTTAAATTGACCATAACAACATGATGCTTGTCCTCAGTTTTCTCGGTCGTCAGATTGATGAAGCTATTATATCAAGTCAACAGCTAGAATTATCTGCACAAGAACCAAGAGGTAGATGTGAGTCGTCAAAATCCGCGATTGGGTAGCTTAGTACTTATAGCGTTCACTCGAAACGATGAAAGGGCAGGTTCGATCCCCGAAATGGTTAACATGTCCTTTCTTCTCGTCCATGACCACCAGTATCCAATAACATCAACTTCAAACTCCCTACCTCAATATCTGGTAGAAAAAGTGAAGTTGTAAAAATAAAACATTAAAAGACGCCAAACAACTTAAACTTCAAAATTGCTCTCCAATATGTGATTCAAGAAAAAATAGGAAATTAGAAAATAATATTATAAAACAAAAACAAAGTTGTGTAGACTTTAAAATAAATCTAAAGCATATGAAAAACAAATCACTATTGTAAATATTTGTGTCATTAAGTCACTTAGCACAGCTTCACTCCATTTGATCGAGCGTATATTAAAGTGTAACACCATAATCAGCATCCCCGTGGGTGATTCACTACACTCAAAGGTCAACACGGTCCGAGTTAAGTGTTGCTTTGCCGTGGGTTCAAATCATCGACTTGACGCCCAGAATGATTTGTTACCCGTGAAGAAATATCAAAGCGGAAGCGGCGAAAATGTGTTCCCGTCTATTAGAGATTGAGGCGATACATTGAAAACGATGGACTAACGGAGATAGAATCGCCAGAGTTGACCATCGGTGACTAATTTAATTATCTGCGGTCATCAGTCCAACGGGAAGCGACGCCGCTGAAAACGTCAATGTGCTCAACAGGCTTTCTGTCTCAGGGAATATACATCGTGGGCTTAACATGTCTGTATTGTTCATCCATACTGCAGCGGCACCTCAGAACGTACCTAAACAGTCCTTCAACAGGGTAATATCTTAGCATACATACATATGCCTCCTGATGGTTACTGAGTTTACCTAAAGCCATATATGTTCTAAAGTGCTCAGTCCAGTGGAATAGGTGATTGGTATGGGAGTTGTGTCAAATTACACCCCAACCTACCCTGACTCCGCCACTTGTGTATCCTTTAAATATTAGACTACAGCCGTGCAGTAAAAACATGTAACCGTCCTCTACACGACAGCTATGTGGGTTTAAATGTATTGATTATTCATATCTGGTCATGATTGGGTGACCATGAGTTCGATAACCATGTGCAATAGTTTCATGCATCAGGAGATTTTTTGACGAAGTTTATTACTAGGGATACTTCATGTCAACGAAAGGGAACATTAACGTTATAAGGTCATTACCAGGCACTTCATGGAAATGAAAGATGTGTGTATGAGTATTTTGGCGGAAGTAGCGTAGAAAGTAATTCCAATTAAAACAGTACTAAAGGTAACAGTTCACAAAGACTGTTCGCATTCCATTCCACTCCTCAGTAGCCTTCAACATTACTGAGTATGGGTTGAGTAGGCACAGTGTATGCAGTGGTGCTCTATGTCCATACTAGACGCAGTTGTTTTAAGTGACGGGTTCATCTACCTGATCTAGTAGAAATCTAAATGTAGGCTTCATCCATCATCACAGAGTCTATGGGAACTCGGTGTGATGTCAGTAAAAGCTTCTGGTTGACTGGTTGTGTTTTGTAATTTATATTGCAAGAGTATGTCTCCCTGCTTCAGCTAAAATATTTGGGCCTTCATTTTCTTTCACTGGACCTACAGCCTTGTTTTAAATGTTGGACCTTAAGGGTCACAGTTTACTCTGCTGACTTTCAGACACTGGATGAATAGTAATCTCTACCGACTGATTAGTAAATTGTACTAGTCTGTGCCATGCTTTTGCGAATAACGAAGGAGGTACATATGTGAATAAATAACAAAAGATAGAACAATGACAATCTCATAGGATGACAGATTACTATCAGACAACATCAGGTTTAATGCTCTGTTTCCGTCTGAGTTGAAGTATCCTTCTTTGACATGACCTTTAAGTGAATTTAGTCTGTTTTTTAGGATGTTGATCAATATACGATCCTGATGGTCCAATAGTCCTCCTTTGACGTCATAGCGGGTTTTTTAGTTCTGGTAAGGCTCCCATATGCCGTCTCGTTGATCATAATGCCAATCGCACAACCATGCCAACCTTGAAAACATATGACGATAATCTTCAGTGATATGTATGATTGTACATGTACACCCGCTAATCTGTCAGGCCTGATGAGAGAGCTGTAGCACGCGTCGGTACCGAACCCATTGCGCTCAATGCAAATCATGTTATGGATGTTACAATTTGAACAAAAAATCATATACCGAAGCAAAAAATGTAAGCAATAACACAAGAACTGTTTCCTTCATGGACGTATAGTTGCCAGATAGAGACCATGTTAATTTGTGCACATGTCCACGTGCCAGTCAAGTCCAGATTGTCCAGTGACACAATGCTAACGGGAAAAGCCATAGATTATTTATCGTCAATAAATGTTGCAAAAACGCCAAATTCATCTAAATCTCAGACGCTTGCAAAACAAGAAAAAGTAACGTGTGTTGTGGCAAGGAACAGTTCAAGAGGACAAGTGGAACGGAACCAGATCCGCATCAGGTTACCTTTCGTTTTCACATGCAAAAGGATGCAAAAAACACTAAATTCATCTAAATCTTAGAAGCTTGCAAAACCGTCAAGCCAAGGAAAAGTTCAGGGGGAGGAACAGAACCAGAGAAATCAGACATCAGGTCTGCATCAGGGGACATGCTCATGCTTTACATGCTCCCGCGGATGGCTTTTGAATGTTGTAACTATTGGTGAAATCATTGTGAAGGTAACATCAAATACTGGACAAAAAGACGACAAAGGAACACCCAGTGACGTATAGATCAAAAGAAACAGCAAACGGATTCGTTCCCTTGGCATTGTCATTTTAGTACAAACCGATTTGTAGCCCTCTCATGGTTACTCTATCAACTTCCTTTCTTCTTCAGGCATAACGACATTACGCAACATGTTGTATCACATCCACCTTTGACATTTACTCTCACCTGGGTGTTTTTCTTAATATAACCGATCTCTCGTCCACAGGAAATGGAAATTCTGATGATTATAAACAAATAATTGACAAATTCGTTACCCCCCAGACAGGTTTTACGTCTGCAGTATCATTTTCCAAGTCGAAGTGGTCTTTGTCATCATTCAATGAGGCTTTTGATTAAGTTTTGTTTATATAATTTCAACATTCCAGATGACACAATCTCGTAGAACTATGGATCAGGCAGTGCCGGTATGTGCTGACGAAGGTGCATGCTTAGAAGCCCGAAAAGCCTTAAAGGTCAAATAGATTTAGCGTTAATGCCATAACTCTTTATGTCAGAATGTCAAGCAGATGGAAAGTACAAGGGTGTCCAAACATATATGAAGACGACAAATTGATATGGTGATAGGGAATGTGTACTTTTCCTAATCAGTACTTTCCTAATCAGACAGACCCGTGAAGATTCCGGGGTAGAATTGGTCTTTAGCAACCCATGCTTTCCGTAAAAGGTGACTATGCTTGTCGTAAACGGCGACTAACGGGATCGGGTGGTCAGGCTCGCTGACTTGATTGAAGCATGTCATCGATCCCAATGGCGTGGATCGATGCTCATAATATTAATCACTGGATTGTCTGGTCCGATTTACAGACCGCCGTCATATAGCTGGAATATTGCTTAGTGCGGCGTTAAACAACAAACCAACCAACCAACCAACCTAATCAGACATCAGACATTCTAAAACATGCCGGATGTCAAATCTATGTTTAAAATCTTTAATGATGCATTCTGATTGTGGCTTTAGAAAAAATATATTGGTTGGTCTAACCAGAGGCAAGATGAGACCCCGAGCTACTGAAACGGGATGCTCCAATGGCTGGGTGTTATCTGACAAAGATCCACCCAATGGATGTTTGGTCTGAGGTCTGTTTACAACGTTGGAGGTATCACGCCTGCCTAAAGGTGAGGTGATTTGGAATGGTGTTAAACCTCGCGTCCAAGATATGTGCACTTATATAGCGACGTGCATACGCGCGCGGCTGTGTGTGTGTTTGTGTGTGGCTGCTTGTACTAGTCCGGACTGATGCCGATTTTATAGTGCTAGCACACTGAGATGCCATGCCGCAGTTTAACACTCTAAACCGACCAGACTTTGTTTTATCCCCTAAATGCCGAGCGCCAGACAGGATAACAAATACCATGAATTAACGTCTTTTGGTATGACGCAGCCGGGGATCAAACCCCGGACCTTCCGCTCTCCGGGCGGACGCTCTACCACTAGACCACAGCAGTGGTCGGCCTGCCTTAAACACAACAGGTATTCAATAAGGTGCACACAAAATCGGCATGTCGAAATATGCCTTTCCATTAATCAGTTCATCAGCAAGGAGTATATGCTTCATTGTGTAAAGCGAAGTCCTGTCAATGATAAGGATGTAACATGGCAGGTTCACTTAAGTTTCCATCAAAAGACTGTGGACACCACAAAACCTTGGTTACACCATCAGTGGAATTCGGGATTAAATGTACATGGTTTTAATTCCAGTTCGTCTCACGGTTGCCGTCATTCACTCATAGCCTTATTCGCAATTACCACTGTCACCACCATCGCCGTCATCACAACATTCGCGACTATACTCACAATCGCTGCATTCACAATAAAACGTTATCCACATCATGATCACTACCTCCACAGCCATCCCTCCAGCACCACGATCACAACCAGCTCCACCATTCCTAGTAATAACCACCATCACTTCCATTCCCATCATTATCACCATCTCCATCCATTCAGTCCACACCATCATCACCATCACTTCCACAATCACACCAACCTTTGTCAGAAACTATCATACAGCCAAGGTACACATTTAATGTTTACTAATTAAAAACTGAATAGAGGTTTCTAAAAGCCTGATTGTTGTTTGATATCTAGTTGTTTGCTTTAATACTGAATGCCATATTAGCCAACGTGTTTCGATGCACGGTTTGGAAATGCATCATTATGTAATTTTGTCATTAGTACTCAATTCATTTAGGCCTATATCAGAACTAAAACTAAACCCAAATCAGTTCTTCCTGGGAATTATTATAAACAAGCCTTAAAACCTACATTTATTTGTGAAACTCTCAGAAACATCAGAAGACAGAATGAGAGAGAGGGATGAGAATCTAAAAATGTGAAGAAAGCGTTAAATATTTACATCGAACGAAAACATTCAACAATTTCCCTTAGATACTCGAGAAACGCCGGAGGTAAAATCTGGTCTGATTCCGATGATGTTCTGACAGAGAATGAGAGCTCACTCACACATTAATAACTTTCACATTTAAATTTTCTAAGCATGAGAGGAGCCAATTAAGCGCGTTATGACTTGAAGAGAAACTTTATCTTTAGATAAAAGCCTCTCACGTCGGCTTGTAAGTGTGTCAAGCAAATTAGACGAGCATTCAGAAGAAAAAGCCCGTGTTGTTTATGGAAAAATGCAAGCTATTGAAACGTGATACGCCCCTGACCTGACCGATGTCCTAAACGCATTCTCTTCTCAACCACGACCTTTTTTACATTATGCCACTCTGAACGGTTAACCAAATTTGCTCAAAATTAGCCGACTTAACAGTTTCATAGTTAGAACACCCTCGTCTTTGCGTCGCCAGATTAAAGAAACCAGTGTATACGTTACAACATTAACTAATACCGGAAGTGTCGAATCTTCTACACAAGTGACCATGTGACCTAAACCAGAGGAGTTGGCGACGTATCTCATGAATATTGATACAATTATTGACCTTTTGACCTGAGATCGTATTCAAATGGCGAACGGCATTTAATCTCTGAAAATAAGAGCAATAGAAAAGCTGATTTTTTGGTTTAAGTCCCAGACCTGTCCTATTACAAGACTTGAATCAAGGAAGAAGACAATGTTTATATTTCTCCTCGCAGTGAGTGATCCCTTTTCAGCTACCGAGGAGCATGACTGCTTGTGTGCATGGAGGCCTCAGAATAACTGGATGGCGTCATCATTCAACAGATTACCGACGCAGGCCACAAACAGCTGTCATTATAACATGCGTCTGTGGAGAGAGCGCCATTACACACAGACAACAATTAATCATCGACAACGTCGACGCAATGCGAGAATATTCTGTTTGTTTACAAACATACAACTCTCGTGTCTGGCATATTCTGTGCGTGAAATGAAATATTGGCTTTTTCACTCTGAAATAGGTTGTAAGAAATAGTTGAGACTGTTAAAGATAGCTACTTGTGAACGTGATACGTGTTACACTGTTTTATGGCTCTGCTCCGGGGGCACGGGTGGCCCAGTCGTCTAAGGCGCCGCAATTCGCTGTGCAGAGTTGCGTCCCTTGGGCACGCCAGAAACCTATGATTGTGGGTTCGAATCCCGGTTCGCCCCGATTATGTTTCTAGGTTTGTCAGCACATACCCGTGCTCGTGGATTTCACCGTAGTGGTAAACGTCTGAGACTTGCATCACTTCGGGCTTTCCTCCCACACTAAGCTGACACGCCGCGATATAACTGGAATACTGTTAAAAGCGGCGTTAAACTCAACTCACTCACTCACTATGACTCTGCTCCGAGTGGGCGAGTAAGTGAGTAAAAGAGTGTTGTTGTTTGTCGGAGAGTGTGGGAATTGGTGGAAGAATGTATTGGAGTTATAAGTAATTTCACGTAAAACCTCACCAGTCGGTACCTCGTTAGTCCGGAATCGTCCGCTCCCGGGTAGTTACTATTACAAACACTGACACGTGTCAACATGGGAAAAAATGAGATTTTTTAATAACAATATTGCACTACAACACATGCCATATGCTAGTGATTGTTTGTGTCGAAACATTCTAACAATGAATTCTGCGTTTGCCAATAACACTCCGGTGTATTCACTCAGGTCTTATTAACTTGTGTGTGTCGGTTGTTTACAGTAGTATCTTTGCATAGTGAGTTGATCCCCAACGTTCAGGCATTATAAATTCATATATCAATAACAGAGACATTCCACTGTAAACATAGTTAGCTAATACGGAAATGTGTTAATCCTGACGTTTTCATAGTGAACGCCACCGTCCAGATTAACTTGCATGTATAGATTTTATCATCTGAAACCTAAAGCTGTAATGATTTTCCTAATTTAACACTGTGTTCATCAAACATCCAACCAACCCAGTTTACAATTTACTGTGTCCCTCATTTACTGAAAATGATCAACCAGGTGATAGTGAATTACTGATTCTTATGTACAGTGCAAATCAGAGGATGCACACACGGTAGTGGAATAAATCTACTAAATACGCTTCTCTCAATCGGAACAAAACATGGGTGAATATAGACGAAAAACAAACCCAAATAGAAAACCTAATTAGTGTGTTCCTTATGGTCACAATATGCAATATCTATATTGAAATAAATGAAACTTATTAGAACCTACTGTGCATCTATGCAAAACGTTTTGATAAGAGATTACAAAGAAATATAATAATCTCGCTCAAAATGAAAGTCGTTTCTCAAAAATACATGACGGACCTTTCTTCGTCATCGCCTCAAAATGTGATAAAATAAATATCTAGTGATAATGAGTAATAAACCAAAGTCGACAATAATTGTAATAAATTGAAAAAAGGCAAACAACTTAAACTTCAAAAGTGCTCTCCAAAACGTATTTTATAGACAAAATATGAAATTAGAGATGATATTATAACACAAATAACAAAGTTGTGTAGTCTTTAACATAAATCTAAAACATATAAGACACAAATCACGATTGTATGTAACTGTGTCGTTAAGTCACCGAGCACAGCTTTAGTTCGTTTGAATAAGGGTATATAAAAGTGTAACACCATTAATCAGCATCCTGTGGATATTTCACCACACTCAAAGGTCAACACGGTTCTAGATAAGTGTTGCTTTGCTGTGGGTTAAAATCATCGACTTCTCCGCGTGTGATGCCCAGAATGATTTGTCGGTCGATGTCCGAGTAGCATGGCGATCCCTTGACACTACCCGTGAAGAAAAATCAAAGCGAAAGCGGCGAAAATGTGTTCCCGTCTATTAGAGAATGAGGAGATACGTTGGAAACGATGGAATAACGGAGATAAAATAGCCAGAGTTGACCATCGCTGACTAATTTAATTATCTGCGGTCATCAATCGAACGGGAAGCGACGCCGCTGAACGACGTCAGCGTCCTGTCTCATACTTCGTGGGCTTAACATGTCTACATTGTGCTTCCACACGGCAGTGACACCGTAGGATGTACTTATCTAAGCTATTCTTCTACATGGGCATATCTGTAGTCTTGAGAGTGTCAGCTAATTATAAAACGTCATCACCTTGAGTATGCGACGAAACAGATTCCACTGGGCGGAAAAGGCAAAATAGTGGCGAAAATTGTATGAATGGAGTTCCTGACGAAACGTGTTAGATGAGAAGGTGCACTACAAAGAGTAGGATGTATAGTGCTCCATAATGTGATATGTTTCTATGCAGAATAATGTCTCTATATACGAGGGGCATTCAATAAGATTTGCAACTTGGGCATTTGTGTTTACACAAACAATGTCAACTTGTGGCAGGTGTGACACTAGTCATATAACATCGGGTTGACACGTGTCATAACAAGTTCCAGACACAACAATAAGTTAGATGTGATGGCTTCATCCACCTATGGGTGGTCACAATCATGGATTCTCTCAAAAATGAACAACGCCCTGTAATAAAGTTCCTAAACAAGGAGGGATGCAAAGCAAAAGAAATCCATATGTGAATTATGTGAATGTGGATTCGAACAGTTAAATCACCAACCCATAGACGTAGCCCCCAGTGACTATTTCCTGTTCCGGTGGTTAGAGGGCCAATCTGCGGATTTCTATAAAAAGTGGTATTAAAAGCTTGAAGGGCAAATGGCATAAGTGTATTGAGATGAATGTGGATTATATTGAAAAATAAAACTGCAAAAGATATTCTGCGACTTGGTCTCATATTGACGTTGCAAAACTTATTAAACGCCCCTCGTATGTGTAATTTAGTCGCTTAATAAGTTAAGCTTGCGTTTGTAGATATACATAGATGTATGTACATCCCTACTGTAGCTCTCCCTCTGTAGATGAAGGTATCTCAATTAGCTTTAGTAAAGACGTATGTCTACCATTAGGGTGGTTGTTTATTAGAAAGATTGAAAAAACGTGAAAAACGCCAGTTAGAGGCAGCTCATTTTGTTACTATGTTACCAAAATATGCCCCCGTGATGCTCTCTGTTATGAAACTGGTTGGAATACACTTGCAGAAAGAAGAAAACTATGCTTGTTTAAGAAAATTTACAATGGTGTAGCCCCGTTGTACTTTTTAGCCTTTGTTCAGCATTAAATTAAACTCAATCAATCATAAAAGTATACATTCTGTCATTATCAAAATTCTCACATAAAAGTCATAGTTTAACGCAACTCAAACAACCCGAAAAAATGTTGACCTGTTTTTACTGCTAAACTTACATTTGTATGAGTGAACATGCTTCACTTTAAATGACAATGGGATAACAATTAGGGACAATGTTGATCTAATAAGACGAAGTTGGGAGTATTCATGAAGGACTCACACATGCAATTAAGAAACAGCCAATATACAATGATTTGAGAGACAATGATAGAGCGGACCTCAGGAACTGCACACATATGTCTGAATACAAGTCCCGAATGTTCTATGTCCACACACGGTCGTGGTCGCCGTCTTTGCCGAACGTGACGATACTGTTATCATTACGACAACTCTTATATGTAACTTGTTCTTATCGAAAAGCGTAATTAGCAACGCTTGATGGTCTACCGTCGCTCTTACCGCAATTCATAAATAACTATTTCATAATCGTTTGCATTTGTGAAAAACAAAATCGGTAGAACAAAAGCCCTTCGCAAACGGAGTTTTCTTTCTGTTGTTGTTTAAATTTTCATGAGAATCCTTGTGTTGGATGGACAAACCAGTGCAATTTATTGTTCTTCTCAATTAAAATTCTGTTGATGTTTGATGGTCATATTTCTTTTCACATTGGCTTAAAGTATGTTTAACCGGTAAAAATCTGGTATGATTCCTGTGAAGCCTGTTGCGTCGGATAAAAGTATATGTTACTATTATCCATCGTAAATTCTTTTGATATTGTTTAATATGTACAAGCTAGGGATATCGGCCAAACAAATGTGTTCTAACATGTTGTGTGCCAAGTCCATAGCAATAGGTCTTCGAACATGTTATGTTTAATCCAGGGCAATAGGTCTTTCGACAATGTTGATGGGATTTTGTTGTGTGGAGATTTTATATTCTTTTAGGGACAGCTGCAAAACCAGTTATCTTTTTTATTAAAAGTATGAGTCTAACTATTTTCGTAAGAAAAGCACCTTGTTTGACCACCTGATCCCTATCATGTTTCGCTTATATAGCGACGGGCACGGGCGTGTGTGGCTGCTTGTTCTAGTCCAGAGTGTAGCATGGGTACCACACTCAGACACATTAAGCTGACTCCGAGTCGGCCAGGCCTTGTTTTATCACCAGTCAGGGTAACAGCAACTTCAACCTTTTAACGTCTTTTGATGTCCGAAGACCTTCTGCTCTCCGGGCAGATGCTCGGAGATGCCTACTAAACTACAGAGGCGGTCACAGGGCATAATGACACGCACAAAACCAAGTCAGTAAGCCAAGTCAGTATGACTACCTGGTACACTTTGTCACCTCTCACGACCAACAATGATGTGCTGGGGACCTACTGTTTTATAGTGCAAGCCCACTGAACCGTTTTGTAACAAGGATATCACCCTCTGACACATGATTCTGACTCTCTGAGCCGACCCGTCCTTATCTTATCACTTAATGTCAAAAGCCAGTCAGGGTAACAGCAACTACTAACTTTCAACGTCTTTTGACGTCCACCGACCTTTTGCTCCCCTGTCAGAAGCACCCCCCACTAAACCACGGAGGCAGTCACGGCGCATGATGACACGCACACAGCCAAGTCAATGAAACTGACTACCTGATACACTTTGTCACCTCTCACAACCAGCAATGGTGCGCTGGATACCTATTGTGATCCAGGTACCGACGAGAACCAATATTAACGGTGTTGTCTTCACGTATCAAGTAACAGAACTATTGGCTTTGCACGCGATAGTTACTATCGGAAAATTACATCTCGGGAGGGGACTGAGGTGGGGACGATGTCAAAAATCACGCCCACCCACCCTGGCTCCGCCACTGGTGCATCCTGGTTGTGTTGGACTAAGACCCAGTTCAAGATCTATCAGACTGAACAAAACGTGAAGTTAAAACAAACATGTAGCTGCTTTCTAAACAACAGATATGGCAGTGGAAATGGATTGATTATTCATACCTGGTCACGGTTAGGGGACCATGAGTTAGATTAACATCTGAAACCATTTTGAATATACATGGACGGAAGCCCTGTTCAGTCTGCAAGGTGCGCTTCACAAGACTAAACTACAAACTACAATTATAGTTGAATACATGGTTTTGTGAATAACGTAGCTGGTACATATATGAATAAATAACGAAAAATAAAACAAGGACAATCACATGGGATGACATATTACATAAACTTCACGTTTAATTAAATGTTTCAGTTTGGGTCGAACTATCCTTCTTTGACATGACCTTTAAGAGAAAATAATCTGTCTGCTGGGATGTTGTTCAATTTGCGATCCAGATGGTCCAGTGGTTCCTCCTTGACGTGATAACGGAGTTTTCAGTTCTGTAAAGGTTCCCATATGTCGTCTCTGATCATAATGGCCAATCTCACAACCATACCCGCTTTGATAACATATGCACGATAATCTTCAGTGAGATATATGCCACCCGCTAATCTTTCAGACTTGATGATGGAGCTGAATAACGCGAACGCATTCAACCTTTTAATCACAATACAGATCATGTTAGTGACTGTCATAATTCGAAACAAAATCATATAATGAAGAAAATCCGTTGGCAATAACACATGTCTTGTTTCCTTCATGGACGTCCGGACACGAACGATGTCATAGAGATGCCAGATAGACCACGAGATGTGCACATGTCCACGTGCTGGTCAAGACAAGATGGTCAGAGAGGGAAGGACATTGACCATGCAAGCAGGTGTTCGTCAAGATGAGGCACATGGACAGTCATGCACATTCGAATAATGAACTCACACAACATATTATACGACTTTACAATCCAACTCGTTAACTGTGGTTAATGGGTTGCACTACTTGTGGTAGTCTTTTGCCATGTCATGCATCACAATCATACTCAAGTAATCGCATCTTCACTGGAGTTATTTAGTTGCCAATGACTATGTTATTTGGTGGTTCGTGTTATGTATCTAAGATACACGTGTCCTTTAAGCCTATGATAAACTATATGTGACACGGTTCATATCAGATAGGCGTATGAATTATATATATATATGATGTCTCTAAAAAATATATTTTGGTGCTGCAGTCCATGGAACTAGTCAGATAAAAACAGTATTTCGGAAATATCAAACAGAAACAAATACCTCACATTCATTCAAAATAAAAGACTTCTTTGTTATTTGACACTCAACAAAATACATCTCTTCCTTTATCGTCTAGTGATCTATCTATAAAAGAGAAATATCAGCTAATTAAGTTCTACTCTCAAACAGCCTCTAACAAGAAGGAATGAATCATCGTTTGGTTGTCAAAATGTTCAAAACTATGTATGAGGTGAGGTGAGGTGAGGTGAGGTGAAATGTGGTTTACGTCGCGTTCAGGAAGATTTCACTGATATAGTGTATAGATACCCCACTCATACACAGTATACTGGCTCGGAGCCGACCAGTCACAGTACATGTATGACGTTGATACTCGTGATGTTAATTCATCAAGAAATATATAAGCAACGACATAAGGGCCTGTGGCCAGTTCTTGTTTATCCGTTAATGCCGATCGCGAAAGTCAGTCAGGGTAACAGAAGTATCACCATTCAACGTCCTGTGATATGACGCAGCAAGGGGATCGAACCACCGACCTTCCGCACTCGGTACAGACGCTCTGTCACTTTAATACCAGAGTGTGTGAATATAAGTTTCAAATTATGAAACCAAACGAGCACAAGTAACTAATACCTTTTTGCCTGCAATTGCTTGTCAGTAATTCAAAAAACCCTTCAACTATTTTTGCTGGTTATACTCATCCTCTGTTTCATCAATTACGACATGCTAGTGATTTTGTTAGTTCAACTTCGTCTAATTTCTAACAAATTAGTTCTTTGGTCAATACGTCTTAATATTTCGATAATAATTTTTTTTTTCAAAAAACGATGTGCTTCTTAACAAAGCAAACATCCTAACTCAGTGATTCAGTTATCTATTTTGAGACATACTTGTAAGCTGTGTTTAGATCACAACGACGAGAGTTATCTCCCCTGTGCTCTTGCTCTTCCCATGCCCGTTTGAAGCCATGCTCATTGAATACTTCAGTCTCTCAACATAACACGCCCGACATATCGTGCAGATTACCCCCATTGAGCTTTGGCTTGAATCACACATTCAATCCTTCCCATCGAACAGTAATCAGCTAGTCACGTAACTGAAAGAAACGTCTCTGATACGAAAAGGCAATCGATTGGTGGCAGTATTTGTAGAATGTATACCTCTAGTAGACATCGGCTTTTGTCTTCCAACTGTCACAATACTAAGGTGAACAGCGATATTTAGAGACCAAAGTCTTCGATTCAAGTCCGAAGGAATCGCGGGAATGTTATCCGTATACGAGGGGACAACGTGATGCCACAAGAACTAACTCTTTCACAAAAGCACAAATTCATTCTTTGAAGGAGAATCTATAGAAGAAATAAGGTTAGCCACACGGGACAGTTAGACAACACGCATAACCCTGTGTAATGTTCACCACATTATTATTTAGAACAGTATTTATAGATCGCTCAAATGTTTGGAAGTTTTTCAACTGAACATTGATAAAGAACTTGAGATTCATTCCGAGGCAAGGGCGTCAGCTGACCGTAAAAGTCCAGTTTCCAATCTTGCTGAACTAGGCTGGAATTCCGGAGTTACATTTTGGCTGGACAAACGAGTCTGTGCATTGTCCAATCATAATCGCGTAACGAAATAGACATCCTATTCGTAAACAACAAGTACATGTATTTCAACGTGCATATTTCGGTCGACTACGATTTACAAATCATGTGTACGCCCAACATATATTTTGCAAATGCTTTCATTTTTTTTAATCAGGACGGTCAAGTGATTTGATGCGGGTCGCGGGGTAAGACCCGTTAATTGCAATGTAGACGTTAATTAGCGATTGGATCGTCTTGGCTGGGCGCCGCCATTTTGTTTAAGGCAAAGGCAATGGATATGAGAGATGGAATCCGTTTGGTCAAAAGGATTGACATAGAAGGGACGTAACACGTAAAAGGTTCTAGGATCGAGGCTGGAAATTCCAGCCTAGTTTGGCTAGGTTGGAAACTGGACGTTTATAGCATACATCTACATACTTCATGCCTGTTCAGTGGGTTGTAGTTTGTTTTCGTCCAATTTCATAGCCGAAGAACATTTATCGGCAATAAAGGGTGCAAAAAACACTAAATTCATCTAAATCTTAGACGCTTGCAAAACCGTCAAGCCAAGGAAAAGTTCAGGGGGAGGAACAGAACCAGAGAAATCAGACATCAGGTCTGCATCAGGGGACATGCTCATGCTTTACATGCTCCCGCGGATGGCTTTTGAATGTTGTAACTATCGGTGAAATCTCTGTGAACCTACCATCAAATATTGGACAAAAAGTGTAATATCTGGTGACGTTTAGATCTAAAGAAACATCAAACGGATTCGTGCCTTTGGGATTGTCATTTTTGACAAACCGATTGGTGATTTGTGGCCCTCTCGTGGTCATTCTATCAACTTCGTTCCTTCTCCAGGCATGACGACATTAGTCAACGTGTTATATTACATCCACATTTGTAATTTACTCTTACTTGATGTTTACTTAATATAACCGATCTCTCGTCCATTGGACATGGAAATTCTCAGGATTATAAACAAATAATTGACAAATTCGTTACTTCCAGATAGAACAGGCTTTACGTTTACAGTGTTCTTTGTCGTTGTCATTCAATGAGACTTTTGATTTAGTTGTGTTTAAGAAGAGGACACATAAAACACGGTTTCTCTCCTACGGAAAGCACGCTTTCGTCTACAAACTATTTAAAGCCAGTCTCAAAACAACGCCAAAGTTGACAGGTTGCGTAAATGTAAAGTTGATGCAAGTTACAACTATTGAGGACATGGATCTGATGTTTGTCGACCATGACCGTGCATCCTCAGCAGACGGTGCTTGTAGTGTGTGGTCTCCTCTGTCTCTTCTTTCGAGACAGACCAACATATTGTTCACTTGAGTGGCGGTTATAAGGGCACATGGGAATGTTTGGAGAGCAAATAGTAAGAATTAAGAGACTTGGCAGACAATGTTTACAGTTCCATACATAAAGCCTGCACTTGCAATATGTAATATAGATGTATGATGAAGCGTCTGTCTGTGCCTGATGGTTTAATAAAGTAGCCGGTAAGTGTTTGACGAATGTTAACAACATGCCATAACTCGCCATGACATAATTTCAACATTCCAGAGGACACGATCTTGTAGAACGATGGATCAGGCAGTGCCGATATGTGCTGACGAAGGTGCATGCTTCAGAAGCCCTAATATCCTTAAAGATCAAATAGATTTAGCGTTAATGCCATAACTCTTTATGTCTGAATGTCAAGCAGATGGAGAGTGCAAAGGAATCCCAACATATATGAAGACGACAAATTGATATGGTGATATGGAATGTGCAGCTTTCCCTCTTAAGACAACTTACTAATAGACCTCCTATCAAACATTCTAAAACATGCCGGATGTCCAATCTAGGTTGAAAATCTTCAACGATACGTTTATTGTGGTTTATGAAAAATATACTGATTGGCCTAACTAGAGGCAGGATGAGACCCCGAGGGTGGTACCTGACAAAGGTCGATTAAATATTTGGTCCGAGCACTCTTTACTACGTTGGAGGTATCAGTACTATCTGAAACTCAACAGGCACACAGAATCATTATGTCGCATTACGCCTTTCTATTAATCAGTTCATTAGCAAGGAGTATCGTCCAGATGATCTTACAGCTGCATATGTAATGCGTAGAACTGTCAATTATAAGGATGTAACGTGTCTAGTTCGCCTAAGTTTCCATTAGGAGATTGTGTGTATTCCGCTACACCACAAAACCATGGTTACACAATGAGTGGAATATGCGATTATATGTCCGAGGTTTGAATTCTGATTCTTCTCGTGGTAAGGATGCCGCCATTCATTGCACTCGTAACCTCATACCCTATTATCATCACCATCATCGTAATCACGACTTTCACTACCATAACTCACTATCGGCACAATCAAAAAAACGATTACCCACTTCACCATCATACGGAAGCGTAGTAGGGCCACTGTGAATTCTTTTTTGTCTAAGTATCTCCTACGTAGGACTTAGTATCTTCCACGTAAGACCTAGTATTTTCTACGTAGGACTTAGTATCTCCTACATGTACGTAGGACTTACTATCTTCTACGTAGGACTTAGTATGGACTAGAATAACTATCTCCTACGTAGGAGATAGAAAGTCCTACGTAGGAGATAGGAAGTCCTACGTAGGAGATACTAAGTCCTACGTGGAAGATACTAAGTCCTACATAGGACATAATAAGTCCTACGCATGAGATACTTAAACAAAAACATATTCACCGTGGCCCTACTACGCTTCCGTACCATCATCACCATACAACTATATCCACCATTCCTAGTAATAACCACCATCACTTTCATCCCGCTATGCAGACATCACCACCATCAACAACTGTCAGAAAACATTCCCACACTAGCATACAGCCCAACTGCAATTCAATGTTTGCAAATGTAAACCTGATAAAGGTTTCTGAAAGCCTGATCACTGTCTTACATCTAGATGCTATGATACTGCATAACTTTGATAATGACTTTAATAAACCGAGTGTTTTGGTCCAGAGTTTCGTTTCAATACAATGTAAAGTTGTTTTTGGTCCTAATGTCGTTTAAACTACTATTCAATCAAAATCAGTGTTTCCTTGGAATTATTATGAACAAGAAACCATTAAATCTACATTTATTTGTGAAACCCTCAGTCAACATCTGAAGAAATGGGGTGTGAATCTTAAAATGTGTAAAAAGCGTTAAATATTTACATCGAATAAAAACATTCCCACTGAGTGATTTCTTTTCAGCTACCGATGAGCACGACTACTCGTGTGCATGGAGGCTTCAGAATAACTTGATGCCGTCATCATTCAACAGATTACCGACACAGGCCACAAACAGCAGTCATTATAACAAAGAACCTTCTCTGTTTGTTGACAAACATACAGCACCTCGTGTCTGATATATCCTGTACATGAAATGGAATATTGTCCTTTTCACTCTGAAATAGATTGTAGGAAAGGGTTGAGACTGTTAAAGACAGCTCCTGGTACGGAACGTGATGCTTGTTACAGTGTTTTATGGCGCTGCTGCGAGTGCATGGGCGAGTAAGTGAGTGGACGAGTGGTTCTTTTTGGAGAGTGTGTGAATGAGTGGACGAATGTATTGGAGTTATAAGTAATTTCACGTAAAACCTCCTCAGTCGGTACCTCGTTAGTCCGGGACCGTTCCCTCAGTTACTGTTACAAACACTGACATTTGTTAACATGGGAAAAATGGAGATTTTGTGATAAAAATATACCACAACGGCACATGCCATATGCTAGTGATTGTTTGTATCGAGAAATTATAACTATGTGTTCTGCGTTGTTTACAGTAGTATCTCTACATAGTTAGTTGATTCCCAAAGTTCGAGCATTATAAATACATATCCACAACAGAGACATTCCACTGTAAACATAGTTAGCTAATACGGAAATGTGTTAATCCTGACGATTTCATAGTGAACGCCACCGTCCAGATTTACTTGCATGTACAGATTTTATCACCTCAAACATAAAGCTGTTCGATCGCAAAATGACTTTCCTAATTCTACACTGTGTTCATCAAACATCCAACCAGCCCAGGTTACACGATTACTGTGTCCCTCATTTACTGAAAATGATCAACCAAGTGACAGCCAATTACTTATTCTTATGAACCTTTTTTCAGTACAAATCAGCGGATGGACACAGTGCAGTGGAGTAAATCTACTAAATACGCTTCTCTCAATCGGAACAAAACATGGCTGAACATAGACGACAAGAACCTAAATCGAAAACCTAATTAATTGTTCTTTTTGGCCACAATATGCAATAACTCAACTTGAATACAACTAATTTAAAGATACAATGCATATATGCCAAACGAGGTCGGCTTGTCAGCGATTGTTCTGTCGTCGTGACACTGAGTGCCGCATGAACTTACTGTAAGTTTAGTTTTTTTATTCCATGACTTTCGCAACAGTACACTTTACGGTTTTGGTATGGTGCGTTGGTAAATAATAAAATCATAAAATGTATAGAAGCGTAAGAAAGTCATATGCTGACGTTGAAACGTACTTAACAGGCCATATGGAAGTGATGCAAACACGTCCACATTCCTGCCCCTATCTCCCCGCTAACTGCCACACATTGATGAACACAGAATTTAATCGAAACATTGTTTCTGATCATCAAGAAACTTTATTTAATCTGTCATCGCCTTTTTGTTAATTCAGTTAGAGTATGTCCGTGGATGACATCTTCACCATCTAAACTTGAACCTGGATACCTTGATTATACGTTAGAATTCAACTACAAAAGATGATCCTTCGGGTTATGTTGGTCATCGCTAAGCTCATATAATGTTTTATGAGGAACTATTTTATTCAACAGTACACCTGGTTGTATTGTGGCTATCAGATTACACACGAGGTAACACGTACCAAATGAATTTGTATTTACATCCTTCCTTCCAGGTACTAAAATAGGGCAAACGCGAAAGTGCATACGGATTGTCAAATAATGAAGGTTCATACTCCAATAATCTCACTCAAAGTGAAAGTCATTTCTCAAATATACATGACGAACTTTTTCTTCGTCATTGTCTCAACATGTGATAAAATTAATATCTAGTGAAAATAATTAATAAAAGAAAGTCGCCAATAATTGTACCTTTGTTTCAGCTGGTTGATAGAAAGCGGATGTGTCACAAACCTTTCACCGGTAAATGAAACAAGATTAAGCAAGTAGATTAGGCAGTGCATGTACCATGACACACAGGGACGCAATTACATACACAGTTTTTCCAGTCAAATTCCAGAGTTATTGATTGTCCTGAACGTGGTGTCACGTTTTGAATAGTGATCTAAAACACCTTTAAAATCCTGGCCTGAAGCCATATACATGTATGTCCTACATGTAAGGGCTATATTTGTAAACTTTATGAACTTGATCATTCTTGTTTGAACAGGTGACTGGTGAGTTTTTAAGATACATCTGTGACGTACAAACAAATCAAACAAACATCCTGTGTGTTCTCATAAACACTGTGATCGAAACAGCTTTTCTGCAATAGAAATAAAAGCTGGATGTCCTTGTCAAAATGGGCCATTGGATAGCTTCGTGCTTAAGGCGTTCACGGGAACGATGAAATGGCAGGTTCGATCCGCGAAATGGTTAACATGAACTTTCTCCGCGTCAATTACCACGAGTTTGCAATATCACTGACATCAACTTAAAACTTACATCAATATCTGGTAGGAACCGATACCGATAAGTAATATATTGAAAGAAGGCAAACAACTTAAACTTCAAAAGGGCTCTCCAATACGATTTTCTAGACAAAAATAGGAAATTATAGATGATATTATAACACAAAAAACCAAAGTTGTGTAGTCTTTCACATAAATCTAAAACATATGAGAAACAGATCACCATATCGATTTTTGTAACTGTGTCGTTAGGTCACTAAGCAGAGCTTCAGTCCGTTTTAATAAGGGTATGTTAAAGTGTAACACAATTAATCAGCATCCTGTGGATATTTCACCACACTCAAAGGTCAACACGGTTCGATTTAAGTATTACAGCTTCTCCGCGTCAGATGCCCAGAATGATTTGTCGGTCAAAGTCCGAGCAGCATGGCGTTCCCTTGACACTACCCGTGACCAAAAATCAAAGCGGAAGCGGCGAAAATGTGTTCCCGTCTATTAGAGAATGAGGAGATACGTTGGAAACGATGGAATAACGGAGATAAAATAGCCAGAATTGACCATCGCTGACTAAGTTAATTTTCTGCGGTATTCAGTCGAACGGGAAGCGACGCCGCTAAACGGGCTTCCTGTCTCATGGAATATACTTCGTGGGCTAAATATATCTACATTGTGCTTCCATACGGCAGAGACACCGTAGGATGTACTTATCTAAGCTATCCTTCTACAGGGGAATGTCTGTAGTCTTGAAAGTATCAGCTAAATAAAAATGTCATCACCAGAGAATAACCTTGAGTATGTGGCGAAACAGATTCCCCTGGGCGGAAAAAGCAAAATGATATAAATGGAGCAAAACTTGGTCTGGTGTACCGAGTTCCTGAAGAAACGTGTGAGATGAGAAGGTGCACTACAAAGAATAGGATGTATAATGCTCCATAATGTGAGATGTCTCGATGTAGAATAATGTCTCTATATATGTGTAATCAAGTCGCTAAATAAGTAAAGTTTACGTTTGTAGATATATGTACATCTCTATTACAGCTTTCTGTATAGATGAAGGTATCTTTATTAGCTGTAGTAAAGACGTAGGTCTGCCATTAGAGTGGGTGTTTATTAGGAAGAATGAAAAAACGTGAAAAAACGCCAGTTTGAGGCATCTTGTTTTGTTACTGGGTTAACGAAATATACCCCCGTGATGTTCTCTATTATGAAACTGGTTGGAATACACTTGCAGAAAGAAGAAAGCTGTGCTTGTTTTAGAAAATTTACAATGGTGTATTCCCTTTGTCCTTTTTTTGCCTTTGTTCGGCATTAAATCAAACTCACTCAATCATAAGAGAATACATTCTGTCATTGTCAAAATTCTCACATGCAAGTCGTAGTTTCACTCAACTCAAACAACCTGCAAAATGTTGACCTGTTTTTTATCTGCGAAGCTTACACTTGTATGAGTGAACATGTTTCACTTTAAATGGCAATTCGATAATAACGCTTAGGGACAATGTTGATCTAATAAGACGATGTTGCGAGTGTTCATGAAGGACTCACACATGCAATTAAGAAACAGTTAATTTTCAATGATTTGAGGGACAATTATAGAACGGACCCCAGGAACTGCACACATATGCCTGAATATATGTCTCGCCATCTTTGCCGACCGTGACGATACTGTTATCATTACGACAAATCTTATATGTAACTTGTTCTTATCCAAAAGGGTAATTAGCAGCATTTGATTATCTACAGTCATTCTTGCCACAATGCATATATAACTATTTCACACTCGTTTGCATTCGTGAAAAACTAAATCGGTAGAACAAAAGCCCTTGTTCAATCTATGTTCAGCCCTCGCATGCGTAGTATTCTTTCCAACCTTGTTGCAAGTTTCATGTGAATCATTGTAGGGAATGACAAACCAATGCAATTTATTGTTCTTCTCAAATGGAATTCATTTGATGTGTTTTGGTCATGTTTTTATTTACATTGGCGTAACGTATGATTAAAAATCAAGTAATAACCATGAGAAGCCCGTTGTGTTTGATAAGATTATACGCTATTCTTACCCATTGTAAATGATTTTGATTGAACTAGATAGTGATCATCATCAACTATATCTTGGCATACATTTGCCTTTCGACGGTTACCCAAAGCAAAAGGTGGTTCTAACATGTTGTGTGCTTAGTCCAGTGCAATAGGTCTTCGAATATGTTGTCATTAATCCAGGGCAATAGGTCTTTCAACAATGTCGATGGGAATTTTTAGTGTGAAGATTTCGTAATTTGTTTAGATGGAGCTTCAAAGCAAGTTCTGTCTGACTATTTTTATAAGAAAAGCACCTTGTTTGACCACCTGATCCCTATCATGTTTCGCTTATATAGCGGGCGTGTGTGGCTGCTTGTACTAGTCCAGAGTGTAAGAACTGGTGTATCCTGGTTGTGTTGGACTAAGACGCAGTTCTAGATCTATAATTATCTGGCCACGGCCAGGTGACCATGAGTTAGATTACCATCTGCAATCGTTTCATGCATCAAGAAATAATTATTGCGTTATGAAGTCTAAAACTTGGGATACTTCATGGCAACGAAAGAGAACATTAACGTTAAAAAGCCATTGCTAGACACTTCATGGTATGAGTACTTTGGCGGCTGGAGTATATGAACTAATTCCTATCAAAACAGTACTACATGTAACTGTTAAAAGTGCCCGTTCGCATTCCATTCCACTCCTCAGTGGTCATTTACATGCTGAGATAAGGGTTGAGTTGGTCCAGTGTGTGCAGTTGTGATCTGTGTCCATAATAGTCTACCTGATCTAGTAGAGATCTCTAGTTATGCATACCCGTAACGACTGTGATTAGAACAGATATCGCCACTCGTCGTCCTAAACATCAATGATTGACGGAGTTTGAAGACAGCACATTTATTAAAAGGTCTAGTGGATTATACTAACTATCCTGTCTGGTAGATTGCACGAGGCAGTGGTGCGAGAAGGGGTATCCTATGTAGAGGGGAAAGTCCGAGTGACTCTCCATTCCATAAAAATAATGAAGCCGAGCGCAACCCCCACCCCTGCCGAAATTACGAATAGCCGGGCTTTAAAAATACCAGGGCGCGACGGAGCTTCGTACAGGTGCAACAGCGGCAGAGAACGTATTCCTCTTGCATTTCGCAAGGGCAACTCACACAGTATATATACTGGCTGCAAAGAGTTCTGGTTTATTTTTCAAATATGTTCAAGGCAATATTTCGGCAAAGTGTAAAAGCAGGAATGCGTTTTTAAGTAGGGGAACATCCTCGTAACTTTGTACTTCGGCAATTATTTTAAGGATTGACGTGAATGACGTTATTGGGGTGTTTTAATTCAATTTCGGCGTCAAGACCACGTAACATTCCTCACTTCCGCCATGGTCCGTGTCAGGCCTGCCATTATGAGCCAACAAGTAGATGATTATGAATGAGATTTTTACGTATATATTGATCATGTAACGTTGTTAATGTAATTTTGTCATGCGTGACAAAATGTAGAACTTTATAGCATGTACTCAATAAAGAAGGGAGGTCTGTTAATTTTGCCAGTGTTAAACAATAACTACTTATTTTATTTACCCTTCAATTTCTTTTTCATAGTATTCATTTGTGTAAATAAGCTTTAAATGCAATAGAAAATAATAATATTTTTATTTATCTTTTACCTGTATTGTTTACGTTGTTTACTCGTTTTTTTGCAACTAGTATCCAACAGATGTCAACAGGGATCGCAAAATGACCAAGAAACGAGCCTTTATTAAAGCGGAGTAAAACTTTAGTCAAGCTTAGTAAATATACTATTACAGTTAGTATATTATCAGAAGATGATTATTTTAAAGATGGAGACTGTGTTGGAAATAGACATCGGCCATAGGCCGACGGATTTGTTCATGGGCTGATAAGGAACGCATGGGTTTGCGCATAACGTAGCAGGTACATATATGAATAAATATTCATAAAACAATGAAAACAAAATAAAATAATGACAATCTCATGGGATGACATATTACTTACATACAACTTCACGTGTAATGCTATGTTTCAGTTTGCGTCGAACTATCCTTCTTTGACATGACCTTTAAGTGAAATTAATCTGTCTGCTGGGATGTTGTTCAATTTGCGATCCAGATGGTCCATTTGTTCTCCCTTGACGTGATAGCGGAGTTTTCTGTTCTGTAAAGGTTCCTATATGCCGTCTCTTTGAACATAATTGCCAATTTCACAACCATACCCGCTTTGATAACATATGCACGATAATCTTCAGTGAGATATATGCCACCCGCTAATCTGTCAGGCTTGATGATGGAGCTGAATCACGCGAACGCATTCAACCTTTTAATCACAAAGCAGATCATGTTAGTGACTGTCATAATTCGAAACAAAATCATATAATGAAAAACATCTGTAGACAGTAACACGTGTCTTGTTTCCTTCATGGACGTCTGGACACGAAAGATGTCATAGAGATGCCAGATAGTCTACGTGCTGGTCAAGTCCAGACGGTCAGATCAGGAAGGACATTGACCATGCAAGCAGGTGTTCGTCAAGGTGAGGCACATGGCATCATCAACTCGAGTTGCACCATAGATGAGATACCACATGGACAGTCATGCACATTCGCATGATGAACTAACACAACACCTTACACGACTGTACAACACAACTTGTTGACTATGGTTAAAGGGTTACACTACTTGTGGTATCTTTTCCAATTTCATGCACCGCAATTACACTCAAGCAATCGCAACCTCACTAAAGTTATTTAATTGCCAATTACTATGTTCTGCCGTGGTTCGTGTAATGTATCTAAGAAATATCTACTGACGTGTATTTTAAGCTTATGATAAACTATATATGACACGGTAATATAAGATAGGTGTATGAAATATATACATAATGTCTCTAAAACCTTAGTATCGATAATCTGCTTTGGTACCCTCAGTCCCAGGAACAACGAACAAATCCGACGAAAACTGATGCTAGTTTTTCAGCAATATCAAACATAAACAAATACCTCACATTCATTCAAAATAAAACACTTCTTTGTTATTTAAATACTCATCAAAAAACATCTCTTCCTATATCTTCTGGTGATCTATTAACAAAATGAATTTCATAAATAGGGAGAAATATCACCTGTTATCTGACAGCATCTAAAAAGATCTTGTTTCATTTCAATCTCTGTTGAATATTATGTCACGACATTAATGTTCTGTCTCCAATTGTCTTTCTCTTAAACAGACATTGTGTTCATATTCAGTTGGTAAATAATTCAAGACCAAACAAAAATGAATGAATCATTGTTTTGTTATCGAAATGTTCAAAACCATGTTTGAGGTGTCGTGAGGTGCGGTGAGGTTTAACGCCGCGTTCAAAAATATTTTACTTATTTTGTGCATGCACGTATGTGAGTGTCTGCTTTTTCTAGTCCGAACTTATGCCAATTTTAAAGTGTAAGCCTACTGAGATACCACGCCTCAGTTTAACACGGATCCCCCACTCAAATACAGAATACTGACTTCGGTCCGGGCAGTCACAGTCCCTTGTGTCCTTGCTTAAATTTTTCTAGATAATTTAAAAAAATAAATATCACGAGTGTCAGATATGCACTATTCTATATGTCTTTACTGTAAAGATGCATATAGGGAAATACATGTTTGACGGTGACGCTCGTGATGGTAATTGATCAAGAAATATTTAAGCAACGACATTAGGGCCTGTGGCAAATCCTTGCTTTAGCCTTTAATGCCACAGAAAGTAGCATCATGTAACGTTGTTTGGTATGATGCAGCCAGGGAATCGAACAACCGACCTTCCGCTCTCCGAACAGACGCTCTATCCACTTGACCCCAGATAGTGTCAATACAAGTTTGAAATTATGAAACAAAACGAGTGTAAGTAATCAATACCTGTTTGTATATGTTTGTCAATTCAACTTCGTCTACCTTCTAACATGCAGCAAAGTCTAAATTTTGATAATAAATATTTTTCAAACAACGATGTGCTTCTTAACAAAGCAAATATCCTAACTCAGTGATTCAGTGATCTATTTTGAGACACAGTTGTAAGCTGTGTTTAGATAACAACGACTAGAGTTATCTCCCCTCTGTTCTTGCTCTTCCCATGCCCGTTTGAAGCCATGCTCATTGAATACTTCAGTCTCTCAACATAACACGCCCGACATATCGTGCAGATTACCCCCATTGAGCTTTGACTTGAATCACACATTCAATCCTTCCCATCGAACAGTAATCAGCTAGTCACGTAACTGAAACAAACTTCTCTGATACGAAAACGCAATCGATTGGTGGCAGTATTTGCGGAATTATACATCTAGCTGACATTGGCTTTTGTCTTCCAACTGATATAATGCTAAATTGAACAGCGATATTTCGAGAACAAATTCTTCGATTCCAGTCAGAAGGAATCGCGGGAATTGTTATCCGAATACGAGGGTACACCCCAATGCCTACAGAACTAACTCTTTCACAAGAACACAAATGAATTCTTTCATGAATTCTTTCATGTTGTTAATCAAGGTGCTCAAGTGTTTTGATGCAGGTCGCGGGGTAAGACCCATTTTATTGCAATATGGATCCTAATTAGCGATCAGATTGTCTTGATAGGGCGCCGCCATTTCGTTTAAAGCAAATGCAGTTGATATGAGAGATGGAATCTGATTGTCAATAGGAGGGACATAGAAGGGATATAACTCGTAATAGCCACTGGTGTCACTTCGATCGAGCCTTGTAATTCAAGCCTTGTTCGGCAAGTTTGGAAACTCGACGTTTGAAGCATACATCCCTAAGATTCGGTGGTGGCACTTGGTCCTGTGCACAGCGCACAAATCACTAATCAGGTGAAGTTAAACAACGTCGGTCTCGGAGAGTAGATGGGTGGGTGACCACGTTCAGCAGCTTGACTCCTGAGAGTTTCTAGGGCTTCGGTCCTGCCCCACACTGAAGCACATGTGGTGTCTCCTTAGGCAAGGGACTTTGGTCGAAATGTGCCTCTGTCTACCCAGCAGTGAGTGGGTACCCGGTAGGTTGAGGTGATAATGTGGCTGTTAACCTTCCAGCACCTTACATGCAGCTTGGGCACGGGTGGCTCTGTCGTCCAAGGCGCCGCGATTCGCTGTGCAGCTTTGTGTCCCTTGGGCACGGTTCGCCCCGAAGAAGCCGCCAAAATGTCAATTTACAAATCAATAGCGTGTGTGTCCACCTCTGGTTGCGATGCAAGCAACACATCTTCGTCTCATGGAATGGACCAGGCGTCGCACAAAGTCCTGTGGGATATCTGTCAATATCTGCTAGAGCATGTTTCGAAGTTCCTGGAGTGTCTGTGGAATACGTGGTTGACGTCGAAGGCGCCGATCCATCTCATCCCATATGTGCTCGATTGGTGAGAGATCAGGGGAGCGAGCCCCACCAGGGGATGACATTCACGTTGTTTTGTTGAAGAGAATCCTGAACAAGTCAAGCAATATAAAGCCTGGTGTTGTCATGTTGAAAGGTAAAGCCTGGGCAATGACGACGCAAAAACGGTAGAACAACAGGGCCGACGATCTCGTCGCGGTAGCGCTGTCCATTTAGATTTTCTTCTACCACTATCAAACGGGTCTTCTGTCTTGCTGTAATCCCACCACATACCATAACGCTGCCGCCCCCGAACCGATCTTCTTCCATGACACAATGATTGACGTAACGTTCACCTCGACTTTGGTACACTCGAATCCGTCCATCGCCGTGGCTGAGGTGAAAACGAAATTTGTCCCCACTGCATGGCCGTCCAGCGAAGACGCCGTCTGTACCACTGTAGACGTGCTTAACGGTGATTTCCTGTCAAAATGGGACGTCTGGCGGGTCTTTTTGCGACAATCCCTGCACATCTGAGGCAACTACGTTTGTGAAGATATTCGTCGAAGGCCAGGGATGCTTCTTGCAGTCACTGTTGCTGGCTGGAATCGATTTCGTAGGTGTGTTGTTGGAATCGAGTTGTCTTGTCGATTATTGGTTACGCGTGGCCTGCCACTCTGAGGATGGTCTCTGACTGCATTCGTCTGTTGCCAACGTTGCCATAAACACCAAATGGTGTTTCTGTGGACGTTACATTGTCTTGCAACATTGACTCGATCCTGCTTCAAGCATACCAATGGCTCGCAGACGCTTATTTTCGCACAGGCGTGGCATTTCGTAATGTTGAATAATTGCGTAATTTTGTTGTTTTTCTGAGTGGTTGTTGTCAGCACGATGCTAAACAATGCATATGGAATCACGTTAACGCACGTTTTTATACCAATTCCTGGGTAGTGAAATGCATGGGACTTGCATAAAAGTCACATTTTGCCTGGAATGCATGCTTTTCTGTAGCAGTTGCGTGTTTGTGACTTGATTCCATACATGTACTTCAATATTGAAAACCAAACTTTACTTGTTTGAAAAATACACTAAAATATTGGTGTCACAGGAACTTTTGTTGTTGAGTATATATGAAGACGAGAAATTGATAAGGTGATATGGAATGTGCAGCTTTCCCTCAACGTACTGGTAGACTCACCGGCTACCTCCCATCAGACATTCTAAAACTTGCCGGATGTCCAATCTAGGTTAACGATACGTTTATTGTGGTTTATGAAAATATACTGATTAGCCTAACTAGAGGCAGGATGAGGCCCCGAGGGTGGCACCTGACAAAGGTCGATTAAATGTTTGGTCCGTGCACTCTTTACTACGTTGGAGGTATCAGTACTATCTGAAACTCAACAGGCTTTCACTTACTGGCACACAGAATCAGTATGTCGCATTACGTCTTTCTATTAATCAGTTCATTAGCAAGGAGTATCGCCCAGATGATCTTACAGCTACATATCTACGGCGTAGCACTGTCAATTATAAGGATGTAACGTGTCTGGTTCACTTAAGTTTCCATTAGGAGATTGTGTGTATTCCGCGACACCACAAAACCTTGGTTACACAATCAGTGGAATATGAGATTATATGTTCATGGTATGAATTCCATGGTAAGGTTGCCGTCATTCCTCACACTCCTAACCTCATATCCCACTATCCCCACCATCACCACAATCACGATTTTCGCAACCATAACTCACTATCGCCACAATCACAATAATGATTACCCATATCACACCTCCAGTCCACCATCACAATTATCTCCACCATTCCTAGTAATAACAACCATCACTTTCATCCTGTCATCACTGCTATCCCCACTCTCCCCACCAGATCCCAACAATCCACACATCACCACTATCTGTACTGCTATTACAGACATCACCACCATCAACCACTGTCAGAAAACATTCACACACTAGCATACAGCCCAACTGCAATTTAATGTTAACAAATGTAAACCGGATGAAGGTTTCTGAAAGCCTGATCGCTGTTTTATATCTAATTGCTATGATACTGAATGCCACTTTAATAACCCGAGTGTTTTGTTGCAGAGTTTCGATTCAATATAATGTAAAGTTGTTATTGGTTCTTATGTCGTTTAAACTAATATTCAACCAAAATCAGTGCTTTCTGGGAATAATTATAAACAAGAAGCCATCAAACCTACTTTTATATGTAAAATCCTCTGACAACATCTGAAGAAATGGGGTGTGAATCGTAAAATGTTAAAAAAGCGTCAAATATTTACATGAATAAAAGCATTTCCCTTAGATGCTCGAGAATCGCCGGGAGTAAAACCTGGCCGATAATTTTCTGACAGTGAACGAGAGCTCACTCACATGTTAATAACTTTCACATTTAAATTTTCTCAGAATGAGAGAAGTCAATTAAGCGCGTTATGACTTGACAAGAAGCTTTACCTTCAGATAAAAGCCTCCTAAGCCGGCTTGTAAGTGTGTCAAGCAGCTTAGAGGGTCATTCAAAAGAAACATCCCGGTTTGTTTATAGCATAATGGAAGATATTGAAACGTGATACGCGCCTGACATAATCAATGTCCTAAACGCATAGACTTCTCAACCACGACCATTTTTTTCATTATGTCTCGTTCACCGATAAATCAAATTTGCAACAAATTAGCCGCCAGTAACAGTTTCGTCATTAGATAACCTTCGTCTACGCGTCGAGAGAATAGAGAAAAAATTAACGATGTGTACGTTCAAACATGAATTTATAGCGGAAGTGTCGAATCTTCTACACAAGTGACCACGTGACCTAAATCAGAGGGGATTGTGGCGTCAAACAGGCACCGTACCTCATGAATATTGATACAATTCTTGACACCGTGACCTGAGGTCGTATTCAAATGAGGAATGAAATTACCACGTCTATTTTTGATCTGAAAATTAAGAGCGATAGGAAAGTTGATTTTTAGTTTGGGTCCCAGAGTTGGCCTATTACAAGACTTGACTTGACAATGTTTGTATTACTGCTCACCACGGAGTGCTTCCAGTTCAGCTACAAAGAAGAATGACTACTTGTGTGCACAGAGGCCTCAGAATAACTGGATGCCGTCATCATTCAACAGATTACCGACATAGGCCACAAAGAGCTGTCATTATAACATGCGTCGGCAACGAGGAATCACGTCAGAAAAACGTCGATGCAATGCGAGAACCTTCTCTGTTTGTTTACAAACATACAGCTCTCGTGTCAGGCATATACTGTCCAGGAAATGCAATATTGTCTTTTTCACTCTGAAATAGATTGTAAGAAAGAGTTGAGACTGGTAAAGATAGCTATTTGTTGGAACGTGATGCTTGTTTCTCTGCTTAATGAACTGCTGCGAATGAGTGAGTGATTGAGTTAGAGGAAGAATATTTTGGGCTTCCAAGACATACGTAAAACCTCCTTAGTCAGGACCCCGTTTGTCCGGAATCGTGTTAACATGTGTTAATTCAATTTTTCATAACGATACATGAAATAGGTTAGGGATTATTTCTATCGAGAAATTATGACAATTAACTTATCGGTTGAACAATAAACTCCAGTGTATTCAATCAGGTCTTGTGCTGATATGTGGGTTAGTTTTGTGTACAGTAGTACCGCTGCATAAATAGTTGATCCCCAAGTTCACGCGTTTATACATGTATTCACAATACTGACATTCCCCAGTCACCTTTATTAGTCAATACGAAAATTCGATTTCAGCGTCCCTGTCACAGTCCAGATTGACTTGTCTTTGCATTGTTTATATCATCTGAAACCAATAGCTTTTCGATCCCAACATGAATTTCCTAATTCAACACTGTGTTCATCAAAGATTTTACCGGCTCAGTTTACAAGATACCTGTGTCCCATGGCCATATTTACTGAAGTCTCCAATATCACTAACATCAACTTAAAACTCCCTACATCAATATCTGGTGGAAACTGTGAAATTTGTAAAAGTAACAAATTGAAAGAAGGCAAACAACTTAAAGTTCTAAATGAGTTTAAATATGAGTTTCAAGAGTGACTGAGTGTGTTTCTACGCCGCTTTTAGCAATATCACATCGGGGGACACCAGAAACGGGCTTCACACATTGTGCCCATGTGAGGAATCGAACCCGGGTCTTCAGCGTGACGAGCGAACGCTTTAACCACAAGGCTACCCCATCGCTCCCATGAGTTTTAATCCCACTAATCCCTGTAGGTGTTTCAGTACACTTAAAGGTCACGGTTCGAGTTGATGTTTTGCTTTGGGCTAAAAAAATCGACTCCTCCGCATCAGATGCCCAGAATAATTTGTCGGTGGAAGTCCGAGCAGCATGGGGATCCCTTGACACCAACCCTGAAGTAAAATCAAAGCGGAAGCGGCGAAAATGTGTTCCCGTCTATTAGAGATTTAGGCGATACATTGGAAACGATGGAATAAGGGAGATAAAATCGCCAGAGTTGACCATCGGTGACTAATTTAATTATCTGCGGTATTCAGTCGAACGGGAAGCGACGCCGCTGAAAACGTCAATGTTCTTAACGGGCTTCCTGTCTCATGGAATATACATCGTGGGCTAAACATGTCTACTTTGTGCTTCCATACGGCAGAGACACCGTAAGACGTACTTATCTGAGCTATCCTTCAAAAGAGCAATATCTGCAGTCTTGAGAGTGTCAGCTGAATATAAAACGTCAACGCCAGAGAAACACCAGTCATGATTATTCGACGCAACAGATCCCATAAAGCGTTAAAGGCAAAATAGTGGTGACAATTATATGAAAGGATCAACACTTGATCATGTGTACCGAGTTCCTGAAGCATCGTGATAGAAGAGGAACTGGAAGGTGCACTACAAAGAAACGGGATGTTAATTGCCCTATACTTTGAGATGTCTCCCTGTAAGAATTATGTCTCTATTATAAGGGTAACGCTATATTTCCGGGCATTATCATTTGTAGAAGCTCGGGGTCTTCCATTAACGCCCGACGAAGGAGGGCAGTTGAAAAGACCGAGGGCTTCTGCAAATGATAATGCCCTTAAAAATAGCGTTACCGTTATTATAGCTAAAATGGATAGAGTTTGTTATCAAATAAATCAACAATATCGATTTTGAAACGTTTAGTGCAATCAATATAAATTTCACTGACCCACTTTTACAGATATGGAAAATTCATAGAACAAACCAGATGACGGCACCATTGAACGTGACGTCACCTAACAACGGGCGTGATTGTCGTCAAACAATATGAGGGCATTATCAAGTTACAATGATTAAATTTTCGTTGTGTTCATTGTAACTCCTGCATTCTGATTAGCTCAACTGGTCAACAGTTATTGCATTCATTTCCCAATGAATGTAAAAAAGTAAGCCACGCCCACCGAGGCGCGCTTCTTTTATGACCGCGGAAAATCGGGGAATCTCAATATTACATTAGAGGGAATTCCCTTTCTGCTCACGTGTGTCGTCAAGCACAGGACATTTAGCGAAATTCATGTCGAAACTACCCTTTGAACCCGAAGGCCAAGAAGGAAGGAATCAGCAAACGTGCAGGCTCGCTCGCCTGTTTTTTTCCCACTCGCCTCGATTCTATAACTTTCATCTTCGGGTTTCATTTCTAACTAGCATTTTTTTCCAACTGTGTTAATCCGGTTTGCAGGGAACTAATGTTTGGATCTGGCGGTAGCTGACCATGTCATTTGAAACAGCCGCCTTCTCCCGGACATATTTGTTCGTTACAGTCTGACTGTTGCAACTCGTCTCTCTTTTGCCGTAATTGACAGGTCCTATGAACATTGTTTTGATCCTACCCTTCGCTGATTGGCTACTGACTGTGTAGGCGTGTCAAGTTATCTGCATAAATTAAACGATCCCCTGATTCTTGCCACGCCACAGTATGAATTCCTACACCTGGAATGTTTATCAATCTCGTCAGTTTTTTCTGTTTTGATATATACAACTGTTTTTGGTTAAACTATTGGAGATAAAACATGTTTTACGTTGTCGATTTAATTATAAGCATTGACTGTGTATTTTATTAGGTACATTGAGGTATGAATGGAAAAACCGATGTGCAAACCTTTGTAAGAGTCCGTTAAAATACACAGTCAATACTTAAGTGGCCCGCTCATTTCCGATAACATGCGGGCGTTTTAATGATAATTCTATCCATTTTAGCTACAATCACGTGTTCTTAAGTCGCTGTATATGTTTTAGGTTTCTATTTAGATATAAACGTGTCTCTAATGTAGCTTTGTGTATAGATGTAGGTATATCTATTTGCTTCAGTAAAGATGTAGGTCTGTGTATAAGGATGGTTGTTTATCAGAATGAATGAAAAAAAACTGGAAACATTCCAGTCAGAGGCAGGTTGTTTTGTTACGGATTTACGGAAATATGCTCCCCGCGATGCTTTCCATTTTTGGACTGGTTGAAATACACCTGTAGAAAGTGGCCCCTTCCTACTTGAGTGAAATTATACCAAATACGGTTGATGGCATATCTGTGTTCAAGTTAAGAAATGCACGAAATGTATATTTTCAGCACAATTGAACAAAACATCATGTAGGTCTCTGTTAAGATGTCTGTCCCTGTCTAGATAAGGATCTCCGTTTAGATGTAGGTCTCTGTATAGACATAGGTCTCTGTATGGCTGTAGGTCTCTGTTTAGATGTAGGCATCTGTTTAGATGTAGGTCTCTGTTCAGATGTAGGACTCTGTTTAGATGTAGGTCTCTGTTTAGATGTGTGTCCCTGTCTAGATGAGGATCTCTGTTCAGATGTAGGTCTCTGTCTAGATATGGGTCTCTATATGGCTGTAGGTCTCTGTTCGGATGTAGGCTTCTGTCTAGATGTGCATGGAGGTCTCTGTTCAGATGTAGGACTCTGTTTAGATGTAGGTGTCTGTTTAGGTGTGTGTCTCTTATCAGATGTAGGTCTCTGTTTAGATGTCTGTCCCTGTCTAGATAAGGATCTCCGTTTAGATGTAGGTCTCTGTATAGACATAGGTCTCTGTATGGCTGTAGGTCTCTGTTTAGATGCAGGCATCTGTTTAGATGTAGGTCTCTGTTTAGATGTGTGTCCCTGTCTAGATGAGGATCTCTGTTCAGATGTAGGTCTCTGTCTAGATATGGGTCTCTATATGGCTGTAGGTCTCTGTTCGGATGTAGGCTTCTGTCTAGATGTGCATGGAGGTCTCTGTTCAGATGTAGGACTCTGTTTAGATGTACATGTAGGTGTCTGTTTAGGTGTGTGTCTCTTATCAGATGTAGGTCTCTATTAAGATGTTTGTCCCTGTCTAGATGAGGATCTCTGTTTAGATGTAGGTACCTGCCTAGATATAGGTCTCTGTTTAGATGTAGGTCTCTGTTTAGATGTCTATCCCGGCATAGATGAGGATCTCTGTTTAGATGTAGTATCGTGTACAGTGTTGATCCCTGCAAAGATGTGGATTTCTGTATGGCGATAGGCCTTTGTATAGCTGTCGATCTTTGTAACAACGTACATCTCTATCTGGATGAAGACATCGATCTATATTTCGTTCTTTGTGAAGATCTAGGTATCTTTTCAATGTTGGTCTATGATTATCTGTATCAGTCTTTATAAATATATGTCTCTATTTAGATATTGGTCTTCGTCTCTGTTTAGATGTCGGTAAATGTTGAGACATGTATCTCTGAATAGATGTGGTTCTCTATGTAGAGATATCTTTATATATAGGTTTCTATACATATTGGTCTCCACTTAAATATAGGTCTATATAGATATGTAGATTTCTGTTGAGATGCAGGTCTGTCTTTAGAGAGTGTTGTTGTGCTGGTGGTAATAACTTACATCAGGAGTGTTGTTGTACTGGTGGTAATAACTTACATCAGGACTGTTGTTGTGCTGGTGGTAATAACCTACATCAGGACTGTTGTTGTACTGGTAGTAATAACTTACATCAGGACTGTTGTTGTGCTGGTGGTAATAACTTCCATCAGGACTGTTGTTGTGCTGGTGGTAATAACTTACATCAGGACTGTTGTTGTGCTGGTGGTTATAACTTACATCAGGACTGTTGTTGTGCTGGTGGTAATAACATACATCAGGACTGTTGTTGTGCTGGGGGTAATTACTTACATCAGGACTGTTGTTCTGCTGGTGGTAATAACTTACATCAGGACTGTTGTTGTGCTTTTGGTAATAACATACATCAGGACTGTTGTTGTGCTGGTGGTTATAACATACATCAGGACTGTTGTTGTGCTGGTGGTAATAACATACATCAGGACTGTTGTTGTGCTGGTGGTAATAACTTACATCAGGACTGTTGTTGTGCTTGTGGTAATAACCGACGTCAGGTGTGTTGTTGTACTGGTGGTTATAACTTACATCAGGACTGTTGTTGTTCTGTTGATGGTAATAACTTCAATCAGGACTGTTGTTGTACTGGTGGTAATAACTTACATCAGGACCGTTGTTGTTCTGTTGATGGTAATAACCGACGTCAGGTGTGTTGTTGTACTGGTGGTTATAACTTACATCAGGACTGTTGTTGTGCTGGTGGTTATAACCGACGTGAGGTGTGTTGTTGTACTGGTGGTTATAACTTACATCAGGACTGTTGTTGTTCTGTTGATTGTAATAACTTACATCAGGACTGATGTTGTACTGGTGGTAATAACTTACATCAGGACTGTTGTTGTGCTGGTGGTAATAACTTACATCAGGACTGTTGTTGTGCTGGTGGTAATAACTTACATCAGGACTGTTGTTGTGCTGGTGGTAATAACCGACGTGAGGTGTGTTGTTGTACTGGTGGTTATAACTTATATCAGGACTGTTGTTGTTCTGTTGATGGTAATAACTTACATCAGGACTGTTGTTGTGCTGGTGGTAATAACTTACATCAGGACTGTTGTTGTGCTGGTGGTTATAACATACATCAGGACTGTTGTTGTGCTGGTGGTAATAACTTCCATCAGGACTGTTGTTGTGCTGGTGGTTATAACTTACATCAGGACTGTTGTTGTACTGGTTGTAATAACCGACGACAGGACTGTTGTTGTACTGGTGGTAATCACCTTCATCAGGTATGTTGTTGTGCTTGTGGTAATAACCGACGACAGGACTGTTGTTGTGCTGGTGGTAATCACCTACATCAGGACTGTTGTTGTACTTGTGGTAATAACCGACGACAGGACCGTTGTTGTGCTAGGGGTAATCACCTTCATGAGGTATGTTGTTGTGCTGGTTGTAATAACTGACGACAGGACTGTTGTTGTACTGGTGGTAATAACTTACATCAGGACTGTTGTTGTGCTGGTGGTAATAACTTACATCAGGACTGTTGTTCAGCTGGTGGTCATAACCGACTTCAGGTGTGTTGTTGTACTGGTGGTTATAACTTACATCAGGACTGTTGTTGTTCTGTTGATGGTAATAACTTAAATCAGGACTGTTGTTGTGCTGGTAGTAATAACTTACATCAGGACTGTTGTTGTGCTGGTGGTAATAACTTACATCAGGACTGTTGTTGCGCTGGTGGTAATAACATACATCAGGACTGTTGTTGTGCTGGGGGTAATTACTAACATCGGGACTGTTGTTCTGCTGGTGGTAATAACTTACATCAGGACTGTTGTTGTGCTGGTGGTAATAACATACATCAGGACTGTTGTTGTGCTGGTGGTTATAACATACATCAGGACTGTTGTTGTGCTGGTGGTAATAACATACATCAGGACTGTTGTTCTGCTGGTGGTAATAACTTACATCAGGACTGTTGTTTTGCTTGTGGTAATAACCGACGTCAGGTGTGTTGCTGTACTGGTGGTTATAACTTACATCAGGACTGTTGTTGTTCTGTTGATGGTAATAACTTCAATCAGGACTGTTGTTGTGCTGGTGGTAATCACCTACATCAGGACTGTTGTTGTACTTGTGGTAATAACCGACGACAGGACCGTTGTTGTGCTAGGGGTAATCACCTTCATGAGGTATGTTGTTGTGCTGGTTGTAATAACTGACGACAGGACTGTTGTTGTACTGGTGGTAATAACTTACATCAGGACTGTTGTTGTGCTGGTGGTAATAACTTACATCAGGACTGTTGTTCAGCTGGTGGTCATAACCGACTTCAGGTGTGTTGTTGTACTGGTGGTTATAACTTACATCAGGACTGTTGTTGTTCTGTTGATGGTAATAACTTCAATCAGGACTGTTGTTGTTCTGGTGGTAATAACCTACATCAGGACTGTTGTTGATCTGTTGATGGTAATGACCGACGTCAGGTGTGTTGTTGTACTGGTGGTTATAACTTACATCAGGACTGTTGTTGTGCTGGTGGTAATAACTTACATCAGGACTGCTGTTGTGCTGGTGGTAATAACCGACGTGAGGTGTGTTGTTGTACTGGTGGTTATAACTTACATCAGGACTGTTGTTGTTCTGTTGATGGTAATAACTTACATCAGGACTGTTGTTGTGCTGGTGGTAATAACTTACGTCAGGACTGTTGTTGTGCTGGTGGTAATAACTTACATCAGGACTGTTGTTGTGCGGGTGGCAATAACTTACATCAGGAATGTTGTTGTGATGGTGGTTATAACTTACATCGGGACTGTAGTTGTGCTGGTGGTAATAACTTACATCAGGACTGTTGTTGTGCTGGTGGTTATAACATACATCAGGACTGTTGTTGTGCTGGTGGTAATAACTTACATCAGGACTGTTGTTGTGCTGGTGGTAATAACCGACGACAGGACTGTTGTTGTACTGGTTGTAATAACCGACGACAGGACTGTTGTTGTACTGGTGGTAATCACCTTCATCAGGTATGTTGTTGTGCTTGTGGTAATAAACGACGACAGGACTGTTGTTGTGCTGGTGGTAATAACCGACCTCGGGACTGTTGTTGTGCTTGTGATAATAACTTACATCAGGACTGTTGTTCTGCTGGTGGTTATATACTTACGTCAGGAGTGTTGTTGTACTGGTGGTAATAACTTACATCAGGACTGTTGGTGTGGTTGTGGTTATAGGTTACATCAGGACTGTTGTTGTTCTGTTGATGCTAATAACTAACATCAGGACTGTTGTTGTGCTGGTGGTAATAACCGACGTCAGGTGTGTTGTTGTGCTGGTGGTTATAACTTATATCAGGACTGTTGTTGTGCTGGTGGTAATAACTTACATCAGGACTGTTGTTGTGCTGGTAGTAATAACTTACATCAGGACTGTTGTTGTGCTGGTGGTAATAACTTACATCAGGACTGTTGTTGTGTTGGTGGTAATAACCGACGTGAGGTGTGTTGTTGTACTGGTGGTAATTACTTACATCAGGACTGTTGTTGTGCTGGTGGTAATAACTTACATCAGGATTGTTGTTGTGCTGGTGGTAATAACTTACATCAGGACTGTTGTTCTGCTGGTGGTAATAACTTACGTCAGGACTGTTGTTGTGCTGGTGGTAATAACTTACATCAGGAATGTTGTTGTGCTGGTGGTAATAACTTACATCAGGACTGTTGTTCTGCTGGTGGTTATAACTTACGTCAGGAGTGTTGTTGTACTGGTGGTAATAACTTACATCAGGACTGTTGGTGTGCTTGTGGTTATAGGTTACATCAGGACTGTTGTTGTTCTGTTGATGCTAATAACTTACATCAGGACTGTTGTTGTGCTGGTGGTAATAACTTACATCAGGACTGTTGTTGTGCTGGTGGTAATAACTTACATCAGGACTGTTGTTGTGCTGGTGGTAATAACTTACATCAGGACTGTTGTTGTTCTGGTGGTAATAACTTACATCAGGACTGTTGTTGTGTTGGTGGTAATAACCGACGTGATGTGTGTTGTTGTACTGGTGGTAATTACTTACATCAGGACTGTTGTTGTTCTGTTGATGCTAATAACTTACATCAGGATTGTTGTTCTGCTGGTGGTAATAACTTACATCAGGACTGTTGTTGTGCTGGTGGTAATAACTTCCATCAGGACTGTTGTTGTGCTGGTGGTAATAACTTACATCAGGACTGTTGGTGTGCTGGTGGTTATAACTTACATCAGGACTGTTGTTGTGCTCGTTGTAATAACTTACATCAGGACTGTTGTTGTGCTGGTGGTTATAACATACATCAGGACTGTTGTTGTGCTGATGGTAATAACTTACATCAGGACTGTTGTTGTGCTGGTGGTTATAACTGACATCAGGACTGTTGTTGTACTGGTTGTAATAACCGACGACAGGACAGTTGTTGTACTGGTGGTAATCACCTTCATCAGGTATGTTGTTGTGCTTGTGGTAATAAACGACGACAGGACTGTTGTTGTGCTGGTGGTAATCACCTACACCAGGACTGTTGTTGTACTTGTGGTAATAACCGACGACAGAACCGTTGTTGTGCTATGGGTAATCACCTTCATCAGGTATGTTGTTGTGCAGGTTGTAATAACTGACGACAGGACTGTTGTGCTAGTGGTAATAACCGACGTCAGGGGTGTTGTTGGGATGATGGTAATAACCTACATCAGGAGTGTAGTGTGGTAGTGATGACACCAGATGTCTTATTACATAGCGGTACAATGTGCCTTGTGTAAATGATGTCACCGGGTGTGTTGTGGTGGTAAGGGCACCATGTGTGTGTTGTGAGAAAGGCATATGTGTTTTGTGTGTTAAGTGATTCCATATGCGCAGTGTGGTAATGACACCAGATGCGCTGTGTGGTAACACCAGATCTGTTATTGCAATACTGACACCAGGAATGTTCTCATGCATTTGTGAAGCAGAAATAACTATTCCTGATCGGATCGGACATTTTTGTCCCGACTATTTGTTGTAGTTATGCTGTATCTGTATATAACGAACTTCGGTTATAACGAACTAAAATTAGTGGTCCCATTGAGCTCGTAATAACCGTAGTTTACTGCAACATATTTATTCAAATCAGTTGAATGATGTTGTCAGTCCTTACCATTTGTAACATATTCTCGAGAATATAGGCATTAAATTCGAAATAAAAATTTACACCGGTATCATATATCTCATTTTATGTGATGCTCATGTTTGTGGTTCCTATGTAACGGAATATCCTATGTTACCTTTACGATCGTGTAATACGGAATTAGGATTGACATTTTGTAGCTTGTAAATAGAATGTTTTATGACTTGCTTAAGTACGGAGCATTAACCTTAAACTCTCAAGACTTTGTTTTCGTGTTTTTAATTTTTCATAATACTACAGGGATAACAGAGCAACGGTGAAAAGGATTAAAACTTCATGTACATGCCTATCGGTTTCTCTCCCTATTCCAATGCAGTTTCACAGTTTTAACAATACATCGTGGGACTACTCCGACAGGATGACACTAAAGTATTGGGTTCGCGGCTCCAGGAGATCAATGACTTCTTGACATGGAAGACGTGGGTGAGGTAAATATACAACTAGGTGCAACTGGTACAATATGTTCTTTTACACGGTATGCCCCTCAGAACTGAGACGGCTAATCCGACATCTGATACGCAATGGAGCCACCTGCAGGCATTAGTCAGCCTAAGCACGCGCAGTAGGTGTGTGTTTTATATCACGTTAGATTATCCAGACACTGATATATACAACCTTCTCACTAATACTGATGAAAAAGAAATGAAGGAAGGGCCATGCACACTACACGAATAAATCCATTTCCATTCGTGCCATTGGATTTGGTGTGGGTGATAAAAGTGGGAACATTGCCAAAACTTTTATAGGACGTGATTACGAAATTCCAATTAGAATAAAATATTAAAAGTCGAAAGAAACAAATAAGGAATATTTTAAAATATATTAGGATTATAATCTGCATTACTGCTAATTCTTTTTTCAACGACAGGAAGTGTTTTACCTTGTGTAAGAGCATGAACTGTACATTATTTTTCATCAGTAATTGTAGTGCAACACAGTCAAAACACAAAGCACAAAAGCACACACACAAAAAAAAGCACACACACAGACAAAAGCACACATACACACACAAAAGCACACACAAAGGCACACAGACACACACAGACAAACACATATAAACATACACACAAACACACAGGCACACAAACTAACACACATATACACACATACATACACATAAACACAAACACACATACAAACACACACAGACACAAACACACACATACACACAAAAAGAAATATTCGGCAAATAGTTCCTATGTTTTCTAATTCCTCTCCGTAAGTACACACACACACACGGACACACGCATACAGACACTCGCACACAAACACACATATACAAACACCGAAAAACACACATATACACCCATACACACAAAAACACACATACATACACAAACGCACATACAAACACACAAAAAAACACATACATACACACAAACACACATACAAACACAAACAGGCACACATACACACAACAAAAAAACACATGCACACACAAACACACATGCAAACTCACACAAATACAAACACACGCACACACAAACACACACATAGACACATATACACATGCAAATATACTTATACACAAATGTACACACAAACACACACATACACACACAAAAACAAACACACACAGACACATATACACATACACAAACATACTTATACACGCATACAGACACAAACACACACATACACACACAGAAACACACACCCAAAAACAAACACACACACAGACATATATACACATACACAAACATATTTATACACACATGCAGTTACAAACACACACAAACACACATATGCACAAACACACACAGTCGCACACACACACAAACACACACATTCACATACAAAGAAATATTAGGCAAATATATTGTTTATATCATGTTTTCTTATTTTCCTCTCCGTAAGTACACACACACAGATACACACACAAACACGCATATTCACACATAAGCACACAAACGCACAAACACACACAGACACACACACAAACACACACATACACAAACACACGTACACACACATACACACATACAAACACACACAAAGAAATAATAGGCAAATGTTTTGTTTTATATCATGTTTTCTTATTCCTCTCCGTACACACACGCAAACACAGACACTCACAAACACACACACACACACACACACACACATACACACACGCAAACACAAACACTCACAAACACACGCACACAGACAAACACAACACACAAAGAAACAAACACACACAAACGCATACACACATAATTACACACATGCACACACTCAATGTTTGTGTCCCTTTAAATCCTACAATTTAGTATAAAAAATATATATATATTTCAGGTTTTATGCCTAAGGGATGCCACACTGCACGGGTAATTACGGCGCCTTAAACGACTGTGCCCCCGTGATTACACAATACCACAATCTGTAGGCCTGACAATACAATCTGAAATGAAAACCCTCCATTATTATTCATGACAATTCATCAACTACAGACTCGACTAGGGGTAGTCAAGAGATATTCAAAAATACTTTTCCCTAATGAAGCACATAACACAAAGAAGTAACATATCAACCATGTGATCATCTACAACGCATGTGTATAACATTTACCTAAAACGGTCTACGTTGCATCACCGCAATCGTGAGGATTACCACCAACACATGGGGCATATTTGTTCAACGCGGAGGAGGGCATTGAAGATGACACCAAAGCTATTTCTTGTTTATTACTTGATTTACGGATAATTCTGCATAAACAGGGGGTCTGTGGTCGAAATAGAATCAGAATATTATTGCAGAACAACAGCTGTCTAAAGGGGTCAGTCGATAGTATAGATGGCTGGGTTAATAGGAATACATTAACAGTTTTAGAGCAACCAAGCTCTTTTATACCGTTTACATTACGGGCTTCGAAAATAGGTGTCATTTTAGTTAAATATATTCACAGACAGGAATTTAAGTGACTGTCTAGGTTCAATTTAGTTGAACATTTGTCAAATTAGGGTTCGACAGTAAGTAATAAATCACAAACGCCTAATTATAAGAAAGAAGGTTGCTCTGTGATTCGCCATGATGCTTGTCACAGTTCCACATGGTAAAAGCATGCTTCAGATCTTGTTGTTTTTACATTTTATTTGTAAAAAACAGACACGTGCATCGTTTCCTACAGGATTTATATATAAGGAAAGTAAAATCAATATTGTAGTATCATCATCGTCATTTGTTGGACCAAAAGCTTTAATTCCAAAATGTGTATCGAAAATCTTGGTAGACGTCAGTTACAATCAATGACATTGAGTGAGTTTGGTTTAACGCCGCTCTGAACAGTAAGTCAGTTATACCATGTCCTGTCAGCTTGATTTTGGAAGAAATCACCAAGTGACGCAGGTCTCATTAATCTATTCCAGATTACACAATCGATAGTTATCCAATGAAACCCAGTGCTATCCAATGTTAACCTGGAAATAGTTTCGACTCCGGGACATTTTGAAATCCGCGGTCAATCCACACACAGAAAGTTTGTAAAGAGAGTTGAATCCATGTTGTTTCTAAGCTTGGAAAGAAAGCTTTTTCGCCCAGTGTTTTATTACTCCACGATGTGATCTAAGATATGAGAGACGTAAAAACTGTTAAATAATAACCACGGGGGTTACACACGAACATTTTAAATACGCCTTTGGGTGTTTTCGTTTCATGTTGACAAAACATATATCATGTACATGTCAATCGCAAAAAAAACGCATTAGGGTTAGAGTAAAAACTTTTATAGCAATTAAAAACCCAAAGACATGTTGTTCCTACTGGCCGGGGGGGAGCCGGTCTACAGACTGATAGTGATGTCACCGAAAGGCATCTTGTCCTTACGTTTGAAATGCTGGAACACATGTCAATCAACTTGCATAAATTAAACGTCACCATAACAACAGCCAATCAAATATCAGTTTGAATCCCAGATCTAGAGCGGAAAATAAAATGATCGTCAACTATTGGCTGCCTCGTCCGTGCCTCGTGATGATGTGTGAATGCTCGATGCGCATGCGTAGTCCAGTGATGCACACATATACACACATTTGGAGCGTGCATTTCTTATTGCCACAGCCACACTGAGTGTAGGGCAGAATATACCAGTACACGGTGTCCTCAATTGTTTGCTTCCCATAAACTCATGTTGATGTTTCCGTTTTCGATGACCACAAGAATCCACACAACGATGCCACCAAAACACGCTCCTGAAACCGTCTATGTCGGCTAAAGGTATAATTTCTTCTTTTCTCACCACACAATTTATTCACAACCCTCAAATATCTTCCACAACGTCACACTGAAACGTCACTCTGTGAGGGGACAGCTGTCGAGTGAGTTTAGGTTTCGCCCACAGTCTATCCATAGCTCTCACGCATATTGGGGCTTTCTTGCGGTCATTTTTCACAATGTTTTCTTGCGGACTATTTTCCGTCTCACTCTCTGTTTCTTCTGTAGCCTCTGTGATTGGCCAAATATTGCAGGGGGCACTGTGACGCCTCCCGCGTCCTAATTTCGCTGTTGAGAGGCGCGCTGTTATACCTGTTTATTGTTAAAAATTATTAGTGGGTGATATACAAATGACACAACTCATGCAACGACACAATGACGCATGCTCAAGTAGAAGTTACACCAAAATGGTTACATAGTCTAACATATACTTACAGACTTACCTGTAATTAGAACAATACTATCAGAACAGGTAATAGATAATTACTATCTACTACGTCTAAATAAAGCGCACAATTTAAACTAGGAATGTTATGCTGTTAAAGCTTAATATGCCTGATCTACAAACTAAACAATATGATCTGAGTTGCCTAAATGCTAACTATGACGAGATATGTCAATGAATGACAATGACGACCTATCTCAATGCATGACTATGAAGACTGCTCTCAATGCAGGACCAACAACAGTGTTATGTTAGTGAGGTAGGAGTACGTTAGTGGGACAGGAGCAATGTAACAGCAAGTGTTAGTTCAGGACGAGCATAGCCCGACAAAACATACCGCCAAACATGCATACTATGAAAGCAGCGACCTGGTCGGGTCGACATCGTCATCATTCTCTGAAACAACCAAGGCGTTAGTTATGTTAGTGAAATGGAAAAGGGGATGTTGGTCGACCTTGCCACACACCATTCTGTATTGCTGCATCCTGAACCCTCTTTTTTAAATTCTAAAGAATTCAGTTTAATAACATACCATTTGGAATTTCGGCTGCATCACTCCTTCGTCGGTATAAACTCAGTACATCTTTTTTTCAAAATACAAAGCCTCTTAAGATAAAATTTTGAATGGTTTTACAAGTAACATCAGAAAAGTATCACAGCGTGATTCAGTGATGGTCTTTGGAACTTGACATTAACAAACCTTCAGACAACTAGCACTTTACGGATTGAAGACATCTACATACGTATATTATTAATTTTAACATAGATGGGCAGATATGAGGGTTATAATTAGAATTGTAAACATCTGCTCGTATGGTGACTTATGTGGCAAGACCGAGAACATCAGACGGCAGCGTCGTGTTAGTAGAGTTAATAAAGACATCCTTGCTGTTGGGAACGTGGGCTAACAGTAGCGTCTCGGATTAAGCATTGTTGTCCCAACATCCAAATGTCAACTTTTATAATAATGCCAGACATGAGACAAGTTGGCCTACACCCAACAGCAAAGACAGAGCAGTTCGTTAGCATCATGCTTAATAGAGACGTACTCTCAAATGTCACGCCTTATAAGCCCTGAATGGACGGGAGAATGGCTTGCATAGATTTAATTTAATCAATATTGTTTCTTACTGTAATGACAAACAGCTGCAAGCACATTTCTGGTGAATCCATCTAACTGTATATTTGTATCTGAATATTTTCTTCATTAATATCTTATACAAATCATATTTTTTCTGTCAGTTTGAATTTATCCCGAAAATGTATCTGAAAGTTCAGAAGAAGTTTAGAATAACAGAGACATTAAAAATGGCTATATTTGGATGTCTGTTCTGCCTACAGCACTTGAATTCTCCTTCTGAATCTAAAGTGCACTGAGTTTCTTCTAACTTAACGTCAGCTGATCTTGTGCAATTCTGAGTAGGTTATGGAAACACCTTTTGATGTAAACTTCTATGAGATACACTCTTTAAGAAATTTCCACAAAATAACATTTTGACTAATTGAATGCTTTTTTTGTTGAAGTTAGCAGAAATATTTAATCAGGCCGGAAGCTAGGTCGTAATTCCTAACGACTGATTCTAAGTTACCGCTTGAGTCAAATATCATTTATATAAAAACTGGAGATTACAGCCTGAATAGTTTCGTATGGATGGCTTTCAGCTAAATAAATGTAAGGTCCTTATATTACATGCTGAAATGGTAAGTCACGTGATCATGCAGAATTCACAAAGCAGAACATGAAATGCACGTACATAGCGTGAATGAATGAGTTGTATGATTTAAAGTCAAACCACGCACACAAATCGTACCAAATTGCATTCAGTCTGAAACAAAAAATTCAGAAACTGGCATGCCGACGTAATTGACAAATGGGTATATATACCTCCTTAAACCGGATACTAGTATATTAACACTCCGGATTGAGGAGGTTTCAAGTTCTTGAGTATGATGATAATTATGGATCCGGCAGATGTTTGCGAGTTGCATATGTCATGTTGAAGTTGCATATTGTGCATTTTTCGCGTGTTATGTCAGGACTTACATAAACGGTTGCTGGGTAACTGCCATTGGTGTAATATTCATATTTATCAAATATGCTTGGAAATAATCCAGTCGACTTTTCTCTTTATGTGCGTCTAATCACATTATGCCATCTTCGACTGTGCGCAGTGCCACATGTATCATCCCATTATTCATGATGCTTTGTCACCATCAGAAACCAGCTGCGTAACATTCGAAATTTATTTTCGTTTGAGACGACGAAAATTAGGTTTCTATTCAAATTTTCAACGATGAAGGCACCGTAATTATATCCGAGGTCAGATGACTTGTATGAAAAAATATTGATTGAAAAAACACAGCTTCGTGAACGAAATACAGACCAAGTTGTTGGTGAAGGTTAACCAATACGTTTTCAGTCAGTCGCTTCACGTGTTGCTCAGGGTGATGTCGTGACAGTTGCATCAACGAAAGTTTGTAAACTGATAATCCTCCGGCGGCAAATAGAGATTAACATTGAACATTGAAGTCTTATGTTTCGTTACAGAGCAATCTGGAGCTTTCCGTCTGTGTTTCACTTGGATAATTTTACTAAAAAGAAGAGTCTATTACTGTTAGTGGATATATGGTCGAATCACTGATCATGAAGAGTCATAATTGCCTCTTTGAAGGCTTAGACGGACTGAGGGATCAAATCGACCTCTTTCTGGACGGCGTTTCACATATTTGTCTTGTTTTGTTCCTGCCGATGTCTCGCTTGGCTTTAATCTATCTCACGACAATTACGACCATTTTCCGGTCGATTACTACGCGTGCGACCACTTTACGGCTACGGCGATATTGTCATAATTCCATTACACACAGCGTGTGTGATTAATGGCCCGTTTCTGCCAGGGCTGAGTCAGTCTACTCAAACAAAGAGATTTGCCTGCCGAGTGACGTTAGCGCGACATCGATGTAATTAACTAGACAAACGTAATTAAGAGGAAGATATACCCTGGAAGGTGCGTCCGTGACCTGTAACATCAATGGCCGATATTTCTCGCCTAACTCGTGTCAAGATCTAAAGGAACTCTTGACCACAATCCTGTCTACATAGCCGGGCATAACGTCATAGGTCACACCCGAACAGCTTCATCTTAAGGAACTCTGTCAGCAAGTCTCTATTCCATCCCTCATCCTCATCCCTGAGAAAACACTTTTAGGATATCGGGCGTCCTCCTCCGCCTCCAGACAGTATTATCTTTATATGGCGTGCGGCATCACATCATGGCAAATATTGTTTTTTAAAATTGTATGTCTAAAGTATCTGTCTGTGTAGATTATTGTAGAATGTTTAAAACAAACGTTTATTATTTAGATGTATTCAACGTTTTAACTTTTGAATTTATATGATTGCATAAGAAACTGGTATTGTTTTAAATCAAACGTATTTTTGTGTGTTCAATATTTCAATTTTCGTTTTCAATTTTGATATAATTGTATTAGTAAGTAATATATATATATATATACGCTACGACACACGATAACCATAGTAAGATTCCATGCACACAACATCTATATATACCACACGTTAGGAGATACTCATATACTAGTATTTAAGTACATTCCACAGTTGTTTGTTAGTGCAGGCAGTGTACGATTGGGCACGGAGGTTCAGTGTTATTTTCACAATGGTTCCTGTGAAACATAACAATGTCCTTTCAGCACAATCTCATACTGCCTTAATATTAGTGACAGAAAGTCAAGATAGGAAATAGGGTTCGCTTGCACATGCGCAGACCTTGTAGACTGGGAACGCTGATTGGCTCACTGCGATCTTGATCAGTCTCCGAGGAAACGTCCGAGTCTGCGCGAAGCCTGGAGCAGGAAGGGCGAGCTATGCTTTCTACTGTTGGGTGCTCTTCTTTTGCTATTCTATCAGGCATGCTGCAAATAGAACCATGATTAACATTCGATTAACATGTGAAAGAAAACGTCTTTCCTTGTCGTTTTTTGCTGTAGAAAAATCGATGCGATGATGGGATTTGCGAACGACACGTGTGAAGCGGCAAACAATGTAGTTTTTCACGTGGCAAAAAGTCCCCTGGTTACAGAGAGAACGTGATATGAATCTCACTTATAAGATATCTATAAAACTGAAAAACATTGAATGAATTCATGGTTTATCTAACGTATGTCTTAACTTGTCCGATATCATTTCTTTCATATGTTTTCGCCCTGAGACATTTGTCATGTAATTGAATAAGCATCGCTGTAAGCACAATCAACAACTACAACAGCAAAACAACGTGAGCAAGATGCTCTTTGATCAATCCATGAATGAGTGAGTGAATACAATTGGTTTAATGCCCCTTCGAACAGTATCTCAGTTGGAATGTATGTTTAGAACCCCTGACAGCGTCACAGCACAAGATGTTAACAGATGGTGCTTGCTGTTGCCTTGTCTGGCGCGCGACATTAAGGGGATTAAACAAGGACCTGTCGGCATACAGTGTCTCAGCCACACACACACACACACACACACACACACACACACACGCACGCACGCACGCACGCACGCACGCACGCACGCACGCACTCACACGTGCATACACATCGTTGTATAATCTTGAATCACTTCACCTCACCTGAAATTTATGACAGATATGACCTGCTTGGGCGTACTGGCATAATGATACCATCGGCGGTGCCTAATCGAAAACTACACTCGGGTCAATTGTTCGTCAAAGAACAGGGTGCTGGGGTGGCCCAATCGTCTGAGGCGCCGCGATCGCTGTGCAGAGTTGCGTCCTTTGGGCACGCCAGAAACCTATGATTGAATCGAATCCCGGCTCGCCCCAATTATGTTTCTAGGTTTGTCAGTACCATACCCGTGCTCGTGGGTTTCACCGAAGTGGTAAACGTCTGAGACCTGCATCACTTCGGGCTTTCCTCCCACATTAAGCTGACCGCCGTGATACAACTGGACTACTGTTAAAAGCGGCCTTAAACCCAACTCACTCGTCCAAGAACAGGGAAATCTACTATCGTGTTGATAAATTGACCAAATTCGCTCTAACTATTTAAGACCAATGTCTCAATTTCATGTAAGTGAGTTAGTGAGTGAGCGAGTTGGGTTTAACGCCGCTTTTAACAGTATTCCAGTTATATCACGGCGTGTCAGCTTAATATGGGAGGAAATCCCGAAGTGATGCAGGTTTCAGACGTTTACCACTTCGGTGAAACCGACGAGCACGGGTATGGTGCTGACAAACCTAGAAACATAATCGGGGCGAACCGGGATTCGAACCCACAATCATAGGTTTCTGGCGTGCCCAAGGGACGCAACTATGCACAGCGATCGCGGTGCCTTAGACGACTGGACCACCCGTGCCCCCCATTTCATGTAAGACACAACTTGTATTCTGGACGGGCTCAGCGGTCTAAGGCGTAAAGTTGCGTCCCTTTCGGTGTGCCAGGAACCTATGATCGTCGGTTCGAATCCCAAATTCGCACTGACTACGTCTTTTAGGCCCCAAAGTGGTAAATGTCTAAAACCTGCAGCACTTCGGGTCCCCCCCCACATCAAACTGACATGCCATGATATATCTGAACTACAAAACGGCGTTAAACCCACTTATACAGGTAAGAAAGTTTCCGATAATATTAAAGAAAACCTTCCGACACATGAACCAATGAGCCAAGGTGAGACGACAAGGTCATCTGAACATGATGTCCATGTAAGCTCTTGTCTCCGATTCTCACTTTATTAAGACCTGTCATACAAATACATGTAATTGTTATATACTTACCTATCAAAATTAACTTTAGCTTTAGGTATGTCTAATTCAGGAGGTCCCAGATAGACACCTCCGAACGGGTCATCGTCGTCATCCTCCTCCTCGGCCGGAGATAACACGTTGCAGGTGCGCGAAGTCATACCCTTGTTTCTTAGCAACAGAAAATTACTTATTATGAGTAAACATCTTTGCGCGTCATTTGCTATTTGATGTATTTTGTATGTTTCCTTGGCATGATGGAATATATAGCCATGTAACATCACAGTGAGAAATACCTCAGCATATGACCATTCAAGACAATGGTCAATAGCGTGATCATCAACCCATACTCTCATGGTATAACGTCACACAACTAGCTTGGTATTAACGCAATATAAACCGTTTCGTCTTTGAAGTTGCCTCTTAGAACTTCTCCTATAATTCGAAGAATTAAGAAAGAGTATCACCATACAATTGATTTATACATCGGGGCTCCATTTCACAAAACGATCTCTACTTCTTCTAAATGTGTATTGTTTAGATTTCTTGTTGACACACACTCCATACAAAATTATTATTTACAGAAATATATATATATATCCAAGTTTAGGCATTCATTCCAGATGTTTTCAATTGAAACTAGAAGATACAAAGGTTTACATTTATCCGAAAAAATATGTCAGTTATGTTCTCTAGAAACAGATGACGAATCTCATTTTATTCTTAAATGTGTATGATAACCTAAGGAAACTGTCTATAAAGCAATACTATTGGGAAACCATCTGTATTAAACTGACAGTGAGTGGACAGTTATTTACTGTTACCAGTGTAAAGCAGATATCTTGTCTTGGCAAATTTCTTTATAGAGTATATCAACTAAGAAATAATGAATTTCAGTCCATGGGTATATTCTTCTTCAAGCACCTGTATTGACAGTTTAAACATGTAATGAATGCATTGTAGTGATATGCTGTAAAGATTAAGGTCAATAAAGAATTGAATTGATGCTAGGGTAACGATTTTCGAACGTCTTGTCAGAGAAAAATGAGTTCCGCCTGTAGATTACTCGATAACATATCTATAATTATCGAAGAGCAAATATCCCTTTTGCAAAACCAGGGCCCACTTACAGATTGATTGAGTAAGATTTTATCCCGCGTTTAACAATATTCTATCAATATCACGGTCGGGAACACCAGCATTGAACCCGGGCCTTCGGCTCGAATAACGACCACTTTAACAGATAGGCCACTGTAGCGCTTTGTAGAAGAGGTACAATCGTTACACCATGGAAGCTTTATGAACCTGGGTCTTAGCGGCATGACTTCGGTGACTCCCGTTCTTTAACATAGGCGCAACGTTGTCGCAGCGGTAATGTCGTTTCGTTGAACGATCCCCGAAGCCCCAATCTGTACAGAATCTACATGAGCCTACCTGAGATCCGCTAGCTCTATCACCTCTGGTCGAAGTCTGTCAGTGAGTAATCGGACTTTGGAGGTCCTCGCCGGGGGCGGGGAGTCGGCCCACAGACTCGTGGTGCCACTGACCTCGGAGTACGTGGAGGTGCAGTCAGCCTCAGAGGCACTGGAAGCTGACAGGACATTTCAGCATTAATGATTCAGCATTTTGTCAGTGGCAATATACGTGCATGGTACAGAAAGTTCAAAGTACGGATGATGGGGATGACGACAGCTGGGATGCATACGATGAACGGGAATCTGGGTACAGGATACGGTTAACTGGGGGTATTCATACGATGTAAGGAGGCGGTAGACGGTGAGCTTGGGGTGTAGATGATGTACAGGAGAATGGGAACTCAACCTGATTAAAATCAAATATTTTACTCCGATACGAGTGAGGGAGTTGGGTTTAACGCCGCTTTTAACAGTATTAATGCTATATCCCGGCGTGTTAGCTTAATGGGGGAGGGAATCCCAAACTGATGCAGGGATCCGACCTTTACCACTTTAGTGAAACTTAAGAGCACGGTATGGTGCTGATAAACCATAAGAAACATAATCGGGGCGAAATGGGATTCAAACCAACCATAGGTTTCTGACGTGCCCATGAGACACAACTCTGCATACCGAATTGGTACGCCTTAGACTTAGACATGTGTCTCCTTCACTGATACGATACCTATTGACGCGGAGAGGTTTAGTATCGGAGTAAAGGATCTGATTTCAATGAGATTAACGGGAACCAGGTTGTAGACGGTGTACAGAAGGCGGTAGACGGGAAACTGGGTCTTTGGACGATGTACAGGAGGCGATATAGGGGAACTTGTAGATGATGTACTGGAGGCTGTAGGCGGTGAACATGAGGCGGTGGATCGGGAACTTGGGGTGGAAGAAAGGGAATAGGGTTGTAAACGGAACGGACCATGATGGCCAGGGAACAGCGGGCGGTAGATTGGGAACAGACAACAACAGAAGGGGAACCAGGGGTAGATGAGTAAAAGAATGCTTGGGAACAAGAAGCAAGGGATACGACGACGGGTTACGGGAGACGTTGGGCAGATGGCGCAACGCACAGAGGACAGAAGATGGTGATAGCGAACGGCAGGCAACACACGGCGGAAGGACGATAGAGATGCTGGCACGAGATGTAACCAAAGACGCTGGCACGACCTTCGAGCTACCGTGCGCTACTAGAAACATGGCTACTTACAACGAGATATTTTGCTAGGCGAGACATCCGAGACCCTGAGCTCCAGCACCTTCTTGTGCACGGCGGATCTGATGCCCAGGTCATACGATGACGCCTCCTCGCCTAGCTGCTCCAGTATATGCTCTATCTCGGAGGCTCGCTGCAACAACATCACATCTTGAAAATACGCCTCAGCATCTAGAACGTTACTTCTCAGCTGCAAATCACAATTTAACGTCGAAATGGACGTTTTTAAAAATGCATCCCTCATGCACTAATAAAAAATATCGCGATATTTGGAGACGAATATTGATAGTTACTGATTTGTCTTCATCCGTTATGAACCGGAATGTAAAGTGTTTGGAATACGCAAGGACTGGACTATCAAGGTCCAACTATAGTTCGCTCGTTTCAGTGTATGTTGTTACCGAAACAAGCGAATATCAGTACAGTTTTGTCAATTTAGTACTCAAAATCTTATCGATCTCCAATTCAGAACACATACAGAACATATCATGAACATATGTGTGTCTGGAAAGCAAAAATCAACATTCAACATGAATGAATTGTCATCCCAAAATAGATGTCATAAACGAACAACGTATCAGTGTATTTTCAGAACACAATTACAGTTCCTTGACCATGAGACCGTACTTGCAAAGCTTACCGGGTGTTCACTATTACTGTGAGTGAGTGAGTGAGTGAGTGAGTTGGGTTTAACGCCGCTTTTAACGGTATTCCAGTTATATCGCGTCGTGTCAGCTTTATGTGGGAGGAAAGCCCGAAGTGATGCAGGTCTCTCACTTTGGTGAAACCCACGAGCACGGGTATGGTGCTGACAAACCTAGAAACATAATTGGGGCGAACCGGGATTCGAACCCACAATCATAGGTTTCTAGCGTGCCCAAGGGACGCAACTCTGCACAGCGAATCGCGGCGTCACTATTACTGTACTTACTTGAGCTAAAATCTCTCTTAATTTCCTATTTTCATCTCCTATAGTTCTAATTTTCAGCTGGAGTTCGCTGCTATCTATGGCGTCTTTCTTCGACGTCTTCTTCAGCGTTGCTCGAACACGCGTGTCGTTACCTTTCGGGTTCCGCCGCAGTGTAATCATCTGTAACATATGCCAACATACATACACTGTACCAATACATGTTACATACTTATGTGGTACACAGCATGCGTTAACAGAATGCACACGAAAACGTACATGTTGTCCCTTTGACGTTTGTTGAATTTGCCTTTAAATAATCGAGACTGGAACAGACAATCCAGATTTTCACCTGATCAAAAATGTCATCAGTAAAACATATCTCTCCGATTCGTTAAGATAACATTCCGGTATGACTCAAACACCCTGTGGCCTGACTAGAGGTTTGACTTGCATACACTGACGTACATAACTACTGAGATGATGTCTTTGGCAGGCATGTATTTACATCATCCGCCATCTGGTTTCTTCTCATTTATGTACCATAAGAAACTTCAAGTCATCAGACGTTCAGTAGCGTAGGCCAGACCTATATGGACAATGTAAGTGCCTTAGTGTATTGCTTTAGTAATACCCTGTGGTCCACAGCCTGTAAATGCACAGCTGGTCAAGGCACAGTTGACTGTGATGGGGACTCCCATTATACACAAGTTGTTTTATGGCTTGACGCTGGGGCTCCCTCCAGACTGTTGCGGTTATGTAGGTCTGTCAATTTGTCTTGCTAGGAGCTGAATCTCACCAAACCATAAATAATCTAAGCTGAGAAGGTCCGTGGAGTCGATTGTGTGTGTTTGGTGGTGGGAATCTTTACACGCTGTTTATCGGTCCCTCGTGAAACATATTCGTCCTTATGACGACCAAAAGCGTGTCTGATATTCGGTAGCGGTAACTATCCTATGTAACAACGAAAATGTTTATTTCAACAAGCGACTATTATCTCGTGAATTCCCAGGTTTTATAGGGTGGTTGAGAGATGCAATCATGTGGTTGAGAGAGAGAGAGAGAGAGAGAGAGAGAGGAGAGAGAGAGGGAGAGAGAGAGAGAGGGAGTGAAAGAGAGACAGAGACTGACAGAGAGAGAGTGATACGATTTCAAATTTAACTGATCATCAAAGGTATGATTGAAAATCGTACGAGAGAAAGGTTTCTTTGTGAACGAAGTGTTAACAGACAGGCGGACAAACGATATGATGGATGGCAGGAAACGCTGATAATGATGTCCTTAATATCAATAAACCTGACCGCATATCCTGTGAGTGCCATGTCTTAATGCACTTTCAAAAGAAAACGAAGTACACATTTCCGAATTCAGGATTTCTATAATAGGTAGTCGTTGCTGGTTTACTTGTTAGCATGCGCAGTAAGGCAATGATTGCTTTTGAAAAAAATTAACATCCGTGAAAATTGAATATTTTCTTTACAATGATCCGACAATGGAAGAAAATAACTACTTTGGCTGAACAGGAAAAGCGTCATTGTGACAGTTCTAGGCGCAAGGAAATGGCAGATACCACGTGACACATGGCAAAGCCGTAGTTGATGCCAAGAGCCATTGCCATTGGGCGAACATGTAGGTTGAAACAAATATTGACATTATTGCAGAAACATCATTCATAATTCACTAAGTTCTTAGAACGTAATGCGAAAAAGGGTTATATAATAATGAATATTTGAAATGGCATATTATGAAATGGTATTGGCTCGGTCTGGTCGTTGCAAACTGAAGACTGTGGTAGATGTAGAACTGAACGGAAGCCTAGGTCTTGATCAAGAGTGTTTGCTGACTTATGCACTAAAGAGATGGTGGGGTGAGGTTAAATGGGGGGTTAACGTCGCGTCCAAGATTATTTCACTTATATAGCGACGTGCATGCACGCGTGTGTGAATGTGGCTGCTTGTACTAGTCCGGACTGATTTATAGTGCTAGCTCACTGAGATACCATGCCGCAGTTTAACATGAATACCCCACTCAGACACAGTATACTGACTCCGAGCCGACCAGTCCTTGTTTTAGCCCCTTAATGCCGAGGCCGAGGGTAATATCAAGTACCAACGTCTTTTGGTATGACTCGACAGGGGATCGAATCCCGGACCTTCCGCTCTCAAGGTGGACGCTCTACCACTAGACCATAAAGGCGGTCCACTAAAAAGATGCAGGCTGCACAGCGTCTATATGTTCCGATTGATATAAATGAAACGACAACGAATATATTCGATATGTATAACTTAGCTGCGTCAGTTTTACTTGTTCAAAATGAACGATCAAAATGTCCAGTGGTCTCCTGGCTCAGAATCAACGTCATCGGAATGGTTTCATGTGACTGTAAATATATCCCCGCCAGATGAAGGTGTCAAACGTTAACCTCCTTTGTGAAGTACTCGGGAAAGGGTATGTCAACCTGAAATGACGCCGAAACTACGTCAAGCCTCCGGGAAAGGGTATGTCAACTTGAAATGACGTCGAAACTACGTCAAGCCTCCGGGAAAGGGTATGTCAACTTGATATGACGCCGACACTACGTCAAGCCTCCGGGAAAGGGCATGTCAACTTGAAATGGCGTCGAAACTACGTCAAGCCTCCGGGAAAGGGCATGTCAACTTGATATGACGTCGAAACTACGTCAAGCCTCCGGCAAAGGGTATGTCAACTTGAAATGGCGTCGAAACGACGTTCGTACAATGGCAACATTTCCCTTCCACACCACGACACGACGAATACACCCATCACAAGTCGAGTGGTATATGTTAGCTCGGACGTCACTGGAGCTAAATTCTGTTTGAAAGTAGGCATGAGTTGCTATCAACAAAAGGTCAAACGATGCTGTACATGACAGCAATGCAGTGTAAGTGGTCCATGTCATGACAAGGATACTTGACATACATTGTTATTACCTCTGCATAAACGACATACCATCCCATTTTCCATTCGCTTCACGACATCGTGTCTGCTTGCAATTTAGCTGTCAAACCCCCTTCTCACCGAATTGTATCGTGACAGTTCTATTTTCCAAAAACCAATCTGTTACTGCTTTTCATTTCTGAGTTTTTGGCATGTATTGGTTTTGGCACGACGAACAAGTCAAATTCGGAGTATCATAACCGCAAAAACTTGCCATTAATGGCAGTAGTGGATACTTATATTGGACAGGAGACGTAAAGTTTGACGTCGTCACCGTTATGCATAATTCTTTACATAGATGAAGTGTCAGGAACCAGACATGACATATATACAGACAGTGACGTTATATTACCACAGGCGTATATGGATCCTACAGTGGGGATTTTATGACCATCCATTAGTCTGCTACATGTCAAGGACTTTGGCTCAGCAATTCGTCAGCAATGTAAGCTAGGCTATAACCCTTCTATGACACTGGTCAAGGTGGAACTACGAATGTGGCACAATGCTTCTTACTTAGCTATACAATAAATCCTCGTTATTCCGGAACCTTGGTTAAGGAAACAATTACTGTTATGAATGTCTGAAACTCTTCAAAGGACATTATTCCGCAAACACGTTATCTTCGCAATCGACACAACGTACGTATGGTACCGACAACGATGTAACTTCTCTTTGATAAAATGATATAATGTCTTTTTTGTTTCCTTATCAGAGGAGAAACAGTTTATCGTTGTAATTGTGTTGTTATTGAAATGGAATCTTAAATATGACACTTTGTAAAGGAACAATGTAACACTGACATTATGAAAAGGAACTAGCGAGGAATAGTTTATGTCTGTCTGTCTGTCTGTCTGTCAACTACAAGTCTTACGATTGTCACGTGGAAACAATGATGGAAGTTAGAGATGGAATAACGTGTTCTCATCTATGTACCATGCAAACAACAAGGCTTGAGATGGTGACGTGGAAACAATGTTGGAAGTCAGAGAGGAATAACGTGTTCTTATCTATGTACCATGCAAACAACAAGGCTTGATGGTGGTGACGTGGAAACAATGTTGGAAGTCAGAGAGGAATAACGTGTTCTTATCTATGTACCATGCAAACAACAAGGCTTGATGATGGTGACGTGGAAACAATGTTGGAAGTCAGAGAGGAATAACGTGTTCTTATCTATGTACCATGCAAACAACAAGGCTTGATGATGGTGACGTGGAAACAATGTTGGAAGTCAGAGAGGAATAATGTGTTCTTATCTATGTACCATGCAAACAAGGCTTAAAATGGTGTCGTGGAAACAATGTTGGAAGTCAGAGAGGAATAACGTGTTCTTATCTATGTACCATGCAAACAACAAGGCTTGATGATGGTGACGTGGAAACAATGTTGGAAGTCAGAGAGGAATAACGTGTTCTTATCTATGTACCATGCAAACAACAAGGCTTGATGATGGTGACGTGGAAACAATGTTGGAAGTCAGAGAGGAATAATGTGTTCTTATCTATGTACCATGCAAACAAGGCTTAAAATGGTGTCGTGGAAACAATGTTGGAAGTCAGAGAGGAATAACGTGTTCTTATCTATGTACCATGCAAACAACAAGGCTTGATGATGATGACGTGGAAACAATGTTGGAAGTTAGAGAGGAATAATGTGTTCTTATCTATTAACCATGAAAACAACAAGGTTTATGGAGGTGACGTGGAAACAATGTTCGAAGTAAGAGAGGAATAACGTGTTCTTATCTATGTACCATGCAAACAACAAGGCTTGATGTTGGTGACGTGGAAACAATGTTGGAAGTCAGAGAGGAATAACGTGTTCTTATCTATGTACCATGCAAACAACAAGGCTTGATGATGGTGACGTGGAAACAATGTTGGAAGTCAGAGAGGAATAACGTGTTCTTATCTATGTACCATGAAAACAAAAAGGTTTAAAATTGTGTCGTGGAAACAATGTTGGAAGTCAGAGAGGAATAACGTGTTCTTATCTATGTACCATGAAAACAACAAGGTTTATGGAGGTGACGTGGAAACAATGTTGGAAGTAAGAGAGGAATAACGTGTTCTTATCTATGTAACATGCAAACAACAAGGCTTGATGATGGTGACGTGGAAACAATGTTGGAAGTTAGAGAGGAATAATGTGTTCTTATCTATTAACCATGAAAACAACAAGGTTTATGAAGGTGACGTGGAAACAATGTTGGAAGTCAGAGAGGAATAACGTGTTCTTATCTATGTACCATGAAAACAAAAAGGTTTAAAATTGTGTCGTGGAAACAATGTTGGTAGTCAGAGAGGAATAATGTGTTCTTATCCATGTAACATGCAAACAAGGCTTAAGATGGTGACGTGGAAACAATGTTGGAAGTCAGAGAGGAATAACGTGTTCTTATCTATGTACCATGAAAACAAAAAGGTTTAAAATTGTGTCGTGGAAACAATGTTGGAAGTCAGAGAGGAATAACGTGTTCTTATCTATGTAACATGCAAACAAGGCTTAAGATGGTGACGTGGAAACAATGTTGGAAGTCAGAGAGGAATAACGTGTTCTTATCTATGTACCATGAAAACAAAAAGGTTTAAAATTGTGTCGTGGAAACAATGTTGGAAGTCAGAGAGGAATAACGTGTTCTTATCTATGTACCATGAAAACAAAAAGGTTTAAAATTGTGTCGTGGAAACAATGTTGGTAGTCAGAGAGGAATAATGTGTTCTTATCCATGTAACATGCAAACAAGGCTTAAGATGGTGACGTGGAAACAATGTTGGAAGTCAGAGAGGAATAACGTGTTCTTATCTATGTACCATGAAAACAAAAAGGTTTAAAATTGTGTCGTGGAAACAATGTTGGAAGTCAGAGAGGAATAACGTGTTCTTATCTATGTAACATGCAAACAAGGCTTAAGATGGTGACGTGGAAACAATGTTGGAAGTCAGAGAGGAATAACGTGTTCTTATCTATGTACCATGAAAACAAAAAGGTTTAAAATTGTGTCGTGGAAACAATGTTGGAAGTCAGAGAGGAATAACGTGTTCTTATCTATGTACCATGAAAACAAAAAGGTTTAAAATTGTGTCGTGGAAACAATGTTGGAAGTCAGAGAGGAATAACGTGTTCTTATCTATGTACCATGCAAACAACAAGGCTTGATGATGGTGACGTGGAAACAATGTTGGAAGTTAGAGAGGAATAACGTGTTCTTATCTATGTACCATGCAAACAACAAGGCTTGATGATGGTGACGTGGAAACAATGTTGGAAGTCAGAGAGGAATAATGTGTTCTTATCTATGTAACATGCAAACAAGGCTTAAGATGGTGATGTGGAAACAATGTTGGAAGTAAGAGAGGAATAACGTGTTCTTATCTATGTACCATGCAAACAAGGCTTAAGATGGTGACGTGGAAACAATGTTGGAAGTTAGAGAGGAATAATGTGTTCTTATCTATGTACCATGCAAACAAGGCTTAAGATGGTGACGTGGAAACAATGTTGGAAGTCGGAGAGGAATAATGTGTTCTTATCTATTAACCATGAAAACAACAAGGTTTATGAAGGTGACGTGGAAACAATGTTGGAAGTAAGAGAGGAATAACGTGTTCTTATCTATGTAACATGCTAACAACAAGGCTTGATGATGGTGACGTGGAAACAATGTTGGAAGTTAGAGAGGAATAATGTGTTCTTATCTATGTACCATGCAAACAAGGCTTAAGATGGTGACGTGGAAACAATGTTGGAAGTCAGAGAGGAATAATGTGTTCTTATCTATTAACCATGAAAACAACAAGGTTTATGAAGGTGACGTGGAAACAATGTTGGAAGTAAGAGAGGAATAACGTGTTCTTATCTATGTACCATGAAAACAACAAGGCTTAAAATTGTGTCGTGGAAACAATGTTGGAAGTCAGAGAGGAATAATGTGTTCTTATCTATGTACCATGCAAACAACAAGGCTTGATGATGGTGACGTGGAAACAATGTTGGAAGTCAGAGAGGAATAATGTGTTCTTATCTATGTACCATGCAAACAAAAAGGTTTAAAATTGTGTCGTGGAAACAATGTTGGAAGTCAGAGAGGAATAATGTGTTCTTATCTATGTACCATGAAAACAAAAAGGTTTAAAATTGTGTCGTGGAAACAATGTTGGAAGTCAGAGAGGAATAATGTGTTCTTATCTATGTACCATGAAAACAAAAAGGTTTAAAATTGTGTCGTGGAAACAATGTTGGAAGTCAGAGAGGAATAATGTGTTCTTATCTATGTACCATGCAAACAACAAGGCTTGATGATGGTGACGTGGAAACAATGTTGGAAGTCAGAGAGGAATAATGTGTTCTTATCTATGTACCATGAAAACAAGGCTTAAGATGGTGATGTGGAAACAATGTTGGAAGTTAGAGAGGAATAATATGTAATTATATATCTCCCAAGGACGCAACGAGGCTTGTAATTGTCACTGTGGAACAATGTTGTCAGAGGGGAATAATGTGAACTGTTATATGTTACTAGTAAACAAAGTCGGTTTATGAATATCACGAGGAAACATGTTCACCTAACACAGTCAGAAGGTAAACGATTTAGCCTGATATATATGTACTGGTACGACACGAGGAAACAATGCTAGCTTATCATTGTAAGATGATACCACGTTCACTGATTAGGCAGGGCAGGAACAATGTAACCTTCTATATGTCGGGAAATAATGTTGGAAGTTACATATCATTGTTACAAGGAGGTTATGTTCACTTCCTTAAGTCAGAAGGGACATAAGGAATCATCTTATATTATCACTGATATTATAAACACAGACTTCTTTATTACTTTTACAATGACACACTGTTGATTTTTTTATGGTGAGTGAGGAAGGTGAGTTGTAGTGTTGAAATAGTGAAAGGTATAACGTTACACATGTGTGAACTTACCTTTGGCATAAAGACAAGGCACAGTGTGATTGTTGTACAGAACAGGATACAGAGGCTAATGATGATGAAGAAGGAGTTGGGTTGGTCCTTGATGAGGAAGGACACGGCACCCCCGCATACGCACATAATGACCACGTTGTACACGCTCATGCCGATGTACTTGGAGTCGTTCAACGCGGGGATGCTCACGTGTCGTGTTTCCCACGCCAGAAAACAACCAAATACCTGAGAAATAAATATAACTTTACTGTTTTCATGTTTCTCTATATTTATAAAAAGCACATCTATGAACTGTTTCTGTTAGTGCAAACAATATGAAAATTGCATAAATATTTTACATATTTTACAATTCATTAGTCAGTTTTTTGTGTTAAAATACAAACGTCTGAAGGGACGGTCGGGTAGCCTAGAGGTTAAAGCGTTCGCTCGTCACACCGAAGTTCGATCCCGACATGGGTACAATGTGTGAAGCCCATTTGTGGTGTCCCCCACCGTGATATTGCTGGAATATTGCTAAAAGCGGGGTAAAACTATACTCACTCACTCATTCAAACGTTTGAGCTATTTTGGTTATTGTGACAGTATTGTGTGAGGGGTTACAGAGCTCACACAACCATCCTGGAAATGTGTCACAATACAATGCAATTACACCTGCCTAAAATATTCAGAGAAGACGAAAATCATTCTTTAAACTTATTTACAATGAGCATAAATACGATGCCCCTTTTTAACAGTCCGTATCACCTATTGGTGACCTCTGGATTGTGAACCCTGGCGCATGGGTCTCAACAAAGTGAGACACGTCAGGGGCCTGCGTCACTTTGGGTTTTCCTCCCCCACTATCGATACACCGAGATAGAAATGACATACTGTTTAAAGGCGCACTAACCAAACCCACCAGCTCCATGCGGGAGAGTACATGTGTTCACTTACTAGGAGCAGACCTTTATATGCATATATAGATCCCAACCAGATCTCCATAAATTCGCTCTTGCAGTATTCTAACACAGGTGTTACACTGTAGTCATCATAAACCTGAATGAGAAAAAAAGGAAAGTCATGAGAAACAGGCTTCGAGTAGCTTATCAATCACCCCATGTATATTACAACCTGGAGGGAAATCCCAAACTCAAACACAAGTATTCAGTATCATTGCAAGTGGCATTGCAATTGTCAAAAGTCATTTATGCTAGGGAAGAGTTACATTACTGACATATATAGTTACACACATCTTTCCCCAACAGAAATTACTATTTACATTTACGATCCAGACCTGTTAGAAGAGGCAGAGCCGTCTGTTCGTGTTTTTTCTTGTCGTTTTATAATGACCATAAGTTGAGTTGCTACAAAAAAACGTGCCACTTTGAAGGAGGCCACGAGTATTACATTACTGTAAATCCATCGAGTTCTACAAACACGATCACACTGGAATAGGAGGACAAAACTAATTCAAACCTTATCTCGTTCACCAATTTCTAGTTTATATCGCAGAAACGTTAAGCGGTAACAGGGTATTACCAAAACGTGCCTCCAACCCCCTGACTCAGATTCCCGGTCCCCAGAAGCTGCCGAAGCATTGTGTCCCGCACGACGGGTTGTCTCAGCGCCAAGCAGGAACACCAGACTAAGCTCAAGCTATTGGTAGTGAAGGTGCGATAGTGATGGTGTCTCAGAAGTAATTGAATGTGAAGCTCCATTCCGGCACGGAACCACCGAATACAACACGGGCTGACCTCCCCCTGAGAGCTCCACTCCTGTCGGTATAACCTTCGGCCTTCCAGATAACAGCCGGGTCGAGACTTCATACGTAATACACTCATTGTCTACGCCGGTTAAGAAATGCTCCTATTGTATTTTTTAATTTCCTAGATTGCCCATCACCTTTTTAAGTCCATTTGAAAATTCACCCCAATCTAAATTGCCTGTACATGTGTAGATTAACGTGTGAAAGCTGAAATGCGAGTTAACCACACAACTGTAATTATAGTAAGACAACGACAGTATATATAACTGATGGAATCCATCACTGTCACTACAGTCTACTGCCGAGGTTGATGTTGTCGTGGAGGGTGAAGTCGGAGCTATTTAGTGAGCTAGTGCAGCTTAACATGCCAACATTTAAATGGATATACATTTCAGTATCAGATTTAATACTCTTTGTGACAGCAGATGACAATATCAATGAATGAAAGTAATGGAACGGCTGTCATAGGGTTGAAGCAGGCAACACCATGGTCAAAGCTTGTATTCGTCATTCTGGGTTCGATGCCCTAATTGGGGTCAACATGAAGCTCAATCTTGACACACTCACCTTTACCACTCCCTCAGCATATGTGCTAAATTGTTTTATTTATTTAACCACACCATGCCTTTCACGTTGTCTCCGAGACTGAACGTAATCAATTAGCAAATACATCCATGGTCCTCTGAATTGGGTTGTACACCTGTGCCAGGATGACAGCATCCGGTAGCGCCTACGTCCATCCTGAACAACTCTGAACAACTCACCTCCAGTGCCAGGTCTTTCTCGGCCCTCTCTATGGGGTTGTACGCCTGCAACGATGGCAGCATCCAGAAGCACCAACGTCAACCACCAACTCTCAGGAACTTACCTCCGGCGCCAGGTCTTTCTCGGCCCTCTGTATGGGGTCGTACACTTGCCAGGCCACAAGGATGACAGCATCCAGTAACACCAACACACACACGATCAGAAACAGCTTGTAGTCCTTGATCACCTGGGGACATACAACTCGACCTCAGGAACATCATGAACGGGATATAGAGAGCACATCTGTCACTTAGTGGGAACGTTGGGTTTTTATCTTGGTTTTATAATAAACAACTTTCAATGTCCAATCTATTGAATATGTCAACAAATTCACCCTGATTTACGTCAGCTTAATGTGGATGAAAGCCCAAATTGATGCAGGTCGACGTTTACTACTTTTGTGAAACTCAAATGAACCATGGTGCTGACAAACCATGGCTCAATGACGAACCCACGGCTTGTTACCACATATAAGGAAAGCAGCCCCCTCACCTTCAATCACGTAAAACATAAGGCGTTCAAGGTTCGAGATTCGCTCGGTTATGCCCATTGGTTTGTCAGCACCATACCCATAATTGGTGTTTCACCAAAGTGGTAAACATCTGATATACATCATCCTAGGTTTTCCTCCCGGATAAAACTGACACACAGTAATACATGTATACGACTGTTAAAAACGGGGTAAAATGCACTCAGGTGAACAACTGACTTGCACTTGCATGTGTTTGGGACGGGTGCCACCAGCGGGGCAGGATATCCTCACTGGTATCATCACTATTAGATAGTGATTCACAAACACACGCTCATGATACAGTCGAAATCGTACAATCGACTCAGTTTTTTGACACAATCTTTTTATGATTATAGACAGGGTTTGTGGCTTTTATTTATCATTATATAGAAGCAGCTTCCATAATATGTAACGTTCTTACTAGTAATAAGTAGCATGTAGTCGGTTGGCGTCAATATTCATGTAGATACAAGTACTGATTGCTATGTGACCGTTTTGCCGATGATATGTGTGCCCATCTATCTCTTCGAACATTATGTAAGTTACATACTCAACAAGAAAACGTAGGGATCATCAAAAATGTATATATACCGTCCACATGTAGAGAAACTCAGTCTTCACTACAAAAGGTATATCGAAAAATATTCATATCCCTAACCTTTTTCGTTTAGTATATCGTGACGTACAGTATAATGTCCTAGATCAACACAGGGTGTGCACGTTTTGGTATGGTTCTGATGTACCAAAGTGTTTATCGTAGAGAATCTGAGAACGAAACTAAGGATCAGCGGATTCTGGAAGAAGAATAACTGTGCTCAGTGCATTGTGGCTCTTGGGTCCATTTGGTGTACTCCGCTATCTACACAAGTCAACGGGCAACAAAGGAGAAGTGATATGACATGAGTTTACTTTTAGCCAGATCCTGCAGCATGTGGTTCAGGACAGGCTATTGAGTTACTCGGGTAGAACCTTTCACAAATACATAAATGTTATATGTTACCATTTACATAAATGTCGAGAGTGCCGCGGGTTTGCATTACAAGTTTTCATGTGTAATCCCGTGAACTTACGTAGATCAAACATGTGTTTTCCCCTGAGATATGAGGGAAGTACGGCGTCTTGTATTGCTGGGTCAAGGACACCGGCTCCCCCGGAGGATGCTGAATTACGTCTTGCAAAACGTTAAGACAACACGAAAAGAAGAGTCCTATGCTTGAAACTGGTTGCCACCCCCTCCACGGTATTAAACGGAATATGAAAACATATTAAAGACACGAAGAAACCACTCGACTGACACCAGGACATAATTAATGTTCAACATGGCTCGATACTTAATGAAACTATGGTCACGTCCGTATGTGACCAATTTCAATCTTTGTAAAACACCAACATAACCTGACGGCTTCAAGAGGTAAAAAAACGACGTCATTCTCTACCTATTCATCTAAGCGATAAGTACTATAGAAGTCACATTAGGCGTAACCGTTTCACAAATTGGACATACACGTACCATTATTGTCAATCCTGGACTTCTCTATAGAACGTCAAGATCATACACCACGAAGGCGTTCCAATAGCACGCATGAGAAGGTGGAATGACGGTAAAATACACATCAGAGTAGCTAGCTCCGTACTAAAGTGTATTCAAATTGGACGGAACCAACAATAAACCAAGCACAGCCTTCACCAGTCTCACAATTGACAACAAACAATATTTCATGTTATGGGACAGAGAATTTCTGATGTGTAAAGCGCATCATTGTGAACTAACTTTACAGTGCCGCGTCTAGACAGCCCAAACAGGCGGAACACTAAATCTCTCATTTTCTCCACATAATGCTGCTAACATTCTCTAATGCCAGCTTTATACAGGATTGATCAGGCCGTAAATATCCTTGACTTAAACTCAGCATGATCGAAATTTAAACATGGAATTCCGTTTTCAGTTAGAAATCGTTATTGAGCCCTGTGAAATGCCAGAACGCGATGCACATACTGACATAATCTATAGTTTAATTACCACCAGCAGTATGCCTATTGTATTGACCATCTTTGATGTACACGTTTGATGAGCAGCTAATGCAGTTTTGAAACATGTCGTAAAATGTTTTCCCTTGTAACTGGAGATTCACGAAATTGAATTATCATATTCACACATTTATTGAAGTAATTGTTCGTTATTTTTCCCATTTCGACGTGGGCGCTAGGGATACGGTATAACTCCGTGAAATGAGAGGCTGTGAGCACCGATCGCTTTACACTCCACTCGCAGATGGGACGACGTGTTGCTGAATTTGTTCTCATACGATGTTCTGAGGCAATTATTTTGTGTGCGGCCAATTAACGATGAGGTTTTATCTTTTTCGAACATCGCCATTCTGTCTGAAGGGATAATTCACACACGACATCGAATACGAACATCTTAAAAATATACTGTTACTGTACAATAAAGACATGGCGAACACCATTTACGATACAGCATCCCTTGAGATGAAATGTCCACTCACAATAAACTTGTCGCATGGTTGCTCTAGCAGGGAAATGAGAAGTGCTAAGTGGCTGTGATGAGTGGAAGACTCAATGGTAAACATCCATTACAACCCCTCCCCAGTCCCTCACCCCACAAACCTTTCTGAGGTCATCGCGCCTTTCTAAAATTATGCCCTATTTTCCAAATCGGTCGCATATTTTTCTGCGTGACCTGTATATGAATTTACGGTTATATTGTCGTTTAACGAGGAACTACTACACCAGATACGTGGCCACGGGCTGGCCATCGCTCCTTATCCAGCCGCAAGTAATGACTTAATTGGGTGACCGGAAGCGAATAAATCCCAGCATCCCTTCCATATCCGGCGCTTCTTTGTGATCGTGCAGTTTTACCTTTTGACGCGGGCTCTTCAAGAAACCCCAAAAAAGATTACACTTGAAATTTTATAACTTCATGCATCAATTTTGTAGGTTACTGTTCAACCTGTACCTCCTGAGAATTACATTAGCTGAACGTTTCTCCTAGTTGCGATGGAGATCGTTCACCCTTCAATTGACGGCGCTCATTGCGGGATCATACCGCATCGCTAAGCATTCCTCGGAAGGGCTATATATAGCAGTTTGTCCATTTCATCTTTACGATCAATATACCACAGATTAATTAGCTTATCAAATTAAAAAGTATTTGTCGATTGCTCCGTGAAGGCCAGGAATTACCCAATCCAGCAGTGTGGTCAGTCACGTGATACATCATTCAGAGCCCAGCTGAGGTTGACAAGGGGTATAAATCACTTTGATTCTTCCGATAATATAATTTACAACCCCAGAAATACCAACCAGTCACGGTATATTACACGGTATTCTTACTTTACGGAGAAATAAGATGAATATTCCCCATGACTACATTCAGTTACTCATTGATCCAAAATTCCCTGGATCAAACAGTATCATTAAGGACCTTCTGACTTCCCAATTTCTGCTATTACATTAGTGGGTGTGAACGGTTTTACGCCGCTTTTAGCAATATACAAGCAACATCGCGAGGGAGAGAAAAGGGCTACATATCATACCCATTTTGGAATCGAACCTAATTCGTCAGCATAGCGGGCGAACGTTTGAACAACTTGACACAGCAACTACCTTCTGTTAAATAACGTTCTAATTCATTTTGAAGGGAGCAAACTGACAAGGCCTCTACTATGTTACAAAATTAGTGCCACAGTCATCTGGTTTCTCTTAGGCTAAAGACTCCTACTATTCAAGACTGTCTGTTACTGCCAATAGTTGGTGTCAGTAATAGAGTAACACACAAGTGATTATTGATGTGTCCCGCCACCCAGCACTGTCTATTATTATTACAGCGTTGATGGTACGCTAAGCATTGACGACTGGTACTTTGTTGGTAAACGCTGTGTTTCACGTCCATACCATTTGGAACATTGCTCAACGCTATGGCTCATCATGGTTCTACGGCGGGACAAGAGCAGTCTCGGCTCGCCTAATGACTTTATTGATATTTATAACATCGCTTCCCAAATGGAAAAAAGGTATGAAACACCAAAGTACGATAACCGCAGGCGATAAGGATGCAACACAATTAAGTGTAAAATCTAATATGGTCGACATAGCGGAAAATCACGGATTTGACATCAACAGTCTTACAACGCTTTGATACTGACATAAGCATTCCGGCGCCGGTATAGAGGCAGGCCCCTGAGCACGCAATTTTAGAATAACAGCCCATATATAAGTCCTTGATCGTTGCTGTAAATCACCTTGAGCTAACGTCGGTAGATCGCTGGTATGTTTGGTAGGCGCCCGAACATAGTTATGTGCTTGTAGACACTGATTTCATGTTAAAGTGTAGATAATCAATTACTCTGAATACCATTACCTTCCACTTAGAGTGTCTGTTATAAGATATATACATGCCTCTAAAGCTTTAATGCTTGTAAATAGCTTGCACGCGAGCGAGGCCTTCGTTTTCTCGGTGAAAAGTCGACCAATGATACACCGTCGAGTATGCAATAGGTCGTGCTTATCTACTTCTGATTGATATTAAATGTAATACTAGTAATTATTAAAATAGTGAAATATCATTGGCGTTTTGGGGCCAACATTGAAAATGAAGACTGTTTACTTTTACGTGTGTCAGCCAATTTAAGCATGTGAAAAACTACTGCCATATGCTTCTGCGTTTCAACAATTATCAATAAATGTCATATCGGGAAAATGGGGAAGAACACTTTTCAGATCGGATATGATCAGTAATGCCTCCAAGTTAAAGTGTCTTTACACAGACCCATTGATAATACTCTGTTCGATAAAACACGCGAGACACTGACATGCATCCGGGCCATCTGAGCCGAGCTGATTATAACCAGAAAGTCTCATCGGAATGGAGAATGAACATTCCTTAAAAACCAATATTAATCATAATGCAATTTCGATTTTATTATTTCAATATCCTAGTCGAGCTTATACTTGAAACAAATGTTTTGAAAACAAAGTAATAAAACTGCTTGGAGCTATTTCAATTTTCCATGTCAATAAATCCCCAACAAGCAACGGCATGTAACACTTGTACTTCCGCATTCTCTGCATGGTGAAGACGCGTGGCTCCATCATACTGCCACACGGAGCCATGTGCTTTTCATAATTCTGAATCTGAATATAACATTAAGCACAGCATAAAATCCTCATCTGCTGGTTCGGTTTGGTTCAAGTGGGGAGAATGATAAAATACGTAACCTATATCGATTTCTGCCTTTGGAGGAATGCGTAACATAATGGCATGGTAGTTGAAGACGCCAAAATGAAATCTCTGTATGAAATCAAATATGGAACGACTCAGTTGCAAGGTTTACGTAAGCAAATAACATGTTTGGGATATCTTAACTTGTATTTCTCAGATGTATAAAAATACTATTCTCCATGCATGAGTGAGTGAATAACTATGATTTTTACGCCGCTTTTAGCAATATTCCAGCAATACCACGGCGGAGGACACCAGAAATGGGCTCCACATATTGTACCCATGTTGGGAATCGAACCCGGGATTTCCGGGTGACGAGCGAACGCTTTAACCACTAGGCCACCCGACCGCCCTCTCCATGCATGATACTTAAATAGCAGGTATATGAGTATGTATGCCTAGGCATTGCAAACCTCACTTCTATGGATTCCATAGTGATAATGAATATTGCAGTACGATATTTAAAGTGAAATCTCTGAGGTTTTGCGAGTAGTCATGTGTTGAGGAATAGAAGACATGAGGACACCTGTAATTCTATTTGTAATATCTCGTGTGCTTTCTACTGACATAGATACAAATGCATCTAGCAAAGGAAATAGGAGCGTAGAGGTTCTGCTTCAAAATCCCCAGCGCAATACAACTCTCCTGAGAATGAGGGATTGTGGGACAAAACAGGAAACACTTTCGTACAATAATTATGGAAGGTGATTGGTTTATAAGTGAAATCGAAAAAAACAATTGAAAAATTGCCCTGGATTGTCTTGATATGTATATTTTAAAATTTACATAAAGAGTTCACCAATAGTTATAACACCTATGTTTCGAATAAATGATAGATAAGGTAACGTTTTGACAACCAAATGTTAATTTCAATTCAAAATCTTAAATCCAAAGTGTGCATAGTGTGGTCTAACGACAAGCACTGAGGTACAGTTGAACACTTCTGACCAGGAGTGCCTATGTAGGAATTATAAAGAAACATCGAAATAATATAGAAAGTGTATATACTTAGTCACAATGATAATGACATATTTGCGTAGATATAGACATTCAAATTGATAACCTCACTAAGGTTACTGACGTACCAAGTGAAGAAGTCAACGCTATCAAGAATCTATACAGTAACTTCTTTTAGTTGACCAATATCAGAATATGCGGCGAAAGTCTGGGATAAATGCTCCGCCTTTAATGAAAATAGACTTGAAGAACTACAGTTTGGAGCAGCAATGATAGTGACTAGCCGTAAAAAGGTTATGCGCTGATGGAATAATCAAATGAGGTATTATTCCAAGTATAGAAAGAATTCATTTGGCGATAAGCAGTCATCATATCAATCAATCATGACATGATAATAGTCTGTTCAAAAATACATCCCTGGAACCAAACGTTTCCAATAATGGTATACTATTGAACCATGTTTCTGTTGCTACTGATACAACAGATATTGTCAAGTTAGTATTGTTACATCGTCACGCCCTTCGCTAACGTATCACTACTATATCTGTCAAATGGTTAAATATTAGCGGTACTGCACATTGTACATATTTGAACATGTTTCATATTGATGTTATAACTCAAACAAGACTGTGCAAATTTCATTGATGTCATAGTCTTGATATGCCAAAACGGAGATGATCTCGTAAATGGATAACTTTTGTACAATCTAATTGTGTTTTGTATATAAACTGTATTGATTAGATATAGGCTACGGTATTCTTGCACTACCAAATACGTAATATGATTTTACGACTCAACAGGTTACCGTTCACATGCGCTCTGTCATGTAAGCCAATCTGACGGCAGTGATTGAAACAAATACCGCCATTCATTATACGTTTCCTCTGCCTGATTCCCAAACTTCTGTGTAATGGCGCTCAGTGTGCTTGGTGATACATGCACCGTCGGCACTAATGGCCTATTTGAGACTAATCAGATACACAACAAAGGATGAATTTACCTTCTTATTGAGTTTGATGTTGGTGAAAATAGCGTGTACCCTCCACGTCTTACTGAACATGGCCCCAAATGCTAAAGTGAAGCCCAAAGCTAGCACCCAGGCACGGATCTGGAAGAAAACGTTACATGTTAAGGCTGTGGTGAAAACAGTGTTACCACACCTCATCTGATTTAACGCTGGATTGGTGTCAGGAAGCGATGTGAAACAACAACCTCGTCTGATCTAATGACCCACAGAGAACATCGTGTTAGCTGCCACGACTTACCAAAGGATCACAACAGATAGGCGACCTGCTCAGCCAAGCTGGTGTAACAAGGTTATCACGCTCACACAAAACACAGAACATGTCTCAAAGTAAGATTAGGACGAGCATGTACTATAGATACCAGAAGGTTGTGATCAAATAATGTTAGCAGTCGAGTTACATTACATTATGTTGTATTGACGAGTCTCAGACCGCATTGAAGTTGAAGTTAATGGGGTCATTACGGTCAGATAACACGTGGAAACTTCTGTCGCGGGACTCAAATGAGAATATACATCTACACAAAAATGCTTCTGAGGCTGCACCTAATAGAATGACATACGGAACAGCGTCCTTGCCATTGCATTTGTTTGTAATGTGTTACCAAGGTCGAGGAATACACGCAGGAGTATATTGACTGACAATGAATTGAATATACGGGTAGTTTACGCGTATCTGTTTGATATAATGACCGCACATTCCAGGAACTGTTCTTCTCAAGGCCAAGCAGGTATCTGAAGAGGATGTTAATGAGGCATTGAAATAATGGCGCCTATCTATAAATCAATTAGAAGCTATATACACCTGACAGGCTCTCGAAAGATTACCGACATTTGTTTTGCATAGCGTACACTTCATATTAAGGACAACGGTTTTTTCATTCCTGAGTTTATCGCGCCATTATATAATCAATACATGCACTCTTAACAAACTGATTCTGGTCTTAATATTTATTCAATCTTATGGTAATTTGTTTACATAAAATTCATAATTTATATCCTTATGTGATTGATCTATAAGATAAATATAAATATCGAGTGTTGAAAAACACAAAATGAGACCAGGAGCCTTGACGGTTGTTGAATGTCCCTAAGTCCGGACGTAACACAATGTGCCCTCCATTAAATATTATTCGAGGAGATACATAAAACCATCAATGTTTATTGGGAAAATAAACATGTTGTTCTGAAAATAATATCGAAAGCGGGAGTCTGTCATGGATGCAAAAATCACATGAGGCATTGACATCGACCTCAGGTGATTCGTCTCCACTCAGCTTTTTTTTTTATGTCATACTATATTGGCCAAAGCAACATCAATGCGCCATGCGGAAAATATACAGGAATATTTATGCAAAGACAGTCTGACATGTTACACGTACATTAAATATAGCAGGTTTTCTTATTTAAAATTGACATGTGAATCTTAAGTATACATGTGTATAATATATAATATTATGATACTGTGGACGTACTGTATGGGTAGACTGTACACATATGTATGCTGTTCTACACAGGTGTGCCATGATATATTCGAAAATGTATTCTGTAACTGATTATAAAAAAACATTAATTTATTTCCAACGAAGAACATGTCATGAGAGTCTCTATGGAGTGCAACTGTGAAGCAACATTTCGAACATCTTTGTGTAGTTAGTTACATTTTAACGTTGCTAAATGTGTGGGAAAGTACCATTTCGTTACCAAAGCAAGATTTTACGAATTTTATAAATAAGAATGCAAATGTTTCAACATTATTGATACTGGTAAAAAAGTACTTTTCCATCAATTAGGTGTGAAATCAACGCAGTTCACTTCAACGTATCATAAATATGTTAAATCTATTTGTGACATTTCAGCCTAATTCAAAACATGTTCATAAATTATGTTTCACTCATATCTGTAGTCTTTTTTCCTTCCTTTCGTGAATTTCATCTGCGATTTGAGTATGAATGTTTCTAGTGTAGTCATAATAATCATTGTTATATCTATCAACAAATCCTGGTTTCAATCATCATCTAAATTTGTAAAAGTGAATGAAACATTTAGCTCACCTGACACAAATAGCGGAACAATGAAGGGGAGACAACTCCACCGTCCGTTCCCAACAGGAACACACTGAGGTAACACAGGATACATCCAATGATAATCAGGTTGTTCATATTTGGACTCGACATCTTGATATATCTAGAAAAAGACATGATAAAATTGGTCACAATGGGTAAATAAGGAACAACTAAAACATGTGTTTAATCAGCAGAAATCTCTATTCAATCTCCGAGTCCATTGTACGATTCCGACTAGATGATAAGCATGTTCTTATGAATTACTATCTTACAGTGATGACCCCAGGTGTTCGCCAAGAAATGTTGAGGTCATTCAAATTGAGACACCACATTAACATCGCCGTGACATAATAGGGAGTGTTGTACAAAGATTTGTGTTTGTTTGTTGTCTAAGCCATACTCAGCAATATTCCAACAATATGACCGCGGTATGCAAATAATCGAGTCTGGACCAGACAATGCATTGATCGACATCATGAGCATCGATCTTCGCAATTGGGATACAACGACATGTATGAACCAAGTCGGCGAGCCTGACCACCCGATCCCGTTTGTAACAACAAGATAGTTTGCTGAAGACCAACTCTAACCCGGATCTTGACGGGTCTGTAACATCGAGGTTAATATTTAGGATACATAACGTATGACTAGGCGTTTCTTGAAAAGTCTCAATCTTTGTGAATGATGTTGATTTCACAGCCTTTCACTCAACTGCTCATTCTTTCTGCAGAAATTCTGCAATATCCAGAACTCACTAAGGTGTGTATATTTGGCAAAAAGCCAAACTGTTTTCTGTGTATGGCCAGATGGTACGACTATGTTTGATAGGGGAATAATATTATATTTTGTTGTTGTTGAAAGAAGTGACCAAATACAGCCAGAGATCCATTCTTTGTTATAAAACATTTATTATAAAAACACAACCAACCCATCTTCCAAAAATGACTTGCTGCATCAGGATCATTTGGCCTATTTCTTATTTTCTAGTTAACTGGCCGTGTTCGGAGTACGTGTACGTGGACATTTTGATGTGACTATGCATGACTTTTGATCCTTTGACTACATGATTGAGCACGTCGAGAGGTGACTGGAATGGCACGCATTAATCAAATCTGCAAATTGTATATCACGCTTGTTAATTCTCCGCTAATAATCTCTTGGTAATCGGCATCTGTTTGCAATATCAATATTTCTATTTGTACAGTCCTACCTAAACTGCCGTTCAAAAGAAAGTGTACACCCATGTTTGATGGTGTCTAAAATGAAACGGACAAGACATGGTTATTTGATGGTGATGTGTTTGAAACGGGTATCATAGTTGTGTTGTGGACCTCACGTTTCCCGACCGCCTCCGTGGTCTAGTGGTAGAGCGTCCACCCGGAGAGCGGAAGGTCTGGGGTTCGATCCCGGCCGCGTCATACCAAAAGACGTTAAAAGATGGTACTTGTTGTTACCCTGTCTGGCGCTCGGCATTACGGGGCTAAAACAAGGACTGGTCGGCTCGGAGTCAGTATACTGTGTCTGAGTGGGGTAATCATGTTAAACTGCGGCATGGTATCTCAGTGAGCTGGCACTATAAATCGGCATCAGTCCGTACACAGCCACACAAACACACACACGTACATGCACGTCGCTATATAAGTGCAATAATCTTGGACGCGACGTTAAACCCCATTTCACCTCACCTCAAGTTTGCCGTCTTTCGGTGACGTTTTATAATATTTGTATGTTTTGGTCAAATCCAAGTTTCAAATGTACACATTGTTTTTCCCTCCAGTTAAGTATAATTATTCTTACAGCAGGGTTTCTTGGTCAAATCAAATTTTCAAGTGTTTTCTTTCTTGAGCCTTATGTTATGTTAATATCAACCGAAATGTTTTTTGCTTAATGAATAATTGATTTGTATGAGAGCTACCTTTGTCCCCTTATAGTTCACAACATCCTACACGCTTTCTATCATAGAGTCGACTTAGCGAGTCAACCTCGTTATGCATGACAATGACTGAGCTATAGAATATAATTTTACACAGGGGAACAACGTTTTACGATTTATTAAATTGCAATGTCTTGCAGTTGGGAAAAGAGCTCTGCAACGGCACACATATCGGAAAAGGCAAATTGATAGAAAACTATTAATTAAATCCATTTACGTTTCCTACTTCGTGACCAGTGTCGATGCGGCATCCATTATTACAATAGCTGCTTGGACATTAGAAAACAGAGACAAAGGTTACTTGTTCCTTACGTTCAGTACATCACACAAGATACAGACATATATGATGCGTTTTTAAAGATATACAGTAGGTAATTAGATTCTTGAGTAAAACATCGCCTTCATCAGGAGCTTTGGTTCCCGGCTGATTACCATACCATCTTTGGCGGCTGTGTTCTCTGCCTCAAGTTCTGTATCACCCACACCATGACGCTCACATTGCCAAAGAGCGGATCACCTTATTTGCATTTCGCTTAAGGAACTAACCCTTCGGTAATCACACACGTGGCGGCCCCGTCAGGTCATCAATAATGTCTTTTCTGCTGCACTTTGCGCTTTAATCAGGCCACAGACAATTGCCTGTCACTTTAACAACTCACGCAGCCACGAGTAGGGCCACAATCAAAGCAATTTATAGTCACCGGCTCAACGAATCCAGCAAACCAGCTGAATTTTTATGTGCAACTTTAATGCCAACCAACTTGCAAAATCTCAATCGGTATTGCCGGGGCCCAATCTCGGAGGAGTGATTTTTAGAAGTTTATGAAAATTTTGATTTGTTCAAGCGCCTGGGGCTGACGGTCTGAAATGTGTTGAAATCTGCATTTAGTCTTCCTAGCATTAACCCGTATTGGTAACGACATAGGATTTACGTGTAGAGGTTCAATAGTGAGACCTCCTTCTGAAACCGGCGATTTCTGACAGGCAGGAATCAATTGTAGCATTTTAGATCCTATTATGCCGCATATTGACAATAAAATCCAATAATTCATTCGCCTTAGTCGCTGGATCGGCATTATGTCTAATAGCAGCTTGATCGACTGGGCAATTGGAAGGCAGTACCCGCTACGTCTAAGGCCTCTGCGAACTAGTTTAATACGGTGGAATAACGACCGCGAGGGCTTTGATTTTTTCTACGGTTTATGATAGGCCAGGGACGTTATACCCTCTTTGACAAAAACTCTAATCTTAAACGTGCATAAGATCTGTCAACCTTCTAACGCTGATCTGAACTTTACAGCTCCTTTCAAAGTAAGATATGATATACCGGCCCATGCTTCATCAGTTGACTGTCGTACTCAGCATGGTTTGTTGCAGGGATTTTTAAGCTTAACGTTCTAAATGAAATTTCGCCGTTTTCTCTTCCAGTGTTAACCCAATTATCAGCTAATATGCAGTTTTATAAGGGCATGGATAATGTTGTTTGTGTTGAGGCAGCATTGATCAGGAAGGTTTTAATGCTCTTATCACAATATTGTTACACATTCCCCTGAGATGGCTAATTGCTTCTGAATAGTGTCCTTTTGTAGACGTTGCGAAATGGGACATCGGTTCAGGTCACTATATTCCCCTCTTGTCGGACAAAAGATGACCTGCTTTATTCCTGAAAGTGGGAGGGTCGGATGCTTGATGGTCTGGCACCAACGTTGGTGTCCCGCATTACAACATCAAACTTAATCTGGTATATTTGCCAGTCATAATCAAATACATTTGGCCTTCCGTAACGACACATCGAAAGGTTACAGAGGAGTGGATCAATGTCATGCAATTCTTTGCTCCTCGTCAAATTCGACACGAATGGCGCATTTCATTGGAAGGTTCGCATCAAGGACCGCATAATATTAGATTCCAGTAGATAAGGGCTCGTCTTGAGCGGGATATAGGAAGCGATCTGTCTCCGACGTGAGAGTCGCTGTCTGGATGGAAACGGAACAACCACTGATCAGCACTGGAGGGCATATCTACTTCATATATATATAAATATATGGACATTTGTTCTGAAACCAAACACCAAAGCCGACAAAGACTAACCATTTTCGAAGGAATAACTAACACAGAAACACATCTCACCTGTGTCTTCTGTACAGAATGTTGAGTGTCAGAAAGCCCACTGCCATGATGATACCGAGGGCAGCCAACACACACAGGCTACTGTACACGGCCACAGACACCCTGCGCATCTCCGGGTACTCAATGTTCCGGTCTTTGGGAGGCCCACTTCCTGTTAAAATTGAAATATTAAAACTTGTCGAGTCTTATCCGTAAATAAGTTCTCAATTTGATAGCTCTACATAAAAAATAATCAGTTTGATTTCGGATTCCGATTATGTCCACGCTCATCAATCATACATAATAAGATATATTTGTGGTGTCGGTCAGATTTAACACTGACCAGTATTTCAGTATGTCAGCCTGACTTTGTTCGAATAGTGCCTCTGTTCACCGAACAGTGATTGGGTACCCGGTAGGATGAAATGGCAGTGTGGTTCTTAACCTTACTCACCTAACGGGGAGCTGGGGATGTATACTCCCTAGGGAGCTGAGAATGATTGTTGAGTGCACACTGATCCGTTGACCGGGGTACTTCATGTCTAAGCACTTAGAGCATGCTTATGCATGGAGTACAGCTCTATATAAATGGAATAGTTGTAGTATTAGTAGTAGTAGTTGTAGTAGTAGTAGTAGTAGTAGTAGTAGTAGTAGTAGTAGTAGTTGTTGTAGTATAAGTATTAGTAGTAGTATTTGTAGTAGTAGTTGTAGTAGTAGTAGTCGTAGTAGTACAACGCTGTATAAATGGAATAGTTGTAGTAGTAGTAGTTGTTGTTGTAGTAGTAGTTGTAATAGTAGTAATAGTTGTTGTAGTAGTGGTTGTAGTAGTTGTGGTGGTGGTGGTGGTGGTAGTAGAAGTACTTGTGATAGTTGTAGTAGTTGTAGTAGTAGTTGTAGAAGTAGTAGTAGTGGTGGTGGTGGTGGTGGTAGTAGTACTTGTGATAGTAGTTGTAGTAGTAGTTGTAGAAGTAGTAGTAGTGGTGGTGGTGGTAGTAATAGTTGTAGTAGTAGTAGTGGTAGTAGTAGTGGTAGTAGTAGTAGTAGTAGTAGTGGTAGTGGTAGTGGTAGTGGTAGTGGAAGTGGTAGTGGTAGTAGTAGTAGTAGTACTGGTAGTGGTAGTGGTAGTCGTAGTGATAGTAGTAGTAGTAGTAGTAGTAGTAGTAGTAGTAGTAGTAGTAGTAGTAGTATCCTGGGAGGAAAGCCCAATGTTAGGCAGGTCGTAAATGGTCACCACGTTGGTTAAACCTACGATCACGACTGACAGACCAAAGACCATCAACATGGATTCTGGATTCGAACATGGGACAAGCTGACCCTGGCAGGAGCAAAGAGAAACGCCACCTTTGACCACTTGCTTAGAATAGAACCATTTCCAGAATCATATGAACTCTCTACCATGAGTCCATTGTACGATGATGAGCATGTATATATTATTCACTATCAGATGTTGATGATGCCAGGTGTTCACAAAACGGTGAAACAGAGAGGCTGTATAGACTAATCGTAATCGTGTCACCTCTCCACTGGATTTCACGGTGAAAGTCGAGACTATCTGTTGAGGCGTGGTATTCACCTATATCCACCATTTTCCCATCTGGATAAACATAAACGTCAAAGAATTTTCAGAAAACCAGGTAGTGAGTGAGTGAGTGAGGTGATAACATGTTAACACTTGTGCTAAACTGGCGGGCAAAAGAAAGCACGCACCCATGTTTAATGGTGCCTGACAATTAAACAAACAGGAAAAAGTTAAGTAAGGATAAGAATTTATGGATGAACAACTTCTTTATTACAATTAAGAGCGACGTTTCGGTGTAGGTTCTAACACCTTTATCAAGCAAGTGATTTACAGAGTGAGGATGGCACTTCTTAATTGTAAAATAGGAGTTGTTCATCCATAAATTCTTATCCTTACTTAGTACTCCAACTTCTAAATGCCTATCAAAGAAGGACAAAGTTCTTCGATGGTGATGTATTTGATGCGGGTGTCATAGTCGTGTTTTTGACTTTCAGTTTGCAGCGTATCAGCGACTGTTTTCAGCCTAGAAACGATTTGATAACGTAAGTTTTAGTCAAATCCAAATTTCAAGTCTATACTTTCTTTGGCTAGTCAGTTTACGATAATTATTGTTACAGCAGAATCGCCACTATGCAAGAATGAACCGACGTATCCACGTGAAGAATAGAACACAAAACATCAGTATGACAAAGGAACCGACGTATCCACGTGAAGAATAGAACACAAAACATCAGTATGACAAAGGAACCGACGTATCCACGTGAAGAATAGAACACAAAACATCAGTATGACAAAGGAACCGACGTATCCACGTGAAGAATAGAACACAAAACACCAGTATGACAAACGAACGCATTACCTACAAGGCTACCCGCTAAAGATATATATTTTTTAGTCAAAAGATGTTTACGTTAGTAAGTAATGTTGCAGGTATAACACGGCCAATAATTTTGTATCCCTGATATTTGTTTTCAACAAACACTCAACATTCCTCACCTGTGATTTGCCGGATGCGGATCTGCCCGAGACGATCGCCATTGTTGAATTGAACCCTGCCCTTGAGATATACAAGCAGATGAGTATATCGTTGTGCAGATGCATCTTCATCACATTTTACAGAAACTCTTTATGACACATCTAACATGAGAATTTACCAACAGCTAATCTCTCAAATGTGATATTAAAGTTTACAAACTACCAAAAAAATATTTTTCTCTGAAAGGGTCTATTTTAATTGTGCTTGTGTGATCACGATTTCTACTATATCAACTGACAGGACAAAGGTTTTCAATACAACCACCTTGTAATAGCGTACTTAGCTACTGGTGAAAGAAACGATGACGATTATTCCTTTGACATTTCGTGCACGTCAGTCTTTGATTATTGATAATCCAGCTGATTTAGGCATTCTTACAATGTTATTTTTTTCTCACACATCAAGCGAGCCAACGTTAGATTGCGTTTTACTTTATATAACCTAAATCTATATCATCCCTGCGGCAAATGCCAAAACCTGGAACTTTATACACGATTACATCAGTGAAAAAGAAAATTCCAATCTGATCGTCGGTAACAAAGTCCTACTGAAACGGATATTACAACATAAGAAATGTCAGCAAACAGGAAACAGCGATTTTAACCCGCCTTAAGTAATATCCTGATTCATCAGTAAGGAAGAGATTCATAAGCTCACATATAATCTGTTCAAATCATTCAAACATTCGGTTTTTCATTAATAGAGCTTAGAAAAATTATTATTGTGGGCGATGACAACACATTTTCCGAATGTTTCAGCACAACGGCGTTTTGGGAGCAATACATCAGTGCCAGGGTGATGTAGCATACGTCTTGTTAACATGGTGTCAGTACAAAAGATTCTTCAGTTAATAAGTATTATAATGTTCAATCATTATCACACACAACGAAGTCAAACAGATCCAGAGGAATAACTGACGTTCCTTCCAGATAAACAATGGATTATGGATGTAACGACTTTTGTTGAAGATGTTTATGTTAACAGAAGGATAATGAGTTGATATTATCGCAATTCAAACAAGTTCGGATTTCACAAAGTCTCAAAGAGCAAGTGATCGACTTTTCTGATGTCAATACAAATCCCTCAAGGGAGACAACTCACGTTACTTCTAAGATAAGTTTCAAGACCGGATGTAACAGACTGATTTATTAGGTTCCTTGGTGTTTGAAACAATAAATCAAACAGTCCCTAATTATCATGACGTATTGTGCCAGACTCTAAACGACTGTACCGTCACTCCGAGGAAGTTCGTCTCATTGAGCACCTTGCCGACGTTGGGCCCTCTGAACGTGTCCTCCGAGATGAGGTTCGGGCTGGTACCCACAAGAAGAGAGTCGATGGCTTTGGCGATCACCCACACACCGTCGTAGGCGTAGCCGTGAAACTTGCTGAACTGTGTACCGCTCCACTCTTTATAGAGAGCTTCGTAAGCCGCTGGACGCTGGAAGGATTAGAAACACAGTCAACGAGAGTGAGTGAGTGAGTTGGGTTTAGCGCCGCTTTTAACAACATTTGAGTTATATCACGGCGTGTCAGCTTAATGTGGGAGGAAAGCCCGAAGTGGTGCAGGTCGTAGAACCCACGAGCACGGGTACGGTGATGACAACCTAGATACATAACCGGGGCGAACCGGGCTTCGAACCCACAATCATAGGTTCCTGACGTGTCCAAGGGACGCAGCTCTGCACAGCGAATTGCGGCGCCTAAGAACGACTGGGCCACCCGTGCCCCCCAGTCAACGAGAAAAATCTGTCTGTAACAATACCCTTGTCGCAGTACTGTATCAATAACATCATCAGGGATATGACAATAAGAGCTTCACATATCGCATTAGTGGTGGAATTAAATATCAGGTCTTCATCTTGGTAGGAGAAAGACTGACCCAAGGCTCCTCTGCGGATCCATGTTTAAATAATGTTGGCAGGGATTTTACATATGCGGGAGCGATATCTTTAATTCTGAAGCAAATTTGAACACTAACATTAAAATATATTCACTGGACTCAAATTGCATCCGAGGGATTTGACTGTTACATTATGAAGGGGCTATGTCTACACCAACCTCAGCTTAGATCTAGGCACTGAAATAAGCTCAGTGTGAAACTTGAGCATTGCGTCTGTGTAATAAGGATGTAACGCTGATACAGATATAGGCAAATTGGGAATGAAGACAAACTAAGCTGTTTTTAAACGACTTGCAATCTGTCTGAAAGCCATTCTGCTTCAGCCTTATGCTCTTGTAAGTTATTTATAGTAAAGCGGCGACGGGGTCAGTGGAAATGACAAAATAATACAGTTTAGACGCCTTCAACTTCATGTATGACTTTTGCAGAATTCGATGTAACGCTCTATAAGTCCATAGTGCTCCACGCGTGCGAATCCTGTGTGAGATGTTTAGAGCAACAGGCAAATCTAATGGGTAAATGAGTTGGGTTAACGCCGCTTTGAACAGTATTCCAGTCATATAACGGCATGTCAGCTAACTATGCAGGTCTTTGTTGACAAGCATAGCAACATAATCAGAGTTAACCGGCATTCGAACACATCTCATGAAAGGCAATCTAACAAATGTGAATACATTAACAGTACATATTCAAGTCCCGTGAAAGATAATTTATCTCATATGAGTCTAAAAGAAACAATTAGACGATTGGTCTTAAACTAACCAATCCTGAGACAGTTGTTTCGTTACTTCTGCTCAGCTCCAGGAGGTCAGTTGTTAGGCAACCGTGCACCGTATCATTCATTTCCGACTTTGTGCACGTGATCTTCGAGTCAGGTTTTCTCCACCATCCCACATCCTCGTACTCTCCAACAATCATCCACTGGTAGCGAGCGCCGTACATTTGTTTCTTGTGAGCCTGTCTTGAAGGATAGAATAGCACAGTGAGACCCCGACAAGACGCACCACTAATACAGTGAGACCCCGACAAGGCGGACCTCTAATACAGTGAGACCCCGACAAGACGGACCTCTAATACAGTGAAACCCCGACAAGACGCACCACTAATACAGTGAAACCCCGACAAGACGGACCTCTATTACAGTGAGACCCCGACAAGACGCACCACTAATACAGTGAAACCCCGACAAGACGCACCACTAATACAGTGAAACCCCGACAAGACGCACCACTAATACAGTGAAACCCCGACAAGACGCACCACTAATACAGTGAAACCCCGACAAGGCGGACCTCTAATACAGTGAAACCCCGACAAGACGCACCACTAATACAGTGAGACCCCGACAAGGCGGACCTCTATTACAGCGAGACCCCGACAAGACGGACCTCTAATACAGTGAAACCCCGACAAGACGGACCTCTAATACAGTGAAACCCCGACAAGACGCACCACTAATACAGTGAAACCCCGACAAGACGGACCTCTAATACAGTGAAACCCCGACAAGACGGACCTCTAATGCAGTGAAACCCCGACAAGACGCACCACTAATACAGTGAAACCCCGACAAGACGCACCACTAATACAGTGAAACCCCGACAAGACGCACCACTAATACAGTGAAACCCCGACAAGGCGGACCTCTAATACAGTGAAACCCCGACAAGACGCACCACTAATACAGTGAGACCCCGACAAGGCGGACCTCTATTACAGCGAGACCCCGACAAGACGGACCTCTAATACAGTGAAACCCCGACAAGACGGACCTCTAATACAGTGAAACCCCGACAAGACGCACCACTAATACAGTGAAACCCCGACAAGACGGACCTCTAATACAGTGAAACCCCGACAAGACGGACCTCTAATACAGTGAAACCCCGACAAGACGCACCACTAATACAGTGAAACCCCGACAAGACGCACCACTAATACAGTGAAACCCCGACAAGACGGACCTCTAATACAGTGAAACCCCGACAAGACGGACCTCTAATACAGTGAAACCCCGACAAGACGCACCACTAATACAGTGAAACCCCGACAAGACGCACCACTAATACAGTGAAACCCCGACAAGACGGACCTCTAATACAGTGAGACCTCGACAAGACGGACCTCTAATACAGTGAAACCCCGACAAGGCGGACCACTAATACAGTGAAGCCCCGACAAGACGGACCTCTAATACAGTGAAACCCCGACAAGACGGACCTCTAATACAGTGAAACCCCGACAAGACGCACCACTAATACAGTGAAACCCCGACAAGACGGACCTCTAATACAGTGAGACCCCGACAAGACGGACCTCTAATACAGTGAAACCCCGACAAGGCGGACCACTAATACAGTGAAGCCCCGACAAGACGGACCTCTAATACAGTGAAACCCCGACAAGAAGGACCTCTAATACAGTGAAACCCCGACAAGACGGACCTCTAATACAGTGAAACCCCGACAAGACGGACCTCTAATACAGAGACACTGTCAGTACCGACACCATGCCTTCCGATCGGTTTAGAAACGTCTTCACATATAAAGGGCACTACATTATAATTAAATGATAAATTCGTTTATTGCACCAGTTGGCAAATGCACTTAGATTAACTGTCCTGCCTTAAGGAGTTCCACTGTAATACTTATCAACGATTTATCAATTGAATGTCTTACAGTACTATTGTTATTATAATAAGAATTCACACAAATAACTTTTCCTAGGAAATCATGAATCCATTAGTCTAATTAGAACTGTCCTTATCGACAGCAGTGTGTAATCTCACCAAATCTAGCACATCGATCGATGTGTTTCAACCAAAATAATGTCTTTGTTGGTTACGAACACATAATGGTCGCTGAACACAAATAAGGAATCTATGACAAGTAAATAACAGTCTATCCTGCTCAATCTTTTTCGATCTAAGACCGATGAAGATAATGGTTGCATAATTCTCACGTGCCTCTCAGATATATAATATTATTCTCAATGGTCTCTCTGACCGTTTAGAGTTATAGCTCCCACATGTTACTCCAGCTGTTTAGATATATGGTTCCCACGCACATCCAGTGTAAGAGAGGGGGGCAGTGTTGGTTACGTAAATACGCTGACTGCACGAGCACATAGCAACGCCATGACTCCAGCGACAGTATATCTAGCCTTGTTGAGATGCTGCCCTTGTGTTTACACAGAAGACGGTTTAGTGGTGCCAGACAAACTCCCTAACCTCAATCAATATAGAAATTATCCTAGAAATGATGTTCAAACATTGCTAAGCTGTGCACACGTACCTGAAATACGAGTTTGTAATTTTATAATGAAAAAGGCATTGTCCAATATCTTGAATAGTTGCGTTGCTGATAAACGCGGTATTTCTACATCCGTGTCAATTTCCCCTACCGTTCACAATAAACCGTTCTTTCATTCAGTCTTCTAGTATTGTCATCTCTTTCCTGTGCATTTGATATATTAATTATTTATTATCTACTGAAGAGTGTTTCTTTTGCCAACTTTGAATTGACCTTGACCTAACACCATTTGCGCCAGCGGCAGACATAATAAGACTAAAGTGAAAACGTACCATTGTAAAAATGTTTGATTCGTGACATTATTATTGACCAATGCACGATTTCATAGATGACACTTCAACAAACTTTTTTTCACACTAAATAAGCCCAAAACCGTCTGTTTGTTTCTTCAAGCTTTTATGGTATATCGTTGGTGAATATATCCCTCAGTATTTTAATAGTAAATCCCTAAACCCACTCTGTAAGTACCATACGCACTGCTAGCCATACCATTAATAGATCACCTAAATAACTGTGAACACTCCCCAGTATAAACATTTATCTTCCAAAACTGGTTTATTTATACACACAGTAGGATATACATGAATGTATCCATTTACCCCCAAAATTTTGAATACCTGGTATGCATGTGAGCTTGTGATTGGTTGATTAGTATGCATCTTATTAGGAACAACTTTCGTTCAAAGTAAGGAAAAGAAGTTATGGATGAACAACTTCTTTATTACAATTAAGAGCGACATTTCGGTGTAGGTTCTAACACCGTTATCAAGCAAGTGATATACAGAGTTCGGTTGGTAAGTATATACACGTATATATAAGTAGGAAGCAATGTTTATACAGTAGAGTAGATATTGTTATACGGGAGTAGAGAAGCCTGTTATGTATACACAAGGATAGTGATGACAATCTTCGGTGAAGTCAGTGACATAAACAAATGTAAATATTAATTCTTTTCCTTACTTAGTACTCCAACTTCTAAATGCCTATCAAAGAAGTTAAACTTTCGTTCATTAGACCAAAATGGAAACAAACACGACTCAATTAGTTATTCTTAATTACACTGTTTTAAAAGTGCTACGGTTTGACATTTGATAACCGTTTTTACTCACGGTACTTTGATAGGTGTAATATATCTTGAAGAAACTTAACCACTTTTTGTTGTGTATTAAGCTTTATAGCAATGTGCACTTCATCTGTGTTAATTCCTACGCGAACAGAATAATATTCCCTTAAGACACTATCATAAAAAGTCTGCTTTCAAAATTTACTAAACATTATCAACTAATTTACATGATAAATAGTATCTCGTCCCTGTGTCTCGGTATTATATGACTTTTATATACTAGTATTTGATATGCAAAAAACACACGGGGAAGCATCTGTATGTGCACTTACATTGCAAACGCTATCATACACCTAGTAGTTTCAGATCATCCTTTGAAGTTTGGACTGAATTATTTATTTTATCCCAGCAATGCTTTCAACAAAGTAAACTCATTAATAGTCTATGACGTAAGACCTATCCAAAGTGTCTGCAGCCTGAGAACGAGTGTGAGCTTGAAGCGTGTTCTTGGCTACAATACGTACGGTACAGAAGACCCGTCTGGCGGTGCTTTCGTCAAAGTTCCCCAGTATTATCCGTATATCCTCCGCCTGCGAACATAAATAGTCCGTCAATGAATGCCCATACAGAAAAATGGGCCTTAACGTGTAATTTTATCAGTTATTTCCAATATCTACCCATGACGACGAGATAACGTCTAGACTTGAAAGGCGAACACAATCTGGGATTTGGCTACCGGAAAGTACCACAACATTTTCCTGGAAGGCAAATCCACTTTTGGTTACACGACGTCGTCGCGTACACTGTAATGTTTCATTCACTATACTAAAGTGGCTGTGTAATAATCGCCGAGGTACATCGGAACAGTTGCACAGCAATTACCATGTCTGAAACTATGCACTCTCTTGTTGTCGTCTGTGGATCAAACAGAGATTTGATTATTACTCTTACGTGCATTATATGCCTAAACGATACGAAGTTGGTGTTCAAATCCCCTTTGTACTCTGATCCATGGTTGATGTGCTGCATTGCCTCTCTTTTAACACAGATATTGTCTTATGGAATTATGTTTTATCTTCTATATTCCCTTAACTGCAATATATTATTGTACTCACTTTTAATTTTTCTAATGCCGCTTCCGGGTCCACGGCGAAACTCTGTTCCTGGTCAATCTTTATGTTTGTCTTTTCTAGGAGTGTCACCAAGCGGTTGTGTGCCTGTTAGCAAGACAAAGAATGTATATTGTATGTAGACATGTATGAACATTTGGTGATACCAATGGTGTATACAACAGGTTATAAACAGGTGTTCATATCGATTGCGTATACATACGTGTATGAACATGTGTATGTATATGGGCGTGTATAAACAAGTGTTCATATCGATTGGGTATAGAGACGTGTATGAAAAAGTGTTCATATCGATTGTGTACACATAAGCGTATAAACACGTGTTCATGTCGAGGGCGTATACAGCAGGTTATAAACCAGTGTTCATATCAACGATGTATACATACTTGTATAAACAAGTGTTCATATCGATCGCGAATACAGACGTGGATAATCAAATATTCATATCGATGATGTATACAGACTTGTACAAACAAGTGTTCATATCGATCGCGAATACAGACGTAGATAATCAAATATTTATATCGCTGATGTACATACAGAATCGTTTAAATAATTTTTCATATCGATGATGTCTATAAATATGCATGTACATGTTTCAAATTATTCAAGGCATATTCACTGGGCGCCAGGCAGCCTAAATCCAGACCTTAAATACGACAAACCAAAAAAAACATTAGGGTTCAGGCCAATTTGTCAAAAAATAAATGCCGTCTGAAGTTTACTGAGAGAAAAAATATGTGAAATGCTTGACTTCCTCATCTACGTAAAATTTGGGGTAAGACATTACGACAAGAGACAGGTATCCTAAGGGGTACCAATTGTGCTCCCCTTCTTGCTGACCTATTTCTTTATGCATATGAATCGGAATTTCTAGTCGGATAGGAAAGTCAGTTTTGTCAGGAAGTTTAACTTTAGCTTAAGGTTCGTCGAAGATCTGACATCGTTCAAAAACCATCAAATAGACAATTCTGATTTACCCACCTGAACTTAAATAAGGATTTATGCATACAGATGCAGAAGGACGAAAGACTGTTTGACGTGAGAGATGACTTCAACCTTCCAACAGCCACCTTTCCCTTCATGTCGAGCAATATTCCTGCAGCTCTAGCCTTTTGGGTTTACATTTCACATCTTTTGAGGTACAATACAGCATGCTCTTTCTACCAAGATTTCAAACAGCGTCAAACTACTCTCGCTCAGTAAAGCTTTCAAAACGTTTTGTGGTAGACATGTGGAGGACATTTCCAAATTTGACGCATCAGTGACTGAAATGATCAGATGAACAATTGACTTGCCTATACATGTGTTTGTGACGTGTGCCACCAGTGGGGCAGGATACGCTCACCTTTTCGCAAACACCTGGTATCATCACTATTTGATAGTGATTTCCAAACACATGATCAAGATTGCTTTTGGCAGAGAAAGGTGTTTTGTCGATTTTATTGCGTGGAAATTGTCTGCACTTGCCCATTATATATAAATGGCTCCCCCATCAACGTAGGTGTTGTTTCATGTAACTGTCAGTGTTAACGTCTATGTCAAGTCTGCTTGAGTGCATCCAATTATGACATATAACATACATCCTGAACATAGTTAAATTCTTTTTTGGGGAAACGCTTGTGTGGTAATATATGTTAACTCCAGCCTTTGATTGTGTTATGTATTTAGAACCAGGAATATTTACAGAAGCCTTGACGTTTATTGTGACTGTGTTTGACGTGCGTGTAGGGTGGTTGTTACAAACAATACCATCTCGTGGTGGTGCCGATATTGATTCAAGAAGCAAGGAGGTAATTGCAGTTCGGGACACGAGTGTATAATGCGATTACCACTCCCAATTACGTCACGTTCGAAAGCACGGACGTGATAGAAGGCAGCCTTCATTAATACAATTTTAGCAACACGTAAAAGGGGTGATAATTTCAATATCACGCTTCCATTTAATAAATATGAAAGGATCTGTTCACTAATCGATGGAATCTTTTTGCCCTAATTTTCAGTACTAGTGGGTTAATATCTTTATACCATGACCCTGATTAAAAAAGGTTACCAGAATAGATCGTAATGGCATTAACGGCCTCTTAATAACACTCATTATAATTCTAGGTCATAACATGAAATAAGACCTAAACAGGTGCTGAAATTGCTCATCGAAAATGTGAAACTGGTGCATTTTTCCTGTTACGTTATGACCAAATATGGGACCAAAAATTAGTTGTTTATATTTTGTTCCACTAACCTTGAGTATCCCATTTTATAAATTATCAAATCACTTGATATACTCTTCCATACCCATTTCTTTTACGTTTGCCACACTCACCTCAAGTTTCAAATACTTAATGCGGTTGATTCGCAAGCCCTTGCCATCATACTGCCGCATGTAACACTCCTAGCCCCTTTATTCAAACGACTGAGCGTTTGATGAAATTAGTACCCAAACACCACCTGCAGGCCCATCTGTGCGGTATCTGAGTCGATACGTGTATTTCCGGCGGATTATCGAGAAGGTTTATTAGTCCATGTTGTGTAAAGAGAGGACTACTTCTTCCGGCTGTTCACCCATTACGTGGTGTTACTCCGCAGACATTACCGGATGTAACTTCTCAAGTGTGAAGCAAGGAGCACGAAGATGACAGTCCCGGTGGGCAACTGTCAAAAACTCTCCGATCTAACACAGGCGATCAGAAAACCGTTCGTCAGAAAAGCATAACGAAGACCAGATGATGCACTCAACTTCATTCGACTGGGGAATGAATGAGGAAAAAGCAAACCGAAAACAGAATTAGATTCACAAGTTACACACAAGAAACAATGCCACCATTAATGCTTACAGTGATGATTATTTTAGTGAAGAGTGGTTTCAGCGCGTTTTGCAAAGTTCCTGCAACTTCCAGAGGGGAAACCATGAATAGAAATCACACATTGCATTCACGATGAGCATAGAACCTGGGTCTCCGGTGTGACTATCAAACGGAATTAACCCAACCACTAATTGCGATACAAAGGACAGACAGAAAACATATGTCCTATAGACGTATAGATAGACACATGTTGAATAGATAGAAAGATGAAATGGGATCGACTGACAGGTACAGGTGGTGTGGTGAGGTGAAATGGGGTTTAACGTCGCGTCCAAGATTATTGCACTTATATAGCGACGTGCATGTACATGTATGTGTGTGTGTGGCTGCTTGTTCTAGTCCGGACTGATGCCGATTTATAGTGCTAGCTCACTGAGATACCATGCCGCAGTTTAACATGAATACCCCACTCAGACACACTATACTGACTCCGAGCCGACCAGTCCTTGTTTTAGCCCCTTAATGCCGAGCGCCAGACAGGGTAACAACAAGTACCATCTTTTAACGTCTTTTGGTATGACGCGGTCGGGGATCGAACCCCGGACCTTCCGCTCTCCGAGCGGACGCTCTACCTCTAGACCACGGAGGCGGTCTGACAGGTACAGAGAGACAGAGTAAGTGAGACATATACAGACAGAGTCAGAGACTGAGACATACAGAGTCAGAGGGACAGCGTCAAATACAGAGACAGTAAGATACAGACAGAGAGACAGATACACACAGACTCAGGGAGACAGGGACGGGATGCGAGAGCCAGCGCCAGAGCCAGATACAGACAGTCAGAGAGACAGAGATACATCGAGACAGAAAGACGGACACAGAGACAAAGAACCAGAAGGATATAAAGACAGACAGAGACAGAATGGCAGAGGCAGAGAGACATATACAGGGACAGAGTCTGACAGAGAGGCAGAGGGATCACTAAAGAGAGACAGAGAGGTTGTGAGACTTGGCGATGTCGCCGTGACATCTGGGAGATGTGGAAGTGTGATGCTGAGGCGGCAATTTCATTTGGCTTTTTTTAGAATCAACATCCCATAATTCAACAGTAATTCCATTTCGCCGAGATGCAGGGCAGCTGTTATTAAATTATTAAAACAAATCTGAAAAACTGCTTTATCTTTCTGTCATGTAAACGACTTGTGATATTGTCAATGCTATTTTGATTGCTTCTTGCTGAGGGAACAGGCTTAAAATGGGATTTGTTGCAATGTTATATCACTTCTTCTAAACATAACTTTTCTCGTTCATCACATCCATTACGATAGTTTAAACAGAGCAAGATGAAGATCAGCTTATAAACAAATACTAACATGTATGATGACGTCAAAACAACTGAGCTCGCATGTGATAATTGACTGGCGAAGGAAAGTTCTGGGAGTTCTTGTATTCAGGTTTTCTTTATTCACGATTGTGAAAGACCCATTGCTTACTAAATAGAACATTTCCATATGAACAGACATCAGGTGTTTCACCGTTCGAAATATCTGACCTTTCGGGATTCATTCACTCGTTGTTGTATGACATTGAAGGCAAAAGTGCCGAGACAACAAGATCAGGTATTGCAAGAAATAAAAAGATGTGTTGGCTAGTACGTTGATGTCAATTCAATACAAAACGGCGAGGTATTGATATTACCGAATACATTAAGTTCGTGAAATACTAGATTGTTTATTGATCAGTAAAATAAACCGAGCTAATAAAAGTACAAAATGGTTTCTTGACCACTGAAAGTAAGCCATGGTATCAACGTCAGTCCATAAATCAAACAGATCGTCTTAAAAGTTATCTTATCGCAACGACTGACAATATCACATTTCGGAACGGAATCCTGGCTAACTGAAAAACGACAAACAAAGCTATTCATGTGTCAGATATTTCTTTATAAGTGTAGCCACAGTATATACTCAACAATATAAAGGTCATTAGGGAAATTCATACATTTCAGGGACGGTGGGGTAGCGGTAAACATGGAGCGGCAGATAAAGAAATCGCTCCTCACGTCGAATATGTGTTTTCGATTCCTCACATTATGAGGCCCATTTCTGGATCCCCGCTGTTGCTGGAATATTGTTAAAAGCGGCGTAAAACTATACTCACTCTTACATTGCTTACGCATTTGTTGAACAGTGAGGAAAAAAAGGTTCATGTGAAAACTGACATTCTTCAACAGACACGATATTATCGTTTCTATCTCGGCATTTGTAATTTCCAAAAGTGCTGTGAGTTGTCAGATACGCTGTAATGGGCTCTTAAGAAGACAACTCACAACTAAGGACACCACTAGAGAAGTAGGTATATTGGAAGCGGGGTCATCTCGACGTCAAGTTGGTCGTTATTTAAACATGACTCATAGCGTTATTGGCACATCGTGGTACAAACTGGTCCTATTGGGAGAAAATCCAAAGAACTATTCAACAAGACAGTCCGATCACCTGTGTTGCTGAAAGAAGTCATTTAAGTCTTTGAAAGTCATTTCGAAGTTGCCAGAAAATGAAGACATGAAACGTTTATGGAGACTACCTTTTTACTGTTTGTAACGATAAGACAATTTCTTGCTCCTCCGTCATTCAACGGATGATTACGATGGGAAAAAAGTAACCCTTTACGTCATTACAAGCAATAAAAGACCCGTTATCCTTAAGATGTTTCATGTGTTCAGGTCATCTATTCTCAACTTCGACATTGAAAGGAATGTTACAGAGGTAGTCATCAATGTCGACACAAACATTTCAGAGCATCAGTCGAACTTCATCATCTAGAGTTAAGAGCTTGGTGTCTGGCTCTGTGGCCATCACTGACTGTGCATCACAACTGGAATGCCAATAAGATGCAGTGTGTTCTGCTCTCAGATGAGTCACATTTTTGTTTGATTTGTGCGATGGTCGACGTCAAAAAAGGCAAACCAAAAAATGGACGATTCCCGAACTGCTGTGTAGAATATGACAGATTTGGTGGAGGGTCAGTCGTGGTTTTAAGGAGGAATAGGTTTGAGTGGATCAAAGGCGTTGAACACAAGAAGGAGTGGAACTTGTGCGATCCTTCATCTTATTGATAGATTACTTATGCCAGTGCCATAAATGTTGATAACAATTGCGTTCTAATGGACGATAAAACCACACCCGACCAGAACGAATGTATCGTGAGAGGTAAATAACAGTTGGGTTGATCAGCGTATTGATTTGACTTCAACAACTTTGGGTTGTGAGTGAGTGAGTGAGTGAGTGAGTGAGTTTGGTTTAACGCCGCTTTTAACAGTATTCCAGTTATATCGCGGCGTGTCAGCTTAATGTGGGCGGAAAGCCCGAAGTGATGCATGTCTCAGACGTTTACCACTTTGGTGAAATCCACGAGCACGGGTATGGTGCTGACAAACCTAGAAACATAATCGGGGCGAACCGGCATTCGAACCCACAATCACAGGTTTCTGGCGTGCCCAAGTGACGCAACTCTGCACAGCGAATCCCGGCGCCTTAGACGACTGGGCCACCCGTGCCCCCACTTTGGGTTGTATTGGCAACGTTTACGTTTTCTTCCACGTTACAGGATCCTTTTGCCAATTCAGAAAAGTAACAGCGATCATTAACCTTTCAGTTGAGTATATATTTACTAATAACGTCTTTAGTTTCACATGGTCTTAAAATCTGTTATCAAACATCGATTGTTTCATATTCTCTCCAAAAATATAAGGGATCATGAAACATAAATGTTATGATCGGTCGTCAGAAGAAAGATCAGATTTAAAAAAATGACTGCGATAGACATGTCAGAACCAGCAACTAACACACTGTCAACAGTCTATGTGGTTTAGGCAATTCCTCCGTGCACTTGAGTAGAGGGGTCATTCTTGATTTTGACATCATCAGTGAAAGGGCGTCTAATCGCTTTGAGACATTGGTATTCTTGATTTCCATTACCCACAATAACACGAAAGCTGTCAATTGTTGCTTTAATGCAGTATTTATGGTCAGATTTGGAATGCATCATCCACAACGTGATGAATACCTAAGGGCTATTGGCTTGCTTCAAACTGGTGGAACTCGGTGAAAGTTAGGCAATATGTTCAATGAGGCTCTGTCTGTGATTTGCAGACTTTGGGATGGGTTTCTGCAGACATTCCGCACAGGGCGCTCGAGGTCCTGGATCGATTGATCAGGTGTTAAGAAAACGAGCCCAAAGAACCAATCAAAGCGCTATTCACTTGCGCCAGGCTGCTGGAGTTCAAGTTACTGACCAAACGCTTAGAATTTGTCTGTATGAAGCTGATCTACATGCTCGATGACCACGTGTTATACCATCATTAACAAATCGACACATTCCAGCCAGACACCAAAGGTGTTTTGAGCGTAGAAACTGGCGGAATCGGCGATTGTATCATGTCATGCTTTCAGATTAGTCCAGATTCACTCTGGATTTTTTGGATTGGACTGGACGAAACTTTTTTTTTCGTATCCATCCAGAACCATCACTAGATACCTCTTTGTATTTATGTCATCATGTGTTGTTTTCGAATGTTTTTTTATATATTATTTTTTCGTATGTGTTGGACCCGTGACGATTCGGGTTGGAATAGGTCTTCAGCAACCCATGCTTGCCATAAAAGATGACTATGCTTATCGTAAGCGGCAACTAACGGGATCCGGTGGTCAGGCTCGCTGACTTGGCTGATGCATGTCATCGCATCCCAATTGCGTGGATCGAAGCTTACGATGTTAATCGCTGGATTGTCTGGTACAGATTCTATTTACAGACTGCCGTCATATAGCTTGAATATAGCTTGAAACAAACCAATGATATGTGTTGTATGTAATATTCGATCGAACGATTCCTGAGTAGATTCCTGAAATGAAACCTACATGTTCACTGTGTTGGGAAGTTTAAAGCCATACCAAGACATACTTCACCAATTTGAGGAATCGCACAGTGCCTACAATTGCCATCAGACACTGGCACTATCTCATCAGAAAAGTCACATACAGGCATCAACAAAAGGTTAGACTCACGTAATTGTACTTGGCTGAACCTTTGGGATCAAACTGGAACAGCGTCCCCACACGTGTCCAGTTGAAGCTCCTTAAGAGCGCCAATCTCGCTGGGTTGAAGTCAGAGTCACTGGGTACCGTCCTGAAGAAGAATGGGTATTTATCCCTCTCTGACAGCAGTGGGTTCGTGTCGGCGTAGGAGAGCTGAAGGAAAATAGTCATTGTTAGATTGTGTGAGTGAGTGAGTTTCATCGCCGCTTTGTACAATATTGCAGTTATATCACAACGTTTCATCTTAATATAGGATGAACTCCGAAAGAGAAGCAAAGCAAAAAAGAAGGCATTTTACCCACGGTTGTAAATGTTGCTGGCAAATCGTGATCGAGGTGGATCTGGGACTTAAAACTCACAATCATTGGATCCAGGTACAACTTATGGGCGTAATTCTACACTGGGGATTGTGACGCTATAGATCTCTGGGAACCTGCCCCGATACAAATCTTTCTTCATCATATACATACAACTAATCTGTAGCTACAGTGTTTATACATTCTGTTGTTGAGGTAATATGTGGCCCAGGTGCTCATGGGCAAACATGCTTGGGTTATGCCACAGATTAGGATAAGATAATACAGCATAACGCTTTCTAGAACTCGACTATTTCAATATGTCAGCAGTGTCGTCTAATTACGGTTGTTGCTCCATCTATGCACATATAACGTTGCGTTAACGACTTGGTGAAATTTACCATGCACTTGTTGGTTCACTCGGGGTGATATCGCTTGAATGTTACTAACAGCATACAGTTTCACTCCATTGGTGTGTTATTATACTTAAGTCTAATGTGGGATTCATGAATGCACACATTAATTTAGTACAAATGTTAAATTAATTTAATCGCAAAGTACACAATAGCAGACTCGATAATTCATTGATGACCGACAAATATACTTTTAAAACCGCGTGTATTCACCCTCATTTTTTATGCAGGGTCGAAGTGACCTAAAGAGAGACAGACAGGTTTAACTATATTAACTCAGCGTAGGCTGATAGGGATACCAGAATCAAACCTGTGAATACGAGATACAGTGACCCCACCAAGAGTTACTATGATGACATGTAATTCGGTTTGAATACGGTATCCCTTTATCGTCGGTAGTACCATAATCGTATGTGACAGCATTGTCATCGAAATAACCATTGTAATCAATAAACATTGAAAGAATGATAAATAATTGAAACGTCATCTCCTTGATCACGAGACGTTTCACCGAAACTCGTAGACTGGAAGATATTACCCTCGACACGTATGATAAGCATGATACCCATGTAGTTCTCTGAAGAGAAGGAACTCAGTCTAAAGCAGATCACACTGCCTGGTAGTTCACAGCTGTTACAGGTTCGCGCACAGAAGTGTAGCGTTACTGACCCACAGAATCAGTCTAATGACTCCCACGAGACCTTTTAACGGAAGTAATTTAAGATAAAAGCTGCAAAACATAATTACTGACTACTGTTGAAACAGAACTCAGTGCTCTAAACAGATAACGTACTGCTGATCACCCTAGGGACTCGATGGTACATAAGCTTATTCGGGAACGTTTAAATAATCCCCCATAAAACACTGATGTATGCAATTTCCCTAAGTCCCGCGGGATACTATCAATGTATAGACCAATGTATTTTGGTTTGTTACTCATTGAGGAATGTCTTTCATGTAGAATCGAGGTCACCACACGTACACGTGTCTACTCATGTCATTCCGATTGGTCTATCCTCTCAAGAGTATGTATCGTATTGAGATAAGTTTCACCAACATAGTTTTTAAAGGCTTGAATTAAACAATGTTTTATCCGATAAAGGTGTTTGGGTAATAGATCTTATGATAATCTAAAGGGCATTTAACGGATTTATTGACAGGGATTACGTAAAACAAGAAGAAAAACCGTTTGGCTTCAAAATAAGTACAGAACCATGAGGCTCTGTAGCTCACCTTGGACATTTGGATTGTCGTAGATCAACTTTAGCATTACTTGAGATATAGATTATTTATGTTGGAACTAATTCCCTTCGTCGTCACATATTGGAGATCTTGGAGAAGAATAGGTCCCCTGTGTCCCATGCTTGTCGTAGGAACTGCTTTACAATGTGTGACCAGGCCTCCGAATGTGTGTCGATTATGATATATGAGGTTCTTGTGGTCACCTTGAACATTTGGATTGTGATGGATCAACTGCAGCATTACTTGAGATAGCTTTTTGAACCAGGTTTTTTTTTCGTCACATATGGGAAATCTGAGAGTAGAATCTGTGTTTCCAAAGCCTGTTGTAGGAACCTTTTTACAATGTGTTACCAGGCTGAACGTGAGTCATGTCGATTATGCAGGTCATACAGCGAACTACTGGTCTGCCTGGTACTTTTTGTAATAAGACGCTTTGATGCAGCACGGACTTATGACACAGTTGATCTCCGTCCATAGATCTATCTCAATACCCCTATTAATCTGGTCCAAACTCGATTATTTACAGACCGCCCTCATATTGCTGTAATATTGCTGAATGCGGCGTTAAATAACAAGAAGAAATAAAAACACATATTGTGTCAGGATGCATGCCATATATGACGCCACAACCGGACAAAATGACCAATGAAATTACTTCCCAAACTAGTCAATCTACATAAGCCTGGAGTGACGCTATTGTGCAAGAGTCCTTCCGTATCCTAATTTACATATATTTGGAACTAATAACTGTGTTATGGCCCGCCTCGAAAGTTTGGAAGTAGCGGTCCTTCCCCACAAGAAAAAAACATATTGTCATTTCACGCATGGGAAGTTTGGAAGCAGCTGTCATTCCACCGATGTAATAAGTGATCACTCAACCCAACATCATGGATTCGAAAAAAGGGGTAACTCATCAAGGTAACTTGGAAACCAACATACTTTAGGACAAGTTTAATACAGAAAGGCCGCCTCAGTGGTCGAGTGGTAGAGCGTCCGCGCGGAGAGCGGAATGTCTGGGGTTCGATACCCGGCCGTTAAAAGATGGTACTTGTTGTTACTCTGTCTGGCGCTCGGCATTAAGGGGCTAAAACAAGGACTGGTCGGCTCGGAGTCAGTATGCTGTGTCTGAGTGGGGTAAACTGCGGCATGGTATCTCAGTGTGCTAGCGCTATAAATCGGCATAAGTCCGGACTAGTACAGGCAGCCACACACACACGCGTGCATGCACGTCGCTATATAAGTGCAATAATCTTGGACGCGACGTTAAACCCCATTTCACCTCACCTTTAATACAGAAAATATATACCGATTGCTCTAAGTTAGACTATATCCTTATCCATATTTGAAACATTTGAATTATTAGTAGAAACACGCTGTGTATTTTTGGCGTCAAGAAGTATTTCCTAGTGACTGTAAACAATATTGTGGTCACAATGCCCCTAACAAAACGTCCCAAGCATACATGTAGTTATCGATGTAAACGTGTTGAGTCAGCATGTGTTTCTCTGAAGGTTCAAATACCTCCTGCTTTTTTGCATGTCCAAAAATATCAATGGCTTCAACGGCTTTGATTATATTGGAAAAAATATTCGAAGATCAAAAGCATATCCTCTTTAAGAACCGGGCATCGTCCGTGGGCTTTCTGAAACAACATAGATCCCAGTTGCAAGCACAAATGTTTGTGACAAGAAGCAAATAAAATGTTAGGTGACAATTTGTGGCCGTCTAGTTGTGAGTTATCGTATTTCAACGGTACTTGGATGCATATGGTATCAACCATTGGTTTCGCTTGTTCAGATTTGAATACCTCCAAGGCTCAGTGATAAAGATGCCATATTGTAAGCGCGGCGCAAAACAACATACCTGTAACGTGGTACTGAATAATTATATTTATCCCGTTTGTCTTGCATTGCAATGTAGCGCAGTGGTAATAAATTCTTTAGTTCAAAATTTATGAAGACAAAACACGCCTGTGTGTTTCCCTTTTAGATTCTCACTTGAGAGCTGTGATAATCAACGCTAATAGGCAGCAATAATATGGATTGATTTCCAGCCAGTTAAATACACTCCGTCCATTTGTATCGCTTTAACTTCACCCCATTGACGCTTTAGATTTGAATGGCTCCTCTCCCTTTGATGGATATGGCATTCCGATTAAAATGTTGATGTTTCTTCCACATGCCACAATACACTGGAAATAACATAGCTGACCATAACAAACTCATGCTCCGGGGCTATTCTTCAGGGAAATTATGTCAACGTTAGAATGTAAGGCGTTGCCAGAAAATCTGAACCATTAAAGTTTTCTATGAATAGTGATAGAGGTTTGTCACAACAAACTGATAGCCTCTGTCCCACGAGAGAGGCTATCAGCCGAGGCTCAGCGCAGAAATGCCACAATCACACAGCTACAAAAGCGATCCATCCAAAAGTCCGTTGTAGTTATTTCCAGGAAGTGCTGCTTTTGGCATGCTTTGTGTTCTTGTTTTCATGTTCCATCTACACATCCCAAAGCCGTTGGCGACAGGGAATCGACGTCAAGTCTGATTGTGATAAGCCTTAACCAAACCTCTCTAACACAGACGGTGAAATGAGATGTGTTATCACAACAGAGCTTCCATCACGTGCACTGAAATGCGTCTACCACAGGGCCACGGTATTGGATAAACACACAATGCCCAACACAGGATAGGGTCGCAAACCAGATTTATTGGCGCGTGTTATAAGTGTAAATGTACTACAAGAAAGCTATGTATACAAGCGCAACGTTCCCGACCTAAGTGATAGGGGGCACGCAAAGTGATAATTCACTTGCCGATGGGTCTTGAGTCGTCACTGACTCATAACGGGTTAGCTAATTGGTGGCTGTCTGCCTATGTCCTCCCTCCTACCGTGGAGTCTCCACAAACAAGTCATATTGAATCAAGTCCCCATTGGACGTACTCTCCTAGACGGTCACTGTTTTCCATTCCGGCGGGGTCTGCAGAATAACCTCATACGACGGTGGCTTAATTCGGTGCGACAAGCCACCTGGCCGTATTCTGTAGCGGAACGCTATATAATGACCCAGACTCACATAGATCAAGAATACAAGATGATCTTTGATGGGCTCGACAGAGCCGCAAATTATTATTAGATAGCTGTTAGACGAGCGGTAGAAATCTTATTTCGGTTTTGCCTAACCTGTCATGGCGTGTCCATGACTGGTGCGTTACACCGGTGTGCTCTGACCCTTTGGGTACTGTCATTGTCATGCTAAAAGGAAGACAGCGACCAGACAATTCATTTGTAGCTTACTGCAGTCTGGTGTTGCCTGGGGTGGGCTCACTTATCAGTAGTAAATTACATGAACAAGAAATAACCTATTCAGGACGGAAAATAATACATTGGTCAACATTTAGTGGTGGTGTCGCTCCAAAAAGCAAACTCTATCTCCCGGGAGGGAAATGGGGTTGATGATATTAGGATGTATAATACCACATGTTAGGCTTAATCCAGCATCAGCTAAAGCGTGGTTCAGGCCACTGCAACAGTTATCAATTGCTCCTTGGAATTTAATTGTTATTGGCAATGCGTTTCTGTTCAGACCAGCTGCTAAACATCTCGCCTAAAACTGGACGAACCAAATCATTAAAAATTAGTTGGAAAGATTAAAGGTTTTACACGTTTACTGGTATGAAATCCATAGATATTGGTATGGTCATCTTTAACTACTGTCTCTTAAGTGTTCAGGAATATGATCCCACGACCAGTGGTTCTTGACAGCTGACAGACCCCTTCAATGGTTTGAAGTCTTCACGATAACTTATATACCCTCGTCCATTCTGGCAGTAACACTTAAATACAGCTACACATCTATGGAACATTTTACTGGCATTTACTTCGAGAATTATGTTTGAGAAGATTTTTTTTTCTGCTCACGACCAAGAGACTGCCGAATCCCGAAAACGCTAAAATGGCATTACTTATGTTTAATATACAAAATAACTCTTCCCGACTCTCAGGTGAATACGGGTGTATATAATATTCAAGTTTGTTTCAAACACGAAAATAATGCTGTGCATAAGATGGGTTCCCAAGCCTTTTACCATGGCACAATTACCTTTCTCTTCCAGAAGTCTCTCGGTCATCAAGGGTTTTCATTATTTGCAGCGACATCAATTTTGAATAGAAACACATATTGGATTAGGAAGGAAAGGTGTTGAAAAGATGGGCCAATCAATCGAACAGTATCTAAGGGGCATGTGGTAATTTCCCGGCGGGTTCGAGCCTCTGCCATGTGAATATTTAACAAGGTAGCCTCAGGGTCCGTTTCTCTGTAGTCCAATCTGTGGGGCGAGGCAATACGCCTACAGCGTCATGCGTACAGGTTACACAGGAAGTCAACAGCCACTGATGTCGGTCGGTGTCACAGATATAACACTGTACAGTGGGAGAGGTGATGATACGGAAAGAAATGAGTTAGGTGGAATATCCACACAATTTGGTTGGTAGATGTGTTGTAGAAATAATTGTTTTAATTCAATAACATTGGTAGTTACATTGAACCACCGGATCTTTTGGCAAAGACATCCCACCATCTGGACGATTATTGTTTTGAAAGTCGGTTGATAATTATAGGTAACATTACTGAGCTCCCAAGTTTCATGAATCCATTTTATTATGTTCTTGTAAGTTCAGTTAGAGCGTCTCGACAGGTCTTTATTCGAAGACATTGCAGCGGACTCTGATATCACGACATTCCAGGCATCCATTGACGTTTCATAGGATGTGAAAGCTTAAAGGCAGTGTACATTTTCTATCTTGCATAGTACTTAGTGTCATGTGCGAAACGTGGACATTTTCCCTGTGTAACTGTTGAACCGGTATTAATATACTATAAGAACTAGCATTTGAAGGTTGGTGGCACTTCACCGTTACTGACAATTAGCCTGAAGCTTGTTTTGACAATGCTGTATCAAATACATGCTCGTGATTAATTGCAAAAAAAGAGAAAAAAAACAAAGCCCATTTTCAAATGTAAACCTGTCATCATGTGTCTAAAAATAGATTCTTCTAATATTATGAAAAAAGCTTCACAGATAGTGTTCAAAGGAACCCCCTTGAGAGAAACAAATATTGGATAGGACTCAGAACAGCCAGAACACTGTGAACACATTGTGAACAGCAATGGCACGCAAACAAGAAGGAGAGGATATGAATAAACTGTAAGATAGGAAGAATGAACACGAAATGACGATTTAACAGTTTTAACTGAAGGGTGACGGAATTGAAACACCTTTCAACAACAGACACTAAATAGGCAAATGTGAAGTAAAAGGATAGATAAACTTTTTACTTTAAGTTTTGAAAGTTTTATTACAAGCAATAAATGCATATTTAATGTTGTGGTAAGTGGAATGTGTATTTGCTTGAAGGTGTTATCCAGGGCTGAGTGCACAGTAGCAAATGGCGTGATTCAATTCAATAAAACTGCTTATTCTTCTTTCTCCCCAGCACAACATGAGTAAATATTTTATTACGAACAGAAGGAATTTATCGCCTTGTGGTAAGCACATCAAAGGCTTGAATATTGGTATATAGTCAGTGTCCCGCGAACATTCATTGAGCGAATACTTTGATGGTTATGTGGTTGTAAACAATAGATCATCTAAACGACAGCGGTCGTACATATAAAATCAGTCTTGAAAAGGCAAACCACTGATCGATAGTGTGAGCTTATATCTACCCAGGTTCGATTGCACACTACAACAGGGCATACTTCTGAGTTGGTCTGATCTTGTTCACCAATAACAAACAAAAAAACCCGTCAGTATACATTTTGAACACCAGATTCCCATTTTTATAGTCACCTCTTACGACAGCCTGTTTGCCCCTGTCACCAGTGACGTATATTCAATGCCAATTGACGGCGTCCTGTCTTCACTGAAGTTGATTGAAAAGAAATGGTTGATTTGCACAAACTCATAAACAACAATATATAGGTATTTAAAACTAGATATCATTTGGATATATTTTGTCATAATGTAATGGAAATTTCAAGCATCCTCTTAGTTTTTTTCTCTTGATCCTTTTCGACCAGCCGAACATGTCATGGTACGATAACACATACTGTGTTTGTCGAACATGTCGTCGGGATACAATAACACGTAATGGATCAGCCGAAAATATCATCAGGATACGATAACGTGGAGTCCATCACCAGAAACGTCGTCAGGGTACGACAACACGGAGTCCCTTGCCAGAAAACGTCGTCAGGGTACGATAACAGGTAATCTGTTAGTGAAAAAAGTCGTCAGCGTAAGATGACTTGTAATCTGTAAGTGAAAAACGTCGTCAGGGTACGATAACAGGCAATCTGTTAGTGAAAAACGTCGTCAGGGTACGATAACAGGCAATCTGTTAGTGAAAAAAGTCGTCAGCGTAAGATGACTTGTAATCTGTTGGTGGATAACGTCGTCAGGGTTAGATGACACGTAATCTGTTTGTGGGAAAACGTCGTCAGGGTACGATGACACAGAATCTGTTTGTGGAAAACGTCGTCAGGGTACGATAACAGGTAATCAGTTAGTAAAAAACGTCGTCAGCGTAAGATGACTTGTAATCTGTTGGTGGAAAACGACGTCAGGGTAAGATGGCACGTATTCTGTTAGTGAAAAACGTCGTCAGGATACGATAACATGTAATCTGTTAGTGAAACACGTCGTCATGGTACGATAATACATAATCTGTTAGTGGAAAACGCCGTCAGGGTACGATAACAGGTAATCTGTTGGTGAAAACGTCGCCTGGGTACGATAACACATAATCAGTTAGTGGCAAACGTCGTCAGGATACGATAAGACTTAAGACGATAAGTCCATCATCTGAAAACGTCGTCAAGGATCGAAAACACGTAATCTGTTGGTCGAAAAAGTCGTCAGGACATGATAACACGTAATCTGTTTGTGGAAAACGTCGTTAGGATACGATAACACGTCATCTGTTACTGGAAAACGTCGCCAGGTTACGGAAACAGGTAATCTGTTAGTGGAAAACGTCGTCAAGATACGATAACACGTAGTCTGTTGGTGGAATACGTCGTCGAACGGTAACACTTAGTAAGCCTACCGAAAGCGTCACTAGGGTACGATTACATATCATCGTCCAATCTGAAACACTGTCAATTGCAATGACCAAAAATACACAGTCAGTCGAAAACAGATTCAGAAGACAAAAACATCAGTGTACGATAACACAAAGTCAGCTCGCCGCTCTTACCTTGTTGGCAATGGAGTAGATTGAATAGTCGGTGTCGTTCCTGTCATTAGTGACGTTAATCGAATACCAATTGTTGATTTACAAACTCACAAACGACAATCAGGGTATTGAAACTGTAAGAAAATGTATCATTTGGGCAAATGTTTGTAAGGAGAGTAAAGAGAATTTCAAGCAAAATCCTAGCTTTTTCCTTGACCTTGTTGTTGAAATTGACATGGCGCTTTCATCACCGAGTAATCAGGAGTTTTGGTGATTGGATCTCTTCGCTCGGGTAAAATACTCAAAATTAATTTTGATTCAACATGAAAACTCACTCAAAAAGCGAATTTAAATCTGTTTCAAAGGCTTTTCAATTAAGTGACATGTATGGAAAAACTGTGCGGGGAAAGTTTCCCTTAAATCGGAAAAAAGACACTGATTTATTCGCCATATGGCGGCATTAGAAATACAAAACCAGCCTGTACTTTGAAAATATTTTCAAAGGGTTTGATGCTGTTTATTGATTTAACCCAGAAGTATAAAATTAAACAGAACAGCATTAGAATTCCAGAGATGATGAACATCCTCTCCGCACTCTTTTCTATGATTTTTTCACGTTCAATTATCGTCCTTTTGCTGCCAGGATCCGCTAGCCGTGAGTTGAAATCCGGATGATTATGCTCCGAGGTTTGTCAATTTTGAAAAAAAAAGATTTTTGCTCTTTGGGTTCTCCGATGTGGTAAACGCCTGCATGCGAGCTGCATCCCTTCGGGCCTTCCTGTTACAAACAGGACTCAAATATTCCCCAAAGCGTGGTTAAACCCATTTCAGGCAAAGTAGTTCTGGTCATTGAGCAAATTAGTTTTTATTGTCGCTTTGAACTCTATTTTAGTTGCAGCACAGAATATCACCCAAATGTGGGATTAAAGCCGAAAGAGACACACTGACAGTACACGGGTTGACACTTGGAATCAAACCTACGACCATCTGGTCACGGCAATCTGCGAAGTCTTAAGACTACCGTTAGTCAATCTCGGATTTTTACTAATGTAAGCTGGCTGGCTGGCTTGTTGTTTAACGCCGCACTCAGCAATATTCCAGCTATATGACGGCGGTCTGTAAATAATCGAGTCTGGACCAGACAATCCAGTGATTGACATCATGAGCATCGATCCACGCAATTGGGATCGATGACCTGCATCAACCAAGTCAGCGAGCCTGACCACCCGATCCCGTTAGTCGCCTTTTACGACAGGCAGTCACCTTTTACGGCAAGCATGAGTTGCTGAAGACCTATTCTACCCCGGAATCTTCATGGGTCTAATGTAAGCTCCAAAATATCTTCACCTGCTAGCCCTTGTTATATCAATGGAGTAGGTAATGTTTTTTTACACCTGTCCTCCAAATATCTTTAATCATGAACACTGTAATGACCATGTGGCGCGTGGCCACAATGCACAACGAACAGATAAGGTGAAGTTGATCGCGTACAGCAGCTTGACGTTTCTAGGGCTTCGGTCCTACCAACACTGAAGCACGTATGCTGTCTCCGTTGTCAAATGACTTTCTTCGAAATATGTTCACCCAGCAGTGAATGGGTACCTTGTACGATGAGATGTTGACGTGACTGTATACACATATATACGTGTACTTTTCCACATTGTTACATATGTGTGTATCCTTTCACGCCTGCGCGTATAGTTTTATATTCAATTTGTAGTGATGACGTAGGTGAGTTCATGGAGTGCAACTCGGGGGGAAAAACTCTTACAACTTCATCGTGGACGTCATAGAAATTGTGGAAGCCATACAATGAGTAAATCCACAGTGCAGTCAGGGTACGGTAGAAAATCCGTATTTAAAACCCCTCTGAGGTATGATAAAACATATTCAGCTTGTCGTAAACGTCAGGGTAAGATACCAAATTATCGACCAGTCGAAATCGTCGCCAAGCACGGTGACACATAGACAGCCTGTCGTACAGGGTACGATAAAACACACCAAGGTTCTTAGGCTACTGCGTATTGTGTGCGGTGTATTCACATTGACAACCTTTATTAGCCAGATTGTATTGGGGTTATTACAGGGTAAGGTGGGCACATCAGTGGCTACACAGGTGCACCGCGCCACTAATGGACAATCCTCACCGGAGACCACATCCCATCACAACCGCCGACATTGGTCGCACATGACACACTAGTACCAGCTAATGTATGGCCACGTTAATGGAGAAGCCCTGACCTTACGGAGAAGTCGCCAACAAGACAAACACACCGTCTCTGAAGACCCTACTAGCCCTAAGCCTGTCTAGTCACCTAGTTTCAAAAGCCTCAGCATGCCTTGGTCAGTTAGAAGCCTCCGATCCTTTTCCGTATCTGATAGAATACGAACACGGGCGGTTATTATACGAAATAATGCTAAAAATATTTACACATCGTATCCGACATCGCATTTCGTCAGTGTATTGTGAGAAGGTGTTACATAGGAATGCACTGTTTGTTCAATTACCGGTATTCTTCCGTTAGGACCAGGAGGCAGATGTTGAGGTTTGATCTGTTTTCTCAGCGTATGAAGATATATAGAGTTAAAGCCTAATACCCTTTCCGATCCAGTCTGAAGCTAATGCCCTAATACGAACGTTAATGCTCTATGAATTACTGTATTGATTTGTGTTATCAGGCAGCATAGCATAAAGACATCAGAGGCGGAGATGCAATGGAAGGAACGTTACTAAACGTCTCTATTAGATATAAATACCATCTTGCTTCGAAAAACCAAAAAAACTGCGACTGCTGACATTTCCGAGGGTCTCATCAACAGATATAAAGTGCTAACCGATCGAAGTTCTCTCTTTTTTACATTGACATTTGAGTGACTCCCCCAATGAGATTGACGGCTACGGTGGTGATCTGCAAATGCAACATTACTTTTAGCCACAGCACCAACGGAAATATGTAAGGGTTACGTGTGATAAAAAAGCCATTGATGGTAACATTAAATGGGAAGGATGGGTGGATGTTGTACCACTGAAATGTCGCCATCAAAAGGGCAAAGAGCGTGAGATATCAACACTCACATCTGTAAGTCATGAGCAGTGTGTACAGACGGTAAAAGATATTGTTCTGGTATTTTTCGTCCTCTACTTGGCGGCCATCTTTGATTTCGAAATAGTTGGCATTTTAACTATTGTCAAGATCATTCATTCAAGATCACATTCAACGAATCAGGGTCCAATTTATAGAGCTCTACATTTGTGTACATGTACATACACACTACTGCCTAAAAATTCATCCCCCCTTACACGCGTGGGCAACGCGTGACGCATCCCGTGTGGAACCCGTCCGCAACGCGTGTGAGACTCGTGAGCAACGCGTTGAACACGAGTGTGCATCCCGTTCGCCACTCGTGTGCAACGCTTGATACACTCATTACAGAGGGAACAAACTTTTGGCCAAATGAGGACCCAAGTTAAGCTGAGATTGGAAGTAGTAACAAGGAGCGCAATGTTTGATATCCTGACATAAATGTTCATACACAATTTATGATATGTACTTGCTGATGTCTCCTTTTCAGCTGTGATTTTGTTGGAAAATATATACCGTTGTGATCAATCAGACCCATACAATATTGGCTTCTACATGATCTTTTGCGATGGGGTTAAGAGGCTACATGATCCTGGAATATGGTATTGTCATTGACAAATGTGTGTGATTTGACATTAAACGTTTGTTGTACTTACAATAAATACCCACATGAAATTGACATAATTAATATTGAAAGCTGATTTGCGGAAAGTAGCTACAAATTTTGTATATGTCCTTATATCTCATAATAATAATAATAATAATAATAATAATAATAATAATAATAATTATGAATTTGTATAGCGCAGCATTCACTGTACATAAGTGCTCTGTGCGCTACAATGAAACTTATATTCAGTGGTAGTGTTTTTTGAACAGGTGGGTCTTGATGGGTTTTTTGAAGCAGGAGAGTGATGAGGAAGTCTTTATGGAGAGAGGGAGTTCATTCCACTTGGAACTTGCTGTGTAGGCGAAGGATCGCATGCCGAATGATGATGTCTTCACAGGTGGCACTGTTAGAAGGAGCTGAATTTGGGACCGCAGAGAGCACACACTCTTGTAAGGTGGAATCAGTTCTGTCAAGTAGGCTGGAGCTAGATGGTTGACACATTTGTAGGCAAAGAGAAGACGTTTGTAGTCAAGTCGTGCACGTATCGGCAGCCAGTGTAGGTTCTCTAGAATCGGGGTTATATGTTCAAATTTGCGGGTTCTTGTGACGATTCTTGCAGCAGCATTCTGTTGAATGTCGGTTTATTTGTTGTTGACAGATGTTAGAGAGAAGGCTATTGCAGAAGTCTATCCGGGACATAACAAGAGACAAGACCAGAGTGGATGCAGCAGATTGACTAAGATAGTTTCGTAATTTAGCAATGTTGCGAAGATGAAGGTTAGCTGTCCTGATTATGTGTGTGATTTGGTCTGTCATCTGGAGATGTCTGTCAAACCATACTCCAAGGTTCTCATCTTCTGGCTTGGTGTTACCTTTAGATCTCCAATTTTTATGTCACAATCTAGAGCTTGAAGTTGTGATAACTTGCTTTTCGATCCAATTAGCAGGTATTCAGTCTTATCAGTGTTAAGTTTGAGAAGGTTTCTTGTCATCCAATTCTGGTAATCTGCACAGCATCGTTGAGCATTCATATGGCTATGTGAGAATTGTTCGAAGCAGGAACAAGGCATAAGATAACACTTTATTATTGCGTGTATGTATACGTACATTTTCTTTCTTCGACATGAATCCCAATCTGTGGTTATCAATACACACTAAGATAGCACGATAATGTAAGCTTCGTTTTAGGATAAAGCAACTCCTGGGATGAGCGTTCGATTGCCATCTTTAAGCACCAATGCAGGCGTAAAGTTCAGCTTTGCAACTGTCACTTTTACAAAACCAATAAAGACGGTAACCTAAATCCTTGGCTAAAAGGCACTGCCAACTGAAACACTGGAGTTAACGTGAAGTTTAATATCATATTGCATGGCTCTCAAATCCGAGTCGAATGTGGCTCAGTGTAGTATGAATACATGTTGCCGATGTTATTTAACACTGTAGACCCTTTTAGGCCGTGGCAGAATTATAGCCCCTAAATCTTCCCACACAATCCAACGTCACCGTCTTATATTTCAATAGAAGGCAACTGGCTTTTTGTCTCTTTCAGAAAAAGAATCAAACCGACAACAACCGACCTCGCAGCAATAATTATCACATCAGCTACTCTCAAAGCTTTCATTAAAGTAAATATGAAGTCCGAAATAAAACACCGGATATTTTTTTCTGAAATATTAGGCTTCACCATACCATGTTTCAGACGTCATCATAAGGCCGGAGGTAGTGAACGTTTTTAGCGACAGAATGTAGCGGGGAAATGAGACGGTTTTATAATTTAACGTGGAGCGATGAGAATCGAAATTGGAAGTCAGTAAATCAGAGAATACTTTGATATATGCGAACCATTCCCACCCATCATTGTTGCGTACTGTGTGCGTTTTTGTGTCCGTGGGCGTTTGCATGCTGACGTACCGCGAATCAATCATAAGGTATCCGCATAAAATATCCTATTTAAGATGTGACTGAGATGCCGAAGTCATCATTATCACACCACTATTACAACCTGCTGTGGTTCGGGCAGGACATTCCAGCAGTTTACAATGTGAACGATGACACACGACAACCAGAATTTTCTACAACATATATTTGGGTTCGGAGCTTAAGGGGAGGTGAAATGGGGTTTAACGTCGCGTCCAAGATTATCGCACTTATATAGCGACGTGCATGTACGTGTGTGTGTTTGTGTGGTTGCTTGTAATAGTCCGGACTGATGCCGATTTATAGTGCTAGCTCCCTGAGATACCATGCCGCAGTTTAACATGAATACCCCACTCAGACACAGTATACTGACTCCAAACCGACCAGTCCTTGTTTTAGCCCCTTAATGCCGAGCGCCAGACAGGGTAACAACAAGTACCATCTTTTAACGTCTTTGGGTATGACGCGGTCGGGGATCGAACCCCGGACCTTCCGCTCTCCGGGCGAACGCTCTACCACTAGACCACGGAGGCGGTCTCGTAGGTTAAGAGTGTGTTGATATACGTTTACGTCAGTTATATTACACCTATATCACAGCCGCCTGCATATAAATGTGCCGGGCCAACCAGTGGTTGTTAGCATGAGCAAAAGGTGAAAGGTTCGGTGAGGTCACAAATAACAATCACCCGATCCTCAGCAATCAGACCTCTTACGCGTGAGGTACTTGGGAACAATGCTGACCCAGAATCCAACGGGAGTAAAAATGTTCGACATTTGACATATTCTTTGTAGAGTATCCGTCATGGTTCCAGTCTTTGTCATTATACTTGTATGTCAACTTGTGCATTTCCGTGTTAGGCACAATGATGCTGCAGATATAACCGTTTACCCGAGATGCGATTAACTTTTCTGACCCCAACTACTCAAAAATTGAAGCCAATGCTGTTATGCCCTAGCCATCTACATCATGATCTGTGGATGTGGGTCCTCCTAACCTGGATGTGCAGAGTTGTATACCTTTGTTGTGTAAGGATTCGCTTGTCGGTTTGAGTCAGGGTCTGGTGAGCATCATACCCGTAATTGTGCCGTAAGTCTTTCCTTTTCCAATCTGACGCTGTCATATAACAGATATTTTCTAAAGCAGCTTAAAGCCGACGTCTTGCAGTAAGATCATCAGTTCCTATTTGCTTCGATCTTTAGTTTAAACACGTGAGTGACACAGTCTAAGTAAACACATTTGTCTTGGTCTTTTCATTGATTCATTTGTGTCAGCCGTGGCGTTGCTACACGTTCACTTAGACTTCATAGTATTATGGTTTCACACATATGAGTAGGGATGTTTATCATTGCGCATAATAATTAGGAATATTTACAATGCCAAGGTTTGACAACTTGATCACACTCGCAAACGAATTTCGGTTTGGTATATTAAATATAAAACGTCAACGTCAAAGAATACGAAAATCTCGATTATCCGCCAAAACAGATTCCACTTAGCGCATAAGACAATATAGAGGTGAAAATTATATGAATGAATCACTGAAAAGCAGCGATGATACCAGGTGTTCGTGAAAAGGGTAAGCATGTCCTTCCCTACCGTTAGCACCCGCCATTCACACAATTCGCACTAAAAGTGTTTGTTGCCTGGCAGTACTCCCGCCATGCAAACACTAAAGTTGAACTGGTAAAGGACACCCAGAGGTGACGTGAGTTGAAAAGAGGTTTGACGTCGAGTTCAATATCATTACACTTATAAGGCGCGTATGTGTGTGTGTGCGTGTGTGTGCGCGCGCGTGCGTGCGTGCGTGCGTGTGTGTGTGTGTGTGTGTGTGCTTGTAGTAGTTCGGACTAATGCGGATGTTATAGTGCTTTCCCACTGAGATACCATGCCACAGTTTAACATGAATATCCCACTCGGACACAGTATACGGACTCCGAGCCGACCAGTCCTTGTTTTAGCCCATTACTGTCGAGCGCCAGGCAGGGTACCATATTTTAATGTCTATTAGTATCACGCGGCTGGGGATCGAGCCCCGACCTTCCGCTCTCCGGGCAGATGCTCTACCACGAGACCGGGGTGCCGGTCACGTCGTCTAGAAGTTGAACATTATTCACGCGCAGCACACGTGTAAAATATGCATCGTATTACATCACTGCGTAATACGACGCCATGATAACAATGTCAATTTGGCGTCATTCTAACACCACTAGTTTTGGGACTCTGTTTCACCAGAAAGGTGCCCACAAGAACTTATCATATGATGTGGATTAGAAAGAGCTTTCGAAATGCACACATGCAGACACTCGTTCGTGAAACCAGCATGACTGTCACATGACAGCTTTTGTATAACCCCAAGCTATACCCAATACTTGTATGTGCATCATACTGCTACTTTGAGTAAAGGTAAATGAGTAAGTGACTTATGTGTGTAATATAAGTCCACATACCTGGAACATATTCCAGTATTTGGAAATCTGAGAGATCGGCCCCGTCACTTGGAAGCAGGCGTCTCCGAAGAGGATCACCTTGGTAGAGTTGTGATCATCCATCATATCGAAAAACACCCGCGTTGCCATCGCCATGTCACACTGAAAGATGAGGAGGATACTATAGATAAAGAACGATGCAGATCATTTATCAAAGGTGGGAAATTAAAATAGTAGTGAGTGAGTGAGTTGGGTGTAACGCCGCTTTTAACAGTATTACAGTTATATCGCGGCGTGTCAGCTTAGTGTGGGAGGAAAGCCCAAAGTGATGCAGGTCTCAGACGTTTACCACTTCGGTGAAACCCACGAGCACGGGTATGGTGCTGACAAACCTAGAAACATAATCGGGGCGAACCGGGATTCGAACCCACAATCATAGGTTTCTGGCGCAAGGGACGCAACTCTGCTCAGCGAATCGCGGCGCCTTAGACGACTGGGCCACCCGTGCCCCCTTAAAATAGTAGAATAAAGTGGGAATTGAAATAGTTCATATCTGAAATGTTCGGCTTTTTTGTGTCGGTAGACATATGTACGTGTACAGCTAATAATGGTGTCTCATGGAAACACACGAGAGTAATAATGTTGATGTCATTTTTACATGATATATATTTATTCAGTTCTGCAAAATTTAGAAACAGTGTAAAAATACAACGCTGGAATGAACTGTCCAGGTATATTTTTTGCCAAATGTTTGCCGTGTATTGATTACAGATGCGCCCACACATCGGGAATGATTTTCTAAACTATGTTGTAACGTGATACTATGGTTATTGGTTACGTATATTGCATTGGTATGACGCAGTATTTATAGGTGTTGATGTGTTACTGATGGAAGTTCATTCACCTCCTTGTTGGCCTACAATTAAAAATGTCTGGTCCTGTTTATCCTGATAGCTGTTTCTCTTGTGATAACATTACGAAGAAACGTTTGAAATTAAAAATGCTATTCCAGTAAGGAAGATATAATTGATTTAGTTTAGATGGTGCAGTCTCAACCTATTTACAAATAACGTCTGTTTAAAATATTTATCCTTTTCCATGTCATCTGTTTAACCCAAGTATGTGAACATATTGCCTGTACTAACTGTTAAGATGAGTATTCTCTACAGTCACATACCATGCGATACCACACCAGTGTTTTCATAAACAAGGGACGTTTTGTGTAAACCGTCACACTAATTGCTAGAACATACGCAGACCAGCTGTTTTGCCACAAGGCGAGCTCAACCTTTCACCACGGCATGGACCCATCGTACGTATTTTGATAGTTTGACATAGGCAGGAGTGAGTTAGTCAGTTCGTGGCTGGGAATCTCTGTATAGATTAGAGTGTCTGATCTACACCGCAGCACCGGGACACTTCAGTTCGTGGCTAGGAATCTCTGTATAGATTAGAGTGTCTAACTACACCGCAGCACCGGGACACTTCAGTTCGTGGCTCGGAATCTCTGTATAGATTAGAGTGTCTGATCTACACCACAGCACCGGGATACTTCAGTTCGTGGCTCGGAATCTCTGTATAGATTAGAGTGTCTGATCTACCTTGCAGCACCGGGACACTTCAGTTCGTGGCTCGGAATCTCTGTATAGATTAGAGTGTCTGATCTACACCACAGCACCGGGATACTTCAGTTCGTGGCTCGGAATCTCTGTATAGATTAGAGTGTCTGATCTACCTTGTAGCACCGGGATACTTCAGTTCGTGGCTCGGAATCTCTGTATAGATTAGAGAGTCTGATCTACACCGCAGCACCGGGACACTTCAGTTCGTGGCTCGGAATATCTGTATAGATTAGAGTGTCTGATCTACACCGCAGCACCGGGACACTTCAGTTCGTGGCTCGGAATCTCTGTGAGATTAGAGTGTCTGATCTAAACCACAGCAGCGGGACACTTCAAGGATCGGTGGTCAGACTCGCTGATTTGGTTGATGCAAGTATCCCAACTGTTTGGATCGATGTTCACGATGTCAATCACTGGATTGTCTGGTCCAGATTCGATTATTTACAGACCACCGTCATATAGCTGGAATATTGCTGACTGTGGCGTTAAACAACAAACAGACAAACAAACAACATCTAGATTCAATGACACCTTGATTGAAACTACTTTAGCTCTAATACCAGAGAAGTGTTCTCAATAAAAGTGGCCATTGCTCCTCATCCATGATCCGTTCATCTAAAATTGTATCAGTCTGGACGATTTCACTGGAAATGCTGGCTTCTGGATAAACGAGGTTAGCCTGCATTCACGGGAGGTAGTGTGGTTGTTTTGGTTGAAAATGGCAAACTTGTAGAATAAAAATGACAGTATGTCTTCTGTGAGTGGTTGAATGTTATATCAAGTATCCCAGATTGTATTTACAAAATGGTTGTCAGTGGTAGCCAAGTCATCTGTACCGACCAAGGCGTGTCAACATCCTATTACAGTGAGCCCGAATCCCACATTCCAACAAATAATAATAGTTGGTCTTTCAGCACAAAACTCGTGCTCGTGGGTTACTCTAAACTAGCAACGTCTACATCCTGCATCAATTTGGGCGGTCCTACATTACGCAGTCACGCCGTGATGTAACAGAAACATTGTCCAAAGCCGCGCTAAACACAACACACTTGTTCACTATTAAAACATAAATAGACTATGCAGTATGATAGACAAATTCTGACTTGTTATCCTCGAGCAAAATTACTTTAAGATATGTGTTCATCGAGCCTCATTATCTTAACACCTAAAAGTCATATAAAAACAACAAAAGAAGTGATGATTCCGACAAATAACCAATTCGTAGAGATCTTAAGAACCAAGGTAGACAGACACCCAGCGACCCTGGCACGTCTATATTCCAAACTAGCGTGCACGTGTACATTACACTGGAAACCTTAATCAAGTTCAACGTAACTCTTGACAACTTACATAATTAAATCTTCCTGACTTGTTTTCCGGCTTCGGTTTGGTGTCACTGTACCCTAATGTGATTAAGCACTTATCAGTTGTTTGCTACCACAATGTTATTTGCCAGACATCCGGATTCTTGCTATGGGCATGCTTCCCACAGAGACAGAGAGTCGCGCTGGTAGATCACACGAAATATATTATAGTAAGACTTCCTTTGCCACACTCAATAGTGATATCAAAAAGATGTCACCTTGCGTTTGTATGTAGTTTCCGTCCGCGAGAGACTCCACACGCAGATCTGGAAGTACGCATTTGCATTTCTGATGCCGGTAGGTGTGTAACTATTGATTGAACTGAGCTATTTCAGATGGCCATGTCACGATTGCAATGTATTGATGACATGTTAAAATGTTGTTTGAGAGAGGTTACATCAATACCGTACTAAACTATTCACAGTTTGGATACCTTATCAAATATGAAATTATGCTTGTTGACACTTTTCGTGAGTACTTTACAATTCGTCTTTATCAAAAGTACACATTGACTGAGGAGACCTTAAAATTCCCATATACCTGCACATGTAGCCTTGCTGTGTGATCACAGTCATTGAAAGATCTACTAGAGACTTTACGTGAAGGTCGTGTTTAGCCGAGACTTCATTAAGTTCGCAAGCTGTGTATTGGTACTGTGTTATATCAAAACGTATAACAACAGCAACCGGCACTATGTTCACCAATCTGTAATACACTATCTGCACCGAAACACGAGTTCAGTAGTCATGGGTAACTTACATACTACATACATAGTTCAATAACCTGTGTACAGATGGATCAAGTTCAAAATATCCACGCACAACTTGCCTCGTGCTTCATTCTTTAAGAAACCGATTGTCAATTGTCCATTCAAGAGCTTAACAGACAAGGCCACTTCAAAAGATTAAGTCTCCGACTTGAACTCAGAAAGTCCTATTGGTATATATTAATTGTTGAATTGTCTCGAGGGGTACAGGGTGTGATCTACCCTGTGTGCGGGCCAATGTGTCCTGAGTCAGACAGCGCATGTATAATGGTTAATATTCGACCTCACTACCCGAGTGCAATGAATGTTAAATGTTTATTATTACATGTTACTACCAGAGCGCAGTGCATGTATAATGGTTCCGTGTCACAACCCGCGTAGCGCATGTATAATGGTTCCGTGTCACAACCCGCGTAGCGCATGTATAATGGTTCCGTGTCACAACCCGCGTAGCGCATGTATAATGGTCTATCGTCCATGTCACAACCCGCGTAGTGCATGTATAATGGTTAATCTTCCATGTCACTTCCTGTACAGTGCATATATAATGGTTTATTTTCCATGTCACTCCCCGAATAGTGCATGTATAATGGATTTTCTTCCATGTCACTACCCGCGCAGGGCATGTTTAGTGGATTTTCTTCCATTTCACTACCCGTACAGTGCATGTATAATGGATTTTCTTCCATGTCACTTCCCGCGTAGCGCATGTATAATGGATTTTCTTCCATGTCACGACCTGTTCAGTGCATGTATAATAGATTTTCTTCCATGTCACTACCCGCGCAGGGCATGTATAATAGATTTTCTTCCATGTCACTACCCGTACAGTGCATGTATAATAGATTTTCTTCCATGTCACTACCCGTACAGTGCATGTATAATGGATTTTCTTCCATGTCACTTCCCGCGTAGCTTATGTATTATAGATTTTCTTCCATGTCACGACCTGTACAGTGCATGTATAATAGATTTTCTTCCATGTCACTACCCGCGCAGGGCATGTATAATGGATTTTCTTCCTTGTCACTACCCGTACAGTGCATGTATAATAGATTTTCTTCCATGTCACGACCCGCGCAGTGCATGTATAATAGATTTTCTTCCATGTCACTACCCGCGCAGGGCATATATAATGGATTTTCTTCCTTGTCACTACCCGTACAGTGCATGTATAATAGATTTCCTTCCATGTCACTACCCGCGCAGTGCATGTATAATGGATTTTCTTTCATGTCACTACCTGCGCAGTGCATGTATAATGGATTTTCTTCCATGTCACTACCCGTGCAGTGCATGTATAATGTTTAATATTCCATGTCACAACCCGTGCAGTGCATGTATAATGGTTTATCGTCCATGTTACAACCCGTGCAGTGCATGTATAATGGTCTATCTTTCATGTCACAACCCGAGCCCGGTGCATGTATACTGGTCTATCTTTCATGTAACAACCCGTGAAGTGCATGTGTAATGTTTAATATTCATTGTTCACCCTGAGCCTGGTGCATGTATAATGGTCTATCTTTCATGTCCCAACCCGTGCAGTGCATGTATAATGTTTAATATTCAATGTCACAACCCGTGCAGTGCATGTATAATGGTTGATCTTCCATGTTATAATCCGTGCAGTGCATGTATATTGTTTAATATTCAATGTCACAACCCGTGCAGTGCATGTATATTGTTTAATATTCAATGTCCCAACCCGTGCAGTGCATGTATATTGTTTAATATTCAATGTCACAACCCGCGCAGTGCATGTATAATGGTTTATCTTCCATGTCACTACCCATGCAGTACATGAATAACACCTCGGAGAGTCCTGTGTCAAGTGACTTTTAATCGACGACAATAGATTAATGTACACGATGCCTCCTCTCGCCTTACAAGACAGGGACAACATTAAACTTCACCGTGGATTTATCTCTCACACCAAAGTCCGTTAAAGCGTTCCACGCCAACACTGGCATTAGTAAACTGATACGATTTTTATTTGTAATCTCCAAAATGGGAAAGAAATAGCACAGTGAGGAATCTGTTAAACATTTCCAGCAGCTGTTCGTCCCTGGAGGTAAGGAAGTTTTGCTAAATGCGGGATTGGTTGGTAACGCACCGTCGGATACAGCACGTCATGTTTCAAAAACTATATCAAGGGGCTTGCAATTGATACGTGAGGGCCATGAAGAAATCCAACATCCTATGTCAATAAGAAGCACCTCTCGAAGCGCAGAGCGAGGATGCCTCGGCAAACTAATCAACCGTTCTTCGGGATTGCCTCTTGTGCTTAATCTTTTTAACAAATTGACAGTTTATTTATATAATTTGCTTTATACCTACCGTGCCTACACACGTGAGAAGTAAACCGCTCCTCGGCTATGAAGTGCCAAAGGCCTGGGTTCGATCTCCCACATGGGCATAATGTGTGAAGCTCATTTCTGGTGCCCCCGCCGTGATAAATTCTGGAATATGGCTAAAATCGGCGTAAAACCATACCGGCTCACCCAAGGCTATGTCACATAACAATCTTTAAAATACAGTTTTCTTATCAGGGTTATTCTACCACTTGATGCGATGCTAATAGGCTCATCAAATATGTAAAGTTTTGTTGTCAGTTAAAAACAAAGTGACGAAAATAAACGTTTTCTACAGCTCCAAAAGACTTTTCGCAAAACATGTCCAATGGATAAATAATCACCCTACTGCAGGCAAGATAGACGTGTATGGTTTGCGATTCTCAAAGCAGACCTGTTAACGCCTAACCGGTAGTTGTAAACCCTACTGGGAGCTGCGAACGCAGTTAGAATGCAGACTGAACCTTTCAGTCTGAACAGTGCTAATCCCGGCGCTTTATGCATGCCCCACTTTGCCTTGGTGTTTTGCGCTTATTAAGTGACCTATTACCATTATTATATTGTGGTATATACGAGTGTATGTGTGTTCAAGTCTTTTTTATGAGGAATGTATTTTTTAATGTTCACTCTCTTGGGAGAAATAAATCTCCGACCCAGATGAGTCATTCAAAGTCGAATTGAACATTAAATCTAATTATTCACGAGATACCTTGAAGATGAACTCATGCATTTAATACTTTTGAAGTACATTCACATTCTCGTGGAAGGAGTGCAGAATTCCAATAGAACTCACAGCGTGGTATTCATGTACTTAATTAATAGCAACCGACAGTGATACAATTTGAAAGTTCATATGCGACTAGCAAGCGTGTCCCTGGGAAACGTAACTGATGAAATGTGACCCAAGTTAACGAGTAAATTAAATTTCTGATTTAGGTGTATTACAGCTACACCACACCAGCCAGAAAAAGTACTCGAGAGTAGACGAGACACATTAAGAAGACCGTACATGTTGGTTCACGTCAGGGCTGCAATGTTATTGGCTATTTCATGGAGACATGTAAGTGGTCAAGTCTGACCAAAAAAAAATAAATATATATATATATATATATATATGCAAAAATGAGGTAAATGTTCACTCGGTGTACATGTTATATATAACAAATATATAGAGTCCACGTTAGTCCATCATCTTCTTTATATCCCCTTCTGGACTAACGTGGACTTTATTATTTTAATATAAATATCCAATATACGACGTCATCAAGTTCCAAGCTCATGTTCTAATCTCCCCAAATGACGTCATGGTGGTTTATCGTGAAATAAATCACGCTTCCTTCTTCATTGTTCCTTGCGATTGTTCTTTGCAATTTATCGCGTAGCTATCTATATATATCTATATATATCTATATATCTAGATAGATAGATAGATAGATATAGATAGATAGATAGATATAGATATATAAAGCACAGTAAAGTTCTAACTCTCAGGCACAATATAGTAATAATTAAATAAGTCTCATCAGGCTATCAGATCGAAAGCGTTAGCCAATTAAAACTGTGTTCAATATATATATAAGCGGTTTAATAGTGCATCACTGAACGGTTGTGTAAAGAATAGGCGACATACAAGTACATTATGATTACAATTATTATGATTATTAATATTACAAACACCTTAGAGGTGAGACGTCCCTTTGAGCAATACGGAGTGGCTAGTGCAGGATCACACATATGTGACATCTGTGATTGTGTGAGAGCGTAATTACAGCAAGGAGCGATAACAACTCGGGGTGCAATGCACCTCCTTGCCGTGATCTCGTTGAGAAACCCGAAGACGTAATTTACCAAATTCAATCCGCACAAATTAGCAAAGGCTGAAAGACAGGGAAGATCACTTTATCCCAACACGTAACACAGATTCATTTACGGGCACGGAAGACTATTCAGAGAAGAAAACACTTGACTGAGAAGACTATCGGCAACGTCTTGTCTTGACAGAGTAATTAAACTTGGACTCTGATAGATCTTCAATTTTCCACGCTCAGTCTCTGAAGTTGGCCCCTGGCAGCTGGGGGTTCACATGCTATTCAATGGGAGAAGTTGACCAGTTTTAGGTCGCCCTCTGATATATTACCATCCGTGCGCGGCATCCCCTCTCACTCTCAGCATCGACTCAGGTCATAGATCAAATCCCACGTTAGACAGAAAATCCAATTAAGACTATTCACACTTGTGCTTTAAACCCCACATTTTATACTATTTCCCTCACGAGTAACAAGATTGGGTCTTAGCTGATGTGTAGAGGGCATTGACGTCTTCAAATTAGTGCTGGAACCATTTGTTTACCCATGCATAAACATTCAGAAAATTATGAGTAAACAAAGTTAGGAAGGTCGACCCTTTCATTATTGGGTGTACTAAAGCCAAGGCGAGTGGTGCTGATGACTGACAGCCTGGAGAAAGACTCGGGCACAAGAAGTCAATGTTGACTGTCCGTTCCTTCTGATGGCATGGGCTGGATGGTAATTACAAGACACACACCGTATACAGTCAGTTAAGTCCGGAAAGGTGGGTGGTCGTCCACTGGATACATGTTACTGTTAGCGTGGACTGCGCGGGTGACCCAGTCGTCTAAGGCGCCGCCATTCCATGTGCAGAGTTGCGTCCCTTTGGCACGCCAGAAACCTATGATTGTGGGTTCGAATCCCGGTTCGCCCCGATTATGTTTCTAGGTTTGTCAGCACCATACCCGTGCTCGTGGGTAAACGTCTGAGACAAGCATCACTTCGGGCTTTCCTCCCACATTAAGCTGACACGCCGTGATATAACTGGAATACTGTTAAAAGCGGCGTTAAACCCAACTCACTCACGTACTGAGGCTTGTAATACTGGAATTGTATGATGATAAAGGTGTGATGGGTACGAGCCCAATATGTTCTCTTGAGAACATTACGATGGACACACGTTTCTATTTCCCATTCATATACTACTTGATGTAGTGAGTGGGTTTAGCGCCTCCTTAACGAGCTGATGTAAGGACGTTTGGTTATTGTCTCTCTGTATCAAATGCAATACTCATTACTGCAGGACAGTGATGCAAAAATATATTTTTTTTGTCCAGTATGAAGCTTTAATTCAGTATATTTCTGATTAGTCAATTGTCAAAAGTGTTCGCATGAGATATTACGGTTCATATCTAACACCTGGGATCCTATTTTGGACAACATTCTGTTTAAAAACGAATTTTGTTTTAAGTTTATCCCAAGGATGTTACAGAATAGCCGTCAAGATCTCGACCATGCGATAACAATAGCATCAATATTAATATTTGTCAAAACAGTGCCGTTTTGCTACTTTATTATCGACTCGTTGGGATGTGATATATATTAATAATACCGTGGTGTCCTTCATGTCAAATGTTACGCCTGTTTTTGTTCAACGCGCACGATGTAATATTCCAGCTTTATAACGACACCACAGCCTGTAAATAATCGAATCCGGACCTGATAATAAAAGCGAAGAAAACAAATCGTTTTAAATATCCGCTAATTTCATCAGCAGCAAGTGTTATGAATCACTGTCAAACATTGACGATGCTAAGGATTCCCGAACAAAATGAGAATATCGTGCCCCATCGGTGGCACCCGTCACAAACACATGCAAAGGCAGGTCCATTGATCACCTAATAAAAACGGGAACATATGGTACAAGTCAAAATAGGAAATTGCATCGGACATAAATTTTGTCATTGTCACTTTACCACTAAGTGTTATGAATCACTGTCAAACATTGACGATGCTAGGGATTCCCGAACAAAATGAGAATATCGTGCCCCATCGGTGGCACCCGTCACAAACACATGCAAAGGCAGGTCCATTGATCACCTAATAAAAACGGGAACATATGGTACAAGTCAAAATAGGAAATTGCATCGGACATAAATTTTGTCATTGTCACTTTACCAGTGATTTTGACATAATCTACCAAGCTACCGATCCTTACCACCCGATCCAATTTAGACACATCGTACGTCAAGCATTGATTGTTGAGTACCTTTTAAATGAGTCTCGTATACGAACAGCATTAATACTGGGACCTTATGTAGCCAAATCATTCGAACTGAATACATAATATCAACTTTCAGGTATTATCCCAAATACAAAGCATAACTATATTTCAACTGTACATGTACTTCAGACCCGTGAAGATCCGGGGTAGAACTGTCTTCAGCAAACCATGCTTGCTGTAAAAGGCGACTATGCTTGTCGTAAAAGGCGACTGACGGGATCGGGTGGTCAGATTCACTGACGTGGTTGATGCTTGTCATCGTATGCCAATTGCGTGGATCGATGCTCATGATGTCAATCACTGGATTGTTTGTTCGAGACTCGACCATTTACAGACCGCGGTCATATAGCTGGAATATTGCTGAGTGCGGCGTTAAACAACAAACAAACAAACAAACAAACAAACATGTACTCCAGGTTTAACAGTATCTTGTTGACATAGACACTAAAAATTACTCAGCGAGGACTTCTAAGCGAGTTGTATAACTATACAGTTTCTCGCCAATCGTGGAATGATGACGCGCCTCTATTATTTCATTTGAGAAGCTCGATATATAGGTTGTCTGTGTTAAACTGTGCCCAAGTGTAGTGATTGATTGTGTTGACGTATGCGTTAATTAGTCACGTGCCGATGGCGCCACCTGGTGCCACTTGTCGACTAGAAGGTCAGTATCCACTCGTAGGTCAATATCCCACAAACGTGAACGAGTTATTTTCTGCCAAGAACTACTGACGTGGACGGAAATAAGAGCGGGACAAAGTCAGTCGCCTATTTGTAGAACAGAAGAAAAGTAATGACAATGTTTGGCTGATGTATATATAACACGCCACCGCCAGTGAATAATCAATCTCGATTAGCCGCAAGATTCCATGAGGAGTAAAAGGCAAATTATTGGCCAACAACTATATGAATGGATCACTGTAAATCAGTTATGACACCCTGGCCCACTTGCACAAAGCGATCTCAGCGCTAAGATGATCGTAGCTCCCATACTTTAACATAGGCTTACAATAGTCGTAGCGCTAAGATCGCTTTGTGCAAGTGGGCCCAGGTGTTCGCGAAAAGGGAAAGCATGTCTTCCACCATCTTCCCGAGGCAAGAGAGTTAACTGACTTTAAAAGTCCAGTTTCCCCCCTTGCCGAACTAGGCTGGAATTACTGGGCTCGATCGTAGCGCCACCAGTGGCTATTACCAGTTATGTTCCTTAGTTCTTAGCCTCTCCTATGGACCAATCAGATTCCACCTCTCGTATCACTTGCAATGGCTTCACACAAGATGGTGGCGCCAAGTCAGGACGATCTGATCAATGATCAAGATCTATATTGTGATAAAACGGGTCTTACATCGCGAAATGCATCAACTCACGTGAGCACCTTGATTAAAAACGTGAAAAGGTTTGGAAAATATCTGCTGGCAACGAGTTGGCGGTGCACATGCCTCGAAAATCCTGCAATCGACCGAAATCTGCACGACCGTTTACGAACCGGATTACGATTTCGGTGCGCGATTTTGATTGGACTATGCACAGACTCGTTAGTCCAGCCAAAATGTCACTCCAAAATACCAGCCTAGTTCGGCAAGGGTGGAAACTGGACTTTTATAGTCAGTTAACTCTCTTGCCTCGGGAAGATGGTCTTCCACCGGAAGTATCAGCGCCTCACACAATTTGCATAATAAAGTTTTTGTTGTCTGACGCACATCCTGACGTACATAAAAGCGACAAAGCCATTTGCATATTCACAAGAAATATCTGCCAAAAGCAGAGTCGATTGTTCAATTCCGACCACATCGTGAACACTGGTCCATGAAACACCATCAAATAGTGATGACACCAGGTGTTCACGAAAAGCTGATCCTGCGTCAGCGGTGGTAAAGCATACAATATGAACCTTGTCTTAGGAAGGCATTTAGACACATAAGTAAGAGAATATATGGATGTCACCGTCTTTATAATGAAGAACACAACGTTTCGGAGTATACATGCTTACTCCTTCATCAGCAATTACTGATGAGTAATCATATATACTCCGAAACGCTGTGTTCCTCATACGAGGTTGACATCCATAAATTATCTTCCTAATATGAACCTACATACATATATCTTGGTAGGAGAGACGTGCTATCTCCAACACCTGGTGTCTTAATGTTGCCACCCTTACTTTCAACAAGTTTCAGTTTAACCTGGTTTCTCAGTCGTGATACTTATGACAATCAGATCCAACATGCCACAGAGACAAAGGAATATTCATGGATATGAAATGTTTAAAAGCATTGCAACGCTATACACATTTTCTCTTACTCTGCGGATACTATCTTAACTTTAAAATACAAATGTTTCATACGTTACACGTTAAACAACTGTTCAATGTTGTCCTGACAAGTCATACTTTAATTTTGCCGCAGATCTTTACTGTGTAAAAATCGGAATCAGAGACTTCAAGACAATATATAAATGAATTAGCGTGTACGGTAAACTTACATGAGAAATACAATTATCTGTTGTTCAAAGAGGAAATCACGAATACAATAATTGCTGCAACGAATCGATGGATAACTCTACAGAGGATTTAGGTTTGTGAACATTATAAAAGCCAATGGCTGTATGTACATGGTCGCGCATCCCTGGGGACTTCTGGAAAAAAGTCAACATTACGTGAAAGTCGTACATAGGAGACAGTGGATTAAGGTGTTTTTTGCAATGTGTTTTTGCCCCATGCTGTTTCATAATAAATCGACGGGGATGTTAAAAAAATAGCGACAACCAGCTTTGAAACCGTTTTTAATCAGTTCTGAAGTCAGCTCACGTCAAGCGAGTGGGTACAGAGAATAGGAATCACCCAATGTAAATAATACAGTAGAATGAGATAACAGGGCCAAAATTTACTACACGTGTACGTTTTGGTAAATTGCCTTATATAATGTATATTGTAAGACGGATTAGAGTTTGTGGCGCGATCCTATTGGTTAAAAAAATCCTTCCTGACATTTCACTGCGAGTGAGTGAGTGAGTGAGTTCAGATTTAACGTAACATCGGCAATATTTCAGCCATATCGTACCGGGACCAATTTATACATTAATAATAGATACATTTTGTCTATTCAAAAACATATCAACAAAGGTCAGTCGAACAAAGTAGATTATCACACATATAGCTATAAGACTAGTATGGAACTATAAAAGGAAGTAACGATTCAAAACAATACATGATAAAATTTGGCTATTGATCAACAGCAACTGAAGGTAGATCACCATACTAGAGACCATGGTGACTTACAGTGATTTTGCCACCTGCATTGACCCCAGGTGTTGGCGACTTTAGACAAATTAAGACGAAATGTAAAGGAACACGATTCAAATTGTGGCGAGTGAGTGAGTGAGTTGGGTTTAACGCCGCTTTTAACAGTATTCCAGTTATATCACGGCGTGTCAGCCCGAAGTGATGCAGGTCTCAGACGTTTACCACTTCGGTGAAACCCACGAGCACGGGTATAGTGCTGACAAACCTAGAAACATAATCGGGGCGATTTATACATTAATAATAGATACATTTTGTCTATTCAAAAACATATCAACAAAGGTCAGTCGAACAAAGTAGATTATCACACATATAGCTATAAGACTAGTATGGAACTATAAAAGGAAGTAACGATTCAAAACAATACATGATAAAATTTGGCTATTGATCAACAGCAACTGAAGGTAGATCACCATACTAGAGACCATGGTGACTTACAGTGATTTTGCCACCTGCATTGACCCCAGGTGTTGGCGACTTTAGACAAATTAAGACGAAATGTAAAGGAACACGATTCAAATTGTGGCGAGTGAGTGAGTGAGTTGGGTTTAACGCCGCTTTTAACAGTATTCCAGTTATATCACGGCGTGTCAGCCCGAAGTGATGCAGGTCTCAGACGTTTACCACTTCGGTGAAACCCACGAGCACGGGTATAGTGCTGACAAACCTAGAAACATAATCGGGGCGAACCGGGATTCGAACCCACATTCATAGGTTTCTGGCGTGCCCAAGGGACGCAACTCTGCACAGCGAATCGCGGCGCCTTAGACGACTGGGCCACTCGTGCCCCCTTAAAATTGTTGCGGAAATAAGACTACTTTGAATGAGGTGATCTTACATATCCTCTCTGGAGACACCCATTTTACACTGCTTCAACACCCATCGAGGGCACAGCCACCAACAATCTCAGTTATCAAACTTCTTTCTAAAAATAACATTTATTGATTACAAGACATGTTCCAAAATGTATTTAACAATTCTATTTCTTTAAAAAAACATAGAATTAAATTGAGAACTAATACTATTAAAAAGATCCTAAATTGATGATTTGAAATACTTATCCCTTGTGATGGAAAAATCAACACAGTCAATCAGGATATGCGAATGGATAGGTGAGGTGACATTGGGTTTAACGTCGCGTCCATGATTATTGCACTTATATAGCGAAGTGCATGCACGTGTGTGTGGCTGCGTGTACTAGTCCGGACTGATGCCGATTAATAAATAGTATTAGCCGCAGTTGAACATGAATACCCCACTCAGACTCAGTATACAGACTCCGAGCCGCCAAGTCCTTGTTTTAGCCCCTTAATGCCGAGCGCCAGACAGGGTAAAAACACGTGTCGTCTTTTAACGTTTGGTATGACGCGGCCGAGGATCGAACCCCGGACCTTCCGCTCTCCGGGCGGACGCTCTACCACTAGACCACGGGGGCGGTCTGCGAATGAATATTGTGTTGATAAGTACCATGAGCACATTAGAGAAACGTGACATCTGTCATTCCGACATAATATCTATTCCATTACATATTGCAATTGATTAATACTTCAGAATTAGGTGAGTTATATCTTCTAACCAGGCGGTTGTCATGGAAACATGACGTCACCCATCATGATGTCATTTCAATCCCGATTGACGTTATACATCTCCTCCCTCTGTTTCAGTACACGCAGAACTACGGAAATTTACCGATTACTTTTGTTTGTTTAGAAACTCGATATACATAATGGGTATCTTTCAAATGAACTGTACTTAAATATATGGACTTAGATGTTCATTCTTAAAATGAAATAGAGTAAAACTGTATACACCCAATGCTCGGACCAAGCCATGCCAGATATATAATTGATCACTGTGACAAGATTATACAGAATACAATTACATATGAAAGGACAGACTACCTTCCCATATAATAGAAATGTTTCGAAGGACATTAGTGAGTGAGTGAGTATGGTTTTACGCCGCTTTTAGCAATATTACAGCAATATTACACGGCGGGGGACACATTAAGTTCAATCTTTTATTGAACATAGATATTTTCAAAGAGTGTCCCTAGAATCTTTAATGACAGACATACATTGATACCTTTGTTGTTGCGCCTGATACGGTATGTTGACATACGATGTGCGGAGGATTTGCAACTGGGTCTAACGCCATCTTCAGACCGTTTCGCGCATGCCAACATGGCGTTAGAGGTACGTGGCACATGTCTTAAGGGTTTATCGATTTGGTGAATCCAACAAGCTGAGGTGTCGTGCTGCCAAACTAATGATCACACTCAGGTAAATATGGGATTCGAACCAACGATCACAGGATCACAAGGGACGCAACTCTTTACAGCGATTTAACAGCCGTAGACGAATAGGTCATTAGTAGAGCATGAAACATCGTTGACGTTGCAAAATATTGATTATGTTGTGTGCTCAACAGCAAACGTAATTATGATCATAAACATTTCTTTGATGAAAATCATAATAATTATGATGATATAACTGTAGGTTGTAAATGAGACACCACCGTGCTGTGTACACAACAAACACATTTTTGTAACGTCATGCGTTTAAGTGCGTATCGGTGTCAAAACGAAAGTCAAAGCGCCAAAATTCTCCCCTTTATTTCTGCTGTACATACAATGTACCTCATGGCGACTGAAGAATATCAGACATTTCACCAATACAATTGAAATTTTGATTAAATTAAAAAAAATTAAAATGAAAAAATCATCTCCAGAAAAGTTGCAGGCGACTAACGGGATCGGTTGGTCAGACTCGCTGACTTGGTTGGTGCATGTCATCGTATCCCAATTGCGTGGATCGATGCTCATGATGGCAATCACTGGATTGTCTGGTACAGACTCGATTATTCACAGACCGTCGTCATATAGCTGGAATATTGCTGCTCGCGGCGTTAAACAACAAACAAATCAATATTAATCTTCACAGAAAAAACATGATGTATGTGATTCTAAATATCACGACAACAAAGCACGGTATTATTGCTGCTCCTCGCGTTTAGAAAGTGAGTTCAGCCTATGTTCTTTACATGATTAGAAAGCGTTGTTTTTTTTCATATCATATCGTGACAATCTGGTGTTCTTGAGTTTATTTACGGATGTCATAAATTACGCGTATTGTCGGTCAGTAGATCCTCATCATACGTCACATGGAGCAGATTATGTTATAGACTGACATTCCTAGCTTCAAGCCACCATGCCAAAGCCAACATGAAGATGCCAGATCAAACATTTTAACGCCATGATAGGCCAAATTGGCAAAGGTATAAAGCACCACATTGTCTGTCTGCCAGCTCAAATATTATTATATATTTATATACCGAGACTGAAATGGACGTTAGGTCGCTGAACAAACTTCTCTTTAAGAATGTTGTCATTAAAATTATATGTTCTCATACAATTTCGGCTCACATATGTTTGAATACCTACCTCCATGTTTCACCATTGACTTGTGCCTATAATAACCACGAGAAACCCCGTCAGTCGGCGATAAAGAAAGGCGTTCTGGAATGAGTTTTTGTGTGTATTCTGATACCACTAATGTACGCCTTGGGCTATGCCTATTAATGTCTGAACATCATCTAACGTTTTGAGAAACCCAATTTTCACTTTTTCAGGCGACTTGCTAGGACTAAGGACAGATCATGTGTGGGTTGAGGTTTTTGCAAAATGAACTGGAAGGATTTTGTGTCACTCCCACTCCGTTAAACGTTACAGTTTTTTTTATTAATTTATAATTACATGGTGATAAGTGGCGTTTATAAATGTTTTGAGGAAACATAAGTTATTCAATGATATTTGTCAATCAGGTTAAAACAGTATTGAAAGAGTAATATATATTTTTAGGTGTTGGTGAAAATGACACGAAAACTATCATCTGTTTGTGGTAGTTGAGACTGCTTCTTACTTTCGGGGGCGGTCGGGTAGCCTAGTGGTTAAAGCGTTCGCTCGTCACGCCGAAGACCGGGGTTCGGTTCCCGACATGGGTACAATCAGTGAAGCCCATTTCTGGTGTTCTCCTCCGTGATGTTGCTGGAATATTGCTAAAAGCGGCGTAAAACCATACTCACTCACTCACTCTTACTTTCGGATCAAAGGTGATGACGAACTGAAGATATGGCAGTTGAACAAAGTTATTAGATTAGTTGTAGGATAGTTTCACCTTGCTTGACACTTGACAAAACTAATAGGGACCCTCAATTAGGTACGGCTTCCAACTACAGTTGCCAAGACATATGACTTGATAGCATTTCTGGTAGACTCGTTCATGTCGTATCATCTTCTCAATACTCCGCTTACAAAACCATAGCTGCGCGTTGAGATATATTTACAAAAATCTTGCAAGATATATCAATGGTTGAATACTAATTGTTATTTAAATAATATAAGGGGCGGTCGGTTAAGGCGTCTTATTGCCAAGTCTAAGCTCAAGTTCGATTCCCCACTTGGGCACATGTGTAAACATATTACATGGCATGGCTGTGATATTGCTGAAGGCAGGGAGAAACTCACCAATTCATCAAACATTGTCTCTTCGTTTTTTATAGATGGGTGACGGATTGGCTAGTGGGTAAAGCTCATCACAACGTGGTTTGTTCTTCACGATGCAAAGTATTCCTCATTTCTTGATTTTGTTTGTTGTTAAACGCCGCACTCAGCAATGTTACAGCTATATGTCTGGTATAGACTCGATTATTTACAGACCGCCGTCATATAGCTGGAATATTGCTGGGTGCGGTGTAAAACAACAAATAAACAAACACACATTGATCGATGGTCACAATGATTGGCTGGACTCGTTGACAACAGTGTGTGTGCGTGTGTGTGTGTGTGTGTGTGTGTGTGTGTGTGTGTGTGTGTGTGTGTGTGTAGGGGGGTGGGGGGGGTGGGGGGGGTGGGGGGGCATTAGCTATAGGCTCGGGGAAACTGACAGTCTTACCAAGTTTCATAAGCACCTTCAAATCTCACTTGAAGTGTCTGCCTACTCAAACGACATGATACATATAACAATAAGGTTTAATGAACACCCAAATTACACATGGACAGTATCACAGTTTAAGAAATGCACTAATTAAATTATGTTGACCAAGGGTAGTAATAGGCACAAGATTAATAGTTTTTACCCATTAATATTCGATATTTATAGCATGGCCTGAGCACGTCATGAAGAGCTCTCCGCGCCGAATAGTGATAAATGCATCAGCTCCAGTAAAGCCATGGATTTGACAAGATATTTCCTGGTACACAGGCACCTGTTTCTCCTGCCACTGTCAACACATACGGAGACATGGTAAGGACGACACAATGTCTGTGGATTGACGTACGGACCAATCAGAGCGCATCGCTTGTCAGAACCAGATTGAAAAGCAGGAAGTTAGCATCAGTGTCAAACAATGATACGTCTCATTCCTCATCATGTCGGCTTTCTGCCCTTGACAGTTCTGTGATTATGCATTTAGTAGAATTGGAATGAACAGACATTAAAACATGGAAACTACAACCGTTTCACTAACACCTGGTGTCATCATTGCAGCACTGCAGCTATTTGTAGGTCTCGGTCCTAGAATTTGTCCATTTTGAGTCTTGTTTTCTTTTCTGATTGTGACCGATACCTATTTATACCCGTAAATCATTGTCGCTTACATTTAGCAAGGAATATAAGTGTACCGTCATCAAGTATTAATGCAGATGAAAGCCATGGTGTTTTCAGATGAAGGATTGTAATCGACTTATCATTTACAGTAAACTACGGTTATAACGATCTCAAAGGGACCACTAATTTTAGTTCGTTATAACCGTAGTTCGTTATAAGCATATATACAGCATATGTACAACAAATGGCCGGGACTTAAAATAAGTTCGTTATATCGGTCAGTTCGTTATAAGCGTGTTTACTGTAGATATTAATTAATTGTTGCTCTTCAAATTCAGATACCACATTACTGAGGAATAATCAACCAGGCTAATTGATGATTCTTCCAATATTGAAAAACAAACGGGTGCGGTAAGCATTTGATCATTCTTTAAAAGCAATTGACGAAGCAGGTTGTGCTTATGGCAACTTATTTAGAATGTTACGTTGAGCATATTCTTTCATCTATCGCATAACAACAACCACCTAGGGTGCGCTTTGAGTTTCAAGGTCTGTAATCATAGATGGATGCGATATTCGTAATGGGTGATAGTTCCCCGATCAAAATAAATATTAGCTCAATACTTCAATTACGGATCCTCTTGTCCGAGGGTTCTATCCATTCTGCGCTATTGAGTAAAATAGATTTGTTATAGACGTAATCATTGATTGATGGCGTGAAGACAATGCAAACACTTAAGCGGCGTATAAATCAATTGTGTCTTCAGCCCACAAGACAAATGAAGGCATGAAAGGGGGGAATATATTAGAAGTATTTCCTTAATGAGTGTTTATTTTATCCTTACTGCAGCACGTCCAGTGGGGGAATGTTCTTGGACCACAATTGAAATGAACAGCCCCAGCAGGTCGGTAAAAACATATTAGGACGTCTTGTTATCATTCGGGTGTCATCTGTTTGGTACAAATAGATGTGGTCGTGGTTAATTATGACCATCTCGTATCTATTGATGATGCTTTCACCACAGCAGTCAATGCTTAGGCTGTGTGAGGTATGTAAGTGTGAGGTATTGACCATTTGTATCATAATGGGAGGCGCTTCTGCACTAAACCGTTCATAGAAAGTTTTGATTGATTTTTGTCGTCTTCCGACCGAAGTGCTAATACTACGAATTTTCTGTCTGAGCTTGTGTAAACATAAACAGTAAGTCTAGGGAACTTGAAGAATATAAACGGACATATTTTCTCATTTATGTCAAATTTATTTTCAAACTTAGACAGGGAGACATTGATTGTGGTTCATCACCATGTATATTGATCACCTATCGTCCATGATACGGTGACATTGGAGAATATTGCGAATAACTCGAGTTGATTTCGGAGTTCATAAAAATTCCTTGAGGTCGGGAACTGTTTAACCAGAGCCAGTCATCTTCCATGAAGACAGATTCGGCAAACAAGTACAATTTAATAAGACCTGACCGAGTCCGTTTAGCTCTGCTATTGACTAAATCTGTTCCCGCCCTCGGCTGCCACATGCCTACAGTGATCGATGACCCTGATTTGTTAATCTTTGGGGTTTATAGTACCGGTAGCCCCACCAACAAAGGTCTGAGCGAGTGTCACTGGTCACTTGAAGCATGGCTATTGGTCCAGCGCCAGACGGATTCGGACCAGCGTGTTGTGTCGTGCCATTCATGGTCGCTTGACCTTTCTTTGAGAATCATTATGAGTTTTTGCGACACGATGTGGAAATATATACTGCGGCTCTGCGCTGTCGAAAGGTGATGATGAGATCTGAGGGTTACGCTTTCCGGTTGCGTTGCCTATGCCACAGATACAGGCTACCTCATGGCGTTAATGAACAGACAACACACTGTGGCAGCATGGGGAATGGCCATTTGTTTAGATCGCATTTCAGATGAAGAGATTAGTTTTACTTGAATGATGAATGGGAAGACGCTTGTATTGATCTTCCAATGTCGTGATTAGGAAAGATACATTAGCTGGAAAAACAAATCAAATAAGTCTAAGAAAATAAGGTAAACACACTACTGAGCATTTCAATACAACTGTTCTTCAACTTGGCATGCTGGGGACATTTCTATACCCCTGCAAGGCCTGTGTATTTCTGAACACTTCACGACACAGCATTTGAGTCGAGTGTGCTGACTTAACAGAGAATTGGATAGCTACAATATCTCCCTTTGCCGATTGGGTGTTATCTTATTCGATGGCATAAAGTGTCAGAAAGTATAAACTTGTTAAAATTGGATTTGACAAAAAAATACGTTTATGAAAACGTTACTAGGCTGAAAACAGCCTCCGAACACTGCAAACCCAAGATTCAAAACACAACTGTGATACCCGTATCAAATACTTCCCCATGGAATAACCATTTCTTGTTTGTGTCATTTTTAGCCATCATCAAAGAAGGGTGTATACTTTGTTTTGTCCGGCAGTGTAGATCGTTACTCGTGCTGCTAACCACTGGTTTGCCCGACTAAGATTCAACAGCTAGAAATGCTGCTTGCATAGTGAAACAACAGTCAGTCATCTCACTGTCAGATATTGCACATGAAGTGTGATTTAACGGGTACCACAAACGTTAGAGTGGGTGAGTGAGTAGGGTTTTACGCCGCTTTTAGCAATATTCCAGCAATATCACGGCGGGGGACACCAGAAATGGGCTTCACACTGTACCCATGTCGGGGAACGAACCCCTGTCTTCGGCGTGACGAGGGAACGCTTTAACCACTAGGCTACCCGACCGCCCTCACAAACGTTAGAGGAAGGTGAAGAGATTGTGTAGGTATAAACAATATGCAGATCATTAAGATTTTTTGTGCAATATCGGAGTAACCATTTTCTTTCTTACTATTGGTATCCTTCGACGACTGAGTATCGAGCCGGAAGATGAAATAAAGTATTGAAATAGTCTACACACACTTGATAGCAAGTATGAACTCATCTTGATAGAAAGGACACTCTATCTAACAAGGAAAATCTTCAAGGAATTGCACATCCGGGTCCTGGAGACAGACGTATCAATGTTCCAGACAGCAGCAATTCAATTGGACTGATATTCGGCCAACGCCATTTAGCGCTTAAAGGTTACCGTTCAACAGGTTCAGAAGTGATGATAGCTTTAAAGCAGTAAATTCTCCAGTGAGTTGCAGGTAAACTGGAAGTCGAGATCAATGATGTGAACTAATGTGATACCACGTCCGCCATCAGTTAAACCCGTAATGACCCAGCTCTGAACCTGATCGACCTCACATCAGAGGTCCATGTCACAAATACACTCCGACTCAGATGCAGAGGCTTCAAATACACCAGAGACCCCCAGTCCAAAGATCTATATCTCTAATAATTGACGGCTAGGCCGCTTCTCCTGTTTGAGCTGACAGATGCCAAAGTCTGGTCCGCTTGAGCTCGAAATTCAAGGAATTTCTTTACTCGCATGGAAAATTCTGTGTCTAATCATAAACCTTTAGATGCCATTGAAGACATGAGGGATGGAAATGCAGTCCATTGCTGTAGATATTTAATTTAAGAGTGCATCTGTTCTGTGGTTAAATTGACCATTCTACATAATACAATTGATTAAATCATGAGTCGATGACTATTTTTCATAATATGTTTAACATATAATAAGGAAATTGCACCTGTAATGAACCAAACTGAAACGAAATAATTCGAAAATGAAACATAATGTGAATGAGATGAAATTCGGATAGTCAATATTTTTAGTTTCCACTTCAGTTTGAGAACTATTTAATATCACCGAGAGCCCATGTTTAGCCTAAAGACCAAAATGTCATCCGTGATTAACTGGGACTTTTTCTCAGACGGTGATGACTGTAGAATGTCAAGGGCTCACGTAAATGTGAACTGGAATATCCCTTTCAAACGTTGGACAGTGTAGAGTGAAGGAGATCCAATTACAAGGATGCATTTGCTATTCCATGATCTATCTGAGACGTAATAAATAATCGATTCAGACAAAAAGAATGAAGATTAATGGGACATATTAAACTGACGATGAAACCACTGGTAGTTCCTTTTTCAATAACGTTTACGCAGGGTAAGTTCTCAAATAGATGGCATTACTTGCAGTCCTGGTTTGTATACAAGTCATTGCAAATAAACTATGAGTTTCTGAAAGCGATGATAACTTCTCCTTATTGCCTCCATTCCAGTCTATTATTCTCATATGTAGTAAGGTGCTATCCTCGTCATGTACTCGGTCTTGAGATTGTGTCTAGACAAGCCATTATAGGATATGTCTAATATCCCCGTTCACTGCCATCACCACTGAGGCTTCTAATTCCCAATATGACAATGCTAACCAAACCAAACACCCTGACGGGCACACAATATGAGATTAATGTTGATGGGGGATCTGTTTCTGAAGCCAGGATGTATATTTATTTTGCTTATCACCACCTCCATATGATACTTATCCTCCATATCCTCTTCCGATGCTGCATGGGAATAGTTTTATGGAATACATGTCAGGATATGCGCTTTGAGGGCAAGTGATTACAACTCAAGGATGCTACACGGACAGTCATATGATGTGAAGGGACGATAAGGATGCAGAGCGAGATCAACTGACTGCCTCCGAAGTATACCATAGACCATAAAGAACGATGTATAATACGCGGGTGACATTAACGCAGAGGGATGTCAACGAACATAAAGATTGCATGTTTATATGCCGGACGATGTCAAATAGAAACGGTTTGGTTGTGATTATTTGGTGATCTTTGACGCTGCTTTGTGGATATGTAGGCAGCCTATTCAACGTTAAACGTTCAAGTGGTACCGTATCACGAATACGCATACGTCGTTTGTTGAGCGTTATCGCTTCTTAGATTATTTGGACGTCATTCCATTCCAATTGTCTCTCTCCTTTATCTGGTGGTTTACGTGCAATCTTACCTACAATGCTGAAACATCGTTATCCCAAAGGGACATTTGACACCCCGCTCTTTGTATATGTGATGCTTTATCTCATTTACAACGATGAACCGTCACTGTTTCAATATCACCTTGACGTCACACCGCTGGAAGAACATTTTAAGAGGGGCTCCTTCCGAGCCCCTTGGCAGTCCTTGCACGTTTCATTTTAGTCATAAACCCAGATAACGTGTCTGCTAAATAAATGTTTATGATATTTATCAATATGAGTGAGTGAGTATGCTTTTACGCCGCTTTTAGCAATATTCCAGCAATATCACGGCGGAGAACACCAGAAAATGGGCTTCACACATTGTACCCATGTCGGGAATCGAACCCGGGACTTCGGCGTGACGAGCGAACGCTTTAACCACTAGGCTACCCGACCGCCCCTTATCATTATGACGTTAATGAGTGAATATGGTTTTACGTCGCTTTTAGCAATATTGTAGAAATATCATGGTGGGAGATCTGAATTTGGCTTCAAACATACACCTATGTGGGGAATCGAACCCGGACCTTCAGCGTCATGTGAGAACACCTCAATCACTAGGGTGACGGTTAATGATATCTTTATTAACATAAACAATATACGAGTATCACACATAGAACTAATTATTAACATATTGAACCTGGCTGGTGGGTATGTGGATTCGCTTTTAATAGACACGCAACATATTGACACACAATCAGCATATCCTAAAAAACAATTTAAACAAAAACCTCCAACGTGCCCGACGTATTATTTTTGAAATAGGGAAGAAAATTACTATCCTTAAATCTCATTTATGTCGTTTGAATAAACACTTAATGCAGCGCTCGCACACAATAACAGATGTTTCCGATCCTTTCAGAACAATCAGAGTTCTTTCTGAAGAGGTTTGTTGGAAACAATATGTGGTATTATGACACAGTTTTTTCAACTACTTCCGACAAGTAAGGTTCTAGATGTGTTGTGCATGGCGTGTCAAGGACACGTGACCTTTCCTCGTGAAGACGTTCTTGTAGACGTTCTCCGTCAGGATTCCAAGAAGAAGTGGTCGGTACAGTGTATGTTTGCTCGCAGACTGATGTTCACACAAAACATGCCGTATGAAATGGACAGGTTCAAAGAGGAGGGAAATTGAATTCCATTCTAATTTTGGATTGGTATCAGATGAGGATTGTCAATATCACATTTTTAAACAGCGGGAGTTCCATACCGACTGCAGTAAATGTACATGTCTGGAGATGAGGTTACTTGTTATCGCATCAGATGTAAGCAGAGATCGCGTTGAAGCTTGATGAAATACTTTCCATTTACAATCACACAAGCTTCGCCGTAAAGCATTAGTTTTTTACCATCTATCGATCTGCAAATGTCTCACTTTCGCAAGAATGCGCGTATCTTACAATGATGGAATCAAACTAAACGAAAGGGTACCTTGGCACTCAATGTTTAGCTTACACGCCTAATTCGATACTTGGTCGATGAAGAAAAGTCACGTTTTTCAAATAAATTCATATTGGTATTTTAGTAATCATCTGCAATAATTCATTTTAGGAACATTTTTTTGCAACAACAAAAATAAACATAAATGAATGCAGCCTCTTTTGAAATTATTTACCGAGTCGAACAAAAAATGAGTTATAACGGCTCTGCGTATGCGTTTTGTGCCAAATTCTGCATATTTCTTGCTTTTGACATTACAGCGAGTCTGTCCTTATAGTGCAATCCCCAACAGCACAACAAAGCCCGCAGACCATCACATCACACGCCTCCAACATACACCGACTCTCTTCCTTGTCCCAGTCGGCTACAAATAGGCAGGTTGCCGGATTCGGATCTTAGGACGTGATGCTAGGGGCAGGGTTACGACAAAACATTTCATAAAGCACCGACAAAAAATGCCTCGAAATTTACAAAAACGTAGAAGAAAAATCCTCTTTCAATGATTGGATTTGTATGAGCGGGATGAGACAGGGCTAAATAGCACGTCCGTGGCTGGGGCTATCGCGAGCAGGACATCACCAGCCACGATGGCTATTAGGAAATGGAAGCTGCTCACCACATTTGGCAAAAACTATTTCCCAATAAACTCAAATTTCCACCAAAATGTCTCAAATTGATTTTTTTCCAAAGAACCCTTACATGTGTCCAGAAAATTTCGTTGCAACGTATTCCCTGTTTTTACTGGGGCATCTCTCGACATTCTTCTATCCAAAATCAATTGCCTTTTTTGACAGAAAGCTCTCTCTTGAAAAACTCATTAAAGGCCCCCTAAAGCAGGCATGTGGTGTTCTTGGGGACGGATTCTTCCCCAAGAATGCCAGTAGTTGAATGAATCAGGTCGGCCAACTAGCTAGGACGTGCACTCCCATAAGTACCAAGTGAGTGATAGGTGCCCAGGGCTCTGTTGGTCCGCCTTCTCCTTTCTATACCTCTGTGGGTGGCTGTCAAGTTATCAATTACAGCTATGCTACTTGAGAAAGCTGGAATACAAAATTTGAAATAAAAAAACGATTAATTTCATTTTGATGGCAATGGCTATTATCCTGTATATTGACAAGGTATTCAGTAGCATGAGCTACCAATACAACACCCTGGTCAGCATTGTGGCCTGGGTAGGAAGTATAAACAGTTTGGCCGTGGGTGAAACATGTCAATCTAGTATTAATACAAACTTGAGAAACATAGGAAAATCATTAAAGTAATGGGTTTATAGTGACACACACTGTGGTATTCATACACTTTCTACAAATGCCATAAACATATAGTGAGTATTGGGCAAGAGTGACTAAGATGTCTGTGTTGCTGATAATTATGCCCCTGATTTGTGCCAGGATCATCTGTTTCTGGGTTCGAATTACATAGTTGCCAAATGCAAGATACCATGACCAAGCCACAACAAATCTACCTGGGCCCATTTCACAAAGCGATCGCAGCACTAAGACGATCGTAAATCTCATACTTTAATTGGACTAACGACTGTCCAGGCGCTACGATCGCTTTGTTGAACGGGTCCCTGCACGTCTTGATAGGACTCGGGCAGCTCAGTGCTCGTTGGCTGAATTCGTTTTAAGAGTGAGTGAGTGGGTGGGGTTTAACGCCGCTTTTAACAGTATTCTAGTTATATCACGGCGTGTCAGCTTAATGTTGTAGGAAAGCACGAAGTGAGGCAGGTCTCAGACGTTTACCACTTCGGTATGGCATGACATACGGCACGGGTATGGTGCTGACAAACCTAGAAACATAATCGAACCCACAATCATAGGTTTCTGACGTGTCCAAGGGACGCAACTCTGCACAGCGAATCGTGGGCCACCTTAGACGACTGGGCCACCCGTGCTCCCTTCGTTTTAAGAGGGATTGCTGGGGGTCAGGGTTCCATTCCACATATACAACGTACAACGTGAAGCCTATTTCTGGTGTCTCCCAGCATATTACTATAAGCGACGTGACACCACACTCACACTCTCAGAGAGCAAAGAACACAGCAGAATATGAAACTTTTAAGATCATTAGTTTCGACTACATACGACCAACAGAGAATTCCAGGACACTGTCCCTGAACCATTCAGAGTGAGTGAGTGAGTTGGGTTTAACGCCGCTTTTAACGGTATTCCAGTTATATCACGGCGTGTCAGCTTAATGTGGGAGGAAAGCCCGAAGTGATGCAGGTCTCAGACGTTTACCACTTCGGTGAAACCCACGAGCACGGGTATGGTGCTGACAAACCTAGAAACATAATCGGGGCGAACCGGGATTCGAACCCACAATCCTAGGTTTCTGGCGTGCCCAAGGGACGCAACTCTGCACAGCGAATCGCGGCGCCTTAGACGACTGGGCCACCCGTGCCCCCGAACCATTCAGATGTATATGATGTGAAATCATTAGTCTGAGATCACAGATACAACACCGACTTTAAATGCCTCTGCCATGTACCGAAACCAGTTGGCGGGACGTTCGTGCTCAGTTTCAGGTACAAAGCGTTACAACTCAATTCCTGGAGATCTCTAATGCGCTTATCCTTTTGAGTAAGTCTGCAATGTTCTCAAAATGTGTCACAGAATTATCCTTTTAACATCATACAACTTCCCAGGAGTACCAGTGTCATCATCCTATGTGATAGGCGTATTCACAACGACCGGTTTGAGCGTTTGGTTGGTAGTGCCTTACCTCCACAAACTTGGATCCTGTGACTTAAATGTGTTTTTGAACTCATCCATTGTGTGTTATGTGCCAACCATCTAAAATGGCGTTTGTCTTTCAACACCATTACTGGGATCATGTGTGTTTTCTAAAATCATCGATCCCAATTGCGTGGATCGATGCTCGTGTTATTAGTCACTTGATTGTCTGGTCCAGACTCGATTATTTAAGGACGGCAGTCATATAGCTGGAATATTGCTGAGTGCGGCGTTAAACAACAAACCAACCAAATCTAAAGTGGCAAGCATCTACGAAAAAAGACCGACCCGCTGTGAAATAAAACAGAAGTATTAAGTCTTTGATAGGCAAGTTGGATGATAATTGACACTTTTTATGGATAGCAAACTCTCTTATTTTTTGTCACGACGTTTCGGAGCTATTTCATGCTCCATTATCAGGTGATCCTTCACCAGATGATGGAATAAGTAATGCCTCTGAGACGTCGTGACGAAGAATAAAAGAATCTGGTATCCTTGAAAAGTGTCAAGTATTCCAAAAGAAGTACTGTTCATAACGTCATAAGAAACCATAATATATAGACACTGTATATGGTTTAGTGAAAGAATAGATACGGTTAAAACTACTTGTAAATCATACTGTTCTTTGTATTCATTGCATACAAATATCAGAGGATATAGTTATTGTGCAAAGCAAAATATGATTGGTAGGTATTTCAGTTGACGATAGATATCTACTTTGTAGCTGGCTAAATATTCGTTCTTCAAAGGCCCATCTCTGGTGTCCCCCGCCGTGATATTGCTGGAATATTGCTAAAAGCGGCATTAAACCATACTCACTCACTCGTTCTTCAAACCGAGCATTTTTTATGCTTTTCTGATATCCACGGAGTAACCCTCAATGATAAAAGCACAGTCAATCACTACAGCCTGATATGACCACTGTAGGATAATTACACACATATTTCCCTTTATCCAGAGAGATTTCATGGTGAGAATACCAACTCAAATAACTGTTTTGGGGGGTCACAGATCAAGATTTCAAGAATGTTCCGTTTTAAATACATATTTTTAAAGAATTCTCTGTTCATAGGATCGATAGAAGTAACAGTTTGTCCTCTAAAGGCATTAGTCAGTTTCCGTCGAAGGCAGTGAAATGGAAACAGCGGCAATAAAACAAGATGTCGTATTAAAAATCTCGTTATTTATCCTAAAGAGCATCCCGGATGCGAAGCATGTTTTCAAGATAATTTGAGTGAACTTCGTCATTCGCCACACGTCACACTTAAAAGTTAGTTTGAGACGCAAATGAAGAAGGAAAGATATGGCCAACTTCCTATTGACACGAGAGTCGATAAGGACCCAGTCAGGTGACTTAGAAAAAGCCAAGTGGGGATGAAGCATATAATAGGCATCGACACCAAGAGAACCCTCGCAAAATCCCGCGAGAACGAGATGTCAGAATCTCAGGAGGATGTTATTCCTCCAGCCTCAAGGACACCTGGCTTATGACGACATCAAAGAAGCCATGATGAAGGACTTCTTTCGGAAGAAAGAAAAGTGATATGTATCTAAATATTAGGCACCATTAGTAAGTGAATAAGTATCTAAAAATCAACGGCATCAGTATGAATGAGCACATCTGACACACTATGAGGCATTGTAGCCCGACTTAGTTCAAGCCCTCTGGCTGTTGATTCAGGGAATACCTTCAAATAACGTAACCGCAAAATATACACTAAATCAACAAGGAGTGGCACAATCGATGATTATTGATAGTTTCGCTTACACCAAGTCATGAATAATATTTACAAAAGGAGACTGTCCTTGTTTTTATACAGGGTGATTTATTACTTGTATATACTTACATATGCTGCTGTGGTAAAGCTAGTGTGAGTGAATTACTTTTTACGCCGCTTTTTCAGGGCGGGGGACACCGGTAACGGGCTTCACACATTGTACTCTTTTTAGGAATCGAATTCGGGCCCTCTGAGTAAACCCTTGCCCCTTAACCACTGGATTTACCCCACAAACTCTCTTGCAGTACAGAACTCGAGTAAGGCGGTATTGTCACTTGAACGCCGCAGCTGAACTTCTCACTTTCTTAGTAGGATTTTTCAAATATTTTAAATTTCACAAAGAGCGAATTTTTTCATGTACTTCGGGGACCGTGGTGTCGATCTGCTGAGCTCTTGACAGTGCAACCTTCCAGCATCCACTATGATCAACGGTCTTATTTATTTAGGCTGTTAAACGTATCACATATATACATGGGACCCGTGACGATCCGGGGTAGAATAAGTCTTCAGCAACCCACGCTTGCCGTAAAAGGCGACTTTGCTTGTCGTAAGAGTCGACTAACGGGATCGGGTGGTTAGACTCGCTGACTTGGTTGATGCATGTCATCTATCCCCACTGCGTGCAACGATGCTCAGGATATCAATCACTGAATTGTCTGGTCCAGACTCGATAATTTACAGACCGCCGTCATATAGCTGGAATATTGCTGAGTGCGGCGTTAAACAACCCACCAGCCCACCAACCAACATACACGTGGATCTGCAGGTGTGTATACATGTAGATGCTGAAGGTCAGGACTTAAAGAATTTCAGCAAGAGAACTAACGATAGTCGACATAAATAGCTATTCTATCCTCTCTCGTATTTAAAAAAAAACAACTTTTATATCTATATTCTTAAGTGTTGAATGATCAAACAGCAGACAGCATGAAACTCGCATAATAAAACACATTGGGTTGCTCATGACTCAAAAGCAATTCTGTCTGCTTATTTGTGACGAGATCATTAATGGTTCTATGATAGCATCACCGTCATGGTCCTAAATGGATCATTCATGTTTAAATATCTATACAATCATCACTACAAGAGTCGACAATCTAAAACGTTAAATTAAACCAAATTAGAATCCATAAAATCGTTCGTTTGCTGAATGCATCTATAAGATGTGCTTCATTTGATAATGGGTAAAATAATCCTAAATTGATCGTCATGTTGATATGAATGGGATGAGTAGCAACTGGAAGTGTTCAGCATGATGATACCTATCACACTGTCCCACAATGTTCTACATCTGTGTACTATCATCCAACCATCACTCGTAATCATGGGTTTGTATTAAGGTATCAAGGGCACCAATCTCTGCAGAGACAGTGGTCTTCAGCTTACTACCAGAGAGACCCTCTGCTATTGCCGATCGGCTTCTCCTGGTTTCATCTGGGTTAGTTCCGCGTCAATGAAGGATGTCTTTGGCCTCTGAACTTGGCCCATAAACCGCTGCGTGGTCATCGATCAGCTTGGACGTAGAGATATTGTATAAATCACATCGGAGACAGTCCAGATGAGTGGGACTATGAACCTCAGTGGAACAGAGTCCATCACTGTTTCCTGTAGGGGTCACGGACAGACAAATCCCACAGAATCAAATTGATCTATGGTGACCGGCTAATAAGAAACGTATTTACAGAATACATGTTGATTTGATGCCTGAGAATGTCTGTGCATCAATATATCTGATGATCTATGTACTGTTCCATCCTTGCTGTGATGACGTTTCAAAAGGAGCCGTGCTTCGCCATTCAATACATTTGAGGCTGGCAAATACTGTGTGCAGAATAAACTGTTAAATCTGTTGATCAGCCTTTGCTTGGAATGACAGGGTCGATCGTTTTATGTGTGGCAGAATATCTCAGATTTGGAGGTTAAGATTTTAAATCGGGGGTATAAATCTTGACAAATCAAAGTCTTTCTTGAAAACACACAGTATTAACAGAAGACAAATTAAATAAAATGCCACTACCGGGAATCGCTACAGGCGATATTCAATTTCAGTGACAGAATATTGAATGTGGGCCAAAATTATAGCCATGATTATAAAAAATAGTTCTTTTAAGGATTAAATGTTGAATTATACCAGCCTGACCTTTAACATTCTGCTTTATGTTGCAATTTAAAGATTAGGGTCTTTAATATCTGAGTGCTGAGAAATCCTCGGATTAGCGCCATCACCGTACCGTGAAGAGCTGTACAAGTGAAAAGGTAAGGGTTCTTTATTCGATAAGAAGGGTGGACAAAGCTAACAATTACATCAAAGTATGATCCAAAATCAGTTATATGAAGACATCATCCATTTCCTTTGCCGCAAGTCAATACAGAAAACAATTCTCTGTTAGTTTATTATCATGCTTTGAAACATGGCAGTTGCCTCCAACTATGACTTGATGCAGAGAGAATAGCATGACGTGATATATGATATGTTGTTTGCTGTTTAACGTCAGAGGTATTCAGCTATATCGATAATAATCGAGTATGGGTCGAACAGACTAGTGGCTGATATCATGACGTCTCACGTCTTCGGGTCACAATGACACACAGTCAACCGAGTGTGACTGTTGGATCCCAGTTAGTCGCCTCATATAACCAGTAGCAATGTTCTGCTGACCTATAATTCTAAAGATCAACGATAATCGGTATGATCATAATTTTATTCTATGAATAACCAAACGTATTATAGAACGTATGATAAAATCATGATAATAGGTATGATCAAATGTAAACTATCATGTAGAATCGTTGTATGAGAATATATATGGTATTTTCTACAACTTAGAGGATCTTAATTAAATCTTTAAATGTGTGCACTATTCGATAGTTAATACAGTTCCCCCAAAGTTGTTTGATCAGGGTCACAGCATTTAAGGCCTCTGTAAACCCTTAAAAAATAATGAAAGGCACGTGAAGGAACGTTCCATATTTCACGCTTCAGTGACAAAATTGGTGTCCGATGCAATTCAATATTTTCCCGTGTTTTTTCAGGTGATCAATTGACTCGCCTTTGCATGTGTTTTTGACGGTGTCACTGGTGGGGCAGGATACGCTCACCTTTTGCGAACACCTGGCGTCATCACTATTTTACCGTGATTCATAAACACGTACATATGATATAGTCGAAATTGTCCAATCGACATTTCTCTTGATTTTGGAATGAATTGTGTCGCTTGTATTCACTGTTAGTCCTGGTAGTCATTGGTGACATGACAATGTTGCGTTACATCTCGTGGTGGAATACACGTATGCTTTGACAGAGAGCTGACATGTCAGGTCAAGTATGTATGACTTATGGAGTGGCCAATGCAACCACAGTAGGACATATTTATCACCACATGGCGGTATGTAGCCTCCGGTATACTATAGTTCTCCAAAATCTTGACCACCTGCATGGTGTCGATTTGAACACATGAGTGTGTCCTGACATTAGGAGTTGCTACCCCCAAGGTGGTCACGCTACCCCCACCCTGTCATCTCTACCCCTGCCAAACGCCGTTGTTTGTTCAGTGGTATGTGCGTGTAGTAGGCTTCAGTAAAGCCTACTTGATGAAAGATCTGGAGGTATCGGATCGTAGAATATGGATCCGCTCTTAAATCAACACATAAGTAACATTGAATGAATGAATGGATGGATGGATGGATGGATGGATGGATGGATGGATGGATGAATCCTGTGTGGACCCGGATCAGGGAAGGTTCCCAGAACTCAACTTCATTTCGCTACAATGAAGATCCGGGTTTGAATAGATCTTCAGCAAACAATGCTTGTCGTAAGAGGCGACTAACGGGATCGGGTCAGACTCTCGGACTTGCTTGTTGCATATCATCGTATCTCAGTTGTGTAGATCGTTGCTCATGGTATCAGTAATTGGATGGTCTGGTACAGATTCGATTATTTACGGACCGCCGTCATACAGCTGGAATATTGCTGAGTGCGACGTCAAACAGCACAAAAATCCTTTTCGTAAGAAGCGATCGTATCCAGACGGCATGGGACGTTGCTCATGCCATCAACCATTATTTATCTTGTCCAGATAATTTATATCTTTGACAAAATAATAACAATACAATGTTTTATTTGGCACCTACTCGAACACATGTAATTTACCCTTACAGAAAAAGAAAAATCGTTCTCTCGAACAGATTGTAAGTGGGAGGTTTCTTATTCCTGTTTCGGGGGCACGGGTGGCCCAGTCGTCTAAGGCGCCGCGATTCGCTGTGCAGAGTTGCGTCCCTTGGGCACGCCAGAAACCTATGATTGTGGGTTCGAATCCCGGTTCGCCGCGATTATGTTTCTAGGTTTGTCAGCACCATACCCGTGCTCGTGGGTTTCACCGAAGTGGTAAACGTCTGAGACCTGCATCACTTCGGGCTTTCCTCCCACATGAAGCTGACACGCCGCGATATAACTGGAATACTGTCAAAAGCGGCGTTAAACCCAACTCACTCACTCACTATTTCTGTCTGTTATTAAATATTAACATAGTATTATATAATATGGTCCTTTCATCAAAATTCTGAGATAATTTCTCAAAAACAGTTATATCAGTTATATTCGAGGTTTCTATTTTGAAACCAATTAATAACCGAATGGGCGTAAAATAGTATCTTTCAGAGATTATTAGACCTTTGTCTCTAGTCTCTTTTAGCCCTCCAATTGTAATCTCGCCTACTACGTGTATCTTCAATTGACGTTGGTGTGCGATGGATACTATTTTAATCTTCAGGAAGATTAATTTTTACATAGGGTATAAAGACCGAGAGCAGGGGACACCCTCAATTCTGTGCCGTCTTCAAAGCAGAACAGAAATGAATCACGATCTATATATACCTACAATAAGTTTAAGGAACGATACTGAGAATATCGTGCATGGAAATAGTCCTGCAGTCACCATTATACCACCTAATGGCCTCCTAAACTTGTTGAGGATCTGGAAAATCTATTTGTGAAACTGTTAAGCAAAGGTTTCAATGAAGTTCACCACTCTCACATTCTTTTCATGTTGATGCTCTTCCGTCATGTCCTAAAATACCAACATTTCCTGCAAACGTAGCAAACGTATATTTAGAAAAGGTATTTGAAACTCTTTGAGTCTGCTCTAGAATGTTCATGTGCTTAGCCGTCTATCGTTGTTAGTGGTGGAAGAAGGCAACTGATGGCAGTTGAGCTACGTCCTCACCAGAGAGACTTCGCACCTCTCAAACAGAACCACGAGAAGCAGAGAAGAAGCTAGCATCAATGCCGCATCCAGAATCAAATGAGACTATGTTATCCTTTCAAATCGATTTAAAAGGCCATGAAGCTTGCTGGGAACATTACCATCACTCCGACTCTAAAAGCCATCCGTTTAAATAGGAAAATTGAGTAAAAATTGTCAGCCAGAGTTAAATGTACTTAGCTTTGATCCGGTACGTGTGATGCCTATGTTTTTGCCCGTTCTCCACTGTGTCGCTTTCTCAAACGAGTTTGTAATTGTTCCATTAATTGAGTAATAGCGTGCACAGACAAACTAATCTCCAGGCTTTCTCGCTTGTAAGCAGACGAAGATGTCCAACAGTTATCATGGTTCTCTACTATGCTTGAAGATTTCATTTTTCATGTCTTTAGTTTTTAAAGAGAAAATGTATAACACACAATCTACGGTATCAATCTTTCTTGACGGAATATCTAAAGTATAATAATGCGTTTGGAATGGAGGATTGCTCATGTATCTTATCAAAACTAATATTTCTATTTTCGACATGTATTCATTTGAAAGCGGTAAACATGAAAGGAAGCGGGAATTAGACTGAATACTTCAAATCGGTGATGGGTTTTCGTTGAAGTAGAAAAAGGATATTACCCTTATGTGACCCTTCTCCTCAAGATACACACACATCACTCCTTTACCTCTTGGCAAGATCAGCCATTCCACGGTGTACATTATGATACGTTAGTGTGGGTGTTAGATGGGTTAAAAACCGCAGTTACAGTTTCAGTTATGTCTTCTTAAAGGGGTACCACGTCCTGGCAAAACGTCAGTCCCAATTATTCTGATTTAAGTTCTTCGAAACACTTCGTTGTCAATCTTCTATTTGCGTTTGAAAGGTGCACCCTACAAAATCAGCTACCTGAATTGCACATAGACAATGTCTCTCAATTTCACAATTGACACTCAACAAATCAGCTTGCCCTTGAGATGGGCAACGAACCATGGAGCATAGTCCAACTGTAAAGCTTTACGTTCCACATGTTGATGTGTGGCGAAAACCACGATCTCGGGAAGGATGCCGAGAAACCTAGCATCAGAATCGGCTCCAACTTGGATATTAGGGGGCTTATATCACTTACTTCGTTAGCACACTACCTCACATCTACCTTCTCTTAAAGGAACATCCCGTGAAGATTCCGGGCTAGAATTGGTATTCATCAACCTATACTTTTCGAAAGAGGCGAATAACGGGATCGGGTGGTCAGGCTCGCTGACTTGGTTGATGCATGTCATCGTATCCCAATTGCGTAGATCGATGCTCATGATGTCAATCACTGGATTGTCTTGACCAGGCTCGATAATTAACGGACCACCGTTATATGGCTTAAATATTGCTGAGTACGGCGTTAAAAAACAAACCAAATCTTAATGAACATATGCTGGTTGAAATTTGTTCTTAGGACGCTTAGGAGTGTATTGAGGAGGGTGGCTGTTGTATATTGAAGCAGCCTTGAAGATTGTCCTCCTAAGGTTCAATACCATCTGGATCGTCCTTTGCTTGGCCCACTATGAGCTCTGCAACGACTCAGTGAGTATTGTTTTGGGGCAGATGTGTGCAGAATTCGAAGGACACAATAATTCCCTTTACACTGTATCTGCGTGAGGAATGCCAGCGCAATACACGGCGTAAACCTATCTAATGACAGCAAACAATAGATTTCAGTACCTCATTGAAGTAATGCACCATAGAAAAAGACATTTTAGGCCTACTGATTCGGGAATGGATGCGTGAATACACAGTTCCTCGTGGAACCGAAATATTCCATTGAATTCACTACTTAACAAAGCAGAGCACATTTCAAACAAGTTGGATGGGCTAATGATGCTACACTGGCAGTATGAAAGCACAGTACCTCATTAATTTCTACAGATGATAATGAAATCACACCGACGGACAATGGTCAATGGAGAGCGGCAGTGGACATCGCGCGAGAAGCTCGTGGTCATCTCGAGGATCAAGTCGGCACCCAGGGATTGCTCAGTAATGGAAACTGTCGTTCTGTGGCCCATACTTAGTCATTGATTGAATGAAAATACTGTAGAATAAATGCCTTGTACCCTGTGGGGAGTTACTGCAGACACTTGGCAGTTGACAGCCCTGTTTAGTATGTAATTGTGAAACTGAACCACTTACAGAGCGTGTACTATCCCAAGTACACTAGCAGCTTGTGATACAAGGCTGTGTTCTACAAGCTAGTCTTATCGTGACTTGTGGTACAGTGTCATACCAATCGGTGTCCCGGTCGGCAGAGTTGTACCAGGCCGTTTCTTGACTTGTTGTAGTGTTGCACCAGGCCGTTTCTTGGCGTGTGGTAGTGTTCTACCAGGCCGTTTCTTGGCTTGTGGTAGTGTTCTACCAGGCCGTTTCTTGGCTTGTGGTAGTGTTGTACCAGGCCGTTTCTTGGCTTGTGGTAGTGTTGTACCAGGCCGTTTCTTAGCTTGTGGCAGAGTTGAACCAGGCCGTTTCTTTGCTTGTGGTAGTGTTGCACCAGGCCGTTTCTTAGCTTGTGGCAGAGTTGAACCAGGCCGTTTCTTGGCTTGTGGCAGAGTTGAACCAGGCCGTTTCTTGGCTTGTGGCAGAGTTGTACCAGGCCGTTTCTTGGCTTGTGGTAGTGTTGTACCAGGCCGTTTCTTGGCTTGTGGCAGAGTTGTACCAGGCCGTTTCTTGGCTTGTGGCAGAGTTGTACCAGGCCGTTTCTTGGCTTGTGGCAGAGTTGTACCAGGCCGTTTCTTGGCTTGTGGTAGTGTTGTACCAGGCCGTTTCTTGGCTTGTGGTAGTGTTGTACCAGGCCGCTACTTGGCTTGTGGTAGTGTTGTTCAAGGCCGTTTCTTGGCTTGTGGTAGTGCTGTACCAGGTGGTTTCTTGGCTTGTAGTAGTGTAGCTTCAGGCTGGTTCTTGGCTTGTGCTTCAGTTTACAATCCTTCTCCCGTGTTGCTAGTTCCACAGTGCTTGTTGTAGATTCTGCAGCTTTCTATCACACCGTTTGTATCAAGGTGTCTGCAGTAGAATCTGTCTACCATACCGTTTGTGCCAAGGTGTCTGCAGTAACATCTGTCTACCACACCGTTTATGTCAAGGTGTCTGCAGTAGAATCTGTCTACCACACCGTTTGTGTCAAGGTGTCTGCAGCAGAACCTGTCTACCACACCGTTTGTGTCAAGGTGTCTGCAGTAGAATCTGTCTACCATACTGTTTGTGTCAAGGTGTCCCCGGTTGAATCTGTCTACCCTACCGTTTGTATCAAGGTGTCTGCAGTAGAATCTGTCCACGACTCCGTTTGTGTCAAGGTGCCTGGAGTAGAATCTGTCTGCCACCCCGTTTGTGCCAAGGTGTCTGCAGCAGAATCTGTCTACCCACCGTTTGTGTCAACGTGTCTGCAGTAGAATCTGTCTACCATACTGTTTGTGTCAAGGTGTCCGCAGTAGAATCTGTCTACCATACCGTTTGTGTCAAGGTGTCTGCAGTAGAATCTGTCTACCATACTGTTTGTGTCACGGTGTCTGCAGTAGAATCTGTCTACCACACCGTTTCTGTCAAACATGTACTTCCAAAAACTATTTTTAAACAAATACATTATATTCAAAAAATCATTAACAACGTGTCTGGTGCTTACACATATAAATATTTCTACACTGAGATATGTGATGAGGTCTGTACTGTCTGAGGTAACTTTCTTAATCATGTCATCAGGTGTCAAGAAAAGATGACTGTACATACCACCATGAATACTATAACTGTTTGAACCGCCGAGTCTTCACAGTTCCGTAACTATGACAACTATGTACTGTTTCGTCTCACACCAGTTTCATGTCATTTAAATGCAACCAGACTCAGTTGCCTAATTACAACCTACGAGACACAACTACCAATGTGAAGACACCGTGACTTATTCGCAGCCATCCAATGTGAATTTAACTGTTAGGTTCTATGTTTTTCGCAAAGCAAACATTCTCAAGGTAAGTGAAGTAATATAGCTGGCCTGTTTACAGACAAGCAATCGATATGGAAAAACCCCAACCTAACGGTAGTTTGATATGTCGATGGCTGTGTATACATGAAGCCTCTTTCTTATAGACTAATTAATTGTTTGATATGGTGCCCACATCGTCTATACACGATCAATGTCAGTTGATAAATATTTCCTTCGTTACATGTGTATGGATTCCACTATGACATTTTACAATCGATTAATATTGTTGTTCTTTTACGATTTTCTATGGATATATACCTGTCTTTCTTGTGGACATCCACTAACACTTGTGGGAAATGACTTGTGTAATTATCTATATCTATTATATCTCATTTTAACCGCTCGTTGCACTGCTCTCAACACAAGGGGCTAATTGGTCTCGGTTTCGCAAAAGAGAGTAATGCAATCCTAATGTGAAATAAAACTGTCCATGAAACGATATCCAACCACCTTAATGATGGAGTCACGGGTCAAAGGGTAGTCATATGACAATGTGTCATGAGTTAAAATGCGATTTCTGTTCAGGTTATATGGTTGCCTTTTGCCACGTGAATACCCTTCAGTGTGAGCGGGTACAATGATTTTAGTAATATGCTATGAACATCCTTGCAGGGACACTAAGATGTGGCTTCTTTGAATGTGACCATGTAAAGAATCGAACCCGGTTAAACGATTCTTGATGTTTAGAAACTGAGATGAAGAGTTCATATGTAAAGGACGCTGATATGAATCACGTTAATTGATAAAAAAGTCAACTTTGCGAAACTGACCCTTAATTGTTTTTATCTTCAATTCAAACTGAGAGTCTTTTCGTAATCATTATATAACTGTATCATCCCCTTGTAGAAAATGATATTAAAATCTGAATAAATGGTGGGATAAAGTATATTTACGTGCTTTTCAGTAATATCGAACTACATCACGTCGGAGGACATCCATGACCTTCAGCGTGATGAGTGAACGCTTCAACCACTAGGCTATCGACTGCCTATACTAGAACGACAATACGTTGCTGATGTCTTACACGTTCTCGATTGAGCATGACGTATGACCTGGACGTATGACCTCTTTGGTATCATCTTTTAATGCAAACAGTATATTCGTCACCCTACTGCAACTGTGTGACAACACATGCCGCGGGTCACTCTCCAACAGGTGCTAGGCCTGTACACAGCGACTGTCCACAGGCCAGCCTACCAGCCTACCACCTGTGGCCAAATAAAATGTTGTTGATGTGCCCAGTGTAATGTAACCTTTTCATAAGTAGTATATGGTCTACTTATTTCAGTAATACATATCTGAAGACGTCGTGCCCCGTTCCCTGCTGCTGAAGGAGTCTGTAGTTGCCCCCTAATGGTTGATGACAGGAGATGAGTGGTCGCCGATATGCTTCTAGTTGCATCCTTGCACGAAATGTCTTCGCTTCCAGCATTAAAGAGTCCTCATTACCGCACATCAACGCAACTCTTTTTAAATCACCACAGCACTTCACCTATGGATTTAAGCCACATATCCATGAAGCGGGTTATTATCTATCTACGTCCGTTCTAAAATAGATATGTCCCCAGTGTATGGATGGAAATGGTTCGATATATCTGAAAAAAGATACCTTACCTCTCTACGTATCAGCATGGTGACTGCCTACGGGCATGACGCCATGCAATGTGATCCCCGACGGCACATCAAGTCACTGACAGCCGTCATACTAACAATCCTAACTTACACCAGAGCTAGTTTCATTTCAAAAGGATCAGATGATGAAGCCATATGTTTCAAGATCCTTTCTCCCTGCCATACAGTGTGTACCACTGAATCTAAGATAACTCAGTAAAGAGGTAATTTCGTGGTATACTTGCCGAGAGCTCATTACACTCTAACGTTAATTTCGGAACAAGAATTGTAAGAAGACACGCGCTGAAAATATCCAAAGCTTGTCTACAGAATCAGAGTGTCGAGTGTGTTCCAGGTTGTTGTCAATCACATACGTGTCTTGAACGTTTCAGATTCCTCATGAAGTGTTCTCAAGACGTGATGCTACTCGACATAAGATCGACGCGTTGCTTTTGACACTGGTTACCTTTTAATTATATCATGTTAACCGCTGATGTCATGTTTGGTGAAACGCTGAGTCGGTAAACATCGATGATTATCGAACGATGTTTTCAAGGATATACAGTTCAAATCAATATGAAAGTTGAATATAAAACAATGTTTTTGTTTTGGCAATTAACCATCTTACACATCTTACAGCAAAGCATCTGTGAAATCCCAAAGTAAACCACCTGGGAAATCCTACAGTAAATTATCTGGCAAATCCTACAATAAACAATGTGGGAAATCCTACAGTAAACTATGTGGGAATTCCTACAACAAACCATCTGACAAATCTCACAGCAAACCATCTGGCAAATCTCACAGTAAACCATCTGGGAAACCCTTTTTTAAATCATCTGTTTTCTCCCTCTCTAATGTTTCTCACAACATTGATACTCTTGAATTAACAGTATGATCTTGGAACATATTGGCCTACATTCTCAAGTAATTGTCGCCATGCAACACGTCACCAAACCACTTGCATCAACTGATTTTAACTTTACTTTACATTTTAATGCAATTATTTCATGCAAAGAAGTATCGTATGCCGTATCTTAATCAAACCATATCATATCATATCATATCATATCATATCATATCATATCGTTGAAACTGTTAGCCCTTACCTTTGTGTCATTCCAAGTCATCTTGAGGTTATAGCGGTCGAGTATTCCGGAATGGTTATTGATATGCTGCAATGCTAGTTCCACTGCGGGTCTGACACCCCGTCCAATAGCTCCCTCGGGGATGTTCTCGTCCGTAGGGAACAACCCCGCTATGTATACATCCTGTTTTGTCTCTGTGTTGGAAGCCACCCCACAAACAATGCACAGTACCACAACCAGAGCAACCATACTCATTCCTGTCCTGAAGCAGTCAACAGTCCAGCTACGATCAGGAGAAAGTTGTTTTGTTTACAAGTCATGTTCCCTTTGTAACATTGCCCTTTGATGAAAAACACGCTTCTGTGAGCATCCTCCAGCTTGTTTCCAATGCTACGGATAGCATTGCCCTTCCTGTAGTGTTTGAGCCTCTTGGGATCAGTCCAATGCAAGACAGCATGATAGCGCTGTTCGTAGATCAAGAGATCTGAGAAATCTTTATTGGAGTGCGAAGTTTTGAAATCGCATGTTGACACTCCTGATGTTTTAATCCTTCCCGCGCTTCTCTCGATTGTCGTCTGCTAGTTAGGTATCGCAGAAGCCGTTTGCTCTCTGGCTCGCTCTCACCGCCTCACAGCCGCGTGCAGCGCTCTAGCCGTCAACGAGTGCCACCTTTCACTAGCGCCCTCTCCCGGTCATCTGCCAAAGCAAAGAAGAGATGTAAATGAGTTTTAACACAGTCTGTTGAGCAAGTGAATGGTAATATAAGCGCAAGTGGTTAGCCTATTCTGAAGTCGATGTCCATATGGAACTGTCCCATTCAATTTAACCTTGTACTACACTCGTCGTGTATATATCATTTCACGACCTATGGTTGCCACCGATATGACGTAGATCAGAAATTTGGTCAACAATGGTCTTCTAAATGACATGATAGTGTTCCTCCTCTCCCCTCCCCTCATCTGACTGAATGATACGCCACCCAAGCATCAATGGCAAACGCTACTTTATTCCATACACCCATGCATGCTTAACACTCACAGAAACACAAGTAGCAGATTGAAGAAAGCCAGTGGAACCGATTCAGCTATATCGCTATTTGCACTGATAGATTTCGGATCATTAGGATTTTATGTACATTTGTTCCTTTAACTGAAGATGTGCTCCATCGATTTATTAATATACCGGGATAACTAAGAGCGCAATAAACGCACTTCTTATTAAATAATTGGTGATACAATCGCTAATGAATGCATTGAATCGTATGAGTCGTGTATCACACTCTTCCCAGCGCATAATTCATTTTTTCTATGCTACAAGCATTTATGTGACCGGTCACAACCTCCGTAGATGTAATATCTTGTGTGGTTGAAATTAAAAGTAATAATCATGTGTGAATTTAGCATCAAAGCCAACCTCCCCAATTTTTACTGAAAGATGTAATTACATAACCGTCCTGTAGTAACAGTCAATTTGTTGATTGGAATAGCAGCCTGACCGCCAGCTGTTTGATATTGACCACATAGCACCAAGTAGCTTCTGTTGGTCAGATGTATCAGCCAAAACGCACCTGTTTCCCTCTGTTAAATGGCAGTGTACCATTGATTGTGTTCAACTCTGGCGACACTAACCACTTATGAGGGCACATCTTTCATCGAACACATCTTCGAGATCGTAACATGTTTGCTGCATGATAATATCAATATTCTCCCTACCGTTTGTCTCGTGTAACCGGCTTTAGTGGTTCGTCCCTGTGTTCCGTTGCGTGTACTGCAGAAACCCTCAGTTAATTGTAACATTGTGCAGTTGTAATGTGGGGGTTCTATCCTGGTTGATAGTTATTTTTAATGAGGAGAACGAGTGGCGCAGTCAGCGGAGGTGTTCTATTGGCTGTGAGTAACCATGCCGATTTTCGTTCGAATCCCATATTCTCACGAATAATGATCCGTGGTCCGCCTACTTATGAAAATACCTTTCGTTTCTACAATCTGCTTATCATATATTAGGCTGACAGGCTGCGATATTACTAAAACGTCAAAATGGCGATGTGCATGTTTCAAGACAAATTTAATTAAAAACTCCATTGCCTATTTACCTATTTATAAATAGGGGGCACGGGTGGCCCAGTCGTCTAAGGCGCCGCGATTCGCTGTGCAGAGTTGCGTCCCTTGGGCACGCCAGAAACCTATGATTGTGGGTTCGAATCCCGGTTCGCCCCGATTATGTTTTTAGGTTTGTCAGCACCATACCCGTGCTCGTGGGTTTCACCGAAGTGGTAAACGTCTGAGACCTACATCACTTCGGGCTTTCCTCCCACATTAAGCTGACCCGCCGCGATATAACTGGAATAATGTTAAAAGCGGCGTTAAACCCAACTCACTCACTCACTCACTCACTATTTATAAATACTGGCAAAAAGGCATGATAATTAAATATACATTAGTTGGGCGTAACATGTATACACGAATACCAGAAGGTTATTTCAGTAGTGTAACACGCTGCGTGTTTAACTGCAACACCTTGCGGCAATACTGGCATTAACTTGTATACTTCTCACACAATTGAAAAGTTACACCGATTGCAACCGTGATGGTTTTGCCAGAGGAGAGAAGGTGTTATGTAATATCCTGATGATTATCCGGAGACAATATCATTAAGCTGCGGAATCTGCGTGTGGCACGACATAGCCCAGATCTTCTGTTAATGGAATCACGCAAATACCTTAATGTGTTGTGGGGGCTTATAAAAGTACACACTCAAAGACGATACGCAACGCGCCGTTGTTACACATCTATAACAATGAAGAGAATACAATATTAAGACAAATTCTCCATTTCAGAACCATCTGTGACTTTAGTCTTATTTTCGTTCCTCCCTATTATATGTGCATAAAATATGCACAGTATTACGCACTTAGAGCATAACAAGTTTAGATGCACACTCTCCATTTTGGAATTATCTTTGATTATGTATCATATTCTTTTACCACAATTATTTCCTAATTAAATATGTATAATATAACAGTCATACTTATGACATAATAGATGTATGCATGACTGTTCACGTATTCTGTGTATTTCATTATAATTATCATGATATACTTATTTCATGTATACAGTGTAATCTACTTAACATTACATATACGTACTGTATATAACATACTTATAACTCCGTTATAATACAGCAAACGTTAGTATAATCTGTACAAACGAGCTTCGTCGCCACAATGTTACATTGTCCGTGCCTACCGTCACTTTAAATGAAGAAAGTCATGTCCTTGGAAAATCCATTAACGTAATGGTGTAAAAGTGCTCCTTTTATTGAAAAGTCGACATTACAATGTTTCAAGGACGGAAATTCACAATCAAAGAGAAATTGTATACAGGTATCGTTGGAGGAAGCGAACAGAATATCCTCCGGTTGAGACAGCCGAGGAATCGATAATCTGTTTACCTACTTACGCGCGTTGAAAATATCTAATATAGATGTGTCATATGCACGACAAAAAACGTTGAGTGTTCTATCTTTGATGTGGCTCTGTGAAGTAGTGATGTCGCCATTCCTTGTTTCTGACCAGAAGAGTCCACAATACAATCATGAATAAGATCAGGTTCCGATCGGGGACACAGACAGCGCATTGTAAACACTGTCAGTAAATAATACTTCCAAATGCATGTATCCAAAATAATCTGAATTTGTTGTTTGCATAGTGTACAACAATCATTTATAACGCATTCAGTTCATCTGAGTCGATCATAGAATCTGTTCACAGTGAAACCCCGTTAGTCCGGATTAACGAGGCATTGTTTTTGGAGAGATGTCCCTTGATTTAGTTGGAATATCATACGATTGACTCTGCTATGGTTTTTGAAATGGTTTTGTCGCTTTAATATTTCTATATGTGGACGTTGTTAATAGTGATCGTCAACAAAAAGAGGTTTCCGGAATTACAGGGTTGAATTATAATATGAAACTTTACTTCGTATCGAATGTTGAGTTAATTAATCTTCACAGGGTATCTGTATAATATATACCAATCTGACACAAATGGAATACTGAAATATCATACAACTTAACTGTACGATTGTTTCTTATTGTATGCAAATGTTGCTTTCAGTCCGTATTAAAAATACCCAATGTTTCCACTTTTAAAATCACGACGCACTTGTTTTCTACCACAACATAGTTACAGACGCACCGTGTGCTTCTATAGCGGCCATACATAATGGGAATGTGTTTCTCTGATGTGCTGAATAAGCTCTTTAATCGTCATTCCCTACACGATGTAACGTAGACATTTCTATTTTAACCAAACTATACCTCAGCTGTAAATGATTTTGTATAGAGTTGTTCCTGATGGAAGTACGGCTAAACGACAAGCCCGGTCCCTCCAAGATGCTAATTCACAGCAAATCTCGGACTCTTAACAGAATCGCGCGTACAAGAGAAGCCCGAGGCAAACGTTTGGCGAAACAGGCTGAGGATGGTCTGCTGTTTTCACCACTCACTGCTGCAGTCAACGATCGCTATGTACAGTCCTGCCGTCGGGGCACGGTACCGCAGCCGCTGCTCTGTGGTCTGCAAGCTGTCACCACCGGTGGGGGAATGTGTGTGTGGGCTACCTCAACTGCTACAGATGTTGGCACTGTCCTCGACAGAAGGTGTTCTTGTTAACGTGCTGAGATGTGGTCTATGGGTGATCTGGCGTGGTCTGGCGCGAACAGCGTCATCTATGAGTAGTATTCATCAATGTGTGCTATTCTCAATGTGTGCTATTTATCAATGTGGTCCGTCATCAGTATCAGGGCGTCTACTTATCGTTATAGATTTCAGTCTTCCATGAATGTGCTGTTTCTCACAACAACGACCAATGTAGTCTCTTCCCCTCTTTCTATCAATATAGTGACTTCCACCATCCCCATCATTCCATAATCACCATCACTGTTGTGTCCTTTCCCCTCACCATCAATGTGGTGTCTTCCACCCTCGGCATCAATGTGGTGTCTTCCATCCTCGGCATCAATGTGATGTCTTCCACCCTCACCATCAATGTGATGTCTTCCACCCTCACCATCAATGTGATGTCTTCCACCCTCACCATCAATGTGGTGTCTCCACCCTCACCATCAATGTGATGTCTTCCACCCTCACCATCAATGTGGTGTCTTCCACCCTCACCACCAATGTGGTGTCTTCCACCCTCACCATCAATGTGGTGTCTTCCACCTTCACCATCAATGTGATGTCTTCCACCCTCACTATCAATGTGATGTCTTCCACCCTCACCATCAATGTGGTGTCTTCGAACCCTCAACATCAATGTGGTGTCTTCCACCCTCACATCAATGTGGTGTCTTCCACCTTCACCATCAATGTGGTGTCTTCCACCCTCACCATCAATATGCTTTCTTCCACCCTCAACATCAATGTGGTGTCTTCCTCCCTCACCATCAATGTGGTGTCTTCCACCCTCACTATCAATATGCTTTCTTCTATCCTCACCATCAATGTGGTGTCTTCCTCCCTCACCATCCATTGTGGTGTCTTCCACCCTCACCATCAATATGCTTTCTTCCACCCTCAACATCAATGTGGTGTCTTCCTCCCTCACCATCAATGTGGTGTCTTCCACCCTCACTATCAATATGCTTTCTTCTATCCTCACCATCAATGTGGTGTCTTCCTCCCTCACCATCAATGTGGTGTCTTCCACCCTCACCATCAATATGCTTTCTTCCACCCTCAACATCAATGTGGTGTCTTCCTCCCTCACCATCAATGTGGTGTCTTCCACCCTCACCATCAATATGCTTTCTTCCACCCTCAACATCAATGTGGTGTCTTCCACCTTCACCATCAATGTGGTGTCTTCCACCCTCACCATCAATATGCTTTCTTCCACCCTCAACATCAATGTGGTGTCTTCCACCTTCACCATCAATGTGGTGTCTTCCACCCTCACCATCAATATGCTTTCTTCCACCCTCAACATCAATGTGGTGTCTTCCACCCTCACCATCAATATGCTTTCTTCCACCCTCAACATCAATGTGGTGTCTTCCACCTTCACCATCAATGTGGTGTCTTCCACCCTCACCATCAATATGCTTTCTTCCACCCTCAACATCAATGTGGTGTCTTCCTCCCTCACCATCAATGTGGTGTCTTCCACCCTCACCATCAATATGCTTTCTTCCACCCTCAACATCAATGTGGTGTCTTCCACCTTCACCATCAATGTGGTGTCTTCCACCCTCACTATCAATATGCTTTCTTCCACCCTCAACATCAATGTGGTGTCTTCCTCCCTCACCATCAATGTGGTGTCTTCCTCCCTCACCATCAATGTGGTGTCTTTCACCCTCACTATCAATATGCTTTCTTCTATCCTCACCATCAATATGATTTCTCCCACCCTCACCAACAAGGTGGTGTCTTCCACCCTCACCATCAACCACAATGACCCCATACTTTCTTACTTTAACTCATGCAGGGTATCCTGAACTCATATATTCCCACCTGAAAACCTCCTGGCCTACTTTAAGGTGTGCATGGTCGTCATAACACACGGAGTCCCACCTGAACACATACTGGCTTACTTTAACTCATGCAGGGTCTCCTGAACACATACAGCCCCACCTGATCACCTCCTGGCCTACTTTAGCTCGTGCAGGGTCCTCGTTACACAAGCAGACCCACATGTACACATAATGGCCGACTTGAACTGGTGCAGGATTCCATGTGCACATGCAGGCCCAATGAACAATCACTTGCCTACCATGATTCGTGCATGGTCTCCTGAACACATGCAGGCCCACCTGAACACCCGCTGACCTACTTTAACTCGTGAATGGTTTCCACTGCTACCTCTGACATGTGGTCTCAACTGCCACTACATTTACAAGATGTGATCGCTGTCTGCCACCACGGTACAACAGAGGTCGATATGCCTCTGCTGTTTCTGCCAATATCAATATCTGACGCTTTCTCTCTGCTCTGTTCCAAGCAGTCGGCAGCAGAGGAGGAATTAATTTGACCAGAACTGCTTCGTTCTCTCGGGATGATGTGAGAGCATTAATAACCGAAATAGGCCGACCATCAGCCGATGTTACACTTTGTTTGAGATCTCGAACACGAGAGTATTGCGCCTTCCTGATTTTCCTCCATTTTGATTAAAGTTCAATACACTGATAACAGTTTATTTTGCGTGATGTACCGTGTTCTACTCAATTTAAACTGTAAGTATGTAAAGCGTTCGCTTGACGGGCATGTATTCTACGCTTCAAATAGCTGCTCGTGATGACGGAGTCTATCCGTCGATCGTGATTTAGCACACATGACGAGGACGATGGAATGTATACGTCAACGATGAACACACACGAAGTGCATACAACTGAAATTGATTCTTTGAAAACTTAGATGAACAGATTTTAGGCTCTCTGTCTATGTGCCTGACCGTGTTTGCGTGATAAGCACAGAGAATATCAGCATGTATCTTAAATTCTTTACTTTATTTTGGGATATGTTGGCAGGCCCGAACCGTCTGTATTTGACAAAGCACGAGGCGAGATAATTTGAACCTCTTGAAAGCATTATGACGTAAAGGCTTTAAAATGAATTGAATCACTTCTTTTCTGATACAAGCGTTCGACCTAAGTAGGTTTATCAGTTCTGTCAGGTGGAATAAACTTCATTTTATACATAAAGTCCCTTCTGATGTGGGGTTTATTTGTATCCCGTCGGGGGTGTTATTGTCGAGTTCCTCGTTGAGATCAAATGGCTTCACATCAAATCGTTGTATTCAATCATATCAGTTTACACGAATGACTGGCATCCATGGGAATGATAACCTAAATAAGACCCCTTTATTGTTTTGACTTGATGCCTTAGCATTTAGTACATAAAAGATTTAAATCTGATGAATAAAATGAAGAACAGATTGAAGATTAAAAATATTTCGCTGCACAATTCCTTGAAAGAAATGATACAAGGCCATTTCCCAACACAGTCTTTCACCATTAAAGTGAGAAATGTGAAAAACCTGTATGAGGTTAAATAGATTAATTCATGACGAAAGAGCAGACCATCGACTTCAGATCAGGTCAAAAGGCTCTACATGTCATACTCACGGAGGAGTCGGTATATGGGGTTCTCATACACGCTCAGTAACGTGTGCCAGTGCACTCAAAATATTATTTTTTTTCTTTGAAAGAGCCGATATGAATTTGAACGTTTCATGAAATTGTGTTGCTTTCTGGCAGTGTCTGTGAACTTACATAGTGCATCTAGAAATCGTAAACTTACAACAAAATCGTTTTGTAACAAAAAGAAATACTTGTTTACTTGGCTGTTTCAATGGCTGAGTAGATACAACATAAGGAATTGTTGACTAAAGTATCCCCGGGTAAACCTCGCCCATTTTAAATAAGTAAATTTGCTGTCACACCATCACGGCAAATCTGGATTCGAACCCACTGATATCAATCGCAGTGTTTGCACTGAAGTAAATAAATATTATACCATGTACACATACTACCTATATATTCATGAAAAGTGACTCAGTTCTCCGAAAGACCAGTGGATCCAGGCATGTGCAAGGAATGCAGCTTATTGAAGAACATTTAACTTGCCTTTGCATGTATTTGTGACGTGTATCCCCAGTAGGGCAGGATACGCTTACTTTTACGCAAACATCGGCATCACTGATAGTTAATCATAAACACACAACTATGATATAGTCGGCATGATACAATGGGCTCTTTCAGCAGTGATCTCTCATGATTTAGAAATGGTTTTGACGCTTGTATTTATATCTAGGGACCACTAAGCATGTATCAAATACAAACTTTCCAGCTTGAAGTCAAATACAAATAACCCAATACCTGGAGCGAATGTGTAATTAAACTCTTTTCTGATATTTTTTTTAAATCTCTGATAATGAATTCATTTAAAAGGCCAGAAAGAACCTTGTACCGATTGAGCCATTACCAGCTCATTTTCAAAGTGTGACAACTACGGTTCACTTTTGGAGTGAGGAACTTGGAGAGTTAAAAATGTGAAGCTGTTGGGATTAGGTCAAGATGGCATTCGGTTGTCACTTCATATCAAAATTAAAACAACGTAGGTACCATTGATAAACTCACTGAAAAGCTGACATCTAGAGCAGAAAAACCCCATCTCCATCGACCAATTGTAGATGAAAAAAGAAACTTCATTACAAATGGTTGCGGGGCGGCCTGGTGGTTAAAGCGTTCGCTCGTCACGCCGAAGACCCGGGTTCGATTCCCGACATGGGTACAATGTGTGAAGCCCATTTCTGGTGTCCTCCGCCGTGATATTGCTGGAATATTGTTAAAAGCGGCGTAAAACCATACTCACTCACTCACTCACTCACAAATGGTTGCTCTGTGCAGAATCGAACCCGAATGCCTCCAGAACGAACACACAGCACACAAGGCTTAACTGCTTTGGTTTCTCGTAGTGACGCAATGCCTACATCTTCTTGTAATGTCATCACTCAGATGTGTATTTTATTTACGTCTTCTATTCACGGTTAGAAATTGATCAATTGACATACAGTGACCATGATGCACGGATGATAATACACAACCCTTATATACACACAGGGATATCGAACGTGAGAAATGTGTCTATATTGAGGTGATTTCTCTTGTCCGCTGATAGTGTATCTATCAGTAACCCTTGCCATCTATAATGTAATTAATGGCAGTCTCTACACATAACCCCTCACCCTTGAGGGATCAGACCTGAGGTCTTGCTGGTTGCTGAGTTGGCGTCCAGCACGTAGATAACATAGACGTTTCTTAAGTCAACAATCGAAACCTCGCTCACATCCACTGACGAACTAACGTAGGAGAGCATGGTGTTCCACCAGCGTGGTTACTGTGGGCTTTAAGTACACTTGCCACATTGCCTGACATCTTATGTCTAATATCGTAAAAGCAAAAAAGAAGGAGTGCTCTAGAAGCTTTGGGAATCAGTTTAAGTAGCAGAAAGTAGTAGATGTTGTAGTAGTAGTTGCACCAGTGGTAGTGCTAACGCTAGTAGTAGTAGTAGCCGAAGTTGTGGTGGCGGTTGTGGCAGTAGTAGAAGCAGTTGTAGTGGTAGTAGTAGAAGTAGTTGTAGTAGTTATTGATGTGCGTGTAGTGATGATGGTTGTAGACATGTCGTAGTCGCAGAAGTAGTAATAGCAGTAGTAGTTGCAGTAGTAGTAGAAGTAGTGGTGAGTGATTGAGTGAGTATGGTTTTACGCCGCTTTGAGCAATTTTCCAGCAATATCACGGCGGGGAACACCAGAAATGGGCTTCACACATTGTATCCATGTCGGGAATCGAACCCGGATCTTCGGCGTGACGAGCGAACGCATTAACTACTAGGCTACCCGACCTCTCCTAGTAGTAGTAGTAGTAGTAGTAGTAGTAGTAGTAGTAGTAGTAGTAGTAGTAGTAGTAGTAGTAGTAGTAGTAGTAGTAGAAGTAGTATTGCGGTATCATTCTAGAGTTTTCTCCATGACATTACAACACGGTCTAACCCCAATCTCCAAGCTACATATAACAATCCTGGCATCGAGGCCGCCGTTGACGGTGTCGCACCTGCAAGTCTGAGAGTCGTCCCGGCTGCAGCTCGGCAAATATTTGAAGTACAGCGTGAAGAATGAGAGTAAATAGAACCCCCTCTATATCGGGATTGATTCTTGCTTCCCAAGTGTCGGTTGTCACGGCTGTCAGCCTCCCCATCTTCCTCGTACACCCGCCCGTCAGCAGCCGCAGCATGTACCCTGGCCACCGTGTCATAAGCTAAAGACCCAAGACATAAAAAACGGATACGTGTTGATTGAACGAAATTGAAAGATATTCGCCAGTGACAGCCTTCTTAACTAGGTAATCGGAATGTCTACAAAAACAGCCATTGGCTGTGAGTTTTTTCCATGCATAGCCCTTTGAGTAGCGAGTACGGGAGAGATCTCGCATTAGTTCAGCATTCCAATTCACACACAAGTAATTGCATTTCAGGTAAAGCATTTGTCCTGTGAGTAGAATTAGTACGATTTTCTCACAAAGGAATGGTAGTCTGTCTATTGTAGCTGGGAGCGAGAGATTCCTCTCTGAATAATTCATCATTCTATATAAAGAGGCCGTCTGTATTTTCATTTTCAACGCCTTGAAAGCTTTGCATTGAACCCTGTGGTAAAATTGTATTGGTTAAGTACATCTATTACATTAGGAGAGCATTCGGATATTAGTAATTGGTTATATTACCAATGTGAAACTTCTTTGTGTGAGTTGGGGGTTATTTTGTGATTGTCAGTTACTTTAATATTCCGAAACAAGCAGTACGAGATGTTGATAGACGAACCAAGTACGGGTTATTCTTTTATTCGTCAATAATTAAAACCTCGAGAAATAGTTTGTTTTGTCTCATGAAATTTCAAACACATTTCAAGTCACTTTACACACTCATTATACTGAGTGCTCATAACACTCATTATAGAGTCTCATTACTCATACTGGTTGAAAGATAGAATATGATGCATTTTCGATATTTGAACGACTTATATTATTTAACGGCTCTCAAATTGGGTTAGTTTGTTGAAGCAATACTGTGTATCATCCCTACCGCTGATGAGGCTGTGACTTCATCTTTCGGATATGACGCCACTAATCGATAACGTTAGTCATTAGAACAACTGGTTTCAGTGAATATATTAGTAACTTTGTTGTTTGACACATCTTCTTTGCAAAACACTCTGGGTAGGTAAAACAAACATAAAACATCCACGGACACTGTTTCTAGTTTCTAACCTAAGCGCCTTCCCCAAAATTATTTCAGGAAGGGTATTCCATGATCTCTCGTTCAGTGATTGACTTCTGAATATTTCACAATACTCGATCGTGCTAACATGTTGAAAATTAACTGGATACCTCATCATGGTCATGTCATGCAGGTATTTGTTAAATCATTGACAATATAAACAAAGTCAAAGGAAACTAGGCTCATGGCATACATGTGTGTTTTAATTAATGAGGGGGCCCAGTCGTCTAAGGCGCCGCGATTCGCTGTGCAGAGTTGCGTCCCTTGGGCACGCCAGAAACAAATGATAGTGGGTTCGAATCCCGGTTCGCCCCGATTATGTTTCTAGGTTTGTCAGCACCATACCCGTGCTCGTGGGTTTCACCGAAGTGGTAAACGTCTAAGACCTGCATCACTTCGGGCTTTCCTCCCACATTAAGCTGACACGCCGTGATCTAACTGTAATACTGTTAAAGAGGGCGCTAAATCCAACTCACTCACTCACTCATTTAATCAATGACAACAGAAAATATACACTCCAGTGGCAATAAACCATATTGTGTTACTTTAGAATGATGTCATGAACAGTTGGTTACAAGGCTCATCTATGATTTGGCCAATCAACACACTGGCCATCTGATCATGTTCAAATAGTCTTAAACCCAACTCACGACATCTTCACCTCGTTACGTATCTGTAACCAATGACAGAGCGGTACTGGTGTAGTGTGAACACTCAAAAACATATCTCAGTTTCCCACGCAAGGTCCTTTGATGCCTCAGTTCAGAGAGGGCGTCTGCAGAATATAATAAGATGCAATTGTGACCTCAAAGACAGTGGTCCAATCATATGTCATTACAAAGAGTCTGAGCGTCTAATGAATCACCATTACGTATGTGTAGTTCCTCCACAAGACCATTCTGCCTAAGAGCACGCTTTATTATTGGTTCGGAACGTTTGATTGAATGGCCAGACAACCAGCTAGGTCAATGAAATAGGTGAGTGTGTGAGTATGGTTTTTGAGTATTTTAACAATGTTCCTTCTCTATAACAGTCGGTGACATCAAGAAGAGAATTCACAATGAAAATCGAACCCATGTCTTCTACTTGAATAGCGAACCCTGTCGTTACTATGCTACCCGACAAGTTAACAATCAACTTCCTTTGTCCACTCTCTCTCTCTATGTGAACTCCGACATTCGGGAGACAGAGATGGTGTCAGTCGGAAATGACGACACATGTTTCAGTGATAACAGAACACGCCTGGCTAGCATGTATTTAATGAAGTATCCATTTCGCCAGGCAGAATAACACGCTTCATCAAATTTTGAGTTATATATAGTTTTCAAGAAAAGATCCAATCCCGATTGACAACATATTTCAACCAATTAAATTGCAGCACACATTTCAATTCAATTTACAATCTCTCGAGAGTTCATGAACATCTCGTCAAGGACTCGTCATCTACATAAATGTCCTTCAAGAAGGTTATTAGGTACACCAAATAACGGGATAATATTTAAATATTGAGTTCCATGGTAACTGTATATTGTGAGTGGTATGCATATCTTCCTTATCACCAAATAATTGAACGATATTAATTGGTTTGAGATGTCCATAAATAATTCTAATTTTACATCAAAGTAAAAATCTAAACTTCTATGTAAAAGTTTGGTGCATAAGATGAACTAAAATGGCATCGCACATAGTTAAAGAGTCCCTGCTTGTACAATGCAATATACATGCCAATATGGGTAGCAGGGACATATAATTGATAGCCTTCCTTGCCCTTAAGGTGAAGGTCGTTATTTTTCAGCCTAAAGTACACGGTTGCACATGGGGAAAGGGGATAATTTGCGGATGCAGGATCACCCCAGACAATAAAGCGGGAATGTTGGGGATTACGGATACTACGGGAGGTTAAATGATAGAAAATTAAAACATAAACCATTGAGCGTAATGGCCGCAGCGCTGAAGCTGATGATTGATGGAAGAAAAAAAGCAATTTGGCTGATATAATAACCATAATCGCCTTGATTTATTAGAACAAGAACAAAACAGTTTGGCGCTATGACGCTGTGGTGTGCCAGCGTTCTACTTCTCATAAGTACTCAGCACACCTAGCCGTCCCCTCTTGCATCACAGCATAGCTCAACGTTGTACGCTGTTAATGATTTAATAAAACCAGCAGCGTCGCAAGAGAACGGATTTGCATCAATATTGAAAACTTTTTGTCATGTTTCCTTTGGTAAAGTTTTGATTTTGTGCTTCATTACCTTATAGGATTCCTCATTGACTTTTTACACTTAGCCAAATAAAGCACATAAAATAGGAAATTAAATCTAATTTTGGAGTGTAAAATAACACGTGGGTTATATTCATAACATTCTATCACGTGTATGTGGTTCAACACGGCGAGAGTAATTGATAGCAATGAATAATTAAACTCTGCATGTGGACTTCTTCCAGGCTGGATGTATGAAGTGAAAATATTATTACAGATTGGAAATCAAGATATTTAGATCTTTGTGGCAAAGAAAGTGTTTTTCATCTCATTCTATGCATACTCTGGTTTTGATGTAATCCTGTGTTTTATTAACATTGAACATGCCTTTGCAACGTGTATAAACCCGAATAAAACATTATGTAAGAGACGAACTATGGGAGAATAATGAGCGCAATGAGGCGAGGTGTGTTTGAAGACACATTTCTACACATTATCAATACATAACTAGGTCTTTATATTTGGTCCAAACACAAACTGGTCTAGGCAGACCTGGGCCCACTTGCACAAAGCGATCTTAGTGCTAAGATGATCTTAACTCCCATACTTTAACATAGGCTTACAGTAGTTGTAGCGCTAAGATCGCTTTGTGCAAGTGGTCACAGGTCTCATTCTAGCTGGTCTAAGCGGTATCTAGTCTACCAACATGGTTTAGACACAACATGCTTATTCTAACTGAACAAAACCTGGACTTTCCATCTGGCCTCAGCACCTTGTCTACCTTGTCTCGACACACCCTATTCTTTCTATCTACTCTTGACATCACCTTTTTTCTACCTTGGATAAACGCCTCCGTTTCTTTATACCTCGTGTAGACACCAAGTTAAGATACACCCGATTCTCTGCCTGGTCCAGCCACAAGCGGGCTTTCTACCATGACATTATATTATATTATAATAAAATTATATACCGCAGGTATCCAGGTACTAGTATCTGCTCAATTGCGGTTATATTTGTTCCTCGACCAGTAATCATTCTGAACTCCCTGGGGAGTATAAACCCAAGCTACCTACGGGCGCTGGATGGTTTTTACATCCACCTCATAAATCGGGTACCAATTCCCTGTTGGGTGAACATAGACACACATGAACTTAGTCACCTGCCCAGGGTGACATCGAAGGTTTTGACACTTAAATTGTGTTTCGGTTGTATGTACGTTTTCGTGTTTCCATCATCTGGTCAATTACCATCGGACGAGTGGATTCTTTCGAGTGCACGGGCCTAGGGTGAATGAACTGTACACTCCGGGTGGTGACAACACTGTAAAGACGTGTAAACATTGTTGGTCCCAAGGCTGAATAACAAACCGATTACAAGCGGGATACGATCTCAGCACCTGGCGCTTTCTGAAACGCCTGCCCACTCCTCCCCCATGACATATTGGCAAGAATACTTAGGGCGAGAAAAACCGACAAACAATAGGGAATAGTTAACTGACCATATTGCAATAATGAAGTGAACGTCACTTCTGGAAATGGATATCGTTAAGTTAGTGCAAAAGTAGTTTCGTATTGACGTGTAGATCAAAATTAGCCTGAATTACCAGTAGCTGTCTGACATGTAGGGCTTAAGGACAACGTAATGATGGCATCCCACTCGTCTTGACGGCAGAACTCGCACTAAACATTACAGCAAGAATCATTATACACGTCTCTGTGCGAGACTCGCCGTGTCAGAAACACTTCTTGTTAGAACCACATTTAACCAATTACTAGGACATTCTGATTCGACCGCCTCGGTGGTCTAGTGGGAGAGCGTCTGCCCGGAGAGGTGAAGGTCCGGGGTTCGATCCCCTGCTGCGTTATTCCAAAAGACTTTAAAAGATGGCACTTGTTGTTACCTTGTCTGACGTTCGGCATTAAGGTGCTAAAATAAGCACTGGATGGCTCGGAGTCAGTATACTGTGTCTGAGAACATGTATTCATAACCCAAGAAGCTATTTCAGAAAAAAACAATTACCAGAACAACACAAACAGCGATTCACATACATAAGGTTAAAAAAGACACCAAGAACGTTATTCCTGATGCAGCCGTGCTTCGCCGATATCAGTGGCACTTCTCCAAGGCCGTGCTGAGGTAGCCCCACTGTTACACCATGTCAAGGCTAGACAGCATTGTACTTGGGGCATTGTTGACATCATTGACAACATCCTGATCATTATCGACTGTCTCGGTGGCGTTGTTTGGGATAGTAAATTAATCTGTTTTGTAACGGTATTAACTGTCTCATATATGTTTTATACACTGTCCTAGTATTGCCGAATTCCAACAGATCCCTCGCAACATGTGCTGGTCGTACGAGACGACTAAATTAAGCAGGTTTGTCTGGTTCAGAGTCTTCTGTTTACAGACCTCCGTCGTGTACACGTAGCTGTGATATTGCTGATTAACGCGTTGAACAAGTAACAAACAAACATGTATACTGACATCAACAATATATCACTGGTTCTACTTTTATCATGACCTAGGACACTGTTGTCCGATTGATCAAATGCGTCAAAACACGCCAATCTCTCTTTATATTTTGTGTTTGAGTCTAAAGGAGGCATTGTTATTGTTTATCAATGTTTACAACTACATACAGCATAATGTACAAGTGAAATGTAGAGAAAGTACTTTTTTTTAATAATTTGTGGTTTGATGATGAAGTGAGTGGGTATGGTTTAACGATGGGTTTAGCATCATTTAGGGACATCATGCAACACCTGCAATTGTCTTCAGACATCGTGCCTATATCAGAATCGAAACACCCGGCGAGTCGACAGAAGGCATTATCCACAAGGCTACCCCCCTGATGAAGGTATGAGCAGACATGAACACACGTAAGCTGTACATAGTAGATAGATCAATGATGTCGACATACAACATAGATGTGGCGTGGGTGTAGTTCGAAATATGAGAGGTAGTCGACCAGGGGTTCTGAGAAAATAACCTCAGGGAAGGCATTTTTTTATATGTTGGACCCCTCCCTGTTGAAAATCCTGGATCCGCCCTTGGTATTCTTCCAAAGTTCAGCACAGTTTGTCAAGGAGTAAGCAAATGTCATGTGCAGTTTACAGAGAAAACAATATATTAAATGTTGGACTTCCTAATAGGAGACAGGACAAGGTGTAGGGTCCATATGGTGCAACCCTCCAAACTGATCTGTTTCGATATACATATGAAACTGGACGTCATTGTATGTTTATAAAAACGCAAATAAGGTTAATTATGTACAGGATTAAGCTTTTTGCGAATGAATGCAAGTCGATACCCTTCCAAAGTTATGTTATGCTTAAAGTATTAGATGAGAATGGAAAAGTCAATTGGTTATCGTATGTGAGGCAAATGTTATTTAGTAGCAGTTTTGCGTATGTGTGGCTATTCCAAGATGCTGGTGATAAGAACATGTTTTTTTCTGCATTTAGAAGACGCTTAAGAGATATATATATTTCAAATCATGGTACCAAAGGTCTAGAGTCGTCTACTTTTTTAGTGCATTATGCGAATATAAAATCTCTTCTGCAACCCGAATTATACATAACAGTACTCAGAGACAAACGATTAGTGAGAGCAATGCGTAAATTTCGAATATCTCTTCACAACTTTCGAGTCAAGATTATTCGTAAAAGGTCATAGTTAAATATACCTCATACAGTCTCTATATGTAAAGAATGTGACTTTAATTTAGTAGAGGATGAATACCATGTCTTTTTTATATGAAAGAAATATATTGAGAATTACTTTTTTTGCCTCATTACAGAAATATAAAAAAGGTAATATTACGTTTACAAATTTATTTAAATTGTTTTATTTGCTATAGCTGTACCACGCTTGACAGCCAGGTATTTATGTAAATTATTGAAACAGAGATGTAACACTCTGGACATGTGACCTAAAATGTTATTTATCTTACAACTGTACTATGAACCATGTGGCCTGAAATACGAAATAAACTTGATTGATTGAATTGGCAGTTCTGCTCGGATTAGCAAAAGAAAGAAATTTGGCAAAGGGACTATTTTTAAGCGTGTATATTGATCAGTAATGGTCAACTGACTAATTCCCACCTGAACTAGAAATAAAAGAAAAGTGAAACTGCCTTATCTGTTTTATCTTTAGATATATGCATAAAGATTCAAAGTGATAAACAACTAACCACAAGGCTGTTTGACATTTCACAACTTTTGAGGTACATTGGAGCTGCTCTTTTCAAAGAGCGCACTACGAATCTTGCTTCACATGTATTATGTCAGGGCTACAACATCCAAGGCCGAAGTAACTTAAGAGTTTCAAAAGTATGGTAGACACGTGGAGGATATTTGCAAAATTTGACGTATCACTGACCAAAATGATGTCTGATGCAATTCCCTTTTTTAACTTGTTCCAAATATTCCCGGTTTTGTTCAGGTGAACATTTAACGTGCCTGTGCATGTGTTCATGGCGGCCGCCCCCGATGGGACAGGATACGCTCACCATTTCACTAACACCTGGTATCAACACTATTAGATAGTGATTTATAAACACATGCTTATGATATAGTCAGAATCGAATAGCAGACTCTTATGATTTGTGATGACAAAACAAAGGGTTTTGTTGAGTTTATATATTTGAGATATACATGAAAGATGTCAATGAGACATTGGGTTATTTCGACATATCAGATGTAGATGGGACATAGGCCTCCCTTGAGATATGAGATTAGATGAGACTTCGAGATCCAGAAAGTATCGAACTTCAGGATAACGAATATCAGCTTCATAGTTCAGAATCATGGCTGTGCGCCAGCCAATCGCAAGCCCGATCAGAAGCTTAGCACTAATGGTTTTAACAATATGGGTTTACCGAGTAGCCAAATACCACACATACGGGATGGAAGTGGATAGTCCTTCATATACGATTTGTCATTACATATACATCTCTCTGAAAGTACACCTCGCATTTATCAGTACTAACTATGGTGAACAATATGCTGATAGCTGTCATATACAGACACAGCAGGACGACCACTGAAGCCATTGGCTTTGTGAATGTTACGGATATGCATATTGATGATCCTTGACGCATTTTGGCCCATCGGTATCGTTAGAATGCATATTGAGTAGTTTATTATTGTCTGCGAACGGCAATTTGTGTGTCAAAGATAACAGCGACGAGGGCATCGATGAACGCAAGACATGTTCATTACAATCTTTATTTGTCAAGACATCATAGAAATGGTGGCCATTTCTTATGAATACCGAGCAGAAGAGCTATAAATACTTCCAGCTTTTCGCGAGATTATAGGTTGTATTTCCAGTACCAGGGATCAGGATCACTTGGTAAAAACGATTCCACAATGAAGGCGTCTCTACTAGTCTCTTAAAGCAACCTCATCACATTGTTCTACCGTGCAGTTCATTTTCACTTAAGAAAGTCTTGAAATTGAAGTCATTATCTTAAAGGAATACTTTTACACTAAGTAATTGTATAGTTTATTTTCATGTTTAAAGTAAAGTAATGAGTTTCCTCAGTTTCCTAAGTACACATCGCGAATAACAGGCAACCAGGATAACATGGAATGTGTCTGAGGTTGTATATGGCATACAGAAATCAATTGAAATTAAATTAAACTATGGTAGGGTCCCGAGACATAGATCAGGTATGTGTCTGAATACAGGCATAATATTACCAAGATGTGTGCGATAGTGAATGTTTAATAGAAGACATGATTGGCCATCGAGCGTTCAGTAGGCGCACGCTCCTATCACTCAACCTGACATTCTGGTGGGTCCTTTGCTGCCAATATCCACTCCTGAAAACCGATGCTCCTATTGGAAAATATGACCGATAATTACCACTTTTTATGGATCAAAACCACTGAACGACCGTTTTTCTTATGCTTTCTACGATCTGTGTTGATGAGGTTCGGGAGGGAAGTTGCTTCACGCTCGCTATAGTTCTGCCCGGCATGGGGAACACACGCAGCGAGCAAGTGTATTCATGTCTCACACTTATTTAAATGACACTGTTCTAAAACTGACCGAAAATGTAAAACATCACCCACTTGAATGAACACATTAATATTTCCGGTGAAATAGCCCGACATATTACAAGTTTTGACATAGCAGAAACAACTCATTTCTTGTGATTGACAGATGCAAGGTTATAATCAATAGGAGTGGCATCACCTCACTGGATGGTTCATCACAACTCTATACATCTCAATGTTTTCTACTAACATATCGAACACGCTATTGGCTGATGTTCAAATGAATGATGCATGCTTGCATCTAAAAATAGAAAAAAAATATGTTTGCACCAAATCAAGAAGTACATTGAATCAACACGAAAGAAGATGTTACGTATAAGATTAGAATTTCTTCTTGTTCATTGCTCTTCGTCATGGCAATGGTATAACATCGAGTGTTACATATAACATAAGATGTGAGGGTAATTAAGTAATAGTGAAAGCATAAGTCATAAGGAGATTTTTCTCCGTGTGTCGAGTGATCAACTTTACCATCACATCTCAAAACACATCATGTGTATGAACATTGTAAAAACACAAACTGAATCAAATTGGAAATTTTCTGTTGTATCCGGTTAAATATACTCAAACAGCTTTGAGGCATTTATCACGTCAGTCTAGTATACCATGACTTACAATGGATACGTCATATGCGTCAATGACAGCTGAATCCGCCATCCTGTCAGAATGCAAGTGAAAATCACCCGAATGGAAGTGTAGCCTTCCCATTTGTTTTACATGACGATATCTGAGATTAGCATAGGTAGCTAATAAAGGAACAAATTCAAATGATATTTTAAAAATCACAGAGACTCAAGTGGTTGTGAATCCTCGTCACAAATGGTAACCCTAATCCGCAACCCCGGTAGGAGACGAATAACACAGCGATACAAGTACTAGTAGTAGTAGTGTGAATGTTCTTTACAAATGGTAAGCCTCATCAACCACTCTGAGAGGACAAAAATAACACAGCAATACAAGTAGAATAACAAAGCGATGCAAGCGGTTGTGAAAGTTCTTCACAAATGGTAACCCTCATCAACCACTCTGATAGGACAAAAATAACACAGCGATACACGTCGTATAACACAGCGATACAAGCGGTTGTGAAAGTTCTTCACAAAAGGGTACCCTCATCATTAACCCTGGTAGGACAAAAATTACAGTGATACAAGCGGTTGTGAATGTTCTTCACAAATGGTAACCCTAATCAACAACCCTGGTAGGACAGAAATAACACAGTGAAACAAGTGGTTGTGACTGTTATTCACAAATGGTAACCGTCGTCCACAATTCTGGTAGGACAAAGATAACACAGCGATACAAGTAGAAAAACACAGTGATACAAATAGAATAACAGTGATACAAGCGGTTCCGGGTGTTATTCACAAATGGTAACCGTCGTCCGCAATCCTGGTAGGACAAAGATAACACAGCGATACAAGTAGAAACACACAGTGATACAAATAGAATAACAGTGATACAAGCGGTTCTGGGTGTTATTCACAAATGGTAACCATCGTCCGCAATTCTGGTAGGACAAAGATAACACAGCGATACAAGTAGAATAACACAACGATACAAGTGGTTGTGACTGTTCTTCACAAATGGTAACCTTCATCAAGAACCTTGCTAGTTCAAGTATCAGATAAGATATTTGTGTGGTTGTGGAGGAGGCGATCAATCATATTTATCAGACTAGAAATGGGTTCTCTCTTCAGCAGTTGCATTATCTCAGATAGTGATATTGCTTACGCTATCGGGTTGTTTCTGTAATCAACTGCGCGACATTTCGCCAAGTTTTGATCCATGTAGCGAAATAATAACAACCTACTGTTTAACGCAAGGGCGACTTTCCGGCTCCAGGTTTTAAATCCCCTGTCAAGTTCTCTGACATGTGCTACTTATCCTGTCTTTTCTATATTTAAACACGCAAAGAATTCTTTGTTAATATTTGTGTGAATTAAAGGTCATGGCTCGCACTTTGAATGTCTGCTGGAACGCTTAAGAATGACGGAACGTTAACGTTTATTTCGGTTAATGGCTGTTTTGTACTAGACAAAACTAGGTTAGGCTGGGGTTAATCAAGTAGCTGAAAACATGTCACGCAGTTCAACCCTTATTCAATTAGCCCAAAAGTAATAGAAGGTTGTCTTCATCGGAAATCAAGACCAAAGCACTACCTTTTATGTTGAACATGACTGTTTTCATGGCTTACTTTTTTACACACGGTAGAATTAGGTCAGGCTCTTTAATGATCAGTATCTCGAAAATACCTCAGGGTTTGCAACCTTTTATTTATTTAGGTCAAAGGTATTGGCATTTTAGTCTTCATGTAGAAAATAAGACTGGAGATAATTACTTCCAAGACCATCTGCTACGTACCATCGAGCGTCCCCGCCGGGTGGTGCTGAACCTTCCAAGTCAGGCATCGATTCTATTAGGTAATACGTGGCTTTGCGCCCCGCGCTAAAGCCCTCGAGTTTACACGATCATACACATTGAGTAACAAGTGAGATGAAGTGCCCTATTCCTTCATAATAACGGCTTACGAGGTCGAAACCTTTCCAAGAAGTCAGACTGAGGTCACAGCGCTCGTTGTCAACATCGTTGATGAGCTATTTCAGCATTATTTAAGTTGCTTTCAAAGCTGCAATGGATTAAGTGAGTTATATCTAATTTAATTTCTTCATAAAAGAAACATGAGTACCATGAAATTTAAGGGACTCGGGGAACAAAGTTATTTACGGTTACCACCTCTTATATTGGTACAAGGATTTCAGTCATTTGTACAAACAGCTTGTGATAAATAAGAACCCAATAGGCTATTCCATGTTATATATCGCTGTCTGGTATGAACTTCGGCGGACCCGCGTGAAAGAGTTATTTACGGTTAACACCATTTATCATGGAAGTAGTATTTCAGTCACATATACAGACACCCTTGTCATGAAGAAGATCCCATTTGTGTATTTCTAGTAAGAGTAGGTTTCCAGTGTTTTGTTAGAGGGAGGGAATGTGTGCCCTGATATTTAATATTGTATATCATTTTGGAGGATTTAGCTCGTTAAATATTTACATAAGCTTCTTATGCTCTTATGAATCATTTTCAACCGAGATGCTTTGTTTGTAAACAGTCTTTTTTGGCCTTTTTACTCCTGCTTGTGTCGTTATTATGTAAACAAACGCGATTATACTGGAAGCAACCCTGTAATATTCACAACAGTAACTTGTGTCCGATCCTCTAAATCTAAATCAAAACAGTGTGTGTGTTTTGGCACGCCGTTGGAGTATGAATATACGCAATCAGCCAGCCTGACCACCCGATCCATGTGTGCTCCACTTACGACCTGCATTTGTTTCTGGAAACCTAATAAAACGTGGACGTGTTCATGGAGTGTGTGTGTGTGTGTGTGTGTGTGTGTGTGTGTGTGTGTGTGTGTGTGTGTTAACTTTCCTTGATTATAATATTATAATTTAACCCTCGAGAACGTAAACAACACTACCTATGAATGGGTGTTTATTAAACATACACTGTCAATGCAGAGAATAACCAGCCCTGATTTTCTGCCGAAACAGATTCCACATGGTTGCACTAAAGGGCAAATAGCTGTGGAAATTATATGAATGGATCACCGAAAATCAGTGATGACACCAGGTGTACGCGAAAAGGGTAACCATGTCCTGCTCTACCGCTAGCACCAGCCAGTCATACAAATGGCATAAAAAGTATTAATAAGTACTTTTTGACTGAAAATGCGACGTCAGCCTGTAAATAAACCTGACAATCAATTGATCAATGAACCAGAACATCCAGTGACACGAAGTACTACCACCGAATGTGTTGAAACTAATAAAAACGATATGTTAATTTTGAATTACGTCTGCTGTGTACAACTGCAGATATTTTGCTGTTGAAAGGTAAAGAAAAAAGTGAAGAAATAAATTCGTTTCGCACCACACCTTTCGTTTCACCTAAATGGCCACACTAATATCTGGGATAAGCAATATTTTCCATCATTAGAATGACTTAAATATAACATTTGAAGCTGTGGCCATGATGTTTAGCATTCAGATGGCGAGTCATAATCAAAAGCAAGATGCTATTAATTATTCAAAAACTTTAAATGTTATGCATTAAAACTACCCAGGCAATATTACTTGAACCTGCTAAAATTTAGAACTTCGTGTTACGACTGCCATTGGAGAAAGGAAAATGGAATACTGTACTTATCGATAAACGTGTATTTTCATCATGTGATAGTAATTTCCTAGGTGATGAATACCATTATATGTTTCTATGTCTAGACAATTAAAAAATCCTAAATATCTGCAAATTTTAGAAGGAAAAAATATTCTGTATGTAAAATGTTCTCTTTGTTATAATCCCATAGTATATGTGTTTTAAAGAAACTTGCTAATTTCAGTAGAATAATGGCCAATGAATGTTAAAAGTCGCAATCCAAACGAAATATTCTACTCTGCTAACCTCAACGTACTGTGTACACAGTCTTGAGTGGAATAGAGTTGTATTCTTAAAACCATTTTGTAATCGCTACTTGAAATCGCTATATTTCACTGAGCACTGTTTACCATCAGTATTGATGACATTCAAATGCCTTAAGAAGACTGTATGATATATATATATATATAATATAATTTCGGATATGTAGAATAGTGATCACATTCAAATGCCTTAAGAAGACTGTATGATATATATATATATATAATATAATTTCGGATATGTAGAATAGTGATCACGTTTCCGCAGTGGTTTTCAGCGATAATGCATCAATACAATATTTTAACTATTAACTCTATTTATACATTTAAAATATTTGAAGACAAAGAAATCCGCAAAATGAAGAAATACATTTACTTATAAGCTCAATTAATTGTGTATCGTTAGATTTGATGACTATTGCCCTAGTTGATCTGACATGTATGAGGAACAATTCATATATCCACATACAGAGCTGCATCTGCTCTAAATAGGTTGATAAAGGCGTCTGTTTAAAAGTACCACATCATATTTTGTAACATATTTACCTAACACTGAAACCTAAAATACCACTTGTTTTTATGTCCTTAACAGATAAAAATATAAATGCTATTTTTATTGATTTTAACTAAACTATTATTAATTAAAATATATAATGTTGAGCTTGCAAAGAAACGGGGGAAATTACAACATGACCAAAACAAACCACCTGATTCCGAATGCATAAAAACATTAAGTTTGTCACCATGAAACATTGATCCAGTTACGTTAATTTGAAGAGTAAATTTGTTTACAACTTTACCACGTACATCAATAAATATAAAAATATCCCATATACTTGTATGCTGTCAATTTATATACGAAGCCTGTGATGTATGAGAAAAAATGTGGAATAAAAAAGATATTGCCCAATGACATGTTCCTGAAAATCGTTGTGATCCTTACCATGTCGGCATTTATTATTTCCGTCTGTTACGGATAGGATAATGTGTATATGAATGGGCCACACGTGTACTACAAAGTATACTCTAGTGTCATCAGGGATTATCCTTGAACAAGGTTTCTCCTCTTGGCAGACATGTTTATGTCTATATGCTTATTTCGTGATCATCAATTTACCATTATTCCCATCAGAGCTGCAAGACTATTACTTCAAAGTAAATGACAAGTAGGCTTGACTACACTTATTCCACTATTATTTCCACACTCTGCTTCAAATAATACAATTCAATAAGCTACAATTGTTATGCGGGGCTTGAGAAGCTATGCGTCTGTTAGCGGAACCTTTGAACGCGGTTCTTCAGTGATAACATCCAAGACATCAAAGAGAAAGTCGACAGTACCGTTACAATCATCTACTTGATGTTTTCATGCTAAACCAATAAAAATTGCCATATTTACATTCTATCTATGTGATAACATTATGGCCTGGTGCTACTACGGCTAATGTTATCAATTGAATTACATCGTTTTCAGCTCATACAGCGAGAATATCTGACAGTTGCATAATTTGATTCTATGGCGCTGAACGAGATTGGGGAAATAACTCATGCTCAGACTCGTGACACGTGACACCTTGGTAACCGAACCCGCAACCTAAAATAGAAAAGTTGGTGTGCTTAATAAACATCCTATAAATTATTATTTTTATAACAGGTTTCTTAAAACAGATTTTAGATTATTCGATCAAGTCATAATTTGTAACGTCAAATAAATGGAGTATTACATTGGTTTCGTAAAATACTTCTTGAATTACTAGATCATAATTATCTTTGTCAATATATTGTGTATGAACAGAAATTATATACTGTGTTCATAAAGGGCTCTGGTAATGTCCCATCGGTAAGCTCACAAAGTGAGAAAGAAATTTAACTACTTGATAAGACCGCCTCCGTGGTCTAGTGGTAGAGCGTCCGCCCGGAGAGCGGAAGGTCCGGGGTTCGATCTCCGGCCGCGTCTTACCAAAAGACGTTAAAAGATGGTACTTGTTGTTACCCTGTCTGGCGCTCGACATTAAGGGGCTAAAACAAGGACTGGTCGACTCGCAGTCAGCATACTGTGTCTGAGTGGGGTATTCATGTTAAACTGCGGCGTGGTATCTCAGTGAGCTAGCACTGTAAATGAGCATCAGTCCGGACTAGTACAAGCAGCTACACACACGTGCATGCACGTCGCTATATAAGTGCAATAATCTTGGACGCGACGTTAAACCAAATTTCACCTCACCTCACTTACTAATTGATAATATATATCTGAAATACGAATATGTGCAAAAATGTGATTATTTTTTAATTAAAATAATGATAATCCCATATAATACTTGGTTTTAAAACAGTCATTGATTGAATTAAAAAATAAGCTGGCATTGATAGAAAATATTGAAATTTGAATTAAAATTCATAGAAAAAAAGCTAGAAAATGAAAAGGGACATTGAAAAATGAAATATAATCCATTCATATCACGTCGGCTTGTAAATACTCGAAATTGAACCAGACACCAATAGTTGGCAGCACGGGTCCAGCAGTGTAACCACAATCAGCTTATTCGGTTACTACACCATTCATGAGACGCTGACACCCTTATACAGTCGGGGTGAGTGAGAATGGTTTTAAGCCGCATTCCAGAATAGTCAAGCAATATCACGGCGGGGGACACCAGAAATGAGCTTCACATATTGTAATCATGTGGGGAATCAAATCCGGGTCTTCGGCGTTAACCACTAAGCTACCCTACGGCCCCATATGGACCCGAGTCGCCTATTGGGACATATATGAATAAACGTTCTTGTTTTTCGCCGTACGTCCTACGTAACGCATCTGCTGATAATGTAGGAAATCGGTATTACATCACGAAATACACACTTAACATTCGATGACGTACACGGCCCGAGTTACGCTCTTGTTTCTCACATTACGTACTATGTGACGCATCTGCTGACAAGGCAGAAAATGGATATGACGTCCCGTGATACGCACAACACAAGTGATAGACCGAGATGACCTACGACAGCCTGGTGTAAAAATCACTGCGACATGTTCTCGGGCAAATACCAGTGAAGGGTTTCACCGCAGAGGCACTAGAGGAGGTCTAGAAGTAGCTCCTACAACTAGGAACGGAAATACATCACAAGATGTATGTCTTCTTAAAAGATGGCGCACTTTAATACAATTTACATGTGTTTCTTGACAATGAAATCTGTTTATTTATTTATAACTGTATATTTTGTAGTGGTTTGCGATTTGTGCGTAAATGAATATTGTTTTAGGCCGTTTATGGTTATCTTGTTCATTATGTCAGTTACATCACGGCGTGTTGGATTTACGTTGGAGGGCAGTTGACAATAATGCAGGACATATCATGTTCAGCAACTGTGATGAGGCTTATAACCGTAGTAACAGAATACGGACCATAATAGGACAAAAGCAATAAGGTGATTGGACCCGTGAAGATCCGGGGTAGAATAGGTCTTCAGCAAACCATGCTTGCCGTAAAAGGCGACTATGCTTGTCGTAAGTGGCGAGTAACAGGATCGGATTGTCAGGCTCGCTGACTTGGTTGATGTATCGTATCCCAATTGCGTGTATCGATGTTCATGATGTCAATCACTGGATTGTCTGGTCCAGACCCGACTATTTACAGAGCGCCGTCATATAGCTGGAATATTGCTGAGTTCGGCGTTAAACAACAAACAAACAAACAATTAAGTGATTGAATTGGGTTAAGAGATCGGTCGAATACCTAGAACGAAGTTGGTCTAAGTATATTCCTTCCCAGTCAGTCGAATGCAGGTAGCCAGCATAACATGGTAAACGTAGCCTCTTGTGAACTGCTTATTTATTAATATAAGTGGTGTAAAAGAATAGTGAATGGGTGGTGACTGGAGACCAGAGATACAGCTCTGCATATATTGTAATATTTATTTTTATTTTTAATCTATCTGTTCCATAATAAAATAAAGCAGATTTGATTGTACGATTCCGGCTACACCATGAGCATGTGCTTATGAATCACTATCAAATAGTAATGAAATTGTCGCGAAAAGGTGGCACACGTCAAAAAAAAATTATTTTTTATTTTTTAGATTAAATAATTAGCAATTCCCCTCCGGCGACATACCATACCAATATTATATGAATGAAATGAAAAAACACGGGTATATATGGTACAAGTCAAAATAGGGAATTGATTCGGACATCTTTTTTGTCAATGATGCGTCAAATTTGGAAACGTCTTCCATAAAACCTTTTGAAAACTTTACTGAGACCTCGAATGTTGTGACCTTGATAAAACAACGTGTGAGCAAGGGTCGCTTGACGCTCTTTGAAATCTTGGTAAATACAGCATGCTCGATTGTATCTCAAAAGTTGCGAAATGTAAACACCAAAGGCTGAAGCAGCTGGAATATTGCTCGACATGAAGAGAAAGTTGACCATTGGAAAGTTGAACGCATCCCTCGTGTCAAACACTCTTGTTTAGGGTGTTTGTCACTCTGACTCTTTATGCATAGATCTATATATGAAGGCTCACAAAAACACTGTAAAACAACGAAAACTGATTTTACAAGACAATGGTGGAGCGAAATTTGATATTGCATGTTAGAAGACGACGATGGTGTATCCAGCTATATGCGGTGCCTTAAGCTTGGTCAGCTTTGTCCTTTCGTATCACCGATTGTTCCCGTTAGTTACTACAAGGGTGATTGATGTGGACATACGTGTAGGAGAATCTTTTGAGTGCGAGTGTGAACGTTGGGGTTTATATCAGTTATTACGACAGTTAAGTAGGCACTATCTTACAGTTATCGATTTTTAGTAATTATTTCTTTTCGAGTCTTCGTCCGTTTCTCTTCAAATAAACACGGAAGTACATTTCGCAATCTTCATACATAGGTGTATGGGTGTATTGCATGAGTGGTTACCTTATATAAAGACGAAGAACATGCTACAAGATACAAACCTGCATGATGTTGTTTGCTTAAGTCATATATATCAGTGACGTTGGGGAAGTAATTTAAACGAACTTGATGCAGAACATTATCCTATTTCACAAGGGTTCAACTTATCTGAGAACCTTTTAGATCCGTAATCAGCATTCTGGAGCATAACGATGACAGGAACAAGAATTGTTGTTTTGCTGAATGTGGCTCTTTATATCCTAACTGACCAGTCCACAGCGGTCATCTTGGCTATCAATCACAAATCCCCTAATTTATTTCTAGGTCCAATTAGCGAATGCAATTATCTTTATCAAAGAGTGGACTTAATGATCAGGGATAAAAACGGCCCTCAGCCTTCACATTCTGCCTGCGTCGAGCGACGCTGAAGATTGATGACTTTTGGGGGTAAGCCTATTCCGTCATATACAGCAGATTGTGTGATAGAAAGTACTTAAGCGTGGCAGGGAGGGGGTTCTTGTGGGGGCCGAGAGTGACAGGGGGTTGTCCAGTCCTCCCTAGCCATAATCAGTGTGTCGCTGCCCTGTCACAGTCGGCTAATTAACAGATATCAGGAACTGTTCCCCCAAGTGCAGTTTAACGACGATCATCGACTCGACGCAACACCAACAAGCCTCGATCCCATTCTTTCTCAACCAATCAGCAGCTCTCATGACAAACGTCCCGCTTCTAATCCCCGCCCGGACGCACGTGGAATAGAAATTTAGACGTGTGGAGACTAGAGAGACATTTCTCTTTATAAATCTATATCATCTTGAAGCGTTGGTCTCCTGCCCTTAAAACAGGTGTGAGAAGAGGGGGAAAGGGGAAACAAGCATCCTCTCCGAGTATCTCCTTCATCACGAGCTGCAGGGAATATGGCAACATAATGTCATCATCCTGGTAAATAATGCCAGTACTAGATCACCAGCTCCATCGCTTCTATTGTTTGCAAAGCTTTCTCTTCATTAGGGGCGGTGGGCTAGCCCAGAGGCCGAAAACCCGGGTTCGATTCCCCACATGGGTACAATGTGTGAAGCCCATTTTCCGGTGTCGCCAGCACTGATATTGCTGAAATATTGCTAAAAGCGGCGTAAAACCATATTCACTCACTCATTTCACTGAATTAACCTCTAACATTTTTTTCCATATTGTCTCTATGTAGCTGAAGTATTTCGAGGCAGAGAAAAAATAAACTAACTTAATTTTTTTAATAGACGCTAACGTTTTATTGTGGTCCATTGGAATTTGGGAGCTAGAATGATATCAATTATGGTAGGATCTGTACCTAGAAATACAAGGTTGATGTTCTATAACGAACAGCCATGAATATAACATTTCTTTTTGTTCCAAGAGAAAAAGACACATGATCGAACAAGCCCAGTCCATTATGGCGCCGTAATTAGTTGTGCAGAGTTGCGTCCCTTGGGCATTCAAGAGTGAGTGAGTGAGTGAGTGAGGTTTTACGCGTCTTTTAGCAATATTCCAGCAATATCACGGCGGGGGACACCAGAAATGGGCTTCACACAATGTACCCATGTCGGGAATCGAACCTGGGTCTTCGGCGTGACGAGCGAACGCTTTAACCACTAGGCTACCCGACCGCCCCGGGCACGCAAGAAACCTCTGATCTTCGGTTCGTATTCCGGTTCGCCTCGATAATGTTTTTAGGTTTGTGAGCACCATACCTGTGGTCGTGGCTTTGACCAAAGTCTTAAACGTTAAATACCTACATCATGTTCTTCCTTCCCTCAAATGTGGAATACTAGAATACTGTTGAAAGAGGAGTCAAAAGCTCCATCTTGTTAAGAAGCAAATACCATATTTCTGTACTTGGAATCATTAAATCTTCTATTTCTTAACACCAAGTGGATAATATATTAAGGCGTGGCGGTATCTATGAGCTGATGTAGCATACTGAAAATTGTTTGAAACCTTGGAATCTTTACGTGTACAGGAATACACTAAAGTGAGGGAGTGTGTGAATTGGGTGTAACGTGGCTTTTAACAGTAGTTCAGTAAAGGTGTGTCACGTGATGCAGCTCCGCATGTAACGGTATCATCGTTGACGGGCAATTATAAGTGAGCAGACGGATTTAACGCCACTATGAACAATAATCTACTTATGTCACGGCGAGGAAGATTATTGTGATAGGATCGATCAAACTGACGCACGCAGTAAATGTTTGCCATTGTGATGAAGCCGACGAGCACGGGTATCAGATTAGAGACACTTGTCAAGAAAACGGGTATGTTTTTCATAAATAAAGGCTAGACGTGAGGGATACAAATACTTAGTCTGACCTTAAGCCTTTTTGAAACCATAAATAACATTGTTTCACGTGGGTTGCCATGCATATACCGCACCGCATCACACATGAAACATTTCCAAAATATGAAATATATGAATTCTATGAGATGACATGACATCCCAAGATGTACGTCGAAGGGGGGTTCATTGGTAAACATATAAATCATCGTCAACATCCAGAAAACGAAAGTGCCACATGTCGTTAGCGGGCCGCGAGGGACATTACGGGCTAAAAGGTCATGTCAACAAATGTCTTCGAGATAGCATAATCTGGAGAGATCTATGTTTTTTTGTCGCTGGGTTGGTTCGATCCGCCGCATACCGGTGTAAGATGTCCAGAACAGACATCACGAGTTCCAGATCGTCATCTGGGAGTTGCCCCCCTTGACGAACTGTCGATAAGATCAAACCGTCGGATCAGTCATTTGTCACTGTACGGATGATTGTGTGCCCAGGGAACCACTCTGGAGTTAAAAGGGTACTGGTAAGGACAAGTGGATCCCAACCATCAAAGTGCATCAAAGATTTATGAACGAATTTAATCTGTCCAACACACACAAGTACCCGACCTGTTGTCATCGCCTGGCATTAAAATATTTACGTTTCGCAATGAATAATGCCTTTTAGAATGGCCATTTTGAAATCCCTTGGTTCTGGTAAATATTTTAACAATATTTGTTTTACAAGCGGGTTACATCGTTCAAGTCATTTGTTAAATTTTTTTTAAAGTTTTATGTCAGTAACGCATCAGTGATCAAAGTGGTGTTTGATGCTATTCTCTATTTTGAATGTTTCCCGTGTTTGTACGAGTAAACGCTTGAAGGAAGCGAACAATGATTTGATTCATCATCCTCAGCTGAGGGCCCTTGCCCCCACGCCCTTTGGATTCATTGGAATTATGGAAAAAAACCAAGGTCAGGTTTATTGGCTTGGATACGTCTGAGGCTGTATACGGGCCTATTTCTATTTTCCATGACGCCCTTTACATATTCTGGGATGGACCTCTTAGTCAAAACCACAAGCATGACAAAGACAGTAATAAATGGGTCAAGACACGCCACCATGTAGCTTAGGATACTGGCCATCCACTAACAATGTGTTGGGCAGTCTCATTGAATTCATTGCATAATTTTCATTTCATATTTACATTTTAATGCCAACTCACACAGTGACGGGTTATGGTGGGAGGTGATTGGTCCTGATCAGCGAACAGAAAAGAAAGCCTTCTATTTCACGTTTCAGACCTGCCGACTTCATCCAAGCTAAGTACTCTGCATGGTTGTTGTCCCGTCCAACATACTGCACATAGAATCAATGCATTGGTCATTCAGAGACTCTTCCCTCAAAACCCAAACCTGTGCCGATATGATATGGAACTTCGCTTGGTTGACACTCATTTCTGTACCGCCAAGCAGCACAGAACCATCAACAAAATCCACTTGACATTGAGATTATATCCCACAACCTTGGCTGGTTTAAGAAAACTATGGAATGCCTTGTTTTCATCATGAGTCTTGAGATGTTTCACAAGAGGATCATCAGACAAATAAATGTGTGCTAAAGTGCGCAGTAACATGTTGTCATGAAGAGCGCCTTAGTTAAACAAACCACGCCTTCTGGTAAATATAAGCGACTGAGGGAAGGGCGAGGGTGGTGGTATCTATTGTCTGACATGATTCTTCGTGTGAGGATGTCAACGCCCTGAACTTCTTGTTTCGTCCAATCAACAAAACACCAAAAGAATACGAAAGGACGGGAACAACATAAGCATTAATGACATAATTTTGTTGCTTTGGTTTTATTGTGAACTCCAGAATTTCTTAAGTGAACATTTAAAGAGCTCAGAGCCACAAGGGTCAATGTCATGTGATAAACACAAAAACTTTTTGCCTGCTAATAAACATTTTTTTTCACCAAAAATTCCTAAGCTTTAACACATTCTGACAGCAGACATATAAATGTTGCTATAAAAAAAACATTAAAAAAGGAACTAAACTTACGTTTTTAATTTGTGTTTGGGAAGATTTCTGTATTTTGGCCCTTTTTACCCTTGACATTTTCATGGGATTTAACATGTGAGATTGATAAAACTACTACTGAAAATATGAACACATACTATTGAAGGTCTTTTAAATGATTTAAACTAATGCCTACTTTGTTGAAATTGTTGAAACATAATACTAATGTTTCCAAACTTTCAAAGTCTCAACAACATACGGAAATGAGAGCTAAAAGGGCCCAAACCTTGCAAAGTGTCTTTGGCCTATTTGGAACTTGACTTTGGCCTTTTTACAGAATTCTAAGTAGCTATATTTAAAAACTTATCAATGACAACATAAAATAATTATTGTACAAGTAGACAAGAACTCATAGATGTTACTTATGCAATAATATGCAAAAAGGGCTAAAGTGCATTTTGGCCCCTTTTGGCTCTCAGCTCTTCATTTGTATACTGCGCGAAGTACGTATAGGCCTGATCTTCCACGAGCTGGTCAATATCTCTTCCCCTAAGTAAATTGACTGATCCCCACTATTCTTCCTTGCCACGTTAAGATAAAGAATGTTGCATTTGTAGAGCCCAAAGGATGAGACAAAGAGAATATGTCAGCATCACACTAATCTCACAGATTCATCAGGTAAAATATTGCTTCACTATATGGATGACACATTCACTTCCGCATTGATAATAACTGTCATAACTGACATAATGGCCAAACCAGCATTAACATAAACTCACTCACTCACTCGTCATTGTTATCTCACTGTGCGCTATAACTGAAATGCTCAACCAAACCTTACTTGAAATGGGTACAGGACTGCATAGATGGACGGTTCACTGTGTGGTCTTCTGCAGAGGCAGTTACATTAATGATGAGGACATTTCCGGGTTAAACATATATTCGAGCCCAGGTCCCCGTAGTGCCATTGGGTTATGATTTGAACAGATTTTTTCATATGGTAGACGTGCATGAAAACTAGAAGGTTCATCTTGAAAGGCGCGTAAGTGGCTTGGAAGTTTCACAAATTGTAACAGAGGATGAAAGTCACATGCTTAACATTCCATCAATCTTACTTTAAACCTAACCCAAAACTAATTTATGATGATAAATAGTTACATTAGGTTTCATCTTTGACAATACGGTTTTCATCACAGAAGACATAATGTACTATTGCTGAGGTGGGGTTTGCATTGAAATGACATTGACCGTTGCCGGAATTCAAACACAACATAACCAGACAGAAGACCTTTCTTAGTATACTCAGTGTACACACAGCTGAAATAAAATTCAATATGTATAGGTTTTTAAAAATGTTGACCTAGACTTGATCAAGGTCATCCAATCAAACGCCTACAAATACCTCAAATGTATATTGTATGCATTCGAAAAGACAATTAGTCACCGTTAAGGCTTCAAGAAACCTTTTGTTGGCTTTTGATGAGGGACTGATCTTGAAAGTGACCCTCACCTTTAACATGTGTTGAACATATAACAGATGTTGAGAAAGGTATAAATGATTCATCATTACTGAGCGCTAATTGGCTTGTAATTTGCTGAACTCAAATGGGGTCCCCACAAGGGTTTGTGATCTCTGGAGACCCGGACCTTTCTTGGAAGTTAGCCAAACTGTCTTCAGATGGGGACCACAGCTATCGATTTCGTTAGGTAAATACACAAAGTTTATTGTCTTAAGTCTATTTTGTTAGATTCTTATCTATCGAAAACTTTAGTTCAATTCAATCTTCTTTCGGTGTAATTTGATCGTATTTCTTAGGAAATGCAAAATTTAATAAACGTGAACAATTGTGAATGCCACATACTGCGAGTGAAATGTTTCAGAAATATTTTATCACTGTTTGAGTTGTACGAGTACTGTCGAGCTAATACTGAAATGTGATACCAATAGTGATTTTTCCACTAATAACACTCACTTACACTGACCATTAAACTAAAAACATAGACAGTATGCATTTCGAAGGAAAATAATTCAGGGAACTAGACTGATGAGCTAAAGAAACGTTACCAACCAACATTGTTTGTTCCAAAACAGAACAGAACCAATATCAAGGAAGATACGTGTATTCTTAAATTACATGAAGTAATATCATTACATCATGACATCAAAACCCAAAGTACTGTGCACAATTTGGTGCGTTTAGGTCAGTTGTTCAGTAATCGATCAACCATCAAGCACATGAAACTCCCCTTAATCCTGGAGGGATGTCAGGAGGGCATGTGCTAACTGATTCCTGTTGTAAGGGCATAATAGTCGTGAACTAATTTGACGGTCAAGTTGATCCCACAAGTGTTCTATGGGTGATAAGTCAGTGATCGTGCTGGCCAGGGTAAGACGTTCATGTCATTTGCTCGCGTGAAAGTTGTATGGGGCCTTGCTTTATCATGCTGAAACAGAGTTCTTTTGCAAGGGCGGTAGTACAACAGGGTGGAGTAACGCTGTCAAGGAATATTTCCTTTCAAAATAAACAGATCTGTTTTAACTTGGGCACAGATGCAGTTCAAAATCATATCACTGCCACCTCCAAACGTATTTAAAGCAACACTGTGACGTCTGTGTTATGGTGTCAGCGTTATGCCTCGTAGTGGTCTGTAAGCTCAGATATCATACCGACGCAGTTTCCGGACCTTGTCCAGCGACTGACAGAATGGCCAATGCCAGTAACCGTTGATGACGTCAGCGAGAGAAACCGATTCCTCAGATGGGGGCATTCGTAAATTGCGGTCTTCCTAGGATAGTAGTGACGGGGGTTCTGTCACTCCTAGGCCTGTCTCCCGTCAGTCCAGTCTGCCTGCAACGGTCCATGAGCCTGGTGACTGCCATTCGGCTACAGACCAAAAACTCCCTTCGACGTGGTCATGAGTGGCTCTTTAATGCATCATACGAACGGCTCTGTTGTTGCCCTAATCATGGCATGTTTTTGTCACTCACCGACAGTTTGTGTGTGAACAGTACATCGTTCCTCTTTTATCTGTATCAAATTCAGTTTCCACTGATCTGGGTACTGTAGCACCAACATTACTTATATTAGCAATTTCTTTTGGTTGATTGGTTGTGTTGGCGATTGATTCTCAACAATTCGGGGTTTGGACCCAACTTGTCAAAATTTTATTTGGTTACCTTTCTACAGTTCTTCAGTTCATCTTAAAAAATCACTCACTATCATATAACGGTTCAACCAGATTATATTTCCTGTTTTGCCAGCACCACACCCATGCTCATGGGTTTCACAAAAATTGAAAAATAGAAGTGACTAGACCATTTCCATAAGCATAGGAAAACCGATGATTCCGAATATATTCCGAGTCAAACACCAAATTTACTTCAGGCTGTCCTCACACAATCAAGCTGACACGACATAATATAACTGAAATATTGTCCAAGCGCATTGAACAGATAACTTCGTGTCCTCTTTCAGAAGTCTGAACCAAATGTGGCTTCTTTATCCACTACAAGGGGCTGCCAAAAATCTGTTGACATTATTTCAATCAAGACTAATATATGTGTAGCTCTGTCTAAAACTGAGATCTAAATACACGTGTTTCGCCATGTACTAACCATCGTGCAACGCTTGCAGAAACATGACCATGTATTTTTCTTTATAAAACTCATGCTGAATTGAGGGCTCTTTTCATGTGCTACAGCATATTAGGTCGGAATTGAATCTGTCTGTGGTGTTCGTCCATCTGTTCTTGATCTGGTTTACGTTTAATTGACTGGGATGGATTTGATGGTTTTCTACAAAATCTGAAGAGATGCTTTATATACAAAATGTCAATAGCAAAATATCAGTCTGTCTGTCTGTGACAGAGTGAGCTTTATATATCGAGACAGCTTCGTTTCCGTTCGATAATCTTCTGTAAGCCAATGGAGTGTGATAAAACGTAGATTTATCACAAATGTCATGAGAAAGTTTAACATTTGACATTTTCCCCAATAATATATCATACTGGGCTTTATACGTTTATTGAATTATTCTGTTGTTGATTCACGTTCGGATTTCGGCTGATGTTTATGTCAAAAGACATACCAAAGTGTTGGGAACAAAGAAGATTGCTATAGTTCTTATCTGAAGAAATTTCATAGGAATTTACCATTAACTCATTCCGGAAAATATTCGACGTGACGAGCGATCGCTTCAACAAGAAGGTTAATTAGGATTAATCTTTGATGATCGGAAAGAATGGACACCAGTGTCTGCATTAACATAGAACCAAATCCCATAGCAACAAGTGCCGTGTTTACTAATATCATTAACCGTATACAAGGATAAACTCAACAAGCAGCAGTTATCGTTGATTTAACTTCCTTTGCTTGTTTGTCTTAAATACAGGCTTTGTGCATTTGTCCTTCGACCGACGCCAAAAATATCCTTAAAACAACACGAGTATCGTTGAAGGTTAACATCCATTATGCTATTGTGTTTCCAGGGGTGTTATAATACCTTAATTGTGATGCTTGATGGTGATCGGCTTAGCCACAAGGGCAAGCTCTGATGCAGTCATAGTGGACATAATACTGTTATAAGTGCCATGCCAAGAGGATAAATGTTATGTATTGGCCGTGATATTGTGGGTATTAACTAAAGGCCATTATAGAAGCTCAAGGATAGCGATACTTCCGGGGGGTTATAGCAACGACAGAAGGGCTGCTGTCAGAACTTCACAGTGCTCTTGATATTGTGTTTACCTGTTGTTAACTGTGATAGCACCTTTTCATCATATCACGCGTGGCTAGTTGTCAAAGCGTTCGCGCGTCAAGCCAAAGTTCCATCCCCTGAACGAGAATTCTTGGTGTTCCATGTCACGATATTGCGAGAATATTGTTAAAACCTCCCTTTATATCACTGATGCCAAGGCATTCAAAAGTGCAAAAATATGTTCTTGTTTTTATCAATATCACGTAGTGTTGACCGGTATACTCTCCAGTTTTATTATCAATTTAATGAATGTCAAGTTTTAAAGGTAGAATTATCTTTCCTTGCCTCTAGCGACATTGTTGCTGAGGAGTTTCAGCAAGAAACAAAAGCAAGACCATTTTGAAAGTAAGCTCATGATGGACCCAAACCATGAGGTCGCAGCAACACTATAAAATATGTGTCTAGATCCTAAACACAAACCTTGCGTTTAGTGGCATAAACACCTTTCATGTTTAGGTTCAAGACACGTTTAGGATTCACAAATGTTTAGGCCTTTAAACGTGTTAGAATTTTCTACGGTTAGAATTTTGTTACTGCTGCGGAAACTGCTCGACAGACCATGGGGACACACCAGCGACACATTAGTGCGGACATCGTGCGTCGACGATTGACGAGCAGACACTCCATTGTCACAGGCCACACCGACGACCAATTCTGACACCATGTCATCGATAGGACCGTCTTCAGTGGGCAACACAGCACCAGCATTGGCGCGACCAGCAGTGGAGAAGAGTCCTCTTCTCAGACGAGAGCCGTTATCTCAAGAGCAGATGGCAGAGAGAGAGAGAGAGTGACGCCGTGGGGAACGTTATTCGGATGCTTGTTTTGTTGAGAGAGACTCGTGGGGTGGTCCGAGCATCATTGTGTGGGGTGGAATTGGTCTTGCACAGAGGGTCGGCCCAGTTGTCTTCCAGAACATCGGTCCAGGGAGAGGCAATGGTATCACAGCAGCTCGGTACATTGATCAAGTCTTGAGACCACACGCCATACCTCATTTGGCACGTCGCCGCAACCACGAGTTTCCGCCCGTGCCCACACTGCGAGAGCAACAAGAGACTTCCTCCAGCAGAATAGCAGCCATGCCATGCCCAGGCCTGCCCTCAGTCCCGATTTAAATCCCATTGAGCACCTGTGGGACGAGATTCAAAGACGGCTGAATGACGTCCGATCAAGGCCGATAACTGCAGCTGAACTGCGTCAGGCGTTCCTCAGAGTGTGGGCTCAAGTGCCTATGGCCTTCATTAACCGCCTCATCCATTCCATGTATCGACGTTGCCACGGCAGTCATCAATGCACATGGCGGACACACGAGATACCGACTTGTGATGCCATTTTCACAGAGATTAGTGTTGTGTTTCACTTTAAGAACATTTGACACTTTAATTTTAACCTTGATAATCAGTTTTGCCAAGTTTCATCTTTTTAATATGTGGAATGTTGGTTACTCGTGGAATGCCGCTTTTGGGGCTCAATGTCAACATCTATGCCTCACTGCGTAGTTTGAAACGTCGATTTACTGTTTTTCTTCTTCTTTCATTTTGGGACATTCCAAGAATCCCGCCGAAGCAAGTGCATAATAACACCCCTGTAAACCCAAATTTAAGCCGTAATGCTAAATGGTGATTTGTTTTTTTCACCTAACATCTAATCAATACCTTCATCTCTGAATCCATCCTTTCAGATGCATCCCTAGCACACCAACCTGAACACGTTCCATGTCCCATATTGTTGACATCTTTAGGACCAAACATGTTTATAACTGTGTTTAACAGACTAAACATGGTTAGGATCTGAATGTGGAAAAGACCCGTATACATTTCTCCACCACCCCCTCCCCCACGCCCCACACACGTTATCTTCATACCTTGATACGGATACTTTCATTGTAGGTAATTCAATGCTTACCTATATATTTGTGACTCTTCCGTTGTCACAAATGTCAATTTTCCTCGTCACCATTGATATAGATTGGTTTATTTGTACAATTTTATGTTAATATTGTGCACCAAATTCGTTGTAAGTCCTGGTGGTGTATGTGTTATGCAAGTGCCTGTGAATCAGATTTGCACATCTAATTTCAATATATATTAATATACATCTCATCCATGTTAGATTTATTGCCTAATTATATGAACTTTATTTGTACAAGATTAAAATTTAAAAGTATTTAATTCTAAACATGTTTAGATAATGGGTATGTTGTGTTTAGGTGGTATTTAGGCTGTGAGACGAAAGCTCATTTCATGTGTTTAGACCCTAAAAGCCTTCATATGGAACACACCAAATGTGTATGTCTGTCTTGTATGTGTTAACATTCTAAACATCTTTTACAGTACAGATGCCATATCTATGAGCGTTTACGAGTAAACATTTCTAGTATCAGTTTAATACCAAAAACATTAATATTTTAACAATGTATGTCATTATAAGTATGTTCTTAGTACAATCAACTGAAACAAGGTTTGTTTGTCATTGTATTGTACTTGTCTCGACAAGATCCCTGGAACCCTTCACATAGAGAGGTTGGATCCTTCCTACTGGCGAACAGTAACTTAATAACAGTGTGACACGTCTGTGGAGGACTATTGGTTCTGTAGGAACATGATACGAATTGCGATGTGCGTTAACTTAAACAAACGATGTTCTACATGTAGATTCAAAAAGTGGTATTTAAGTCCCAATGAATGCCTATTAGGTTACAATACTTGTAACAATAGTTTAAAGGTCAAAGACCCACATTGAATTATATAAAATATCAGTTTTAGCAGACATTTTTGTAACATATTTTTACAAAATAGCTGCCATAAATGTTAAGGGTACATATTGTTTTTGGGTAATTCTAAACCTCATCCATCATCTATTGACATTCAAATTTGCAACAAAAACAGTGAACATGACGAACAATCATAGATCAGTGTTGATAAAATAAATTATTGTGACTAATCTGAAACGAGTTTCTGCGGTTGAATAGCTCAGGTGTGAAAGTGTTCGCCTGCTGCGTTGCGGATCGATGTTGGATTCCATACATGGGTAGAAGGTGGGAAGTCAGTTCATAGTGTCTTACGCTGTGATGTGGCTTTGACTTTTGCTCACAACGATATAGAAAATATTCAATGCCAACGCAAGACAACAACCATTCTCGGGTATCCTCCACAATAGTGGCGAAAATGATATGAATGGATCACTGAAAATCACTTCATGACACCATGTGTTTGCAAAAAGGGTAAGAAAGTTAGTTACAATGACAAAAGAACAACGATACACGTAACCATCGGTAAGAAATCATGCTCAAGTACATGCACCATCAATTCATGACCATGAATTTATCTTGAGTGTGTGAAAGCTTTTATCGCAGACGTTTATCATTTTGGTGAAAGCAACGAGTGTGGTATGTAGGTGCAAGATCAAGAATAATTCCGAGGTAATTCGAGAACCGAACCCATTATGAGGACCGAAGTCTCAAGCGAATTGATTTACCTTATTAAGACGCAACCAATAAACAAACAACTCCACCATCTTTTAACGTCTTTTGGTATGATGCGACCTGGGATCGAACCTCGTACCTTCCGCTCTCTGGGCTGACGCTCTACCACTGGACCACGGAGGCGGTCTTAAGTTGGCATGAAAACTATGAGGACAAGTACAAAGGATGGAATGTTCAACAGTTCTATTCTTATACTTGTAGCATATTTCAGAATGCACAGAACGCTGCTGTTTTACGTCAATACCCAGATTTACATAAATTGCCATCTTGAAGCTGATTCAGTGGTAGTCAATAAAACACCCAATTACAGAAGGAGACAGGCGATTGTTATGAACGATCAGCTACGGTTTTTAACATGCTTGTGAATACGATATTAACCCGTGCTTTCTGCTCATCTTTACTCCGCAATTAGCTCCTTCAATAACAGCGATGCACCGAGCCAGTCTTCAAACCCTCTTTGCCAACTGTAAATTCGTTTAATATGAACTTTTATTTGAAGACATAAAACCCGAACAAGAGGGGCGGAGGTTTTATTAAATACAAAGCAGCCTTTTACCAAAGCAATTTCCCATACCTCTGTAATTACGTAATGAAAACAGGCATGGTATTCCACTCCAATGTTTGATAATCAAACGAATTAAAAACTGCAATTTCCTGCTTTATACGAGTCTGGCGACCGTCAATCGTTATGTTTTCAAATCGGAGACTTGAGGACACTAGTATAAGAGGATGAGGGAAGAGGGTAAGAGGGGGAGAAAAGAAACCACGTAGAATGCGTGGAGATTGAGTAGTGGCGGGAGAGATATATCTCAATGTTCCGTCGCTTATTGACACGTGCCCGATGCTGAAAGAAGCCTAGCCCAGCCTTCGGTTATCACAATGGCGATTTAATTCTCGCGGACTTTTTAATCTCACTCAAGAGAACGCTTCAAAAGGACGAGAAGTGAGCATCCTCATCGAGAATTACCATTCCGGCCTTTCTGAAAATAAACTGCTTTACCTCCTACGGCGTTGGCTTCGATCTGATCGTGTGTGGAAGCAAACACTAACGGTTGTGGTAAAAGACTCAATGTCAGTAAATTGTTCCCCAACAGCTGTGCAACTTGACAGATGGCTCCTTGGACCAGATATTAACCCTTTATGTCAGCTCATTTGACTTGGTCTTAATCATTGAAGAAAGATGTAGTGAATTAGTGAGTGAGCGGGATTTTACACCGCTTTCAACAGTATGTCATTTTATCACGTCGGGTTTGCTTGTTGTGGGAGGATATCCCGAAGTGATTTAGGTCGTAGACGTTTATCACTTTACTGAAACCCACGCGCGGGTACGGTGATGACAGACGAAGGATCAATATCAGGTCGAATCTTGGATTTCTCAAATCCTGTTGCGCCAAAGGGACGTTACTCTGCGTAGCGCCTTTGACACTTGGGCCTACCTTTGTCCACAAACGTTGTCTCTTTCTCCGCAGATTGTTGTACAGTTTCAGATCCCAGGATCCGCTGACAGTAGATACGAATCCTAAATTCGGCCCATTTACCAGCACCATCCACCTTTATAAGGCCGAGGTGCTAATATGTCTAGGACCTACGTTACTTTAGGCGTTTCTTCCACATTAAGCTCATCCGCCGTGATATTAGCCCAGCTAACTTACTATTTCATCAAAAAACGATACATATGCTGCTGTATCAGTCGACCTTACGATGTCCATTGTCTCCTAAGACAATAAGTAGACATTGGGCATTAGTAATACCCTCCCTGACGCCATTCTGATATTGAACAGGTTAGAACACTTCGTACAACAAGATACGACTGCTCCAGTTCATAGAAGATTGTTTATCCTGCTTGCTGTGCCTCGAAATGAAGTAACTATAATTTAACGGTACACCAGAGCACCGAAGTTAAGTGTGAAGGTATCCACGGAAATACACTAATGTGTCCTAGTGATCACCTTTTGATTCTATCGTTAACTGGATGTGAACTGAGAGTGATTGGTATGAATGGATGCCACCGTGAGAGGAGTGGTTTCCGGCAAGTATCCCGTCGGCCAGCGGTGCAAAGTCCTCCAATACTCTAAGATAGCTAGAAGATGACCGGAAGTCCAAAGAATATCTGGCAAATTAGGCCATTTAAGTCATAACCAGGCTATAACTTATGTGATCTTAATGTTCATAGGATACAACATAAAAGTAATTTAACTTGTTCATAATTGGATGCTTTGGTATGAAAGACAATGTCAAAGTTCTGTTTCACGTGGGTGGATATTACTTGTATTCTGTGAAATCTTGGTGTTTCTACAAAGAAATGCATTGGTATTGAACGGCGGTGTTTTTCATTTGTTTACCTTAGTCCGGTTTGGGAATGTGAATAAAGTAGTGTTTTCCATTGCGTCCGAAATATGTTTCCTTTACCAAACATTGTGACTAAATGGACTTTTGACTGTTCAGCTTGTCTTCGTGTAAACAAGCCAACACCGAGCCGCAACTCATTAACCGGGCAAACATTGCGCGGACCTCGGAGAAGACGAGTAACGCGCGGACGTGAAAGAGGCCGACACGATCAATCCGATGTAATGTGTAAATGTAAGCATATGCAAGCTGTAGGCCGGTAGTGTGGCACAGATAAAAGGAGTTAAGTTGAGTCACTTTTTATTCATTTGGTTCAAGTATCCGATGCATCGGCAGAAGGACTAATTAAATTAATATAATCCGTTTGGTCCGGCAAATGGCATTTGTGTCGTGCAGAGAATACCATAATAAGATTGGTGGGCGTGCCCTAGTGAATTTGAAATGACACAGTTCATGACTTTTAATGCCAGAGTCTATTGTCACCTGCTGATAAAGAGTGCGTGATGTCACGGAAGAATAGGAGGAGGATATATTAAAGCTGTTCAGTGGACATGTGTCTTTTAAAAGTGCTTAGCTGGTCTTAATGAATACTACGTGTATAATATACACATTTAAAGGCTTACAACTCTAGGATAGCACTGGTATGTGTATTTCAATAACAAAACTGATTACTACCAGATAATGAAACATTTTATATATGTTCAAACTGAAACCTTGTTCAATGCTCTGTCAGATTAAACACACGAAGATGTGAACTGTTGATCCCTGTATAGCAAAAACTTCAATGAACATTATTAATGGTTTACACTATCTCATACACTCACACACCTTTACATCCATGTATATCACAATAAAAAACATACCCCATTGTAACGAACCAAACGTCACTATTTTCAAGTATTTCAAAATCAAATTTCAAAATCATATCAATTCTAGCCTTTGTTGTTTATTGTGACTTGCAGCACTTCCTTTATAGGAAAAAAAACAAAAGGGGAAGCAATAACGTATTGTCCATTGTTTACTGACTTGTCTGTGTCACGTGACTGATCATACACTCCCACACTACGTGTTTGTAGAACATTTCGTCGATGTTTTGTTGGCCTTTTAACGTGTGGGAAATGTATGTAGAGGTAGGTGTTTATCGATAGATCGACCGGTGGTAATACACTGTCATTCCTCGCCTTATTGTGTAGAATGCCAGCGGTATCACGAACTATGATACGTGAGGTAAATGAGTTATCAGAAAATGTTTTGAAGTAGGCAAGTCACAATGAGATGACCGCCCGGACTGTTGGCGTATTGACAAGATCCGCGTTATATTGACCCTTATAGATGTTTCTGATGGCTGAATGACGGAAAAATGGGCCGGAAAGCTAACCTAGATGTTTTGTTGCGTCCTAATTGTCTTCACTGTAGGCTGTTCACTTGATTCAATATGCACTTTAGTCAATACAACGTTATTGTGGCATTTAGGAACTGTATTACAGACACTTGCTACAGACAGAATGTGTCTATTATCGTTGAGAGGCCATCGTTGTGTTCAGTTCTCCTTTTACAGATGCGTTGAAACTAAAATGTATAATACCTTTTTTTAAAATTCACATAATCGAGGGTGTCCTATTTCAATGTCTTGAAATGTCACACTTCGTCATCTTTAAGGATATGACTCTTCGTATGAAACTGACATCTTGTAACATTGTTTGGTTGACTTCCAAGATTTGTCCAGAACTTGTTCATTGATTCCTTCACGCACATCCGCATAAAACCAGGAGTCAATATGATATTGCGGATCTTGCGTACAACACTATTCTCTCATTTCAACATCGCTAATGTTTTATAATAGGACAATCATTCTTGAAGATTTCAACAAACAAAAAGTATAGCAATGTTAATTTCAGCAGTTAAATATGTGAAGAGAGTCTAAGGTCTAAATGTTAACACAGACTGTTGACGCTCTTGCTTTGTATTCTTAAAGATCACTTAGCAGAGAACTGTCGGCTCGAGTTCCATCGTCCAATTGTGACCCTTGTGCTATCAGCACTGTTCCGTGGTCGTTGGTTTCACTAAAGACTACAACCATTCCACTTTAGTCTACCTACTACTTCATGGTGACTACCCGTGAAGATTCCGGGGTAGAATAGGTCTTCAGCAACCCATGCTTGCCGTAAAAGGTGACTATGCTTGTCGTAAAAGGCGATAACGGGATCGGGTGGTCAGGCTCGCTGACTTGGTCGATGCATGTCATCGATCCCAATTGCGTGGATCGATGCTCATGATATTAATCACTGGATTGTCTGGTCCGGACTCGATTATTTGCAGACCGCCGTCATATAGCTGGAATATTGTTGAGTGCCGCATTAAACAACAAACCAACCAACGAACTTCATGGTGACACATCGTGGACAACGAAAATACAATTCAGTGCGGAGTTAAACCAAATATGAAACATTTACTTCCATAGTTCAGTCACGAGGTTTCCAAGTCGTGTTACTCCCATTACAAAGGGCGAAAGGTAGATTGTCCCTTGGTGACAACCACATTGAAATGCCACGGTCTCCTGACACACACGATGGCAGCATTGGAACATTATTAGCAATGCAACAAACGCTAATGTCAATAAGGCAATTGTCTGTCACTTGCCGTGCTCCCGACGACGGTACACGTCAACATCGTATATAATTGTGTCGACACCTATTACCTTCATGACAGTATTGTCTACTGTCGTCACAGATTTGCACTGCTTATGAATAAATACATATAATACAGTTTGAAGATGACGTACATGTAAGAAATTGCTATCTTTGGTAGCCAAGAGGGTAAAGCGTTCGCTCGTCAAGCTGAACACCAATGCTCGATTCCAACATGGGTACAATGCGCTGTGATCTGTGATAACCAGCGGTGAGGTATTGCTAAAGTCCATGTATTTGTAAGAGCGGCGAAAATCAATGAATCCGTTTCAAGCGTTATGTACAGTCAAACACCGTTGCGTCGAAGTAGAAGGGACCTGCGTAAATAGTTCGAGATATCCGAGGTTCGACACAACCGAAAAAGATAATTAAATAAGAAGGACCAAGCAGGGATCAAACTTCTACTTCGATACAATAAAGTTCGACACATCAACGTTCGACACAACGGTGTTTTAATGTACTTATGAGCGAGTGAGTGAGTTGTTTTTACGCCTCCTCGAAAGTACTCCTTTTATATCACGGCGTGTCACCTGCATGTGGGAGGAAGGCTTGTAGTAATGCAGGTCTCAGACGTTTACTACTTCGACGAAATCCATGAACACTGATATGGTGCTGACAAACCAATACTTGTCACCAAGCCGCCTTCTGCAACTTTGGCAACCAGTACCCACTCTATAGACTGGGTATGACACGGGGACGTGTACACCATTATACTCTTTTGGGACACGGGTACCCGTAATGTGGTACACTAATGCATGATACGGGTACGCTAAAACTCTTACGGCCCAGCTGATCCCTGTGTAACGTAATCTAGTATCTGTTTTACCGGTGATAGCCTCCCGAGGCTGTGACCGAACATCTCTGTTTGTAGTTAATCTGGCATCTTGTCTAAAAGTGACGGTTACGGCCTAGGATGGTTGTCACTTGTAATACAGATGGCAGACGGCGATTAGGCACACTTCCATATCAAAAATAGACTGTCCCTAAATTATTCGAAAAAATTAAAATATTTCCCAGCAGATAATACTACAAACAATGACTGTTCATACAGCTTTATCTCACAGGAAAAGGATTAAAGAACTGCTTTTCACATATTGTCACATAGATAAACTTTGATATTTCTTGAAATCTGTCAGACCACGATCATTGTTGTATCATAATCCATGCATCATAAATAATAAAATCTCGTACATTAATACCCACAGATTGTCTCTGAGGCGACCGCCTCCGTGGTCTTGTGGTAGAGCGTCCGCCCGGAGAGCGGAAGGTCCGGGGTTCAATCCCCGGCCGGGTCATACCAAAAGACGTTAAAAGAAGGTAATTGTTGTTACCCTGTCTGGCGGTCGGCATAAAGGGCCTAAAACAAGGACTGATCGACTCGGAGTCAGTATACTGTGGCTGAGTGGGGTATTCATGTTAAACTGCGGCATGGTATCTCAGTGAGCTAGCACTATAAATCGGCATTAGTCCGGACTAATACAAGCAGCCACACACACACGTGCATGCACGTCGCTACATAAGGGCAATGACCTTCGACGCGACGTTAAACCCAATTTCATCTCACCTCACCTTGTCTCTGTTGCATACGAAATGGTCCAGTCCATTTTTCACAAAGGGAACATATCTACACGACCAATAGACCATAACGTGTTGTTATAAGACTGTAGGCAAAGTGGAGTGTAGACGAAAAGACACCAATTCCAATCAAAAAGCAACGGTGTGTCATACTGCTGGTTTGGAAGCTTTAACTGGCTGCTTCCCGGGTACCAAAGTTTTATCTGAATTTAGCCCAAGTATCTGTGGAATATGTACCGAAATTCTATTGTCGTACGTCGGCTTGAATATGAGTATGTAAGCCAACAAAATAAATGTACACGTTCTTTTGGCATAACTGTCTAACATATCTACAATTGCACACGTTCATACTAACTCCTATATAAGAATCTGGCACGAACACCTTGAAACAAATATACAGCAACTGATGCACATCCGATACACCAGTGCTGGGAATACATATGATGGAATGACGTTGATAGATATACCAGTATTGGCTACTTACGCGACAAACCAGTGGTCTGAAACTCCAGACTGATCAATCTGAATTGGGTCGGCGGTGAACCTGGTGGTGAAGGAGTCCCCTCATTGCGTCGAAGACTTGGTTCAATTCCCCTCAAGTGCACAATGTGTGAAGCACAGTCTTGACGTTTCCCAACATTACTGGAATATCACTAAAAGCGGTAGACTCAATGACTAAAAGTGAATCAAGACTTCTTGAAAGGCGTGGTAGAATTAGTATACCACTGGTATGACGTATTTTGTGGTTCGATGTTTGTTCAAGTAGTTATTGCTCTGTCTTGATTTGTCAATTACACTTTGTCATCTCTTCTTTGCAAGGGCAAATATACGTAGGTGAATCCTTTCATAGAACTGACGTCACGTTACTGACCACGTCATGGACACGTGTTGATACGCGGTCACGCTATAACACGTTGGTACCAATGCCATGATGTGTTTTCAATTATGTGTTTGACGATAGTCATGTTTAGCGACGTCAAACTGCTACGAAGGCCTTCTTTGTTAAAGTTTGCAATCTGTTTTGAAATTAGCAGTAACGTAACTAGTACCCGCACTAACATGGCGATTATACTAGTTGACAAGAGTTGGCGAAATTAGAAATAATTGATACATTTACAATTTATTTTGTGAGCAAAATCTGTAATTTCGTGCCAATTTTTAGCAAGAGGTCCGTGGCATTCGGTATGATTATAACGCCTTCGCCGACACCGACACCGTCCGGTAATTGGAAGCAATACAAGCGACGTCGACGACAACGACTGACGTGTGTTACCAAATAAGGGAAACCTACAAACTTTATTACGTTTAGAAATAACGCTAAGCGCGGGAGGGAGCCCGTACCGAAATTCTTCCAGCAAGACTTAACCCCGAAAAGCAGTGGTGGGGTTTGCGCTGGTGTCCGCGTCATAAAAAGCTAATATCTTCTGAACGGGCACAGCGTTAACACAATCCTATTAAAAACGGATTGAGATGAACGGGGACATTTTGTGGCGCCGTTGCTAATAAACCGAGATGGAAGGAGCGAGTTATCGAATGTGAAGTAGCAGTGCCTAGTATGAAGGCTGTGTATAGAGCTATGCACACACGGCACGAGGGGACCTTTGGGCCCTTCGTGCAGTCGGGCAAGATAGATCTTTGATTCGGCACATGTAGTAAAAAAGGAGAACAAAAATTACATTTAAATATGAGTGTCATGACCAAAAGTGGATGTGTCGGGAATATTACAAATATGGGCCAAAAAGCCATAGTATGAAATAGCTGCGGGATAAAATGTCAAATATAGCTGCAAATTAATTTTGAGATTGTACGACCTTGTTCGAGGAGGGATTTAATTGACAAGGTTATTTCTTTAACCACACATGGCATTTACAATGCGGCTTTGTAGCTCTTGGGTTCACGCAGTTCATGTACAATCTTTACATACTGGCTGTGATGACATCGGGATAGCCGAACATTCGAGCATGGACTTAACCAATGATAAACACAACACATTTTACAATTTGCATAACGACATGGGTTCAAAATATTGTATTTAATTTATACAGTGTGTAGTGAATAGATCGGTTTCAATACCACTATTGCAGTTACTTTACATGTCCCGGTGATCCGAATTCGAGACTCAGGTACAAAAAATACATCGTCGCACACAGATTCGAGATATCCATAAAAGTTCCTCTCGACTTCGAACTTAGTTCATATATTAGTTACATATACTCAAGATATATCAAGGTATATCGAGGTAACTCAGTTAGAGAGAGAACATCTAACACGAGTCTTGATAATGTCAGTTAAATCCAAAGAAGTTAGTTATGTATATATAGCTGTGCAGTGGAGCACGTCCCTGTCTGGTACACGGATTTGCTCGTCGCAGGTTCAAATCCAGCTTTAGACGCCTTTGTCTGTCAGCGCCGCACCCGTTTTGGCGCGTCTTTATCAAAGTGGTAAACATTAACGACCTGCGTCAATTTGATCAATCATCTCACATGAGTCTGCCATGCCGTGATATATGAAGAATATTGTTCAAAGCGACGTTTACACACTTATAAGTGCCGACCAAAGACTGCACCGTCAAGTGAGAAAGCGAATGTCGCAGTCCAAAACCACTGGGTAATCAGATAAAGGCGTGTTCTTGCACATATAATTATAAAGACAGGTTTTATATTGTCCAGATCCATACCGACATTCTGCATATATCTTTCAATAAACTCTACAGAAATTGAAGTCTGCAATGTTTCCGTGCACCTGAAATCTTCCAGATACCTTACAATATCATTTCGTTGATTGCAGTTCAACATGTCATGCAATATATGAAAAAATACCCTTCTGATAATGTATCCGAAAGGTTTCCAGAAAGTTTCCGAATAATTTCCGGAGAGTTTTCCGGAAACTGAAATACCTGTCAATTGTCGCTTAGTAATTATGGTTCATGGTTTTATATTAAACTTCGAAATTCTATTACCTGTCTGATAAATGTTTAGACCCAGTGATTGAAACACGAACCGTGAATGTGTTACATGAGAATGAATACGTCACGACCTTTCAGCAGTAATTCCCATTGTGCCTTTTAATCATAGTTGTGTGGAAGGGATATGAACAGCAAATCCCGAAGATTAATTATGAATGTACCTGGTTAAGAGTCTTCATAATAGGTAGTTATAGGTAATAGGCTAGGCATGCACGCCCAGCTAGTGTCTACCTTCCACTGTGAATTCCATTTAGCTGCTGACACTGTGATGTATTATACATCCAACGTTTAATGCCCATCCTAATGACAAAGAGTTCATGTTTCAGTTTCACACAGAGCCTAACTACAAGATCACGGGCTAGACTGGAAATGGTCTCCAGATAGTGATGTACATTCCCCTTTATAAATAATAAATTGTTGAAAATATAGCTACGATATGTATGTCATCGTATTTCGTCACGTATCACGTATTTTTCAGAAACGGTGTGTTTGTTAATTACACAACATGTTTCATGAGTGGCTAAAACAGCTCAGTCAGAATACCATCAATACAAATTGAATGTGTCTCTTACAAGTCGGTATTGCAAACGTATTGGTCATGCTGCTGCAAAAACGTGTCTCTAAATAACTATAAACGTTATTTTGCTGTACAAACGTGTCTCTGGACTACCGATATATGTCGTTCTTCGGTGTAAATGTCTCTCTAAACAACCTATATATGTCATTTTGCTGTACAGACGTGTCTCTGGACTACCGATATATGTCGTTCTTCGGTGTAAATGTCTCTCTAAACAACCTATATATGTCATTTTGCTGTACAAACGTGTCTCCAAACAACAGACTTATGTCGCGCTACTGTTCAGCCGTTTTCAAACAACCGACATGTGTCATATTATGATGATGAGGTTTCTCTGAACAACCAATAAGTTGTTATTCCACTGTGTAAATATGTATAGAAATGGCGGGTGTATGTCCACTACTAGATGCACGATCATGTGACATAATCCACAGTGTGTAGACGCAGGATTTATCGAGGCAAACAGAGATTTGTTGAGTAAAGTTACATGTACCCCTTTAAAACCCGGATTTTGCACGCACAAGGGATCATGGAGCCTCAACGGGAATGCTCCTTGCAATAATAGCAACAACTTATAAGCAGTCTGAATTTGCAAAAGATCAATTGCTGTAGCCGCGCATAACAGCTTGATCGTAATATTTCATTAAAATGAACATTTGATCAATATTTACTGGAAATACTCCACGTTGATCTGGTTGTGTTATGGACGAGTTTATTATAGGTTGTCCTGATGTCCGTGCTTGCAACTCTGTGGCACTCAGTAGCTTGCCGCACATAACAAGTCTTCTCGATTCTTTGATTATGATCTGAATAAAAACTTCCTTATGGTGGGTATAGGTGGTAATCCCCCGCATCGACCATGCTCGTATCCCGACTTGGCTTGCGTCGTTGTACTCAAAAAATACTGATTGCTTAAATCGGATTTTGATTACGAATACCTCAGCAAAGCTGCCAAATATTGACCTCGGTTTGGGGATCAATAATCCCGGTCTAAGCTCAGATCTGTTTCTCTGCCGCTCTGAAACACCTACCCGGAGTCACTGGTTCAGATGGACTGCTTCCACGGCGTGAACACTGGCAAAGTGACAGTATCCCTTTATTGGCAAGCGCTCCGCAGGATGTCGACCTTGCTCGCGGAAGAGAATTTGTTTCTTAAAATGGAGTGTTCGATGAGGAACTGCAACGTTTCCCCATGTAGAATTGTGATCTTGCAATTTAAATCGAGATTTGGGTCGAGGCATGTGAGGGTTTATGTATGTCGTGTTCCCTGTTATGTGGCGTTTGCAGCATACATGTATGTGTTATGTGATATTTGATATGTGGCGTGTGTTATGTGATATGTGGTGTGTGTGTGTGTGTTATGTGATAGGTGTTATGTGTTATGTGATTGTGGTGTGTGTTACGTGTTATGTGATATGTGGTTTCATGTTATGTGTTTTGGTTATGTGGTGTGTTATGTCTTATGTGTTATATGTTATGTGTTTTGGTTATGTGGTGTGTGTTATGTGTTATGTGATATGTAGTTTCGTGTTATGTGTTTTGGTTATGTGGTGTGTTATGTCTTATGTGTTATATGTTATGTGTTTTGGTTATGTGGTATGTGATATATGGTCTGTGACATGTTGTATGTGATATGTGTTATGTGTAATGTGATGTGTAGTACGTGATATGTGGCGTGTGTTGCCTGTTATGTGTAATGTGATATGTGATGTGTGTGTGTTACGTGTTATGTGTTTTTTGATATGTGGTGTATGTTATGTGGAATGTGATATGTGGTGCATGTTATGGGATATGTGGTGTGTGTTATGTGTTATTTGATATGTGGTGTGTGTTATGTGTTATGTGTTATGTTTGTTTGTTGCTTAACGCCGCACTCAGCAGTATTCTGGCTATATGACAGAGGTCTGTAGGTAATCGAGTCTAGACCAGACAATCCAGTGATTGACATCATGAGCATTGATCCACGCAATTGGGATACGATGACATGCATCAACCAAGTTAGCGAGCCTGACCACCCGATCCCGTTAGTCGCGTGTTATTTGATATGTGGTGTGTAAGATGACTGTAGTAAACATCTAACACCTGCATAACTTCGGGCTTTCACCACACACCAAGCAAACACACTGTGATGTCACTGTTCAAAGCGGTGTTAAACCAAACTGACTTACTCCCTAATCGCGTCAGTGCACTCCCGCCGTACTAAAAAGCATAACATCTACCTCAAATATGAATTTCAATGTTTCCAAGAAAGGAAAAGATGATTTCAACGTCCACCAACTAAGTCCCTCCGCTGCGTATGTTTAGCGAGGAAATAATTGTAATACCGATCTCAAAGATACCGATCTGCTGCGTTACGATGAGCGTTGCACATTTCACTCAAACCGGATTAAATCTCGGCGGATCCTGATCGAGCTGAATACGATGAAGTGAGATTTCCTCCAAAAAGCGTACACAGTTTAAAATGAATTCTATTACAGCAGTGAAGAAGGTGCTGTCATTGAGGAGATTTCAATCGATTATAGTTCAACGTGGTGTTAGGAAACTATCAGAAGTTGCATTCATCTCACCGAGCACAAATATCTTCCATTGAAGGTGAAGGTCGATAAACGTAGATACGGCCTCTTGTGGTACATCACTTGAATCTCGCTACATCAGACTCCTGTATCGCAAAATACGGCGTTTTCTTCCCCCCACTGTTATATTGTGATGGCCATTTGTATTCTTTTGAGCATCTCTCTTTTTCTATTCAGACGTGACCAATATCGTTTTCTTTTGCAAACAGCTAGTCCATTACTCTAACTTCCGATAAACAATAACTGTTTGATTGGCACGAGAAAGGTGAGGGTTGGTGACAAGCCTCTTGGATGCTGATGGGGGATATTCGAAACCTAATCAGGCACAGATCCTTACACTTTTAAGTTCTTACTCATTACGTTTAGTCGTATACAGCATGTCAACACGGTGCACTTGAAAACGGTTGTAAAATTGCGTGTTTTGACAAACCAGGTCAGAATTAAACAATGGATCAATTCATGAGGAAAAGTGACATTCAACGTTTTTAACTTCATAATTGAATTGATGTCCTCAATTGGAAATTTCGATTAACACGGAACGCATCAATGCAGTGCTCTTTGTACTGTTGTAAATCAAAGCGCCACAGCATTAGGGGTGTTCACACTTGTAGAACAGTCTGTTACATGGAAGGTGAGGTGAGGTGAAATTGGGTTTAACGTCGCATCTAAGATTATTGCACTTGTATATAGCGACGTGCATGCACGTGTCTATGTGTGTGGGTGTGGCTGCTGGTACTAGTCCGGACTGATGCCGATTGATAGTGCTAGCCCACTGAGATACCATGCCGCAGTTTAACACGAATACCCCACTCAGACACAGTATACTGACTCCGAGCCGACCAGTCCTTGTTTTAGCCCCTTAATGCCGAGCGCCAGACAGGGTAACAACAAGTACCATCTTTTAACGTCTTTTGGTATGACGCGGCCGGGGATCGAACCCCGGACCTTCCGCTCTCCGGGCGGACGCTCTACCACTAGACCACGGAGGCGGCCATATTACATGGAAAGAAACAAGATGAGAGTAACAGTTAAATTCATAGAGTGAGTGAGAGAGTTAGGTTTTAACACCGCTTTTGACATTCATGACCAACTCGTGTTATTCCGGTACAAGCTGACCCTCGTGGCCATTTTTGCGACTGGGTTCTGTCCAAGAGCACAAGCATAGTTAAAAGAATTGTCAACTCGTGGCGTAATGATTCACGTATATTTCCCCCAGGTCCTATATTTCCCAGATGTTATTTAAACACATCGGGATACGATAAGGTATTACAGTATGCATGAACACGTTTAACTGTATCTAGGGTATATTTTTAGATTCAAGGCATGTGGAAAAACAACAATTATTCCTGAGGGATTCTTTGACCGAAGTACTTGACGTCATACGCGCATTCTGATTGGTTTGTCGTATTTTCGCGCATAACATTCAACGATAGGGAGATGAGTCTTCTTGCATGTTACGGAAAAGGGCGAATGGTGACGAATGCGCCCTTGACAGTGTTTCAGTCATATCACGGCGTGTCAGCTACATGAAAGAGGAAAGTTTGAAGAGATGCAGGTCTCAGACGTTTACCAATTTGATGAAATCAACGGGAACGGATACAGTGCTTAAAAACCAAGGATCGTAATCTAAGATTCGAACCCACTATCACTGGATCCTGGACACGACTAACGTACGCAACTCTGTACAGCGAATTTCGGCGCCTAGAACCATGTCTAGGGACCCATATGTCCCTGAAAAGTGAGCATATGAGATAATTACATGTACGATATATGTTTGGAAGACTGTGTCCTCCAGGAACTAAATACGATATTTGAATTTAGCATCGCTATTGGTAATCTTCCAGCCATATTAAATCGGGGGATACCAGAAATGGACTTTGACAATCTGTGGGGAAACGAACCCGATCTTCGGGTGACGAGCATCAACCTCACACGAATATTGACATAATAAGAACATTAAATATGGCCAGTAAAATAATTGTTTTCACTCGCAACCGAGACCTGTTAGTGTAAAGGTGCTACCTTTTGTATGTTTTAAGTAATGTGATTATTCAACTATTCCCTTGCACTGACAGACGGTAATGTAGATTGTCAATTATTTCAATTGTTACCCGAGAAGGGTTTAACTCTCTAAACGGGGGCAATGTCAAAACCCTTTGTGTTATAAAACTGTTAAAAGCGTCGTATAACCCCACTCAGCCTCGCATCGTTTCAAAATATTGAACCCCATGTTTCAACTAATGACAGTCTTTGTTCGATTCCAGTTTGGCACGATTGATCATTAAGGTTATTAAGAACGATCCCGTAGGTTCTCGCTCAGTCACGAGACATTCAAATAGCTTTATCCCGACTGTGAATACCTCGGGGTTCATTTTCGCATAACGCATACATGAGCCTATAACAACGAAGCCGGTCGATATGCATTAGTTTGACATGCAGCATTGTAATACCCCTTTTCTTATTTTTCGCACAATTATTCGATGTAATGATTGCAGATACATGAATACATATTCCTTTATTCCTTCTTGAGGCTGTTATTTCCAGACAACATAGGACACATATGCATGTCGAACAACGTAATCACAATGGCCAGATGATCATGACGCCAGGACGTCGACGAACAAACTCGCACTACATGTAGGGGACGTCAAAAACGGTGTACCAGTTTCTTGAAATGCACAAGGGAAGAGCGAGGTACAACATAAACTCGAGTTAATGAGTGAAATATTACACTTCTTTTAGCATTATTCCTGGATGGGTGAAGATTGGAGGCTTCAAGTACTTTTCAGTTACCCACTAAAGACCATTGTAACGGACAAAATGTACATGGTTTCAGAACGTAAAACAAAGGAAACAAAATGTAAATACTTAAAGAAAAACTGGAAAGCAAACATAACAAGGTAGACTGTCTCTAAGCTGCAACTGTTCAGTGAATATGTATAGCAGAATAGCCACGCTAAACATTTACTGATGTCCATGAATACACTTATTTTGGTAGACGGTTGTTTATATTAATTTTGAATGGTATGTTAGTCCTTTAGGCACATGCTCGTGTCTGACTAGCCGGGGACTCTGTGTTATCTCGGGTCATGTCGAAACAAGTTATGAACCTGTGTGGTCCTTGTAGTAAAGAAGGTCAACATCGGCTAGTGGTGACAAGGTCACATACCAAAGAATATGTCGATAGGTCATTTCAACATGATAGCCCATTGCTATGGAACAATCTGCCACTAGGAATCCGAGAAACGGAAAATCTGACAAACTTTAAAAAAGACACTCAAAACCTGTCTCTTCATGAGAGCCTTTGACCAGATCATTCATAGTGTAAGCGCATTCGAGCAGTTTTAATTGTAAAATGCGCTATACAAATTATTTTAATTAAATTTAAAGTGGAAGGACAGCGTGGTAACCCTGGGGTTAATGCATTCGATAGTCACAGCGACGACCCCTGAGGATTCGGGTTAGAACCGGACAACATATGCTTGAGAGGCGACTGGAGGTGAAAGGAAGATGGCGTATCATCTGACACCGACGTGGTACGCTGTTCATAATATCAATCACTGGATTGTCCAGTCCAAATTGGCGTGTATACAAGCCCCATCAAAAAGTTCATATATTGTTGAGTGTGGGGCTAAACAACAAGCAAACCTGAACCATCGATAATCCGGGTTGCATTCTCTAGAGGGTTATTATCTATTAGAGTCATTATTGTTCTCCGACCATCATGGCATTTCTAAAATATTGCCGAAACGCGTAAAATATTACTCACTCACTTCTATTAGAGTGAGTGAGTGAGTTGGGTTTTAACGCCGCTTGTACAGTATTCCAGTTATATCGCGGCGTGTCAGCTTCATGTGGGAGGAAAGCCCGAAGTGATGCAGGTCTCAGACGTTTTCTGGCGTGCCCAAGGGACGCAACTCTGCACAGCGAATCGCGGCGCCTTAGACGACTGGGCCAACCCCCCCCCCCCCCCACACTTCTATTAGAAGCTGCTTCAAAAAGCATGAGGGTGGTGGGGTAGCCTAGTGGTTAAAACGTTGGCTCGTCACGCCGAAGACACGGGTTCGATTCCCCGCATGGGTACAATGTGTGAAGCCCGTTTTCCGGTGTTCCCTGCCGTGATATTGCGTTGAATATTGCTAAAAGCGGCGTAAAACTATAATCACTCAATCACTCTCTCAAAAGTCCAGTATCATCATGTCTCGAGAAAAAGTGCCGAGTAAAATCACTAAGTGAAAATATATGTCAAATGTCAGTTGTCACTAACGAAATCAGGTTAATCGTGTAACGGAGGTTGTTCTTCTGGTGGAAACATCTGATCAATAGAGAAAATCGCCCGACGGGAAACGTTTACAGCACCTTTTGAAGGACTTGTTTCACTGGGTCATCAAGTGACGTCTTCGTCGTTATTGTCACCCTGCTGTGGATATACTTGTTGTGTGAAGATAATCAAAGTTGTATTCGCCATAACTCATGGTCATTCTTCGGGCTCTGCTCTACTCGTAAATCTTGTGTGTGGTCCTTTCATCAAAACAATCTCACACGGTTCATATTAAAGATGCGTATAAAGTAACTGTTACCATAACGACCGTTGAATATACATTTGATTCAATTTCATTCAAGCCATTGGTAATCAGCAGCTTAGAACAAGGTATTTACGGTCCGCTTTTAGAACGATATAGATCTGTTCGTATTTACCCAAACACACAACCATTCAGCCCTTTGTCAGAACACGTTTCAAATATAATTTGTTTCGTGCTATAATTGAAGTTTATTATAGACAAGCTGTAGATCGAGTTGATGTTACAACGAAGAAATGAAGACACTCCTCGTGCAGATTTAGGCACGTATGGCACTGGTCCTACTATTATAGTATTATAAAGAATACACGCAATGACATTGTCATATTCTCATTCTATTCACATCATCAATCGATGCAAGGTTATGTTTGAAAACGACACATGTTTAAGAAAAGTTATGACACTACAGCCTTATTAATACAAAAAAAGTTTAACTAATTGATATTTTTTTGCATTCACTAAGCACACATTCACCGACAATGAATATTTGATAAGTTACAATTGACGTGTACTTGTTTTCGCGACACAACAATACTGTCAAGTCGAAAACCCGTCAATATTGTCGCAAGGAGTTACAAGAGTAAAAGTAAATACACGAAGCCATTTAACGTCAGTTAAGTGCATGCGCAAGACAATGCAATGTTGCTTTCGGCGTTTGTTTTTATAAACGGTATAATAGGTGTTTGGTCTGACATCGACTTAAGACGTTTAAGTGGCAATAGCCGACAACGCTGGATCGACCTACTGGGTCGATTATCACTTAGCTGTTGACGGCTAAGGTATATCGGACACGTGTGGCTTACTATTTGCGAGACTTCGTTACTATACTGCAGGGGTAAGCGACAAAAGACATTTCTCTGGTTTTGTCTTCACAATGTACACGAATACGTAGAGACCACATGTTAGATTCTTCTTATTACACTTTCATTGTTCCTTGTTCCCTTTGTCTTGACATATTCTATGTCATAACATATAGATCAAGTTTTAAAAATGCAGATGTAAAGGAAGGAATAAATGAGTAAGATACATATGTTCCGTAATAAAACGTTTGAGTGGTAATTTTAACCTTTTGTAGCATGCATTTTGAAGTGTAAGTGGTTACTTACCAACTGTGTATGTAACTAGGGATTTCTTTAAAGTGTGTTTATTAATGTTGAGTAAATTGTCTAAAGTGAGTAATGTAAAAATACAACACATAATTTGACTTACCTGAAAAAAATCCCTCCTATCTTGATGTGGCTCTGACGACACACTATCCCGTTAACAAGCAACTGTGAACTGTAGCTGCAGAAGTTGCTGGTTATCCAACTAGAGCGCGCCGTTAGTTCTACAGAGCGAGACCTGGGCATGCGCACAAGCTTTAATTTAGTTGATAATGGGTACCAATAGACAAAACCCGGCTAAATCATTGACCATTGATCAGGAATACATTAGTGTAATCCTAGGCAACGGTTGGACAGAGCATCAACAGTGTTTATTTAATGATTTAGGGTTGATGAATTGTGCCATAATCATTGTAGGCCATTCTTCCAAATGACAGTAGACAATACGCGTGTGTTAGGACTGAGGCAACACACGAAGAGTGTATACCAATAAAAATGTTTGATTTGGCGATAACAAAGGTACATTAAAGACACATTTTCATTCAATTAGAAATAATGTAGTAATGAATACTATTGTTAGATGGATTTCAATTATGACAGCTTATTCAGACGGTTCAGATGATATAATTTTATTCGTGCATATTACAGACGTATGATACGTCCCGTATTTTTGATGGGCTTTATTTGGGTTCATCAAGGCTATCACACAAAACAGTCAAATATTTCATGCATTATTTAAATTCAGATTGTTAAGATGGCGATTAGTAGTGAAAAGCTCGGTTGTCACTATTGATGTAAATATTAAATGATAGTGTTTTGTTCGCCCAGTTGCCATGACTGTTGCATCCTGATTTGTTCACTGAAGCAATTCCGTATCATCTCTGATGCACCAATAACCCAGTTCGGTAAATCCCAGTGTAAAGACAACAATAAATGTTTGATTAACTAACAGAGGCCTCAGTGCTGTCTTTGCTGATGGAATACAGATTTGAATAGTTTATGTGATTTGGGGACGCGCACAAGCAGATTTCGCTGATTTGTATAACTAATGTGGCAGGTTTTTAAGTATTGTTTGGTCTTCAAACTGTTAACGATGGTCGTCGTCTATACAGAACCGTGATATTAGTTATAGGATATCACTTTAAAAAATGAATACTCTAAGACAATTGCTTTCCACCTGCCAGATTCTACAATTGCATCTCGAACCATTCAGCGGAAAATATATGCTGGGCATGTAATTGCTGTCTGCATTGACTCCTGCAACCTACATGTATAATTGGGATGTTACATATATTTCAACGTATATACATACATCAGTGGAGAACCAGGGTTCAGTATACATGAATATATTTCTCAACTGGGAATCTGTTGAAGATAGGTACTGTACGTACAAACGTAAATGATATATATCTGATACATGTAGGTCCGGTCTGGTCACTTTAGGCCGTGCCTTACGAGTCAACAACTTTGTGAACGCATGCATATTAATAAAAGACATAATACTATGGAATCCTAGAAGGGACATTGTCGCGTTGTCAAAATTTTACCATTTGTCTCATTGTCACATTGTTGCCCTTTGAATAACATGTTTTCACTTTACCAAAGGGCGACAATGCGACAATGCGGCACAACTACATTTTTCAAGTTCAAAATATGTCTAGTTGTCAAATTGTCGCTTTTCAAAAATGTGTAAACATGGTGTTAAAATGCGCGACAATGGGACAATGTGACATATTTGTTCTGTCGCATTGTTGCCCTTAAAGGTGTGCATGCTTAATTCTGACATGTTGTGCTTGTTTTTTCAAAGGTGACAATACGACAACGCGATAATGTCCCTTCTAGGATTCCATATAATTCAAATAGTTCGTTAATTCGGGTGATTGCACTGTGAACGGTGCCGTCCTGATGACCGTTGTTTCACTGGAGTCTACAAACAGACGGAACAAAACCATTTCCATAATCATAATGATAATAATGATCACGATTGTTCGATTCCGACTAATTATGAGAATGTGTTTATAAATCACTGTCAACTAGTCATGATACCTAGTTCTCAAACAGGTGAGCGTATCTTGTTTTACCGGTGGCCTTCGTCACGAACACATGCAAAGTCATTTGTTCACCTGAACAAACAAGGTAACACAAAGTACACAAGTCAAAATACAAAATCATTTCAGTCACTGAAGCGTTTGGACATTTCCTCCACATGTCTATCAAATAACGTTGTGGAAGCCTCTGAATGTTGTAACCGTGATCCAATAGCAAGAGTAAGATTCGTAAACACTCTTCGAAATCTACGGAGAAAGAGCATGCTCAATTGTACCTTAAAAAAGACACCGGAGACTGGAGCTGCTAGTATATTGTTTGACAAAAATGGAAAGTTGTTTGGTGAAAAGTTGAAGTCATCCCTCTTGTCGTCCTGTCTTTTTGATTGTTCTGTTATTCTCAGTTTGTATGCACAGATCTAAATATGAATCAGATGGGGCAACGTCGGTGGTCTGCTGCATTTCTAGTTCGGGTGGGTAAATCAACGGACGGGAATTGACTTTTTGACCGTTACTGAACGCTATCAGGTCATCGATATTCCTCAAGCTTGTTTAAAAATCTTGGCCAAATTACCGTGTTATGGTTTTTCCAATCCGAGCAGAAATTCCGATTCATATGCTTACCGAAACTGATCAGGAAGTATAGGAGCTCAGCATGTGCCCATGCAGAACCCCGCTACTTGCCTATATGTCCAAACCTTAATGTCACGCAAATGTTATCTATGAGGAAGTCCAGTATTTGACGTATTGTTTTCTCAGTAAATATCAGATGAAATATGCTTTCATTTTTGGCAATGTGTTCTGAATCGGAAGAGATAGTGATGATAACTATATCCATGGCAAATGGCAAATGAACCAACGAATTAAGGCTTTCCTCAACTCTGTCATTTGGGATAGTGGTGTACAAAGTTGAAAAGTCCACCTGGTAGTACTTCCCCTTGTCTCAAGTACTTTCTGTTAATACGAAAAACGTCCTTCCTGGGTTATATAAAGGATCATGGTTAGTCTTTAAAACAGTTAGTCGTTAATCCCCTTTTCTACTTGCCGAGTCTACTCAGAGATCACAACCCATGTAAACAGTCACTGCGACCAGCGGCCGCACCGACCACCACGACACGAGACTCCATTATCCAGACTATGCAGAACACAAGGGTGAAAAACAACCATGCTGTAATCAAGTATGATTTCACACCTTACCTTGAAACCTACCTACCAGTAGCCTTGCACCGACACAGCCAGCTCAAGAGATAAACTCAGCTACCCCAGCATAGGCACAGACCTCATTTGTTACAATGAAAAATCTATCTGATATGACTCATTGTATATGCTACTGTGGCAAGGACTTCTGATATTGAACATAAAACAAATGTGATCGGTGTTGGAACTGGGAAGATAGAGAAGATAGATCAGAAAATTGCTTAAATTAAGGCAACCTAACTCTAGACGTAACTTAACCAAGGAGAATGTATCCTCAATGTAGGACCATATGAACACTCTGAAAAGTAAACCAGATAAATGTCAGACAGCTTCTGACGTCGACGAGGCATACTATCAGGTGCATTTACTGGCAGGCAGAGTAGATGATTGTCAAAATGATGGTGACTACTTACATGGCAGAATCCACCAATTATTACAACAGGACTGTGAACTGAGGGAAACTATGTTAGAACTTCAGTGTCGCGCAATGGAGAAATATCTGCTGTTTACAGGGTGTACTGAATCTGAGAGTGAAAAAATATCAACTGCAATAGACACAATTGTGAGTAACACACTTGAGATAGATTCGACAGATCTTAATATTAATTTTGATGTCAATATTTGTAATGATATTTCAAACACTGATATAAGGGCACAAGAAATTGAATGTGCCCTCAAACTTCTAAAGAAGGCATGTGGCCAGGATAACATTATTAATGAATATATCAAATCTTCAGAGTCAACATTCTTACCCTTGTATACCAGACTATTTAATCTTATACTTGCCACTGGGATGTTTCCCGAACAATGGTTAAATGGAATTATTCGTCCGATCTTCAAAGGTAAAGGAAGTACAGATGACCCTGGTAACTTTCGGCCCATACATGTACGTCTTATAAGCTGCCTCGGAAAATTGTTTATTTTAGTTATTAATCAAAGATTAAATGATTATGTTGCAGTAATAACATTCTGTTAGAATCACAAGCGGGTTTTAGACATGGCTACTCCACAAATGATCACATTATTACCCTGTATGAAATTATTAATTTTTTTTTTTTTTAAATAAAAAAATGGATTGTAGTTTCATTGATTTGCCAAAATCTTTTGACAATGTTTAGCGTATAGGTTTATGGAAAAAAACAATATTGACACAAGGTATGGAAGGAAACTTATTCGTATTATTGTTAATACGTACGATGGCATTATATCATTATATATTGTGTTTACAAAAGGTGTATAATCAGAACAATATCCTTGTTTTATTGGTGTCTGTCAAGGAGAAAATTTGTCTCCAATGTTGTTTTCATTGTTAACTTTCTAAATTTTCTCGAACCATTATATACTCAAAACTGTCCTAGTGTTTTTTATTGAATCCTATTCACTTATTGGTCTGTTAAATCTATCCGTTGTTTTGTTCGCTTTAAATCATCATAATTTATAAAATATGTTTGATATTTTTTCACTTTGCTGTAAAAATGGAAGTTGCATATCAATACTAGTAAAGCAAAAATTATAGTTTCAAAACGCTTTCAAAATCTCTATAAAAGCAAATTGTGAATCTGCCACTAAGGCAATGTTCTTTGTATTACGTAATAGTAGAACATTTTATCTATCTATGAAATGCCAATTATATCTACTCGATGCTATAGTAAACCAATTCTATTATATGGTTGTAAAATCTGGGGGCTTGAAAACTGCAAAGCAATTGAATCTGTTCATGTATTTGTTTACGTAAACTACTTCCCATTAAGAAACATACGCCTTTATACATGCTGTATGGAGAACTTGGAGCAGTATCTTTAATTAACTCTATCAAAAGCCGAATAGTATGTTCAAATTTAAAGAACTTTTAATTGAAAAAATAAGTGTTATAAAAGACTCTGTAAATTCTTTAATATCATTATGAAAACTGTAAAATCTTCCATGTAAACCACCCCGCCTTCTTATGTTTATACTGTTTGTAAGTTTGTACCTCGATATGTGGAGTATGGCATGGTAAAACCAATTTCTATAACATGGTTCTATCGTATGGTTGAACCTCATATGTTGAGTTTGGTATGATAAAACAAAATCTATCATATGGTTCTATTATATGGTTGTACCTCATAGATTTCGTCCTCGGTTTACACACTGAACTTATATGTGTCATTCCTTGATAGGTCATGCATGCCAATGTCTATTAGTCAAACAAATAGTTATATAGGCAGCCAGACCTAGGATGACAGCTGGCATGCCTTTGTTCTTATTCTGTTTCCTCCTGTCCAGTTTGTGCTTTCTACCAATGACAACATGACGCACTGACATAACCAACACAATTATATACTATCTGATCTCCAACATATATGTTTCGATGTTTATGTGAATATGTGATTATGTAATTATCAACATGGAGTTGGCTCAACCAACTCATAAATCTACATATATTTAATTTCCATCTTCAACTGAAAGTGCATTCTACAGAAAAATTGTCCATTTGGAAACACATGTATGGTCAGTACAGTGAATAAGTGTCTGTGCATTTGGTCAAATGGATGAGATACTGAACAAAGAGTCTGAAATACGTTAAATAGCAACGTTCGTTTAATAGACGAAGTGTTTTTGTTATAGAAATTTCTATTTCAACATTGAAAGTATTGTGTTAACTTCCGAGTGGTTTCATCTCGTTTACTGTGAATGTAGCGGATGCATGTTTTAATATAACACGGTGTGAAGCACAAATAATGAAGTATGAGTGAGTGAGTGAGTGAGTATGGTTTTACGCCGCTTTTAGCAATATTCCAGCAATATCACGGCGGGGGACACCAGAAATGGGCTTCACACATTGTACCCATGTCGGGAATCGAACCAAGGTCTTCGGCGTGACGAGCGAACGCTTTAACCACTAGGCTACCCGACCGCCCCTAATGAAGTATGAAGCCGATAATGCTATCAAAAGTACCACGAATTCGAGGAACATCAGATGAACATAAATGGGCTTTCTTCTTGCCTGCATGCCTGTCAGTCTGTCTGTCTCGCCCCGCCCACTGTTCGTTTGTCTCTCTCAATGTCTCTTTCAATCTTTCTCTCTCTGTCTCTGTCTCCCTTTCTCTGCGTGTATTTTCATGTGTCCCTGTGTGTGTGTGTGTGTGTGTGTGTGTGTGTGTGTGTCCTCCCCATCTTTCTCCCTCTCCCCTTCTCTCCGTGTCTCTCTCTGTCTCTCTCACCCTCTCTCTGATCCCCTATCCCTCTCTGCTTTCTTTTGTCATCCTAATTTTGGGTTATAAGCTCCTTAAAATTCATATTACGCTATTACTTGTTTGTTCTAACAGTCAAAGGAATTGAGACATACAGCTAGACGATTCTATACATGCGAGAGACGACGATGGAGCTAGCATGCTATTACCGTCCCCTGCAGCTGTAAGCGGCACCACCACGCCGCCCTGCAACAACCTCCACTGCCTGCCACACATTATTACATTCCCTGTGACATTCGTGGATGCCCAGATCAAAGCGGCTTAGAGTACTTTAGTCCTTATTTCAATCAACAAAATTCATTTGTTTTGCATCGCATGTCCCTGAAAATTTGTAAAAAGTCGTACAACGACAATGAGGCATGTTGATAAGGTTTCTGGTGGCTTCTCATACATCTCGCTGTGAACTGTTAAAGAAAGATTGTTCCCAAATAAGACATGTTTCTAAAAAGTGTAAATGGCAAGGCGACATATAATTATTTTTCAACACAAGCACATATGGATGAATATCATTGTTTGTCGACCGCCTCCGTGGTCTAGTGGTAGAGTGACTGCCCGGAGAGCGGAAGGTCCGGGATTCGATCCCCGGCCGCGTTATCTCAAAAGACGTTACGAGATGGTACTTGTTGTTACTCTGTCTGACGCTCGGCATTAAGGGGTTTAAAACCAGAACTGGTCGGCTCGGAGTCAGTATACTGTGTCTGAGAGGGGTATCTATGTTAAACTGCGGCACGGTATCTCTCCGGCCAACACAATAACTTTGGCATTAGTCCGGACTAGTACAAACACGCACGCACGCACGCACGCACGCACGCACGCACACACACACACACACTTGCATGCACATCGACACGACGTTAAACCCCATTTCACCTCACGTCAACATTGTGTGTCGATGTGACATGATTTCAAAACAGGTTTTCACAACATACTAAACAATGAATTCTATATCCATATTATAGTTTGCTTTGTGAAATATGAATTATGAAATGCATGCGCCAAATTCAGTTACGTATATACTAAACTAACTAACGAGATTCACAGTCGCAATTATCCCTCGACACTTTGCACACAGTCTCGTCTCACAACTAAAACACCGCCCCAGTGGCCTAGTATATAGGGCATCTGTTCGGAGAGCGGCAGGTCGGTGGTTCGATCTCCATAGGGTATTCAAATATGGTACTTGTTGTTATCCTGGCTGGCGTTTGACATTAAGGGGATTAACAAGAATCGGAGGCCAGCTAGAACAATACAACTGGCATTAGTCCGGAATAGTACAAGCGGACACACACACACACACACACACACACACACACACACACACACACACACACACACACACACACACACACACACACACACACACACACACACACATCTGACAATTGATCACATGACAATTTAGGCAATACGACACGACGTGACAAAAAGCTATATGGAGATCAAGTTGCAATTGGCACAACACGACACTACGTGACACAAAGCTACTTGGAGATCAGATGACAATTGGCACAACACGACACTACATGATACAAAGCTACATGGAGATCAGATGACAATTGGCACAACACGACACTACGTGACACAAAGCTACTTGGAGATCAGACGACAATTGGCACAACACGACACTACATGATACAAAGCTACATGGAGATCAGATGACAATTGGCACAACACGACACTACATGATACAGAGCTACATTGTACATGGAGATCATGTGACAACTGGCACAACACGACACTACATGATACAAAGCTACATGGAGATCAGATGACAATTGGCACAACACGACACTACATGAAACAAAGCTACATGGAGATCAGATGACAATTGGCACAACACGACACTACATGATACAAAGCTACATGGAGATCAGATGACAATTGGTACAACACGACACTACATGATACAAAGCTACATTGTACATGGAGATCAGATGACAATTGGCATAACACGTCACGGCATGGTGCGAATCTGGACAAACCGTTTGACAGCGACGTCATACCTCCTTCCCTGGGTATATTTGGATAAACGACCATTGCTTGACATACACTACAGATCACAGGTTCTATGAAATGTAAATGCCATCATGTGTGTTTTGTTAATGGAGCTTTGTACAGAACAGACGAAACATTATATATTATATATTAGTCGTGAGAGGGATTCTGGTTGAGATTAAATAAATATTGTTTTTGTACAATTCGATTCGTGATATACAACGTTTTCATAAACGAAAATGTTCACATTTCATATATATGGATCCATTTCTAGGCCAAAGTAACGTTTGTAATATAACATTAGCACAGTGCATACATTTCTTTATACTTTTTTTCTTTGATTTTGTTTGCGCCAGCTCGTAACAGACCTTGAGTTCGGCTGATATTAAAAAAAGGATTTAATATTATTTAAAAGTATAAAGAAATATATGCACTGTAATAATATCGAACAACAGTCTTTGCAAAGACAAACGCATAGTTCAGCTGGTCCAACAGCTTTGTTATCTAGTCGCTTAAACTATCAACTTAAAAGTCTTCCTCTTCCTACTTTGCCTTCTATTCTATCAAAGTGAAGATTTACATGAATCTGGCGTGTGAGGTATTGGATTTCCAAACAGTTCGAATACCAGGTGTCTTTGTCCAGTCAGTTTTAGCCTTTCATCCAACAATAACTGCATTAGTCGGTACCACTTGTCACTGTTGACACATTAGTGTAAACAGCCGCTACTCAGGGCAGGAATACATTCAAAGAAGACAAAACAAATACTATTTTCCTTTCAAGTTCTGATTAGATTGAGCAATTGGGCCTCACGAATGGTCTCTGGTAAACGTTTCATTCAATACAGAATTAGCAGATAATCTACAAGTTCAGAACAGCATTGACCCCTAATAGATTTCATATGTTCTATAAACGCACCCACACTATGCTATTATGACTGTGGGCAATGTCCAAGTCATACGTTCCAGACACTTGCAATAAATACAGATTAATCGGTGTTTAATGTCAGGTAGTGATGAATTCCAAAATGACTAAACTAATAGCTGAATCATTTGTGGGATCTTGTGATGGTTTTCATTTTGCTTTCCATTAGCATGATATCAAAGCGAAATTATTGTCATTAAGAAACGCATTATTATGGTATTAGAAGTACCTGGGGAGAGTGATCCAAAACTGACCAGCAAGTACTCCCACAGTCTTATAGGTACTGTCGACAGCTAGCTTTGGTGGAGTTTGAATTTTCCTTTTTCAGGGTGGCCTGTTTGAACGACCGGTGAGATTCAGACACACAACTGATGATAAATTTTAAGATAGAAACATATCAACTGACAGATGAAACGGGAATTATTTCGTTTTTAATCTTCCCAATGGCCGACGATCTGCCGCGGGAGAGGCTTTGCCGCATGTTGTTCCTCATTTGACTCTGCCTACAGTGAATGAAACTCTTTTTCGCTCTATCTACAATAACGTTATTTATGTGTCCAAGCGACAACAATGTCGTAATAAATGGATTTAGAATCTGTCCACATCTGTACATTATGGCATGAAAGGGACCGACCATTTGATATTATGGGGGGGGGGGGGGTATTTAATCGAAAACTTCTTGAAATAAATAATAATGTTTCCGAAGTATATGTTCTACCGGAAGAGTCTTGCATTTGTAGCACATGTTCTGTTCATTGTATGCGATCACCTGGTATCATTACTGGATATACATTCACACGCGTGCGGATGGTGATATTGTGGGAATAGTACTCTGGGCACTGAATTAAGCAATTTAGGAAGGATTTTAAAGGGTTTTTGTATAGGTAAAGTTTGACATGACTTTTGTGAAGCACATGTTCCCTCGGAAGAGTCTGACGTGCAGCACTTGTAACATGTGCAGCATATATTCTGACAGTCAAGTCTGACGTGTAAAGTCTGAGGTGTAGCACGTGTATTACAGTCATAATCGTACACGTGTGGCACATGCTCTGTACTATTTTCCCCATCGTCTAGAAGATCATCCCCTGAACTTTCATACTTATTTATTGAACCCGTTATTGTCACTGCATGGCAATCCTGATCTACATACACTAGGTATTTCAACAATGCAGCCGGCTGTTTTATATGGCATAACGTGCCTGCGCTGGTTAAAAACGTTTCAAAATAAAATAAGTTTGGTAAAATTTAATTACTAGTTATTGACACACGATGATATTACTGGGAATTGTTTAAGGGTAGAGGTTTATTGGTTCGTTTCTTTATTTGAAACCAGATGTAAAGGCAGTGTTCAGTGGTGTAAAGGGTTTTCTATTTTGCTTTTGTTGCAACAATATCTATAACATTGATTTAACCTGATGTTAAACAGATTTTTGGGGATGTCACACGTATATGGCCAACGAGTAGTTAATGTAATAACAATTTCAGTTTGTAGATCTTAACATATTGATGTCATGTTGACCAAAAAAGGGTGAGTTAAAAATAGGCTTTGATAATGTACATACGTATATCAGTGAAATCACGGCGTGTCAGCTTTATAGCCCATGAGGTGATGCAGGTCGTGGACGTTTACCGTAAGTGCTTGCAGACAAACCTAGAACCATAATCAGAGGAAGTCTGGGATTCGGGCCAACATCCATAAGATTCTGGCACGCCCGAAGGACGCACGTCTTCACAGCGAACTGCGGTGCTCAAAAAGACTGGACGTCCTGGCGTTAAAGCTGTGATAAAAGAAGAATCAATAATCTTTCCTATTTTGAAGCTTACAGAATTTTAAGATTTGGATGGTTGATATAAATTGTTACTGTACAAACACGTATCTTTTCCAAGCCGTTATTTTCTTCTCAAATACTTACACCAGAACCCACCTCAGCTGATCGCGATGACTAAATCGCCCAAGTACACTTTGGCTGTGTCATTTAGGACCAGGAAACTTACAAGAAAAAATATTTGCATGCTTGAGAAGTGTGGACATGTTATTGAACAAAAAGCACATCATCAACATATATACAGAGTATTTGCTGCAAAACCGAATTCACTCTTCCCCACTCCCCCATCCCCTTTAAGCTACAACAATGTATCATTCTCGTGAAAAACACAAAAAGCATTCACAAATATGTTTGCGAAATTACAAATATGATCTTTTATGTGGCCTTTGAATGATGCACGAATGTTCCTTTTGATGAAGTCAGAAATAACCAAAAAGGAATAAAATTAATTATTATATTAATAATAATAGGGAACTAAAATGAGTTTCATCCATGGCAGACTTTTGTAAATACAAAAATTCATATATGAATATTTGCAACCTGAACAGTTAACACGCTGAATCTAAATTATGTTTTCTTTGTTTGTTTATATGTTATTTAACGCCGCACTTAGGAATATTCCAGCTTTATGGCTGCTGTCTGTAAATAATCGAGCCTGGACCAGGCAATCAAGTGACTGACATCATGAGCATCTATCTACGCATTTGCGATACGATGAGATGCATCAACCAAGTCAGCGAGACTAATCCACCCGATCCCGTTAGTCGCCCCTTACGACAAGCATAGGTTGCTGAAGACCTGGTTCGTCACGGTTATTTAATTAGGTATCATAAATGTGATAACAGATATCTGATTCTGACAGTTGGGTCAATCGGTACAACACCATCACGCTATACATTCCGTCATATACTTTACTGACTGATGGCAAGATATTTTCAGTGATCAACGTGTTGCATGGTGCAGTGTTGGGACCTACACAGTTGCAATGATTTGGTTGGTTTGTTGTTAACGCCGCACTCAGCAATATTCCAGCTATATGACGGCGGTCTGTTAATAATCGAGTCAGGACCAGACAATCCAGTGATTGATATCATGAGCATCGATCCACCCCATTGGGATACGATGACATGCATCACCCAAGTCACCCGAGCCTGACCACCCGATCCCGTTAGTCGCCTTTTACGACAAGCATGGGTTGCTGAAGACCTATTCTGACCCGGATCTTCACGGGTCTGAAGATGAAGGTCATCAATAATATAGAACTTGTCTGCAGTTACATATCCAACTTGTAAGTGCCACACACAGATCCTTGTATGCTTTCCCTGTTTTTCTATCCGTTCAATATCTTGGTAAGTCGGTAGCATTAACTTTATTAAGATCAAGATATGATCATTCATATTTCAAAGCACACACTACGTGTACTTAGAAACAAAAATGCACATCCCTTAAATTACAAACCACATTCCTTCCTTACTCCTGGCATGGAAACAAAGACGACTTCCGTTGCACGTGGATGGGGGGACTTCGGTGACATATGCTTAGACTGGTTTCCTGGCTTGCTTAAAAACAATTTCACTATTGTCATTTAGAGACAAATTTATACATATTTCGTCTCGTTTTTCTTACTTCTTATTTATAAGAAACCAAAATGGCAATAGAGTCAACAACAAAATTAACGCACCACAATACAAGAATTACGGCAACCAGCTACCTTTTCAGTAAGGACGTCGTGAAGTTTCGAAATGTTATACACGATGATGATGCCGCATCAGTGTGTGGAGATCTCAACGACTGCAGTGATAGTAAAGACATTTCACTGTGTAAAATATCATTATGTATAAGGAACCGTTTTACTTCTTTACATCAAGTTTCATGCCTTGAGACTATGATTGGATCAGGCCCGCGTCTTGCAATGATGCAACAACTTCAACAACAGCAGCAGATCGATCTCAGTGATGTCAATTCTCCCAATGATGCAGCGTGTGTCAGAGGATGGAAGACAGAATCCAGTGGCCACTGACATATTGCCTTATTTCACGACCAGCGTTCAGCGCCAACGATGAAGATAACGCGATCGCGGCCACAAAACTCGCTCAGTCACGGAGGGAAAAAAATTATTTGTGATTCAGTTGATAAACGTACTCTATCCGTCTTCTATGTGAATAATTTACCTTGCAGTTGTAAGATTTGGAAAAAAAACATCGAATTAGTTTCAAACTTTTCACGCAGAATGATTTATTCAAGACCTCCCCCTCAGCGTTGTCTCGAGGAAGGTATGGGGTATTCCGGTGTAAATTGTAAGTGATAGCAGTCAAACAGTAATGACTTTTGCTACATTTGTACCTAATTCTAATTGCTTGCAATAGGGTCCTAATAAAAAGAAAACATTCCTTTGAGAGATGGGATAATCTGAAAAAAGATCCTTTCTTCCGTCCTTGAATAAAATACCGTAACATGCTTTTCGACTAAAAAAGAAGACAGATTATTATAGTCGATGAAGAAAAGTCGTGAAAGAACTGTTTTGTTGCATTGGCAACTCAAGAAACGAGAATAATAATATTTACTAGAATTGGTCGAAACTCACCGAATATAAGATGTCGTACCCTGAAAACTGAGTCTCGATACTTACAGGACCAACAATGATATTGGTATATTTGCTCTCAGAATCCATTAAATCTTATAGACAAACATGGTATAGCTGCAATTGTGATGACGTCATTTGACAAACAATCACAATTATCGTGCTAATGCATAACTCAACCAATCTCTGATTTTTTAATCATTCATGTTCAGACATGTGCGTTTTATAAACTAATGTGGTTTTCAACGCTGCATAATGGAAATATAATGAGCACTTACAGTGAAATCAAACATGCTCGGTTGAGTGAAACAACATTACACACTTGTTACAACATTTCGGAACAATCTCATAAAGAAATCGCTCTGTTTGTCTATACCCGAAATAACCTGATGCATTATTCAGGCTAACGGTACCCATGGTGCAGCTCAATTTGTAAATTCAGTTGACACGTTTAGCATTTAAAATGAGCATGGAACATATCGAACTCAGCAATGCATAAATTGTTTGTTTGAGACCTCGTGAAGCGGAGCAAAGTTTGTGCACGGTAATGGATTCATTTATGTTTAACTCAACGTAAAGGCATTTACTATAAACGATTATACCGCCACATCAGAGCTCGTTTCAGTGCTAATCAGTGGTCGATGAAAAATAGAAGATACAGGCCATGTCATTGCCACACATCACCTACTAGTATGTAGATTCAAAAGGGTGTAATAAGCATTGTAGGCTTTACCTTTGATGTCAGCTAGAGATATTATTTTCGTATTTGTTACAAATGGCAGAGCTGTTTTTGAAGTATAAGCAGTGGAGATTTCTTTTCTTCCTCGTTACGCTGTCCCGTGTAATAGGTGTTCCGCACCGTCAGTGACAGCCTACCGCAATCACAAGAGCGACGTTCATGTTAAGGTAATCAATATCGCATTTTTCTCCAATTCTTGACGTGCCAAAAATTGAACTGACAAACCACGTGCTTAAGTCTGCAATGAACGAGACTTGGGTGTTTTCTCCGACGTCCGCGCGATGACAGCCGAGGTATTACAGCGATTGGACAAAGGCTGAACTATACCTCATGTTGACGGTGCTATAATTGAAACACTTCACATTTACCATTTTCTATTGATTTCAGAACTTCTAAATGAGTTACAACAAATCGTTTTGAGGTAACCCATTTTCAAGAGATGACTAAACTTGCTGTTTTTTTATCTTACAAGTGTACAAATCGATTATCAAACGTACATCAATAGCTAACGCAATGATGTAAAAGCTGTGTTCAAGAACTAGCTTCGAGGATTATATGAAGATGCAACATTTTTTATATGGTTAGAACAAATATTCGTATCACTATTAACTTGTGAAAATGTAATCATAATGAAATAACATCCGTTTCAGACGGGATAGCAATATATAGCTCAGAAATAGCTTCAAGATCAATACATTTTTTCACGTCAAATACCAGTTGATCCCCGTCTGGCAATGCGGATACTTCTCACAATGTAGAAAGTCAAAGAAGATATTGACGAACCTTACAATTTCTGTTTACTATTGTTTTGCGTATGTCGTTTTTACCCAATATTAGCTCTGAAAAGGGCTATTTTAAAGCCATAATTGACCAGTCTGTCTTGGGAATCCGCTTAATTTCCGATGGCCATTTCCTGCCAGAATTAATGCAGCAAAAATCTCGGGCAACTTTCACTGGACTTGGAGACTCACGACCAGAGTTCCGCCCTAATCTTAGTCAATTATAGGGCAATCGCCATTCGCTAGTTAACAGTCCTAACTGTTTGTCCTGCAAACACGGTACGGATTGCAGAACGGGTGCAGGAACAGCATGCGGGGAGTGTGGAATTGTGGGTAAACGTCAGAGACTTTGTTCTCATTACAAGGCTCGTGTGTGGAATCTATTTAGAGTCTGACAACATTGTCTAGTATTGATAAAGGATGGATTTGGTCTTACTTACGCAATTACTCTTCAAATGAAGGATGTGAATTGGGATCTCCAAAGAACGCGTGCGTGAGAGAAAAGAAAATTTGCTCTTCTGTCATTAGCCTATATTGTTCCTGTTCGCCAGACCAAGTGAACATCGCTTCGACAAGCATTAACGCCATCGATTTCTTGCTCGGTCAAAAAAATAAGAAAAAAGTTAAGTGGAATTAGACATGCATTTTAAATGACAGTGTCAATAATTAACCTTGAATTCGTTGTGCTATGTCGACGATAAGAGATGTGTTAAGATGTAGAATTCAGTGGAAGCGGCAATAGGTTTACGCTTAAACCACAACCCCACAGACCATGTATCCAATGCAGTTCAATATTGCTCCTGCCCTCAAACTATATCGAGAAACACTGCAGTAGTAATGTCACATAAAAGTTCTGCTACTCGTTTCCAGTTCGTGTGCAATGGCATTTTATTTTGAATGCAGAGTAGTGGTGTACCTTCATCAAGATAAACTCGAAACTTGAAGTTGGTGGACAGAAATAGACGGGTCACCATAGAAAACAGGTGACACAAGTATAGCTTAATTTAAACCCACTATTTCGGCCACAACAGCCAAACAAATTCATTCTGTTTCAATATTTAAAGAGTCAGCAGCGGTACAGTATGGAATCCTAGAAGTGACAATGTCGCATTTTCGCATTGTCGCCCTTACAAACGCAGGCAGAGAGTGTCCATTTTGGCCATTTGTGGCATTGTCACGCTTTAGTTAATTTGGACAACTTTTAGTTGGTTTTTTAATGGCGACAGTGTGACAACGCGACAATGTCCTTTCTAGGTGTTCATAGTACAGCCATGATATTCGGACGACTCCATTATGTCCTTATACTTTGGTTGGGTGAGTGAGTGAGTGTTGTTGTACACCTCTATTTGCAAAATGCAGCCATTATTACATAACGTGACATCAACTACGTGTCACATTCTGTACTTCGGTATTGACACGGGTTATCAACGTGACCAACATTCTAGTTACTTCACCAAATTCTGCTCAGATTTCAACGTAAGGGACCGACATGTGAAATTTAGGTATATATTTTTACTGCTTTTTTTTAAAAAAAAGATAAGAACAACACCACCAAAAACAAATAAAAACGCAAAATTCCAATCCACCCAAAATAACACACACAACACACAATAAAACGAAAACAAAACAACAATCTAAAAGAACATAAATAAAAGAAATAAAAGCAATATAACATGACCACTGGAACAAATGAGAAACAAAATGTGTTGTGGATCCAAAAGGATGCATTTGGCTTCTTGGCTGAAAGCAAATGACAGAAAAAATATACAGTTTCTTAGAAAATATTCAGCCTTCCTCAGTAAAACTTATTTGTGGCTTGACCTCGTTCGTCACAGTTGTAACACCACAACGGGGCCCTGGTCACGTGTCATTTTATTGACCACAACAATAAGGTCAGTCGGTCAACTTCCATTTAGCACAGAAAATAACATACACGCCAGGATTGTGACTTATGAATTATATGTAGTGATCTTCACTGATTAACTTAGCCTTCCAGGAAGAATGAAGGGTGCATGGCAGAAAGATTACAGAGCAAAAGCCTCAAGTATGAAGCAAATTTGATGAAGTCTGATTTTAAACCGACGCTGCCAGAAGATCGGACAAGGCAAGTATTTACCGCTTGGATTATTGTCCACGGTGAGAGCCAAAACCTCATTATACCAATCAACCAATAGTTCATGGTTAATCTAACAAAACCCATAAATTGGATTGTGGACGCGAGGTAAGCAAGGCCACAATCTTGGTTTGACCAGTGCATTAATAAAGGGGAACCAGACTGAGACTCCGAGAGCCGGTGAAGAGGGCGACCCATAGTTGGCGATCTTATCTCCCCTCCACCTTCCGCTTTACGTCAACCAGTGGGAACATCATGTAGAGTCTAAACGTGTGTCGTACTGAAAACCATCACTTAGCGTCTCTGTGTGTCTCACTGTATAACATCAAATGGCGTCTCTGCGTGTGGCTCACTGTACAACATCAAATAGTGTATCTGTGTGTCTCACTGTATAACATCAAATGGCGCCTCTGCGTGTGTCACACTGTATAACATCAAATAGCGTCTCTGTGTGTCTCACTGTATAACATCAAATAGCGTCTCTGTGTGTCTCACTGTATAACATCAAATAGCGTCTCTGTGTGTCTCACTGTATAACATCAAATAGCGTCTCTGTGTGTCTCACTGTATAACATCAAATAGCGTCACTGTGTGTCTCACTGTATAACATCAAATGGCGCCTCTGCGTGTGTCACACTGTATAACATCAAATGGCGTCTCTGTGTGTCTCACTGTATAACATCAAATAGCGTCTCTGTGTGTCTCACTGTATAACATCAAATAGCGTCTCTGTGTGTCTCACTGTATAACATCAAATAGCGTCTCTGTGTGTCTCACTGTATAACATCAAATAGCGTCACTGTGTGTCTCACTGTATAACATCAAATGGCGCCTCTGCATGTGTCTCACTGTACAACATCAAATAGCGTCTCTGTGTGTCTCACTGTATAACATCAAATGGCGCCTCTGCATGTGTCTCACTGTACAACATCAAATAGCGTCTCTGCATGTGTCTCACTGTACAACATCAAATAGCGTCACTGTGTGTCTCACTGTATAACATCAAATGGCGCCTCTGCATGTGTCTCACTGTAAAACATCAAATAGCGTCTCTGTGTGTCTCACTGTATAACATCAAATGGCGTCTCTGCGTGTCTCACTTCATACAATCACAATGGTCTCTTAATGTGTCTCACTGTATAACATCAAATAGCGTCTCTGCATGTGTCTCACTGTATAACATCAAAAAGCGTCCGTGCATGTGTCACACTGTATAACATCACATAGAGTCTCATCATGTGTCACACTGTGTAACATCAAATAGCGTCTCTGCATGTGTCACACTGTATAACATCAAATACCGTCTCTGCGTGTCTCACTGCTTAAAATCAGAATGGTCTCTGCATGTGTCTCGCTGTATAACATCAAATAGCGTCTCTTCATGTGTTTCGCTTTATAACGTCAAAAAGCGTCTCTGCATGTGTCACGCTGTATAACATCAAATAGCGTCTCTTCATGTGTCTCTCTGCATAACATCAAATAGCGTCTCTGCATGTGTCACACTGTGTAACATCAAATAGCGTCTCTGCATGTGTCTCACTGTATAACTACATCAAATAACGTTTCCTCGTGTGTCACACTGTATAACATCAAATAGCGTCTCTGCACGTGCCACACTGTATAACATCAAATAGTGTATCTTCATGTGTCACACTGTAAAACATCAAATAGCGTCTCTGCATGTGTCTCACTGCATATCATCAAATAGCGCCTCCGCGTGTGTTGAATTGTGTATCATCACAATGTTGTTTCTACGCGTGTCTCATTGTAAAGCACCACAATGAGTCTCTGCATGTGTCACACTGTAAAACATCAAATAGCGTCTCCGCGTGTGTGTCCCTGTATATAATCACAATGAGTCTCTGCATGTGTCTCACTGTATAACAGCAAATAGCGTCTCTGTATGTGTCTCACTGTATAACAGCAAATAGCGTCTCTGTAGGTGTCTTACTGTATAACATCAAATAGCGTCTGTGTGTTTCTCAGAATATAACATCACAATGAGTCTCTGCGTGTGTCTCACTACATAACATCACAATGAGTATCTACGTGTGTCTCACTATATAACATCACAATGAGTATCTACGTGTGTCTCACTATATAACATCACAATGAGTATCTACGTGTGTCTCACTATATAACATCACAATGAGTATCTACGTGTGTCTCACTACATAACATCACAATGAGTCTCTGTGGGTGTTTCACTATATAACATCACAATGAGTCTCTGTGGGTGTTTCACTATATAACATCACAATGAGTATCTACGTGTGTCTCACTATATAACATCACAATGAGTATCTACGTGTGTCTCACTATATAACATCACAATGAGTCTCTGTGGGTGTTTCACTATGTAACATCTAAATAGGTTTCAGCGTGTGTCGCAATGTATGTCACAATGAGTCTCTGCATGTGTCTCACTGCATAACATCACTTAGCGTCTCTGCGTGTGTCTCAGTATATAACATCACAATGAGTCTCTGCGTGTGTCTCACTACATAACATCACAATGAGTCTCTGTGGGTGTTTCACTATATAACATCACAATGAGTATCTACGTGTGTCTCACTACATAACATCACAATGAGTCTCTGTGGGTGTTTCACTATATAACATCACAATGAGTCTATGTGGGTGTTTCACTATATAACATCACAATGAGTATCTACGTGTGTCTCACTATATAACATCACAATGAGTATCTACGTGTGTCTCACTATATAACATCACAATGAGTATCTACGTGTGTCTCACTACATAACATCACAATGAGTCTCTGTGGGTGTTTCACTATATAACATCACAATGAGTCTCTGTGGGTGTTTCACTATATAACATCACAATGAGTATCTACGTGTGTCTCACTACATAACATCACAATGAGTCTCTGTGGGTGTTTCACTATATAACATCACAATGAGTCTTTGTGGGTGTTTCACTATATAACATCACAATGAGTATCTACGTGTGTCTCACTATATAACATCACAATGAGTATCTACGTGTGTCTCACTATATAACATCACAATTAGTCTCTGTGGGTGTTTCACTATGTAACATCTAAATAGGTTTCAGCGTGTGTCGCAATGTATGTCACAATGAGTCTCTGCATGTGTCTCACTGCATAACATCACTTAGCGTCTCTGCGTGTGTCTCAGTATATAACATCACAATGAGTCTCTGCGTGTGTCTCAGTATATAACATCACAATCAGTATCTACGTGTGTCTTACTATATCACATCACAATGAGTCTCTGCATGTGTCTTACTACATAACTTCACAGTGAGTATCATCTGCAACATGCATATGTGTATATATACGACGATGTATCTCAGTATTATTCAAGTATTATCCAGGTACTACATAGTTGTACCCGAACGTACCATCCGACTCCATGTATGTTCCCTATGATTTGCATTAGTGAGGTGACGATCCATAATTTAATCAATATATCATTATTTAAAACTGTTTAAGTACTAAACAAATTCACCCTTGGTTGATCTGACCTTCTATAATATACTGTCTAGTCTAAGCAAGGACTATTCAAATACAGCCAAATCACTATCTAAATTCGCCAGGGAGTTGGCCTCCATTATAGGCACCTCTTACATAAACAACATGATAGATTCTGCCCAGAAACACCACGGGGTAAAATAATTACGTCCTTTTCCTCTCGATTCTCCAAACATGGACATGCTATTGAGTCTATCCCCATCTCTGACATGACATGTAGATACAATAGACATAGACGATATAACTCAACATCAGCAACACCAAAAGCAATTTGTATTCTTGTGGTTAAATAATTACACGGAGCTGTCAAAGTCAATCAAAGCTAATCATGGCGGGCAATCTCAAATGTCATCAACAATGAGACACCAAGGTTCTATTATTTCTCCCTGTTACTCACAAGCCATAATACGACTGTAAATCACCAACGCGCATCAAACACCTCCCAAGACATTAGCTATGACAAACGGCAATGATCGTTGACTCTTTCCGTCTCCGGATTGTACTCAATCTGCGCAGGATCGTGGTAACCTAGGTCGGAATTCCATAGGAATTTATCCGACCCCGTGTGGTTTAACACTGTGATGGATCGGAGTTTACAGGAACGGATGTCCCTCCTAGTGCTTCGATCCCCACTACGGGGGCCGTGCTGACTCACTCGTTTATATTTTAAGACAGGATTAGTTCATAAAAGTGTTCGCTTTAAATCCCATGTGGGCATATGGTAGACTAATCGAGTTGGGTTTAGCTCAGCTGTTCCTGGTATTTTACCTTGTTCAGGGTGTGTAAGCTGTGTGTAGGAGTGCGCGGGCTTGTATGTAATGAAAACACAATTTTTAAATGTTTAAGATAGAAACAAGTTTGTTTCACGGACACGGTGTTTATAGTTAGAGTACTGTGTGACCCCGGTCGCTGTGATGGCGAGTCAGTCTACATAAAAAAACACAGCACCATTGTAAACTTAACAGTCAGGTCTTTAGTCATGTTTGTGACATTCTATCATATAGTGTAATCGATACGTAGTTTCCGAGACGAGGCGTCCTTCAGAATATCATTGATCATTGCTTTCTTTTTTTGTTTCACGGTACACTTTCTGCATTTCAATGTAAACTTTTCAGTACCCTGTCTTTGTGTTTTTAAATTTCTATGTGCATACTTTCCTTGTTTTAATTTCTCTGATTTCGAAGCATGTTGCTGGCCAAACGTGTATTATACAGTGGTTTTGAATTCTGCTAAAAAATGTTAATGTAGCAAGAAAAGTTTAAGTTTCATCATCGAAGTCAAATTTAATATCTTTTGAAACCTACAGTCCTATGTATTTTTAAGCAAGCTTTTTAAATTCAAATCACACATGGACTACAATTCAACTCTAAACATCTCAGTGGAACCAGGTTATCTCGCCCTTGACGCAAATGACGTTTAGAACTTTAAACTTCAGTGATATCGGTTTATTAAGACTCTATCTGACATAAAAACTCCACCTTCGACCCATCAAACATCACAGATTCATTTAATCATGTGATGCTGAAGCAAATTTAATTGTTCCACAGGTGAGTAGTTGATCTCAGGAACAAGCTTTGCGAAAACAGTTGAATAACTTCAGAGAAATCTGGGCCAGTTCTGGCCATTCAGCAGAAACATTGTAATCCGGTCGCAGATATTCATCACGGGTAAAACGCAGCCTTGCGGAACACCAACATTCACAATAATGTCTTTACAAATTTTCGTGTAAGCACATTGTGAGGTTTTCCGAGTCAGCTCGGCTAAATGAAATGTGATGGCGATGTTGACAGACATTTGTTGGCTTTGATGAAGACAATGATTTGATCAAGGGTTGTAAATATGATCGGGCTGATTTTTATGATGGAATTCTGCGGCTTTATTTAATGACACGGGAAGGAGGCTGTTCTTCAGCTGACGAGAGGAAACCTCGTAAACACTACCGAATCCTGGGAAATTCAATTAATCGTTTTCAACAGCCTCAAAGACTTTGAGGATGCTAAGGGGACAATTATATGTTTATCGTTAATAATCCATGAAATAGAACCCTTTTTTACAATTTGCGTTGTTTATTGCTGGGTCACGTGACGACCACATGCGTAGGAATAAGGCCTGAGCTTGCCATGCGTGGCAATGCTTTGGCGGGTTTAATATCTGTGTTGTCATTCCTAAATGGGCATTATCGGCTGTCATGCCTCAAATGTAGAAGCTCTTGGATACGTTATGTCATGCATGTATAATATCATACAATAATCATTTAATGCACTGCCCGTAACATATATTCTCAAGTTGCATATATGTTAGTAATGACCATCAAAACAGAAACAAACATCCGCATTGTTAGAGAGCTTTCTATTGTTGCATGAACTTGACTACCATGTGAGCTTGCGACAAAATTCTATTTTTCTGCAGCAGCAACGGGAGACCCGTGAAGAACAGGGTAGAGAATAGGTTTTCAGCAACCCATGCTTGTCGTTAGAGTCGATTAACGGGATCGGTTGGTGAGGCTGGCTTACTTGCTTGAGGCATGCCATCGTATCCCAATTGCGTAGATCGATGCTCAAGATATCAGTCACTGGATTGTCTGATCCAGACTCGATTATTTCAGACGCCGTCATATAGCTGGAACATTGCTGAGGCATACAGACAATCCAGTGATTGACATCGTTAGCATCGATCTACGATACGATGGCATGCATCAAGCATGATCCCAAAGACATATTCTACCCCCGATCTCCACGGGTCTCTCAAGATGTATATGCATGCGCTAATGTTTAGTTAAACTGAAGCCTTGCTTTATGTTTAACTAACAGACCTTTTCTGATTTTTCATCTTGTATCATCTATATGGCCATGCATAGACGGATCTCGATGTCCGGACGCCACATCGCGTTGACGAGGTGGATTAGGGGATGGAAGGGTGAGAATGGTGAACTTGTAGCTCCAACAACTCACATTTCCCGCTGAGAAAACAAATCATTTAATCTTGAAAAAAAGTCGATTCACCATTTCATAACTTACAAGCACTTTTCTCCAAACATGTAAATGTAATTTAAGCACAAAGAACTTGTCGGAAGCTCCGCTGTGCATATCGAAATATTGGTATTTGCTGTCGCCACGCAGTATAGCGTGCTTTGAAAAAACTCCGACACTGGCGTCAGATCTTCCCCTAGGGGTGGCCTCAAGAGCACGTGCTTTATATGTCAAACCCTAGTGCGTGTTAGGTCTCCGCGCATCATTGAAACTCACAGCCTGATGGGATCTTATCGGAAGTGCTATAATACAATGTCGAAACCTTTATTGAAGATTATTTACTTTTCACACACTCGCGATTGCATTTCAACTTTTATGACAACACCATTGATCCGTTTGGCAGCAATATTGAATTTTGACGGTCACGGGCTTTGGTGATCGAATAAATTCCAATTATGGCTACCGTGGCTTATTTGATGGATATGTTTCTTCCATCAATATTTCATCATCGTGGAAAGCGAAACTCGTTGGAGGTACGGAACACTATTCGTTAAATCTGGGAAAGTAATTTCAGGCGAAACTGTTCTTAAATGACACAAATCTCCGAGGGCCCGTCGACATTTAAAATAAATCGCTTCCTTGATATTCTTTGTGACTTCCTACTTCCGAGTATGTTATGAAGACAAGATAATCCGTGTGTTGATATCGCGACAGAGAAACAAATCACTGCCTCTGGCCTCACAAGTCAGTTATAATTACAAGTATCGTAAAAGTCACAATTCCAGCGAAATTAACGGTGTCAGGGATTTCCTTTGCACAGCCTGACCTGACTGAAATGGGTAGGGAAATACCATCAAGTGAATTGACGTTCATTCCAATGATGCGGTTTCATTTTGCTTCCCGAGAATTTTGAGAGAGCGAGCGGACATTTTTCTCCGCCACAGTCAACACTATTCCAACTGCAAATCTTGGGGTCTCGACCTGCAGTCGATATTCACGCCGTTTGGGTACGACGACATGCAATCAGATCAGGGACCCGTTCCACAAAACGATCTTAGTGCTACAACAATCATAAACCTATGTTAGAGAATGGGAGTTTCCGTCACCTCAGGTCTCTAAGGTCATTTTGTGGACCGGAGCCCTGAACTGATTGCATGTCGTCGAAATCCAACGGCTTGGATCGTTGTTTATGATATCAACTATTCACTGCAAAAACGACTGAAGATTCATTAAGATTGATTAATTGGTGAGTGTCCAGAAATTGTCCGGAAAAGCGGCGAGTGTTTCAAGCGTACAATAGACCGGAAAGCCTTTCGCTCCGCCTTGTACACACGATAACAGCCAATTACATTGTACCGGTCCCTTCACACATGTGATGGGCAAAGCTTATTTAAGGAAGCAGTAGGTTTCGTATTTTTGGCATGCGCCTATCTCGTATCTGTCCCACGCAGTGCAGCGGGATTTACTGATTAGTTACTTTAAGGATATGTAATCTATCAGTGGAATTCAGGCACGCGCCAAATAATCAAACGAAACCATGTTACCAAGTTAATTGAGATCACATATCCCACTGCTATGCACAGTTATCGGACAATCGGTTGTGTATTATTTGGTTACAACAGGAAATGAAAGTAAATCCTAAGTAAAATAAGACGTTGCTGATAGCGATGAGGAGGGACTATTATTAATTGAGTCTTTTTGGATACGTACACTCAACATTGTCTTTCTTATTGGACCGCGTCCGTGGTCTAGTGGTAGAGTGTCCGCCCGGAGAGAGCAAGATCCGGGATTCCATTCCCGGCCGCGTCATACCAAAAGACGTTAAAAATGGTACTTGCTGTTCCCCAGTCTGGTGTTCGACATTAATGGGGCTGAAACAAGGACTTGGCGGCTCGGAGTTAGTATACTGTGTCTGAGTGGGGTAGTCATGTTAAACTGCGGCATGGTATCTAAGTGAAGCTAGTCTAGAACAAGCAGCCACATACACAGACAATCCACATTACATTAATGTCTAGGTTTCTATTCCAGGCAGCGTTAAGGTAACCAATAACGTTATCAGTTATTTGTGGATGACCATACTCTATAGTCACTAAGAACATGATTGGCCCAGTGATCTAAACTGTCGTAATTCGCTGTGTGTTTCCAAGCCGCCAAGATCTGTGTGTCGTGGATTCGAATCTAGAAGTGTGTAAATGGGTGAAGGGTTGACTAAAATTCTATTGCGAGGTTGTTTTTTTTGGAGATGAAACTACTGCGTTTTGAAATGTAGTATGCTGATTGTAGTATTTAATATGGAACCGGGCCTTTATCTACATCTACCGTGACGACATGAACGTTTTGAAAACGGGACTCCCCTGGAGTACGTGCTTGACGAAAAGTGGCCAGGAAACATTACTCAATAATTACTTGTATTTTGTACTAGTTCTAATTAAATGGTTACAAAATAAGAATTGATCAAATAATCCAACGCACACACACACACACACACACACACACACGTGCATGCACGTCGCAAAAAAGTGCAAAAATCTTGTACGCGACGTTATACCCAATTGCCCCTCACCCCACCTTTCTTATTGTTTGCCATTATAATTATCTGTCCTCGAGATGCAATACCCCATCCACTTTCTGCAGCCCCATGACCACTCTCCGCCCACCACGTCGCATGCAGATCTGTATGCATCAGTGCCTGCTTTCGCCTAAAAAGTTACTGAAACAATTTTATGCACCAGTGATTTATGTCATTCAAGTTGACCCCTTCAGGTACACTGGAGACTAAACCAGGTACAAATGATAACATAATAGTTGTAACGAGTACTGGTCATGATCAACGTATTCGGCTCGTATTATAGATAGATAGATAAAAAGATAGATAGATAGATAGATAGATACATAGATAGATAGATAGACAGATAGATTTGACCCTTTCTTTTTTGCTTGTGTGTTGTATATATGTATGTGTATGTGTGTATATATATTACACTGTTCTTCACACGATTATTGCACAGCATCACAAATACAGCCTTGATGTCGTGAAGCATACAGTCTTGCCTCTTCTATCTAAGAGCACAGGAAACATCATTTCCAGTTTCAAAATTTAATAACAGTGTTTAGATTCGATTTAATACATCGACGGTTCGTTCGGATGATGACCCGATTTTGAACGTAGGTCAATGCCGATCTTGCGTTCAGAAAAGCATCTGGATTAGTTGTTGATTTCAAACCCAGGAGAGATAAACATTATATGGTAATTTTAGTTAGTGATAGGAGTAATGGCGCTGCTGACGTCACTCCCAAAACGAAGCTATGGTGCCGAGTTGATCCGTCATATTGACCATAACAGAATGGAGATATAGTAACCTGGATAATCGTGGATAATCGTGGCGTCGATTAAGCCTAATTAGGGTTAAACACTAAGTGATGTTTTCAGTTAAATAAATCATTGAAGCAGTCAACGTTCGCATTCAAAAGAACAGAACATCTGCCATGTATTCAAAGAGAAAACACAGTACTCAAAATTAAAGACATCTTTGAAGTTGATGAAAGATTCGCCATGTGTATTATATACGTGGGTGAACTCGGTTTAATGAACGACTGACTTCAGTACAACGGGAAACACTAGTTTTTAAGCTCCGTTTCCAGATATGTGTATCACGCAATGCAATTTTACACTCCTTATGTCTTTGTCAATTACAGGCAAATAAATGTCCCTCTTTGTGCTAGAGCTCTGATTATTAACGATATCAGATTTTAAAATAGTTCTAACTAGTTAGATTCGGCCAGTGCGACGGTCATCATTCAACCATATCCGCTGATCTGCACCCGATCTGTTCTGACAGTACAACCGTCCACATCCATCTGCTGATTGTCCGCTGATCTGCATCCGATATGTTCTGACAGTACAACCGTCCACATCCATCTGTTGATTGTCCGCTGATCTGCACCCGATATGTTCTGACAGTACAACCGTCCACATCCATCTGCTGATTGTCCGCTGATCTGTCCCCGATATGTTCTGACAGTACAACCGTCCACATCCATCTGTTGATTGTCCTCTGATCTGCACCCGATATGTTCTGACAGTACAACCGTCCACATCCATCTGTTGATTGTCCGCTGATCTGCACCCGATGTGTTCTGACAGTACAACCGTCCACATCCATCTGCTGATTGTCCGCTTACCTGCACCCGATATGTTCTGACAGTACAACCGTCCACATCCATCTGTTGATTGTCCTCTGATCTGCACCCGATATGTTCTGACAGTACAACCGTCCACATCCATCTGTTGATTGTCCTCTGATCTGCACCCGATATGTTCTGACAGTACCACCGTCCACATTTATCTGTTGATTGTCCGCTGATCTGTACCCGATCTGTTCTGACAGTACAACCGTCCACATCCATCTGCTGATTGTCCGCTGATCTGCACCCGATATGTTCTGACAGTACAACCGTCCACATCCATCTGCTGATTGTCCGCTGATCTGCACCCGATCTGTTCTGACAGTACAACCGTCCACATCCATCTGCTGATTGTCATCTGATCTGCACCCGATATGTTCTGACAGTACAACCGTCCACATCCATCTGCTGATTGTCCGCTGATCTGCACCCGATATGTTCTGACAGTACAACCGTCCACATCCATCTGCTGATTGTCCGCTGATCTGCACCCGATATGTTCTGACAGTACCACCGTCCACATCCATCTGTTGATTGTCCTCTGATCTGCACCCGATGTGTTCTGACAGTACAACGTCCACATCCATCTGTTGATTGTCCTCTGATCTGCACCCGATGTGTTCTGACAGTACAACCGTCCACATCCATCTGTTGATTGTCCGCTGATCTGCACCCGATCTGTTCTCTCAGTACAACCGTCCACATCCATCTGCTGATTGTCCGCTGATCTGCACCCGATGTGTTCTGACAGTACAACCGTCCACATCCATCTGCTGATTGTCCGCTGATCTGTCCCCGATATGTTCTGACAGTACAACCGTCCACATCCATCTGCTGATTGTCCGCTGATCTGCACCCGATATGTTCTGACAGTACAGCCGTCCACATCCATCTGTTGATTGTCCGCTGATCTGCACCCGATGTGTTCTGACAGTACAACCGTCCACATCCATCTGTTGATTGTCCGCTGATCTGCATCCGATATGTTCTGACAGTACAACCGTCCACATCCATCTGCTGATTGTCCGCTGATCTGCATCCGATGTGTTCTGACAGTACAACCGTCCACATCCATCTGTTGATTGTCCGCTGATCTGTCCCCGATATGTTCTGAGAGTACAACCGTCCACATCCATCTGCTGATTGTCCTCTGATCTGCATCCGATGTGTTCTGACAGTACAGCCGTCCACATCCATCTGCTGATTGTCCGCTGATCTGCATCCGATGTGTTCTGACAGTACAACCGTCCACATCCATCTGCTGATTGTCCGCTGATCTGCAACCGATCTGTTCTGACAGTTTATTACCCACGTGGTGACAATACAGATACTAAATCCTTGTTTTATTCGTTTTATTGGATAACGGTGACATCTGTTACACCGGGACTAATATTTTCATTCATAAAATATCGCGAGACGTCATTCATTTGCAACTACAAGGCAGAACTGAAGCAATGTCATTAGAGCGAGAGATATTTACAAAACACTTTATTAAAACAAACAAGATAGTCACACGCATGAAATTCGGTTTGCATTCTACATAAGTTATGCATAGGGTTTCTACAGACATTATATAATCGAGCTATATACATTTACAATGTACGACTACCGATCAATAGATCGAGGGTCCCAATGAGCGTGTCGCACCCGACCACTTTCGCAACTTTCAATCTGATTTAACGTAAAATGATAAGCGTGGTGAAATTAAGTCAGTTTAAACTATCTGGACAGGTATCTGGACTTACTTGGGATGATCCGGTTGTGCCATCAGTGTCCCCTCCGAAACGTATTTTGTGAAACTGTTTCGGTAGTTGTTTGACTGCACGACCAGATCAATCAAAGTGAATATTTCCGATACAAATCATTCGAAAACTCCGTAGAAGTGTGCCTGACTTCTGATTATGTGTCCCAAAATATCCCAATTGTGAACAATAACATTCCCTATCTCTAGCGTAAAACGCTGTGAGTAAATCACGGTTGTCTTTTCTTATTCCGGTGGTGACCTTGCCCTTCGATCGTTCGAAGCTGTCACTGACATGCAAGCAGACTTTGGTTTGTTGATTTTCACGTCTTTATTATAGGGTGGTACAGTTAACACGAATGTCTTTAGCGAACACTCTGATTTTCCCCAAAATGGTACGGACATGATACAAATTCCGCTGATAGATCAAGGATACCGAACCATTTTGATTGCACAGACGAGACCACGGCAGTGCGAGTGACCGACTGTTGGTCCCATATTCAAAGCGCGGCGCTAATGTGACTTTTCAAATTTTCTTATAGCTGTCCTGCGTACTAACAACATGGCGCTTGAATTACCATAAGTTAAAGAAGTTCTTCCAAAAGGATTTTGACCGTAGGTGCTGTTTTGTTTGCAAACACAACTGCAGGCGCATGTTTTTAATGCGTATGCATAGAATTGTCAACGATGCCCATATTTGGGCATATATCAATATTCATGCGCAAACAGATTTTGCAACCGGTTTAAGTTTGGTCTGTCAACGAGCGAAAGTTGTTAATATATGAAGTTAACACTTACATATATATTTAACGTGGGTAATAAATACAATACCAGACTCATTCTCGTTAGATACCATTTTTACGAAACTCGTGAAGTTTCTATGGCATCTGACCTAGCGAAAGCAGCCCCTCATGGTTTATTCTCCTTGCAGAGTTTTAATTTACAAAAAACCTCACTCGTCGTTTATTTCTGAAATGGTGTACACACCTGAACAACAACTGAAAGCTGTTTTTTTACATTCGTGATAAACTTGCTGGTTTTCTATGTGTTCAAATTTACGGGTGTTAATGCGCATATGATGGTCTGACATTTAACAACTTCCTACTCGCATAAAATGTAATTACCTCTATTCAAGGATGCATTAATGTTTCATTTAACTTACGGAAGAGTCTTAACACGTTTACGTGAAAGCATAGACGACGCTAATTTAATATTTGCAGATGAATCACAGCAAAGGGCAAACATTCCTGAATAATGTATTCTCTTGTAAATGAAAGAAGCGACACTAAATCAGCAACGACACTTAATCATTACATCTAAATCATTTGTTCTTGCCCCATGAATCAAGTGCTCTTGCGCTATCTGTGCGTGTGTTGACAGTTTCTCTACTCCCGGGACTGCGGGATCTTGCGCGGAAAACAAAAACTGACAAAATCTACTTATTACAATTTGCTTTCAACATCATGAAAGAATGTTTGTGTTACAAGTGTTAATCGTATTACGTTGTTGATTCCGTCAGCTACTCCCCAGGGTGGGTGTGTCAGGAAACTGCATTTACATTAAGATCGAGTTCTAGTGTTGCGTCCTGCTTTGCATAAAAAAACCATGCAGACAAACATACCAGCGACTCCATATTATCGAGCCTGCATTGGTTTGCCTACCCCAGGCTCGAACATATTTTGCAGACCACCATAGCTCAAAGTCATTCCAAGAAGTACTTAGTCAAATCACTTCGATCGTGCACTCAGAGGGAATAAGTTGGTTTGAACGTCGCTTTTAACAGTATTTCAGTTATCGCGGCGTGTCAGCTTGGTGTTCGTTGAAAGCTCGAAGTGATGCAGGTCTGAGACGTTTACAACTAATACCCAGGCGGGGGTTTGGCGCTAACAAGACAAGAATCAAAATCACGGTGAACCTGGGATTCGAACATCGATCATAGGTTTCTGGTACGCCCAGGGGACGCAAATCTGCACCACGAATTTCGGCGCCTTGGACGACTGGGCACCCATTGCCCATGACTCGCTCGGAGATACAAGCTACATACTGAGATGCACGTTCAATAACCATTGATGTGAGAACATGATGTGTCCATGACATTGACCTCACCGAAATATCAAGTCTACAAACACGGTTCAGCGCAGTCTGCCTGTTACAGCTAGTTCCTCTAGTTCCTCAGCTTATCCTCAAGCAAATTCTATTTGCTGTTGTTTTTTGTGTCAGATTCATTACACTAGCACAACATCCTGGCGAAAGCTTCGTCCTATTCTCGCTTGTACCCAAATTACAACACAATATCTCAAGGTAGACAATATTGAAATGAGTTTACATCCTCTTTGGTCGTTACAAACGCCCATATCAGTAAATCGTACTGGCACTGGATTGTGTAGTTTCACTGTTCCACGTGACTTTCACAAAACACAATATAATCTGACCCTTATAAAGTTTGCTGATATCTTTTTGTATTCTAACTTATACTAGACCGTCCGGGGTCTAGTGGTGGAACGTCCGCCCGGAGAGCGGAATGTTGGGGGTTCGAACCCCGGCCGAGTCATAACAAAGACGTGGAAAGATGGTTGTTACAATGTGTGGTGCTCGACATTTAGGGGCTGAAAGAAGGACTGGTTGGATCGGCGTCAGTATACTGTGTCTGAGTGGGGTGTTCATGTTAAAGTGTGGCTTGGTATCTCAGTGAGCCAGCGCTATAAAATCGGCCTGACTAGTACAAGCAGCGACACACATACACACGTGCATTCACGTCGCTGTATAAGTGCAATGATCTTGAACGCGACGTTGAACCCCATTTCACCTCACCTCACCTCTAATGTATACTCAGCTTCTGCATGATGTTAGGTTCCGGAAGAAGCAAAGTAGACAAAGATGAATGTGGGACTGCATAACAAAGTTTCAGATCAGTCCGGAAGAAAACCGCTTCCGTTAATATTGATGGTGTACCCCCGTATTTGGAGATGGTGAATGGGGAAGAACAGTTGTCTCTCAAATGTTACAGACAGAGCCGAACAACAGTTGACACTAAGATGTTAGAGCCGAACAACAGTTCACTCTCAAATGTTAGAGCCGGACAAAAGTTGACATTCAGGTGTTAGAGACGTACATAACTTTACTCTGATATGTTATAGCCGAACAAAAGTTGACACTCAGATGTTAGAGCGGAACAACGGTTGACACACAGGCGTTAGAGCCGAACAACAGTTAACACTCAGATGTTAGAGCCGAACAACAGTTGACACACAGGCGTTAGAGCCGAACAACAGTTGACACTCAGATGTTAGAGCCGAACAACAGTTGACACACAGGCGTTAGAGCCGAACAACAGTTGACACTCAGATGTTAGAGCCGAACAACAGTTGACACACAGGCTTACGAGCCGAACAACAGTTCACTCTCAACTGTTAGAGCCTAACAAAGGTTGACACTCATGTGTTAGAACCAAACAACATTTGACACTCAGGCGTTAGAGCATAACAACAGGAGACTCGAGCTCTCTTGGGTGAATACGAATAAGTTCGTGGGAACAGTTGACTCTCGAGTGTCAGAGCCGAAGAACAACGGGCTCTTGAATTCTTTTGTCTGAACAAGACTCCTGAGTCTTAAAGCCACACAGCAGAGAAGTTTATGCAGTTTGGTTATCAAAGCATCGAGCCCAAGGATTTTCTCCCTGACATATACACTGACACATCATTGCATATATTGAATAAACGATGTCAGCCATATACCGACTGGGGGACACCATGAACAGACCTCAAACAGTGTACGGATACACGCATAGGTGACGAGCTAACATTATAACAACATTGCTATGACTCCTCCCAAGCATTTCAACTGAGAAGAATGATCAGTTTTCGATCACGTAAAATCGACAATTCTGTATGGAGGGAGCGGAAGTACTACCAAGATACCGCACACGGAACCGACAACATGGAACACCGACCAGAAGAATGGTAAACGTTGACCCACTGACCTCAAAGAATAAGGTGAATAAACATACACATTGTCAGTTCATTGATACAAGGAATACGGGAGTTGCTCCAATCCAATACATTGTAAAAAAAAGTTTTACATTTCTTTCTCTGCCTGAAACAGATTACTCTATGAAGAGTGCACAGCTGCAGCTGGTCTCCTCCAGCTGGACTCAGACAGCTGGGTAACACAGATTCCGTGCTGAAGACAGTATGGTGCAGATATGGATCCCTCTGTCTATATTAACTCATACTCAGATGACATTAAATAGCGTTTGTCTCTATGGCTAACAAAAAAAATCAATTTTCCTTCTAATGTCTTTGAAGGAATCGAGGCAATATGTCTTGTGTCTAATCTTACTCGAGAACGTCGCTAAAAGAAGATCCAGAAAAAAAATATGTTCTGCGGCTGATCTCGTTTTAGGTAGTAAGTTAAGCCATTCGTGATTTATAACTCAGTGAGAGTAGAGAACAGCATAATTCCAAATTAAAATCGACAAATTGACACAGTAGAAGTCATTTTTCTTCAGGAAGACGTGCGGAGAGAGATGAACTAGCATTGTCGGGAGAGGCGAGTAAATCTGCCTGTCGCATCCATAGTGTTCCCACACTGGTCAAGATTGATAAGGGAAAAACAGTCCTAGCAGCGACATATTAGGTGGACCGGCATTGACACATGATGACAGGCCTTGAAGCTGTTTCCTGAAGTCTTCTAATGCCGCTTCTTGACGCAATGTAATCGAACGGAGAAACGCCACTGCGCCACATGAAGGCTACACACCTGTTTGGTCTAATCCAGCTAAGTCTCTCAGCGGCCACCATCATCATAATCAACAGTCCGGCTAAGGTACTCTTGCCGCTAATCTTCAACAGACTTTTAAGGATATTGAAAGTACATGGTCAATATTATTAAGAAAGCACATGATCCATCACGCATTTATGTAGAACTAAATATGGTCCTCATATAAGATAATGAACGGTCAGTAACACTCTATGTATATATACATTGTATCACAAGAGATTCTAATATGAGGATTCATTACGGTAAGAACATCGATGGGTAGTGGCGTTGGTAGGTCGTCTTGTTAGAATTACATGCTGTCAGTGTTGACCAAGATAACGTGGGACGGCAAATATAGGACAAAAGATATTCCGGCATCTTACAGGTATATGCCGCTTTGGAAAAAGGATCGACATGACAACTGATAGTTTGCACAACAAATGTATCAGTTTCATTCAATTCTCGTAAAGGGGATGCCATTATTATATTGACTCTTTCATGTTAAATAAGGATGACGCACTACAGGGATGTAATTTTAAATATTATCTGGGTGACCAACGGTATGCTTTTGAAACATAATGCGCCTGCTGGGATACCATTATTGGTTGATGAAGTGGTTTAGGATTGGAAGCCCGGGTATCTTCAGAACATTTCACGGTGCACGAATGCCTGAGTATCCATTTTCCCTTGTCCTTAAATTGGAAAGCATCATGTTTCTGCTGCATTAAAACTCATTATGTGGTTTCATACGTTACAGTTGATTTGAATTGCTCAGCACATACTCCTAGCTTCTCAAATTCTGTTATTCATCTTATGACCACAGTCGGTAGTTTTTGTGAAATGATTTAATGATTGATACATAAAATATGAACAATGAATCAGGGTGACAGGACACAGTATACGACTAGCTCGTACACTTTTTATTTAAAAACTACAGTAAAAAACCTCTTATGTTGCTTTAAATCTTTACTTTTAGTGTACACGAGATGCGTTTTCAGTTCGAAATATCTGGACAGGAGTGATGTTTTTATCTCTAATGGATATTCTTTGTCCAAAAAAGCGGAATATATGGTGGAATGTTTCTGCAACGTTTCTGTTACAAAGCCTGCGTAAGCGTTCTTCTCTTGGGGTATTGGCCCATCTACCAGTCTTTTGATCAATAGGAAGACTTTGGTAAGATGTTCTAAATGTGAGAATTGGGTATGGTACAGGTTCAGAAAAAATAACTTTATTTCACAAGGCCTGGAAGAAATTATCTCTCACTGCTCTCACAACCATGGATACAAGTTTCTGTTAAACCATTAAGGCGAATGGGAAACGGCAGTTAAACCACAAACGTTGAGAACACTTTCAACAAAATTACGTCACTAATGCTTCAGACTTTCAGGAGATTGCATACGCCGCAAAACAACTTGGATCATTTAGTTTAGGACAGAAGCTAAAAAGTCTCATTCACATATGTACATGAAGTGGGGCCCTTCCAAGTTCACCATATAGTCTGGGGGGTAATTTAAGGTACCGACGTTTACTACAATTTCTGAAAAACTATCGGACCTACTCCAGTCAAAGTTGGTATGAGATTATTAAACAGTCATACATAAGTGGATATTACATTTCAAGACAATCGGTGCATGAATTAAAAATCTGTCTATTTAGCTATCACTATATTTCATCAACAACCAGACCTGTTCGTCACGGGTGGAACAAGCATTCATTGAAACAGCCATCTGCATAATGCTACCCCTGCGTCACAGGGCCATATGACACAGTTGAACCAATCAACTCAACTCGAAAGGGTGCACGGGAATCACGTACGCACGAATACGGTGTTAGCGTTGGGCGTCTCAACGTGCGTGATTCCCGTGCAACCTTTCGAGTTGAGTTGATTGGTTCAAGTGTGTCATATGACTGTTTAATAATCTCATACCAATTTTGACTGGAGTAGGTCCGATAGTTTTTCAGATATTGTAGTAAACGTCGGTACCTTAAATTACCTTCCAGACTATACTACAGTTCTTTCCATCTAGCATCTCGAAGCTCCAGACTTGGGAACCATAACGTCAAATGCCTAGGTTAATATTTATTTTTCTTTTACACATGCAAAACATGTCTTTAGATGCGATCTCTAATAAACTTGTAATAGTATATATTAGTGTTTTATTTTTATACATTTTTATTTTTATTTTTTATGTAGCCTAGTGGTTACATCGGTCGCTCGTCGCGCCGAAGACCCGGGTTCGATTCCCAATATGGGTACAATGTGTGAAGCCCACAATGATATTGCTTGAATATTGCTGAAAGCGGCGTAAAACTATTATCACTCACTCACTCACTATTTTTAATGAATTTTATTCCAAGGTAATAAAGACTATTTCTACTTTTTTACAACCGAATTAAAATTAAAATTTTGTTTTTTTTCTGATTCTAAATATAACATATTTGGTTTTTGATATGTTAACATCAAGTTTCCGTTTGCCACAATAAGAGTAATTGTAATGATATTAGATCATACCTAAATAATATTGCATACAGTAGCAACAGGAGTTGGACACAAAATATTACGTTAAACTTATCAGTACTTTCTTTTGCAACACCTGTGCATTCATTTGATTTCAGATGATGTTCAAAAGCATTAAAATATGGAAAAAAGAAGGGTTAACAGATTATAATACTTCTGAAGAATTCTGAAATTTCATTTCGACATAAGCTGGTTTATATCGAGAAATCGTGTTAATTTAATGTTCATTATGCAAGTAAACAACTTTCCCAGACAGCTTAAACGGGGCGATAAGAGTTTGGGTCTTGCACATTACCTTTTTCTCATAAATTGGTTTAATAATGCCTTTCAACCGTGTCGCGGGTGGAGATGGTAAATCGATTTTTTATCAAATCTATTGGTGATTTATTACGCTTCAATAATTTACGAGCTGTACTGATTTCCTCTTGTGTACATTTGTTATTAAGAAGAGTCACATCGTATCTGTCATAATTGGTGACATCATCGTCCATGTCTTCATCATCGTACAGTGCTTAAATCTGTAAAAAAATGTGTAGAATGTTTTTATTGGGCATACTTTTCTTTTCGTCTCTTGTATTCTCGGTATTTTCTGGGCGAGTGGCTAGCTTTATTTATAAATAATATTATTACACCATTTTGTGTTTGTATATGTATCTATTGAGACATTTCTTGTATTCTTATCTTCATAAAAATGCAAAGTTTTCTTGACAAGATTTGGACGTTGCTTAAAACGTTTTCTAGTTTTGTATACTGTTTTCTTGCCTATCTTTCTTTTTATTCTAAAACAGGTTTTATTTGTCATATTTTGTGAGACTCTCGGAAACTGTGCTGTTCATTGCAAGGGGCACGGGTGAGGCACCGCAAGTCGCTGTGCAGTGTTGCGTCCCTTGGGTACGCCAGAAACCTATGATCGTGAATCCTGAGTTTGAATCCTGGTTCATCCCGATTATGTTTCTGGGTTTCTAGCACAAGAAAGTGGCAAACGGCTTAGACCTGCATCACTTCGGGCTTTCCTCCCACATTAAACTGACACGCCGCGGTATAACTGGAATACTGTTCAAAGCGGCGTTAAACCAAAGTTAACTCACTCACTCATTTACTATCCATTACAGTCCTACGGCTAACATCAAAAGTTGTGATTGTTTCCTCGTTCAACACGTGCGCAATTGTATAGGCTTGGGTATTTATAAGTGTACCTTGGTCACCGTGGAAGCAAATGTGTATTCAATAAGATTAAGATTAATATTTTGACGAAGGGCTTCTGATTTTTTCCGATTGTAAGGTTTGGGTTTGTTATCTTTTGAATCTGGCAGGATTTTTGCTCAATAAATGTGACATTATCCTTATCACTCATTGATAATTGTCCTGGGCTGTGAATGTCTGGGTAAAGTTGAGACAACTGGAATATTTCAAAGTCGGCGAGTTAAGGTAAAATTGTGGATTATGAAAGTACGTAATCTAACACGCTTTTGTCTTTATACATTACTTTACCAACTAATCTATCATTGCCAATAAGGTTAAATTGTGGATTATGAAAGTACGTAATCTAACACGCTTTTGTCTTTATACATTACTTTACCAACTAATCTATCATTGCCAATAAGGTTAAATTGTGGATTATGAAAGTACGTAATCTAACACGCTTTTGTCTTTATACATTACTTTACCAACTAATCTATCATTGCCAATAAGGTTAAATTGTGGATTATGAAAGTACGTAATCTAACACGCTTTTGTCTTTATACATTACTTTACCAACTAATCTATCATTGCCAATAAGGTTAAATTGTGGATTATGAAAGTACGTAATCTAACACGCTTTTGTCTTTATACATTACTTTACCAACTAATCTATCATTGCCAATTCGGTCTGTGCAGATGCACAGATTAAGGGTTGGGTATATTTCTAGTAATTTAAGATCATAGTTATTTAGTATTGCCGGATCGTGTTACCACAGAGTGTCTTTATTCTTATAACTTTTTACTGCACCTGAATTCCAAACTTAACACGCTAATCCTGCGCCAGGCAAATGGCGATCTCGAGTCATTGGTCTTTGACGTCACGCGAGGCGTTCATTTTCGCCAGTTCACACAACATACTAGTATGTTCGTTTGTGCGTCTAACCAGTCTAATATCTCTTGAATATAATACTCCTTCATAGTTTAACCAACATGTATGGTATTCAGGTTTCTTTTGTCGGTGGGCGATCGGGTAGCCTAGTGGTTAAAGCGTTCGCTCGTCACGCCGAAGACCCGGGTTCGATTCCTGACATGGGTATAATGTGTGAAGCCAATTTCTGGTGTCCCCCTCCGTGATATTGCTGGAATATTGCTAAAAGCGGCGTTAAACCATTCTCACTCACTCACTCTTTTGTCGGTGAGTATATAACGTAAGGTTCAAACTGATCAATCTCCATGTCCAATTCCTCTTATAAATGTTTATCAAAACAGCAGTAGTCACAAAAGTTACTGTTCAGTGCATTACAATCATTAGTCCTTCTCATCGAAGTTGTAACGGAAAAAAGGCCATGCGTCACTTTGTACCGTCCTACGCGTATAAAATGACTTGGAAGTTTGGTAACGTATTATGACGTTACATAACCAAAACAATATTGAATGTCATTTAACTCAAATCGCTTACTCTCCAAGTGTCTGGTGAAAGTGGTTAGCTGTTACTTCAAAATGAGCATTAACTGCGTATCTCAATAGTAGGCTCATTTATATAAAGTTACTGTAACACGTTCTTTCTCTTGAGTCAGTAATTCCTCCAGATAACTATAGATTCAATGTTCAATAGCATTTTTGCATACTCAATCATAATTTAGGAACAAAGTGACGCGACTTAAATAACCATCAATAACAAAACCTATGTTGTTTTAAGTGTTCACCCGTGTTACAGAACCTTAGACCTTCATCTCCGTTGTAATTACGGTGACAGTCTGGTAGATTGATACATACAACTTCCCCACCCTCTGTCAAATCCTCATTCACACCGTGACGACCCGCAGCGCCGTCAGCTGGGCCTTCAGTACCCACTTCCGCGGTACAGTGTCTAAATGATTGAATGACATGCCAAGCTGGATATTGAGCATGTTGGGATCAGTGCTGGCACATCCATATCCCTCATCATTTATACACGACAGACGTTTTACGCGTTGAATTGCAAACCCAATAAGCTGTGTTGCGAGAGGAACGACGCTACTTAAATAGTTATAGTTATAGCGAAGCTAGAATTATTAAAAACTACATCCCCTCTGTTGGGAAACGAAGGCGTCGCGGTCAAGAACATTGGAACGTTTGTTGTTATTGGTCTTGCAACGACAACCTTCAAGTGATTGGTTAGGAGAGGATGTTTCTTTTGAGTACATGTCGATGGCTGAAAGCGAATGACCATTTAATAATCGGGAGAGGAGGTGTGGGGGTACGGGGATGACATAACAACTAATTTTAGCCCCAAACACTATCTTATGGTAGAGTTAGTACTCAATACTCCAGCAGGGATATAATTTTTTAAATCTAATCACTTGATCATGACAGTTCTTCCCCGTGATAAACTAGCGAAAAGCGTTAGGATTTTCTTCATTTTTATTAATGCCTGAAAAACGGAGTTATGACATCTACTTCTTTGCACTGTTAACGGTGAGGTGAATAGAGAGGAGGAAAAGTTGAGGTGAGGAAAGGTGAGTTGAGTTGAGTTGAATTGAGTTGAATTGGGTTGAGTTGAGTGCTGCTCCTCGGACAGACAGGCGTAAAAGAAAATGCCATTCCCAGAAGACAAGTTAGGAAAGAATTGTTGAAAGAAAACCCACAAAAAATGCTGATAAACGGCACAGTAATTCTGATTTAGTGCCATCAGGTCAGCAAACGAACCATCCAGCTGTAGTACATGTAACAAATGAACCATACGGGTTTGTATATGTCATTATTCAGATTTTCATCAATGGTGAATCACATTTTACCCGGAGAATGGACAGTCGGCTGTTCCATCCCCTGTCCGTTTCATACCAAAGCATGTTACAAAATGTTACTTTGTCTGACGATCGTTTGAAGGGATTACACAAAGACTGGCCGGCTCGTAGTCAGTATACGGTGTCTGAGTGGCGTATCAATGTTAAACTGCGGCGGCGGGCGAGCAGAATAAACATCCGAACGCGTCCAAGCAGCCATCAACATACACACGCACGCTCATCGCAATAAACTTGCAATAATCTTGTACGCAACGTTAAACCCCATTTCACCTCACCTTTGGATCAAATTTGTATCAGTCATGAATGAGATTCGGATATGATATGCATCACTGATGATAAGATATGAATCAGATCTGTGTCAATCATGGAAGTATTGGACCAGTTATGTATCACATTTGTACCAGTCATTATCAGCACAGATTAGAACCAGATAGAAGCAAAGTTGGGTCGGTGATTAGCAGCGCTGAACCAGATTGAATCACGTATCAGATTTGTATCACGCATATATGAGAGTTGGATGCGGCGTACATCAGTCATGTTATGTGCAAGAGCCCCTATATACTGTGATGATGGTATGTCGGAAACACCACACTGATATATGAAGACACGCCAATGCATGTCCATCTTCTGAGAATTGCATGCCGAGATACCCATCCATTATACACGGTGACAATATGCGAGATCGACACTGCAGACACTCAACAATAAATCAATCGACTCAGTGCACATTACAGTCAAATTGAATTTTTGAAATGGATTCAAAAGGTAATTGGCAGCAGAGAAGCAAGTGCGCTTCCATACCTTATACGCATCCACCATGCTGTGATTGTCAATTTGGTTGAAATTGATTTAATTTCAATGTAAAATATTGGGATAAAGACTCTTAATGTACCTCGTGCACCAACGAAACACAATCCCACCCTTTCCTTTCAATAAACCGACATAACAACAGCCGACTGAGTCGATATATCCACGGTAACATTATCTGACATAGCACCTTAATCGCTTAAGCACATATACATGGAAACCCTGAAGGCTCTCAATATCAAGATGGCGAACATGCCCTTTATGGCCTGAAATCAATTTCTGAACATATCATAACTATTGCAGGGCTTGCTCTGAGCGTGTAATTGTTGCAACGGCTTTAAGTTGCATGTTGTCTTTGAAGTATCAAACGCGGTTCTTTCACAAACGTTCATCACCGCGGGACGCCCTGGCTTGTTTAGTTGATCGGACAAGTACTGCGAAAATGACCATGTTATTAGCAGTTGTAAGGCAATCAGCGTCTGTGCTCGCTGAGGTACTAACCATGAGATACCAACACAAGGAAGCTGCTCGTTTGATCTGACACTGTGTCTTAAAGCTCGGTCGACTTCAAAGCCAAGTTTAACTGTAAATGGCAATTTTGCTCTGTCAGCTGTCTGCTTGTGGCTAGGTGATACCATGCCTACATCTTGATATCCTGGCTACCGTGTCTCACAGAGCGCCGATGACAAGGTTGTCTTATACTGCCTTGCTGGTGACTGATGACGCCTCCAGCAGATCAACCTACTTCAGATTGGCCTTGACCCCGTGTTATCATACAATAATTTGGATATTATTTCCGTTTGTATAGTTTTGTGGGCAGACGTAACAGACAGTGGAATTACAGCTTCAATTGTACTCCGATGGTTAATTTTGTTCTTCACTGGAGTTGCATGTACTGGTCGGATAAAATAACACAAAAGTCACCGATGGCTATCCATGAAATGGAGAAAATCGATCTGAATATCAGACATCTGATAATAAATCTAATGACCATTATTGTGTTATGTGTACACGAAAATAATCTATGCCTTATTTTTCTATTTGGGGACGTATCTCCAGACAGAGTAAATACTGCTATTTTTTGCCTCCATAGGTACGTTTGAGATGGTTTGATATAACAGTGCCTTGGTGTTTGTCTTGTATCTCACATTTAAACACCGAGGTGTGTCCCGACAAGTGATGGGTCTGGCACGGTTGGGAGAAGCAGCTCTGCAGAGTAAGGTGCGGTGTGTGAGACAACTGGACAACTCATGCAAGCGTCATGAGTGTTATGGATCTCAACGTCAACCAGCCGTTCAACTCAACGTCATTCTACTAATGACGTGTTACACAAGTGTGTATGGGAACGCCAATATACATGTACACATAGCATGTGGAAGGATCAACGTGGATCGATGCTCATGATATTAATCACTGGATTGTCTGGTCCAGACTCAATTATTTACAGACCGCCGTCATATAGCTGGAATATTGCTGAGTGCGGCGTTAAACAACAAATCAACCAACCAACCAACCAAGATGAACGTTGTCAGATCACATCTTCACTGTCACAGATTGTAATTTATTAACTATGATGTTTTCATTTATAAATTAATAGTTCCGAAACACATTTCCACAGGGAATGCCTAAAAACAGTTAGTATTCAGCTGGAACTGTGCAAATGCGACCTCATATTTTGACTCATAAAATAATAATCGTCACATGAACGTAGGCCGCAGGCCAAACGCTTGATTCGCGAAGTTTGACAAGTCAAGCAATCGTTGTTAATTATTCTGTGGGGTCAGTACATGCAAAGAGATTGTATCCATGACTATTTCCGGACAATGATATTGTCTAGATCATAAGCACTTGCTGTGAAGCATCTCACAATCGGCAAATTGAAAAAAGGACATCTGGCAAGCCAGTTCTTACGACCTTGACCTCCATGTTCCAAACAAGAGTAGCCTCCCTTTGGGAGTAAGCACCCGTGACAGTGACGTTTTAGAAATAGCTACTGGGAATGTCAATCGGCTCACCTATGTTTTGTGAATCCCTGGCGATTTGATACTATCATCATTGACTTCCACAAAGAAACTACTGGAAAACCATGTGTCTGTGCGTGTGACAAGGAAACCTAAACTCCTCAACGAACTCAGATGTGATGTCCTCTATGAGGTGAGGTGAGGTGAAATTGGGTTTAACGTCGCGTCCAAGATTATTGCACTTATATAGCGACGTGCATGCACGTGTATGTGTGTGTGTGGCTGCTTGTACTAGTCCGGTCTGATGCCGATTTATAGTGCTAGCTCACTGAGATACCATGCCGCAGTTTAACATGAATACCCCACTCAGACACAGTATACTGACTCCGAGCCGACCAGTCCTTGTTTTAGCCCCTTAATGCCGAGCGCCAGACAGGGTAGCAACAAGTACAATCTTTTAACGTCTTTTTGTATGACGCGGCCCGGGATCGAACCCTGTACCTTCCGCTCTCCTGGCGGACGCTCTACCACAAGACCACGGAGGCGGTCTCCTCTATGACGTTATGACACTGATTTGGTCAGCTTCGTCCAGTGTTGTTTGTTTTGAAGTTTTTAAACGGGTTTTGAAACAATGTATTTTTTTCTCGATCACTTTTAGCTCACATGACTATAGGAATATCAGTGAGAAAAAACAATGATATCACCATGTCATCATCAATGCCTCCTTTGCGGCCTTTGACACGGAGATCCATCCACTATATCTCCAGTGCTCGCATTTAGTTATCCTTCTCCAGTGCTCGCATTTAGTTATCCTACACTAACGTCTGGCGCCATTCCCATGGTTCTTGCGATCGCAAAATACAGGCCTCGGTTTTCATTACAACTTTACCGACCAATCGAACGTCCACATAAAGAAAAGGGAAAGGGAGGTTACTCGTATTACCTAGAAGCCAAAGCCAGCGCCACTTTTTATGGACAGGGAGAAATCCTTTCAATCAAAGATATGTTTGAACGCTTTTTGTGCATGTCAGTCATTTTCAGTGTTGAATTTCTTGCAAACTCAATCATAATCAACGGGACTGGCCAACCCTACATTGAGCCTGGTTTGTAACTCGCATTCCTATTGGTACGTTAGACCTAGTAGCGTAGCCAATCAAATTGGCAAATGGAAATCAAGGGCAGGTAATTTAAGATTGCTAGAACCACGGCAATGCATACAGGGGTTAGTGTAGAATTACCGAAGTGCTAGTCCTGGAGATATAGATGAAGACAGAGATACAGTTACATAATAATGATGTTCCTTCATGCATGTGACCTAGGGCATCCGTGCACACTTATGGTGTGAATCGTTGCTTATACTATCAATCACCAGTTTGTGTGACCCACTCTTCCTTACATGCCACCAGGATAGTGGGTGAGTATGGTTTTAAGCATTTAGCATTATTCAAGCAATATCACGGCGGGGGACACCAGAAATGGGCTTCACACATTGTCGGGAATCGGACCCGGGTGTTCGGCGTGACGAGCGAACGCTTAACCACTAGGCTACCCGACCGCCCCTCCGCCATGATAAAGCTGGACTTTTGTTATGATGTTACACTAAAAATCGCTCACTCTTTGCATCCACCCAAGGATTATTGCACTTATATAGCGACATACATGCACTGTGTATGTATGAGTGCGTGTGGCTGCTTGTACTAGTCCGGACTAATGCCAACTTTATAGAGCTAGCCCACTTAGAAACCATGTCGTAGTTTAACATGAATACCCCACTCAGACACAGTATACTGACTCTGAACCGACCAGTCCCTGTTTTAGCCCCCTGATGTCGAGCGCCAGACAGGGTAACAACAAGTACCATCTTTTGACGTCTTTTGGAATGACGCGGCCGGGGGTCGAACCCCAGACCTTCCATTCTCCGGGCGGACGTTCTTCCACTAAACAACGGAGGCGGTTTTCCCCTTAATGCTAAACGCCAGGCAGGGTAACAAGAAGTACCATCTTTTAACGACCTTTGGTATGACGCGGTCGGGCTCGAACGCAGACCCAAGTAACTTTTCCCACTTACCATCATCCAGTCACTCTCTCAATCCGATTTGTTAACAACGCTTATCATGATGAATGCGACAGTTTCTTACAAGTTACTAATCGATATCTGGTCCACTGACAGCGATCTAAATGTCCTCACAGTTGATATAAAGATTTCCTCTCTCTGCCCCTGCTGATCATTAAACATGCACTTTGTTTACACCATCATTTGGCCTTGTCCCAGTATGCATTGATTATCTGCTTTCATGGACTTTAAGTTTATTTTAAGTTGTTCTTTTCAAAGTGTGTATTAATTGATTATTATGGTTGGCTAGTTTGGCTACATTTTCATTCGTCCCCAGGGCGGGGAGGTAGTCTAGTAGACAAAGTGTTCGCTTGTCACGCTTAAAACAGAGTTTCGATTTTTGTCATAGATTTATTTTATAAAGCCCGTCCCTTGTCTCATTTGCTGTCGTATAGTTGTATTTCTGTTTGAAGCGGATTAAAAGTATTTTGTCACTCAATTGACTTTATCCATTTCCATAAATTCGTGAAAATACATGCGGCCTAGTGACGTAATCAGTTGAATGGGTGAGTGAGTATTGTTTTACACAGCTTTTAGATAGATTAAAGCAATATCACGGCGATGGACCCCAGAAGACAAGGTCTGGTCGGCTCGGATTATACTGTGTTGGTATGTGTGCTAGTATAATATGCTAGTAAAATAAAACCTGCATTATACAGAACTACTTAAAGCACACACACACACACACACACACACACACACACACACACACACACACACACACACACACACACACACACACACACACACAAACACACAAACACACACACACACACAAACACACACACACACACACACACACAAACACACACAAACACACACACACACATGCAGTAATCTTGACACGCGGTCCAGAGGGGCAGCCCAGCTAGTGGTTAAAACGTTCGTTCCTCACGCTGAAGGTCTAGACTCCGAAATACACATGTATACAATGTGTGAAGCTTATTCCTGGTGTCCCCGACGTGATATTGGAATATGCAAACGGCGTACAATCATACTCACTCATCCTGACATCCAGACATTTCACATTTTATTTATAAATCATTTGCAGTCAAATAACCCCTCACTTCTTGCCAGACAAATCCTAAATTTATTTAATCAGTACAGGATCGACCATTTTGTCTTGAGACCTAAAACTTGTGGTACTTTATCAAAGTGATACACTTTACTTAGGCCAAATTTCAGTGGAATTTGTATGCTCTATAATTATCCGTTATGTATCGATCTGAAGACCCCGAGCAATTAGAAAACACAGATTAGTTTGCAGTACGTATTGAGAACTATCACACTACGTAGGGATAAGCCAAATATATTCGACATGATCAAACATGGTATAGTGAGTGAGTGAGTTGGGTTTAACGCCGCTTTTAACAGTATTCCAGTTATATCGCGGAGTGGGAGGAAAGCCCGAAGTGATGCAGGTCTTAGAGGTTTACCACTTCGGTGAAACCCACGAGCACGGGTATGGTGCTGACAAACCTAGAAACATAATTGGGGCGAACCGGGGTTCGAACCGCCAATCACAGGTTTCAGGTGTGCCCAAGGGACGAAACTCTGCCCAGCGAATGGCGGCGCCTTAGACGACTCGGCCACCCGTGCCCCCCATACATGGTATGGAAAATATCAACATCTTCGGAAATGCAACATATATGTTATTTGAAGAAACAAATGTCAATATTAAAGAAGACTGACATATTCGGATAATGTATTCTTCCATGATTGCTGGGGCGTGGTTAAACTCCACAGTGGAGGCATCTGTTACTTTCACAAGAAACATTAATTTATTTACATTTTATCAGTACGATTGGAAGCGATCACGGAAAGCTTATGCACAAAGTGAAGGAATCCCACCCAGTGGAACGGTCGCTTCTCGGCTGATGACGGAAGCATCTGTTTGCCATACAAGACGTTATCTCTTGAATGTATTGCTTGAAGCATTACCGATTACAGGATCTATATTATATTCAGCCCAACAACACGGTTTAAAATCGTTTTATTCTATGTGATAAAATACCCTTTGTCGTTCAAAGATCTCATCTTCCATTCCAAACATGATCATCAAATATATGATAGGATTTTTCACTTATAATTGCAATGGTCGCATGGTCTGTCAATTCAAGCTTTGTCCAAATATTTTATAGACATGTTTCAGGAATATTTATTCAATTTATTACCAATTTCCCGTCGGAGTAGCTATTCTCTCCAGCTGTCTTATACACATGTCGCTGAATGTCTACCGTCTAAGTGCCTGAAATGACGGAACTGCCGTGTTGACGTTGGTATTTAAGCAGGATGTGAAATATATTCAACCCCCAGTACAAGTAAACCAGTGTGTAAATAACACTGCCAAATAGAAAAGGTTATTGACTTATATTTAATGTGTGGTTCAAAACGCGGCCTTCAGGCAAAATTACGAAAACGTTATCAGTCGAAGATGAACATATTGTGTTTATTCAATATGCATCCAAGTTGAGTATATATGCACGAGCAATCTATATGTGTATATTGCCGTCCATATTTGATGAGTGCGATCGTGAAAGGGGCTTCTTTAATTTCTCGCCCGTCAACAATCGTGACGACGAGTTTGTGTGAAGACAGGGACTATTATTGATTGGGTGATAGACCGCCACAGCAAATCTTACGTTGGGCCTTGGGACTAGGTCAACTAATCATATAATGATCCAAGAAACTATTGAATTACTGTGTCAATTTGCATTGAATATTGATAAGTTGTTAAATCGAGGAAGCCCGACCCCACATCGTCTCCCAGCAGAGGTTTTGTATAAGCTAGAACTAGTCCAGGGAGAGTAGCATCTCCGTCCCTTTGAGTGTTACAGTAATCAGTTTCACTTGTTACTCGGGACCTGCCTCTGGGCAAATCCACCTCAAGCGCTGCCTACTTCCGTCATGCGCTGTGGATACAATCTGCCACAAGTGCAAACTTCACTTCCATGGTTGCTGGTCGATGTATTTGAACAAAACTACTTCTCAGATAATTTCAAATATGTGTTTTTACTTTTAAAAATTCAGGACAAAGAAATCAAGACCAGAAGTCGTCCCTTTCCTCCTTCCGTGTTTTGAATCAATCAGAGACAGAGAGTCAATGAGATATTCCAAACACCAAGTTTGATGTAACGATTAATTAAATCCTGCTCCTTCACAAGGTCGCTATTATTAAAGAGAAATGGACGATATCAAAGGTTGTGCAAGACTTGATGTACCGTGCTTCTGGTGCTAAGATTCGTATCATTATCTGCTTCACATACGAAAATACCTTAAATCAGCATCAAAGGAACGTTATTTCATGAACTCGTGATAATGATCCTGAGTGTACACTGGATGAGTGAGTGAGTGATTGGGTATCTCGATGTGTTACGAGTACGAGGTTGACTCGAAAGACAACCTCCTTTTAATTACTTACTGAAAGAACGAGAGAAATACCAAAGGACGTTGATTCATCACACGCTGACCGCTTGATGATGAACCCAGATTGACACAGGTCTTCAGACGTTTATTACTTTGTTGAAAGCCACGAACACGAGTCTGGTGATGATAATGAGTGAGTGAATATGGTTTTTACGCCGCTTTTAGCAATATTCCAGCAATATCACGGCGGGGGACACGCATTGTACCTATGTCCGGATTCGAACCCGGGTCTTCGGCGTGACTAGCGAACGCGTTAACCACTAGGCTTCCAGACCGCCCCCTGGTGGTGATAAACAGAACAATAATCAGGGTGAATAATTCTTGTGGGAATGAAACACGTGCATGAAACATATACCCTCCAGGAAGACACAACACCAAGCTACTGTCTGAGAACTTCATCTGTTTGCGTGAAGCCAACCAGAGAATTTGACAGAGGTGAGAAGCAAATGCAATAATGAAGAAAACTGAGAAAGGAGGGAATAAGTTCTTACATAGGGCAAAAAAATACACGACGACACAGTTTTTTCTGAAACATCCCTGGACAGAATATATTGGAGATGAAATTAAACAAAATGTTTGAATGATTTCTATTCTTAACGATTTTCCATGTGAGATGACGAATTTTTCGATTAACCTTCGTACTTCGTGGCATTAAGAAACAGTTAACTGGCAATGAAATGGTCGTTATGACGATGTATCATGTACCCCAGTAACTTATGACTGATGGAGACCGCCTCCGTGGTCTTGTGGTAGAGCGTCCGCCCGGAGAGCGGAAGGTACAGGGTTCGATCCCGGGCCGCGTCATACAAAAAGACGTTAAAAGATTGTACTTGTTGTTACCCTGTCTGGCGCTCGGCATTAAGGGGCTAAAACAAGGACTGGTCGGCTCGGAGTCAGTATACTGTGTCTGAGTGGGGTATTCATGTTAAACTGCGGCATGGTATCTCAGTGAGCTAGCACTATAAATCGGCATCAGACCGGACTAGTACAAGCAGCCACACACACACATACACGTGCATGCACGTCGCTATATAAGTGCAATAATCTTGGACGCGACGTTAAACCCAATTTCACCTCACCTCACCTATGACTGATGGAACCCGCGCCAAGTTAACTGATGTTTTGTTTCATATGACCCGTGTCAGGTTAACGGAAAATGCCGTAACCTGCTCAAAGGAAACTGGTGATGATGTAACACGACAAGTTAATTGATAATGTTTTAAACTGTATCAAGTTAACTGATGATGGTACAACCTTCACCATGTTAACAGGTAATGCCGTAACCTGCGCCACGTGAACTGGTGATGATGCAACATGCCTCAATTAATAGATAATGATGTATCCTGTGTCAAGTTAACTGATGATGATGTAACCTGTGCCAAGTTAACTGATAATGATGTATCCTGTGTCAAGTTAACTGATGGTGGTATAACCTTCATCAATCTAACTGGTAAGGATGGATCCTGCGCCAAGTTAACTGATGATGATGTAACCTGCTTCAAGTTAACTGATGATGATGTAACCTGTGTCAAGTTAACTGATGATGATGATGTAATATAGAGTCGGTTAACTGGTGATGCAATCAGTTAACTGATGGTGGTGTAATATATAGAGAATCTCACCCCAGTGTCTTTTGATATCAAATATATGTTCACGAGTCGATAAAAGTTTGAAAGTCCGAGGCTAGCCGATGGTGATGCAGTCAGTGTAACCGATGGTGACGTAATATGGTCGGAGGTGACTGAGGGGCGGGGGGCATAATATAGTCCATTAACTGATGATGACGTAAAATGGTGGCAGTTCATTTGCGATGCAGTCAGTCAAGCAACCATGATTAGTGAATGTGATTTTACGCCGCTTTTAGCATTAAAAGTCGTACGTAGATCCAGAGGGGGGAATCGTGGAGTAGGGTGGGGAGTGGTGATTGTTGTTACATGGATGCGCATCACCGTGTTTAAATCATACCTATGATATGATAGCGCATTTAGAAACATGTAACTGAATTATGAAACTACGGTTTGGATGGCTAACACAAATTGCTTGCACAATTTGCATTCATCTTGCATTATATTTATTTTGAAGTGCACATCCCATTTAATGAATCCGCTGTGCACCCCTATTTTCAAATGTGCTATATCTGCTGTACCGTATGGCTTTATGCAGTCAGCAAAATGTATACTAAGTAAACCTGAAAGAGTACGGATGAATGATGCTGTCACCTACATCCATTCCCATGCTGCATCTTACATGTTTTGCCTATGGACACGCTGATGCAGCTATCAGACGTGTTTGTTCATTCTGCTCAGATGCCCTCACGGTGTAGTTCAGCAAATCAGTGTACACGTTAACGTTTCAACATGTTATGCCTACCCAATCACCGTCTCAGGGTTATAGCGCTGATGGAACATAACAGTAACTGGGTGAATCGGATCTAACGGTGTTCGGGGCGTGTCAGCTTTATGTGAGGCTGATCGTAGACGTTTTCCGCATTGACGAAACCGGCGGGTATTGTGAAGAAAATCGTGGATTCAAAGCCAGGTTCAGTGGTTCCTGGCACGACTAAGGGACGCAACTCTGCCTTAAATCATTAGACACCCTTCGACAGCAGGTTACTATGGCACTTAACGGTGATAGAGGGTTTCGATGACACCAATGTTCGGTGACAGCAAGTTTCTATGACACCAAGGCGCGGGTGACAACAGGTTTCTATGACCCAAAGAAAGATACGATGACAACAGGTTTCTATGACAACAACAAGAAAGACACCATGACACCAAGATACACTGACGGCAGGTTATTATGATACTAAGCTACAGTGACGGCATGTTATTATGACACCAAGGTACAGTAACAACAGGTCACTATGACACCAAGGTACAGTGACGGCAGGACACTATGACACCAAGGTACAGTAACAACAGGTCACTATGACACCAAGGTACAGTAACAACAGGACACTATGACACCAAGGTACAGTGACGGCAAGTTATCATGACACCAAGATACAGTGACGGCAGGTTATTATGACACTAAGATACAGTGACGGCAGGTTATTATGACACCAAGGTACAGTAACAACAGGTCACTATGACACCAAGGTACAGTAACAACAGGTCACTATGACACCAAGGTACAGTAACGGCAGGACACTATGACACCAAGGTACAGTGACGGCAAGTTATCATGACACTAAGGTACAGTAACGGCAGGACACTATGACACCAAGGTACAGTAACAACAGGTCACTATGACACCAAGGTACAGTAACAACAGGACACTATGACACCAAGGTACAGTGACGGCAAGTTATCATGACACCAAGATACAGTGACGGCAGGTTATTATGACACTAAGATACAGTGACGGCAGGTTATTATGACACCAAGGTACAGTAACAACAGGTCACTATGACACCAAGGTACAGTGACGGCAGGACACTATGACACCAAGGTACAGTGACGGCAAGTTATCATGACACCAAGATACAGTGACGGCATGTTATTATGACACCAAGGTACAGTGACGGCAGGACACTATGACACCAAGGTACAGTGACGGCAAGTTATCATGACACTAAGATACAGTGACGGCATGTTATTATGACACCAAGGTACCAAGGTACGGTAACGGCAGGTTATCATGACACCAAGGTACAGTGACGGCAGGTTATTATGACACCAAGGTACGGCAACGGCAGGTCACTATGACACCAAGGTACATTTACGGCAGGTTATTATGCGGTAAGATAAAGTGACGGCAGGTTATTATGACACCAAGCAACGGTAACGGCAGGTTATCATGACACCAAGGTACAGTGACGGCAGGTTATTATGACACCAAGCAACGGTAACGGCAGGTTATCATGACACTAAGATACAGTGACGGCAAGTTAATATGACACCAAGGTACAGTGACGGCAGGTTATTATGACACTAAGATACAGTGACGGAAGGTAGTTATGACACTAGGATACAGTGACGGCATGTTATTATGACACCAAGGTACAGTAACGGCAGGTTACTATGATACCAAGGTACAGTAACGGCAAGTCACTAAGACACCAAGGTACAGTAACGGCAGGACACTATGACACCAAGGTACAGTGACGGCAAGTTATCATGACACTAAGATACAGTGACGGCATGTTATTATGACACCAAGGTACAGTAACGGCAGGTCACTAAGACACCAAGGTACGGTAACGGCAGGTTATCATGACACCAAGGTACAGTGACGGCAGGTTATTATGACACCAAGGTACGGCAACGACAGGTCACTATGACACCAAGGTACAGTGACGGCAGGTTATTATGACACTAAGATACACTGACGGCAGGTCACTATGATACCAAGGTACAGTAACGGCAGGTCACTATGATACCAAGGTACAGTGACGGCAGGTTATTATGACACCAGGTACAGTGACAGCAAGTAACTATGACACCAAGATACAGTGACGGCAGGTTATTATGGCACCAGGTATAGTAACGGCAGGTCACTATGACACCAAGGTACAGTGACGGCATGTTATTATGACACTAAGGTAAAGTAACGGCAGGTCACTATGACACCAGGTACAATGACACAAAATGACCGTGTAACAGAAGGTCAGTATGATACCAGGCTATAATTACGTGGAAAATGTTGACAAGTTACGACGACATATCAAGCAACGTCTGACCTTTAACTCCCATGATGTATTCGTGTGTAATCAAACTCACCACCAGAACGTCGGTCAAAAGATACTGGTGACTTTATACACCGACCCCCTCAGAGAATTGTGGTTTCGACCCATGTCACTTCTGATCAACTGATTTATGTCAGTCTTCGCACAGAACACAAGGCACAATGTCGGTTGCACAACGTTAAATAACGAAGTAGTGTTTTGTGGTGTACGCTTCTAATGTCTTTGTTATGTACTTCTATAGTTTCTTTCTGATGCATTGGTGCAGTGCCTCTGTAGTGTTTATGTAATACTATTGTTTCTCTTATGTATTTGAGTAGTGAGTGAGTGAGTGAGTATGGTTTTACGCCGCTTTTAGCAATATTCCAGTAACATCACGGCGGGGCACACCAGAAATGGGCTTCACACATTGTATCCATGTCGGGAATCGAACCCGGGTCTTCAGCGTGACGAGCGAACGCTTTAACCACTAGGCTACCCGACCGCCCTATTTGAGTAGTGCCTCTGTAGTGTTTATGTATAGTTTCTCTTATGTATTTGAGTAGTGCCTCTGTAGTGTTAATGTATTGTCTCTCTTATGTACTTGTGCAGTGCCTCTGTAGTGTTTATGTAATACTATTGTTTCTCTTATGTTTTTGAGTAGTGCCTCTGTAGTGTTTATGTATTGTTTCTCTTATGTATTTAAGTAGTGCCTCAGTATTGTTTATGTATTGTCTCTCTTATGTATTTGAGTAGTGCCTCTGTAGTGTTTATATATTGCCTCTCTTATGTACTTGTGCAGTGCTTCTGTAGTGTTTATGTATTGTCTCTGTGATGCATGCGTGTAGTGCCTCAGTTGTGTTTATGTATTGTGTTTGTAATGTATGTGTGTAGTGCCTCTGTAGGCAATATCACGGCGGGGGACACCAGAAATGGGCTTCACACATTATACCCATGTCCGGATTCGAACCCGGGTCTTCGACGTGACGAGCTAACGCTTTAACCACTAGGCTACCCGACCGCCCCTAGTGTTTATGTATGGTCTCTCTTATGTATTTGAGTAGTGCCTCGGTAGTGTTTATGTATTGTCTTTGTAATGTATGTGTGTAGTGCCTCTGTAGTGTTTATGTATTGTCTTTCTTATGTACTTGTACTGTGCTTCTGTAGTGTTTATGTATTGTCTCTGTGATGCATGCGTGTAGTGCCTCTGTAGTGTTTATGTATTATCTCTCTTATGTACTTGTGTAGTGCCTCTGTAGTGTTTATGTATTGTCTCTGTTATGTATTTGTGAAGTGCCTCATTAGTGTTTATGTATTGTCTTTGTAATGTATTCGTGTAGTGCCGCTGTAGTGTTTATGTATTGTCTTTGTAATGTATGTGTGTAGTGCCTGTGTAGTGTTTATGTATTGTCTTTCTTATGTACTTGTACTGTGCTTCTGTAGTGTTTATGTATTGTCTCTGTGATGCATGCGTGTAGTGCCTCTGTAGTGTTTATGTATTATCTCTCTTATGTACTTGTGTAGTGCCTCTGTAGTGTTTATGTATTGTCTCTGTTATGTATTTGTGAAGTGCCTCATTAGTGTTTATGTATTGTCTTTGTAATGTATTCGTGTAGTGCCGCTGTAGTGTTTATGTATTGTCTTTGTAATGTATTCGTGTAGTGCCGCTGTAGTGTTTATGTATTGTCTTTGTAATGTATTCGTGTAGTGCCGCTGTAGTGTTTATGTATTGTCTTTGTAATGTAGTCGTGTAGTGCCGCTGTAGTGTTTATGTATTGTCTGTGTTATGTATTTGTGAAGTGCCTCATTAGTGTTTATGTATTGTCTCTGTTATGTATTTGTGTAGTGCCGCTGTAGTGTTTATGTATTGTCTCTCTTATGTACTTGTGTAGTGCCGCTGTAGTGTTTATGTATTGTCTCTGTTATGTATTTGGGTAGTGTCGCTGTAGTGTTTATGTATTGTCTCTATTATGTATTTGTGTAGTGCCTCTGTAGTGTTAATGTATTGTCTCTGTTATGTATTTGTGTAGTACCTCATTAGTGTTTACGTATTGTCTCTGTTATGTATTTGTGTAGTGCCGCTGTAGTGTTTATGTATTGTCTCTGTTATGTATATGTGTAGTGCCACTGTAGTGTTAATGTATTGTCTCTGTTATGTACTTGTGCAGTGCCTCTGTAGTGTTTATGTATTGTCTTTCTTATGTGCTTGTGCAGTGCTTCTGTAGTGTTTATGTATTGTCTCTGTGATGCATGCGTGTAGTGCCTCATTAGTGTTTATGTATTGTCTCTCTAATGTACTTGTGTAGTGCCTCATTAGTGTTTATGTATTGTCTCTCTTATGTACTTGTGCAGTGCTTCTGTAGTGTTTATGTATTGTCTCTCTTATGTATTTGTGTAGTGCCGCTGTAGTGTTTACGTATTGTCTCTGTTATGTATTTGTGTAGTGCCTCTGTAGTGTTTACGTATTGTCTCTGTTATGTATTTGTGTAGTGCCTCTGTAGTGTTTACGTATTGTCTCTGTTATGTATTTGTGTAGTGCTGCTGTAGTGTTTGTGTATTGTCTCTGTTATGTATTTGGGTAGTGCCGCTGTAGTGTTTATGTATTGTCTCTGTTATGTATTTGTGTAGTGCCTCATTAGTGTTTACGTATTGTCTCTGTTATGTATTTGTGTAGTGCCTCGGTAGTGTTTATGTATTGTCTCTGTTATGTATTTGTGTTCATCTTCTGTTGCGTATTCTGTTTCTAATGCAGTTGTGTAGTTCGTCGGCTGTATAATTATGTTTGGTGTGTATATGTTAAGTATTTGTGAGGTATTCGATACTCCATCAAATATAAGTATTTGTGAAGTGTATACGTGGTGTATCTGTGTAGTGTTTTGGCTAGACAGCTGTAATATACTCGACTATCCATTGTCGTGTGGGATACCAATGTGCGCTGTAGGATTTACTGCTCACTTCTACATCTCTAATGCTCTTTTTGACCACGAATTATAACATATATTTAAATATATAAATCGATTTACCACATTACCTTGCTTCATATACTTTATTTTGATCGGACGTGAACGTGAGGAATTCAGATCAAAATCAAGAACAGTTTCGTGGGGGCCGCCATCTTGATTTTCAAACCCTATAACCGTTTTGTTTTTTATCTAAAATCCGCATCTTTCGTATCCCCAGTCGTCCCTGTAATTGAACGGCGTCAACGTCAAAGCTTAATAGATCATGGACTTATTGAATAGCAATGTCGAAGATTGTACCTACTTGACGACTGTCCTCGTAGCGAAGCACGTTACAACAGCGAGTTCTGATAACGGAAACCATAATGAAATTAATGAATAAATGAAACGTCAAGGTAAAACTCGCATGGTGCAGATGATTGTACAGAATGAAACTTATTTATAACATGTAGGTTTCAAAATTGTATGGCAATCAACAGGATTCCATTTGCAGGCCATTACAAACCAATCTGGAACGGATTTATTATACTGAGAGGGATAATATTTCTTCATAACAGGAGTAATGGAAATCTGATGAAATCTGAAACTTTCTGATATAAAGGAACTAGCAGAAACTAGTAAAACCCAAATACTTTAAAAACAAACATAGAAACCTGACAGATGCTAATAGGAACCAGGGGAACGTTTTCTAAAACATGAAAACCATAAATACCAATATAACTTAATTAAACGTAAACTAAAGCCCATTTTGCACTGGTGAGTGTCCGCGAACAAAACAACATTCTATTTGCCGTGTGTGTTGTTCCTCATATGTATTATTGTAGATGCTACCTTTCATAGTAGATTCCTCTCAAATCACCGAACCTCCTCTCTGACAATCTCCCCCTACTTTGTATGGTCCAAAGACACCCTATCATGAAGATCAATTTGTAAGTTCCACTCAAGAATAATCCTAAAACCATCAGGCAAAACAATCTTATTTGTTGACACCATCAACGTTAATGAAACGTCGATCTGCAGGGATTAAGGACACGTATGCAAGAGCCAACTACATGGGAATGTGTCAGACTCTCTTATCAGAAACCTTGCTTTTAGAGTGCGTGAGACTCAAGCAGTAGGTCAGCATACCAGGCACTGACACGGGGATAGTAACTAAAGATGGCAATCCCTTCATTCTGGGACACGACAGAATGAAGGAAACACACTTGAAAGTTCAAGTTTAAATTGCGTTCATTTTTTCGGCTTTGTATAGGAGGAGAATCGAACGTGGCAGCGAGGAAGGATGTTTTCTCGGGCTGATATGCAATTAATCTTTTTTGACATTTTTTGGAGTAGTTTGTCAAACGTCCTGTTGCTTCCATCTGCCAACACTTGTTGAGGGAACAGGCGAGGATAATATTGCACAGGGTAATATGGGGCTAGGGTCGTGTCCTTGCCTCTGGGATTGGATTTAGTTCAATCAGAAAATTTTCGTAATGTCAAAGACCCCACTGAGGCTGAAGGTTCTTTTCATCGTGTGTCTCGCTGAAGTAGTTTACTTCCGTAATGTAATGGTGATCTGTTACAATGGCGTCAGATATGGCGGTGAAGACTATATGAAATGGAAGTTTGAATGCTGTAACTCTCGTTGTGTCATATGTGGGATCTGAGTCTTACAGATTCATTTGGGAAACACATTGAAATATAAACACGAGTGTTATGTTTACCGAGAGGTTGAGTTTTGTTTAATGCCATTTGAGCAATCTAGGCCGTGTGCACCACGAATAGGCTTCACATCTTGTACTCGTGTTGGGAATAGAACCCTTGTCTTCAGTAAGCGCTTTAAAAACTAGACAACTCTCCTACGCAAGCCGCAAATGGGGACGTCCTGGTTATATGGGGTTTTCGGACTAACGGGGACCGGATTAGGCAGGTTTCACTTTATTCAAATTAATATTTTATGAAAAAAACAATCTAACACCCTACCCTTGGGAGGTCGGGGGTAGAGCCGGTCTAGAGTAATCTTTGCTTACATACAGGTAAGAATCGACTGAAACGTTGTATACTCCCCAGGGAGCTGATAATGATTGTTGAGTGCACATTGACCAATTAAGCGGGGTAACATGATGTCTAAGCGCTTAAAGTATGCTTATGCATGGAGTACAGCGCCATATAAATGGACTATTATTATTTTTTTTATTTTTTTGACAAAATCAACACTGACGTTGAGATTATGTCCAACACCCTTGGCTCGGTTAAGTAAACTGTTGAATGCCTTGTTTTCACAATGATTTAGATGTCTTAAGAGTCTTCTCGGTCAAGTTATTCTGGTAGATAACTGAGTAACGACCGAAGCATTAATGATATTTAACAAATAATTGTCCGTTTGACATTACTGACACATATATATATAGCGTTATTCTCACCTTCACCCCGAGGGGATGGGCATTAGCTGGCGTGTCACATATTCCGCGGTGCTCAAGACAATTATACATGTCTCGCTGACCTAATCGTATCTGTGTCGTCGAAATTCAATCCCAACGTCACGCCAGCGTCAGCAACAGCACAACTTTATCTCCATATATTTACTTCATGACTTGAGGCGATTCTTTCAGATTAGATCCCAGTCTCTGAAGCTGCCGATCGCGATTGCTGTGTCCTGCACATCATCAGGTGACTCCAGGTCAGCAGACAATGATGCCTTCTCAATATGGTTCAAACACAACATTGTCACTTAAATTAGTTTGCGTAAAATAGCTTTTCTGAGTTCAGGGATAAGATAACATTTTAGTTCCTGATCATGTTAATCGCTTAAGTCATGGACAATATAGAAGCTTGATTCATGGATGATCTTGCCACCAAGGGTATTGACAATATAACCGCGTATGTCATTGCCATGATTGCCACCGAGTTCAAGGTTCTACTACACAAAATCAGAACCAGTTGGGACAGTGCGGTTTTCGTAGGGAGCCTTTTAAATGTACATCCATCCAGTTATTAAAACTGACCATGGTTTTCTATATTTAGTTCTGTCTTTTTCAACATGATGACTTATGCTGAATGTGACCACAGCTATTTTCAAGTAGGTGACATTTGGTGCGAAACTGGGGGTGGTGTACTCGGAAAAGGAGCTGGCTAAGCTAGTCATTTTTATTGCTGCTCTAAGGCCAAACTGTGCACACACGTACAGGTAATAGCTGTTGAATGCTTAGTTATTTTAAAATATATATAACGTTACTATAGAAGTCTATGGGAAAACATTTGGTTGTATGTAACCTCAAGGACATGATAACTGCGCGTGTTGTTGCTATGATTGCAACCCAGCTCACGGACAAGATAACAGCGCGTGTCATTGCCTTGATTGCAACCCAGCTCACGGACAAGTTAACAGTGCGTGTCATTGCCTTGATTGCCGCTGAGCGTGCGGAGAAGATCAAAACTAAGCCCATGAACAAATCTTAGCTATATTGCCGATTATCTCATAAACACGATAATATATCATGATCATGAACAAAGAAACAGCCAAGATAATGACGAAAATATTCCCCCAGCTCAAGAACACGATAATCGATTAGTTACTGGATAATGTAACCGATTAGTTACTAGATAATATACTGATTAGTTACTGGATAATATACTGATTAGTTACTGGACAATATAACCGATTAGATGCTGTATAATATGACCAATTAGTTGCTTGATGATATAACTAATTACTTACTGGGTAATATATCCGATTAGTTACTGGATAATATAACCGATTAGAAGCTGTATAATATGACCAATTAGTTGCTTGATGATGTAACTAATTAGCTACTGGATAATATAGCCGATTAGTTACTGGATAATATAAGCCATTAGTAACTGGATAATATAACCGATTAGTTACTAGATAATATAACAGTTTAGTTTCTGGATAATATAACTGATTAGGCCATGAAAAAAGAAAACGGCTTATAGAATGAGCAAAGGAACCGTTAATGACAATGGAGAAGACACCCATCCAGAACATGAACACGGTGACTAATATATTCATGAACAAGATAACTGTCTAAAGTGAACACACTATAAAACCATTAAATATGAACTGGGCAAGAAAAGGCTTTTTATGAACACTATATATAACTGTTTGGTTCACAAACAAGCTCACAAAGAGGCTTATAATTGAATATATAAAAAGGTCAACTGTTCGACCTATTCGTGTAACGTACGTTCAGAGTTATTGCTCGGCATACGTTATTCGTTTTCCCCAGCAGGGATATTATAAACTATCAACAATGGAATTATTGAAATATTAGCATAATGTGTTCACTTGTTGCGGATACAATTGAAATGCTATCCATCAAAATTCCAAAAGTAGTTTTCTGAATTAAAACTGTATTTATTTGCAATGGCGTGTCATGTTGCATACATTTGAATAAAATCTTCAACTAATGTTTGGATTTTTTTTTAAACTGATTTAATGAAATTATATTACAATAACATCGACACAGTCTGCATAGTTCATAAACCTTAATATTTATCTACTATTGTAGCTCTGATCAATGTGTCAAAGTCTTGTGTCATAACAATAGCTCGTTGTGAAGTAGCACTTCCCCGGACTTAACATGTATTTCATAGAGTTTTACAAACATGACCGACTTCATGTCTGTTTAGAATTTGCAACTTCGAAAGAAACCCCCCTCATCTAAACCGGACAATGCGGGTATAACTGCCCTATGGTTCACGCAGGACCACCGTCCTCTAACCGATTCCCACGGTCCTATCGTTGTCCTATTGTCCTGTATCAGTTTAGACGCCAGTCCCCACCATCTGTATAATTCCGTCTGATCGACCCTCATTACATACTGATATATTGCAACTCCCGAGGGGAACTTCTGCCAGCACCGTTAAAGCCAATTGGAACTATTTTCCCACGTGTCTTCCAGTCGGAGAGGCTTGTTGGGTACAGGAATGAGGCAGGTTTTGCCCTTTTCATGTACGTGTATGACAATTTGACTTACAACCTCCTGTCATTTCCTACCAATTGCTTTGATGTTCCAGGCCTTTCATTCCAATACTTGTAAGAGTATTTTTAGCAAGCAGTTTAAGTTGTGCGTCACTGCAATATTTACAAAAAGTGTACGCAAACCATTAAAATTACTCGTCTGAAATTGAGATGGTATTTTAAGACGTAGACCATTTCCTTGTGGGAAGATCATTACCCTTAAGCATATACCGCATGTAAACTTAGAGCTTTCATTGTTATCAAATTCTAAAGGGCATATATATATTGTCCATAACCGCTATTATATATGTTTGCCTACATTTATGTAACGATCTGCATTTAGCATTTTCCCCGTCTGGTCTGTAGAATTGTGACAATAGGGTTGATTGGCCATTCATGTATGGGAGGTTGACTCCCTATCCAATCAACTACAGGAGTGTTTGTGCAGCTACCTCGAGGGCCCGCCATGGCATGGAGAGAGGATAAATTGCATTAAAGAGATAGGGTAAGATTACTGACGATCTGTTCATTGTCGTCATTGTTGTTTAAATCAGCTCCCGTGTTGACACAAAAACTTGAACTATTTCCATTAGGGAAAGAATTCACGTCGACTCCCAGCAAGGATTGATAATAGATATGGGACCGGTAGGTGACGAGACACCCCAGTACAGGGAATCGGTTTCAAGGGGCTGGATTCAGGAACAAAACAAGATTATATTTGTTGGGAAAGATTCGCCTGAGTTCTCCTTCTGTTCTGTCGACTCTCAAATGAATTGTGTTGAAAGTTAACACCGTTAGATGATATGATGAGGTTTGGACATATTTCATTTTCATTTCACACATGACATACTCGAATAATTCTGTAGATTTGTGACAACGAAACGAAGCTGGTGGTGAAAGCGACCGTAAAAAACAATATCAAATAAACACTCAATTCAGCGGAAGTAATATCAGAACAGTGTAAATAAATATGGTCTTTTATTTACTTAGCATAATGTCATGTAAGTGAACGATGGCGATTCTATGACGGCTTTTTTCCGTATGGGTGCCTGGTGTCCGACGCTCGAGTGCAATTTTGAACTCAAACTGATTGGGATCGATATCCGTATGTCCCAATGGTGACATTTGTCATCGATTTGTTGACACGAACTGAAGCCATTCTCCGAGTTACCCACAAACTCCGACGTCCCCGCTAAACCCGTGTTATCTGTTTATTTCTCCGACGTCCGCGCAATGCTCAGCCACTAAGACAGAGGAATTGTATAGGGTTTCACCGTCTATCTACATCTCGCTCTACCAGACTTGTCGCAGTTAATCCGACCAATGAGACCACTTAATTGTAACCCCAGGCTTCCATTACTGACAACGGTTCAATGGGACCATCATTTGATTACTGAGGAAGGTGGAAGAGCAAGAAATCCGTAGGATTAACGCTTAACAATGTTTTAGTCTTCTCAGGCATTTTATCTTAAGGTAGAAATAAAGTTCATGTGTTTGAGCTTCATCGGGTTCGATTACACCGTTGTAATGTTTTTTCACGCGTTATAATTTGAGTGGAATTGGAGGTTCTTCAGACAGACTCATCAAAGAATGTCTACACCTATTCGGGACTTAAGTTTTCTGTTGATTTGAGAAGGCTCTCGATGGTCCTTTTCATGATCGAATTAATTTTTTTCTTACACTTTACGATAAATAAGATTAATGGCAGGCGGTAATTGTTTATTTGCTGTCAGTAACTACTTTGAAGTTAAAAATAGCTAGAAGAATATATCTATGTACTGAAATAGTATGACTTTGTCAGGCAATGGCAATCGTTTACCTTTCACGTTTTGTCAGTTCCAAATTTGTCGTGTAAAATTGCAATAATGAAAAGTTTGTTAACTGTCATGTACGAAGTAATTTACTTGTGTTGTCTTTTGGCTTAATTGTGATCCTTGTTGTATCAACAATATTCTTAGCTTACAAAGGGTTACAAGAGTTACCAAATTAATATAAAGATACACTATGACACCGAAAAGTGATGGTGGATCTAAGAGCATGGCACCAGTACGACGATACTCTCAGAGCTGGGTTTCAGACAGCTAACTGGGGACATATCTTCTATGAAACTGATCGTCATCCTGGACTTGACCAAGTATGCTACATGTAGCTACACGCCTTTATGACTGGAATCACTACTTCATTCCTGGGCTTACCCTTTTCGCGAACACCTGGTGTCATCACTGATTTTCAGTGATCCTCTCATATAATTTTCACCGTTACTTCCTTATTCCCAAAGGAATATGTTTGGACTGATGATCAAGATTGTTTATTCTCTGGCGTGGACGTTTTGTATGTATCTTCACAAGATGGGGTATTCCAACGATTGGGGAATGTTGTGCCGACATCTCAGACCGCGAGGCTTGGATCAACTTGATGGTTCAACTGGCAACAAATGAGACCAGAAGATCTGACGAAATTTTATCACCATTAATTCACTTAATTGATACCACCCAGAAGTCACAACGTCGATATAATCCTTCTAAACACTTTCTGTAATTGCAGTTTGATTGCCTTTATTGATAGATGACGATTACGGTTAACGAAGAACAAAGAGAGAAGAATTCATCTGGAAATACGTGTGGTTTTTTAAAAGTTTAAATCCGTTCATTTGTATAAATGATATCAGATATTTTACATATCATCATTCATCCATGATAGTGTCTGGGTACAGAAAACATTGCCGTCCGTTTTTATGACTTTCAAAGGTACCGCCGCACTGTTGCATGACAAATGTTGTCATTGGCTTATAAGTAAATTTTTCATGCAATGTGTGTCGACTATATGATCTATCTTGAGATGCTTAGCAACTACATGCAAGGATACATCAGGAAGCCGTCAATAAATATGGAATCTTAAAATGTAGCTATTTTTGTTCATCCTACAAAAATAACATTGTATACATTGACACAGTATGTGAAGCGACCCTAGATCTTGACATTGTGAATAATTAAGATAACGATTAATGTTTGTAAAACTTTTTAATAACAACATTCGGTTTGGGAACTATAAACCATATATTGCCCGAGGTCCCATTGCACACAAAGAAAGCCTCTCAGGGATTAATCCCCTGAGTAGGCAACTAAAGGCATCTACTTACATGGCATTCATAAGCTGATATAAGATGTGGACATGGTTATCAAACGGATGAGCAAACATAAAAAGCCCAGTAATGCCATTGAAAAATCCGAGGCGGAAGCAAGCAGACTTGCCCGATCATTGAAATTGCGCAGTACCTCAAATACAGGGATTCTTTTCGTTTGGGGACAATATTATTTTTCCTTTTTCATCGTCTGTTTCAGGCTATTTCCGTTTTTCAAATATAATTGTGGTCAAACATTTGTGATGAAGTATGCCCCAAGATATTATAATCTGCAAAGTGGCTATGTTAAGTTTACACTGTTAACAGCAAAGGGGACATCGACCAAACTTCTACCTACTGTTCACTATCAACGCGGACTTCCACCTTGCAATGAGACCCAGATGACGTCACCCTTAGTATGTTTTGACATCATGTTTGTTTGTTGTTTAGCGTCGCACTCAGCAACATTCCAGCTATATGTAAATAATCTGTAAATAATCGAGTCTGGACCAGATGTTATGAGCATCGATCCACGCAATTGGGATATGATGACATGCATCAACCAAGTCAGCGAGCCTGACCACCCGATCCCGTTAGTCGCCTCTTACGACAAGCATAGTCACCTTTTACAGCAAGCATGGGTTGATGAAGACCTATTCTACCCCGGATCTTCACGGGTCTTTTGACATCATGATACATTGAATGTCATCATCATGTTCGTTGAACGCAGCCTGAATATGGAACGAACGCGTTATCCATTTGCCAAATTATATGTCAGACTTTTCAAGTTTGGGTTTGGGAAAATAAGTAATTTATCATGATAAATGTTCATACACACCAAACAGTCCAGACAGTCCCGGGTTTCGAACCTCTTCAACATTTGCCATCCAATCACATTGTAGCATAAACTTTATTATTTCACCAACTCATAGGATTAAGTAAAAGATTGATCCTTTGATGTTTCAGAAAATACTGGACAATTTGGTCTCATGTTTTAAAGAACAGAAGACATTCTTTGATGGATATATACTGGCTGTCCTAAGAAATGTGTACTGAAAAACAATTTTTCGGCGCCTCGGAGAAAACAATTGTCTCTTTTGAAGCAGTGACCGAAAAAATATCCCGCCGCTGACTAAAAACAGGTGCCCCTAGGATATTATACGGTTGGTCCCTAAAATTACGGTCACTAACAACACTCGTGTTAGCAACAATGTTTACCATGCCGCTGGTGATTTTATGACATGAGTATAAGTACAACCTTAAGATACGATCTGGATGTTCGGTTTCGCCTACTAGAATGTGAATGGTGCAATCAGACATGATGCGTTGAGCCCGATGGGCACTTTGATACGCTTTGAAAGTTCAACAGGATCATCGCCTCCTGGTTCTAACCAACGCTGAAAGGCTGAAATCCTATCTGATAATCTTATCTGGCTTGGATACTTTGCATCAAATAGAATAGTGGAGGATGACACTGATATATTTTTCCATAATTCATCCCCCAATCTGTTATGTATAGCTGGTCATGTGGAACTACATTGTGGATGATACAATCGTGGATGCTGATGCTTGACAAGGTGAACATTGTGTATAAAGTGATTTCTGTAATCAATAATTGTCCTGGGGAAACAGCTGATTGGAATGTACATAAAACAGCCATCGGGGATTCAAATCAGGAGAAAATGAAACTTGTTTATTTAGTTATGTTGCTGTGTCAAGAGTGAATGAATCATGTCTTCTTCGCTCAGGTAGACAAAGCCTTTTCCTGCCCCGGACAGGATGATTACACACCCGCATCTGCACGTGTGGAGATACATGCATTTTCCATCTGAAAGAGAAAAAAACTTTTTATGGCTTTGTTTTAAATCTTTGTGGAAATGGGAATAGTCTGAAAACTCTTCTTTTTTATATCAGAAAATCAAAACCAACATTCTCGCATTATTAGCCCCGTCAGGAAGTCAGTCTCGGTGTTGTGGAGCTTTTGTGTGGTGTTGATAGGAATCAATTCTCTCGTGTGGCCACGTCACTCACAGTCTTTGTTACGGTCAGTTGAGAGTAGCTTCTGTTGACAAACTGTAATTACAACTGTTTCATGCATGTACACTGAGATAAACTGTATGAGTATACAGTGCGTGAAGGTTTACACTACTCTTTTAGAACCACAGTGACGCCAACACGTTAGATGCTAAGAGTACGACGTGACCACGAGACGACCACATTGTAAAGTAAGACGACTACAAATGATCATACTCTCGGATAAACTAGGGGCGGTCGGGTAGCCTAGTGGTTAAAGCGTTCGCTCGTCACGCCGAAGACCCGGGTTCGATTCCCGACTTGGGTACAATGTGTGAAGCCCATTTCTGGCGTCCCCCGCCGTGATATTGCTTGAATATTGCTAAAAGCGCCGTAAAGCCACACTCACTCACTCACTGTAGTTTAGCATGGTATCATCATTGTTCCAGATCGATACGTGCTTCAGTCATATCATTCAGTGAGTACCGAACCGCATGCTATCTACACAATTGGATACAAACTATTATTTGTCAAGCATTTATACAGAGATAAATGAGCAGTTGTAAGGATATTTGTGTCATCATTCAAATTTGACCCTGAGACGTCATTTTGCCGCATATCTGTTTTATAATGTTTTTAATGAGCTGTTTGTTCCTGGATTTTCTATTTTAAAAACATATGGCAGAAGTATATGTTTGACAACAAAGCACATTTTAACAATAAAAAGCCAATTTACGTTGTCTCGCATCGAATTCCGACATGGGTACAATGTGTGAAGCCAGTTTCTGGTGTCCCCCGCCGTGATATTGCTTGAATATTGCTAAAAGCGGCGTAAAACCAAACTCACTCACTCACTCACTCGGATAAACTAAAACCGAATATATACTACTTACAAAAAGTTAAGAACCACCCGATTCTTTCATATTACTATAGATAAAATGCATGATAGTAACACAATGAAATGCAGGGAATCGAACCAACTGTCATTTCCACTTGAGGCGTGCTTACAATGCAAGGAATATCCTCAAAAATGTTTCAATCGGCTATCAGAAGTGTGTCTGCGATACTTTTAGCAATAGCCTTATCTGGATTCGGTAACAACTGCCAGGGGTACAATTACATAAATTTAGTATGCTTTCAACTTAGATTTGCAAGCGCTATGTTGTAAGTGAAACATAACACGTGAGAATGATTGCATTTGCGTCTGATATGATCGCATTTGTTCCTCCAGCTTCCGATCTTTGGGGATTATGTTCATCATGCATTGGGGCAATGGGAGTGGCGGGGATGGTGGAGGGTGGAGGTGGTGGAAGAGATGGTGGAGGAGGTTTAAGCGTTCGTTCGTCACGCCGATCATCCGTGTTCGATTGCCAACAATGGTACAACATGTTAAGTCAATTTATCACGTGTCCACGCGGTCATAAAGCTTGAATAACAAAACCGTACAACCTACGTTCTCATCCATAAAGAGCAGTGAAAATGGAAAACAGAACCTTATACTTTTATTTGCTTCACCTGATCAGTGGTTGTAAAACGAATGTGTGCAAGTGACGTACTAGTTGCGAATGTTGTTAGAATAAATGTGATTCGACGACCTTAATTACAAAGTTTTACGACAACACATGAATACTTTTTTTTTATATGTGTCACGTCCAAAATTCGAATAACGTTAGTTTCAGCATGTCGACCTGCATCGCACATTTATATTAGTTTTATTGATATTAGTCAGAGAAACCTACGGAAGCCTTTAAGGGCCATTTCTTTTTTTATTCTTTTCTTGAAATTTCAAGTTATAATCTTAATATTTCAACTTTATTATCTTGAAATTTCACGAAAACAATAAAATTAGTATCTAAACATTTTATGGATTTTTTTTTTTTTAAACCAAAACAAATGGCACTAAACAGCATCCGTAGAAACCTTCGATGAAGTTGAATTTTTCCTGCATTCCGATACTAATGAAATTCATTTGCGATTGACACATTGGACGCATAATTTGTATCATGCCGTCATTGCATGGCTTACGTCGGTGCAGGTCATGCAGAAAGAAACTGCCACGGAAAGAAGTTTTTGACTTTACAATGTCAACATTCTGTGTTTTACATATACGGGGTGTTTTTGGAACTTTTGTGCCGACCGACGGGTGGGATCGACGACGATTTACTTTTATATTTGTATTTGCTGAAGCCGTAATTGATCTGTGATTGGTTTAAATGTATTCCGATGGAACATGTCACTCGTCCAATTACTTTCCCCAAAGTCATTTACCTCTTTATTAGAACTTCTAGTTACATTCTTATCAGTGGTAAGGTTCCCACGGGATTTGGTAATGAGTAGTTTGCAGTCTGGACATGACGTCACGGTTGCCGTCATCAGATACCCCACCACTACCCAGATCGTGATGTGGGAGAATGCCCCATTGAGGCCATCTCTTTCAGTGATAGTGATATTTAAGAGGTGATAATATTTTGTGCGATTGGTCTGATAATCACTGCACAGATATAGCGTAAGTGGTGTAACTGGCCAGGTGACGTGAGTGAATTGGTTTAACGTCGTTTTGAAAATTATTTCTGGCGTTTAGCTGCTTGTCGGTCGGATTGCTTGTTCTATAATGTTTTGTTTGTTTGTTTGTTTGTTGTTTAACGTCACACTGAGCTATAACCCAGCTATATGACGGCAGTCTGTAAATAATCGAGTCTGGACCAGACACTCCGGTGATTGACATCATAAACATCGATCCACGCAATTGGGATACGATGACATTCATTAAACAAGTCAGAGAGCTTGACCACCCGATCCCGTTAGTCGCCTCTTACGATAAGCCTAGTCGCCTTTCACAGCAAGCATAGGTTGCTGAATACCTATTCTAACCCGGATCTTCACGGGTCTTGTGGATAGGAACGCCAAGAGGACTTGTTCATAATTGATTAGTTTGATGACGAATGTCACCGCAGTTGCACAGTTTAAATTTGTCCAACTACAAAGAAAAAATAGCCAATAACTCACTGAAAAGCCAACACTAAGGTACCAATCGTGTGTTCGGATTCATAATGTGTTTGTACAAAAAGACGTTTCTAAAAACAGAGGTTAGTGACAAGACGTGTATATAATTGTATTTGCTTTTATTCCTCTAGGACGTGTGCATGTGTATGCATTAGGCTTCTATTTCTGATGTCCCCGCTTTGGGGCTACATTAATGTATATTGCCTTATGCAATGGGTTTGTGCAGTGCAAGAGCGTATTATGTAGCTGTCAAGATTCGACAACCCGTTTCGGTTTTAGATCTAGCATAACAAATTGCCAGACCACTTAATAACTGCCACGAGCCTTTTCATCAGTATACATGAGATCAGCATGCTTCGAGGAAGGAGTATAAAAAAGGCATGTGTGTTTTGTTTTTTGTTTTTTTATCCAAGCTCTGTACGCGTACGGACAACGGGCAAGCCAAGAGGGGAAGGCTTTCGTTCGTTATGCTTATATAGAAAGCGCCATACACGACTGCATCGGTGATTTTATCAGTTCCGTTGTCTGCATGCGGAACTGTACATTGTATTCCGTACGGAGGAAGAGGGGTTGTGTTGTTATCTAGTGAACGAGGGAGAGGGTGTGTGTTGTTATCCCGTGAACGAGTGAGAGGGTTGTGTTGTTGTCTTCTGAACGAGGGACAGGACTGTGTTATTATCTAGTGAACGAGGGAGAGGACTGTGTTGTCATCTAGTGAACGGGGTAGGAGGGCTGTTTTGTTATCTCGTGAACGAGGAAGGGGGATGTGTTGTTATCTAGTGAACGAGGGAGAGGGGTAATGTTGTTATGGAGTCAACGAGTGAGAGGGCTTGTGTCGTTATCCCGTGAACGAGGGAAAGGGTCTGTGTTGTTATCTAGTGAACGAGGGAGGAAGGCTGTTTTGTTATCTCGTGAACAAGGGAGCAGGGTTATGGTGTTATCCAGTCAACGAGGGAGAGATTGTGTTGTTATCTAGTAAAGGCGGGAGTGGGTATGTGTTCTTATCCAGTGAACGAGGGAGCGGTTGTGTTGTTATCTAGTGAAGGAGGGAGAGACTGTGTTGTTATCTAGTGAAGGAGGGAGATTTGCTGTGTTGTAATCTAGTGTAGGAGGGAGAGACTGTGTTGTTATCTAGTGAACGAGGGAGAGGGTTGTGTTGTTATCTTGTGAACGAGGGAGAGACTGTGTTGTCATCTAGTGATCGAGGGAGAGGACTGTGTTGTTATCTAGTGAAGGAGGGAGATTTGCTGTGTTGTAATCTAGTGTAGGAGGGAGAGACTGTGTTGTTATCTAGTGAACGAGGGAGAGGGTTGTGTTGTTATCTTGTGAACGAGGGAGAGACTGTGTTGTTATCTAGTGATCGAGGGAGAGGAGTGTGTTGTTATCCAGTGAAGGAGGGAGTTTGTATGTGTTCTTATCCAGTGAAGGAGGGAGACGTTGTTTTATTATCTAGTGAACGAGGGAGAGGACTGTGTTATTATCTAACAAACGAGGGAGTGGGTATGTGTTGTTATCAGGTGAACGAGGGAAAGGGGCTGTGTTGTTGTCTAGTGAATGTGTGAGATGGGAACACAGGTCCCCACCTAACCTAGGCCCCACGGGGAGATTTGTATTTTAAGTAGTTGACACCTGACTAAATAGAACTAACACTTTTTCAATTAAGATATGTGCGCATGATAAATAAATAGACATAAAAAGCAACATGGCTATTATACATTTAAACCCTAATGTCCCTGTTGCTGTTTACATTCGACTATGTGTCAATATGGGCTCTGGTTACACATGTTAATGTGTTTCTCTAGTCAGGTTTCAGGTCATAAAAATCCGATTTGCCAAGACGAAGAGATCTTTGATAAAAGTTTATACCTCTCATCGACAAGCGGATCTCTTTGGCTTTTAAAGTGAGTCAATAAAGCCTGTACGATTTGTTTGTTGCGGACGTGGCAACTTCAAGAAGACCAGAAATAAATCTGTTCAATTAGACATTGCTGGTTCAGTATGGTGATAGAATTGTAAGTAAAGAGTAAAATACTTCAATAAAATACCATGCTTCTCATTGTATACCGAAAACTTTGAATTATAACTGGAGATGGATTTGTAGCCGACTGCCATGCCGCAGTTTAACAGGAATAAATGTTCAGAGACAATCCTTGGTTCATCCTCTGTAACAGCAAGTAGCATCTTTGGTATGACGCTGCCAGGGGATCGAACCACCGACCTTCCGCTTTTCGGGCAGATGCTTTATATCACTACAGCTCGGTGGCGGTTCAGTCCAATCGGTTCAGTCCGATCTATCTTGAGATCAGTCTGAGATTGACCATGTGTCATTGTATCTTGAGGGCGGTCATCATAGGTAATGTTGTACCACTGATACAAGTTCGAATCCCAGTTTGGTCATGATTATGATTCCCGATCTACCATCACGAAACCCGTCTAGGTCGGCATCATTTTGATATTTTAAACCGTGATAAAACGGACATAATGTTCAACACGGCGTTAAACCCAAAACACTTAGTCACTCATCCGTTGACACTCAAATTTACATCAAATCTCTCTGTTCTGTTAATTGGAACCTTTCTTTACACGTATTAGTACTAATGTCTAAATTTCAAATTTCAATATTTATTCATTGTCCGAAATATTGTCCCTATACACTTTAATGCCAGTTGTTATATTCTGCGTTAGGTTTCAAAGCTATGGTTATGAAGAACGTATTATGATCAAGAATTGCTTCGTGTGATATTTTATCCGTTGTTTGTAATACTAGACGTGCAGATATTTCACACCGTTTGCAATGATAATCTTTCCTGAACAATTTCTATTGCAATGTGCACCCTATACATACAGGCCGTTCCCGTGATGATCCGGGGTAGAATAGGTCCTCAGCAACCTAGGCTTGCCGTAAAAGGCAACTATGCTTCTCGTAAGAAGCGACTAACGTGATCGGATGGTCAGGCTCGCTGTCTTGGTTGATGTATGTCATCATATCCCAATTGTGTGGATCGATGCTCATGATATCAATCACTGGATTGACTGATCCAGACTCGATTATTTACGGACCGCCGTCATATAGCTGGAATATTGCTGAGTGCGGCGTTAAACAACAAACAAACAAAACATACAGACCGTATCATGCAGTAACTGTGGAAACAAGGGCATTGTCGCGTTGTCCACTTTACAAAACAAGTTACAAAATAAGCAGTGTGTGTTTGTCTTCACGCCGTTATTACAATTATATTTCAGTTACGTGACGTTATTATTCGATTTTTAAAAGAAATTGAATTGTATAATAAATTTTGATAGTATGTTTTGTATAAATAAATAACCTTTTAAAATTGGTAGAAAGAATCTATATATGAGTTTGTTAGTGGTTGTATCCTCGAAGAAAGAATAGTTCTGCCTACTACTCTTTTAATCGTAGAATATGTGTAACTTTCATTGTGGCTAAAATTGCGTACAATCACCAGTCACTGAAGGGATGGTGTCAATCCTGCTGGGATCCATGCAGGACGCAAAGGTACTGTAAGTCCCCATGGTCCCAAGTATGGCGATCTACCCTTAATTGCGGCGATCTATAACCCTTTTTACATTGTATTGTGTGTTACATATAATGATATATTGTTATAGTTGTATGACTGTAATAGTCTAGTTATTTTATTTTCCATCGATGACAGGTTTTTGTTTTGTCTAAATATATGTATTAATAATGTAAACCTTCTCGTCACGCATTTCAGCTTAATGAAACCCGGAGCATTGTATTGACAAACATAGTAACAATGTGGGTCGAGCCCGGCATTCACGGCCACAATCCGAGGTTTCAGCCTCCGTCCTTGTTCCGACTCAGCCATCCGTGTTCTAAGATACGGATCATAATACTGTGATAGTTTCGATATGAAGTATCATTAAACTATGCGAAATAAATAAAATGAATATTAATACTAAATAATATCTAATAACACCTAAAAATGTATTAATATGTCAATAGTTTATATTCGTTAATATTACGTAACATAACTTGCTTTAACCCTGGGTGGTGACACGGGTGGGGTTGAATAGATTTGCTGCCCTTAGGCGTGACAGGATCCTATTAATGTTCATCGAATCCCAGATTCTACTAACAATGGTATTACTTTCGTGGCACCATATACAAGTTGGTCGGTTTCACAAAGTTGTGAACTTTAATCATGCATGAGGTTTCGTATGGCACGCGCCTCAATAACATGTGGAATCGACCATGACATTGTTTCATAAGCAAGTCATCGTATGACACGCGTCGCAATAACATCTGGAATCGACCATGACATTGTTTCATAAGCAAGTCATCGTATGACACGCGCCTCAATAACATGTGGAATCGGCCATGACATTGTTTCATAAGCAAGTCATCGTATGACACGCGTCTCAACAACATCTGGAATCGACCATCACATTGTTTCATAAGCAAGTCATCGTATGACACGCTTCTGAATAACATCTGGAATCGACCATGACATTGTTTCATAAGCAAGTCATCGTATGACACGCGTCTCAATAACATGTGGAATCGACCATGACATTGTTTCATAAGCAAGTCATCGTATGACACGCGTCTCAACAACATCTGGAATCGACCATCACATTGTTTCATAAGCAAGTCATCGTATGACACGCGTCTGAATAACATCTGGAATCGACCATGACATTGTTTCATAAGCAAGTCATCGTATGACACCCGTCTCAATAACATTTGGAATCGACCATGACATTGTTTCATAAGCAAGTCATCATATGACACGCGTCTCAATAACATATGGAATCGACCATGACATTGTTTCATAAGCAGGTCATCGTATGACAGGCGTCTCAATACCATCTGGAATCGACCATGACATTGTTTCATAAGCAAGTCATCGTATGACACGCGTCTGAATAACATCTGGAATCGACCATGACATTGTTTCATAAGCAAGTCATCGTATGCGCGCGTCTCAATAACATGTGGAATCGACCATGACATTGTTTCATAAGCAAGTTATCGTATGACACGCGTCTCAACAACATCTGGAATCGACCATGACATTGTTTCATAAGCAAGTCATCGTATGACCCGCGTCTCAATAACATGTGGAATCGACCATGACATTGTTTCATAAGCACGTCATCGTATGACACGCGTCTCAATAACATCTGAATTCGACCATGACATTGTTTCATAAGCAAACTGAGGGCAGTAGGGTAGCCTAGTGGTCACAGCATTGGCTCGTCATGCCTTGTTCGACACCACACATGCTACAGTCGACTCAAGGGTATGCCGTGATATGATTGAGGGGGTTAGTGTATGGGGGGAGGATGATTATGTCCTTGCCCTGAGCCTCCTCTTTGTCATCTCCAGCGAGGCAGTTTAATCTGATTACCTAGATGTCCGTCACTGCAGATTACAACTTCTCAGACTGTCGCAGTCGACAACAAACCATATTACATGTATTGCAGCGACTTAGTCATATTCCTGGACGGTAAGACACTTCCACAATATGAGACATAACACTGCAACGTGTATGTTCAAGTCATTACATCGTTGTTGACCAAGCAAACTGTCCACGAAGACGCGGGTCAATGTTATCGTGACGTGACCAATTCAAGAATGTAATTATGTCAAGAAAACCCTCGTTAGTCCGGACCTCGTTAATCTGGAAACATCCCCTTCCGGACGCTTACTGCTCTGAACACATAAATGTATACAAAGTGACATTAATCTGCTTCAAAGAGTCGTTATCCTGATAGGTGGTGAGGTGATGTCTGTATACTGGTGTGAATGTAGAGCCGTGTTATCAATGTTTGTATACCGGTGTGAATGTAGAGCCGTGTTATCAATGTTTGTATACTGGTGTGAATGTAAAGCTGTGTTATCAATGTCTGTATAATGGTGTGAATCTAGAGCCGTTTTATCAATGTTTGTATATTGGTGTGAATCTAGAGACGTGTTATCAATGTTTGTATACCAGTGTGAATGTTGAGCTGTGTTATCAATGTTTGTATACTGGTGTGAATGTAGAGCCGTGTTATCAATGTTTGTATACCGTTGTGAATGTAGAGCCGTGTTATCAATGTTTGTATACTGGTGTGAATGTAGAGCCGTGTTATCAATGTTTGTATACCGGTGTGAATGTAGAGCCGTGTTATCAATGTTTGTATACCGGTGTGAATGTAGAGCCATGTTATCGATGCCTGTATACCGGTGTGATAGTCTGTCTTACAGACCCTGATACAAATATATATCAAATACAGCCCATGCAAGTCTATAATGTTTGGCAAGTCTAGATCACTGCAGAAAATGAAGAGAGTCACTGGGCTCCTTTTTATTATATTTTTATTAAGATAACTGAACAACTGTTTTTTTATGTACGATATGTTCATTTCAGAGACTAGATGTTAGTCTAACCGGTGTGAATGTGGAGCCGTGTTATCAATGTTTGTATACTGGTGTGAATGTGGAGCCGTGTTATCAATGTTTGTATACCGTTGTGAATGTGGAGCCGTGTTATCAATGTTTGTATACTGCCGAAAAATAGAGTCGTGTTATTTATGTTTGTATATTGGCGTATATTTGCGTATATTTGCGTGAATTAAGGTCGAATATGTTATCAACCCCGCAAAAGAGTCGTACTGTCAATGTCTATATACTGGCGGGGACTTTTTTATGAGATACTTTATCCTATTTGTTTGCAAATGATGATAATTCTTGTGCATATTTACATTCCCCTGCGGGGCTGTACGCCCATCATTACAAACTGACATTTAAATGTCCTTCAAGTTGAAACGGAACACAAGATTCTCACGAGGCATGATATTTTCAACTTTCTTTGTGAGGATTGAATTTGATGCAATTATATTTTTTTAATAAAACAAACGGCTCATCAACAATCCACAGTTCTTCGTCATGCGTAGGTTTGATCTGTTTTTCATTATCTGTAGGAATAAATGAAATTTGTCTGGACCTTTTCATGTCCCGTTATCATGTTTCTAATAACAGTAGAATCGTGCGCTACATTGTCCACATAGCTCTCGGTTTATGTGTACGTCGTCCCTTATACGTTTGTTCTTGTTCAGCCATAATAGAGTGAGTGTGTGAGTTGGATTTAACGTCGCTTTTAACATTATTCCAGTTATATCACGGCGTGTCAGCTCAATGTTGGAGGAAAGCCCGAAGTGATGCATGTCTCAAACGTTTACCACTTCGGCCAAACCCACGAGCACGGGTATGGTGCTGACAATTTTGAAACATAATCGGGGTGAACCGGGATTCGAACCAACAATCATAGGTTTCTGGCGTGCCCAAGGGACGCAGCTCTGCACAGCGAATCGCGGCGTCTTAGACGACGAATGGGCCAAGCGTACGCGTGCCCCTTTGCAGCTCCAGAAGCAGACAAATTATGTCTATAACATAGACATGTAACTTGAAAGTGGGAATTGTATTGGACCTGTACACCACCTTTTGTCTTTAAAAGAAAATATGTCTAACTTTTAAGAGTCGCAATTTGTTGTGCGGAGTTACTCCCCTTAGGTGTGCCATGATTCCACGATCGTCAGTGTAGAGACCATATTCGACCTGATTTTGATCATTAGTTCGTCAACACATACTCATTTAAGAAATAACGTTTGCTCTATATATCCCATATGTAGTGTAACAAAGCATAGTCATGCTTTGAACTGTATAGCACGAGGACGCTCGGGGCTGCTGTGGCTCCTTGACACAGTGGTTTGTACAGGTACGGGATAACCCCGGGACATGGGAGATGGTTGGCATATCATTTCCTTGCCATATTTCTTCCAAAGGGTTAATGTTATTCGACAAGTTTTTCCATTAAAGGAACAATTTCACCGATCGATAATTGATGTTGATGCGTCATCTTAATTGACAGAAATGACGGAGCAATGCTCAGGATACGTTAGATCGCTGGGGGAGTCATGACTCCAGCCCATTATGAAGTAATTCAGAAAATGTACTTTATCGCAGGATCTTGGATCTTTTAGCAACGTATCATAGGACGTGGACTAGGGCATGGGAATACGCTGGACATTTTGATGTTTGCCAAATGTATAGAGGTATTCATCACAACAGATTCATTTAGTTCATTTCAACAAATCTACTTTGAAGATATTAAACGACAACGACCTCCATCCTTTCGTTCATTATTATATATGGGATATAAATACTACATCGCTCTCTCAATATTTGCTATCCGATGGATTTTGATTTGAATAGCAGTTAATAAAATGGTTTGTAATATTTATCACACATCATGATTAGGCTACCAATTAAGAAAGACAGGCAACACCTTATGGTGTTAATCATGTGCTTGTCAATGCGTTGTGCATAATGACATCTACAATCAATACGGGGTAGTGAAGCATAGGAGTACAACAATACACGAGGCATCTATTGACGCTGGATGAAGGAAAATTGACAAATTATTGATAAGATTTGGATCTTATTTAGGGCTTATCCGGCACTGGGACAAATTAGTATGAGCATTATACATGAGATTACTATGAAACTGTTTCGACACAAGGGTAAGACTATTCATCACTACATACGCAGGCTGACAATTTGTTGTGAATTGTAGATTACGTAGGACACGGACAGGTAAATAGTAATCATATTGATATCGATCAACACATGCAGGAAAAACACTTTCTGTGTCAATTCGTATATCGTAAGGGATTTTTCTAAAACTTTTCGATGGCAGCGTATTCAAACAAAAGTGACATTAATCGTGTAACTACAATGCAAGATGGCAATGTATTTAAATCAATGTGATATTAATAACGACGTTCCACAACTGCACGATCACAGTGTATACAAAAGTAGAAGAATTTCAACTGCAAGATGACAATATATTGAAATGATAAAGGCTAAATTAATAATACATTCTACAACTGCAATGTGACAATATATTGGAATAAAGGTGATATTAAAATAATGATAACAATGTATTGGAATGATTGGAATGACAAAGGTGACATAATAATGAAACGCTACAAATGGAACATGACAATGTACTGAAATAAAGGTGATATTAAAATGACACTCTACAACTGCAATATGACAATATATTGAGATAAAGGTAATATTATTAATGACACTCTACAAATTGAACATGACAATGTATTGAAATAAAGGTGATATCAATAATGACACTCTACAACTGCAATATGACAATATCTTGAAATAATGGTGATATTTACAATGACTCTCTACAAATGGAACATGACAATGTATTGAAATAAAAGTGATATCAATAATGACACTCTACAAATGGAACATGACAATATCTTGAAATAATGGTGATATTAATAATGACTCTCTACAAATGGAACATGACAATGTATTGAAATAACGGTGATATCAATAATGACACTCTACAAATGGAACATGACAATCTATTGAAATAAAGGTAACATAATAATGACTCTCTACAAATGGAATATGACAATGTATTGAAATAAAGGTGATATCAATAATGACACTCTACAAATGCAATATGACAGTATATTGAAATAAAGGTAATATTAATAATGACACTCTGCAAATGGAAGATGACAATGTGTTGAAATAAATGTAAAATATATTTAAAGATAAGCCCTTATCCTATTCCTGGCGGTATCATTAACGGAGTCGTCTTATATAAATACTTGTATCCGACAAGACGTATCGGTGACAAGGTTGACATGATGTAACTATTAAGAGTTTTGGGCTACACTATACTTTAGTACACTACACATGGGGGTAGAGCAAACTCAATTTCTTGAACAATGAGAGCAAAGTGTCATTCTTGAACATAAACGTATACATAAACACATGATCTTCATATCTTGTGACGGACGTAAAGCATCCTGCACAATTTGGCAGGTGCAATATACTGTCCTGATCCGTGCTTTCATCTATACTACGTCAAGTAAGTATGGGAACACCCACTGTTTGGTATATATTTCAGTAAAAGTATATTTACTGTACAGTAATGCAGTGATATGATGTCTAGTGGTGCATGTAGACCGTTGCAGAGGTAAGGTAAACAGACATGCAATTGAAGTTCTGTAGGAACCCATATTGGTTGTGTTGTGGCGACAGTCAAAATGACAGAAAACATGTGGAAGTGATATCGAATGCAAACGTGTCCATTGTCACACGATGGTGTCAGCCTCCGAAACAAAACCATCAACGTGCTCTACGTGGAGGGTAAGCTTCTCTGTGAATTAAAAAAAACTCTTGTCTCATATAGCATGCATAGGATTTTGCAAATATGGAGGCGTACACGCTGAAGGAAATAGCATCTCACTGTTAGATGTAAGGTAGGATACTTTGACGCCCTGACGAAAGCCAGGGGCGGCCGGTGCTCAACTTCTGGTGCTGTCACTCGCTGCCCATCCTGTCATTACATCAATAGTCGTGCAATTCTCCAGTATAGTTTCTGGCATGTTAATCAAAGGAAGTAAAATGGACAAATTGCCAAAAAGTGAGAAATTAGGAAAATGTAAACATGTAGAAGGTTTAAAAATTCTTATCTAAATAAGCTTATCCTCTGGCTGACGGGCGATGATTTGATATGATCATGTTTCTTCGATTCCGCCACCGACAGATGAAAGGATCCGGCGCAGCAGAATTCTATCAAAATTATATTTCTACCTAAACTACACCCTTTGAGTGGTGTGAAAGTAGTCATGCCGATATCTGACATGCGCTCCGTTTCCGTTTCGGTATTAAAATCCAAGTGATACATCGACTTAAAGAAGTCAAAACTCTCTTTAGAATGGACACTGGGCTAGTTCCTACAATATTTAAAACGAGCTTTTTAAGAAAACAAAGAGATAGAGAGATGGGTTATCATACGTCCGTATTTTAGAGATGGGCAGTGGCTAGTGGTTAGTATATATGCTTATTTACCTTCATTCATACGACCATCAGAGATAAAGCAAGCTCTCGTTGTACTCTTTTGATTTGGCTATCACATATAAATCACGTTCTTAATGTCCTGCTTTCATGTGACCATCACATTAAAATCACGTTCTTAATGCCCTACCTTCACGTGGCCATCACATTTAATACACGTTCTTCATGTCCTGCCTTCACGTGACCATCACATGTAAAGCACGTTCTTCATGTCCTGCCTTCACGTGACCATCACATGTAAAACACATTCTTGATGTCCTGCCTTCATGTGACCATCACATTTAAATGACGTACTTAATGCCTTAACTTATTGTGACCATCACGTTTAAAGCACGTTTTAATGTCCTGCCTTCACGTGACGATGATCGCATTTAAACCACGTTCTTGTCCTCCTGCCTTCATGTGACCATCACATATAAGCACGTTCTTAATGCCCTAACTTATTGTGACCATTACATTTAAAGCACGTTTTTAATGTTCTGCCTTCACGTGACGATCATCGCATTTAAACCATGTTCTTCATGTCCTGCCTTCACGTGACGATCATCGCATTTAAATCACGTTCTTAATGTGCTGCCTCCATATGACCATCACATTTAAAGCACGTTCTTAATGTCCTGCTTTCATGTGACCATCACATTTAAAGCACGTTCTTAATGTCCTGCCTTCATGTGACCATCACATTTAAAGCACGTTCTTAATGCCCTGCCTTCACGTGACCATCACATTTAAATGACGTACTTAATGCCTTAACTTATTGCGACCATCACGTTTAAAGCACGTTTTTAATGTCCTGCCTTCACGTGACGATCATCGCATTTAAACCACGTTCTTCATGTGAGGATCATCGCATTTAAATCACGTTCGTAATGTCCTGCCTTCATGTGACCATCACATTTAAATCACGTTCTTAATGTCCTGCCTTCACGTGATGACCATCACATTTAAAGAACGTTCTTAATGTCCTGCCTTCGCGTGACCATCACATTTAAATCACGTACTTAATGCCCTAACTTCATGTGACCATCACATTTAAAGCACGTTCTTAATGTCCTGCCTTCACGTGATGACCATCACATTTAAAGAACGTTCTTAATGTCCTGTCTTAGCGTGACCATCACATTTAAACCACGTTTTAAGTGTCCTGATGTTCTAATGTTTTGCCTTCCTATGTCAATCATAAATAAAGCCCAGTATTAATGTCCTACATTCACGTTAACACCATAAATGAAGCAACATTTTGTATTAAATGGATTAGTATTCATATATAAACCAACCACCAACTAGATACATATATAAACCAACTACAATTATCCCCGCATTCACATAAACATAATAAAAGGTAGGTACTGCTCCAGTGTTCCCGTTTTCAGTCTAGGGCTATTGGTGTTATTTATCTACTGTTAAGTTTACAGGTGTTTTAAAAACCGCTTCATCTATTTTATTATGTTCATTTCATTTTACTTATTATTTTGTTTAAACAAATTCCTTCTTCAAAGTTGAAAAAACGTCATTTTGTTGAGTTTTCTTCAGTTTCATTAGTTTTAGCTTTTGATCCCAAGATTCTCCTTTCCAATTTGACAGGGCTTAATTATTCTCAGTTTTTCCTTTCTTCAAATTCGTTTTTTACAAATTGGTCTGATACAAACTAATGTCAATGACTTTTTGCATTTGTTCTGTGGACTTGCCAAGATCATTTTCCTGACGTTGTTTTAAGAAAATTAACTACTATCGAATAACAAGAAGCAGTTTTTCAAAGAATAATTTATCGTCTATTTCAAAAATTAATTTACTTATGTCAGTAATATCTATCTTATACTGGTTTAAGTTTCTTTGATGGTATCTTTAACCATATCAATATATTTCTTATCGTAAAGAACTAAGTTTCCAAATCCCTTTTTCTATACCCTTAATGAAAAATAGATCCAGTGGGGAGAATCAATTCCAAAATGTTCTGCGGATTTCCAGGTAATGTCATTTCAATAAAAAAAACTCTCATCATGTTATTTGATCATGCTGTCTTCATGTGAATCGTTTTATTGTTTGGTTTATATCTCTCAACGGAGCGAGTAAGTTAAACAATGTTTTGCATTTAATTAGTATCACTACCATGAAAAAGATAGTAGTGCGATGCTCAACTAGAGTTAAGGATCATGTGTTTGATTCCAGACACAACAACAAGAAAAACAGTAAAAACCTAACTCCTTTACATGATAACGATATTCTTTATAGATCAAGGCCATTTGGACAATATAAGAATAATGAGGTTTATTTATCATATAATGGGTAGGTTTCTCGGCAGGATAAAGTCAACGAATAAAAACGATATCCCATGGGGTCATATGCGGATACTGATGCAAATATCAAAGGTCAAGTAGTGACTACTTTCAGTGTTTATCAACAAACATGGCGTCGCCCTTGTCAGAATTAACCATCCGGAATCTGGATAAACAACAGGGAGAATTGCTATCATTATAAAAAAAACCAGTCTAATATACTGAAAATCAGTGTCTAACTGTGACGTAGCTAAGGCATTTTATAAGTTTTGACAACTTTGGAGATATAAATTTCGAAACAATTTTGCGAGGGCACTAGGCCTAGCCGAGCGGGATCAGTAGCCATATCTGTGCTTGTAGACCTCTGCGGCTTGAAACCTTTTCCACAAATTAAAAAAAGTTGGATTTGGCCGAAATATGTTTGAATTGTAACTTTGTTTCGTTTTGTCGCTGTGTGTACATCTGACTGCACTTCTTAACGTTATGACAGGACAGGCCGACTGTCAACAACGTCTGATATGGCCGTGACGTCTCATAGACTAGGGTTAGAGTAGCTTCCCTTTGACAAAGGGCAGTTACTGTAGCGGACAGACCGATGGATTGTCGCGAAAGGCAAGTAAAAACAATTGTTGTTTTGCCTATATGTTGCTTCGCCACTGTATAAGAAACAGATTTCAGTTGGAACTATATTTGCTACTGTCACTAGCACATCACTTACCCTGTGCCGTAATACATATTAATGCGCGCATTCCAGGAAAACTTTAGGTAATGTTTGTGAGAGAGGGAAAGTGATTTTCAAGCACAGAATTGAAAAGTGACATTACTTGATGAAGAGGTTAGCACGCTTGTGTGTTTGGGGATGGTAATTATCTTGTATTAGGAAAAAACAATATGTATTTAGCTCGCCACAATGAGTATTCCTATTGCAGGATATTAACCATCCCCAAACACACCCGCGTGATAACCTCTATGTATTAGTATCCATGGTTTAGATCTTTAGATAAACAATATTGCCAAGTGGGTGTTGCTTTCAAATTCGTTTTCGAAGCTAAAGTCGGTTCGCACTGAATGTATGTTTCAAACCCCCATTTAGGTCCAGACCCTATGGCGACTCGGGTTAAATTGTAAATATTGCAATGTCTTTGGAGACGGTCGTGTTGTCAGTTTCAGCAACGTGGTTAATTGCGTGTTATCACACCCCAACGGCGTGACGGGGTTTATGTCAACCACTGGCTGGTATCATCGCTTTTTGATAGTGATTCATAAACACATGCTCGTGATATAGTAGGAATCGTACTGTCGAGTCTGCTTTAAGCAGATATTTCTATTGGATATGGAAAGGGTTTTGTCTTTTTTTTTGGTGCGTCGTGATATCGCTGGGGCGATGCTCACTGTGGGATGAGACGAGATTCATTCATCTAATTAATATCTTGTTCTTACCCTGATGTAAAGTGTGTGTCTTGCATATGTAATGAACATATGTTCTGTTGTTTCTGTTTGTTAAAGAAACATATTTAATGAAGGTGTTAGACATGTTTACGTCATAACATAGTGTTTGCCTGGTATTGTTGCATTGTCAAAATAATAATAATAATAATAATAATAATAATAATAATCACAGATCCCAAACACCCCTTACTCACCTCCTTTACATGGATGACCTTGAACTTATTGCCAATGGAGGATCCACACTCAAAAAACAGATTCTTCTTGTCGAGTCCTTTTCTAATGATATCGGCGTGTCCTTTGGACTCGACAGATCCAACTTTCTTCATCTGAAACGTGGCAAGATAGACGAGGGAGGTGTTGGTGTTGTCGATTGGACGAAACAAGAAATCCAGGGTATTGACACTTTCACACGAAGAATCATGTCAGACAATAGATCCCACCACCATCGCTCTTCCCTCAGTCGCTTATATTTACCAGTCATTATGGGAGGACATGGTTTGATTGACGTTGGGGCTCTTTATGACAGGGGGCGGTCGGGTAGCCTAGTGGTTAAAGCATTCGCTCGTCACGCCGAAGACCCGGGTTCCATTCCCGACATGGGTACAATATGTGAAGCCCATTTCTGGTGTCCCCCGCCGTGACATTGCTTGAATATTGCTAAAAGCGGCGTAAATCCATACTCACTCACTCACTCTTCATGACAGAATTGGTTTCTGTGCACACATGTATTTGTCTGATGATCCACTTGTGAAGCATGTCAAGACTCAAGGCATTCCACAGTTTTCTCAAACGAGCCAAGGATGTGGGACATTATAATCTCAATGTCGGTGTTGACTTTGTTAATGGTTATGTACTGCTGGACGGTACAGAAATGAGTGTCAACCAAGCGAAGTGCCATCTCAAGTCGGCCCAGACTCAGTTTTTCAAGGAGAGGCTATCTGAACGACCACTGCATCGAGTTTATGTGCAATGTGTTGAGAAGATCAGCAATCCTGCAGAGTCCTTCGCTTGGATGAAGTCGTCTGGCCTAAAAGCTGAAACAGAAGGCTTTCTGTGTGCTGCTCAGGACCAGTCACTTCCCACTCGAAACCGTCCATGTGTGATTTTGCATCAAAAGATAAATATGAAATGTAGATTATGTAATGAAATTAATCAGACTGTCCAACACCTTGTGAGTGGATGCCCAGCTTTGGCACAAACCCAGTATCTTAAAAAAGACATGTTGGTGTAGCTCGATCACTTTATAACCGTCTTCGCCATGCTTGTGGTTTTGACACAGAGGTCCACCCATGGGATATGTAGTGGGTTTCATGGAAAATGATAAATACAAAATAGGCCCGTAAATAGCCTCAGACGTATCCAGGCCAACAAACCTGATCTTGTCCTTTTTGATAAATCAAATGAAATCATTTATATCATTGAATTTTCTGTCCCTTTTGACACTAATGTGATTGACAAGATTGAGGAAAATACGGACCTCGCTTTCGAAGTATCACGCTTGAATCCCAAGTACCAAGTTGTCCCACTCCCCATTATTCTCAGTGCTTTGGTTTGGCACCTCCCAATCTGTTGACTGACATTGGGAGAGTACCCGGGTTTCCTACCAGGAATACAGCCCTTCTGACAATCTGGGTAATGCAGAAGGCTGCGGTGTTGGGGAGTCTGGGAGTCACATTCTCTGAAATGTTCTGGGTGGGTTTGACAAGGCAGCGCTTCCTAGGAGAAGTCCCATTCGCTGTCTGGGCTGCGTGTAGAGGGGGAAAGGGTCCTGAGCTGATGATGAGCCTAACCAGCCTGACTGTGCCAGGATCACCAAAACCCTCTTTGCTGCATTTTTCTAGTTTAAGCTGTACATAATAATGAGCGCTCCATGTATAATTGACGAGCTTTGAAACTGTAATTAATGACGTCACAATGCTTGTACATCACTGTTTCATAAATAATCCGCGAAGTGAGTACGCAGTGGGGTGTGCATGCATGCGGCGTGCTTGCAGGTCTGCATTCTGGTGTTCGTGTTGTTTTCAACTCCATATTCTCTTGAGCATGCTGTTTTGGTGATTCAGATTTACATATGTTTTATTCAGGTTATTGGAATGTTTCAATCCCAACTCTGTATACCTCTGGTACATATGACCTTCATGCTTAGCAAATACATACTTTACTTGAGTCGTGTGTTCCATTCCCCATCAACATTGGAACCCTGGTCACCTCAAGTGAGCCAGTTTAATCGCATTCCTTCCCGCAAAGCAGATTACAACTTCTCAGACTGTCTCAGTGGACAACAAACTACATTACTTGTATTACAGCGACTTAGTTATATTCCGGGACAGTAAGACACATGTTCCTGGCTTGCATGACATCACACTGCCATGCATATTAAAACGACAAAGTCAGGACTCATGTGAGGACAGTAAACGACAATGGCATCAATCCGGCTTTCCCCCAGTACCAAGCTTACTCGCCCCGACATAACTGGAATACTGTTTGACACGGCAGTGAACCCTCAGTGCCCTTCCTTGCTCAGTAGCGTACATAGCGCTTCTTGGTCGTCTGACGCCGCACTCAGCAATATTTCAGCTACATGACGGCGGTCTGTTAATAATTCCGGACCAGACAATCCAGTGATTGATATCATGAGTATCGATCCATACGATGAAAGTACAGTGCTTCTACAGGGATTCTAACCAACGAAACCAGCATTGTAAACTCGCCACTTGGCCACCCCAAGCCCACTTACAAGACCTTCCCTGTCAAACCGCTAGAAAAAGAAAAGCCAAACTCCATCTTCCGCGAAGGGTTTTCTTAGAAAAAACATTGAAAATATAATTTGGCATATCAATTATCAGACACACTTGAGAAACACATTTCAATTTCGACGGCCAACTCCTAATTGTTTTCAACAGATCCTACGAACAAAACAATCAATTTGGTGTAGCCTGTGGCACCTATTTCGATTTGGCCTCATTAATGGTATGGGTGAAACAAATATTTGATGTTTAAGTTCTAACTGTAACTTATTAACCTGGTTTGCTTGTATGCGCTGCAACAGACTTGCCTGCCACAATCCGGCGCAGTGGTGACTCAGCATAACACCACTGCCACAGGCTCATTTGCATATCACGTGACCGAACAAACGCGCTTTTTCATAACTCAGCTGCAGTATAGAACGGACAAATGCAAGTATTTGGGGGCGCTTAACATATTGTTTTGCATAAATATATAGATATTCTACTACAACTGCGACAGTGAATTTCATGACAATATATATTTATACATCAAAGTGACCGTATCGCTCTCCGTTGGGCTTCGATGACAGCACGTGGAGCCGTACAACCAATGTAAACAAAGGATAACTACGCAAAAACAAGTATGAACCGTAACCATTCTTTGACATTTGTTTATGAAAATGTGTAGACTTGTCAAACATGAAACGGATGAAAAGCTTATTCAATATCTTGAATGGACTGTTAAAGATGTGACGAATCGTCACATGGCGCTGGCCTGTGGCAGAGGTACAATGCTGGCTGGCTGCCGGCCGCATGGAACTCTGGGTAGGAGAGTGACTTGCCTGCCTCATCAATAGGGATTCCCCTGTCAATAAACTGGGCGGCAAAAGAAAGTATAGGTCGAGTTCCATGGTCGATAAAAAATAACAAGAAGAGGTTTTGTTGTGAATAATAATATAATCTAGGGAGGGGTAACAAATGATTGATCAACCACAGTTTGAATGAAATTGTGCAATCACAGGTAATGTAAGCTCAAGGTAAACATTGGTAGGGTCAGAAATTTCATTTTCAAAAGTTGTCTGAAATGTTACCAAAACATTGTCAGACACACTACAAGTTCATTGTCTTCAATAGCGTGTATGACCTTCAGCTGCCTCAATGCATGCTGTGATACGCCGCCTAATCGATGACGTCAATCTTCTGATGACGTGGACTGGAATCCGTTGCCACTCGTCTCTCAGGGCCTGCTGCAATTCTTGTCTGTTGACGGGAGGCTGATGGCGTGCTCTAATCTGTCTGTCAAGATGGTCCAACAGATGTTCAATAGGATTCATATCGGGTGAGTGGGCAGGCCAGGGCAAAACGTCAACGTTCTGCTGGTTTAGAAAGTTCCGAGTCAGTCTTGCAGTATGGGGCCTGGCATTGTCGTGTTAAAACAATGTCCCCTGCTGTTGGTTTTGTAAGAACGGAAGCACAACTGGCTGCAAAACTTGGTCTCTGTACTGCACATCGTTCAGGTTTCCCTGTATAATCACCAAATCAGTCTTCTGATCTCCTCAAATACCGCCCCACACCATGACACCTCCCCCGCCGAATGGATGGACCTCTCGAATACACGCCGGAGCCAAACATTCCCCTCTCCGTCGATAAACACGTTCTCTGCCGTCATTACGAAACAAGTTAAACCGAGTTTCATCAGTAAACAGCACTCGACGGCAATTTCTCACTTGCCAGCGTCGAACCTGCCTCGTCCATCCCAGTCCCAGGCATCGATGTTGAGCAGTCAGTACCATTCCTCGGAAAGGACGATACGCTCTATTTCCAGCAGCACGAAGTCGTCGTAGTACTGTACGTTGGCTAATGGGATGTCCCAACGCTGTTGCTGCCGTCGCCGTCGCCGTTACCAATCTGTTTCGCAGGTGAATGAGCCGTATCTGACTGTCTTCCAGTGGTGTTGTCACTCAGGGTCGTCCGGTTCTGGGCCTGTCAGGTGTTCTCCCTGTCTGCCTGTACCGTTGAATCAGCCTGGCTACTGTCAATGGTGTACAACCAAACCTTCTGGCAATTTGGACCTGTGTTGCCCCTATTTCGGCCATATCGATGGCTCTCTCTCTCTCTCTCTCTGTGCTCCTGTGACAGTCGTAGCATTTCTTTTGTGTGCTTTCATCACGTGTGGTTATACCCTGCAGACGAGTGCATTTATACAGCTAACATGCACGTGCAGTTTATGCCATAGGCGGGAATTCTGTTTCACCATATTTTGTCACCGCACGAGCGCCGGCAAAGGTGGCGCGTTCGGGTGAGGTGTTTTTTGGTACCTGTTTCTGGGCAGTCATATTCCCAATACCCACTTTCCACAAGTTATCGCTTTTTTTAGGAAAATTACAAATTGCCAACCTATACTTTCTTTTGCCGCTTAGTTTAGATGCTCCTGTATGACATACTGTACATGTAATGAGTTGAAAGATGACTACAGGTCTAACTGTATCTGCTACTTGTTCAGAATGCTGTACTCCGAACTCTAACTCATCCAGTCGAACCTATAAAAAGTGAAGTGGACACTTAGATTTGCATTGGAAATTGTGTACAACAACACTGTGTACATGAGGAAGAGAATTAATGGATGTCAACTTAATCACCTGTTGAAGGAGTAAGCATATACTCTGAGACGTTGTGTTGAATATTTGCTACCACTACAAAGAACTGCTAAACGTTCATCAGTTGATGAAGGAGTAAGCATAAACTCCGAAACGTTGTGTTCCTCATAATAAAGAAGTGTATCACTTCAAAATGCCTTTCAAAGATTTGACCAACGTGTACGACTGTATAATGGGCTTTGCTGTACAACGTTCCTGTGATCCATTTGATATTAACCCCTACACTTTTTCAGCTGATTCTCACATATTAAACTGAACATTTCCCTGTTCCGCCCGTCCTCTTACAATAACAACCGTCGACCAAAATAGCACCATCTGCACAATTCAAGAGGAATTTTGATACCTCAATGTCTTTAGACAACGTTTAAACTTGTTGTCAAGGTTTGAAATACCCTCTCTAAGTGGTGTGGCTGTGAGACATCCAACCGGGACTATGTGCCAATGGCGAAGAGCCATTACCATGGTTAAATGCGTGTTCTCCCCAGCAGTAGTCATCTGTTTCCTGTTTTTTGTGACATTACTCTCCCCGACATGCAATTTTCTTAAAATTGACTTATTTTGATATCATGTATGCGAAATGGAATAACATGTAAAGGCCTAGAGAGTTAGATACGTATACAGTCACACGCTACCTTATGTTGTCTACCCTGTCAAGTAGGACATACTACAAAACTGTCGGTTCGTGAATAAGACTTGCCGATTCTGCAGACTTAAAATGATTTTCCACATCGGACAAAAACGATATTTTTGTGAAAAACATTTAAAAAATAAACCAGAATGTATTTATGCTGCGTGTGTCGTGCTTGATGCACGTGAATTGCGTTCTCTGCTGCTAATGCACGTGCGCCAATTAACGCCATGAGTTGACGTTCTTCTGTGCATTACAAAGCTCTTTAAAATTTTGTGGGGTCTTAAATGAGCATTTTATCAATCGCTTTCACGTCTGCAGAAAGTGCTGAGGCGGGCCATAGTTTTTATCACCACGGTGTTATCAAATTACTTTAATATGAACATCTGTATATAGATGACACATTTTATGCAACCTTACACACATTATTTCCTCAGTTTTTAAAGATCATATCATATTTGAAAATATTTAATAGTCAATTTCACGCCATCATGTTTAGCCGTAGCCGAGGTCGACTATTATACATCCGCAAATCTTAAGAAGCGGGTTGGGGGCACGGGTGGCCCAGTCGTCTAAGGCGCCGCGATTCGCTGTGCAGAGTTGCGTCCCTTGGGCACGCCAGAAACCTATGATTGTGGGTTCGAATCCCGGTTCGCCCCGATTATGTTTCTAGGTTTGTCAGCACCATACCCGTGCTCGTGGGTTTCACCGAAGTGGTAAACGTCTGAGACCTACATCACTTCGGGCTTTCCTCCCACATTAAGCTGACACGTCGCGATATAACTGGAATACTGTTACATGCGGCGTTAAACCCAACTCACTCACTCACTCACTAAGAAGCGGGTTCTAACCTCAGTGGTGACATGTGTATTCCAACAAATTCGGAAACCATTCACTTGTGTCAAAAATAGAAAACCAAGTTCTTTCAAGTGTACATTATATAGCTTCAAAATAATGCAGGAATATAGACATGCTTAATTGCAGTCTCATTAAAATACTTTATCTCGAAACGATACCTCTGTGCGTTAAAGTCTGAGGACACCTCCGAAGGAAGTCGCGTCAGGTCAACTTTCTTTCAGCCAATGAGTGTTTTCGGCCCTAGTGACAGCAACATTCATACCAGCACATCTGATTTTTGTGTCTCGAAACATAGCTTAACGACCTTTCCAGAACGTACATATTCATCAAAAAAAGAAATTGTCCCCAGAATATGCCTGTGCTTATGACTGTTGTGAACAAAATACAGCAACTTAATTATGTTGTTGCAAGCTGTATTCAGGCTCTGGGTTTTTTAATCCAAAAATATCTGGTTTTCCATATTTGGCTGAAAAAATAGCTTGTCTCCAAACAAACTCCATGCCACCTTCCACCACCAATGCCACGAACACATCTCATAACACCAATGATTTCTTCTAGTTATTGCAAAGTTAGGCAATTCTTTAAGATGACTAACTATGATCTATGTGGTGGATGTTGATGGATTGGCCTAGGTTTTAGAATTTAATAAAATAACGTTATTGGGCGATTTTAATAACGTTTTTACACTGTCCAAATTACGTTGACACAGTATGGGAATACTATCCGAACAGTATTTGATAATATAAGAAAGAAATATTCACTTTCATGCAAGAAATATAATAAAACAGTCAGCGGGTGTGTTTAAAAGTGTATTTTAATATGTGAACTAACACGCAATGATATACAACGTAAGACAGGTATATAGGTATTTAATCACGTGCAAGAAATGATAAGTTCTAACCTTTTTCAGTTGAGAATTATGATTAAAACCTAAAGATGTTCTTATTCTTATAATCGAAATGTGTTTAGAACTTATACAGTTCCTCGAAAAAGTGGGGAATATGCATGAGAGTGGCAAGCCATAGTTTGTTGGATGTACGTACATTTTACAGCAGAGGTACTTTCTAATAAACCGGGATTTAAAGTTAACAGAGGACCGTGTACAGTTTCATCATGTGTGTATGTGTGTGTATGTGTGTGTGTGTGTGTGTTTGTGTGTGTGGGTGTGGGTGGGTGGGTGGGGGGGGGGGGGGGGGGGGATTAGTTGATCAATTCTTATTTTGTAACCATTTTATTTGAACTAGTACAAAATACAAGTAATTATTGAGTAATGTTTCGTGGCCACATTTCGTCACGCAGGGGAGTCCCGTTTTCAAAACGTTCATATTGTCACGGTAGAATGTAGATAAAGGCCCGGTTCCATATTAAATACTACAATCAGCCGTTAGACTACCTCACATTTCAAAACGCAGTAGTTTCATCTCCAAAAAGGTAATCCTCGCAATAGAATTTAAGTCAACCCTTCACCCATTTACACACTTCTAGATTCGGATCCACGACACACAGATCTTGGCGGCGAATTACGACAGTTTAGATCACTGGGCCAATCATGTCCTTAGTGACTATAGAGTATGGTCATCCACAAATAACTGATCATGATAACGTTACCTTAACGCTGCCTGGAATAGAAACCTACATTAATGTAATGTGGATTGTCTCATGCGACAAGTAGTAGGAACGAGGGTGCGAAAATTTACTTAATATATATAAACTAGCAGCTGGTATACACTGTCAATGTCCCATTTTGATATAACGCAATGTACTAATTCAAAATACCACCATGTTCCCTCAAACAGTTAGAAGTTAGTGTGAATGAGTCAGTTGTGTTGTACGGCGTTTGAACACTCAATATTTCAGTCATATTGCAGTGTGTCAGCTTTATGTGAGTTGACAGTCCGATGGAGGGATGCAGGTCCTAGATGTTACCTTTTGGGTGAAACAACAAGCACGCTTTTTGTTCTAAGAAAGAAGCAATCATTGTCAGGGGAATCTGGTAATCAAATCCACCACCATGGGAAATCGTATTTTTTGGCCGAGGCAACTAAGTGACGCCTCAACGGTTAGAAGCCGTTTATGACATATTGTGTAACCTGCATATTGTCACATTCAAGATCTGATATGTGGTGTGTCACCTGAATATTGTCACACTCCAGATCTGACATGTGGTGTGTCACCTGAATATTGTCACACTCCAGATCTGACATGTGGTGTGTCACCTGAATATTGTCACACTCCAGATCAGACATGTGGTGTGTTACCTGAATATATTGTCACATTCCAGATCAGACATGTGGTGTGTTACCTGAATATATTGTCACATTCCAGATCAGACGTGTAGTGTGTTACCTGCATATTGTCACATTCCAATATTGTCCATCATCATAATTGGATGTCATTTTTCTGTTATCGTGGGTTCAAATTACCTTGATTATAAAATATTACTTGGTCTGTAAGCACCATACATTTACCGATATTTCTCGGGGAAGTCACATACACCTACGAGATTTCCTGTCACATTAGTCTGACGCGCCCTGATATAACATAATGACTGTCACAGCGACCATAACCTGATCACTTCCCCAACTCCCCCACCAAATAACGTGTACTTGAACCTGACACAAAGGGCCGAATAGGCTATTGACCTATCATCCATGGGGCAATGAATTAACAATCTTACCATTCCAAATGCCACCAGACATATACCAATATTATCCTAGCTACATGGTGTTTGACATGGTAAAATCATATCAAATGGAGTGGAATCTATGTGTCTGGAAGTAATCCCATACCAATATCTCTGCTGCCAGACATATGTCTCCATAGGTTTGATTGAAACATTATAATGTAATGTATATTAAAAAGAGTAATAATGGAAATAGTATAAGACCCTGTAGGTTCGTTCTGGAATTAAATTGTAATGGATTAATTACACTTACTTTATTAGTTTCTCTCATTCACTTAAAGTAACCCAGTGTTAGAAATTGGCACTAGTCCTGTTGTCCTTGCCAAACTGCCTAATAGTGAAGGTATCACAAGGACTAGTAGAAATATGACCTTTTTTAGGGTTTATGTTATCATTATAAGGTCTAGTGGACTAAAACTGTTAGTTTCTACCGCTGTAAAAACCATTTGTGGGCATTACCTATGCAGCCATTCGTTAATGGAATACGATCGATTTATCATTACGTTTTACAGAACCTCAGCTGCCCCCTGATATTCCTCTAGGATGTACATATAGAGGGTATCCACATGGTCTTAAATAACACACGTGTAAAAGTGCATGTATTATCGCGGTCTGACTTCATCCCTGCCCCCCTATCGCTTGGGAATCATAAATATTTTGATACTCAATTTCGGTATCACACGCACACGTTTGCAATATTATATCCAGTAGAATTCATTCAGAGCATAATAAAGAAAAGTGCTTATCGTTGTGGTGTAATATGCTGCAAATCGCTTAGAAGGCTTTCACTCAATAGTGTGGTGATAATGTGCTGATCGTGTGAACGAATTCAACATTCGTTCTGATTACCATACTTGATGTGTCAGTACCATGCACATGTTCATTTCATTGGTTTCAACAGTGAGTGAGTGAGTATGGTTTTACGCCGCTTTTAGCAATATTCCAGCAATATCACGGCGGGGGACACCAGATATGGGCTTCACACATTGTACCCATGTCGGGAATCGAACCCGGGTCTTCGGCGTGACGAGCGAACGCTTTAACCACTAGGCTACCCGACCGCCCCGGTTTCAACAGTGACAGGCGTCCGCGACATGTATTTCCTGGGCTGTCCTCCCACAATCAGCTGAAACGCTGAAACCTGGAATACTGTCTACAGCGCCGTACAGAGTATGTATAACGTAGTGTAGGCCATGGGTCCATTCTATACCACAACGTGTGAGAGAATTTTCATGTTCAATATACACTATATATGTATTTGTTTGTTGTTTAACGCCGCACTTAGCAATAGTCCAGCTATATGACGGCGGTCTGAAAAATAATCGAGTCTGAACCAGACAGTCCAGTGATTGGAATCATGAGCATGAATCCACGCAATTGGGATACGATGACTTGCATCAACCAAGTCAGCAAGCCTGACAACCGGATCCGGTTATATTAGTCTCCTAATACGACAAGCATAGTTGCCTTTTATGGCAAGCATTGGATGCTGAAGACCTATTCTACCCCGGGTCTTCACGGGTCCATTATATATATAATTTACACAAGTCGCAACCGACTTGCTTTATAAGTAATGATATCTAGGTTTTGAGCAGTGGATATATCAATTGAAGTCATCACAATATTATGTTTATATAATGAAAGAACAAATAGAATTAATGTGGTATATATTGACATCTGAATTAATCTTAATTCTAAATTCGATGCAGTTGGGGACAACATCCAAACTGAGCATGAGCAAGTTCCATACCTAAATATAGGTAGACGTATTTCTTCTAAATATGATTCTGAGCCAAAATCATAATTCAATGTAACACAAAGAGTTAATTTTGAACTATCTAGGGCTGCGTGACAACTTTACTCATGAGAAGATACTAGATGAAACATTAATTCCGACATGAATCTGGCAATGTTACTTATAGATTGCTGTTCCCATACGTAACGAAAACCACTAGAGAATAGAAACTGTTGTTCTGTCTGTACCTGTAACCTGAGGGCCGTCTCTCTCAGTTAGGAGATCCTGTCCCAGTCACCCCGTTGGGGAGGATCGTCCCAGTCTTATCGTGAACATAGGATTTGCAGCGAGCAGCTGTGCCGAGGACGTTCACAGACCGTTGGGGCCGACGTTGTCAGCGATAGGATGATGAGACCGATGCTGGGTTCGGACTGTAGAGAGCCTCTGGGTGAGCAATGGATTCAAAGGCCAAATGCTTCAACACCAGAGAACAAACATCCTGGTATATTTGCCGAAACAGATTTGTTGGTCGTAAAAGGCAAAAAACAGTAGTGAAAAACAAATAAAAATAGTGATAATACCAGGTGTTCGCGAAAATGGTAAGCGACTAAATAAAAGCCACAAAAATATGTCCATAATAATATAAGAAATAACGATTAAAAGCAGAGTTCAATGTACGATTCCGAATACATATAATATGCACGAATCACTCTCAAATACTAGTGATGATATTAGGTGTTCTCGAAAAGGTGAGCGTATCATTCCCCACCGATGGCCCGTCAAAAAAACACAATGCAAAAGCATGTCAATGGTTTACCAAAAAAAAGTCTAAATAGGGAATCAATTCTAACATCATTTTTGTCACTGATGCGTCAAATTTGGAAATGTTTTCCATATGGCTACCATAAAAGCTCACCTAGATAAAGTTGTGAAATGTGGACACCGAAGGATGGAGCTGTTGTAATATTGCTCGACATTAAGGGACAGTTGACCATCTCTCTTGTAATACACTCTTGATGAGAGAATTGTTGGTCTTTATGTAAATATCGCACTGTGAAACGGTTTCACAGGTCTCTTTTATTTCTAGTTGAGGTTGGTAAATCAGTGGAAGGATCCGGAATTGGCTATTTGACCATTATTGAATCAGATCATCAATATAGGTGACGCTTATTATTAAGTAAAACTTCTTTGTCAAATTCCCTTGTTTTGACTTTGCCAATCCGAGCAGATATGCCGATCCATTAGCATAATGAAACAACATAATGTGAAGACTCCCCAACACTGCGGCCTTCTGCATTACCCAGATTGTCAGAAGGGCTGTGTTCCTGGTAGCAAACCCGGGTACTCTCCCAATGTCAGTCAACAGTTTGGGAGGTACCAAACCTAAGGCACCGAGAACAATGCAGAGTCGAACAACTTGGTACTTGGGATGCAAGCGTGACATTTCGAAAGCGAAGTCCGCATATTTGCCACGTTTTTCCTCAATCTTGTCAACAACATTAGTGTCAAAAGGGACAATAATATAAATGATTTCATTGGATTTAGCAAGAAGGACAAGATCAGGTTTGTTGACCTGTATACGGCTGAGGCTGTTGACGGGCGTATTCCAAGTTCAAAGCATATTACCATTGTACATATGTTGTATTAACACGGTTATAAAAATATGACAATCACGGAACCTGGCTACTGGAGGAAACGGGTTCAAATCCCAAATTGGGTAAATGTGTTAAATCCCCTTGTGTTGTTCCCTTATGGTATATTTCTGGAATGTTTATAAAAGCGGCCTGAAACCAACTCACTGTAAAGGTTCATGCACTTTTCAGCGTCATCGACCAGAACCCTACATATAACATGTGAGTGAGTGAGTGAGTATGGTTTTACGTCGCTTTTAGACATACAACATGTGTGTTTTATAATACATGATACCAGCTACAAGCCTCATCCGTGATACATGTTAACAAAGGTTGAATTTGATTCGGAGCCATCTTAAATTGGTTTTATGGAGAAAGTGATACTGTGTATTGTCGTGCGTGCTAAATACCTCGTTAATGTTTATGTGATATATAGTGAATACAACACTTATTCTCGTTTGGTACCATTTTTATGAAACGAGTGGACTTTCTATGGTATCTGACCTCGCAATCGTAAAAATGGTATCTAACGAAAATGAGTGTGGTATTTTATTTATTACCCACGTTAAATATATATTTAAGTGTTAATACATAGCAACTATCGTTCGTTGACAGACCAATATATTGGATATTTTGGGCAACATAATCGGACGTCAGGCACACTTCTACGGAGTTTTCGAATAAACTGGATCGGGAATGTTCACTTTGAGTGATCTGGTCGTGCAGTCGTGAACAAATAACTCCTGAAACAGTGCCACTAAAAACGCTTCGAAAGGGACACTGATGGCACAACCGGATCATCCCAAGTAAGTCAAGATATCTGTCCAGATAGTTTAAACTGACTTCATTTCACCACGCTTATCTTTTTACTTTAAATAAAATAGAAAGTTGCGAAAGTGGTCAGGTGCGTCACTTTCATGGGGACCCTCGATCTATTGATCGGTAGTCGTATATGTGAATGGATATAGCTCGAGTATATAATGTCTGTAGAAGCTCTTTGCATAACTTAAATAGAATACAAACCGAATTTGTCGCTTGTGACTGATTTGTTTGGTTTAATTAAGTGTCTGTAAATGTCTCTCGCTTTCATAAGATTCCTTCAGTTCTTGGGTAATAACGGAATATATTGCGACCTCTCTAGAAGACAATAAGTCTTATTTTAATAGTTTGCGGTATTTTCATTACATATGATACGGCGTAATATACACTCACTCCGACTCGTTTCCTCAACGACGACTAATGAAGAGTTTATCTTGATATGACACCTATTGTGTGCCATCAAGGGCATGTTCTCAAGCAAATGTTTGACTGGCTCAGAATGGTTTATTTACCCGTCACAGTAATCATGGCATTCGGGACCTGATCCGCATTGTCAACTTATAACACACCTCCATCACAATACACAAAAAATCTTTGACGAGATGTCACTCACAAAATTAACAATATATTCAAGGAAAAGTCGTATATTGTATGATTAGGCTGTATGACACCGTTTGTAAAGTTACTGTCTAACACTGTTTGTGTCATTGCTTGTGACAGTGCTGGGTGACAGTGCTTTTGCCAGTGATGTGAGACACTGCTTGTGTCATTGCTGTAAAGTTACTTTCTAATATTGTCCTTGTCACTGCTATATGACACTGTTTATGACAGTGCTGTATGACACTGCCTCTGACAGTGCTGTATAAAGCTGCTTGTGACAGTGCTGTATGACACTGCTTGTGACAGTGCTGTATGACACTGCTTGTGACAGTGCTTTATGACACTGCCGATGACAGTGCTGTATGACATTGCTTGTCACAGTGCTGTATAAACTGCTTATGACAGTGCTGTGTGACACTGCTTGTGACAGTGCTGTATAAACTGCTTATGACAGTGTTGTGTGACACTGCTTGTGACAGTGCTGTATGACACTGCTTGTGACGGTGCTGTATGTCACTGCTTGTGACAGTGCTGTATTACACTGCTTGTGACGGTGCTGTGTGACACTGCTTGTGACAGTGCTGTATGGCGCTGCTTGTGACAGTGCTGTATGACACTGCTAATGACAGTGCTGTATAAACTGCTTATGACAGTGCTGTATGACATTGCTTGTGACAGTGATGTATGACATTGCTTGTGACGGTGTTGTTTTACACAGCCTCTGACAGTGCTGTGTGACACTGCTTGTGACAGTGCTGTATTACACTTCTTGTGTTAGTGCTGTATTACACTGCTTGTGACAGTGCTGTATTACACTGCTTGTGACAGTGCTGTATTACACTCCTTGTGACAGTGCTGTATTACACTCCTTGTGACAGTGCTGTATTACACTCCTTGTGACAGTGCTGTATTACACTCCTTGTGACAGTGCTGTATTACACTGCTTGTGACAGTGCTGGATGACACTGCTTATGACAGTGATGTATGACACTGTTTGTGACAGTGCTGTATGACATTGATTGTGACACTTCTGTATAACACTGCTTGTCACAGTGCTTTATGACATTGCTTGTCTCGGTGCTGTGTAACACTGCTTATGACAGTGCTGTATGACACTGTTTGTGACAGTGCTGGGTGACATTGCTTGTGACAGTGCCGTATGACATTGCTTGTGACAGTGCTGTATGACACTGCTTGTAACAGTGCTGTATGACGCTGCTTGTGACAGTGCTGTTTGACACTGTTAATGACAGTGCTGTATAAACTGCTTATGACAGTGCTGTATGACATTGCTTGTGACAGTGATGTATGACATTGCTTGTGACGGTGTTGTTTTACACAGCCTCTGACAGTGCTGTGTGACACTGCTTGTGACAGTGCTGTATTACACTTCTTGTGTTAGTGCTGTGTGACACTGCTTGTGACAGTGCTGTATGACACTGCTTGTGACGGTGCTGTATGGCATTGCTTGTGACAGTGCTGTATGACATTGCTTGTCACAGTGCTGTATAAACTGCTTATGACAGTGCTGTGTGACACTGCTTGTGACAGTGCTGTATGACACTGCTTGTGACGGTGCTGTATGGCATTGCTTGTGACAGTGCTGTATGACATTGCTTGTCACAGTGCTGTATAAACTGCTTATGACAGTGCTGTGTGACACTGCTTGTGACAGTGCTGTATGACACTGCTTGTGACGGTGCTGTATGGCATTGCTTGTGAAAGTGCTGGATGACACTGCTTATGACAGTGATGTATGACACTGTTTGTGACAGTGCTGTATGACATTGATTGTGACACTTCTGTATAACACTGATTGTCACAGTGCTTTATGACATTGCTTGTCTCGGTGCTGGATGACATTGCTTGTGACAGTGCTGTGTGACACTGATTGTGACAGTGCTGTATGACACTGTTTGTGACAGTGCTGGGTGACATTGCTTGTGACAGTGCCGTATGACATTGCTTGTGACAGTGCTGTATGGCACTGCTGCTGACATTGCAGTTTGGCACTAACGAGATTGACTTCTAAATGAAACATGTTAACTTTTTTCAACAGCAACAGTATTGCTTACGATATATGCAGCCATCTACAGATATGTGATACCTGTATAAATAGAACATTACAGCGGAAGGTAATTGTAATGTTTACATTTAAAAGCAAGTAACCTTTCACTTCGGTGTAACAGATATCAGTATTTAAACCTTCCAGCAAATGCTTTGAGGTAAGGTATATAGCTCTGTATTTCTAATGGGGCGGTCGGGTAGCCTAGTGGTTAAAGCCTCACGCGTCACGCCGAAGACCCGGGTTCGATTCCCGACTTGGGTACAATGTGTGAAGCCCATTGCTGGCGTCCCCCGTCGTGATATTTCTTGAATATTGCTAAAAGCGCCGTAAAGCCACACTCACTCAACCACTGTAGTTAAGCATGGTATCATCATTGTTCCAGATCGATACGTGCTTCAGTCATATCATTCAGTGAGTACCGAACCACATGCTATCTACACAATTGGATACAAACTAATGTTTGTCAAGCATTTATACAGAGATAAATGAGCAGTTCTAAGGATATTTGTGTCATCATTCAAATTTGACCCAGAGACGTCATTTTGCTGCATATCTGTTTATAATGATTTTAATGAGCTGTTAAAAATTTGCTCCTGGATTTCCCAGGTGGGATGAATTGTTCAAATGCTTGAAGGTATTTTAAAAACATATAGCAGAAGTATATGTTTGACAACAAAGCACATTTTAACAATAAAAAGCCAATTTACGTTGTCTCGCATCACAACTGTCAAGGTCACAACCTGATGATAATCGAGAGACTGAGGAGGACCTGTTCAAGAAGGATCTTCCAGTCTATTATGTGACATATTGACCTTTCTTACTCTCTTACAGGGGTGGTGTCGCAGACATGTTGACTTCATTTCATGGAATTCCAATTACTTGTTTGTAGCCCACAGAGCCAAAAGGTCATCAAATAGAAAAAGAATTATAAAAAAAAAACAGTTATATGATGCGGCTGTGCACAGGAACGTTGTCGGGATTTAATAGCTGCGGCTGCTACTGGAAGCACTGCAGTAAGTGTTATATTAAAAAATGGCTATTGGTTTTCATAACGATACATACACATAAACTTCTTCTTCCGAGATCTCTTAAATATTAGGTATTAAATATATATATGTGTCCAAATGATAACAAACGCCGTTTAGATTTACGCTGGAAATATAACCAAATACATGAAAACAAATTGAAGTCATTTTCATTTGTAAGTATATTATCAAATGCTTAATTTTAGCAGAAAGAACAATATTTTATTTATTTGTGCATGGCGCTGATTGTCTATTTTGCTGGGAGAAAGTGTACATGTGTCGGTTCAGGTTTAGGCTACACGGTAGACCCATTTCGCCACAAGTGTTTGTTGTTAAACGCCGCGCTAAACAATATTCCAGCTACTTGACGGCGGTCTGTAAATAATCGAGCCAGGACCAGACAATCCAGTGATTGACATCATGAGCATCGATCTACGCAATGAGAATACGATAACATGCAAGTCAACCAAGTCAGCAAATCTGACCACCTGATCCTGACAGTGGCCTTTTATGACAAACATAGTCGTCTCCTACGGCAAGGATGGTTTCTTCTCGGGCCTCGCAAATGACAAAATACAAATTACTAATCCCTAATGTCAAAATCGAATTCTTTCCTAGCGTCGAGTTCCAAATTAACTGAAACTTTTGCGTTGATATACATGATCATTAATAAACATTAAAACTTAGTTTAAGGCCGTAAGTTACCCTACATAGTCTTGACATCGTATAGTGCTTGATACATGGGCGTTTTCAGCTTGTGTCATCACCAGCGACTGCATGACTGCAATGTTGGCAGCGTCAGACAATTTGAACAGTGGGGGGGATTTCAGCTGGAAATAAATAAGACGAATAACGAACTACAGGTATCTGCTGGAAGATACGATGACCTGTCCGTGAAACATATCCGACAGTACATTCTGTAATGTGTATTGACAAGTTTCGCTTGAAGCACTGTTTCTCATCAGCCTTGACAGTGTTGAGGTTTTCAGCAGATGCAGGAGGTGACATCTCAGTGGAACATATGAAGCCAAACATGAACTCGCTGTCTGCTACGTACGCACAGTAGCTTAGTTTACAACGCACTTATATTTAGACAGGGCACTAGGTCTTTGGGTGGAATTAAGTCGATATTTCGATCTTTATTTGCGTTTTCTCCGTTATTCTAAGGCGTTACTACATTGTTTAACACAACTACGGCCTCTATATATATTTTTTTTTTCCTTTTACCTTTTTACAGCGCCATAAGACCACTGACGTTGTAACCCGACCTTTTTTACAGCTGCTATATACACTGTAATGGAGTTGTTTGTTTTTGTTCATTTCTCTTCAGATTGAGATACAGTATCACATGAGCTTAAAATGAATATCAAGTTTGTATCCATCGTGAAATAATTTCACTTTGTACTCGAGTAACCTCGGAAAACTGAAAAAAATATTAAGTGACATAAACTTCATATTAAACTGAAGCTGGTGAAATATCCTGTAGATAGTTCCTTGTTTTATTTCAAGGGTCATCTCCATAGTGACGAAACAAGTTAACAACAGGCCTTTTGTCATCCCTGCTATTTAGTTACGAGTATTTGAGAGTGTTTTGTTTCCGCCCATTTGGTAGACTCTGATGTGTCATGTTCGCGACTATCATTGAGGTAAGGACGTTTATCTTGAACACTGGAAATCAAAGAGTGAGTGAGTGAGTGAGTTTGGTTTTACGCCGCTTTTAGCAATATTCCAGCAAAATCACGGCGGGGGACACCAGAAATGGGATTCACACATGGTACCCATGTCGGGAATGGAAATCAAAGAAACACCTGAACTAGCTCACATTCATAATTACTTGGATCATTGTATTTGAACCTTTACAAATTGATATATTTGCATAAAAACATCAACATCCTTCCATGTTACGCAAGACCGCCTCCGTGGTCTAGTGGTAGAGCGTCCGCCCAGAGATTCGATCTCCGGCCGCGTGTACATATTACAATGAATGAATGATGTTTATTCTCGTAAATCACGGCAGTGATACAGAGATGTAATTGGACACAGGAATAAGATACAATGAAGAAAACATGTCAGTGGAACATTTCCATACATGATCTTATATAACTTGCCAGTTTTAATAGAGTTGGCTTATAAGTAATGGACATCAAATGAGAGAATTTTACGGCAGAAGGATACATACAGTAGTATTGAGGCAAAAACTTGTTTCTAATTTCTGAGAGTTTTGGACATTCTAATAAAAAGTGCATTTCATCACATATAAAATTTTTACACAATGTACATTTTCTGTCCTCTCTCACAATATTATACCATCTTCCTGTTTCAATGGGTAATCTATGATTTGCTGTTCTAAAACGAGCAAGAGAGATGCGTAAGGTGATTGGTAGTTCTAGTAAATAAGGTTCTAGAGATGTTAACTCTTTAAACATGTTATAATAGTAACCTTTAGATGAATTTTCCTTTGATTCTCGCCATCTTTGCAAAAAATTATCAATGAGAACATGTTTCACATTTTGTTTCAACCATGCGGCACTAATAAAGGTTTGAGACAGCCAAATGTAATTAAAGCCTATATTTTGAAGAATGCATTTTACTTCTTTTAATAGTGGGAAATGGTAATCTGGATTTGCAATGGACATTTGAAACATAAGTTTATATACTATACTAGAAAGGCTAGTTTGTGATGATGTTAGCTTGCACCAATATGAAATCATTCTTATCTTAATGAAAATGCTGAGAGGATACCTCCCTAGTTCACCATATACCATGTAATCGGGTGTTGACTGTTTTAACTTGAGAATATATTTACAAAATTTAAGATGTACACGTTCAATGACAACAGTCATACCTAAAGACGTGAAAAGATGGTATTTGTTGTTAACCTGTCTGGCGCTCGGCATTAAGGGGCTTAAATAAGGACTGGTCGGTTCGGGGTCAGTATACTGTGTCTGAGTGGGGTATTTATGTTAAACTGCGGCATGGTATCTCGGTGAGGTAGCACTATTAATCGGCATCAGTCCGGACTAGTACAAGCAGCCACACAGACACACATGTGCATGCACGTCGCTATGTAAGTGCAATAATCTTGGACGCGACGTTAAACCCAATTTCAACTCCCCTCCCCTCATGATACCCAACTGCTCAATAACATGGTTTTCAGTTTATAGTTATTAATGTACGGATTGTATTCTAATTTTCTTTTCACTCACCTTACACTCATCACGTTAACAAAATGTTAACACGATTTTAAAAGTAAGCACTACTGTCCTTGGTAACCGTATACTAACTGCATCCCTTTTCGCAATCCAGTTAAACTAATACGCCGTGAAATAACGGATTTGATTTAGTGCAGCGTCACAATTACCTCACTCACCTTTGCGTTCGTTCTTTCCTCAAATTAATACCAAGGTGTGCTTAAAGATATTGTCAGTGCCAGCCCATCTACTTTATCACATATGATGAAGTGTTAGTCTACATATGTGATGTGTTCAAGAGAGATAGTCAAATGGATCCGACGGTTAAGCCAGTGTAGTAAATAAGTTTCTGGTACTCTGATCGCATGGAGCGATACTTTTCGTCTAGGTGCTAACATGATGATAACTATTTACCTACACGTCTCTGCCTGCTGCTTCTCAGAAAGATTACATGGTTATTTCTACATTGAAATGGAATAAATTGCAATTATTGCAGATGACGGTTGTACCAAAGCAATTGATATTGCTGTTTCCGTGGTAGACCATCTCTATGAACAAATATGAACTTATACTGTTTACAAGATGCTAACATTTACATTTCAGTCACTGTGAATGTCAATACAACACAGTGGTCTAAATTGAGGATATTATATGAGTGTTCGTGTCATACTATGTTAACGACACGAGTGTCTAAATTCCGGAAATTCTGGAGCGAGAACGAGAGAAATACCGGAATTTAGGCACGAGTGTCGTAAACACAGTATGACAGGAACACGAATAAAAAGTTCGATTTATTACCGAAGAAGATTGCTACATACAGAGACGAATATCTGTGACTGCCTATAAGGACAGCAAGTGAGTGAGTGAGTTAATGCTTTACGTCACATTGGCAATATTTAAGCCATATCGTGACGATGGACAGCAACAGCAGAGGAACCACCATTTGTCGTATGACGTTTACAGTCATCAGCCATGACGTCCTTTATAGTGTAACGTCATTCTGACCTCACGTCACAATAAGATTCGAATGACGTCAAAACTGCCGTCCGGATGACGAAAACAATACACTGTTTTCTCGTGACGTGACGCCCGATATGTTTGCCCTCTTAGGTAAATAAGTTTATCTTTTACGTCGTGAAAATAATAACTGTTTGTTTCTGTAGATGTTTTGCGCCTCTTGACAAACGCTGGTTGGACCAAGTCGAGACTAGTCCAGATATACAAGTTATTGATATTGCGAGCTAATCCCCACGCCCGTCAGGTACAATGTAACGTAATCAACCAAGGCACCTCGCCTGACCACACCATCCATTTAGTCGTCTTTAAAAGGAAATAGTGTGCTGGTGACTTCTCTGTTTCTCTTACCCAGGTCACAATAAATTAAATGTTAATAAACGGCTTACGCTATCTATAAGGAACCTAAGATGAATGTGTTTTTTACGTAATGTTTTCCATTAAAACAAATGATCAATCACCCCCACACCCCCGTGTAGTCCGCCAAGTACTACATGTGTCAGGGGACTTTGCTACACTGGTACATCCTGGCCTAGTAACCCCCGACACATTTAGCACAAGACTTTGACGTTTCTGCTGCTGCAATTGTCTGTTCCCTAAGATGGATTGTAGCCCCCTGGGGATAGCCACGAAGAAGTAATAAACTAAAATTATATATTTTACTTTGAACCTTTTTTCGCAGTATATCTAGACCCCTAATTAACATGGCTCCGAGACGGGTTCCTGCAGTCATTGGGCTGTGATATAATACAGCCTGTCAATATGCTGAAGTTGAGTGGGATCGTTTATGTGGTGCTGTGCCGTCGAAAGGATGAAGACAGTTAGGTGGTGGACCAAGTGTGGTTCATGTCTGTAATTGGAAGGTGCACGAATGGCACAATAAGCGGCATAAAAGTTATGCATGAGCGGTACAACAGTGGTACAGGGGACATCGAGTGGGTAGATCACATTTTTGGCATAAGACTGGCACAAAGACAACTACACAACAGCAGCACAAAAAGTGTACAAAAACGACTCAATCGTTGTGCAAGAGAGACACTTTAGCGTTCGTGTTATGTATGCAGCTGTATAAGGTCTTTTGGAACAACATATTCTTCACTGTACTACCAGACTACACGTCACAACTGGGTCTTGGTTTGTACCTACAAGATTCAACAACTCCCACATAGCCATACCTGCATTGAGAGTATTCTTTCCAGCTAACAAACACCCATACTATACATTTAAATAAACTTACAACTTTACAACTTTAATGAAACCACCGAGCACTGGGATCAACATCGGATCCAGGTCGCATATGTTTACATGACCGTGAGATTTGATAACGCTCAACGTGTCCTTAATATTGACATTTGTTGGAAATCCAAGTTCCACAATAGTAGACAAAACCAGTAGTGTGCTGGTGACTTCTCTGTTTCTCAAACAAAATGTTTTCTACCAAGAAATAAAGTAATACATATAAAAGGTTTTATTGATAACTTGTCAGCATGCATTGTGAGAAGTACCCTCAGTGACCAGCCCGGTGGGAAACATTTTGATGCAGCAATCTTTTCCAAAGTGTGGCACCATGTGCTGATGTCACTCCCTTATGACTGCCAGAACAACTATGATGTTCCTTATTTCACTAAAGTTCCAAAGCGTTTCATTCAATTCTTGTCAGACTTCCGACAGAAAAGATCTGCAAAGAACATTTGTAATTTCATTAAACAAGTTGATGAATAAACTCGGGGAAATATGTCTATCAACAGGAAGCAAAACCGTACAAGTAGTGTCAGAACACTTGCTTGATCAAACACCAAGTGTAGCTGTTGTGTCACGTCGGATATGTCGTCCACGCAGGGGGGACCGTTCTTGTCGAAGATCAAAGATTATCTGCTAACCTGTCTGATTAAAAGAGATCGACTGTGAATAATCGTGTTTAAATTCTCCCGGTACACAAACATATCACATGTTCACTAGTAGTCGGACGTTTGTAGCTGATGTATAGCCCGTCAGGCGTGCGCATTGATAGGCATCCGCATGACGATTGAGTGGCTGGACTGCAATACCCCAGATGAAGTTTTGCCATGCATGAAAGACTTAAAAACGCTGCATCAAACACGACTAAAATAAGATGAAATTATCTGCAATTATTTACAAGCGGGTCAATCGTATTATGTTCAGTGAGTAGGAAAAAATACTGAGGGTTTTTTAAAACAAATACGTAGAGAAGTCGCCACCACGTCTGCAGGAAAGAAAGCGATAATCAAGACGCAAAGTTGTCATTTGTTCTTAGAGGCAGGTATTTAACAAATTTGCTTCTGATTGTCATAATTTGAATTTCGAAGGTGACAACGCACAGGATGAGATATGAAAAGGGTCCAGTTTGGTCCTGATGAACCTCATAATGGGATTGGCGTGATTGGAACTGTCTGATTGGATTAGTCAGGTGACATTTTAGCAAGTTAACTTTTCAACACAAGCAGGCCTTTTTTACAAACAACAAAATGAAGTAGAGGTATGATTAAACATTTAAAAGGGTCAATTTTAGACTTTCCGGAGACAATTTTTCATATTTTTAAGTTGAGCAGGTTAAACCATTTGTCAAATAGATGACAGCCAATAACGAATATGTTCTTAACATTTTTTAAGTTCATCCTCGTCTTTTAATGTGCTACATTTAAATTGAGTAAGACTCGTGCTAGGTGGTGTCACTACAGTAGTCCACTACCATCACTAGCTTGGTGCTTTCTCCAACATTAAGCTGAGTGAGTGAGTGAGTGAATATGGTTTAACGAAACTTTTAGCAATATTCCAGCAATATCACGGCGGGGGACACCAGAAATGGGCTTCACACATTGTACCCATGTCGGGAATCGAACCCGGGTTTTCGGCGTGACGAGCGAACGCTTAACCACTAGGCTACCCGACCGCCCCACATTAAGCTGACAGACCCATAGGATGACTGACATAACTTTCAAAACGATAAGAAACTCACTCACGATCCAATGTTGTATTTTCCAGACGACTACATGGTTAGTGTTTCCTGTTCTGACAAATGCCATCCCACAATTATGTTAACCTTTACCAATGGTCAGTGTTTTATCCATAGTCGTAAAACCTCATAACCATCAACTGTCCTTTCTAAATTTTCATCAACGATCTCCCAGTTAATTAGATCTTTTCGAAATGGTACATGTGAAATGTAAATATCTGATAAAATCAAGGATGAAAAGTTGCTTAAATAATGAAATTGGTAATTAAATTGTGTTTTGGGGCATTCTTTTATTTGTTCATCCTTCTTTGATCCTGAGCAGGTCTCGTAACAAAACTGCATGATCCTTCCTTACCTGTCATAACGTCCCCAGGCACACGATAGCACACCCTTGTGTTTTATTTATCATAACAGATATCCCATAGCAGTAATTGGACACGACTTATCTCTATGAAAGGTGTAAATGGACAATGCGGATCTGATTTTATTTCCTTTATGGATTCATATATGTAATAGGATGCCTGTTTTATCTTTTGTAAATACTGCACACATCCTCCGGTGACTGAAAAAGTACAGATATAAACCATATGTGATGTAGTTACTTCGTGTTCGATCTTGGTATCTCACCGATATTTGTAAAGCTTTCTGTCTCCATAATAACAGAAAATTTTGAATGCATGCAAAAAGAGAAACAATTATCGGATCTCTTCATATAAAAAATAGGTATTTTTGCACTTTTGGTTTAGGTCATGCTAAATGTAATCTAAAGTTTAAAATTTGACATTTCAAGTTCGCAAAAAAGGCAATTAAGCTACCTCATTTTTTTAAATTATAACTTTTCGTGCTTTGATCTCTGCATAATAAATAAACCAGTAGGCCACTAGGACACACAAAGGACAAAGGACAAATATGCCAATCATGAATAGTCTCTTCATAGCAAGCAGCAAGTATGTGCCATACATAAACCCGGCATTAGGCGTTTTCGCCGTACAATGAACATCATAGGCTTCTCTATTCAATTTGGAACCTTATGCCGGATTTGGTGTTTTTTTATTTATTTTCATAGATAATTTATGAAAAATCAAAGTATTCTTCAGCCCATCCTCTCTTTCGGGATTCGGGGATGAATTGATCCCCGGCTACCTGTGCATATCATTGTGGTATGAGTCGACTAAATTGGATCGATGGGGATGTTTGCCCCCATTGTGTCCCGTTAAGATTCCGGGATAGAGTTGATCTTTAGCAACCCCTGATTGTCGTAAGTGGCGACTAACGGGATCGGGTGGTCAGGTGCATGTTGGTTGGTGCATGTCATCGTATCCCAATTGCGAAGATCGATGCTCATGATGTCAATCACTGGATTGTCTGGTTCAGACTCGATTACTTACAGACCGCCGTCATATAGTGGGACTATTGCTGAGTGCGGCCACAAACAAACAACAAACAAACAATTGCGGCGAAATGGTTCTACAGTGGAGCTTAATCCTGGACTTACTGACAGTTGTACAATTCCTGTCAGCAAAATGGACAATCAGCGTCATGCAAAAATAATAAAGATAATAAAGATTTATGTTAAAATACTTATAATAAAACTACGAATCAAAATTACTTCAATTTGTTTTCATTTGTTTTGGTTAGATTTCCAGTGTAAATCTCAACGGCGTTTGTGATCATTTGGACATATATATTTAATATCAAAGATTTTGGAAACCGCCGTCGTATAGCTGGAATATTGCTGAGTGCGGCGTTGAACAATAAACAAACAAACAAACTTACTAGGTTTCACTCACTCACTCACTCACTCGCTCATGTAACAATTTCATTAGTTTCTTCAAAAGGTCGTAGTTTTTTACCATAACACACGTAGAATCTAATGAGCACGGCTGTTTGGGACCTTGAAGAAATACATTTGTAATAAGCAAGATAATCCATTTGTTGAAGTCCTTACAACAATAACGTCCTCTCGAGAATCTCAGTAATTAGGATGGATAACCTTCAAACGCTGATGATTGAGGACTCTTGCGCATGCTCGACATGAAGTTCTGCCATATATATTTGTGTTCAGATGTTAGACGATCTTAGATTCTCGATAATACAAGTTACACAGCATCAAAATACAGTTATCAGAATATTTGCCATCTTCGCAAAGTACATGTGTTATTTTTTTCATTTATTAAGTCTAAAGGGTATGGATGGTTTGAACTTGCCATGTAATGAATTGTAATGGATATTGAATAAGAACAGCAGTCTAAGCACACGTCTCTGCTTATTGCATCGTCATGTAAAACATGTAGCATTTTTCATTATATTCCATTAATTGGACTAAAAGCAAACATATTGTCATGGAATTACGCTTTCAGTGAGATTTGATTCCATTTGAATGATCAGTTGCATGGTTACGATTATTTAACTTAGTCAGCTCGGTGAACAAGTAGCATAATGCACCCTTTAAAAACACATGGCATTTCTACCAAAATGTCATTTATCTCCTAAAACATTAAGGACGCCTTAATTGCTTCATTTAGTCCCTCATAACTATTGACGGATAATCGTTTATTTCTCCCTATCTAAACCCGTTGAGTTTATTCACTGATTAGAGTGTTGGGTTATTTAACTCTCAGGTGTTAAATGATGGTCTCGGCCGACTTAATTGGCTGTCTACGCTTCTTGTCAATTATCTTGTCAAAGTGTTGATTTAGCTACTCTCCTTTTTTATTCTCTGATTTGATGCACTTGGAGAGGTAAGACACGTTTTATTACAACAAAGATCTTCAGTATCGATCATATCGTCTTTACTTGGCGCCACCGTTTTGTTTGAAGCCAATGCAAGTGATATGAGAGGTGAAATCTGATTGGTCAGTAGGAGGAACATAGAAGGGACATAACTCGCAATAACAGCTTGTGGCGCTACGATCGAGCCCCAAAATTCCAGTCTAGCTTGGCAAAGGTGGGAACTGAACTTTTCCAGTCAGTTAATTCCCTTGCCTCGGGAAGATGGGTCCAGACATTTTACATGCTGCTGTAAGATGATACAGGTGAAATTCTAGATCATTCACCCACTTTATTGGCGATATCCTATTCTGACGATGTTCTATTTTCTGAGTTATTCATGTTTTCTGTTTTGTCACGGATTGGTCATGACAAGCGCTACATTCGCAAATAGAACATACAACTATTTCACAAGAAATAGGTCACAAAGAAATTATAACACATGATGCATGGAAAACAACATACAGTTTTGTTTTTGTTTATGAAATAACATTTGCCTTTTCACAGATAATTCAAGGAGATTTGCTTTGAAATTCTACTCACATATACAGCACCTGGTATTGTTAAAAAAACGCATTAAAACATTTTTCATAATATAGACACACACAATCTCATATAACAGGAAATTGCTTAACTGCATTACCCAAGTATGAATTGTTAATATAATAATCATCTGGGCAAATAAGATATTATCAACTGTAAAGAAAAGCAACATTAACACAAATCCAGTACCATTTTCATTTCAAATATGATACACAACCTTAGAAAAACGTCTTTTCATTCCGCGGAGACGAAATTGCCTTGCAAAAGGAGGGCTTGTCATATTTTCGCAAGTCGATGATTAGTTTGTAACCAAAATTACACAGAATATACAATCACCTTGTTTCTTTCTACGAGGGAAAATAGCAGTGTACACACCTACATATCTGTATATGTGGTAGTTCGTCTTAAGGAATGGGTCTTTTGACAGTAGTAACCCAGGTTTAGTTGATGAAAATCCGCTTTGGGAAACAAAGTGACAATGTAATTTCACAGACGACGCAGGGGACGTCTGAAAAACCATCATCAACATCGTCGCCGGCTTTATATTGTAAGGACGTCATGGTCCGACCAATAGATATTGCTACAGATTCACAAAAAGCTAGACACAAGTATCAGACCTTTCTGCTTCTGCTTTCACTCTTGCTTAACACAGAATATCGAACACAATCATTTTAGTTGTAGACATGGGAAGAACTACTGTGCAATTGTCTTGTAAAGTTGTTTAACTGTCATGTACTTAATCAGAAGGAAACATCTGTCATTGTTTCTCTTTTTCCCGTTTCCATCTGTTATTTGTGACAATTAAAATGGGCAAGAAGAACAGTTTCGACGCCAACTTCTGGACAAGGCCAATTGCAAGAGAAATATGTTATATTCTTCTCAAAGGTGATAAAATGACAACTCTTTTAAAAGCCCATAATATCCTATTCACAAATGCCACTTATTTACGTACCTTGACCTCTAGTCTACAGACGAGATAAATGGAAGTTCACATTGCGTCACAAAATATGCTTCTTTTAGTAAGAAGTGTTCAGTGTACAGTGCGCGCAAAAAAATGCCCTTCCTTTTCAAGTAAGTATGGATACATTTGTCAGCGCCATGTCCTGTGATTCGGTGTGGTTTCATTGATTCTTTGTTGGTTCCATATTGTTTTGGATTTTCCATACTTCACAGCCGGTTTTGAAAAACAACTCGTACAATCAAATCACTAAAAAATACTTCGCTGAGCATACGCTTTAGGTGAAATTAATGAAGCGGAAATGGAGATAGTGTTTTAATGTTTATGTTTTAGAATGAATAGTTGGAAGAGGAACTTAATGAGAGTACCTAACGATCCATTGCATAGATTTAGTCATGTAGAGATAGTTCAAACGGACACAAAACAGATTATCTCTAGAAATAGGCCTGCTTATGAACTAAGGATAAAGCTGAATCCGAATCAGGCACAAGATCTTCTAAGGCATTCAACATGTTTGCACACAGGCAATCTATGTTATCGACAACGCAATGTACATGATGGTAACGAGCATCTGATTTTCCGTCAAATGGTCAACGAAGTTACAAGTGTTGTATTCAGAGTCATGTTACGATACAACCATTTACACCTATTAAAAAATACAATTATTTTAAAATGTAATTGATAGTGTGGTTTAGTTGTATATCGTTCGTATTCAAATGATGCTTGTTCAGCCTAGGCTCTGTATTAATCCAGCAAATAAAAGGAACACTGGCAATAATGTTATTTTAGTTCGCCAATAAAGACACACATAGAACGCGGCAGACTTATTTAATGAATATAAAAAAAAGATAATTTGTATAATGTAATATAACCAACTCTAACAAATGTTATATTAGGGATAACACTTTCTTTGTAATGTACAGATTATCGAATTTTTTAGGGTCGGGTCCCGTCCGGGATTCGAACCCACACTCCCAGACTGAGGCACCTAATCCCCAGCAAAGTCAGCGATCTAACCTACTCAGCCACGGAGGCTTCCACAAAAATGAAAGTCCGACAACTGGTAGTCTAGATCACGAACTGTGTGTACCCCCCTGACAAGTGTAAATATGCACGGCTCCTATGGCCGAAAGCTGGCTGTGTAGGTTCGAATCGCGGAAGGGACTCGACCCCCAAAATACGATAACCTGTACTTTACAAAGACAGCGTTATACCTAATATAACTTTTGTTACATTTGACCGCTTTCTAAATGGCATTGTGTGTTCATAACCAACTCTGTTCAGTTGTCCTCTCTTCCTAAATGTTTCAAACTTGCAACCATTAGGTAAGGTTCCTCATGTTGCTGTTAGTTATAGTATGGAACACCATATGGAAGGGATGCAGTGACAACATATTTTATGTGATATGCCTTCGTACGAAACCTGTTAATAAAGGTTACGTTCATTACGTGTGTTTTCACATTGTTTGATAAAGAGATACTTTTAACTGTGTTAAATATCATACATTTTAAAGGTTTACTTAATATAATAATATGACATGTTATGCATTTTACATATATTCTAAATTAAATCGGATCATGTGCAATATCTTAATATTATGACACGACATGTATTATTTGCTGACAAATCTTTACACTAAATTCACTAAGAACATACGTAGTTCCAAAGCAATACTTTTTCGTCAGATCAAAAATCAAAATTATACTTTTCCCCTGTTTTTGTATTTACGACTGACTTTCTTTCAGAATACATACATAAAATGTAAAACCTCAAAAATAGCCTGTAAAGTAGAGAATCAACGAAACTATAAGTGGAGGCTGCAATGAAATAAGGCACTGAACCTCTTAGAAACCATAGTTACATAGAGTGGTTCATTTGATCGTGTGTCAGACAGGATGTTTTGTGACAGCTATGACAACCACGGCTGATACGCCGAAGTCACTATTCCCGGATATGCAGTTTGTCATTCCTATTATAAATGAAGAATACAGTTTTTCTGTAGCAACGATGTGAACTTTTATCAGTTATTTCCATATGGAAGAGATTCAAAAGAGTAAATCATGATCGACATATTTTTCATTTATTACCAGCCAAAGATAATAAAAATGTTATGAATACACAATGTCATTTAGAAAGTGGTCAAATGTAACAAATGTTATATTTGGGATAACACTTTCTCGTACTTTTTTACACTTGTCAGAAGGGGTACTCAAAGTACGTGATCTAGACTACCAGATGTCGGACTTTCATTTTTGTGGAAGCCTCGGTGGCTGAGTGGGTTAGATCGCTGACTTTGTGTGCTGGCTATTAGGTGCCTCACTCTGGCAAGTCTGGGTTCGAATCCCGCACGGGTCTCAACACAAAAAAGTACGAGAATCTGTACTTTACTAAGAAAGTGTTATCCCAAATATAACATTTGTTACAATTAAAATGTTGTCCAAGAAGTAAATGAAGGAGGTAAAGTGAGCTGAAATGGGGTTTAACGCGGCTTTCAATCATTGGCCTCACATAAAGACGTGCAAGCAGGTGTGTGGCTTCTTGTCCCAGCATGGAATTACACTGGTTTTACAATGCTAACCCACTATATTCAGGTGTTCATGAATCACTTTCAAACATTAATGATACCAGTAACACCAGTCTAAAAAACATGCAACGGCAAGTTAACTGTTCACCTGGAAAACACACAAATAGAGAACATATGGTACAAAAATAAATACAGGGCATTCCATTGGACATCTATTTGGTTTCCAACTTGGACATATCCTCCTCGTGTCTACCATAAAACGTTGTGACAGTTTCAACAAACATTCTTTGATGAGTCTATGAAAGGAAATAGTAAATGACTTATGTTTAGTCCGTATTTAACCAACTGTATACGCGGGGAAAACAGCATATACTCCTCAATGTACTCAAACGGATCAGTGCGTTATTTAAGAAATACACAACGACCATGTTTATTTATTATATGAGACATCAACATTATGTACAGCCTCTTTAAGGATGTTGATAAAATCTACAATCTTTAAAAATATTTACCCAAATTTGAATAATGATGACTCCCCATATAGAATCCGACCTCGGAAATGTCCGACAAGTCCATTTTACGAACAGGTGGCTTAAGTTTGGTATTTTCCGCAAATCCTCACAATCATCATGTCGATCATCTGTAACTTTTCTCCAAATACCGATTGTCATATCTCTCCAATTCTTGGATGCGATCGTTCGGCGACTGCGTGTATCTGCGTAGCCCAGCTACATCTTTGGCAAACAACTTACTAGACACTTCGATTCCCTCTAAAATATAACGTCGTCTTATATATATCGTCAAGTTGCGAGCGCTAATTCGAATCTCCAGAAATGACGTCACGATAGAAAAACAGCGAAATGAAACCGCGTTTCGTTCTTCATTGTTCTTTGCTGTTTATCACGTAGCTATCATATATAAACTAATATATGACATCCAAAGCTATCCATGTATTTGCCCTCCAAGAGCTTATACGTCCATTGAAGTATAGTATGTAGGTATGTAGGTATGTAGGTAACCTACCACCACCAGTCAAACTACATAAGTGACCAGTCAGTCAAAAATGATAGAGTCATTTTTTCCGACAACCTGTTGGACTTTTTAAAACCTAATTATTTCTTAGTGGAACGAATTTTTGCAGGTCAAATTTCAGGACAATGTTGATTTAAATAGGAGTTTTAAGTTCTGTGCAATTCTCCATCTCAAATATGTACATCTAAAAATGAAACAATTGCAAAACATAAACGAAAGAAGAAAATGGGGTGGGGTGTCGTAAACTTAGGGTATATTATGCGTGCTGTCCAATATTGGTTCCTCTGTCATGTCATTGATAACATATTGCAAAAAGCGGTGCAAACACTACCTACTCAGCGACACTGTCATTCAATGAATCAACCAGTTTAGCTGCTTCGTAGGTGGAACTTATACCGTAATTGTTTTCACACAACAAACAAATTCACGAGGCACTTGCAAATGCTTGAAATATGCACATGCATGCAGCGTTCGTAAGATTTCCTATTTTTTTATGTGTTGTGAGGACAGGAGTTTGAGGTTAAGTTTAATTTTTTTAAATTCCAGTGGTCAATTCTTAAAGGTTGTCCTCTTGTCACGACGGACACAATAAACTCAAAGGAAGAAGTGTTGTTCTTTTTGCCCTTCATCCAAGCAGGAAATGACAGTCTGCAAATCTCCTGAACCTGCAATTCAAGTGCGGAGTGAAGTGCTAAGCGAAGTCCATTATGGAGTTACCCTAGAGTCTAGACCACACGTCTCCTGTTTAGTTTCAACTTAGGCATCTATGGCAGGTGCCGTGGATGGTTTACAAAGGACGAATGAAAATTTAGAAAAGAGGACAGAGTTGGGATAATGACCTGTACAGTAAGTAAAGACCAGGGGTTGCTACACATCTGTCTGCGAGCTACCACGACCAAACACGGTATATAAAGCGCTGGGTTTATGTCCTGTTGCGAACAGCTTTCAGCAAAAAAGGTTCATGTGTTGTCTTCAGTAAACTAACACTAGGTGACAAGGTATTAAGAAAAGAAATTCAGTTCTGCTACTATTTTTATGATTATTAAAGAAGTGCAGTCTGCCCATCGTAATACAATTACTGACATCACATGCCATTTGCTGTAGGTAGAAGCGAATTAAGCATGATGTATTTCTTTGCCGATTTTGAGATCTCCTAATGGTATAGACGTGTTGAATGAATATTTCTTGTGTTTACTGATAACCTCGGTACCTTTCTTTCAAGACAGTGACCGCCACTTTGTTCTGGTGGTAGAGCGTTCCCCCGGAGAGCGGAAGGTCTGTAGCAGGAATACAGTGCTAACGAACTGAAAACCATGATCATGGCACAACTGAATTCGACCCTACATAGAGAGAAAACCATAATCCTGACACGATAAATACACAGCAATTCGTGGTGCCATAAACGGTAACAGTAAACGGGTCGACTTCCCGTGTATCGTCATACTAACAGTAAACGGGTGGGGCTCCCATGTATCGTCATATTAACGGTAAATGGGTGGAGCTCCCGTGTATCGTCATACTTACAGAAAACGGGTGGACGTCCCGTGTATCGTCATAATAACAGTAAATTGGCGGACGTCCCATGTATCGTTATATTAACAGTAAACGGGTGGACGTGCCGTGTATCGTCATAATAACAGTAAACGGATGGACGTCCCGTGTATCGTCATAATAACAGTAAACGGGTGGACGTCCCGTGTATCGTCATAATAACAGTAAACGGGTGGACGTCCCGTGTATCGTCATAATAACAGTAAACGGGTGGACGTCCCGTGTATCGTCACAATAACAGTAAATGGGTGGACGTCCCGTGTATCATTACAATAACAGTAAATGGGTTGACGTCCTGTGTATCGTTACATGACAGTAAACGGGTGGACGTCCCGTGTATCGTCATATTAACAGTAAATAGGCGGGCGTCCCGTGTATCGTTATATTAACAGTAAACGGGTGGACGTCCCTTGTATCGCCATACTTAAAGAGGCGGAGGTCTCGTGTATCTTCATATCAACACGATAACAGGTCAACTTATGTACATGACATGTAATCGTGTGGATGAATAAAATCGACTTCCTCAAAACACGCAAGTGTCTCCACCATATGGAGCCTATAGCTACTGCGTTGTAACATTGATGTCAGCAACACACGCTGATTAACCACATCTCTTTCACAGCATACTTCGGACTGGAAGCCAACATAGTGCAACGAAAATCAATCTTCGCTTTCAGTGATAACGTCTTTCCGTTTGAGTAAACGCAATGCGTGTCATGATTAGGACTATTTATTATCTCTGATTTATGAAAAACAACATGTCGAGCATGATTAAAAAAGACTTCTTACACGAAGCATAAAACACACATTAAAAATGCACGAAACTGTTATTGAGTGATTCTTACCATGTGTTGATAACAAGGCTTTCATTCATACAAGTATGTTTGAACATGTCTCTATCAAAATGTCATCAAGCACCTGACAAATTAGGTGTGAGCTTAACTACTCCATTCACTCTCTCCTAATTAACGTCCACTTTCCCGCGAGATAAAGCCGACACTCCACGTAATACGAAACAAACTCGTTACAGCGTCGATAACTTCATCTTCGATTGTCCAGGGTATTATATGTGACCCAATAAGAGAAAAGGGACACTATGGGTGACAAATCACATTTTGACCGCTCATTATATTTTAAAACTGCAGCATCTGAGGAACACAAAACAAAAATTCACAAGCATTATATTTGAACAGAGATCAATAGCACCATCATTTGGACACATTTTCTGCCAAATTCCCATTTTCAGACTTATAACTGTTAATGTTATCATTGCAGTTTTAGATATAATGTCTCATTAATTGAACGCAGACATGTCTGTTGAAGAGTTTTGGGATATTCTTTTCATTACATTACGAACGAAAGAGAGATAATTAAGGTATTTTTGTACAGTCCGCACAGATGACCATTTTTACGGACGTTAGTTGACGTCAAACGTCCCTCTTCATGAGGACAAAAAGGATTTTTATGAGAAACCGATTGCCAACCTAATTACACATGAGACACGAAGAACAAACTTTAAATATAGATGAAGAATTAAAAAAATACGTTGATAAAAATGGTTTGGTTAATAGTATTCCAGGTTTACTAAAAATAAATTCCTCTTTGGGAAACAATGCAATTTTACACATGGTTCAGGGCATGTCTGAAAAGGCATGCTCGACATATTCGTCGGATTTAAATTATAAGAACGTCATGGTGTGAGTGATAGATATGGCTATATATATTCTCACTAAGCTACCACAGGTACTGGACATTTCACGTTCGATCTTCACTTTTGTGTAACAGAATATCGAACACAATCATTTTAGTTCTAGACATGGGAAGAACCGCTGTGCAATTATCTTGTTAAGCTGTGATGTTCTTATCAGGAAACATTTGTCATTTGGTCACTGTATCCCCTTTTTCTTGTAAGTTGTGTCATTCAATATTGGCTATGAACTGCAGCAGAAATTTAGATGTCAGTTTCTAAACAGGACCAGTGACATAAGGAGGCTGCTGTATGGAAGCCTGTGATACAAGAGCCAGTAAACTACTTGTATATTACAAAGCCACCTTGCCACTTTATCGGAAATAACCTAGAGACTAATTTTAAAATGGGATTCACTAACAGAGGGGTCAATTACTTTGAGCTTATTTTGAGGCATTGCGTCACATCGATTAAATCTGAAGAATGCTGCTCAATGGAAAATCAAATGTGTCATTTATTGGTGCAAATTGAAGACTTTGATTTGGCGTCATGGAAGACCTTATTTCTTGCAGTAACGGTAGAAAGAGCAAAGTTTACAGCTATGAAATGTCCCCTAGAATTAACACTTCTAGCACAAAACAATGAGAACCACTTTAATGGGTTGTTCTCAAATCTCTGCAGAAGACAAAGGGATAACTTAAGTGTCCTATTATTTCACACACCATGGCCTTTCTATGAAATAAGGTGAGATGAGGTTAGAGGAAGGACAGAAAATGTTCATCCTGGTATTTCCTGGTACATTTGTCATCGCCATGTCTTACGATTCGTTTTGATTGAACTGACATTTTGTGGACCTATACAGCTTAGGTTTTGTTCATTTACCTGCTTGAAAAGACAATTTTTACCCTGAATGAATATTGAGGAACGTAATGATAGTGGTTCATGATTCATTGCATTGATCTAGTCATGTGCAGATTATTGAAAAATATACCGAGCAGAATATCTAAAGAAGGCTTTGATGTTTTAGGTACCTTTATTAGGATAGATTGTTTTCGGGTCAGTAGTAAAACTGCCACGACTTTCAACATGCTTCACAAAGCAATCTGTGGCACCGATTACAAACTAATATAATATAACCAGCATCTGACAGTTGGATGATGATCAATGGTATAGTGGTGTAGTTGCTAGCCTAAGCAAAATATGACCCAAAAAAATCTCCCTCTAAATTGACATAACTAAGTAATATAGCTGAAGAAATATAACCCATGATTAAGAATAAAATCCCCCAGAAGTTACACCCGTACAACGTTTTGCACCTATTGTAAAATGTTTTGTCAAGTTTCTTATTGTTTTCTTTTTCCTCATTGTATTCTGTCGACGCCAGTTAAATACACCAGACTGTACGCTTTCACTTCCGGCACATAACACTTAACGTTTTTCGCTTGTGCTTGAAGGGACCTTCAAACAAAACAAAAGATGTCAACACTTACATTCCATCGATTCGATTTCTTTCGTGGAGTTTTTAATCGTTTTTTTCTACTTCTGGTATCTCGTTGCCACGCACACACACACACACACACACACACACACATATATATATATATATGTAAAGTTCATATTTTCATAACTTTTGTAATCTCGGAGTAAAGTTTAACTGCTGACTCCTTGTAGCAATTTACAACGATTGAAAATTTGCCATTTCAGTCAAAATATTCTTACTTTGGACAAATGCATCAACTTCGAAATACTTAAAGTCATAGCGTGGCTTCTTAAATAGGCAAACAGTGCAGTAGGATAATTATATTACGTGATTTGTTCGATTTTAAAATTGTATCCTCTTACAAGACGTAATCTTGTTATTTGCCATTCAGTTGAGAGGTTTAGTTAAAGTCCATTCTGTGTATATTGAGGTTTGACTACATTAAAACAAATCATGTTCAGTCACTAAGCATATATTTATGATACGAAAGCTATTGCTTGCTGACATATCAGTACAATAAATTTATAAAGATAATTCAGATTACTAATCATTACAATCTATTCAAATCAAATTGAAACAATTTATTTTATTTTTTTATTTCAAATTGAAGACTTTTCACGGCTTATACATTAAATCTCAAACTGCCAATATAACCTCAAGAATATTTCAGTGACAGCATTGCATTAAGTCATTATGTCATGTGTTGAAATCATCAATACATAAAGACTTTATAAATAAATTATTATTTAGTTGGAATGTACCAGTTTGATTCCCATGAAGGCTTCCGTACATGTCTAGATAAACGATACATATCAATACATATCGATATCAGGATGCACCATCGGATCGCGGAATTGTTTGTTTTCCTTGTCCTTCATGTGTAACTTACATTAAGATGGTCGAAGGTCAGGGAGATTCGGATCAGCCTTGTTGACTGCCCTGTTTCATTTCATTTCATTAAAATATATTTGTTCTTTATTGTTTCCGGATAAGCAATTTGTTTATCACCAATGACATAATTTCATTTTGCTACATTACTATAATCTGAGATATATTGACTTTTCCAAGTTATTCATTGCGAGAGGAGATAATGATTCATATTCTGTAAAAACACATTTAAGGCTCATTAGCATTAATTTCATCAACTATGGTTTCGTAAACACCCGAAGTCTTGATTGTGTTCTCATTTTGAATAAACGAGATGACGATAAAGTTAAAGAGGATGTGTTATTGACCGATTATTCAGAGCTTAATCAAAGAAACAAAACAGACATGAATCATGCTTGCAATGTGAGCCAGCTGAGTGTGCACATGTTGACAATCAATAACAACCACTGGCAAAAACAACAAGTGACCAACTAGACTACAACAATGCTCGCATCTCAAACTGAGTTAAAACTCTGAGTAAACTTTGGTATAGTTATGGTTTGTTGGTTATGGTGATTAATGGTGTTATTGTATCTCAAGCACACATATAGAATGTTTGACAGTATCAAAGGACGAATAATTAGTACTGCACACTCAAGGACGAATAATTGGTACTGTACACCAAAGGCCCGAGAAAAAAAACGACTTTTCAGCAAATAAGTGTTCAAAGTTGCAAGCTTTTCTGTCATTCATGATTTAACTTATACATGATTGACGCATGAACGAAAATACATACTGCAGTGTCTCTTGGAGATTTTCATACTGAAGGTACTCAATTAAAATTAAACCTATGTTGAAATTATCGAGGCTGTGAACGTAAATACATATTTCAGTGTCTCTTGGAGATTTTCATACTAAAGGTACTCAATGAAATTAAACCTAAGTTAAAATTATCGAGGCCGGTCCAGTGAAACCAGTGTCCCATGATAGAGATACGAGGTGTCGGGTCACGATTACCGTGTCACAAACAGCATGATAGAAAGGTATTGGGCTAGATCGTGTATGTTCCGAATTATCCCCCTTATCATTTTTGTCATTGTCAGGTATAACCGCGTGTGTGCCTTCTTGTATGCATGCATGTGTACATGAAACTCAAAGACTTATTGAGTTCGTAGCTCCCAACAACCAGTGTCACATATAAGATCATTATGATATTTTCATTTGTTCATGCATTCAACAATGGGGCAAGATGTTTGGAAGACTTGGGCAGACCAGGTTTCATCTCAGGAACAAGATGTTGGGCCCGCCGTTTCATACCACTGAACTGTTGCTGAAGGTGATGTATAAGACAGCCATGCGATAAATCGCAACGAACAGTGAAGAAAGAAGCGTGGTTTGTTTCACGATAAAACATTGCCCTATCATGGCGTCATTTCTGGAGATTCGAATATGCACTCGCAACTCTTTTTGAGAGGGAAGTGACTTGTGAGTTGCCTCCCATAGATGTAGCTGACTGATGAAGACAAACACAGTGGCCGAACGATCGCATAAGGTAGGAGAGATTTGACAATCAGTATTTTGGAGAGAAGGTACAGATGATCGACGTGAGGGATGTGAGAATATGCGGGAAATACCAAACCTCACCCACCTGTTCGTAAAATGGACTTGTCTGACATTTATTTCTTAAGTAAAAAGCCCACTCTTCAGCCGACATGCGTCTTTTGTCTTATTTCTTCGCACTAAAACATGTAATTAAAACATTGGGAACTATATTGACTATTGTGAGAGAATGCTGCTTTTGAAATGAGCATGTTCTGCTTCAATTTATGTTGAGCGATGTTTCTGTTTATATTAATGTTCAGTGTGGTTAGCTTTTTGTTGACGGTGACTTAAACACCAGGATAAATAAAGCAGCTGCAACCTGGCTGACGGTAAGACCTTCCCACGTTATACTCCTGATCAGGATGGGAATCGACGAGCAAGCACCAACACCACAAGATAACCGTCACGCAATTCTGGCTCCACCCCATGGCAATACATATAGTGTGATGACACATGTGTAGACACTCACACGCATTAAAATCAGGTCTTTAACTCGGATAGATGTAGAAGGTCACGTCAGGTGAACCACGAGCCGCTTTTTGAATGCTTAATCTAATCTCAACAAATCATTTCTTCGATGGTACTCGATGGCAATGGAACAGAGTGTATAAAAAATAAACAACATTTAACAAAGGTCGCGGCATTCATTATACAATGGGGGTGTCAGATCTTCACGCATATAGGCATCGTACCGGTATAAAAGATCTGATTTTAATGAGATTGGTCCTGTTATTGATAATATCAATCACTTGCATTGCACACATAGCTTTCAAGGTAAAATTGCTTATTTCACTTTTGATATAAATTACCAGTATCGACCAGAGATAATACAAAACTAATGCGTGTCATCGTATCCCAATTGCGTGGATCGATGCTCATGATGTCAATCACTGGATTGTCTGGTCCAGACTCGATAATTTACAAACCGCATTCATATAGCCGGAACATTTAGGCGTTAAACAACAAAGAAATAAACAAACAAACTAACTAATACAAAACTAACGCCACAAATCAGACAGGTAATGATTGCATGTGTCATATATAATACATATCTTAGTCAGGTGTATCTAATTATAATGGTCATTTAATTTCAGGTTATCAATTGTGCAAAATTACACTCTACCCATTGGTTAGGAGTTCTCGCGAACGGCACACTACAAAAAGTGTTTCCTCTTTCAGCTCTCATCTCAGAACAGGAAGTAACAGTGCGCAAATTTCTACAACTTGCAATTCAAGTGTGGAGTAAAATGCTTTGTGGAGACCTTTAAGGAGTTACCTCAGAGTCTAGACCACTCATTACTGTCTCCTGCTTTAGTTTCAAGAGGAAATCTATGACAGGCTCGGTAGACGGTTTAGATAGGGGGATGGAAAAATAAGAAAATATGACAGCGTCAAGATAATGACCATTAGAGGACGCTACGAGTAAAATGTCACATGAATATGACGTACTGCTTGGGCGTAAAGTACGGAAATATTCCCGTGGAGGGTTTAGGCTGCGACACAACGTTGACAATGTGATGGTGTCACTGTATGTCAGACATAGTGAGTATGTTCCTTTATTATAATAGTGTGTCACTGCCGACTTGATAACAATCATGCCTCCCCACAGTTATATTAAACAAGATGTAATGTGCGTCAACCCGTGAAACCTTGCTATATCCATGCATGAAGCGTAATCAGGTTAGTTTATAAAAGCCTAGTGCCTTCCACATCTACACCATAATTCTTGATGTTCGATACACACAATCATTAAAGACATCATCTTAGGTGAAAACATTGGACTGTAAGCTGACAAATTATCACGAATACCAATGTTCTCACTTCGTGGTATGATTCTATTTGGGAGAACTCAATTCATGACCTGATGGCATTTTTTTTGTTATTATTATTTATTCATGAATTGAAACATAATCTACCATGACTTTGACAATATTGAATGCCGATCATCAAAATATCAACAGTTACTCCTGATTTGAATTGTTGCATTGAGAGCAGCATCACCTCCGATACTGATTACAAATAATTATACTAACAAAGGTAGGTTACAACATGTGGAGGCATGGCTCCAAGAATATTCAAAGAGATTTTGGTGCACAAAACAGGTTGTGAACCTGACCGGGCACTGGACAAATTATAAACTGTATACAGCAAGGCGTCGAGTCATCACACAGACGACATCCTATCAAGTGACTCGGACATTTTATGGCCGCTGCGTTGGCCCTCGACGTGGAGCTGAGCACGTGTATGTTAGAATTCAGCAATGTACGCTTTAGCACCTTACCACACGGTTCGGGATAATATAAGATGCCGGGCAAAGGAAAGAATACGCCCATGTTTTATGGTGGCTAGAATTGAACAAACACAAAATGGTTATTCGATGGTGATGCATTTTATGCGAGTATCCTTGTTGTGTTTAATAATATATATTTATAAAATGTGGCCCACTAGGAGAAATGGGACGTTATGGGTGCTAGGATACAGTTATGCTGTAACGTCATAAAGAAAGACGTTTGGCGTCAACGTTCTTCCGTATACATCGCCATGTGTGCTTATTGTTCAAAAATATTATGTTTTTCTCTCGTCAGTTCGTTATCTAAGAAACACATTATTTCAAAACATTCCAGCACACATGTCTATTTCAATTAATCAGACATTATATCTAAAAACTGCAATCATTACATAAACAGTTACGTCAGAAAATAAGTTCAAATGTTTGATACCATGTATCTCTGTAATAAATATGAATTGAAGCTATGAATTGTATCTATTGGTCTTACGATACTGTAGTTTCAAAAGTTAAATAAAAAGTCAAAATGTAGTTTTTCACCCATAAGGTCACCCTAAGCTCATGGCTGGTCACAAATGTTTTGTCAATGTTTTAATTTTTTATGATTTGTTTCGTATATCGACAATGCTAGTTCATTACACTGTTTTTTTTAACACTCACAGTTTAATGTTTGAGACAAACATCACGTCACTATACACACCCTAGAGACAAACCTGCATCTCATAAAAACGTTTTAACCTTTTGCTTGAATAGACAACAGATAACATCACTGGGAACCATTGCATCAAGTTGATAGTTTTCGTGGCCTTCCATTTTTTTTCATTCCTGCTGAAATGTATTTATCTACAAAGTTTTCCACTATAAAACATGTTTGTCTGGACACTTTTAGATTAAGGTGTGATACACTAAATAAAGCAACTATCCTTTCACTCTTCGGAGCAATGCGTAGCTTAGAGGTATAGAACAAATCATTTTTCACTTGTAAGATGTGTCAAAACGTAGATAGCTTCCACTCAAGTGTTTTCGTTGAGCTGTGAATGTTACAACGCTGTTTACTTGTACTTGCACTAATTGGATATTATGCTGCCGGGCAAATGAAAGTATACCCATGATTGATGGCGGCTAACAGTGAAACAAACAAGACATGGTTATTCTATTGTGATGTGTTTGATACAGGTATCATATGCATATAGAAATGAGTATCTCACAACATGTGACGTTCACATGGCGTCTCAAGGAACAAAGGGGTTGCAATATCACAGTACACAATAAGCAGCAGAGTGAAGCAGGTATTGTCATGACCAGTTTAAGTTTGTTCACAGACACCAGACATACCCAATAGCAAATATGAACACCACGAGCACCAATGCACTCCCAGTCCCAACGTCAGCCACCAGTTGTTGATGGTACTGTGGCGATGAGGAAGCCTCCTGATCTGATGATCCAAACAGTGTTCAATTGCAGTGTAGTTTGAGCCTGGTGAGGGAACTGACCATGGAGGAATCCTGGGCGACCTAGCCTTGACGTTCTGAAGTGTCTCCTCTGTTGCTGTTTTCGAAGTAATGTAACAACACGTTTCACGAACGTCATCCATTTGGTTCTGGTCGCTGAGGTAAATACAGATGATGTCAAGTCCCGTCCGTTGGCTTCCACAAATCCTTCCCCAAACCATCACCCCAAACCATCACCCACCCTCATATGGACACCACTTCCTGAATTAAAGCTAGGCGCCAATCGTTCTCCATGCGTTGATAAACCCGAGCACAACTATCTTTAAGGATAAATAGAGAATAATACACTCATTCTCGTTAGATACCATTTTTACGAAACGAGTGGACTTTCTATGGTCTGACCGAGTGAAAGCGAGGTCAGATAACATAGAAAGTTCCCGAGTTTCGTAAAAACAGTATCTAATAAGTCCACGTAAGGACCATATACATGCTCCAGCAACGGTACCAGACCACCAACACTACAGGTGACCGACCACGTAGTGGTAGGACAAGGATCACCACCCGACGTCAGGATCGTCAGATTGCGCGACAGCATCTTCAAGATCGCATTGTTAATGCCTGCGGAAACTGCTCGACAGACCATGGGGACGCACCAGCGACACATTTGTGCGGGCACCGTGCGTCGACGATTTACGAGCAGACACCTCCACTGTCACAGGCCACACCGCGACCCATTCTGACACCACGTCATCGCCGGGACCGTCTTCAGTGGGCAACACAGCACCAGCATTGGCGCCACCAGCAGTGAAGAAGAGTCCTCTTATCAGACGAGAGCCGTTACTGTATCCCAGCAGCAGATGGCAGAGAGAGAGAGTGAGAGTCTAGCAACGCCGCAGGGAACGTTATTCGGCTGCTTGTGTTGTTTAGAGAGACTCATGGGGTGGTCCGAGCATCCTTGTGTGGCGTGGAATTGGTCTTGCACAGTGGGTCGGCCCTGTGGTCTTCCAGGACATCTGTCCAGGCAGAGGCAATGGTGTCACAGCAGCTCGTTACATTCTTCTTGAGACCACACGCCATACCTCATTTGGCACGTCGCCACAACCACCAGTTTCAGCATGATACATCCGTGCCCACACTGCGAGGGCAACCAGAGACTTCCTCCAGCAGAATGGCATCAGAACCGTGCAGTGACCTGCCCTCAGTCCCGATTTAAATCCCATTGAGCACCTGTGGGACGAGATTCAAAGACGGCTGAATGACGTCCGACCAAGGCCGACAACTGCAGCTGAACTGCGTCAGGCGTGTGGCCTTAAGCGCCTACGGCCTTCATCCACCGCCTCATTCATTCCATGTATCGATGTTGCACGGCAGTCATCAATGAACATGGCGGACACAAGAGATACGGACTTGTGATGTCACTTTCTCAGAGACTAATGTTGTGTTTGAGTTTAAGAACATTTGACCCTTTAATTTCAACCTTGATGATCAGTTTTGCCAAGTTTCATCTTTTTGATATGTCTCAAAGAATGTTTACAGTGTTTGGACAAATAAGGTTTCTCATATATCTATCCATGGTGACGTTTCTTTTGCTGTTCAGTATGTATGCGCTGAAATTATACTCACAACTAATCGTCGTTGAAATAAATACATTGGATACCTTTCACTGTTATCACTTTTGTCAGGTAACACGTTCAAAGACATTTAGTAAAGGCTGAAACGATACACCAAAGACACGCGTCGTATGTATTGATTTACCTTTACACGATAGCATGACTTCACAGAGTAACTGATTTATATTACTAAAATCAATTCATCAAATGTTGATATACTCAATACAGTGAGTGAGTGAGTTGGGTTAAACGCCGCTTTTAACAGTATTCCAGTTATATCACGGCGTGTCAGCTGAATGTGGGAGGAAAGCCCGAAGTGCTGCGGGTCTCAAACGTTTACCACTTCGGTGAAACCCACGAGCACGGGTATGGTGCTGACAAACCTAGAAACATAATCGGGGCGAACCGAGATTCGAACCCACAATCATAGGTCTTTGGCGTGCCCAAGGGACGCAACTCTGCACAGCGAATCGCGGCGCCTTAGACGACTGGGCCACCCGTGCCCCCAGATGCTCGATACATAATCTGACTGAGTAATTGATTTCATATGATAAAGTCGAAAAGTAGAAATGTACCAATCTGAAGATTATCCTATGGAACAGAATACAAATCAATAGAGAATTAAGCATCATCTGTGTCTTATCGTCAATGTTGATATTGGGATGCATCAGTGGATCGGTAACGTGTAATCTACACCGAGTTGACTGACTGTCCTTTTTCATGTCGCTTGCTTACAATATTGTCTATATTCTTTCAGGATACGCAATTTGGTTGTCACGAATGACATATATTCCATTTAGCATTACGCTTACATGCCCATGTCTTTTTGACAATGATCTTGAAATCCCCCAGCTGGAGGAGATTATTTTATGTATTCTGTGAATAGCTATTGATGTGTCCTTTATCAAACAAGGAATTAGCAGAATTTGTAGCAGTGCTTACATTTTGAATAAACGAGAAGACGATCAACTTAACGAGAGTGTTATTTAACGATTTATCAGATTAACGTTACACAGAGCTACATGAAAGAAACACAAAATATTGCTTGGCATTATAATGTGCACATGTTAACAATCAATAACAAAAAATATAACATATTTATAACATGTGGTAAACAACTAAACAAAATCAATATGGGCACAGCAATTTGAAGGTACCGTATGCTGGTTTGGAAGTTTAGGGTGTGTGATTTCAAAGATCAGCTCAAGTAATCTATGGTGAGACAGAAAAAGATAAAAAGTCACCATTGTTCACTTCAGGCTGAAGGCTTTAAAAAGGCAAGTACTTCTATCCAAAGCATCTCCATGACCTGCAATGAACTTATACCGCCATTCACTTGTGAACGTAAACTATATGCAATTGTCCAGATAATGTTTCCCTCTGGCATTTTGGTTTTTGAGCGTACTCAAACACTGAAATAGTCCACTTTTCGTCTGTCACTTTATTTAATATCAAAACCCTTTCAAAGATAAAACATAAACAGTTAGAAACAAAACACTTCAAACATGACCTCAAGATCATCACACCGAAATGAAGCATTAAACCGTTGAAATAATTATACATGGAAATATTTCCTAGTGATCAATTCCCGTTTCTGTCGGACAACATGATCAGTTACTCAGCTGTGGCCACAGAGGTTATACATTCACGATCATTTGATCTTCCTGTATCATTTTGCATTTTGTGTTGCAATGCTATTGACTTTTCCCAGTGATTTCTAACAAAATGAGATTGTGTTGTTTATCTGTAAATACACATGTGTGTCTCATTTACATATGATGCATTCAATTTTAGACAAAGTTATCTGAGCTGAACAAACAAACACAGTTTACGTTTTAAATGAACGAGAGGTCGATGATCTTTACGAGAATGTGTTATTGATCAGATATGCTTGACAAGGAGTGATATCAAAGCAACACAAAACCGACTTGAATTCAACCCGCATTCGTAGGCAGTGTAATCATGTTAGTAATCAACAACAACTAGTTCAAAACATTAAACATGTTGTTAATTTATAACCCAAAACACACTCAGCAATCTGAATGTTTACATGTGGTATGTTTAGTTATGGTGTGCTGGTTGTGAAGTTTAATGGTGTCAAGGTTGCTCAAACCAGTCAATCAAAATCTTTCGAGAAAATATCAAAGAGCAGAGCATCGCTACTGTTCACTGAAGGTTGAGGATTTAGAAACTTCTTTTCAGCAAACTAATGCATCAAAATATTAGTGATAATACTATATCCATAATCATCAGAAATGTCAATTGTACGAATCCGACTATATAATAAACTTGTGTTTATGAATTAAAATCAAATAGTCATGATACCAGATTTTCGCGAAGAGGTCACGAACACATGCAAAGGCAAGTCAAATGAACCTGATGTACCGGAATCGTACCTTCGACTCTGTTTTTTTGAAGAGATTTCTTATAAATATGAAAAAGGTTTTGTCTCTTTTATTTACACATCCATTGGAGTGTGCCTGTAAATACAGTCAAACACCATTGTTTCGAAGTTGAAGGGTCGTACGCAAAAACTTCGAGTTATCCGAACTTCGACATTACCGAAAAGGGAAGGGAATACGCAGTGACCAGGCTTTTACTTCGAGACAACCGCGATTTCGACACATCAAAGTTCGACACAACAGTGTTTGACTGCGTGCCATTGTTCAGGTGATAAGTGTTACAATCAGAAAGGTAATCGGTATTGTGTCAATGTACGATTTCAATGTTGAATCTATTCGGTGAATTTAAGGTAACCAATTCTGCAAGATTGCCTTGTCCACCAAGCAAAGGAGTTCTCGCGATGTGACACTCCAAGAAATATTTCCTCTTTCAAACTCTTGTTTCAGGGCAGGAAGTAACAGTCTGCAAATCTCTACAACTTGCAATTCAAGTGTGGAGTAAAATGCTTTGTGAAGACCTTGAAGGAGTTACCTTAGAGTCTAGACCACTCATTACTGTCTCCTGCTTTAGACAAGTAGACATCTATGACAGGTGCAATAGATTGTTCCGATAGGGCGAATGGCAGTTTAGAAAAGAGGACAGCGTCGAGACCGACAAAGGGCTCAGGGTACTAATTGCCACGTGGAGAGGAAGTCTAATACAGAAGTAATGCTGTCTAAGCTGTTGTACACAACCTATGTATTTATGTATCATACACGGAAGTGTCTAAAGAGGACATATTGGCAGTGTTGTCGCTGGTGTTCCACATATATTATCTGTACAGAAATGGGTTGGAGAGATGGGTTGAACGCACCGCTTTTAACAGTATCTCATTTGAGTAAGAATGTCTTTGTCGAGATCCCTACTGGTAACAGTTAATAGTATAGGCGCAGCAGTTGATCTCCGCCCAATCTCACGTACACACAAACACACTGCTGTAACGCCATGAAAAACGTGGCTTCAAACTTCCACCAGTTCAGGTACACTAGATAGTTTTATTATCATCATTCGTATAAATATTGCCGATATGCAAGCCGTCGCACACCAGGGGCTTTGATCGTTGCTCATGTTTTCAGACACGGGTTTATCTCCTCCAGATTCTATTGATTGTACTCGGCGACACATAGCTTGAGCATTGCCGATAGATGCTTTAAACAACAAGCTTACAATCTGTTTTTGTAATCACCAGGAGCGTTGATTTTCTTCCCGAATGCGTAGCCTCAGTGGTCGAAAAGAACTTTACAATAGCAATTAAAAATAATTTTGTAGTGATTTCTCAAATGAGAGGCAAGAAGTGTCTTTTTTAATGACAAGTGAACACGTGATACATACCGTTTTCACCAGAAATCGGTCGCCAAACTAATTACGCTCTGGTGTTGAAAAGCAAACTTTTACTTTACATACAGATATATTAAATTAGTAACGTTTTGTTACAAATTGTGTTAAAGAAGAAACCAAGAAACAAACTTTGGTTATTCACGTGTTTAATTTGAAATTTTGTTAACCTTTTTTTCATGCACATGTATGAAGAATGACTAGTATTACTAACTTAGACAAGCCAAAAAGAAATGTTGTCCAAATATGACACACCAAGATAAGATATTTCCATACCGGGGAGGCAAAATTGCCTTGCCAGAAGATGTTATAATGTCATAAAGTCAATCACAATTACACCGAATAAACTGTCACCTTGTTTTGTACGACGTTGGGAACAAACTGCGTCCGCACATACCTATCTCCATGTAAAGCAGTATGTCTATTGGAATGTTCAGACAGTAGTAACTGAGGTCCAGTCGATGAAAATTCGCTTTGGGAACAAAGTGACAATGTAATTTCACAGACGACGCAGGAGACGTCCGAAAAACCATCATCACAATCGTCTCGGGCTTTAAATTGTAAGGCCTCATGATCCGACCAATAGCGATTGCTACAGATTAACAAAAAGCTAGACACAGGTATTAGACCTTTCTGCTTCTGCTTTCACTCATGTTTAACACAGAATATCGAACACAATTAATTAAGTTCCAGGCATAGTAAGAAATGCTGTGCAATCATCTTGAAACGTTGTTTAAATGTCATGTACTTATTCAGGAAATCTGTCGTCGTTTCTCTTTTTAACTTTTTCATCTGAATTTTCATGTATGTTATTTGCGACAGTGACAATTTAGATGTCAGTTTTTACAAGATGACCAAAAGCATGAGAGTTCGGCTGTGTGCTTTGCCTCTTATTTGAGTGAGACTAAGGGAGCCATTTCAAACGATATTAGAAGATAAACATAACGTGTGTTCAGTGTAGAGCTACTTTGCCTGTATATTAAACCGCTGTTAATTCAATTTGGAACCGTGAGGTTCCAAATGGTATAAACTACACGTGTGGTCTAGTGGATAGAGCATCTGCCCATAGAGCTGAAGGTCAGTGGTCAGCCGCGTCATTTTGATATACGTAAGGGATGCTATTTGATGTTACCTTTCCTGGCAATCGGCATTACGTCTTGTCGACTGGTCTTGTCAGTTTATTGCGTCTGAATGGGGAATTCGTTATTGTAAGTGTAATAATCTTGAACACGACACCAACCTCGAATGTTATATTCTATATTGACAAATTAAACGCTGACTCTCAAGAGTCTAATATTCTGAGTAGGTTGCCGATCTGAATTAAGAAAACACCGCCTTAACGACCCATAAAAATGTACGGCTTTGTATGTGATCAAATATTGTTCTTTCACATCATGATACTTTATCGGAAAACATGATAGGCGTTGATATGGATACCATAGAAGTTTCGTCAACCAACGCAATGAGAGCTGAGCAAGACTCATAAGATATAGCTACATATCTATCTTACGAGGTTCAGGTCAATTTGTTAAAATTGGAAGCAAATGTCATCTGAAGTTTACTGAGAAAACAATATGTGAAATGCTGGACTTCCTCATTGATAACATGTTATTAAACTTTGGATGTAAAGTATTAAGGCAAGAAGTAGGCATCCCCATGGGCATCAAATGTGTTCCCTTTCTTGCATATTTTTTTGTGCATATGAACCGGAAATTCTGCTCGGATTGGCAAAGTCAATACACGGTCATTTGGTTAAGAAGTTTAACTTAAGCTTCAGGTATATTGATGATCTGATATCGTTCAATAACCATCAAATACACAATTCCCTTCCACTGATTTAGCCACTTGAAATAGAATAAATGAGACCAATAAGACCGCTTCATCTGTTTCATATTTGGATCTATGCATAAAGGTTTAGAGTGACGAAACACTATCCACGAGACTGAATGACAAGAAGGATGACTTCGACTTTCCAATAGTCAACCTACCCTTTATGTCGAGCAATCTTCCTGCGGTTCCAGCTCTTGGTGTCTACATTTCACAACTTTTGAGGTACAATCGAGTATGCCGTTTCAAAGAGCGTCATACAACTCTTGCTCAGAAGTTGTTTGATCTACGATATAACACTCAAGGCATAAGTAAAGCTTCAAAACGTTTTGTGGTAGACATTTCCAGATTTGACGCATCAGTGATAAAAATGATGTCCGATGCCATTTTTGACTTGTACAATATGTACCTGTGGGTTTTTTTTCAGGTGAATATTTTACTAGCCTTTGCATGTGTTTGTGACGCGTGGCACCGGTGGGGCGCTCACCTTTTCGCAAAAACCTGGTACCATAGCAATTTGATAGTGATTCATAAACACTAGCTCATGGTCTGGTCGAAATCGTACAATCGACTCTGTTTGGGGCAGAGATTTCCTATGAATATGGAAAGGAGGTTTGTCGCTTTTATTTCAAGATATAGTCTTACACTGCACATTATTACTATTGTGGCGACAAGCCGCTCATCGTGTATTGTTAAATGTTAAAAGGGATGCCCAAACAGATAGAATTAAGTACATTGAGGGTATTTTCTGCGACACCACAGCACCTACATGTCATGTAAACTATTTTAACTATGGGTATAATTAAAGTTTCAATTTGTTGCCCGTGACTGTTATTACTTTAGAAAAAAATAGACGATGACAATTTTACAAGATAGCAGGGGTGAGTTTATACTTGTTTTTATTCAAAGATGTCGCACAATAATGGCTTTGCAAATTGTGGATTAAAGGAATCAATGTTAGTCCATGTAATGTATTTTTTTAAATATTTGTCATCGTCTTACTATGATGTAATTCATTTTGATTGCCGTAAAAGGCGACTATGCTTGTCGTAAGAGGCTACTAAAGGGATCGGGTGGTCAGGCTCGCTGACTTGGTTGATGCATGTCATCAATCCCCATTGCGTGGATCGATGCGCATAATGTCAATCACTGGATTGTCTGGTCAAGACTGGATTATTTACAGACCGTCGTCATATAGCTGGAATATTGCTGAGTGCGGCGTTTAACAACAAACCAACCAACCAACCAAAACGTTGTCATTGCATTGATATTTTGTTGGATATTGTTTCGGATTTTCATATAAAAGCTACACATAATGCACTAAGCATGCGCACCAGACAAATTTCATGAAAAAGAACACGCAATAGTGTTCGTCTGATTTTTCTTTGAATGGAATCATTGAAGGAGGAACTTAAGAGAGAGCTTAATAATCCCGTGCAAATGAACAGAATACTAGTGAGTGAGTAATATGGTCCGACGTTGCTTTTAGCAATATTCCAGCAATATCACGGCGGGGGACACCAGAAATGGGTTTCACACATTGCCCCCATGTGGGGAATCGAACCCGGGTCTTCGACGTGACAAGCAACGCTTTAACCCCCAGACTACCCCATCGCTCCTGAACAGAATACTAACACATACTGGCCTGTTGTACGCGGTAACTAAAGAATGTTTAAGACAAGTATCTATGTGCTTCAACACAGGCAATCTACGCTACTGATTACACACTAGACAGAGGCTGGTTTACGTACAGTCAGGTGATTATTAAGTTTAATAATGTTGTAGTTTCTACATTTGTCCAAGCAAAAGTCTCCACACGTTGTAATTTTAAGGCTGGATGAATAAAAATTATGTTTCAAAACGATATCAGTTAATAGCCATGATACATCCCACGCCATAGACACCTGTCGAAATAATACTTAAAATGCTTTTTTTTTGTAGTTGGTATTCAGACGGTCAATTTAAAATACGCCGGATTTTGTCTGGACACTCTATTTAATGTAATACATCTGGTCGCCATCAACTCTAGGGACAAGTGTGCAGCTCATACCTATACCACTTTACGTTCTTTACTGGTGTTTGGGTAGTCATTAATCAAACAAAACAAATACTGCATTGATTCGTGTGTTTCCGTTGCAATCGTTATGCTCATGGTAATTCGATTTATCTTCAAAAAATGGATCCTTAACTGCAACGTTATTTTTCACGGGAATCAGAGTCTCAATATTAACCATTTACGCTTGAAATTGAGCAGTTGACGGATCGAGGGCTTCTGCAGATGAGTTAAGAAATACGAGTAGGAGTTGTTTATCGTACTATACAACACTGCAGGGAGAGTAAACCCTGAGAGGCGCAGCTTTATGCAGCCTTTTGCAGGATGTCAATAAAGTGTACAAGTTTCACCAACATGTATGTTACGTATGTAAAATAATGATGATTCTCTGAATATAATCCGCCATCGGCAATGTCGGACAACTTCAATTTATGCACAGGGGGGTTACGTGTGGTATTCCCACAATTTTCACCCCGATTATCTGCACCATTTCTCCCAATACCGATCGTCACATCTTTCCGACTTTTGGGTGCGGTCGTTCTGCCCTTGCGTTCATCTGCGCTGTCAAACTACATCTATGGGGAACAACTAACAAAACACTTACCTCTAAAAAATAACGTCTTCCAATTTACAACGTCATGAAGTTGCGAGCGCATGTTCAAAGCTGCAGAAATGACGTCATGTTAGAACAATGTTTTATCGTGAAATAAACCATGCTTCGTTCTTTGTTCATTTGCGATTTATCGCGTTGCTATCTTACACAAGATAAATAAAAGCGTTACTTTTGTAGCTGACATTTATAAATTAGTCTCCATCTGATAAAACCAAACATGACTTGCGGTAAGCATCTGGTATTCTCTCTAACAGCTCAGTAGAGGTCTAGGAACACAATTGATTTCGTCATTATCACGTGATTGATTCGTACCAGTACCGGAATTTGTACTTAACTTTGTCATTGTAAATGATGGTGCAATGACTAACCGTGCAATGATTGGCACTGACACCTGCAAAGACGTTTTATGTCTGGCTTGATGTTGCAAGGAGACACTTTGCACTGCATGTGCTTCGTTGTTTGATTCACTCTCCCTCTGCAATCTGTCGCTTGTTTCCTCATCAAATTAAAATTCGTTCGCTTCTGAATATGCCATCGAGTGAGGAACTATCTCAATCACGCAAGTCGACAGAGTTGCACCATTACAGTCAGCCGCCATGTGTGTGGGTCGCACGCCTTCGATTTCTTTAATACTGATTTATAAAAAAGTGTCGAATTTAAGACAATTATGTTATGGCATAATTACAAGTGTTTCACACGTGACACAGCCCGACTGGACAACATGTATTTATGACAAGGACCATGGAACAACCGAATTATCGGTGGCTCATATTTGGTACGGGCTTCACTCCAATTACAATCTGGAGGTCTTCTTTCTCCCTTGTTTTCGTATATGCAAAAAATGTCATTGTTTACGCTGATCCTCTTTTTCGTTCCTTTTATCATTAAATAATTAATTTTATTTTGTTGAGTGTGATATGCAAACCCTCTTTTGGGGGCTTAGTGCAGAGAATATTTGTTCTATAAAGCGGGCCTGCATTTTCGCATCATATAAAGTGATCACAACAGATCAGATCCCAAAGCGACATTACACACATATGTGTTGCTTGCATCCAGATATGAGTACCATATGCATGTTAATTCAACTTGCCTCTACCATAAAGTCTATGACGCTGGAACAGTTTTTCCAGCTGGTCCCTAGAAACTCTAGAAATTTTTCAAAGCATGGAATGTACTTCAAAAGAAAGCCCGATAGGCAATAACAGTGTCTTTTCTAAAATAGCTTATCAATGTCATTTAGAAACTGGTATTAACATGAAGAAACATGTCTTCAATGGAACGCGGACATGATAGTTTCTAGGACCCCACACTGAAACACACGTTAACTCTAGATCTGGTTTTTTCAGGTTCAAGAGACTTCAAGATATACTTTTATATTAAATATATATTAATAAGGATGTATGTATTATTATCCCAAATTATACATAAAGAAAGAGGGGAGCAAGTGAGGTAGCACAATTGGTGCCAATTGGAATACTTACTTCTTGCTTAAAGGTCCTCTCCCCATATTTCACTGAGACGTCTACGAGGAAATCCAGCTTTTCACAGCATTTTTTCGCAGTAAGCTGCAGATGACCTTTGCTTAAAATATTGACAATTGTCCTGAACCTTAGAAGTAAACGTGCAAAGTTGGAAGTTGGTAGTTGAAACTACTTGTTCTTGGTGCCATTAAGTCATCCTATTTCATAAACTGAATTAAAATCCCTTCAGTATAAAGGAAGATTTGACCTCATTAAGAGGGAATGACGTTATCACGTTGTATTTTGTTTTATTTTTAAAAGTCAATAAAAAGTTATACAAAAACATTTTTTGTTCGTGTAACAGTATTATTTATGGTATTCCCTTGCCTGTTCTTTGTCTTGGTCAGGGTAATTAATATGCATAGCACGTGTATTCCATGTTAGTGGGAATCTTAGTAATAATATTGAGGAATTTGATTGGTTGATATGATCGTCTGCTTCAATGAAGTTGAACCTCGTGATTTCGTACGGCTTCCATTGCATTTTGAGAGCTGAATTTTGGAGGTTGAACACAAGAGTGGTCACTTGGTTAGTTTACATTTTTTGTAAAAAGGACTAATGTTATGTCGTAGAGTGGTTAGTTTTATATATAAACTAAAGTTCTAAAGACGTCTATTTAACTCATTTTGACGTTAGCATTTTATAGACGTAAACGTGTCGCTATGTTTTGCTAAATTGATTCAGGTTGCATGTTCATGACGCTAATTATTCTTTCATTTAACACTTTAATAAATATGACATTCATTGCCATTATGAAGTGTGTAGGTTGTATGCGACGTAAGGAGTAGTGTATTATTTTGTTATGTGTACTTGTGATAAGTGCGTGTTGAATGTATGTACATATGTTGTCAATTTTCGTTGGTATTAGTTTGCCGTCTTACAGAGACGACGGAGTTGTTTGGTCTTATAAGCGGGTGAGCTAATTTTGAATAAGAAATATTAAAATGTAAATTACATTCCCATGTGGAGAATATAGGTGTTGTTTATGAATCACTACTATATACCAAGTAACATTATGTAAGTGAAATAACTGAAAGATTGAAAATTGTATGTCATAAATGTATTTATTAAATATGACAATGTGACAAGTGTGCCTCAGATATCCTCCTTTATTTCTCTTGTATTGAATCTCTGATACCACTGTGATATTAGCTAAACTGTGATGTTCATACATTGCATAATTCTAATATATGTTTACAGGGTATTGATATTCTTCTACGTCTCGTAAATAAACGGATTCACACCCCACAGCAAGTCGAGTTTTATCGGCATTAATAGCTGTTACAGACGTATCATGCCTTTACACATGGTATGATATTGGCAGAAAGCTATTGAATGAAACATTCAATCAAACCTATTAACCTCAAAGCAATTCTTATAAAATACAAATTTGAATATTAAATTAAGTCTTTCACTTATTAGCTTACTTTAGACTAAATACCTTTCATAACCAGTAACCTTAATGTCAAAATTCATATGTCATATCAATAAAATGTAACTAACGAATCTACATCTTTTCCGATCGCTCTAACGAATTTAGTGTTAAAAGAAAGCGTAACTTGCTCCTTTCCCTCAGATGGCGATTGCTGGGGATATAAAACACGTTAACTTCGTCGAGGTCTGTCGTGTGTAAGTTCAGAAGCAACTAAAAATGTATTTTGATTGGTCTTAGTTTGATTATTTCCCTAATTATATTCGACATTACGATAGCTGCTTCACACTTCGTGTGATCAGATCGAGAAGCTGGCACTAATAACTTGGCTACTGCCTCCCCTTCTACACTTGTATCAGCAGTCTATGGCTCTACATGTGGTGTTGGGACAGACCCGCCTGCCCGTACGTGTGGGGAGAAAGCATATGTTCTCCCAACGTGGCCAAGACCGACTAATTACACTGCTTTGTTGCACAGAGTTTGCATTGTAGTATTGCTGATTACATTTCGAATATAGATTAGATCTAACGGCCAGATATAACACGACCTATTTCAACATTTCAGACAGGTAATGATGACATATATCAAACATAAAGTACATGTACGATTTCAAGTTTTAATGACGTTTTTCAATTTGCTGTCGCCTTACCTCAAATAGTTTTCATGAAGGACACATTACACCAATAATAAGAAGTATTGCCTATTTTAGCTGTTCAATCGGGACAGGAAGTAACAGTCTGCAAATCTCTAAAACCTTGAAAATGAAGTGTGGAGTAAAATGCATTCTGAAGACCTTTAAGGAGTTGCCTCAGAGAAAGACTTTCAAATTAAGAAACAATAGTCTGCAAGGTTAGGCTACGAATGGCTCTTGGTCGTGCGCAGAGCTTGTCACACTGTATGTTAGACACACTGAGTTAGCTCTTCATTGCAGAATCGTATCATTGCCTACGTATTTAGGTACCTTGTCTCCAGACACTACAATTTATTACTTTTATATACCATACCATGTATATCACCTATATAGTAACCAGCGACAATGGTTTGTGAACGATGCAACACAACAATCTGCGAGCTGTCGCGATCAAACACGTGCAAAATAGAGAGGAGAGGTCAAGACGTGTAAGATCGTCACAGCATACGAAAACATTTCTTTCAAGGGAGAGTAATATATAAATTCCACAGATGCTTAACAGTGAATATATCAACTTGGTCTCGTCGCTATATGGCTGAAATAATGCCGATGCGACTTTAATTTTTAACTCACTCACTTAACTGTTTCATGCTTATTCTGTCAGCGATTGTCGCTTCTTGACACCTAGACGAAATTAATTTATGTTCAGAAGATCCAGATTGGATGTCCAGATATCCAATAAAGAGTTTGATCACAAAGCTAATAGATCGGTTGTCCAGTGAAACCAACTCACATCGTGTAGGGTAAATCAATGTAGAACGTGTAATTAAACTTCCTTACTTAAGCCAGTCTGACATTGTTAAGATGAACTTTTAGGGTCATTGGCCAATGGTGTGTTAGTCTATTACAATGTAGTTGAAACACACCAGTGTAGGTGTGATACCAAGATTGAAAAGCAAGTAAAATTGCCCGAATGTATTTCCCTATCATGGGCATTCATGGTCCCAACGTACAGATGGTTGCCGTTCGACACTATAAAATGTCCCAGTGATCATGACATTGTTGATTGTGTCATCGTACCCCGATAATATCAATCACTGGTGCAGGTTATTTTATTTACAAACCGCTGAATGGGGCTTTAAACAAGAAACAACGAATTTCCCCATCGACAGATGTTAAGTGTGTTTGTAAAAATAATTTTACGATCTTATATGCATTCCAAAGTGTGAATATCAATTGAGATTATCAGTCAGTTGTGCATGCGCTCATAAAGTATACACAGAGCAATGCTTTTGCTTTGCCAAATTAGTTGATTGTGAGGTTCTTTTTCCCCAAGCATTCACAGTACACATACATGAGTACTACGGATTCACTGAATTCTTTATGCGGTACTCATGTGTGATGAAATCTTCTAATTTCGATTTATACATAACCACAGGTACAGGTACATGTACATCACTCACTGTGCCAACCTGTTAGTATAAAAGTGTCATCATTGGTATTTATCTATTGTTTTTTCAAACACGTTATTAGTAACCATGTACGGATGCAGAGTTCTTTTCCAAAGGGAGATCATTTTAATATGTATGTGCACTTTGTTTAAGAAAATTGTCGAAAAATGCACATTTTCATACTTCCCTTAATTTGTTAATAATCCACCTTTCCACAGGGCTAATATGCAGTCAGGATATAAAGTGACGTCGGGAACACATAGTATTCACATCGGCGGCTCATATTCACCATTGCCTCAAACTTGGAATACATCCACGTTTCGTGTGACATAAAACGCATTATCTTTGATGATTTTAGCCTTTGGTGCTCGGCTGCATGCTTTCATACCAACGGAATGACATATGTCGAAAAAAAATACGAGAGTTCGAGCTGCGCAGTGAACACAAAAGCATACGCCTATCAGACAGTCTTAAGAATAGAAAATATGGGCAACAGTATAGGACATATGGTCATCAGTGAATGAATTAAATCCTTGATTGGTCCATCGAATTCATCCACTAAAGGCAAAACCCAAGAGAAACACTACAAGGCAGGACGCCCCGTCAGGAACAATTGGACAATTACATATTGGTCATGTTGTATTAACCCTGCATGGTGCTGACGCATGGACTTAATAGAGAACATAAGTAATGTTCCCCTCTGTGAGCGTCACTGAAGGCAGGAAATGACAGTCTGCATCATTCTAAAAATGAACTCACGACATTAGGTACCGTCTAAAAGACTACATCCGAAGCTCTGTCTCTGCATAGAGACACGTTGGAACAAATGGTCTTGTAAACAAATTTATGGCAAAATACTGCAATTCTAAGACTGGAAATCAAGGACACAAAATGGGGAAAAGAAAGAGATTTAAAGATGTGACAAAAAGGTTGAAGCGCCATCCCTACACAAAAACTATTCCACGATTGATGCAAGCCACGCATTTATTCGCTTATGTTGTCTGTGGACAGCAGGAGAGACGTTGGTGGCCAATAGTTCTCAGGTCCTCCAATCCATGGTGCTGACCTCTGATCATGGGGGTCCAAGATTCCAGACTATGATATTTGGTCAGTATCATAGTTAAAAGTAGCGTTTAGTCCAGTTTTTACTCGCCATCAAATTATCATTACATAACTTATTTGTCTTGGTGCAGGAAAGTTTTTATGTCTAACTGGTATGCAGTTACAATAGTCCAATAGTACAATAGTACAATTTTACAAAATCGACTGCATAACTGTTCACCATAAATGGACAAAGTGGATGGTTACAGTAGTTACAGCTTTACGCTCGTTTCCTTGTGTCTGACATGAAATATCAAGAGCGTGATGAATGTGGATCTGCAAAAACGTTACTTTTCGCAAGCAGTGACTTGGAGAAATGTAGTCCCGAAGCTGCCAGTTTATCACCCCAACCAACATTCAGCTCCACACTGGATGTTATATGCAGGCTATGGCCTCATGTGAAGCAACACATATATATGCAGTTAAAATTCAATTCCTAAAACGTTTAGTATATTATTCAAGGTTAGTCTTGGTCACATCAAGGTTGTCAAAATGAACATAAATATTTCCATATGGTGTCAAAGTGGAATCATGTTAAAATTTCAACTATTTCAATTTAGTCAAACATCGAATTCATAATGGACTTGTTGAATATTTGGGAATTAATTTAGCATTCTGGTCTGACACATCACGCTTGTTTGTGGTGCAATGATGAATATTGGCAATGCCTGTACTCAAGGTGGCATAACGACAAACTTGATATCTTTGGAAGAAATGTCATTAGTAGCGATTACGACCAAATAATGGCTAATACCTTCGAAACACAGATCTCTCTACGACAATGCTGTGTCGAATGTAGATGTCACTTTGGTAAATGTATGTGATGCCAGTGGCAATCTATAATTTCCTGGGGGTATTTTACCATAAATTTGGCATTACCTTGAAGTGGCCATACTTATAACAATTATTTCCATGTAATACACATTGTAGACGTATGTACATAATACATATGTCGTGAGACAATTATAGGGAAAACAGACAGCCATTTCCTTAATATTGCGTTTATATGAGGTGACGCTCCAGTAGTTCTTTATTTGAGTATCTAGTTGCTATAATTCAAAGTACAAGCCGCCGATCGCCGTCATAAAACTGGAATATTGCTGAGTACGGCGTTAAACAACAAACAAACACACCAGTCTGGCCCGTTAATTAATTAAAACTATACTATTTGAGACCGTTAATTTAGTTTTCTTTCTGCCTTTATGGCTTCAATATGAGTCGTTAACTACGTGTAATGTAATGGGTAATGTCAGAGACCAGGGATTCATTAAGGAATAACGTAATAATGAACACGTGGTAATAGGTTCACAGGTCTATTATTATATGCTAGTTGTAAGAATAGATGATAATAAAAAGAACCAAAATCCCAATTTACAACGAGAGCAATCACTGATTTATTAAACCAGAACAGATATCCAAGATGATTAGCTAAGTAACTCTATAACAGTTATACAAAGGGTAGCTGAATCAACACTTTGACAATATAATTGACAAGATGCATAGACAGCCAATTGAGTCGGCTAAATAAACACAGAGGGTGTCTCTTGGACAATGAAATAGACGAAACACGCCTGAATAGCAAACTAGTCTGTTCGACTAAAGACTCAGTCACTTTGACTGTTCAAGGAAATTCTAAACTTCCCCAAAATACAAGGTACTTCAGCTAAGGAGTATCTAGACTCACAATCATTAACAAGGGTACTTGACCAAACGAGGAACTTGACTCCCAATAGTAAATAGGTACTTGTCCTACACAAGACAATCTCAGGAAAGTTGGTTTTCCACTTATTACTAGAAAAACGGGGTACGATATATAAAAGCCCAGCCAATAAGTTTTAGCTCAATACCACCAGAGTAAGTCAGTACCAGAGAGAAAACTGCCACATAAGCACTTACTAACGAAAGAGGTATGTGATTAAACCGCGAGAGAATAAGATTTACGTGTCACCAATTATCTGACAATGAATGTAAAGACACTGGACAACGACGACCGCCGGACTTTGCCAAACGTTTACGGAAGCCGGACAATTAAGACGGAAGCGGTGCGGCCATTAGACCGTGACAAGACCCGATGATAGGTAGACATGTCCTATTTCGAAAATCATGATCGTCGTCATATTGTCGTACTGTCAATGACATGCTCATCAGAACTTGTTTCTGAACTTCGAAAAATATATATCCTAACATCAGGTACTTAGATGCATTCCTACACTGAACGACCCGTGAAGATCCTGGGTAGAATAGGTCTTCAGCAACCCATGCTTGCCGTAAAAGGCGACTGTGCTTGTCGTAAGAGGCGACTAACGGGTGGTTAGGCTCGTTGACTAGGTTCATGCATGTCATCATATCCCAATTGCGTGGATCGATGCTCATGATGTTAATCACTGGATTGTCTGGTCCAGACTCGATTATTTACAGACCGCCGTCATATAGCTTGAATATTGCTGAGTGCAACGTTAAACAACAAACCAAACCAAACCAAACCAAACCTACACTGGACGGTTCGGGAAAATGTCAGTGGGGATCATGCTAGAATGACAAACCATATTCCTAGTGATAGGTGCCTGGGTGCCGTTGTACAAAACAACCTTAGCGCTACGACTGTCGTAAGTCTATGTTAAGGTATGGGAGTTACGATCACCTTAGCTGGATCAGGCACATGTACACATTTAAACTGGGAAGAGTTCACTTTGGAAAAAGAATAAGTGGCCATCGGTATGGTCGTACACACTTTTAGCGATATCAATGTCATATTACTATAGGGATCTCTACGAATGGCCATCACACAGGGCACCAATATCGAAAATTAACAGTGGTTAAACAGTGATGCTTCCTTGGGAAACTTACATTCACAACTATTCAATATGTCAATGTAGACAGGGATTAAGATGCCAAAGAGGCCGTATTACCAACGAGACACTGCGATACACCTACTGGTAGTCAATGAGAAAATCCAATCTTCTTCTCATTACAGTTACCGTGAGCTGTTATCCTCACAGGATCAATGGTGTGATTAATAGGATGGGCTGAAATACATTGTGAAAATCTGTCTTTCTAATACGGTGCATAATAGGGCAGATCTTCCATGTGTACCATCTCTGCAGAATGATCAGGTGATTTGCTTTGAAGTTGCACTGTTGTAATTAGTGCAGACAATAACAACCACAATTACCACTTGGCTATCCTGTCGCCCAAAAATAACAGGAATACTGATCATCTCATAGTTGAACATATTTGTCTGAGGGGAATGTCAAGAAATCATTCATTCTTAACAAATAATTGCGACGAGGGTTCCATGGACATCGGGTCGTATTATTTTTAAAGTATTGAGAGTCGCCTCGACATTCCAAGACTTAATATTCATCCATACTTTTAGAATGTGATAAAGTTTAAAGGGGTGGTTACATTGCCTTTTGTAGATACAGGTACAAATCAGATTTGCCCTGAAAACGTTTCTGGTTTGTCAGCACGATACTCTTGCTCGTGGGGTTCATGTTTCAACGTACCCGTGAAAACCCGGGTTAGAACAAGCCTTCAGCAATCCATGATTGCCACAAAAGGCGACTGTGCTTGTCGTATGAGGCGACTGACGGGATCGGGTGGTCAGACTCGCTGGCTTGGTTGATGAACGTCATCGTATCCCAATTGCGTGGATCGATGCTCATGATATCAATCACTGGATTGTCCAGACTCGATTATTTACAAATCCCCGTCATTTAGCTGGACTAAAGCTGAGTGTGGCGTTAAACAACAAACAACGTGTTTCATGGAACTTCATCATGAGAGTTAATGAGTAAATGTGTGATTACGGGTACCACCTCTTTTAACAATATCCCAGTGTTTGTCACACATCTTCTGACGACCGAGCGCTCTAACTACTAAGCTAGCAGCTACGCCCGCACATACCCTAACCCCAGCAAATGCACAATTTTCTCGTGTATGACGAATCGAAAAACACACATTTTCCTTGATTGGATAATTACCAATGTGACATTGATGAAGATACAATTCGTGTGCATCATTTACAACTCTCAAATGTATCTGCAATGAAAAGTGCAATCTGATGAGGCCTAGCATGTAATAGTCTAAGGTTTCCTATTATTTAGATACAATCACCTCGTTTGGGATGTACTTGACAATAACGTGACTGTTATCAACGTTTAATCTATTAAATGTCTGTTTGAATATAGGAGCAAATATTTAGTTCATGTGACAATTAACGTATAAGGCCCCGTCTCCTATTTTGGTTTCCGCCAGTCTCGTATTGCACCCACACCTACTTCACTGAAGAGACTGTCTAGTAGCAGTGACAAATCAATGGTCAATGACACTCCAAACCTTCATTATCTTTACATTGTCAGTCTGGTCTAAGGTAGGTAGTTTAATTACATTTTCTACATCGATCAACCCGACACCATACGTTTCACTGGACAACGACTTAATTAAATATATTAAAGCAACCTTTTGCTCATCATCAGAGACACGAGTTTGCAATGCTTTGAAAAAGGTGTTTAAAGGACCGAACAAATATTTTTGGCTAGGGATAGGAGGTGTAAGGGAGAATTTGACACTTGATGCGCAGGATATATAACAAAACCAAAATAGATTACTACTGGGTGTGGGAGCTTCTTGTGGGAGGAAGTTCAAAAGTGATACAAATTTTAATTATACACAAGAAATAGTTCAAACGTGATAAAAAAAATTGGTTAAACCAGAGTAGTAAACTCGGGGTAATTATCGAAATGAAGTTTTCAAATTTACCAACCAGCGAATCATAGCACAGGTATGGTACTCACGTTTGCAAAGCAAATTTAGGTTTCTTGGAACACAATTCTACCTTTGAAAAGGGCGAAAAAAGATACCGTAATAAAGCAAATGAACTGTGCCACAAACGCCCAAATACTCTGTACATTGTTGATAAATATTTATTGTTGTGATCACTTATAAACAGAGAACATGTGGTGCGTATTTGACTGTGCCATTAGAAAACATGTTACAGTCACCAAGGACGTACTACTTCAATCGTTTATCATTAACAAGTTCTTAGAGGTGCAGATCTTACTTTTTTATTGAAGATAAAGAAACCAAGCTCAACTGATTGTAGTTACTCCAGTTTTCTTTGACAGTTTTCGTAGACATACTAGGGAACGGTCAAGACCACACACGTGCTCCTCTGGCTGAAACGTTTTCCTTTAAGAACATATAACCATAGCTCTGTAACGTATTTACTTGCACGTTTTGTCGTGACAGCTCGCAGACGGTTGTGAAGCTTTTGTTCCGCACAATCCCAGGTCTCTACTTACTGAACAGGAGATACTTTTGGTGGTATACACGTCAATTTTCCACTTTAAGAACTTTATAATGAGACTGGGTACATAATTACGTTCGTTGTAATAATGTAATGAAGAACAAAGTGCGTCTGACATACAGTCACGCTCTGCACATGGTCAAAGGACATCACACCCTTACATGGCACGGTATTATTGTATTTGACTCCCAACTAAAGTCTACCTTGTCCACGTGACATTCAGCAACCAGCGCCCTCTGATGGCCATTATCCCAGCGCTGTCCTCTTTTGTAAACTTCCCTTCGTCCTATCTGAACCGTCTACTGCACCTGTCATAGATGTCCACTTGAAACGAAAGCAGGAGGCATTGACGAGTGGTCGAGACCCTGAGGTAACTCCTCAAAGGTCTTCACAAAGCATTTTACTCTACACTTGAATTGCAAGTTTTAGAGATTTGCAGACTGTTACGATTGAACAGCTGAAAAGGGAGACACTTCTTGCATTGAGCGTATGTATCCTTCATGAGAAGTCCTTGATGGAGGTAAGGGCACAACCTTGCAGAAATAGCTGCCTGAACCTTACCAACTAAACTTAATTCAGCAATCTTACTACATTTTATATATTCCTTTGTATCATAATCATTACCTGTGTGAAATGTTAAATCAGTTTTGTATTGCCTCTGGTCGATGTAAGTTACATCTGCAATGATACAGTACGTCATGTGAGTGATAGATATTAGTTATATCAGGATTGGAATCACAGCAGTGGCCATATGGACCCAAGATGTGATTTCTCCTTACAGCCTGCACATGCCACTAATTAACTAGAATACTATGTTTAGCCATAGGCAGGAAGTGACAAGCAGTAGCCCAGTGGTTGTAGTGCGCACACAAACAAACAAAATATATCTGTACACTAAACCGCCCAACATTGTTCAGAAGCAAATCGTTGGAAGTGAAGATCCTGGTTTACAGACCACCGTCATATAGCTGGAATATTGCTGAGTGCTGCATTAAACAACACACAAACAAACAAAACATACGTGATAGTGACCAACATTGTTTAATTCAATGTAATCCAGATCTGAGAAGCAAATCGTTGGAAGTTATTCATTTTATTTCAAGAAAGCTCAATACTAAATGTCGATGCCTCTATCAACATATAGTTCTGTTAATTTCATATTCCAAAGGCTCTGTGTGATATGTTCTACATTAAGTCTGAAGGGTAATGCATCAAAAACAATAACAAATTTAATTGTATAAATTCGGATTTTAATCGATATTATTGCTTTGATGTCTGTCTTCATGAATAATATAATGTAATGAAATGCCTTTCATGTTATATACGTTCAGCAATTGCGAACGATTTTCCTTTAAAACTACAAAACACATCTTTGTGAAACTAAATATCTAGTTTAGTCTATTTACTTTGTGGCTTCAAGGATGAGTAGATTGTTGGTTTTTGTTCTGACAAGGTAAATATTAAAAAAAGAATTTAACGCAATACGCGCTTGATTTAACCACACAAACACAAAGGCATTTGGAATAGTTTCTGCGCACGTAAAGGACAAAATTCCTGTGTAAAAATGAGCCGGAAATCAACTTAAAACATTTCACTGAAAACATCATTTCTCATGGTGGGTGCATGAATGCTTTACTAATCAAGTCGGACTTCAGACGGCATATTACATTTACCCTTTCTCGGGAAAAGAAGTCGTTTTAAAATGTGTGTTATAATTAATATCATACGATTGACAATTCATCAGATTTAATTTACTAAAGCGTGTTTCGTTTGACTGACGAGGTCATATGCCTCTAAAAGTACTGATAGTACTTATCTCATGCGCGTCAATTCAAGATTTGTCTCGTAAGTTGATTTCAACACGCCAAAACATTTTAAATTGATTATTTCCGAACATTCATTTCTTGATTCATACCAAGTCTACCTACATCAAACGTCGAGGGAATAAAACAAATTTTAAAAAATAAAAAAAATACATCAAACGTCGTTGTTTCAAAAGTAGCTGACGGGACCCACGGATAAGCTGCATCTTATGAAAGACGAGTGTTGTCACGGGCACCATGTCTCTATTTTGAATGGGACCCTTGAAGTTTTGAAGGAATACTCCCATGAAAGAAAGCGGTTCAAAGACTGAAACATTCAGAGACTCATATTGGGCTACAACGAAGGAAATGTGCTCCAGAGGTCAACTTCCCGTGAATGAAAGCAGTACATAGACTGAACTATTTAGAGACTTATATGAAGACACAGCGAAGGAAATGTGCTCCAGGAGTCAACTTCCCGAGAAAGAAAGCAGTACATAGACTGAACTATTTAGAGACTTATATGAAGACACAACGAAGGAAATGTGCTCCAGCGATCAAAGAAGTGTGCACATTACCATGAATGATATTGAACCTCTAAACGAGCCCTTTGATGTTATACCCTTGCTTGAATGATTTTCCAAAGAGCACTAGCTGACGTTTCTAATAATGTATGAAAATATCTTGATCGCAAACATTCCGATAATTATCTCTGAACGCGGAATGCTCTTCATATGGGAAAATTGTATTTTTGGGAAATTGAAGATATGCTTTGCCAACATCAAGCTTCACTGGATTTCTCCAAACGTGATACGTGTTCATGTTAACATGTCCTATTACACAGTGCGATACGTCTTTACTTTCTCCCATGTAAAATGTACATGTTCTATTACACATGGAATACACTTTCAGTTTATCGTGTCATGATCCATGTCTCCTGGAGCTATATATGCGTTTCACCACAGTCCATCATGTGCCCTTGGTGATGCATGACCACTAGTTCAGTATGTCAACATATGAATGTCCAGAAGTAATGCCGAAAACAATAAATCCAAGATACAGATGTAAACGACTCCTTTATGTACACTACAGTGACGTTCCGTGCAGATACTGGTACCGTCATTGAGCATCAATGGGGTATTTTATTGTCATAACAGTCTTGTTTGTGATAACAAAATATGCTGTTCTCCTACGGGTTGTTATGACAGCAATGCTGCATACACAAACCTAATAAAAAAATAATCATCTCATTTTCCCAGTCAATAGGTCAATACATCATAGAAGCATAGAAGTATGCTTGAACGTAATATTAAATAAAAATTAAATAAAAAGTCCCAGCTAATTACTTGGCTATGCAATTTCTCTTCAATTATATATTACATGTGATCCATTAAGAGAACGAACATTTGTTTATCTTTTAGTTTAATCAAAATTAATCTAAATAATAGGCACCTTGAGAATTTAGAATTTTTATGACTAACAATATTTGGCAAGAACACCAAGTATGTATACCGTTATGGGATTGGTGTCTCATCTCTGAGTGTTGGGAATAACAGTACAACTACCGATGGCCCGGGTCGTGCAAGTGCTGTGATACTGATGTGTGGTTCAAAACAATATGGGATATAGTATACATCAAGGGGTAGGATATCACCTTCCTTTGGAAATGTGTGTTATTGTTTTAGATAACGAAAACGCTTGTCGATGTGGTTCATTTCATACATTTTTTTAACCAAATTTTTATTTTCAAAACGATTTCTTTTCAGATGTTGGTTATATATTGCTACAGATTACCCAGACTCAGCCATCGACGGTAACCCAGTATTTCCAATACCATTGTAATATGCATAGTCTTGAGATATTTTGGGAGTTCGTTTGACTCGAACATTGATATAAGGGATCAGAGAACAAAATTAATGGTAATAAAGTCGTTCGTTTCATGACATTTCCATACAAAGAAGATTATCCTTATAGCCAGTCACCCCTATCAGTCACCGGCTTTACCTTGGCTTTTCTAATATATACTGAACCAAATCAAAAAATTCACAATCCTAAAATTTTAACATTTTGACCAGTTATCATTGTGGGCCCATTGTGTATTTAAACAGTAATGACCACGTATTGTCTTCAGATAACACCCGTTTTCGTGCAGGTGAATCGATCAAAATCATGTGCACAGCACTATAGTGGGAAAAGTGTTTTTTCACGTGCAACTGGTCACGTGGCCATAATACCGCACGTGTTTTCAGCCATACTTGTTAGCAGTCATTAACAAAAAAAGAAAAACACAAGAAAACAAAAGTCTTTACGGATATTTGTCATGCCACGCCTTTCAAATGTGCAACGTGAACGTGCCATCGGCATGTTGCAGACGGGAACGTCCGTAGCTGAAGTCGCAAGGATGATGGGTTGTAGTCGACGGACTGTTTATGATTTACAGACGCGTCTACAGCAAACGGGTACCACCGCTGATCGCCCTCGGCCAGGTCGACCACGTGTGACGTCACATGCAGAGGATCGTCAGATTGTCTTACGTCACCCCCGTAACCGATTTTCGACGGCTACATCAACCAGAAATGAACTGTTTAGGGGTAGACTGAGTGCGCAAACTGTTCGAAACCGTCTGAGAACTACTCACCTTCAAGCACGACGGCCATACTGCGGGCCCATTCTGACTCAACTACACAGACGTCAACGTCAATTGTGGGCACAGCGACACTTACGATGGAATCAAGTCGTCTTCAGTTATGAATCCCGATTTAACCTTCGATTTGCTGATGGTAGAGCGAGGGTGTGGAGGCGCCGTCATGAACGTTACGCCCAGTGTTGTGTACAGGAAGTTGACAGATTTCGAGGCTGAAGTGTCATGGTGTGGGGTGCCTTCTGTGACAATGCACGTTCCAGGATACTTGTCATCCGTGGCAACCTCAATGCTGCTGTTTACCGCGACCAGGTACTGACACCAGAACTTCTGCCTTTTATGGCAGCACATGGACCAGGTTTGATCTTCCAACACGACAATGCCAGACCCCACACAGCAATTTTGACAAGGAATTTCCTTCAGAATGCGGGAGTCAACGTCATGGACTGGCCGTCAAGGTCTCCCGACCTCAATCCCATCAAACATGTCTGGGGTGCTCTTGCCTACTCTACAGAACCAACCACAGAATTTGCAAGATCTTGGCACCATTTTGCAGCAACAATGGCGTCGTCTTCCCAATCATGGGTTCACAAGCATCACAAGGTCCATGCGGAGGCGTTGTGTGGCAGTTGTCAACGCACATGGTGGCCATACACGCTACTGAACTTGTGTGCCATCAGATTCTCGTGCTTGGGACTTATGATTTAAACTGTTGATGTTATTACCGAATACCGTAGGTGCTTGGAACAAATTATGGTTACCACCGTTAATTAAAATCCTTCTTTGGACATTAATGATTAAAAATTACCTTCTCTGATACATTTGTCCGTTGTATATCATATATGGGATTACTTTTAAAAATGTGAAGTTTTTAATTTGACTCAGTATAGTAGCTAGATGCCTGCATATTACCCAGCGACAGGTTGGTTGAACTGTGAATACCTTTCACGAGACCTCCTCCTCATCACAGTAGGATAAACACAGAATATGACAGGCCAAGGCCAGTTTCACACAACGATCTTAGCCCTAAGACGATAACAACCCATCGACACAATGATTAAGTAAGTATGAATCATTTTCATACTTTGACATTGCCAAGTTTATCCCCGTGCAAGAGGCCTCTCAAATGTAAAGATATATCTGGTGGTGACTGAAAACGTCTCTGCAGTGAGTAACTTTTTGTCGATGGGTTATTATCCTCTCAGGACTAAGATCGTTTTGAGTAACTGGCCTTGGTCATCAGCGATCAGACAGGTATCATCAAACTAGTTGTCAACCATGGTTGCAAGGAAAATTACCTCTCCCGTTAACATATGTACAGTCATATAATATCTAATATCAAAACAGAATGATTTACAGGATAAAAACCAAACATTATTGATTGCCCTGACACATTAAATCGATTAAGGGGAATGTTATAATTAGCATCACGAGGGTGTTTTCAACTGTTCATGGCTTTACTTCACTACATATGTTGCACCTTACTCAGATGAATATGAAGTGACAGTTGCCGTGGAATTGTACTTTCTTTTATCTTGTGACTGCACTTGATGTAATTGGCATGTGATCGGAATGCTTTGATACTGAAACAGAATAATTTTATTAGAATAACTTGAAAGTCCCCACGCTAATGTAAAGGGAAATGGCGTGTTGCGAATACATTGAAGCATAACATTTTTATAAAAGATGATTCAATTATGTTGTTCCTTTCCTTTCTGATTAAGGTAACATTACACATATTTTTCTTGTCTCAAATTGATAAATACAAGATCCAATACTTGGGGGCATTCTCCATATAATTTATAGAAACAAAGAATTAATCAAAGTTCCTTAATCTTTCTTGCAGACGCTTCGTGGCTTAGTTCCATCGTCTCCGTGCCCGCTAAATTGAAAACACGTTTCATGGTATGATTTAGACAGTGAGATCGGAGCGACATGCCTCCAAACATGGCAATATAATAATACACTTAAACTCTGATGAAGCAGGTCGGTCGCGGAGGGAATCAGTATCGTCTGGAGAACCTACACAGTCTGACTATAGATGGGGCAGAATCACGAAATAGCAACTTTTAATATACAAAAGAAATTAAGTAGTCTATAGCTTAAACCAATATTAGGCTTCCCCTGTATATTAAATCCGTCGATATCTGAATATAGAACTTGTGGCTTGTATTTATGAGCAAAGGGTGATATTTAGTAGCACTTTTAGATATGCATATGAGAAGAGCATTATAAGAAACCGTGATAAAAGGACATTTCTTTGAAAATAGAACCGTCATAGATGTGCCATCATTTATTTACTGACTGGATCGTATTGGTTCTCTGTATAGATGCGGCATAACTTGGACATGTTGTGACCAGCATTAAGTGAGCTGGCTTTAACACTGTGTTTTGAGGGCCGTGAGTAGGATATTGCTACTGGCTAAAGCCTATGAGAACAATATATATAGGCACGTGTGAAACCCATTTTTCCGGTGGAGTAATTGCCGGAATAATAGTAAAAGCGATATAAAACCCAACACACACACTCTCTCAAAAAACGCCACTTTGAACACTATTTCAGACATATCACGGTTGTGAGTTTTCACTGCAAGCTGAACTACTTTCTGAAAGCAAGGATCCTGATGGGAATGTGTATGAAATTTGAAACGGCAACTATGACATTCTGCCATGCAAGCGGTCACGAGGTCATCATGTTCCGTCGATGTTAAGCTTGTTGTTAAGGCTTACCTATCAATACGAGTTATAATGTGTTATATTCACAAAAAGGTTTACGCTGGTTGGCCACGAGGTGTAAGGAAATTTACAGTAGAAGTAAAAAAACAACGCTGCCATTTTAAGTAGTGTCAGACAGGCCGAGGTAGACGTAACATTGTGCCTTTTCATCCAAGCAATTGTAGGGCTGCATTGACTAGGCGCGTTTGTGGCGTTATTTTGTCCCTGAGCGTGTACTGCCTTGGCCAAAGGCTGTGGAGTTTATTCTGATCATTAATTATTAAACATTTCGTGAGTCTAGTATATACTGAGCATGAATAAGCATGTGCACTGTATGTGATGGTACCAAGTTTATACTGAGAATGTATCACCAAGAACAGTATTGGTGATAGCAATAAGAATATACTGAGCATGCATTACTACGTCCACCGTTGCCAACCATCTCTCATGAAACTATATTTATTATAATTATGACGCCTCGCCCGTATTACTTTTATAAAGAGCATTCTTTGCCACATCCGCCAAGTGTGAAGACATTACTTTTATACTGAGCATGTAATATCATGTCCACCACTGCCTCATTCACCGTGTCCAACATGCCCAACTAGGTCTAAATGTATTTTCCCATTTGCTTTCATATCATGTCAGAATCCCTTAGAATTGGAGCCAACATGTCTTCCACAGCACCCGTAGGCAAGGAATAAGAAAAGGTCGCCATGCCCTAAATAAGATTTAAAGATCAGCTGTACAGTTACTCGTGTTCATGGTTATGCCATGGTGTCCATTTGTGTCTGACCCTTACAGCTCAGATACGACAACAGACAGACTGCCTTCCTTCGGCAGGCAGCAGCTCAGATGTTTATTTGTGGCTTAAGCCAAACTATTCTTCACACTCTATCACACGGGACATCGTAGAGCGGCATATATACAGATTTCGAGTAAGTCAAATAGAAAGATTACATTTCACAAATTCGACTATGATGCACAACGAGGCAAAGGTAAATGTTGTAACAAACACTGACTAATGTCAAAACCCTTTTCGTATTCATGAAGGTGTGGTTCGATGAATTATTAATAATATGTGTATTGTATATGATTTCATAGGGTATTGTAACATACTAGCATCATTAACTAACTGCAAACAACCATTAACCCTTTCTCCTGCTCTTAGTTTATATGTGTACTTTGTCACGTAAAGTTATCCGACGGCAGAATGTGCACAGCTGAGTGCAGAACGCGAATGTGTATCATTTTCAACAGTCAGAATAAGACGACACAATATTCGGCGATTGAGGTGTCTATGTTATTCCCAGACCACTCTTTTCTACCTTCCCTCAGGCATTAAGTGTAAAAAGTATTTTCTTTGATATGGAAATTTCGGTATGTCAAACACATCCATAGGGATTTAGTTTGTCGTCACTCAGTATGTAAAATCATGTGGTGACTTTCCTTTCTTTCAAATAGTTGATTTCTGTATATTACATGGACAAAGTATAATTGTTTTTGACATGTACGATCGATTTACATATAAGAACTAGGCTTGTGGTGTATGCTGAGTGGGTTTTGCCCGGACGTCTCGCTGTCAGATGTATGACGTGGCTGAAACAGCAGCAGGTTGCCAAGGGACTTCAGAGTAATGTGATTAGGGGAGAAGAAGGTAAGGAACAAGGACAAAGAGACACACCTTGCCTTCATGATGTGTTCCAACATTTCGTCGTTGATGTATGTGAAGAAGATGTATGTCATATTTAGTCCCTCATGTGAAGTAAATGAAGGTTTGACACTGGCGGCAATTTAATAAGTTAGTGTTTAATGGACCACAAAATCAGGTTCTATTCTCTTCATGATCTTATTTTGCGGAATAATAATCGATGTGTGGTGTTTCTTTTCTTCTCTTTTTACTGCACTTGATGTGATTTTTATGTAAGTTTATGACAAAATTGAGTTTGCCTCCATGTAGAGAAGAAATATAGAAACCACAATGGTTGCAAGTAGATCAACTGCTGGACATGAGACGACATGCCTCTTTACAATGCTGTTTACATTGCGAAAGAGTACGTAAAGGTTTAATTTTATATTCCATCTTGGTCAGCGAATGACAGCACAAGATACAACGCAAGTAACCAGATCACACATAGAAGTAACCTCCCGACCCTCGTTTAGTTCGGTTCTTCCTGACAAGCCTTGAAAACGGAGGACCAGAAATTACTAAAAATGCAGTAAAAATTGAGTAATTAAAATAGCTTGCCTGCTTGTAAAGAAAAATATAGAAACCACAATGGTTGCAAGTAGATCAACCACTGGACATTAGGAAGCATGCGTCTTTACAATGCTGTTTACTGTGCGAAAGAGTGAGTGAAGTTTATTTCTATTTTCCATCTTGATTAGTGAATGACAGCACCAGCAACAATCTGCGCCATCAGAGTAAGATACAAGGTAAGTAACCAGATCACACATAGTAGTAACCTCCCGACCCTCGTTTAGTTCTGTTATTCCTGACAAGCCTTGAATCCCGAGGATCAGAAAAAAACTAAAAATGCAGAACATCATGAAAACGTAAAAAAAGTATGATTTTACGCCGTTTGTTAGAAATAATTTAGCAGTATTACGACGGTGAACAACACTTCTGCTCTGAACTAATGAGCATAAAGTGGAACCTGTGAGACCTGACTAATTCTTGTGCATGACACCCCGACGATGCTGATCACTGCTCATGCTCTTTACCATTTGTATGTCCGGCTGGTTTTTATTTATTTATCGATTACCCATTTGTCTTAATTTTAATCATGTTATCTGGAGCGCCATGTTTTTTTTTACAACCGCCTCATCACCATCCGAGAGAGGTCCTTGCACGACTCAATCGGCATACATCACATTGGATACGTTTAAGGGATCAAATTATACACCTTTTTCGAACTACATGGTGACAGTGCTATTATTATTATTATGTACAGATTAAAATAAAAAATGCAGCAAAGAGGGTTTTGGTGATCCTGGCACTGTCAGGCTGGTTGGCTCATCATCAGCTGCGTCGTTGCTCCGTCTACACGCAGCCTAGACAGCAAAAGACTTTTCCCAGGGAGTGCTGCCTAGTCGAACCCAGCCAAACTTTTTTTCGGAGAACGTGAAGACACCCCAACACTGCAGCCTTCTGCATTACCCAGATAGTCAGAAGGGCTGAATTCCTTCTTGCAAACCCGGGTTCTATCCCAATGTCAGTCAACAGATTGGGAGGTACCAGACCTAAGGCACCGAGAACAACGGGGAGTAAAAAGATCGAGCTACTTCATCATGTTGCTTTAGATACTGCGTTTGTGCCAAAGATCGGCATCCACTGACAATGTGTTGGACAGTCTCTTTCAATTCATTGCATAATCTACATTTCATATCTACATTTTGATACAACATCACACATTGACAGTCTCGAATGGGAAGTGGCTGGTCCTGAGTAGCAAACAGAAAGCCTTCTGTTTCACTTTTCAGGCCAGCCGACATCATCCATGCGAAGACTCTGCAGGATTGCTGATCTTCTCAGCGCACTGCACATACACTTGATGCAGTGATCGTTCAGAAAGCCGCTCCTTAAAGAGCTTTGACCTCTTTGCGAGTATTCTGTTTAACTCTAGATTTTCTAAAGTTTGACTTTGATGTTTGCAACCTCAAGTACGAGATGAAGAATGTTGTATTTGTCGAGCCCAAAGGACATGCCAATATCATGAGAGAAGGACCTGATAAGGAAAATCTATGTTGTATGTATGGATTCTCCTTTGGCAAGACGTTCAAGGTTATCCATGTGCATAGAGGTGAATACGAGGTGTTGTGGATATTCTTCTGCTTCTTCTACTCCTCCTACTTCTTCTTGTTAGTGTTGTTGTTGTTCTTCTTATTGCTTTCTTTCCCGTTCTACTACCCTGCTCAGTTGTGTACATATTGCAATGATAAAGTCAACCTCGACATATAACACGTAGTTATGGTCATGAGTGTCAATGGTGCAGTGCCCAAGTGATAGTATTACAGCTGTTTTGTCTTCTGCAGGTTTCTTCAGCAATTATTAAGTTAGTTACGTTTGCTACAATCCAACTATATATCCATGTAGGATATCATGCTTCCATGGACTATATAAAGTATCTCATACCTTCATGTCATATATCCGTAGACAACATACAGTAGAACATCATGCTTCCATAGATATTATATATATATATATATATATATATATATATATATATATATATATATATATTATATTATATATGAGTGTATCATGCTTCCATGGGCAATATACAGTATAATATGCTTCCATGGACAATATATAGCCGAGTATATCAAGCTTCCATGGACAATATACAGTATATCCTGCTTACATTGACAATATATAGCTGAGAATATCAAACTTCCAGGGACAATATACAGTATATCATGCTTCCATGGACAATACATGTATATCCTACTTCAACGGACATGATTCCATGGACGATATAGAGTTTACCGTGCTTCAAAAGGACAATATATAGAATAGTGTACTTTCAGTGACTACTACATGTGTAACATTCAGGATTATAATAACCACATGCAGTATATCATGTATCCCTGCACACCATGCAATATAAAGTACTTCCAATCACAGTATACAGTATACAATTATCATGATTCCGTTGGTAACATGTACTTGAATCAACCTCGGAAAATATACATATTATGAAGCTTTAATGTTCTCCGAAGATTCACCTATCCTTCATGCGTGTCCTCCCAACAGAAACACATAAATTATCTTTACATCTGCAGGCTGGAATATAAGCAATGCTATAAAACAATTGCGTCTACTACTTAGGGCAACAGTTAGCAGTGTCAACTGTGTTAGACTAACCTGCTTAATGGAACTGGGATGTAGAATAGCTAAAAACACAGACAACACAAACTAGCCAAAATATGATGATTCCCTAACACCGGTTTATACCATGATATAAACACCTCTTGTGTTCACGATGAGTAGCTTAAACGTAATTATTTTTATCTATTTATTGTTCTTGTTCTATGGTAGCATTGGATATATGTAACATATTTTAAGGAATAAATAAAATAATCGAAATGAGCAAATTAAAGTGTTTGAATGTGGATAACCGTTGACAAAAACAACTTCCATTACAACAGTACTATTACTAAGGCCATGTGTTTGTTTGTACAAGAGTACCACATCAAGTGGGCTGCCTTACCATGCAGCAACTGACATTTAGTGTTAACATTGATCAAGGTATCAATATGTTACAATTTACACTTGGATTTCATGTGGCCCACAGTATACGACTCCAGACTATAATGGAACTGCACGGTCTGCGATTTCAAAAGAAAAACATTTTCTTCATGCCGAGTAAAGTACATGTTGTGAGAAAGGTTTACGTGCCAACTAGATGCCGCCAAGCCATGCACGGACCAGGCGACGTTTCCAAAACACATTGCTTGTCATCCAGGAAAAGTGTAAAGAACTGACATCAGGCGAAACACATCATCTCCTCTCCCCTCTCCACTCGCACCTTTACTTTCTTTCTACCCCACCCCTCCTGCTTCTCCTGAACGTGCACACTCTCACTTACCGCAGTGGAACCATTATACAGTCTACAAATAGCCTGCATATCACAAAATAGGCGACAGTGTCAGATGAAGGTAGGGTGAAGGCGGGAGGGAGACAATGAATGAATGAAACGATAACAATAAAGTATCCCAATATGACTGGGTCACAGCCAATGTGGTATGTAAGGGCTGAGAAAATCCCACAACGTAAGCTTGCAGCCGTTATTAACTATATGTTGTAATATTTTTACGAATTTGTAAAATGTAAATTTAAAAAAAAGATCAAACTGAATGCAGTATTTAATGTAGGGGCCCGTGTTTATTAAATGTTATGATTTGTTTCTTTGTCATTCTTTGTCCGTTGTGCCTTTGATGCAGAAAAATAACCAGACTGTCTCAGCGACGAACATCAGCAACACCGTGACAAAGCCAAAGCTAGGGTTGATATTGGAAAGCATAATTTTAATGATCATATCAGGCTACAGTAAACAATGACCTCTTAGATCAAATCCACTGCACACATTAATACTCAAAGCGGCAAAGCGTCGAGACTAGTCTCTGTCGGTGGCACCGGTTCCTGACGGTCTGTGAAATAGAAGACCAAACAGTAAACAATGATCTCGTAGATTAAATCCACTGCACACATTAATACTCTAATAGGAACCTAATTATATTGCAATATGATACCTGCTACCAGTATAAGATGACGTATATGTAGTAGGTGAGTTCCAACTGTTACGTTATGCTTGAGGCAGTTGCAGTAAATGTATTTGAACATCAGTGTTACCGCCTTGCTGTTAGAATTCAAGGAGAAACACATGAACAGGGCACATGAGCATCTTTGATTTCAGCTATCCTCTTGACCCGAGTGATTAACGTGGTTGAACATTGCGAAAACACAGATCATGCATATGAATGTAAACACGCACAGCGGGGACCCACTGACAAACCAAGTCCAGAGCTAAACATTATTGAGAGCAGTGCTTTGACAGCACCGTTAAGAAGGAGATGCATTGAAGTCAAACCCTCCTTAACATTCCGTCAACAAGAAGACTCATCTTACAATAATTTGTCTTCAGCGACTGTTTTCTTCTGACAGAGCAAGACCACGATGAACGTCAAGACACATCCATTTCAAAACGTGTATCACTTTCACGTACAATTATTCATGATTGTAGGCGATTGTTCTTTGTAGCTCAATTTGCTTTGGCCTCTGTTCTTCTTCATGTGACGCAGATACGGGTCTAAAAACTCCAAAATAGACAATAATACAGGCGACGCTTACAAGAATTGAAATCCTTCAAAGAAAGACAATAATACTGAAACTGGGTGATTGAAGTTTGTGATCATGGCCTGTCATGGCGGTATTAAGTCAGGGGCACACTTTCGTGTCTTAATTATATGGTATACGGTAACCTCGATCCGCAAATATCAATCTTTCTTAAATATTCCTTTTGCGTGTCTTCATTAAAACATCGTTCAATCCTTTGTACGGACACCAGAGCGACCCTCGCCACCGTGGTATGGATTTGCAGGCACCAGCCATATTGAGACCATCTTATGTGGGTTCATGCATGTCATGAATTACCCTCTTTACTCTCACTGCAGTCGCTACTGACCACGTGCATTGAGGGTAAGAGGTTTTCCTCCGTCACATTTCGTTGAGCTTACAAGCAATATACCTTGTGCCTCATATGTTGGAGATTCTAGTTGATGTTTTATTTTATTTAAAAAGACCAACCCGCTCCTACCCATCCACCCACCCTTCCCGATTATCAAATGGTCAGGCTCTAAAGGGCTCAACAACTCATGCTATCCAGGGCCAATCAGGTCTCATTAATCTGACATGGAGGTATGATAATGCTAATTATATTCTAAGTGACGTACAAGCATATCCTCTTCTTACGCAGTTCGGGGCGGTCGGTTAGCCTAGTGGTTAAAGCGTTCGCTCGTCACGCCGAAGACCCGGGTTCGAATCCCGACATGGGTTCAATGTGTGAAGCCCATTTCTGGTGTCCCCGCCGTGATATTGCTGGAATATTGCTAAAAGCGGCGTAAAACCATACTCACTCACTCACTCTTACGCAGTTCTTGTCATTTTTCTTGTCACAATTTCTGATCGTAGGAACCGTACTAAATAAAGATTGTTTGGTAACAATGTGTGTCCCGAATCATTGTGAGGCAAGATATACCGACTGTGTGTGCCGTTGCTCATATGGTGTACTCCTGGTTCGTATGACCAAGACTCTCATATTTACATGACACCGTAACATACATGGCATATTGCTGACTGCGGACACCATCCACTTACTGCTGCAGGTGACAAACCCCCATTACTGTACATGAGGCACTAGATATGCACAACACATGCAGAATCCAGATAAAATGTTTCCCCCATCACAACGTGTTAAGTAATGTGTTTGTTGGAAACGTCGCCTGATCTCTGCAGGTTTGGAAGCATCGAGTAATCGTGTTAACCTGGATCGCCATAAACATTCTTTGGATTCCATTAAACTCGGGAGTCCGGCTGTCTGATGCTGGCTCACTGTTGTGGTATACTGTTCGGCGACATGGAATCCAAGTGTAAATTGTAACGTCTTGTTACTTAACCAACCCTAACTCCAATTGTCAATTCTTTCTACGTAATGGAGTGGAACAATGAAAGTTATTTTTGACAATTGTTATAGACATTTAAACACTTTCATTGCTCCTTCTGCAGTTGAAATCAGTTATCATACTGATAGCATATCTGGTTGACATGAAAACATCACATCCTTACCAACCCGTCATCATCACTGACATATCTGAAGCAATACCGGCGAGGAGTCCTTTTTCATGGTATAACTTAATATGTAAGAATCACACTATGTAGGCTATATGACCTCTTTGTGTTTTAAACCAAAATAGTTTATCGTTTAAGCCATTGTTATTTACATTTTTTCGGGTTTTATTTTATAAAATGTCATGTTTTACTTTTCATTTAACGCCCACAAAAACATCTTACATTTTTATGGCCATATATATTTGTCAAAGATATTCATTACCTTGGGATTGAAAACAGGTTTACATTGATCGGACGTGTTGTTCCTGAACAATGCGAAAATACGCAAAACGTCGACAAGAAGCGTCAAAATAGACTCATGTTGCTTAAAAGCTATCAACTTAAGTGTATACATTACTTACGGTTGTGTCGTTTCAACGATCAGTTACATATCTGTACTATGTTATATACATTTATATACATAACATGTTGTAGTTGTAGGTTACATAAAGTGAAGGACACCTGAGAACAGCTGAGAACGCCTACACACACAGAGGGCTTTACTACTCGCTTAAATCCGGATTGTTTGGTCAATGTATTTTGGAAAGGGTACCGTCTGGATTATACAAAGGTCCACATGATCGAAGCACGATATCAGTCAAGTGACAGTGTCTCAACAATAGATCCACTTTAGTCCCCTGATCATCACCACCGAAAAGTTGTCGGAGACCTTTTAATGGAGTGTCTCCTCTATATTGCTGTTTATCATACATTCCTCTATATTGTCGTTGGTAATACATTCCTCTATTTTGTTTATCAGCATACATTTCACTGTATAGTTGATAACAGTTGCTGGGGATATTTTTATGGAGTGATTTCTGAATTGAGTACAAATTGTAATTACAGCTGCATCCATATATACACTAACACTATCTGTTTGGATGAACACGTCAACAAAGTCCCCAGAACAGTTGTCACGTGGATGAGGGAGTATGGTTCAGAAATATTCAATCATGGGTGAATGTGCCTATGTCATATTGGGAATCGGACCACTAAGTGTCACCTACTTCACCTCCTCCTGTGAAGTATGACTTGTAAAAAAACAGTTGATATCTTAAAGTGTGCCTTCTGGAGACCACATCTGGCTATTACAAGTATTGTCTTATCATGAGTTCAAACAGAATAGGATAGATAAACTAAAACAGTACGGGGTTGGAATCCTTGTTGACGGTACTGTTGATACTGTTGATAATTATTGCACATGAAAGTGATACGAGTTTTGGACATGAATTCTTATTGCTCTGTCAGAGAATAAAATGGCAATTGTGAGACGTGTCTTCTTGATGACTGAAGGTTAATGCTTGTTTCACTTCAATGTATCTCCTTTATAGCGGCGCTGTCCGATCAGTATTGTTCAGATGATCTACATATAAGACGCCACAGACCGCTATTGCTATATATCGCTTCTTGGGTAAGGCAGGAAAGGCTCAGCTATTTCTACTTAACCCACAGTCATTGTGTTGGCCACAGTGACTTAATTAGGGCGGTGGTGTAACATTGTGGGGACACGAGTTCGATTCTGCACTGAGTTGAACGTGTTAACTACTTACAGTTTCACTCTGATATGCATAGAAGCGGCGAAAGGCCACATTTTAATTACTCATTCACTCGTCCTATCCCGAGAGGTTGCATTCTACTGAGATTTAATAGTCCTGGACCCCAGTACCCCGTGACTGATATAGAAGAAATATGAATTGAAAATTCCCCTCATAGCCGCATGAAACTAATTCAACGGAGAATTATGTAGTGGAGTAAAGCGAAGAGCAATGGTTCCATTTACAAGCGTTGCGGTTCCTACATTTGTCCTTTTCAATACAATATAGACATTCAAGAAGAAATAATTCAGATCAACACAAATGACGTAGATCAAGTTCAGTCCAAGTTAGATGAGAAACATCACATAGTATCACTATAATGTTAACTTGAATTAGGTACAACATATTCTGCGAGGCTACGACTTCCATGAAACATTTAGAAACTGTTTTGCGTTACGGTCATGTTTAATAAAACATGCTGCATGAACCTTTTGTTATTCAGGGCGATCAAAAACACATTATACTCCAACTGCCGCCAGTAAAAAAGGATGCATGGCTTCACATTATGCGCTAGATATGACAAACGTGCCCTTCACAGACATCAATGACAAAATGTTTGAGCACATTATGAAGACAAGGTGTGTCTCTTTGTCAATATTCATTCAACTTCTTCTTTCCTAATCACATTACCTGGAGTGTCCTTGGAAGAGACAGCCTGCTACTGTTTCAACCACGTCACCTCTGACTGAGAAACGTCCGTGCAAGAACCACTCAGCATACATCACAAGCCCAGCAGTTACAAATATATATGTACATTAATTTTACATGTCAATAATAAACCTTTCGTCAATGTATCATGCGAAAATCAATTATCACTATGGGCATGCTTTTTCATACCCAATGAAGAGAAGATAACCACAATAGACATGCTTTACATACCCACATTCCAATAGGAAATGTTTTTCACACTTTATTCGCGGGGAAAGCAAGAAAATTGTTGTCTGGGAATACTATACAAACCTCAGTCGGTGGATATTGTGTTGTTGTTGCGATTGTGCAAAATTGTCCTCTTTTCGCTTTCTGTTACTCTACTCGGCTGTGTACAGGTTGATGTCGGGTACCGTAATGTGACAAAGTACACGGATAACCTACGAGAAGTAAACCGGATTAATGGTTTTGTCCATTAAGTTGATGATTCTAGTATGTTATATTGTATCCTTTGAAAACAGACAGACAATAAAATCATGAAACATTTATTTAACCATGCATCACAATATACATGTAGATCTTTTTTACATAGTTTAGTTTTTAGGAGGCATTTTGAGTTGGTGAAGCTTAAGGGATTTTTTGCTATTGTTCAGCCTCCAAGTACGTTCTTCTCGTAACTTGATTGGGTTAGATCTCTGATGACAACACTTTCTTTCCACGGTACTGCAGCAGGATGAAACTTGCTTTGTTTAGGTCTTTCATATTTATTATCATATATATTACTCTATATTGCTGTTAATCATACATTCTTCTATATTTTTGTTCATCACACATTCCTCTTTATTTTTGTTGGTCATACATTCCTCTATATTGTTGTTGATTACACATTCCTCTATATTTGTGTTGGTCATACATTCCTATATATTGTTTTTCATCATTCATCCTCTATATTTTTGTCGGTCATACATTCCTCTAATTTGTTGTTGGTCATACATTCTTGTATATTTCTGTTGGTCATACATTTCTGTATATTTTTGTTGGCCATACATACCTGTATATTGTTGTTGGTCATACATTCCTCTAATTTGTTGTTGGTCATACATTCTTGTATATTTTGTTGGTCATACATTCCTGTATATTTTTGTTGGCCATACTTACCTGTATATTGTTGTTGGTCATACATTCCTGTATATTGTAGTTGGTCATACATTCCTGTATATTGTATTGGTCAAACATTTCTGTATAATGTCATTCATCATACATTCCTCTATATTCTTGTGGGCCATGCAATTTTTTTTATTGCTGTCCGTCTTAGTAACAACACTTATCTATTTCATTCCTTTATATTGTTGTTGGTCACACATACGGTGGATGTGGCAATAAATGCTGAATGCAAAAGTAATATGGACGAGGCGGCACAGTTATTTTATATATGGTTACATGACTGGCGGTGGACGTGGTAATACGTGCTGAATAGCATTAGTTCCATCACACACGATGGTCGGAAAAATACACTCACGTTGTCCATGGTTTAACAATTAATGATTGAAATAAACATCACAGCCGATGGACGAGGCAGTACAGGCTCGGGGAAGTCTTGGTGACTGCCTGTTTGAAACTAATGTTATCAGAGTTATTTTGTGGGTTTTCTGACGCGACAAAATAGCGACACCTTGTTTTTTTAAGTCTACAAACGCGCCCAGTCGTTGCAGCTCTACAACTCCTCTGATGAAAAGGCATAACCTTACGTTTACCTAGGTTTCGTCTGCCACTACTTAAAATAGCTGCGGTTTTTTTGCTTCCACTGTAAATTTCCTTATTCCCCGTGGCCAGCCAGCGTAGACTGAAACATAAACCTTCATGAGAATATAACACATTATAGCTGGCTGTCAAAATAAAGCGTTGCCTGGTATTGATGGATATGCTGCCATTTTCATCATTATTATTTCAGTTCGCAAAGGCCATGGCACTTTGTACACATACAAATGGCAATGTACAGGTGGGTATGCTGCAACACCGACGAGAGATTGTGACCTATTCACCGATTAGATGACAGAATGTGATAGTTGAAGTTTCCGATATCCTATTCATCCCGATTATGATCCTTCATTTCAGAAAGTATGAAAACTAACCCAGCAGTAAAACTAACTTCCATGCAAGCGGCGTAATATGTCAGAGTTTGTGATTCTTTACTCATTGCGAGGAAAACCAAGAATGAACTTCACACATTGTCCTCAAATTCTGGAGTCCTCGGCGCGAATCGCCAATGCGTTAACCCACAGGCCACTCACCGCCATAGAAACGTACTATTAAATCCAGCTCATTTTCGTAAACTGCCGGGCAAAAGAAAGAACCTATGTTTGATGGTGCTTGAACATGAACAAACAAGAAATGGTTATTCAATGGTGATCTAATGAACAGAATGAGGCAGGTATTGTCATGATCGGTTTGAGTTGGTTCATAAATACCAGACATTCTGCCCAGTAATATTTGTAATTTTTTAGTCAAATCCATTCTAAGTGTACACTTTCTTTTGCCCGGAAGTTAAGTAGAATACTCTTAATGTCAATTTTCTTGTTCACAGCATGTCCAGATTATCCTAAATTATCAAGAGAACCAATGAGGTCCAGTCAGTGAAAAAAAGGATGCTACACCAATGACAGGTCTAATTTCAAGAAAATGACCTTTTATCACGGTTTCTTATATTGCTCTTCTCATGTACATATCTGAAACTGCTACTAAATATCATTCTTTTCTCCTAAATACAAGCAACAAGTTCTATATTCAGATATTGACGGATCTTATATAACAGAGAGGCGCAATTAAGATAATTTCTTGTGTTTTTTTAATGTTCCTTTTTCGTGATAATGCCCCATCTATAGTCAGACTTTCTTAGTTCTCCAGGATGACCTGCTTAAAGAAAATAATTATTTTGGCATGTTTGGGAGCATGTCACTACGAACTCACAGTCGAAATCATCCCGTAAAACGCATTTTCAATTTACTAGACACACCATTTGTGTCCCTGGAGATGATGATACAAAGCTACGATGCAATTTGTAAGAAAGTTTAAGAAACGTTGATGAATTCCTTGTTTCTATTATGTATATGGAAATACCGATTGAATATCATCAAACAACATGTTACATAAGGTGCCAAGATGATCATCCGGATTAGGGTTATTCCTGTGCTTGCAACTTACCCGTAATCTTGGTTTCCCCGTAGCGATAAGCCTCTGAAACGCTGCGAAATAATTGAAACAGTATATAAAATGGTGTCACTCATTCTCTCACCTCCCCTCTACGCTCTCTCCCTTTGATCGCTCAGTAACTCACTGTCTCACTCACTCATGGAGACAATTCATCTAATGTCCACAGAAAAAACACGTCTGTTCCTATATTTGCTTTAACATCCTGTTTTAACATTAGTTCTGTTTGTTAACAGAAGAGGTAATTTTCTTGCAGTCATTGATAAGACGATAAAAACCCATCGACACAATGTCTCTCGATACAGAAACGTCTTCAGTCACCATCAGATTAACCTGTTACACTTAGGAGTCACCATACACGTGGATAAACTAAATTTATCAAATTGAGAAAAATATATGTGTCTTATTTGGTATGTCATATTCCACGTTCATCCTTCTGATCGATCCAACCTTGCACGTCATCATGTCGCCAGAGACACGCGTCAGCAAAGCCTTTGGCGTATCCATAATAACAAAACTCATATAGTAGTAACGGGACTCGACTATGATTCTATGAAAGGTGTAAATGGGCAAAACAGATCTGATTTCAGTTCCTCAATGGAGTTTCATTTGTAACAGGAAGCCGTTTTTATCTCTTGTGAAGTCTACACGCGCACTCCACTGGATTAATGTTTTGTTTTGTTATACACTAGTACTTTGTTAAATAACTCGAGAAGCTTTGTGTCGGCGTGACAGTTTGCAAGGTGGTGTAGTTTCAAGGTAAACACAGATACACACATTCAAAGGCATTGTAGAAATAAAATCTAAAGATGAGGTCGCTACTGAAGGTATGTCACAGGTATGTGTCTTGTGTATTTTATTTTAACCATCTTATGACCTTACGTCAGCAATTCTCTGTCATTTTTAATTGTGGATGGTGCCGTTGTTGTCAGTAATACAGACATACTTTAACTGACCATTAAACTTCAATAATCGTGCACAAATGCAAGTATAGAACACTTCACACTATATAGTCATTTCAACACTAGGAAGCATGCCTGTATTTATCTACTACACAAGAGATTCATTAAATGGCTGGAAACAAAGATTATCTTCTAAGCATGAAAAACAAAACGGAATTGTTTATACTGGATAACGTGTAGCTATGGGAAGAGGTACAGCAATGATATACATGTAAAACAAATGAAAAGAAGTTTTATTTGTTTTGTAAATAACTAAATGTGATTAAGTTGAAGGTTTTGAAATACAAATCTAATGTATTTGGTTATTGAGTGCATGTCATAAACCAGATCGGCAAGAGGTTTCCCAACAAAGAACGAATGTCCTCAGGGAGTTGAAATCCATCAACCTATTACTCAATAAGTTCCATATTGATTTGAACCACAACTTATTGTCACAACGCCTACATGACCCGGGGCATTGGTAACAAAATGATGTGTTGTAAATGTTATGTATTCCCAACACTCAAAGAAATCTACATATTTATGAGACGCCCATCCCATAACGGTATATATGTATTTGGTGTTCTTGCCAAAAAGTGTCAGTCATACAAATACTCAATTCTCAAGCTGCCTATTAAATCTGGTTAGAGAGCCGTTCTATTTTGATTAAACTCAAAGATATGCAATGGTGGTTCTGTTGATGGATCACATGAAATATATAATTGAGAAGAAATTGTATAGCAACGCAATGACCAGGGGTTTTAAGGTAATATTGATTTTAATTTTATGTTACGCTCAGGAAATCTCCTGTTTGATGAATTGACTTGCTGGGAAAAAGGTATAATATGTATACAGTTTGTCACTGCAGCATTCTTGTCATAAATTCTATAAGAGAACATCATACTTTGTAATCTATAAACAACTTTTTTGTCACAGTCACGTACACTGCTGTTTGATAGAGTTGCCAGTATCTTCAACAGAAATTCGCGGCAGTGTGAATACATAAATTGTCATCCATACAAGTGTGTCTTACCCAGTCTATAATGACAAACCAAGAATAAGTTTTTTTTATTGAAAATACTCCTCTATCTTAATCATTAGAGCTATAAAGTTGTGGTATGTGCCATGTCACCATAAAGATGTATCACATTATGGCAACGGAAGACTGACATCGCAGACCTAAGATGGATTACATAGCTCAAATGGTCATCAGCGCGGTAAAGGTGAATTATTGGTTCAGGCCCTCAGTTTCCTACCTTGATGTTGGCAAGGCGCATCTGCACATTAATGATATGAGGAACAACTTCAATTTCCTAAAAGACTATTTCCTCTTATGGAGACCAATATTCAATTTGCTCTGCATTTAGGGCTAATAATCTAGTTGTTTGAGATCAAGATATTATCATCCATTTCAACAAACGTCACTTTGTGCTCCTTAGAAATTTACTCATCCAAGGGTATAACATCAAAAGATTCATTAGGAGGTTCGATATCTTTCATGGTAATGTGCACATTTCTTTTACCCCTGGAGCACAGCTTCAAGGATTCAATTAAAAAAAGAGCCACTACTCGTCTTTCATAAGAAAAACCTTCTTCATGGGTACGGGCATTTACCTTTTAGAAATAAGATGTTTAATATAGATCTCACTTGATATGTATTTGGAAATAACGTGCAAATGGTGTGTATAAACCACTCAGATGTATGATACACAGTCAACTAAATAGAGAGGCCATAAACTATCTTTTGAAACTTCCATCGCAATGTTATTTTCAATATAATAACTCGTCCTCAGTGTGAAGAAATACGTTTAAAATGCCAAGTCAAGATCTGTTTTATTCATTTATTTTCGAGATTCGTACTTTGCGAACTTATCTTTTTCTATGTAACTGTCCATATACCAGTTTATCATATAATGGGTAGGTTTTTCGGCAGGATAAAGCCAACGGATAAATACGATATCCGTTGAGGTCATATGCGGATAGAGATGCAAATATCAAAGGTCAAGTAGGGACTACTTTCACTGTTTATAAACAAACATGGCGTCGCCCTCGTCATTCGGCGATCTAGTCAGAATTAACCATCGGGCATCTGGACTACAGAGATAATTGCTTTCATTATCAAAAGAACAGTCTAATATACTGAAAATCAGTGTCAAACTGTGACGTAGCTAAGGCATTTTATAAGTTTTGGCAACTTTGGAGATATAAATTTCGACACAATTTTGCGAGGGCACGAGGCCTAGCTAAAGCGGGATCACATCTGTGCTTGTAGACCTCTGCGGCTTGAACCTTTCTCCACAAATTAAAATAGTTGGATTTGGTCGAAATATGTTTGAATTGTTACCTTGTTTCGTTTTGTCGCTGTGTGTACATCTGACTACACTTCTTAACGTTATGACAGGACAGACCGACTGTCAACAACGTCTGACCGTGGCCGTGACGTCTCATAGACTATGGTTAGAGTAGCCTCCCTTTGACAAAGGGCAGTTACTCTAGCAGACAGACCGATGGATCGGCACGAATGGCATTTAAAAAACAATTGTTGTTTTGCGTATATGTTGCTTCGCAACTGTGTAAGAAAGAGATTTCAGTTGGAACTATATTGGCTACTGTCACTGTCCGACTGACACATCACTTACCCTGTGACGTAATAAATTTTAATGCGCGCATTCCAGGAAAACTCGCAATGTTTCGGTAATGTTTGTGGGAGAGGGAAAGCGATTTTGAAGCACAGAATTAAAGAATGACATTATATGATAAAGAGGTTTTCACGCTTGTGTGTTTTTGGGGATGGTAAATATCCTGTATCAGGAATAAACACTATGTATTTAGCTCGCCAAGGCTCGCTCAATACAATGTTTATTCCTAATGCAGGATATTTACCATCCCCAAACACACTCGCGTGATAACCTCTATATTTTTATCTAGTATTCACAGTATAATATTGTAATTAGATCATCGTGCAAGTCAACTTAGTGTCTAAACTTTGCTTCTGGCGGCATGCAGCAGCATGGCAATTTGTCACATCATGGCAAAATTCTATTAATCCTTTAATCCTAATTAATTAACCATTTTATGGTGCATTCTTTCACGTTTGTAAGCATGTATGCGTGACAACATGCGTTACAGAATCAGTGAAAGGTTACGTTCAGTCGTCCAAACGTCCTGGATCCAGTGTTAATGCACATATCCGGAAGTCCTTCAGCAGGAGAGTTGGGGTAGTTCGTCATGCCTAACCCGTAACTGTGAACATTTTGCTGACTAAAGCCTACTCACCAATAAACATCTTTCAATAAAGTAGCTAGCAAATTCAACTGCTACGGAGGTGGAAAATATCGACTATTCGACTAGCGAGCACAAAAACCACTGGAATACCGTTTTAACTTTCTGTTAACAGCCTATGGCTTAACATAGTATTCGTGTTGACAGTTAAGCGTAACATTTGATTGGCTGTAAAGAAAAGGCACATCTTGGGTCCATATGCAATCCGGATATAACTAATAATTGAACTTCCATGGTGTACTGTAATTCCCTGTACTTCCCTGTATCCCTGTATCAATGCATACCTTACATCGACCTGAGATAACACAAAACAATTTTAACATTTCACACAGGTAATGATTACAATATAAAGGGAAATTGGACATCTATGACAGGTGAAGTGGACGGTTCAGATAGGACGAAGGAAAGTTTACAAAAGAGGACAGCGCCGAGATAATGACCGTCAGAGGGCGCTGGTTGCTGAATGTCACGTGGACAAGGTAAACTTTGGTTAAGGGTCAAATACAGCAAAAATATTGTGCAGTGTTTAGGGTGCGATTTCTTTGGACCATGTGCAGAACACACTGTGTTCTTCATTACATTATTGTGTCACAACAAACGTAACTATGTACCAAGTCTTCTTATAAAGTGCTTAAAGTGGACAAATTAACGTGCATACCACCATAAGTATCTCCTGTTCCGTAAGTAGAGACCTGGGATTGTGAGGAACAAAAGCTTCACAACTGTCTGCGAGCTGTCACGACCAAGCATGCACGTAAATACATCATAGAGCCTTGGTTTATATCTGCTCTCACAGGAAAACGTTTCAGCCAGAGAAGCGTGTTTGTGGTCTTGGCTAACCATAAAACCGTTCCCTATTATGTCTAAGAAGACTGGAGTAACTACAATCAGTTCAGCTTGGTTTCTTTATCTTCATTAATAAAGTAAGATCTGCTGCTCTTAGAAATTGCTGATGATAAAAGACGATTGTCTTTGTTGACTGTAACACGATTGTCTTTGTTGACTGTAACATGTATTCTAATGGCACACACATACACGCACAACCTGCTCTCCTTTTATGCACACAGTTAATACGCTAGTTTAAGTATCTAAACAATAAACATCATTCAACAATGTACAAAGCATGGACGTTTATGTGACGGTTATTTTGTTCTGTCTTTCCCTTCAAAGATGTCATTTACATCCGGCACAATTGCTACGCAGCGGCAACTGCCTTACCCTTGCTGTGGTTCACCATGTCTAATTTCGACCATCACCCTAGGTCTGTCAGATTACCCGTGATCTTGGGTTTAATCAAAAGATGGCATCCACCGCGACGACCAACTTGTTTGAATTTCTGCCATCAAAACGCTGTTCAACCCGGCTTTACACTAACTAGCTTTTAGAGCGACCCTTTGATACCCTTGAAAATTTATTTTTTTTAAAATTGGATTTCTTGAAGTAGTGGCGAAAATATATATTTTATCTCAAGCACACCAACCCAACCCCATCCAACAATAAAATTCACAAACAATATTTCAAACCATTGCCGCCACTGATAGCCATGGACTACTTTAACCAAGTCTTTATCCAGTGAAAGGTATTCAGTTGGTGAAGGGTAAGTCTATGTAGAAAATGTGATTAAACTATCTCACTAAGACCAGACTCGCAATGTAATGAAACTGGATGTTAGAAGTGTCATTGGTCATTGATTAGTTAGTCTATTGCTCACAGTGAAGTAGAAACACTACGATGTTGGTATCATAACAGGACCGGCGGAGACAAAATAGGAGATGGCGCCAAATACATTAATCGTGACATTATACTTTTGTGTCTATTTTCTAAAAGGGATTCGATAGATTAAACGTTTATAATAGTCATGTTAATGTCTAGGTCACCTAAACGAGGTGATTGTATGTAACTGCAAGGAATCATAAAATGGCCTTTATGAAAAGGCCACATGAATTTTTCGATGCAGCACTATCAACATTGAAGAAACTCTTGAGAGCTCTGAATGATCACGAATGTCATATTTTCATCTATGCCGCAAGGTTCACGTAAAATAGGAAAAGGAATAATTTAAGAAAGTTCCCTCGCAACAGTGACCATGATGATGCAATGTGTTTTAGTTTGTAAAATTATGATCATTACCCAATACTCGACATCTAGCTGGACAGTAATGACCTAAGCAATACCAGACATGAATTATTCCTGGTTCGAAATGGTCAACAGCACACTATTCTTGCTGTACGAGGTGACTGGCCGAGGTGGCCAGGTTCGATGACTTGGTTAATTTTTTTATCAACCACTGGCTCACTGGACTCTCTTATATACATTGTAAATTGAATATTGAGTGCGGCGTTGAAGAACAAACACATGAATTAATAAAAGCGACACAAACCATTCCATTTTCATCAGATATCTCTGCCAAAAGCAAAGTCGATTGTACGATTCCGACTACATCATGTTCATGTGTTTATGAATCACTATCAGAAATTGATGAGATCAGGCCCACTGGTCTCAAACACATGCAAATGCAAGTGTTCACCTTTAAAAACACGGGAACACATGGCCAGAGTGTCATAAATACATGAAGTTCAGTAGCATGATTGAACAATTGGGTAACTTGTGTTAAGAACATGAAACTAAGGTAGAAAATGATAGGTACAAGTCAAAATAGGGAAGCGCATTGGACATCAATTGTGTCACTGATGCGTCAAATTTGGAAATGACATCCACGTGTCTACCATGCAACACTTTTAAGTCTTTACTGAGGCCTTGAAAACAATATCAGTGACTCCGCGCTGAACTGGCCACCAATTACTCAACACTGGATATCAATGACATTATACTTACCATCAATGAAGACTCGTTAACCTGGGCGGTAGTATTTTCAGTAATAACATATTACAGGATGAACAAACACTGGTAACATCGACTTTCATGACAACTTCTTTACTTAAACTTTATGCATAACAAACCTATCACGTAGATTCCCCCAATTTCTGTTGAATGTTTTGAACGCATATAAGAGAGTTTGCAGCTGGAACCATCCAAACAGATTGACCTGAGGAGGTAACATGCCTAAAGTATTTCTGGTCACGTTCTAGCAGGAAAGCATTTCAAATGGTGTGTGTGACGATCAAACAATACTTAAATACGTATGTGTGTCCAATCATAAGTTAAGTGAACAAAATCAACCTAATGATCACAATAAAATAATGTCCTTGATATCTGTTCGTGAAGTCAAATACTTTTAATCATAAAACCTGTAACCATTTTCATCAGTGGTGCGTGTTTAGATTGTACCATTAGAATACGTGTTACGTCAACAAAGACTCACTGCTTCAATCGTCTTTGATCATCAACACTGTTCTTCCAGGACAGAAACCCATGCACAGTACCCCATGTTCATCGTAAGAACGGCCGAATGAGGATCAGGTGTTGCCTGGATCGTCTTTAATAAACATTGGTTTCACTGGTCCTGACTCGAATAGTAACAGGGCGCCATGAAATAGATTCCCTTCACGCCGTGAGAAGCAACAACGCACACAAGCTATAGATATTTCATGAATAATGCAGTTGCGTCCCCTAGGTAAAAAACTATCATCGTGGGTTCGAATCCCGGTTTGCCCCGAATTTTTTGCTAGCAACATAACCGTGCTCGTAGGTTTCACCAAAGTGGTAAACGTCTGAAACTTGCATCACTTCGGGCTTTCCTCCTACATAAAGCTGACACGTCGTGAATACCGAAATACTGTTCAATGAACCATGTTAGGATACAATCGTTCTTTAGAGCAAATGCACTACACATGTACATACACCTCAATGGTTTATATATAAACTCTGGGAGACATATGCATGAAGAAGCTTTAAATGCCATTCGTTGCTGAAAAGTATTAAAGATACAGAGGTATTTTTTCATCGGGGGTATTAACATCAAAACTTGCTTGAAACAGTTTTAGAAACCACGTTAAGAGCAGTTGAATTGTTAATAAGTGTACCCTTAAGATCTGGGTTAGGACAGGTCTTCAGCAACCTATGATTGCCGTAAAAGGCGACAATGCTTGTCGTAAGAGGCGACAAACGGAATCGGGTGGTCAGGCTCCCTGAACCGGTTGATACATGTCATCGTATCCCAATTGCGTGAATCTATGCTTATGATGTCAATCACTGGATTGTCTGATTCAGACTCGATGTTTTACAGACCGCCGTCATATAGCTGGAATAACTAAGTGCTGCATTAAACAACAAACAAACAAAAACAAAATACGTGTACACTAAACTGACCAACATTGTTTAATTCAGTGTAATTCAGATCTGAGAAGCAAATCGTTGAAGGTATTCATTTTTTTCAAGAAAACTGAATACAAAATGTCGATGCATTAATCAACATATAGTTTCATTAAATTCATATACCAGAGGCTGTGTGTGACATGTTCTACATTAAATCCGAAGGGTTATACATTAAAAACAGTAACAAATTTAATTGTAGAAATTCGGATTAAAATCGATATTAGAACCTTGATATTTATCCTCATAAAAATTTAATGTAATGAAATGTCAGCAAAGAATACCTTTAAGGCTATATACTTTCAAACATTGCGGAAGATTTCCCTTTGAAACTACAAAACAAAATCTTTGTGAAACTAATATCTAATTTAGTCTATTTACTGTCTGGCTTCAAGGATTATTAGCTTGGTGGTTTTTATTCAGACAAGGATAATATTAAAAAAAACAATTAAACATAATACGTGCTTGATTTAAACCACTCAAAAGCAAAAACATTTGGAATAGTATCTGCGCACGATGAGAACATAATGAATTATAGAAACTATACCTTTGAAATAAGGAAGCAGAGACCAAAATTAATGCTAATCAAGTCGTTCGTTTCACGACGTTTCCATACTAAGAAGATTATCCTTATGACCAGTCACCCCTATCCCCGACTCTACCTTTGGCTTTTCTAATATAGTAGCTAGACGCCTGCATATAAACTTAGCTACAGGCTGGTGAACTGTGAATACCTTTCACGAGACCTGCTCCACATCACAGTAGGATAAACACAGAATATGACAGGCCAAGGCTAGTTTCACACAACGATCTTAGCTCTAAGACCATAACAACCCATCGACACAAGATTAAGTAAGTATGATTCATTTTCATACTTTGACATTGCCAAGTTTATCCCCGTGCAAGAGGGCTCTCAAATGTAAAGATATATCTGGTGGTGACTGAAGACGTCACTGCAGTGATAGACATTGTGTCGATGGGTTGTTATCGTCTCAGAACTAAGATCGTTATCAGAATCTGGCCTTGGACATCAGTAATCAGAAAGGTATTATCAAAGTAGTTGCAAGGACAATTACCTCTTCCATTAACATATGAGCAGTCATATAGTACTAATATTAAAACAGAATGATTAACAGGATAAAAACCAAACATTATTGATTGCCCTGACTCATAAACTCGATTATCGATTATTAGCATCACGAGGGTGTTTTCAACTGTTCATGGCTTTACTTCACTGAAAGTGTTGCACCTAATTCTGATGAATATAAAGTGACAGTTGCCGTGGAATTGTACTTTCTTTTATCTTGTGACTGCACTTGATGTAATTTGCATGGGATCGGATTGGTTTGATACTGAAACAGAATTAATTTATTAGAATAACTTGAAAGTCCCCACGCCACTGTAAAGGGAATTGGCGTGTTGCGAATACATTGAAGCATAACATTTTTTAAAAAGATGTTTCAATTATTTTGTTCCTTTTCTTTCTGATTAAGGTAACATTACACATATTGTTCTTGTCTCAAATTGATGAATACAAGATCCAATACTTGGAGGCATTCTCCATATAATTTATAGACACAAAGAATTAATCAAAGTTCCTTAATCTTTCTTGCAGACGCTTCGTGGCTTAGTACCATCGTCCCCGTGCCTACTAAATTGAAAACACGTTTCATGGTATGATTTAGACAGTGAGATCGGAGCGACATGCCCCCAAAAACATGGCAATATAATAATACACTTCAATCTCTGATGAAGCAGGTCGGTCTAGGAGGGAATCACAATCGTCTGGAGAACCTACATAGTCTGTCTATAGATGAGGTAGAATCACGAAAAAGCAACTTTTAATATACAAAAGGAATTAAGTAGTTTATAGCTTAAACCAATATTGCGCTTCCCCGGTATATTAAATCCGTCGATATCTGAATATAGAACTTGTGGCTTGTATTTATGAGCAAAGGGTGATATTTAGTAGCAGTTTCAGATATGCATATGAGAAGAGTATTATAAGAAACCGTGACGAAAGTACATTTCTTTGAAAATAGAACCGTCATAGATGTGCCATCATTTATTTACTGACTCGGTCGTATTGGTTCTCTGTATAGTTGCGGCATAATTTGGACATGTTGTGACCAGCATTAAGTGAGCTGGCTTTAACACTGTGTTTTTAGGGCCGTGAGTAGAATATTGCTACTGGTTAAAGCCTTGGAATGTCCCGCAGTATGAGGACAATGTGCACGTGTGAAACCCATTTTTCATGGAGACATTTCCAGAATAATAGTAAAAGGTATATCAAACCCAACACACACAATCTCTCAAAAAACGCCACTTTGAATACTATTTCAGACATATCACGGTATGTGAGTTTTCACTGCAAGCTGAACTACTTTCTGAAAGCAAGGATCCTGATGGGGATGTGTATGAAATTTGAAACGGCAACTACTACTTTCTGCCATCTAAGCGGTCACGAGGTCAGCATGTCTCGTCGATGTAAGAGCTTTTTGTTAAGGCTTATCCATCAATACCAGTTATAATGTGGTATATTCACAAATAGGTTAATGTTTCAGTCTACGCTGGTTGGCCACGAGGTATAAGGAAATTTACAGTGGAAGTATAAACACAATGCAGCTATTTTAAGTAGTAGCAGACAGGCCTAGGTGTACGTAATGTTCTGCTTTTCATCAGAGGAGTTATAGGGCTGCACTGACGAGGCGCGTTTGTGTATTTAAAAAACAAGGTGTCCTGTTATTTAGTCGCGTCGTGAAACCCACAAAATAGCTCTGATGACATTAGTTCCAAACACACAGTCACCAAGACTTTCCCGAGCGTGCACTGCCATGGTCAAAGGCTGTGGAGTTTATTCTAATCAATAATTTTTAAACATTTCGTGAGTCTAGTATATACTGAGCATGAAGAAGCACGTGCACTGTGTGATGGCACCACATTTATACTGCGAATGTATATCCGAGATCAGTATTGGTGATGGCAATGAGTTTATACTGAGCATGTATAGCCACGTGCACTTTGATAGCAATACGTTTATACTGAGCATGTATAACCACGTGCACTGTGATGGAAATAAGTATATACTGAGGATGCATAACTAAGTCTACCATTGAGAACTATTTGCCATTAAACTAAATTTATTATAATAATGACGCCTCGTCCGTTTTACTTTTATAATGAGCATTCTTTGCCACATCCACCAAGTGTGATGACACTACTTTTATACTGAGCATGTACTATCATGTCCACCACTGCCTCATTTACCGTGTCCAACATGCCCAACTAGGTCTAAATGTATTTTCCCATTTGCTTTCATATCATGTCAGAATCCCTTGGAATTGGAGCCAACATGTCTTCCACAGCACCCGTAGGCAAGGATTAAGAAAAGGTCGCCATGTCCTAAATAAGATTTAAAGATCAGCTGTACAGTTACTCGTGTTCATGGTTATGCCATGGTGTCCATTTGTGTCTGACACTTACAGCTCAGATACGACAACAGACAGACTGCCTTCCTTCGGCAGGCAGAAGCTCACATGTTTATTAGTGGCTGAAGCCAAACTATTCTTCCCCCACTATCAGACGGGACATCGTCAAGCGGCATATATACAGATTTCGATGAAGTCAAATAGAAAGATTACATTTCACAAACTCGACTATGATGCAGGTTAATGTTGTAACATACACTGACTAATGTCAAAACCCTTTTCGTATTCATAAAAGTGTGGTTCGATGAATTATTAATGATGTGTGTATTAAGACGCCAAACGCTAACACCGTATTCGTGCGTGCGTGATTCCCGTGCACCCTTTCGAGTTGAGTTGTTGTGTGCAACTGTGTCATAAGGCCCTGTGACGCAGGGGTAGCATTATGCAGATGGCTGTTTAAATGAATGCTCCTTCCACCCGTGACGAACAGGTCTGGTTGTTGATGAAATATAGTGATAGCTAAATAGACAGATTTTTTATTCATGCACCGATTGTCTTTAAATGTAATATCCAGGTTTGTATGACTGTTTAATAATCTCATACCAACTTTGACTGGAGTAGGTCCGATAGTTTTTCAGATATTGTAGTAAGCGTCGGTACCTTAAATTACCTTCCAGACTATATCAAGATGTTACAATTTACACTTGGATTTCATGTGGCCCAGCAGAATACGACTCCAGACTCTAATGGAACTGCACGGTCTGCGATTTCAAAAGAAAAACATTTTCTTCATGCCGAGTAAAGTACAAGTTGTGAGAAAGGTTTACGTGCCAACTAGATGCCGCAAAGCCATGCACGGACCAGGCGACGTTTCCAAAACACATTGCTTGTCATCCAGGAATAGTGTAAAGAACTGACATCAGGCGAAACACATCGTCTCCTCTCCCCTCTCCACCCGCACCTTTACTTTCTTTCTACCCTACCCCTCCTGCTTCTCCTGAACGTGCACACTCTCACTTACCGCAGTGGAACCATTATACAGTCTACAAATAGCCTGCAGATCACCAAATAGGCGACAGTGTGAGATGAAGGTACGGTGAAGGCGGGAGGGAGACACTGAATGAATGGAACGATAACAATCAAGTATCCCAATATGACTGGGTCACAGCCGATGTGGTATGTAAGGGCTGAGAAAATCCCACAACGTAAGCTTGCAGCCGTTATTAACTATATGTTGTAATATTTTTACGAATTTGTAAAATGTAAATTTAAAAAAAAGATCAAACTGAATGCAGTATTTAATGTACGGGCCCGTGTTTAATAAATGTTATGATTTGTTTCTTTGTCATTCTTTGTCCGTTATGCCTTTGATGCAGAAAAATAACCTTTTTGTATTGAACCAGACTGTCTCAGCGAGGAACATCAGCAACACCGTGACAAAGCCAAAGCTAGGGTTGATATTGGAAAGCATAATTTTAATGATCATATCAGGCTACAGTAAACAATGACCTCTTAGATCAAATCCACTGCACACATTAATACTCACAGCGGCAAAGCGTCGAGACTAGTCTCTGTCGGTGGCACCGGTTCCAGACGGTCTGTGAAATAGATGACCAAACAGTAAACAATGATCTCGTAGATTAAATCCACTGCACACATTAATACTCTAATAGGAACCTAATTATATTGCAATATGATACCTGCTACCAGTATAAGATGACGTATATGTAGTAGGTGAGTTCCAACTGTTACGTTATGCCTGAGGCAGTTGCAGTAAATGTATTTGAACATCAGTGTTACCGCCTTGCTGTCAGAATTCAAGGAGAAACACATGAACAGGGCACATGAGCATCTTTGATTTCAGCTATCCTCTTGACCGGAGATGCATTGAAGTCAAACCCTCCTTAACATTCCGTCAACAAGAAGACTCATCTTACAATAATTTGTCTTCAGCGACTGTTTTCTTCTGACAGAGCAAGACCACGATAAACGTCAAGACACATCCATTTCAAAACGTGTATCACTTTCACGTACAATTATTCATGATTGTAGGCGATTGTTCTTTGTAGCTCAATTTGTTTTGGCCTCTGTTCTTCTTCATGTGACGCAGATACGGGTCTAAAAACTCCAAAATGGTTATAAAGCGGTAATAAATAAAAGGCAATAGACAATAATACAGGCGACGCTTGCAAGAATTGAAATCCTTCAAAGAAAGACAATAATACTGAAACTGGGTGATTGAAGTTTGTGATCATGACCTGTCATGGCGGTATTAAGTCAGGGGCACACTTTCGTGTCTTAATTATATGGTATACGGTAACCTCGATCCGCAAATATCAATCTTTCTTAAATATTCCTTTTGCGTGTCTTCATTTAAACATCGTTCAATCCTTTGTACGGACACCAGAGCGACCCTCGCCACCGTGGTATGGATTAGCATGCACCAGCCATGTTGAGACCATCTTATGTGGGTTCATGCATGTCATGAATTACCCTCTTTACTCTCACTGCAGTCGCTACTGACCACGTGCGTTGAGGGTAAGAGGTTTTCCTCCGTCACATTTCGTTGAGCTTACAAGCAATATACCTTGTGCCTCATATGTTGGAGATTCTAGTTGATGTTTTATTTTATTTAAAAAGACCACCCCGGTCCTACCCATCCACCCACCCTTCCCGATTATCACATGGTCAGGCTCTAAAGGGCTCAACAACTCATGCTATCCAGGGCCAATCAGGTCTCATCAATCTGACATGGAGGTATGATAATGCTGATTATATTCTAAGCAGCGTACAAGCATATCCTCTTCTAACGCAGTTCTTGTTTTTTTTCTTGTCCCAATTTCTGGTCGTAGAAACCGTACTAAATAGAGATTGTTTGGTAACAATGTGTGTCCCGAATCATTGTGAGTCAAGATATACCGACTGTGTGTGCCGTTGCTCATATGGTGTACTACTGGTTCGTATGGCCAAGACTCTCTCATTTACATGACACCATAACATACATGGCATATTGCTGACTGTGGACACCATCCACTTACTGCTGCAGGTGACAAACCCCCATTACTGTACATGAGGCACTAGATATGCACAACACATGCAGAATCCAGATAAAATGTTTCCCCCATCACAACGTGTTAAGTGAGGTGTTTGTTGGAAACGTCGCCTGATCTCTGCAGGTTTGGAAGTATCGAGTAATCGTGTTAACCTAGATCGCCATAAACATTCTTTGGATTCCATTAAACTCGGGAGTCCGGCTGTCTGATGCTGGCTCACTGTTGTGATATACTGTTCGGCGACATGGAATCCAAGTGTAAATTGTAACGTCTTGTTACTTAACCATCCCTTACTCCAATTGTCAATTCTTTCTACGTAATGGAGTGGAACAATGAAAGTTATTTTTGACAATTGTTATACACATTTAAACACTTTCATTACTCCTTCTGCAGTTGTTATCATACTGATAGCATATCTGGTTGACATGAAAACATCACATCCTTACCAACCCGTCATCATCACTGACATATCTGAAGCAATACCGGCGAGGAGTCGTTTTCATGGTATAACTTAATGTGTAAAAATCACACTATGTAGGCTACATGATCTTTTTGTGTTTTAAACCAAAATAGTTTATCGTTTAAGCCATTGTTATTTACATTTTGTCGGGTTTTATTTTATCAAATGTCATGTTTTACTTTTCATTTAACGCCCACAAAAACATCTTACATTTTGATGGCCATATATATTTGTCAAAGAAATCCATTACCTTAGGATTGAAAACAGGCTTACGTAAATCGGATGTGTTGTTCCTGAACCAATGCGAAAAAACACAAAAAGTCGACAAGAAGCGTGAAAATAGTTCATGACTCATGTTGCTTAAAAGCTATCAACTTAAGTGTATACATTACTTACGGTTGCGTCGTTTCAACGAACAGTTACATATCTGTACTATGTTATATACATTTATATACATAACATGTTGTAGTTGTAGGTTACATAAAGTGAAGGACACCTGACAAGAACACCTGAGGACGCCTACACACACAGAGGGCTTTACTACTCGCTTAAATCCGGATTGTTTGGTCAATGTATTCTGCAAAGGATACCGTCTAGATAATACAAAGGTCCACATGATCGAAGCACGATATTAGTCAAGTGACAGTGTCTCACCAATCAATACACTTTAGTCCCCTGATTATCACCACCGAAACTTTGCCGGTGACCTTTTAATGGAGTGTTTCCTCTATATTGCTGTTTATCATACATTCTTCTATATTGTCGTTGGTAATACATTCCTCTATTTTGTTTTTCAGCATTCATTTCACTGTATATTTGATAACAGTTGCTGGAGATATTTTCATGGAATGATTTCTGAATTGAGTACAAAGGGCAATTATCTGTTTGGATGAACACGTCAGCAAAGTTCCCAGAACAGTTGTCACGTGGATGAGGGAGTATGGTTCAGGTATACGATGTACCTGTGTCATATTGGGAATCGGACCACTAAGTGTCACCTACCTCACCTCCTCCTGTGAAGTATGACTTGTAAAAAAACAGTTGAAATCTTACAGTGTGCCTTCTGGAGACCACATCTGGATATCGCAAGTATTGTCTTGTCATGAGTTCAAACAGAATAGAATAGATAAACTAAAACAGTACGGGGTTGGAATCCTTGTTGACGGTACTGTTGATACTGTTGATAATTATTGTTTTGGACATGGATTCTTATTGCTCTGTCAGAGAAAAAAATAGCAATTGTGAGACGGGTCTTCTTGATGACTGAAGGTTAATGCTTGTTTCACTTCAATGTATCTCCTTTATAACGGCGCTGTCCGATCAGTATTGTTCAGATGATCTACATATAAGACGCCACAGACCGCTATTGCTATATATCGCTTCTTGGGTAAGGCAGGAAAAGGCTCAGCTATTTCTACTTAACCCACAGTCATTGTGTTAGACACAGTGACGTAATTAGGGCGGTGGTGTAACATTGTGGGGACACGAGCTCGATTCTGCACTGAGTTGGATGTGTTAACTACTTACAGTTTCACTCTGATATGCATAGAATGTTGATCAAAAGCGGCGAAAGGCCATATTTTAATTACTCATTCATTCGTCCTATCCTGAGAGGTTGCATTCTACTGAGGTTTGTATAGTCCTGGTCCTCAGTACCCCGTGACTGATATAGAAGAAATATCAATTGAAAACTTAACTCACAGCCGCATGAAACTCATTCAACGGAGACTTATGTAGTGGAGTAAAACGCAGAGCAATGGTTCTATTTACAAGCGTTCCGGTTCCTACATTTCTTCTTTTCAATACAATATAGACATTCAAGAAGAAACAATTCAGATCAACACAAATGACGTAGATCAAGTTCAGTTCAAGGTAGATGAGAAACATCACATAGTATCACTATAATGTTAACTTGAATTAGGTACAACATATTCTGCGAGGCTACGACTTTCATGAAACATTTAGAAACTGTTTTGCGTTACGGTCATGTTTAATAAAACATGCTGATGAACCTTTTCTTATTCAGGGCGATCAAAAACACATTATACTCCAACTGCCGTCAGTAAAAAAGGATGCATGGCTTCACATTATGCGCTAGATATGACAAACGCGCCCTTCACGGACATCAATGACAAAATGTTTGAGCACATTATGAAGACAAGGTGTGTCTCTTTGTCAATATTCATTCAACTTCTTCTTTCCTAATCACATTACCTGGAGTGTCCTTGGAAGAGACAGCCTGCTACTGTTTCAACCACGTCACCTCTGACTGAGAAACGTCCGTGCAAGAACCACTCAGCATACATCACAAGCCAAGCAGTTACAAATATATATGTACATTAATTTTACATGTCAATAATAAACCTTTCGTCAATGTATCATGCGAAAATCAATTATCACTATGGGCATGCTTTTTCATACCGAATGAAGAGAAGATAACCACAATAGACATGCTTTACATACCCACATTCCAATAGGAAATGTTTTTCACACTTTATTCGCGGGGAAAGCAAGAAAATTGTTGTCTGGGAATACTATACAAACCTCAGTCGGTGGATATTGTGTTGTTGTTGCGATTGTGCAAAATTGTCCTCTTTTCGCTTTCTGTTACTCTACTCGGCTGTGTACAGGTTGAGGTCGGGCACCGTAATGTGACAAAGTACATTTAAAAACTACGAGAAGTAAACCGGATTAATGGTTTTGTCCATTAAGTTGATGATGCTAGTATGTTATATGGTATCCTTTGAAAACAGACAGACAATAAAATCATGAAACATTTATTAAACCATACATCACAATATACATGTAGATTTATTTTACATAGTTTAGTTTTTAGGAGGCATTTTGAGTTGGTGAAGCTTAAGGGATTTGTTGCTATTGTTCAGCCTCCAAGTACGTTCTTCTCGTAACTTGATTGGGTTAGGTCTCTGATGACAACACTTTCTTTCCACGGTACTGAAGCAGGATGAAACTTGCTTTGTTTAGGTCTTTCATATTTTGATTGGTTATATTACTCTATATTGCTGTTCATCATACATTCTTCTATGTTGTTGTTGGTCATACATTCTTCAATATTTTTGTTCATCACACATTCCTCTATATTTTTGTTGGTCAAACATTCCTCTATATTGTTGTTGATTACACATTCCTCTATATTTGTGTTGGTCATACATTCCTCTAATTTGTTGTGGGTCATACATTCTTGTATATATCTGTTGGTCATACATTCCTGTATATTGTTGTTGGTCAAACATTCCTGTATATTGTCATTCATCATACATTCCTCTATATTCTTGTTGGCCATGCAATTCTTTTTATTGCTGTCCGTCTTAGTAACAACACTTATCTATTTCATTCCTTTATATTGTTGTTGGTCACACATACGGTGGATGTGGCAATAAATGCTGAATGCAAAAGTAATATGGACGAGGCGGCACAGTTATTATATATATGGTTACATGACTGACGGTGGACGTGGTAATACGTGCTGAATAGCATTAGTTCCATCATACACGATGGTCGGAAAATACACTCACGTTATCCATGGTTTAACAATTAATGATTGAAATAAACATCACAGCCGATGGACGAGGCAGTACACGCTCGGGGAAGTCTTGGTGACTGCGTGTTTGGAACTAATGTCATCAGAGTTATTTTGTGGGTTTCCTGACGTGACAAAATAGCGACACCTTGTTTTTTTAAGTCTACAAACGCGCCCAGTCGTTGCAGCTCTATAACTCCTCTGATGAAAAGGCATAACCTTACATTTACCTAGGTTTCGTCTGCCACTACTTAAAATAGCTGCGTTCTGTTTTTGCTCCAACTGTAAATTTCCTAATTCCCCGTGGCCAGCCAGCGTAGACTGAAACATAAACCTTCATGAGAATATAACACACTATAGCTGGCTGTCAAAGTTAAGCGGTGCCTGGTATTGATGGATATGCTGCCATTATCATTATTATTATTTCAGTTCGCAAAGGCCATGGCACTTTGTGAACATACAATTGGCAATGTACAGATGGATATGCTGCAACACAGGCGACAGATTGTGACCTATTCACCGATTAGATGACAGAATGTGATAGTTGAAGTTTCCGATATCCTATTCATCCCGATTATGATCCTTCATTTCAGAAAGTATGAAAACTAACACAGCAGTAAAACTAACTTCCATGCAAGCGGCGTAATATGTCAGAGTGTGTGATTCTTTACTCATGGAGAGGAAAACCAAGAATGAACTTCACATATCGTCCTCAAATTCTGGAGGCCTCTGCTCGAATCGCCAATGCGTTAACCCATAGGCAACTCACCGCCATAGAAACTTACTATTAAATCCAGCTCATTTTCTTAGACTGCTGGGCAAAAGAAAGAATTCATGTTTGATGGTGCTTGAAAATGAACAAACAAGAAATGGTTATTCAATAGTGATCTTATGAACAGAATGTGGCAGATATTGTCATGATCAGTTTGAGTCGGTTCATAAATACAAGGCATTCAGTAATCCAGTAATATTTGTAATTGTTTAGTCAAATCCATTTTTTAATTATACACTTTCTTTTGCCCGGAAGTTTAGTAGAATACTCTTAATGTCAATTTTCTTGTTCACAGCATGTCCAGATTATGCTAAATTATCAAGAGAACCAATAAGGTCAAGTCAGTGACAAAAAGGATGCTACACCAATGACAGGTCTAATTTCAAGAAAATGACCTTTTATCCCGGTTTCTTATAATGCACTTCTCATGTGCATATCTAAAACTGCTACTAAATATCATTCTTTTCTCCTAAATACAAGCCACAAGTTCTATATTCAGACATTGACGGATCTAATATAACAGAGAGGCGCAATTAAGATAACTTAATTTCTTGTGTTTTTTAAAGTTCCTTTTTCGTGATAATGCCCCATCTAAAGTCAGACTATGTTAGTTCTCCAGGCTGACCTGCTTCAAGAAAATAATTAATTTTGCATGTTTGGGAGCATGTCACTACGAACTCACAGTCTAAATCATCCCGTAAAATGCATTTTCAATTACCTAGACACACTATTTGTGTCCCTGGAGATGATGATACAAAGCTACAATGCGATTTGTAAAGAAGATAAAGAAACGTTGATGAATTCTTTGTTTCTATTATGTATATGGAGTATGGCCCATCACGAAATAGCGATTGAATATCATCAAACGACATGTAACATAAGGTGCCTAAATGATCATCCGGATTAGGGTTATTCCTGTGCTTGCAACTTACCCGTATTCTTGGTTTCCCCATAGCGATAAGCCTCTGAAACGCTGCGAAATAATTAAAACAGTATATAAAATGTCGGCACTCATTCTGTCACCTCCCCTCTACGCTCTCTCCCTTTGATCTCTCAGTAACTCACTGTCTCACTCACTCACTCATTGAGACAATTCATCTAATGTCCACAGAAAAAAACACGTCTGTTCCTGTATTTGCCTTTACATTGTCATGGAAAAATAAATTCATTTATGAATTTTGTCTTGGGATCAACGAATTCCGAACACATTGTCATGGAAATCACATCATGTGCAGTCAAAATAAAAAAAGAGAAACATCCCACGGCAACTGTCACTATGATGTTCATTTGAATTCGGTGCAACACATTCAGTGACAGAAGACCATGAACATTTAAAAATGTCAAGTCAGACGAAAATATTTGGTATTTATGCAGTAAATCATCCTGTTTTAACATTAGTTCTGTTTGTAACAGAAGAGGTAATTTTCTTTCAGTCATTGATAAGACGATAACAACCCATCAACACAATGTCTCTCGCTACAGAAACGTCTTCAGTCACCATCAGATTAACCTGTTACACTAAGGAGTCACCATACACGTGGATAAACTAAATTTATCAAATTGGGAAAAATATATGTGTCTTTTTTGGTATGTCATATTCCACGTTCATCCTTCTGATCGATCCAACCTTGCACGTCATCATGTCGCCAGAGACACGCGTTAGCACACCCTTTGGCGTATCCATAATAACAAAACTCATATAGTAGTAACGGGACTCGACTATGACTCTATGAAAGGTGTAAATGGGCAAAACGGATCTGATTTCAGTTCCTTCATGGAGTTTTATTTGTAACTGGAAGCCGTTTTTATCTCTTGTGAAGTCTACATGCGCACTCCACTGGATTAATGTTTGTTTGTTATACACTTTGTTAAATAACTCGAGAAGCTTTGTGTCGGCGTGACAGTTTGCAAGGTGGCGTAGTTTCAAGGTAAACACAGATACAGACATTCAAAGGCATTGTAGAAATAGAATCTAAAGATGAGGTCGCTACTGAAGGTATGTTACATGTATGTGTCTTGTGTATTTTATTTTAACCATCTTATGACCTTACGTCAGCAATTCTCTGTCATTTTTAATTGTGGATGGTGCCGTTGTTGTCAGTAATACAGACATACTTTAACTGACCATTAAACTTCAATAATCGTGCACAAATGCAAGTATAGAACACTTTACACAATATAGTCATTTCAACACTAGGAAGCATGCCTGTATCTATCTACTACACAAGAGATTCATTAAATGGCTGGAAATAAAGATTATCTTCTAAGCATAAAAATCAACACGGAATTTTTTATACTGGATAATGTGTAGCTGTGGGAAGAGGTACAGCAATTACATACATGTAAAACAAATGAAAAGAAGTTTAATTTGTTTTGTAAATAACTAAATGTGATTAAGTTGTAGGTTTTGAAATACAAATCTAATGTATTTGGTTATTGAGTGCATGTCATAAACCAGATCGGCAAGAGGTTTCCCCACAAAGAACGAATGTCCTCAGGGAGTTGAAATCCATCAACCTATTACTCAATAGGTTCAATATTGATTTGAACCACAACTTATTGTCACACCACCTACATGACCCGGGGCATTGGTAACAAAATGATGAGTTGTAAATGTTATGCATTCCCAACATGCAAAGAAATCTACATATTTATGAGACGCCCATCCCATAACGGTATATATGTACTTGGTGTTCTTGCCAAAAAGTGTCAGTTATACAAATACTCAATTCTCAAGCTGCCTATTAAATCTGGTTAGAGAGCCGTTCTATTTTGATTAAACTCAAAGATATACAATGGTGGTTCTGTTGATGGATCACATGAAATATATAATTGAGGCGAAATTGTATAGCAACGCAATGACCAGAGGTTTTAAGGTAATATTGATTTTAATTTTATATTACGCTCTGGAAATCTCCTGTTTGATGAATTGACTTGCTGGGAAAAGGGTATAATATGTATACAGTTTGTCTAAGCACCATTCTTGTCATTAATTCTATAAGAGAACACCATACTTTGTAATCTCTAAACAACTTTTTTGTCACAGTCACGTACACTGCTGTTTGATAGAGTTGCCAGTATCTGCAACAGAAATTCGCGGCAGTGTAAATACATAAATTGTCATCCATACAATTGTGTCTTACCCAGTCTATAATGACAAACCAAGAATAAGTTTTTTTATTGAAAATACTCCTCTATCTTAATCCTCAGAGCTATAACGTTGTGGTATGTGCCATGTCACCATAAAGATGTATCACATTATGGCAACGGAAGACTGACATCGCAGACCTAAGATGGATTACATAGCTCAAATGGTCATCAGCGCGGTAAAGGTGAATTATTGGTTCAGGCCCTCAGTTTCCTACCTTGATGTTGGCGAGGCGCATCTGCACATTAATGATAAGAGGAACAACTTCAAATTCCTAAATGACTATTTCCTCTTATGAAGACCAATATTCAATTTGCTCTGCATTTAGGGCTAATAATCTAGTTGTTTGAGTTCAAGATATTATCATCCATTTCAACAAACGTCACTTTGTGCTCCTTCGAAATTTACTCATCCAAGGGTATAACATCAAAAGATTCATTAGGAGGTTGTATTTCTTTTATGGTAATGTGCACATTTCTTTTACCCCTGGAGCGCAGCTTCAAGGGTTCAATTAAAAAAAGAGCCATTTGGACTACTCGTCTTTCATAAGAAAAACCTTCTTCTTGGGTACGGGCATTCACCTTTTAGAAATAAGATGTTTAATATAGATCTCACTTGATATGTATTTGGAAATAACGTGCAAATGGTGTGTATAAACCACTCAGATGTATGATACACTGTCAATCAAATAGGGAGGCCATAAACAATCTTTTGAAACTTTCATCGCAATGTTATTTTCAATATAATAACTCGTCCTCAGTGTGAAGAAATACGCTTAAAATGCCAAGTCAAGTTCTGTTTTATTTATTTCTGTTCGAGATTCGTACTTTGCGAACTTATCTATTTCTATTTAACTGTCTATATACCAGTTTATCATATAATGGGTAGGTTTCTCGGCAGGATAAAGCCAACGGATAAATACGATATCCATTGAGGGCATATGCGGATAGAGATGCAAATATCAAAGGTCAAGTAGGGACTACTTTCACTGTTTATAAACAAACATGGCGTCGCCCTCGTCATTCGGCGATCGAGTCAGAATTAACCATCGGGCATCTGGATAAACTACAGAGATAATTGCTTTCATTATCAAAAGAACAGTCTAATATACTGAAAATTAGTGTCAAACTGTGACGTAGCTAAGGCATTTTATAAGTTTTGGCAACTTTGGAGATATAGATTTCGACACAATTTTGCGAGGGCAGTGGCCTAGCTAAACCGGGATCATATCTGTGCTTGTAGACCTCTGCAGCTTGAACCTTTCTCCACAAATTAAAATAGTTGGATTTGGTCGAAATATGTTTGAATTGTTACCTTGTTTCGTTTTGTCGCTTTGTGTACATCTGACTACACTTCTTAACGTTATGACAGGACAGACCGACTGTCAACAACGTCTGACCGTGGCCGTGACGTCTCATAGACTAGGGTTAGAGTAGCTTCCCTTTGACATAGGGTAGTTACTCTAGCAGACAGGCCGATGGATTGGCGCGAAAGGCAATTAAAAACAATTGTTGTTTTGCGTATATGTTGCTTCGCCACTGTATAAGAAAGACATTTCAGTTGGAACTATATTGGCTACTGTCACTGTCCGACTGACACATCACTTACCCTGTGACGTAATAAATATTAATGCGCGCATTCCAGGAAAACTCGCAATGTTTTAAAGAATGACATTATATGATAAAGAGGTTATCACGCTTGTGTGTTTGGGGATGGTAAATATCCTGTATTAGGAACAAACACTATGTATGTAGCTCGCCAAGGCTCGCTCAATACAATGTTTATTCCCAATGCAGGATATTTACCATCCCCAAACACACTCGCGTGATAACCTCTATATATTTATCTAGTATTCACAGTATAATATTGTAATTAGATCATCGTGCAAGTCAACTTATTGTCTAAACTTTGCTTCTGGCGGCATGCAGCAGCATGGCGATATGTCACATCATGGCGAAAATCTAATAATCCTTTAATCGTAATTAATTAACCATTTTATGGTGCATGCTTTCACGTTTGTAAGCATGTACGCGTGAAAACATGCGTTACAGAATCAATGAAAGGTTACGTTCAGACGTCCAAACGTCCTGGATCCAGTGTTAATGCACATAACTGGAAGTCCTTCAGCAGGAGAGTTGGGGTAGTTCGTCATGCCTAACCCGTAACTGGCATAGTTCTTGAATTCCGGATTGACTTCCGGATGGTTAAAAGCTGTTGAAACCAATGATGGTATAATGTTTTGAACATTTTGCTGACTAAAGCCTACTCACCAATAAACATCTTTCAATAAAGTAGCTAGCCACTTCAACTGCTTCGGAGGTGGAAAATATCGACTATTCGACCAGCGAGCACAAAAACCACTGGACTACCGTTTTAACTTTCTGCTTTCTGCTTTCGTGTTGACAGTTAAGCGTAACATTTGATTGGCTGTAAAGAAAAAGCACATCTTGGGTCCATATACAATCCGGATATAACTAATAATGTAACTTCCATGGTGTACTGTAATTCCCTGTACTTCCCTGTATCCCTGTATCATTGCATACATTACATCGACCTGAGATAACACAAAACAATTTTAACATTTCACACAGGTAATGATTACAAAATAAAGGGAAATTGGAAATCTATGACAGGTGCAGTGGACGGTTTAGATAGGACGAAGGAAAGTTTACAAAAGAGGACAGCGCCGAGGTAATGACCGTCAGAGGGCGCTGGTTGCTGAATGTCACGTGGACAAGGTAAACTTTGGTTAAGAGTCAAATTCAGCAAAAATATTGTGCAGTGTGTAGGGTGCGATCTCTTTGGACCATGTGCAGAGCGTGACTTGTATGTCAGACACACTGTGTTCTTCATTACATTATTGTGTCACAACGAACGTAATTATGTACCAAGTCTCATTATAAAGTGCTTAAAGTGGACAAATTGACGTGCATACCACCATAAATATCTCCTGTTCAGGAAGTAGAGACCTGGGATTGTGAGGAACAAAAGCTTCACAACTGTCTGCGAGCTGTCACGACACAGCATGCACGTAAATACATCACAGAGCCTTGGTTTATATCTGCTCTCACAGGAAAACGTTTCTGCCAGAGGAGCGTGAGTGTGGTCTTGACTAACCATAAAACCGTTCCCTATTATGTCTAAGAAGACTGGAGTTACTACAGTCAGTTGAGCTTGGTTTCATTATCTTCATTAATGAAGTAAGATCTGCAGCTCTTAGAACTTGCTGATGATAAAAGAAGATTGGAATAGTATGTCTTTGTTGACTGTAACACGTATTCCAATGGCACACACATACACGCTCCACCTTGTCTCCGTTTATACACACAGTTAATACGCTAGTTTAAGTATCTAAACAATAAATATCATTCAACAATGTACAAAGCATTTGGATGTTTATGTGATGGTTATTTTGTTCTGTCTTTCCCTTCAAAGATGTCATTTACATACAGCAGAATTCCTACGCAGCTGCAACTGCTTTACCCGTGCTTTGGTCGAATCTAGTCGAATCCAAAACTAATTTCGATCATGACCACTGGTCTGTCACATTACCCGTGATCTTGTGATGGCAACCACCACATCGACAACCAACTTGTTTGAACTTCTACCGTCATAAAACTGTTCAACCTGGTTTCACATTAACCAGCTTTGGTTGCGACCCTTTGATACTCTTGAAAATACAAACAAATAAAATTTCCTGAAGTAGTGACCAAAAAAGATCCCCTTCCCCTCCCACACCCACACTCAAACATCATCCAACGACAACATTGGTCGATTCCATAAATAAAATTTCAAACCAGTGCCGTCACTGATAGCCAGCAAAGGACTACTGTAACCAAGTCTTTATCCAGGGGAACGAACGTATTCAGATGGTGTAGGGAAAGTCAATGAAGAAAATGTGATTAAACTATTTCACTCGTGAGACCAGACTCACAATGTTATGAAACTGGATGATAGAAGTGTCATTGGTCATTGATTAGTTAGTCTATTGCTCACAGTGAAGTGGAAACACCACGATGTAGGTATCATAACAGGACTGGTGGAGACAAAATAGGAGATGGCGCCAAATACATTACTCGTTACATTAAACTTTTGTGTCTATTTTCAAAAAGGGATTTGATAGATTAAACGTTTATTTATTAACCACTGGCTCACTGGAATCTCTTATGTAACTTGAATATTGAATGCGGCGTTGAAGAACAAACAAATGAATTAATAAAAGCGACACAAACCATTCTCTTTTTATCAGATATCTCTGCCAAAAGCAAAGTCGATTGTACGATTTTGACTACATCATGTTCATGTGTTTATGAATCACTATCAGAAATTGATGAGATCAGGCCCCACTGGTCTCAAACACATGCAAATTCAATTTAAGTGTTCACCTATAAAAACAAGGGAACACAAGGTTAGAGTGTTATAAATACATGAAGTTCAGTAGCATGATTGCACAATTGGGTAACTTCTGTTAAGAACATGACACTTAGGTAGAAAATGGTAGGTACAAGTCAAAATAGGGAAGCGCATCGGACATCCATTGTGTCACTGAGGCGTCAAATTTGGTAATGACATACAACTTGTTTTAATCTTTACTGAGGCCTTGAAAACAACATCAGTGACTCCGTGTTGAACAGTCATGTCTCCAAAGTGGCCACCAATTACTCAATACTGGATATCAATTATATTATACTTGCCATCAATGAAGACTCGTTAATCTGGTTGGTAGTATTTTCAGTAATAACAAATTACAGGATGAACAAACACTGGTAACATCGACTTTCATGACAACTTCTTTACTTAAACTTTATGCATAACAAACCTATCACGTAGATTCCCCCAAATTCTGTTGAATGTTTTGAACGCATATAAGAGAGTTTGCAGCTGGAACCATCCAAACAGATTGACCTGAGGAGGTAACATGCCTAAAGTATTTCTGGTCATGTTCTAACAGGAAAGCATTTCAAATGGTGTGTGTGACAATCAAACAATACTTAAACACGTATGTGTGTCCAATCATAAGTTAAGTGAACAAAATCAACCTAATGATCACAATAAAATAATGTCCTTGATATCTGTTCGTGAAGTCAAATACTTTTAATCATTTACATTACATGTAACCGTTTTCAACAGTGGTGCGTGTTTAGATTGTACCATTAGAATACGTGTTACGTCAACAAAGACACAATACTTCAATCGTCTTTGATCATCAACACTGTTCTTCCAGGACAGACCCCATGCACAGTACCCCATGTTCATCGTAAGAACCGCCTAATGAGGATCAGGTGTGTGGCCTGGATCGTCTTTAATAAACATTGGTTTCACTGGTCCTGACTCGAATAGTAACAGGGCGCCATGAAATAGATTCCCTTCACGCCGTGAGAAGCTACAACGCACACAAGCTATAGATATTTCATGAATAATTATTTCTTGGGCCACGATTGTCCAAGTCGTCTTAGGCGATTTCTTATGCAGTTGCGTCATCGTGGGCTCGAATCCCGGTTTGCCCCGAATTTATTCAAGGCCTGCCATCAACATTACCGTGCTCGTAGGTTTCACCAAAGAGGTAAACGTCTGAAACATGCATCACTTCGGGCTTTCCTCCCACATAAAGCTGACACGTCGTGAATACCGAAATACTGTTCAATGAATCAGGTGGGGATACAATCGTTCTATAGAAGTAACTACAAATGTACATAAACCTCAATGGATTATATATAAACTCTGGGAGACATATGCATGGAGAAGCTTTAAATGCCATTGGTTGCTGAAAAGAATTAAAGATACAGGGGTATTTTTTTCTCCAATCAATATGACATCAAAACTTGCTTGAAACAATTTTAGGAACCACGTTAAGAGTAGTTGAATTGTTAATAAGTGTACCCTGCAGATCCGGGTTAGGACAGGTCTTCAGCAACCTATGATTGCCGTAAAAGGCGACTATGCTTGTCGTAAAAGGCGACTAACGGGATCGGGTGGTCAGGCTCGCTGACTTGGTTGATGCATGTCATCGATCCCAATTGCGTGGATCGATGCTCATGATATTAATCACTGGATTGTCTGGTCCAGACTCGATTATTTACAGACCGCCGTCATATAGCTGAGATATTCCTGAGTGCGGCGTTAAACAACAAACCAACCAACCAATTGCGTGAATCGAAGCTTATGATGTCAATCACTGGATTGTCTGATTCAAACTCGATTATTTACAGACCGCCGTCATTTAGCTGAAATATTGCTGAGTGCGGCGTTAAACAACAAACCAACCAACCAATTGCGTGAATCGATGCTTATGATGTCAATCACTGGATTGTCTTATTCAGACTCGATGTTTTACAGACCGCCGTCATATAGCTGGAATAACTAAGTGCTGCATTAAACAACAAACAAACAAAAACAAAATACGTGTACACTAAACTGACCAACATTGTTTAATTCAGTGTAATTCAGATCTGAGAAGCAAATCGTTGAAGGTATTCATTTTTTTCAAGAAAGCTCAATACAAAATGTCGATGCATTAATCAACATATAGTTTCATTAAATTCATATACCAGAGGCTGTGTGTGACATGTTCTACATTAAATCCGAAGGGTTATACATTAAAAACAGTAACAAATTTAATTGTATAAATTCGGATTTAAATCGATATTAAAACCTTGATATTTATCCTCATAAATAATATAATGAAATGAAATGTCAGCAAAGAATACCTTTAAGGCTATATACTTTCAGGCATTGCGGAAGATTTCCCTTTGAAACTACAAAACAAAATCTTTGTGAAACTAATATCTAGTTTAGTCTATTTACTGTCTGGCTTCAAGGATTATTAGCTTGGTGGTTTTTATTCAGACAAGGATAATATTAAAAAAAACAATTAAACACAATAAAGGCATTTGGAATAGTATCTGCGAAAGATGAGCACAAAATGAATTATAGAAATTATATCTTAGGGATCAGAGAACAACATTAATGCTAATCAAGTCGTTCGTTTCACGACGTTTCCATACTAGGAAGATTATCCTTATGACCAGTCACCCCTATCCCCGACTCTACCTTTGGCTTTTCTAATATAGTAGCTAGACGCCTTCATATTACTTAGCTACAGCTGGTGAACTGTGAATACCTTTCACGAGACCTGCTCCTCATCACAGTAGGATAAACACAGAATATGACAGGCCAAGGCTAGTTTCACACAACGATCTTAGCTCTAAGACAATAACAACCCATCGACAGAATGATTAAGTAAGTATGATTCATTTTCATACTTTGACATTGCCAAGTTTATCCCCGTGCACGGAGGCCTCTCAAATGTAAAGATGTATGTGGTGGTGACTGAAGACGTCTCTGCTGTGAGAGACATTGTATCGATGGGTTGTTATCGTCTCAGAACTAAGATCGTTATCAGAAACTGGCCTTGGACATCAGTGATCAGAAAGGTATTATCAAAATAGTTGCAAGGAAAATTACCTCTTCCATTGACATATGGGCAGTCATATAGAACATATATTAAAACAGAATGATTTACAGGATAAAAACCAAACATTATTAATTGCCCTGACTCATAAACTCGATTATGGGGAATGTTATAATTAGCATCAGGAAGGTGTTTTTTTAACTGTTCATGGCTTTACTTCACTACATATGTTGCACCTAATTCTGATGAACATAAAGTGACAGTTGCCGTGGAATTGTACTTTCTTTTATCTTGTGACTGCACTTGATGTAATTGGCATGTGATAGGAAAGCTTTGATACTGAAACAGAATTATTTTATTAGAATATCTTGAAAACCCCACGCAACTGTAAAGGGAATTGGAGTGTTGCGAATACATTGAAGCATAACATTTTTAAAAAGATGTTTCAATTATTTTGTTCCTTTTCTTTCTGATTAAGGTAACATTACACATATTGTTCTTGTCTCAAATTGATAAATACAAGATCCAATACTTGGAGGCATTCTCCATATAATTTATAGAAACAAAGAATTAATCAAAGTTCCTTAATCTTTCTTGCAGACGCTTCGTGGCTTAGTTCCATCGTCTCCGTGCCCACTAAATTGAAAACACGTTTCATGGTATGATTTAGACAGTGAGATCGGAGCGACATGCCCCCAAACATGGCAATATAATAATACACTTCAATCTCTGATGAAGCAGGTCGGTCTAGGGGGGAATCAGTATCGTCTGGAGAACCTACACAGTCTGAATATAGATGGGGTAGAATCACGAAATAGCAACTTTTAATATACAAAAGAAATTAAGTAGTATATAGCTTAAACCAATATTAGGCTTCCCCTGTATATTAAATCCGTCGATATCTGAATATAGAACATGTGGCTTGTATTTATGAGTAAAGGGTGATATTTAGTAGCAGTTTCAGATATGCATATGAGAAGAGCATTATAAGAAACCGTGATAAAAGGACATTTCTTTGAAAAATGAACCGTCATTGATATGCCATCATTTATTTACTGACTGGATCGTATCGGTTCTCTGTACAGTTGCGGCATAACTTGGACATGTTGTGACCAGCATTAAGTGAGCTGGCTTTAACACTGTGTTTTGAGGGCCGCGAGTAGGATATTGCTCCTGGCTAAAGCCTATGAGAACAATAGGCACGTGTGAAACCCATTTTTCCGGTGGAGTAATTGTCGGAATAATGGTAAAAGCGATATAAAACCCAACACACACATTCTCTCAAAAAAAGGCACTTTGAACACTATTTCAGACATATCACGGTTGTGAGTTTTCACTGCATGCTGAACTACTTTCTGAAAGCAAGGATCCTGATGGGAATGTGTATGAAATTTGAAACGGCAACTATTACATACTATAACATTCTGCCATGCAAGCGGTCACGAGGTCATCATGTTCCGTCGATGTTAAGCTTGTTGTTAAGGCTTACCTATCAATACGAGTTATAATGTGTTATAATCACAAAGAGGTTTACGCTGGTTGGCCACGAGGTGTAAGGAAATTTACAGTAGAAGTAAAAACACAACGCAGCTATTTTAAGTAGTGTCAGACAGGCAGAGCTAGACGTAACGTTATGCCTTTTCAACCAAGTAATTGTAGGGCTGCATTGACCAGGCGCGTTTGTGGCCTAAAACACAAAGTGTCGCGTTACTTTATCCCTGAGTGTGTACTGCCTTGGGAAAAGGCTGTGGAGTTTATTCTGATCATTAATTATTAAATATTTCGTGAGTCTAGTATATACTGAGCATGAATAAGCATGTGCACTGTGTGTGTGATGGCACCACATTTATACTGAGAATGTATCAACAAGAACAGTATCGGTGATTGCAATGAGCGTATGTTTAACCACGTGTGCAGTGTGATAACATTAATTTATCCTGATCACGTATAACCACGTGCACTGTATGTTGGCAATAAATATGTACTGAGCATGCATTACTACGTCCACCGTTGCCAACCATCTGTCATGAAACTAAATTTATTATAATTATGACGCCTCGTCCGCATTACTTTTATAATGAGCATTCATTGCCACATCCATTAAGTGTGATGACACTACCTTTATACTGAGCATGTACTATCATGTCCACCACTGCCTCATTCACCGTGTCAAACATGCCCAACAAGAACTAAATTTATTTTCCCATTTGCTTTCATAGCATGTCAGAATCCCTTAGACTTGGAGTCAACATGTCTTCCACAGCACCCGTAGGCAAGGATTAAGAAAAGGTCGTCATGTCCTAAATAAGATTTAAAGATCAGCTGTACAGTTACTCGTGTTCATGTATATGGTTATGCCATGGTGTCCATCTGTGTCTGACCCCTACAGCTCAGATACGATAACAGACAAACTGCCTGTCTTCGGCAGGCAGAAGCTCAGATGTTTATTTGTGGCTTAAGCCAAACTTTTTCTCACTCACTATCACACGGGACATCGTAGAGCGGCATATATACAGATCTCGAGGAAGTCAAATAGAAAGATTACATATCACAAATTCGACTATGATGCACAAGGAGGCAAAGGTTAATGTTGTAACATACACTGACTTATGTCAAAACCCTTTTCGTATTCATGAAGGTGTGGTTCGATGAATTATTAATAATATGTGTATTGTATATGATTTCATAGGGTATTGTAACATACTAGCATCATTAACTAAATGCAAACAACCATTAACCCTTTCTCCTGCTCTTAGTTTATATGTGTACTTTAATTTGTCACGTAAAGTTATCCGACGGCAGAATGTGCACAGCTGAGTGCAGAACGCGAATGTGCCTTCTGCATTACCCAGATAGTCAGAAGGGCTGTATTCCTTCTAGCAAATGTCAGTCAACAGATTGGGAGGTACACAGCTGAGTGCAGAACGCGAATGAGGATCATTTTCCACAGTCAGAATAAGACGACACAATATACGGCGATTGAGGTGTCTATGTTATTCCCAGACCACTCTTTTCTACCTTCCCTCAGGCATTAAGTGTAAAAAGTATTTTCTTTGATATGGAAATTTCGGTATGTCAAACACATCCATAGGGATTTAGTTTGTCGTCACATACATCACATTGGATACGTTTAAGGGATCAAATTATACACCTTTTTCGAACTACATGGTGACAGTGCTGTTATTATTATGTACAGATTAAAATAAAAAATGCAGCAAAGAGGGTTTGGGTGATCCTGGCACTGTCAGGCTGGTTGGCTCATCATCAGCTGCGTCGTTGCTCCGTCTACACGCAGCCTAGACAGCGAAAGACTTTTCCCAGGGAGTGCTGCCTAGTCGAATCCAGCCAAACTTTTTTTCGGAGAACGTGAAGACACCCCAACACTGCAGCCTTCTGCATTACCCAGATAGTCAGAAGGGCTGTATTCCTTCTAGCAAATGTCAGTCAACAGATTGGGAGGTACACAGCTGAGTGCAGAACGCGAATGAGGATCATTTTCCACAGTCAGAATAAGACGACACAATATTCGGCGATTGAGGTGTCTATGTTATTCCCAGACCACTCTTTTCTACCTTCCCTCAGACATTAAGTGTAAAAAGTATTTTCTTTGATATGGAAATGTCGGTATGTCAAACACATCCATAGGGATTTAGTCGTCACTCAGTATGTAAAATCATGTGGTGACTTACCTTTCTTTCAAATAGTTGATTCCTGTATATTACATGGACAAAGTATAATTGTTTTTGACATGTACGATCGATTTACATATAAGAACTAGGCTTGTGGTGTATGCTGAGTGGGTTTTGCCCGGACGTCTCGCTGTCAGATGTATGACGTGGCTGAAACAGCAGCAGGTTGCCAAGGGACTTCAGAGTAATGTGATTAGGGGAGAAGAAGGTAAGGAACAAGGACAAAGAGACACACCTTGTCTTCATGATGTGTTCCAACATTTCGTCATTGATGTATGTGAAGAAGATGTATGTCATATTTAGTCCCTCATGTGAAGTAAATGAAGGTTTGACACTGGCGGCAATTTTATAAGTTAGTGTTTGATGGACCACAAAATCAGGTTCGAATCTCTCCATGATCTTATTTTGCGGAATAATAATCGATGTGTGGTGTTTCTTTTCTTCTCTTTTTACTGCACTTGATGTGATTTTTATGTCAGTTTATGACAAAATTGAGTTTGCCTCCATGTAAAGAAGAAATATAGAAACCACAATGGTTGCAAGTAGATCAACTGCTGGACATGAGACGACATGCCTCTTTACAATGCTGTTTACATTGCGAAAGAGTACGTAAAGGTTTAATTTTATATTCCATCTTGGTCAGCGAATGACAGCACAAGCTACAACGCAAGTAACCAGATCACACATAGAAGTAACCTCCCGTCCCTCGTTTAGTTCGGTTCTTCCTGACAAGCCTTGAAAACGGAGCACCAGAAATTACTAAAAATGCAGAACATCATGACGGGATAGAAAACGTAAAAGAGTATGATTTTACGCCGTTTATTAGAAAATAATCAAGCAGTATCACGACGGTGGACAACACTTCTGCTCTGAACTAATGAGCATAGAGTGGAACCTGTGAGACCTGACTGATTCTTGGGCATGACACCCCGACGATGTGGATCACTGCTCATGCTGTTTACAACTTGTATGTCCGGCTGGTGTTTATTTATTTATCGATTACTCATTTGTCTTAATTTTAATCATGTTATCTGGGGCGCCATGTTGTTTTATACAACCGCCTCATCACAATCCGTGAGAGGTCCTTGCACGACTCAATCGGCATACATCACATTGGATACGTTTAAGGGATCAAATTATACACCTTTTTCGAACTACATGGTGACAGTGCTACATGTATTATTATTATGTACAGATTAAAATAAAAAAATGCAGCAAAGAGGGTTTGGGTGATCCTGGCACTGTCAGGCTGGTTGGTTCATCATCAGCTGCGTCGTTGCTTCGTCTACACGCAGCCTAGACAGCGAAAGACTTTTCCCAGGGAGTGCTGCCTAGTCGAACCCAGCCAAACTTTTTTTCGGAGAACTTGAAGACACCCCAACACTGCAGCCTTCTGCATTACCAAGATAGTCAGAAGGGCTGTATTCCTTCTAGCAAAAGTCAGTCAACAGATTGGGAGGTACTAAACCTAAGGCACCGAGAACAACGGGGAGTAAAAAGATCGAGCTACTTCATCATGTTGCTTTAGATACTGCGTTTGTCTCATTCAATTCATTGCATAATCTACATTTCATATCTACATTTTGATACAACATTTACAGTCTCGAATGGGAAGTGGCTGGTCCTGAGTAGCAAACAGAAAGCCTTCTGTTTCACTTTTCAGGCAGCCGACTTCATCCCTGCGAAGAATCTACAGAATTGCTGATCCTCTCAGCGCACTGCACATACACTTGATGCAGTGATTTTCTAAAGTTTGACTTTGATGTTTGCAACCTCAAGTACGAGATGAAGAATGTTGCATTTGTCGAGCCCAAGGGACATGCCAATATCGTGAGAGAAGGACCCGATAAGGAGAATCTATGTTGTATGTATGGATTCTCCTTTGGCAACACATTCAAGGTTATCCATGTGCATAGAGGTGAATAATTCTGCTTCTTCTACTCCTCCTACTTCTTCTTGTTAGTGTTGTTGTGGTTCTTCTTATTGCTTTCTTTCCCGGTCTACTACCCTGCTCAGTTGTGTACATATTGCAATGGTAAAGTCAACCTCGACATATAACACGTAGTTATGGTCATGAGTGTCAATGGTGCGGTGCTCAAGTGATAGTATTACAGCTGTTTTGTCTTCTGCAGGTTTCTTCAGCAATTATTAAGTTAGTTACGTTTGCTACAATCCAACTATATATGCATGTAGGATATCATGCTTCCATGGACTATATAAAGTATATCATACCTTCATGGACACTAAACAGCATGTCATATATCCGTAGACAACATACAGTAGAACATCATGCTTCCATAGATATTATATATATATATTATATTATATATGAGTGTATCATGCTTCCATGGGCAATAAACAGTATAATATGCTTCCATGGACAATATTTAGCCGAGTATATCAAGCTTCCATGGACAATATACAGTATATCCTGCTTGCATTGACAATATATAGCTGAGAATATCAAACTTCCATGGACAATATACAGTATATCATGCTTCCATGGACAATACATGTATATCCTACTTCAATGGACATGATTCCATATATAGTTACCGTGCTTCAAAAGGACAATATATAGAATATTGTACTTTCAGTGACTACTACATGTGTAACATTCAGTATTATAATAACCACATACTGTATATCATGTATTCCTGCACACCATACAATATAAAGTACTTCCAATCACAGTATACAGTATACAATTATCATGATTCCGTTGGTAACATGCACTTGAATCAACCTCGGAAAATATACATATTATGAAGCTCGGATATGGACGCAGCACCAGTTATCTTAGATCAAAAGACGGTAAAGCCGGGTGGGTAATCGCTGAACATTATACTGAGACAAATTTACTGTAGCCAGTCCATTCAACCTAAGCACGTTAGGGGGTCATCGGCTCTCATTATCTCCGAAGATTCACCTATCCTTCATGCGTGTCCTCCCAACAGAAACACATAAATTATCTTTACATCTTCAGGCTGGAATATAAGCAATGCTATAAAACAATTGCGTCTACTACTTAGGGCAACAGTTAGCAGTGTCAGCTGTGTTAGACTAACCTGCCTAATAGAACTGGGATGTAGAATAGCTAAAAACACAGACAGCACAAACTAGCCAAAATATGATGATTCCTTAACATCGGTTTATACCATGATATGAACACCTCTTGTGTTCACGATGAGTAGCTTAAACGTAATTATTTTTATCTATTTATTCTTCTTGTTCTATAGTAGCATTGGATATATGTAACATATTTTAAAGGAATAAATAAAATAATCGAAATGAGCAAATCAAAGTGTTTGAATGTGGATAACCGTTGACAAAAAACAACTTCCATTACAACAGTACTATTACTAAGGCCATGTGTTTGTATGTACAAGAGTACCACATCAAGTGGGCTGCCTTACCATGCAGCAACTGACATTTAGTGTTAACATTGATCAAGGTATCAATATGTTACAATTTACACTTGGATTTCATGTGGCCCAGCAGTATACGACTCCAGACTCTAATGGAACTGCACGGTCTGCGATTTCAAAAGAAAAACATTTTCTTCATGCCGAGTAAAATACAAGTTGTGAGAAAGTTTTACGTGCCAACTAGATGCCGCCAAGCCATGCACGGACCAGGCGACGTTTCCAAAACACATTGCTTGTCATCGAGGAAAAGTGTAAAGAACTAACATCAGGCGAAACACATCATCTCCTCTCCCCTTTCCACTCACACCTTTACTTTCTTTCTACCCCACCCCTCCTGCTTCTCCTGAACGTGCTTTAGTAGAAGACCAGTGTTGCAGGGTGAGAGACGGAGAAGTTGACATGAGTTCCACGGTCTATACACTCTCACTTACCGCAGTGGAACCATTATACAGTCTACAAATAGCCTGCAGATCACCAAATAGGCGACAGTGTCAGATGAAGGTAGGGTGAAGGCGGGAGGGAGACAATGAATGAATGAAACGATAACAATAAAGTATCCCAATATGACGGGGTCACAGCCAATTTTGGTTTGTAAGGGCTGAGAAAATCCCACAACGTAAGCTTGCAGTCGTTATTTCCTATATGTTGTAATATTTTCACGAATTTGTAAAATGTAAATTTTAAAAAAAAGATCAAACTGAATGCAGTATTTGTAGGGGCCCATGTTTAATAAATGCTATGATTTGTTTCTTTGTCATTCTTTGTCCGTTATGCCTTTGATGCAGAAAAATAACCTTTTTGTATTGAACCAGACTGTCTCAGCGACGAACATCAGCAACACCGTAACAAAGCCAAAGCTGGGGTTGATATTGAAAAGCATAATTTTAATGATCATATCAGGCTTCAGTAAACAATGACCTCTTAGATCAAATCCACTGCACACATTAATACTCAAAGCGGCAAAGCGTCGAGACTAGTCTCTGTCGGTGGCACCGGTTCCTGACGGTCTGTGAAATAGAAGACCAAACAGTTAACAATGATCTCGTAGATTAAATCCACTGCACACATTAATACTCTAATAGAAACCTAATTATATTGCAATATGATAGCTGCTACCAGTATAGGATGACGAATATGTAGTAGGTGAGTTTCAACTGTTACGTTATGCCTGAGGCAGTTGCAGTAAATGTATTTGAACATCAGTGTAACCGCCTTGTTGTTAGAATTCAGGGAGAAACATATGAGCACATGAGCATCTTTGATTTCAGCTGTCCCTTGACCCGAGTGATTAACGTGGTTGAACATTGCGAAAACACAGATCATGCATAGGAATGTAAACACGCACAGCAGAGACCCACTCGCAAACCAAGTGCAGAGCTAAACATTATTGAGAGCAGTGCTTTGACAGCACCGTTAAGAAGGAGATACATTGAAGTCAAACCCTCCTTAACATTCAGTCAACAAGAAGACTCATCTTACAATAATTTGTCTTCAGCGACTGTTTTCTTCTGACAGAGCAAGACCACGATGAACGTCAAGACACATCCATTTCAAAACGTGTATCACTTTCACGTACAATTATTCATGATTGTAGGCTTGGTTCTTTGTAGCTCAATTTGTTTAGGCCTCTGTTCTTCTTCATGTGACGCAGATACGGGTCTAATAACTCCAAAATGGTTATAAAGCGGTAATAAATAAAAGGCAATAGACAATAATACAGGCGACGCTTGCAAGAATTGAAGTCCTTCAAAGAAAGACAATAATACTGAAACTGGATGATTGAAGTTTGTGATCATGGCCTGTCATGGCGGTATTAAGTCAGGGGCACACTTTCGTGTCTTAGTTATATGATATACGGTAACCTCTCGATCCGCAAATATCAATGTTTTCTTAAATATTCCTTTTTGGTGTCTTCATTAAAACATCATTCAATCATATAAACGGACACCCAAGCAAGCCTCGCCACCGTGGTATGGATTTGCATGCACCAGCCATGTTGAGACCATCTTATGTTGGTTCATGCATGTCATGAATTACCCTCTTAACTCTCACTGCAGTCGCTACTGACCACGTGCATTGAGGGTAAGAGGTTTTCCTCCGTCACATTTCGTTGACCTTACAAGCAATATACCTTGTGCCTCATATGTTGGAGATTCTAGTTGATGTTTTATTTTATTTAAAAAGACCACCCCGTTCCTACCCATCCACCCACCCTTCCCGATTATCACATGGTCAGGCTCTAAAGGGCTCAACAACTCATGCTATCCAGGGCCAATCAGGTCTCATCAATCTGACATGGAGGTATGATAATGCTGATTATATTCTAAGCGGCGTACAAGCATATCCTCTTCTTACGTAGTTCTTGTCATTTTCTTGTCCCAATTTCTGGTCGTAGGAACCGTACCAAATAAAGATTGTTTGGTAACAATGTGTGTCCCGAATCATTGCGAGGCAAGATATACCGACTGTGTGTGCCGTTGCTCATATGGTGTACTACTGGTTCGTATGGCCAGGACTCTCTTATTTACATGACACCGTAATATACATGGCATATTGCTGACTGCGGACACCATCCACTTACTGCTGCAGGTGAAAAACCCCCATTACTGTACATGAGGCACTAGATATGCACAACACATGCAGAATCCAGATAAAATGTTTCCCCCATCACAACGTGTTAAGTAATGTCTTTGTTGGAAACGTCGCCTGATCTCTGCAGGTCTGGAAGCATCGAGTAATCGTGTTAACCTGGATCGCCATAAACATTCTTTGGATTCCATTAAACTCGGGAGTCCGGCTGTCTGATGCAGTCTCACTGTTGTGGTATACTGTTTGGCGACATTGAATCCAAGTATAAATTGTAACGTCTTGTTACTTAACCAACCCTTACTCCAATTGTCAATTCTTTCTACGTAATGGAGTGGAACAATGAAAGTTATTTTTGACAATTGTTATACACATTTAAACACTTTCATTACTCCTTCTGCAGTTGAAATCAGATATATTAAATGTTATTATACTGATAGCAATTCTGGTTGACATGAAAACATCACATCCTTACCAACCCGTCATCATCACTGTCATATCTGAAGCAATACCGGCGAGGAGTCGTTTTCGTGGTAAATAATGTGTAAAAATCATACCATGTAGGCTACATGAACTTTTTGTGTTTTAAACCAAAATAGTTTATCGTTTAAGCCATTATTATTTACATTTTTTCGGGTTTTATTTTATAAAATGTCATGTTTTACTTTTCATTTAACGCCCACAAAAATATCTTACATTATTATGGCCATATATATTTGTCAAAGAAATCCATTACCGTAGGATTGAAAACTGGTTTACGTTAATCGGATGTGTTGTTCCTGAACCAATGCGAAAATACGCAAAAGTCGACAAGAAGCGTGAAAATTGTTCATGACTCATGTTGCTTAAAAGCTATCAACTTAAGTGTACACATTACTTACGGTTGTGTCGTTTCAACGAACAGTTACATATCTGTACTATGTTATATACATTTATATACATAACATGTTGTAGTTGTAGGTTACATAAAGTGAAGGACACCTGACAAGTACAGCTGAGAACGCCTACACACACAGAGGGCTTTACTACTCGCTTAAATCCGGATTGTTTGGTCAATGTATTTTGGAAAGGGTACCGTCTGGATTATACAAAGGTCCACATGATCGAAGCACGACATCAGTCAAGTGACAGTGTCTCACCAATAGATCCACTTTAGTCCCTTGATCACCACCACCGAAAATTTGCCGGAGACCTTTTAATGGAGTGTCTCCTCTATATTGCTGTTTATCATACATTCTTCTATATTGTCGTTGGTAATACATTCCTCTATTTTGTTTTTCAGCATACATTTCACTGTATATTTGATAACAGTTGCTTGAGATATTTTCATGGAGTGATTTCTGAATTGAGTACAAAGGGGAATTACAGCTGCATCCATATATAAACTAACACTATCTGTTTGGATGAACACGTATGCAAAGTCCCCAGAACAGTTGTCACGTGGATGAGGGAGTATGGTTCAGGTATATTCCATCATGGGTGAATGTACCTATGTCATATTGGGAATCGGACCACTAAATGTCACCTACCTCACCTCATCCTGTGAAGTATGACTTGTAAAAAAACAGTTGATATCTTACAGTGTGCCTTCTGGAGACCACATCTGGCTATATCAAGTATTGTCTTGTCATGAGTTCAAACAGAATAGAATAGATCAACTAAATCAGTACGGATTTGGAATCCCTGTTGACGGTCCTTTTGATACTGTTGATAATTATTGCATGTGAAAGTGATACGAGTTTTGGACATGGATTCTTATTGCTCTGTCAGGGGAAAAAATGGCAATTGTGAGACGGGTCTTCTTGATGACTGAAGGTTAATGCTTGTTTCACTTCAATGTATCTCCTTTATAGCGGCGCTGTCCGATCAGTATTGTTCAGATGACATACATATAAGACGCCACAGACCGCTATTGTTATATATCGCTTCTTGGGTAAGGCAGGAAAGGCTCAGCTATTTGTACTTAACCCACAGTCATTGTGTTAGACATAGTAACGTAATTAGGGCGGTGGTGTAACATTGTAGGGACACGAGTTCGATTCTGCACTGAGTTGGATGTGTTAACTACTTACAGTTTCACTCTGATATGCATAGAATGTTGATCAAAATCGACGAAAGGCCATATTTTAATAACTCACTCACTCGTCCTATCCCGACAGATTGCATTCTACTGACATTTGATAGTCCTGGTCCCCAGTACCCCGTGACTGACATAGAAGGAATATGAATTGAAAATTCACCTCATAGCCGCATGAAACTAATTCAACGGAGATTGATGTAGTGGAGTAAAGCGAAGAGCAATGGTTCTATTTACATGCGTTGCGGTTCCTACATTTCTCCTTTTCAATACAATATAGACATTCAAGAAGAAACAATTCAGATCAACACAAATGACGTAGATCAAGTTCAGTCAAAGGTAGATGAGAAACATCACATAGTATCACTATAATGTTAACTTGAATTCGGTACAACATATTCTGCGAGGCTATGACTTTCATGAAACATTTAGAAACTGTTTTGCGTTACGGTCATGTTTAATAAAACATGCTGCATGAACCTTTTGTTATTCAGGGCGAACAAAAACACATTATACTCCAACTGCCGTCAGTAAAAAAGGATGCATGGCTTCACATTATGCGCTAGATATGACAAACGAGCCCTTCACAGACATCAATGACAAAATGTTTGAGCACATTATGAAGACAAGGTATGTCTCTTTGTCAATATTCATTCACCTTCTTCTTTCCTAATCACATTACCTGGAGTGTCCTTGGAATTGACAGCCTGCTACTTTTTCAACCATGTCACCTCTAACTGAGAGACGTCCGTGCAAGAACCACTCAGCATACATCACAAGCCCAGCAGTTACAAATATATATGTACATTAATTTTACATGTCAATAATAAACCTTTTGTCAATGTATCATGCGAAAATCAATTATCACTATGGGCATGCTTTTACATACCGAATGAAGAGAAGATAACCAGAATAGACATGCTTTACATACCCACATTCCAATAGGAAATGTTTTTCACACTTTATTCCAGGGGAAAGCAAGAAACTTGTTGCTTTGGAATACTATACAAACCTCAGTCGGTGGATATTGTGTTGTTGTTGCGTTGCGATTGTGCTAACTTGTCCTCTTTTCGCTTTCTGTTACTCTACTCGGCTGTGTACAGGTTGAGGTCGGGCACCGTAATGTGACAAAGTACACGGATAACCTACGAGAAGTAAACCGGATTAATGGTTTTGTCCATTAAGTTGATGATGCTACTATGTTATATGGTATCCTTTGAAAACAGACAGACAATAAAATCATGAAACATTTATTTAACCATACATCACAATATACACGTAGATTTATTTTACATAGTTTAGTTTTTAGGAGGCATTTTTAGTTGGAGAAGCTTAAGGGATTTTTTGCTATTGTTCAGCCTCCAAGTAGGTTCTTCTCGTAACTTGATTGGGTTAGATCTCTGATGACAACACTTTCTTTCCACGGTTCTGCAGCAGGATGAAACTTGCTTTGTTTGGGTCTTTCATATTTTGATTGGTTATATATTACTCTATATGGCTGTTCATCATACATTCTTCTATCCTGTTGTTGGACATACATTCTTCTATTTATTTGTTCATCACACATTCCTCTTTATTTTTGTTGGTCATACATTCCTCTATATTGTTGTTGATTACACATTCCTCTATATTTGTGTCGGTCATACATTCCTCTATATTGTTGTTGATCATTCATCCTCTATATTTTTGTTGGTCATACATTCCTCTAATTTGCTGTGGGTCATACATTCCTGTATATTGTAGTTGCTCATACATTCCTGTATATTGTTATTGGTCAAACATTTCTGTATATTGTCATTCATCATACATTCCTCTATATTCTTGTGAGCCATGCAATTCTTTTTATTGCTGTCCGTCTTAGTAACAACACTTATCTATTTCATTCCTTTATATTGTTGTTGGTCACACATATGGTGGATGTGTCAATAAATGCTGAATACAAAAGTAATATGGACAAGGCGGCACAGTTATTTTATATATAGTTACATGACTGGCGGTGGACGTGGTAATACGTGCTGAATAGCATTAGTTCCATCACACACGATGGTCGGAAAAATACACTCAGGTTGTCCATGGTTTAACAATTAATGATTGAAATAAACATCACAGCCGATGGACGAGGCAGTACACGCTCGGGGAAGTCTTGGTGACTGCGTGTTTGGAACTAATGTCATCAGAGTTATTTTGTTGGTTTCCTGACGCGACAAAATAGCACGACACCTTGTTTTTTAAGTCTACAAACGCGCCCAGTCGTTGCAGCTCTACAACTCCTCTGATGAAAAGGCATAACCTTACGTTTACCTAAGTTTCGTCTGCCACTACTTAAAATAGCTGCGTTCTGTTTTTGCTTCAACTGTAAATTTCCTTATTCCCCGTGGCCAGCCAGCGTACACTGAAACATAAACCTTCATGAGAATATAACCCATTATAGCTGGCTGTCAAAGTAAAGCGGTGCCTGGTATTGATGGATATGCTGCCATTATCATCATTATTATTTCAGTTCGCAAAGGCCATGACACTTTGTGCACATACAAATGGCAATGTACAGATGGATATGCTGCAACACAGGCGAGAGATTGTGACCTATTCACCGATTAGATGACAGAATGTGATAGTTGAAGTTTCCGATATCCTATTCATCCCGATTATGATCCTTCATTTCAGAAAGTATGAAAACTAACCAAGCAATAAAACTAACTTCGATGCAAGCGGCGTAATATGTCAGAGTGTGTGATTCTTTACTCATGGCGAGGAAAACCAAGAATGAACTTCACATATTGTCCTCAAATTCTGGAGGCCTCTCCGCGAATCGCCAATGCGTTAACCCATAGGCCACTCTCCGCCATAGAAACGTACTATTAAATCCAGCTCATTTTCGTAAACTGCCGGGCAAAAAAAGAACCTATGTTTGATGGTGCCTGAAAATGGACAAACAAGAAATGGTTATTCAATGGTGATCTAATGAACAGAATGTGGCAGATATTGTCATGATCAGTTTGAGTTGGTTCATAAATACAAGACATTCAGCCCAGTAATATTTGTAATTTTTAAGTCAAATCCATTTTTTAAGTGTACACTTTCTTTGCCCGGAAGTTAAGTAGAATACTCTTAACGTCAATTTTCTTGTTCACAGCATGTCCAGATTATGCTCAATTATCAAGAGAACCAATGAGGTCCAGTCAGTGAAAAAAAGGATGCTACGCCAGTGACAGATCTAATTTCAAGAAAAATGATCTTTTATCACGGTTTCTTATAATGCTCTTCTCATGTGCATATCTGAAACTGCTACTTAATATCATACTTTTCTCCTAAATACAAGCCACAAGTTCTATATTCAGATATTGACGGATCTAATATAACAGAGAGGCGCAATAAGGATAACTTAATTTCTTGTGTTTTTTTCTAAATCATCCCGTAAAACGCATTTTCAATTTACTAGACACACTCTGTGTGTGTGTCCCTGGTGATGATGATACAAAGCTACAATGCGATTTGTAAGAAAGACTAAGAAACGTTGATGAATTTATTTGTTTCTATTATGTATATGGAGAATGGCCCATCACGAAATACCGATTGAATATCATCAAACAACACGTTACATAAGGTGCCTAGATGATCATCCGGATTAGGGTTATTCGTGTGCTCGACACTTACCCGTAATCCTGGTTTCCCCATAGCGATAAGCCTCTGAACACTGCGAAATAATTGAAACAGTATATAAAATGTCGTCACTCATTCTGTCACCTCCCCTCTACGCTCTCTCCCTTTGATCGCTCAGTAACTCACTGTCTCACTCACTCACTCATGGAGACAATTCATCTAATGTCCACAGAAAAAAAACACGTCTGTTCCTGTATTTGCCTTTACATTGTCATTGACAAATATATTCATTTATGAATTTTGTCTTGGGATCAACGAATTCCGAACACATTGTCATGGAAATCACATCATCTGCAGTCAAAATAAAAAAGAGAAACATCCCACGGCAACTGTCACTATGATGTTCATTTGAATTCGGTGCAACACAATCAGTGACAGAAGACCATGAACATTTAAAAATGTCAAGTCAGACGAAAATGTTTGGTGTTTATGCAGTAAATCATCCTGTTTTAACATTAGTTCTGTTTGTTAACAGAAGAGGTAATTTTCTTTCAGTCATTGATAAGTCGATAACAACCCATCAACACAATGTCTCTCGCTACAGAAACGTCTTCAGTCACCATCAGATTAACCTGTTACACTTAGGAGTCACCATACACGTGGATAAACTAAATTTATCAAATTGGGAAAAATATATGAGTCTTATTTGGTATGTCATATTCCACGTTCATCCTTCTGATCGATCCAACCTTGCACGTCATCATGTCGACAGAGACACGCGTAAGCACACCCTTTGGCGTATCCATAATAACAAACTCATATAGTAGTAACGAGACTCGACTATGATTCTATGAAAGGTGTAAATGGGCAAAACGGATCTGATTTCAGTTCCTTAATGGAGTTTCATTTGTAACTGGAAGCCGTTTTATCTCTTGTGAAGTCTACACGCGCACCCCACTGGATTAATGTTTGTTTGTTATACACTTTGTTAAATAACTCGAGAAGCTTAGTGTCGGCGTGACAGTTTGCACGGTGGCGTAGTTTCAAGGTAAACACAGATACAGACGTTCAAAGGCATTGTAGAAATAGAATCTAAAGATGAGGTCGCTACTGAAGGTATGTTACAAGTATGTGTCTTGTGTATTTTATTTTAACCATCTTATGACCTTACGTCAGCAATTCTCTGTCATTTTGAATTGTGGATGGTGCCGTTGTTGTCAGTAATACAGACATACTTTAACTGACCATTAAACTTCAATAATCGTGCACAAATGCAAGTATAGAACACTTTACACAATATGGTCATTTCAAAACTAGGAAGCATGCCTGTATCTATCTACTACACAAGAGATTCATTAAATGGCTGGAAATAAAGATTATCTTCTAAGCATAAAAATCAACACGGAATTGTTTATACTGGATAATGTGTAGCTGTGGGAAGAGGTACAGCAATTACATACATTTAAAACAAATGAAAAGAAGTTTACTTTGTTTTGTAAATAACTAAATGTGATTAAGTTGTAGGTTTTGAAATACAAATCTAATGTATTTGGTTATTGAGTGCATGTCATAAACCAGATCGGCAAGAGGTTTCCCCACAAAGAACGAATGTCCTCAGGGAGTTGAAATCCATCAACCTATTACTCAATAGGTTCCATATTGATTTGAACCACAACTTATTGTCACAGCACCTACATGACCCGGGGCATTGGTAACAAAATGATGTGTTGTAAATGTTATGTATTCCCAACACTAGAAGAAATCTACATATTTATGAGCCGCCCATCCCATAACGGTATATATGTACTTGGTGTTCTTGCCAAAAAGTGTCAGTCATACAAATACTCAATTCTCAAGCTGCCTATTAAATCTGGTTAGAGAGCCATTCTATTTTGATTAAACTCAAAGATATGCAATGGTGGTTCTGTTGAAGGATCACATGAAATATATAATTGAGAAGAAATTGTATAGCAACGCAATGACCAGAGGTTTTAAGGTAATATTGATTTTAATTTTATATTACGCTCAGGAAATCTCCTGTTTGATGAATTGACTTGCTGGGAAAAGAGTTTAATATGTATACAGTTGGTCGCTGCAGCATTCTTGTCATTAATTCTATAAGAGAACATCATACTTTGTAATCTATAAACAACTTTTTTGTCACTGTCACGTACACTGCTGTTTGATAGAGTTGCCAGTATCTGCAACAGAAATTCGCGGCAGTGTAAATACATAAATTGTCATCCATACAATTGTGTCTTACCCAGTCTATAATGACAAACCAAGAATTAACAAGTTATTTTATTGAAAAAAATTCCTCTATCTTAATCCTTAGAGTTATAACGTTGTGGTATGTGCCATGTCACCATAAAGATGTATCACATTATGGCAACGGAAGACTGACATCGCAGACCTAAGATGGATTACATAGCTCAAATGGTCATCAGCGCGGTAAAGTTGAATTATTGGTTCAGGCCCTCAGTTTCCTACCTTGATGTTGGCAAGGCGCATCTGCACATTAATTATGAGGAACAACTTCAATTTCCTAAAAGACTATTTCCTTCTATGAAGACCAATATTCGATTTGCTCTGCATTTAGGGCTAATAATCTAGTTGTTTGAGATCAAGATATTATCATCCATTTCAACAAACGTCACTTTGTGCTCCTTCGAAATTTACTCATCCAAGGGTATAACATCAAAAGATTCATTAGGAGGTTTGATATCTTTCATGGTAATGTGCACATTTCTTTTACCCCTGGAGCACAGCTTCAAGGGTTCAATTAAAAAAAGAGCCATTTGGACTACTATTCTTTCATAAGAAAAACCTTCTTCTTGGGTACGGGCATTCACCTTTTAGAAATAAGATGTTTAATATAGATCTCACTTGATACGTATTTGGAAATAACGTGCAAATGGTGTGTATAAACCACTCAGATGTATGATACACTGTCAACCAAATAGGGAGGCCATAAACAATCTTTTGAAACTTCCATCGCAATGTTATTTCAATATAACGAACTTATCTATTTCTATGTAACTGTCTATATACCAGTTTATCATATAATGATTAGGTTTCTCGGCAGGATAAAGCCAGCGGATAAATACGATATCCGTTGAGGTCATATGCGGATAGAGATGCAAATATCAAAGGTCAAGTAGGGACTACTTTCACTGTTTATAAACAAACATGCCGTCGCCCTCGGCATTCGGCGATCGAGTCAGAATTAACCATCGGGCATCTGGATAAACTACAGAGATAATTGCTTTCATTATCAAAAGAACAGTCTAATATACTGAAAATCAGTGTCAAACTGTTTCGTTTTGTCGCTGTGTGTACATCTGACTACACTTCTTAACGTTATGACAGGACAGACCGACTGTCAACAACGTCTGACCGTGGCCGTGACGTCTCATAGACTAGGGTTAGAGTAGCTTCCCTTTGACATAGGGCAGTTACTCTAGCAGACAGACCGATGGATTGGCGCGAAAGGCAATTATAAACAATTGTTGTTTTGCGTATATGTTGCTTCGCCACTGTATAAGAAAGACATTTCAGTTGGAACTATATTGGCTACTGTCACTGTCCGACTGACACATCACTTACCCTGTGACGTAATAAATATTAATGCGCGCATTCCAGGAAAACTCGCAATGTTTCGGTAATGTTTGTGAGAGAGGGAAAGCGATTTTGAAGCACATAATTAAAGAATGACATTATATGATAAAGAGGTTATCACGCTTGTGTGTTTGGGGATGGTAAATATCCTGTATTAGGAACAAACACTATGTATGTAACTCGCCAAGGCTCGCTCAATACAATGTTTATTCCCAATGCAGGATATTTACCATCCCCAAACACACTCGCGTGATAACCTCTATATATTTATCTAGTATTCACAGTATAATATTGTAATTAGATCTTCGTGCAAGTCAACTCAGTGACTAAACTTTGCTTCTGGCGGCATGCAGCAGCATGACGATATGTCACACCATGGCGAAATTCTAATAATCCTTTAATCGTAATTAATTAACCATTTTATGGTGCACATTTGTAAGCATGTATGCGTGACAACATGCGTTACAGAATTAATGACAGGTTACGTTCAGTCGTCCAAACGTCCTTGATCCAGTGTTAATGCACATAACTGGAAGTCCTTCAGCAGGAGAGTTGGGGTAGTTCGTCATGCCTAACCCGTAACTGGCATAGTTCTTGAATTCCGGATTGACTTCCGGATGGTTAAAAGCTGTTGAAACCAATGATGGTATAATTTTTTTAACATTTTGCTGACTAAAGCCTATTCACCAATAAACATCTTTCAATAAAGTATCTAGCCACTTCAACTGCTACGGAGGTGGAAAATATCGACTATTCGACCAGCGAGCACAAAAACCACTGGACTACCGTTTTAACTTTCTGTTAACAGCCTATGGCTTAACATAGTATTCGTGTTGACAGTTAAGCGTAACATTTGATTGGCTGTAAAGAAAAAGCACATCTTGGGTCCATATGCAATCCGGATATAACTAATAATTTTAAACTTCCATGGTGTACTGTAATTCCCTGTACTTCCCTGTATCATTGCATACATTACATCGACATAACACAAAACAATTTTATCATTTCACAAAGGTAATGATTACAATATAAAGGGAAATTGGACATCTATGACAGGTGCAGTAGACGGTTCAGATAGGACGAAAGAAAGTTTACAAAAGAGGACAGCGCCGAGATAATGACCGTCAGAGGGCGCTGGTTGCTGAATGTCACGTGGACAAGGTAAACTTTGGTTAAGGGTCAAATACAGCAAAAATATTGTGCAGTGTTTAGGGTGCGATTTCTTTGGACCATGTGCAGAGCGTGACTTGTATGTCAGACACACTGTGTTCTTCATTACATTATTGTGTCACAACAAACGTAACTATGTACCAAGTCTTCTTATAAAGTGCTTAAAGTGGACAAATTGACGTGCATACCACCATAAGTATCTCCTGTTCCGTAAGTAGAGACCTGGGATTGTGAGGAACAAAAGCTTCACAACTGTCTGCGAGCTGTCACGACCAAGCATGCACGTAAATACATCACAGAGCCTTGGTTTATATCTGCTCTCACAGGAAAACGTTTCAGCCAGAGAAGCGTGTTTGTGGTCTTGGCTAACCATAAAACCGTTCCCTATTATGTCTAAGAAGACTGGAGTAACTACAATCAGTTCAGCTTGGTTTCTTTATCTTCATTAATAAAGTAAGATCTGCTGCTCTTAGAAATTGCTGATGATAAAAGACGATTGTCTTTGTTGACTGTAACACGATTGTCTTTGTTGACTGTAACACGTATTCTAATGGCACACACATACACGCACAACCTGCTCTCCTTTTATGCACACAGTTAATACGCTAGTTTAAGTATCTAAACAATAAACATCATTCAACAATGTACAAAGCATGGACGTTTATGTGACGGTTATTTTGTTCTGTCTTTCCCTTCAAAGATGTCATTTACATCCGGCACAATTGCTACGCAGCGGCAACTGCCTTACCCTTGCTGTGGTTCACCATGTCTAATTTCGACCATCACCCCAGGTCTGTCAGATTACCCGTGATCTTGGGTTTAATCAAAAGATGGCATCCACCGCGACGACCAACTTGTTTGAATTTCTGCCATCAAAACGCTGTTCAACCCGGCTTTACACTAACTAGCTTTTATACCGACCCTTTGATACCCTTGAACATTTTTTTTTTTTTAAATTGGATTTCTTGAAGTAGTGGCGAAAATATATATTTTATCTCAAGCACACCAACCCAACCCCATCCAACGATAAAATTCACAAACAATATTTCAAACCATTGCCGCCACTGATAGCCATGGACTACTTTAACCAAGTCTTTATCCAGTGAAAGGTATTCAGTTGGTGAAGGGTAAGTCTATGTAGAAAATGTGATTAAACTATCTCACTAAGACCAGACTCGCAATGTAATGAAACTGGATGTTAGAAGTGTCATTGGTCATTGATTAGTTAGTCTATTGCTCACAGTGAAGTAGAAACACTACGATGTTGGTATCATAACAGGACCGGCGGAGACAAAATAGGAGATGGCGCCAAATACATTAATCGTGACATTATACTTTTGTGTCTATTTTCTAAAAGGGATTCGATAGATTAAACGTTTATAATAGTCATGTTAATGTCTAGGTCACCTAAACGAGGTGATTGTATGTAACTGCAAGGAATCATAAAATGGCCTTTATGAAAAGGCCACATGAATTTTTCGATGCAGCACTATCAACATTGAAGAAACTCTTGAGAGCTCTGAATGATCACGAATGTCATATTTTCATCTATGCCGCAAGGTTCACGTAAAATAGGAAAAGAAATAATTTAAGAAAGTTCCCTCCCAACAGTGACCATGATGATGCAATGTGTTTTAGTTTGTAAAATTATGATCATTACCCAATACTCGACATCTAGCTGGACAGTAATGACCTAAGCAATACCAGACATGAATTATTCCTGGTTCGAAATGGTCAACAGCACACTATTCTTGCTGTATGAGGTGACTGGCCGAGGTGGCCAGGTTCGATGACTTGGTTAATTTTTTTATCAACCACAGGCTCACTGGACTCTCTTATATACATTGTAAATTGAATATTGAGTGCGGCGTTGAAGAACAAACACATGAATTAATAAAAGCGACACAAACCATTCCATTTTCATCAGATATCTCTGAAGCGCATTGGACATCAATTGTGTCACTGATGCGTCAAATTTGGAAATGACATCCACGTGTCTACCATGCAACACTTTTAAGTCTTTACTGAGGCCTTGAAAACAATATCAGTGACTCCGCGCTGAACTGGCCACCAATTACTCAACACTGGATATCAATGACATTATACTTACCATCAATGAAGACTCGTTAACCTGGGCGGTAGTATTTTCAGTAATAACATATTACAGGATGAACAAACACTGGTAACATCGACTTTCATGACAACTTCTTTACTTAAACTTTATGCATAACAAACCTATCACGTAGATTCCCCCAATTTCTGTTGAATGTTTTGAACGCATATAAGAGAGTTTGCAGCTGGAACCATTCAAACAGATTGACCTGAGGAGGTAACATGCCTAAAGTATTTCTGGTCACGTTCTAGCAGGAAAGCATTTCAAATGGTGTGTGTGACGATCAAACAATACTTAAATACGTATGTGTGTCCAATCATAAGTTAAGTGAACAAAATCAACCTAATGATCACAATAAAATAATGTCCTTGATATCTGTTCGTGAAGTCAAATACTTTTAATCATAAAACCTGTAACCATTTTCATCAGTGGTGCGTGTTTAGATTGTACCATTAGAATACGTGTTACGTCAACAAAGACTCACTGCTTCAATCGTCTTTGATCATCAACACTGTTCTTCCAGGACAGAAACCCATGCACAGTACCCCATGTTCATCGTAAGAACGGCCGAATGAGGATCAGGTGTTGCCTGGATCGTCTTTAATAAACATTGGTTTCACTGGTCCTGACTCGAATAGTAACAGGGCGCCATGAAATAGATTCCCTTCACGCCGTGAGAAGCAACAACGCACACAAGCTATAGATATTTCATGAATAATGCAGTTGCGTCCCCTAGGTAAAAAACTATCATCGTGGGTTCGAATCCCGGTTTGCCCCGAATTTTTTGCTAGCAACATAACCGTGCTCGTAGGTTTCACCAAAGTGGTAAACGTCTGAAACTTGCATCACTTCGGGCTTTCCTCCTACATAAAGCTGACACGTCGTGAATACCGAAATACTGTTCAATGAACCATGTTGGGATACAATCGTTCTTTAGAGCAAATGCACTACACATGTACATACACCTCAATGGATTATATATAAACTCTGGGAGACATATGCATGAAGAAGCTTTAAATGCCATTCGTTGCTGAAAAGTATTAAAGATACAGAGGTATTTTTTCATCGGGGGTATTAACATCAAAACTTGCTTGAAACAGTTTTAGAAACCACGTTAAGAGCAGATGAATTGTTAATAAGTGTACCCTTAAGATCTGGGTTAGGACAGGTCTTCAGCAACCTATGATTGCCGTAAAAGGCGACAATGCTTGTCGTAAGAGGCGACAAACGGAATCGGGTGGTCAGGCTCCCTGAACCGGTTGATACATGTCATCGTATCCCAATTGCGTGAATCTATGCTTATGACGTCAATCACTGGTTTGTCTGATTCAGACTCGATGTTTTACAGACCGCCGTCATATAGCTGGAATAACTAAGTGCTGCATTAAACAACAAACAAACAAAAACAAAATACGTGTACACTAAACTGACCAACATTGTTTAATTCAGTGTAATTCAGATCTGAGAAGCAAATCGTTGAAGGTATTCATTTTTTTCAAGAAAGCTCAATACAAAATGTCGATGCATTAATCAACATATAGTTTCATTAAATTCATATACCAGAGGCTGTGTGTGACATGTTCTACATTAAATCCGAAGGGTTATACATTAAAAACAGTAACAAATTTAATTGTAGAAATTCGGATTAAAATCGATATTAGAACCTTGATATTTATCCTCATAAAAAATTTAATGTAATGAAATGTCAGCAAAGAATACCTTTAAGGCTATATACTTTCAGGCATTGCGGAAGATTTCCCTTTGAAACTACAAAACAAAATCTTTGTGAAACTAATATCTAATTTAGTCTATTTACTGTCTGGCTTCAAGGATTATTAGCTTGGTGGTTTTTATTCAGACAGGGATAATATTAAAAAAAACAATTAAACACAATACGTGCTTGATTTAAACCACTCAAAAGCAAAAACATTTGGAATAGTATCTGCGCACGATGAGAACATAATGAATTATAGAAACTATACCTTTGAAATAAGGAAGCAGAGACCAAAATTAATGCTAATCAAGTCGTTCGTTTCACGACGTTTCCATACTAAGAAGATTATCCTTATGACCAGTCACCCCTATCCCCGACTCAACCTTTGGCTTTTCTAATATAGAAGCTAGACGCCTGCATATAAACTTAGCTACAGGCTGGTGAACTGTGAATACCTTTCACGAGACCTGCTCCACATCACAGTAGGATAAACACAGAATATGACAGGCCAAGGCTAGTTTCACACAACGATCTTAGCTCTAAGACCATAACAACCCATCGACACAAGATTAAGTAAGTATGATTCATTTTCATACTTTGACATTGCCAAGTTTATCCCCGTGCAAGAGGGCTCTCAAATGTAAAGATATATCTGGTGGTGACTGGAGACGTCTCTGCAGTGATAGACATTGTGTCGATGGGTTGTTATCGTCTCAGAACTAAGATCGTTATCAGAATCTGGCCTTGGACATCAGTAATCAGAAAGGTATTATCAAAGTAGTTGCAAGGACAATTACCTCTTCCATTAACATATGAGCAGTCATATAGTACTAATATTAAAACAGAATGATTAACAGGATAAAAACCAAACATTATTGATTGCCCTGACTCATAAACTCGATTATCGATTATTAGCATCACGAGGGTGTTTTCAACTGTTCATGGCTTTACTTCACTGAAAGTGTTGCACCTAATTCTGATGAATATAAAGTGACAGTTGCCGTGGAATTGTACTTTCTTTTATCTTGTGACTGCACTTGATGTAATTGGCATGGGATCGGATTGGTTTGATACTGAAACAGAATTAATTTATTAGAATAACTTGAAAGTCCCCACGCCACTGTAAAGGGAATTGGCGTGTTGCGAATACATTGAAGCATAACATTTTTTAAAAAGATGTTTCAATTATTTTGTTCCTTTTCTTTCTGATTAAGGTAACATTACACATATTGTTCTTGTCTCAAATTGATGAATACAAGATCCAATACTTGGAGGCATTCTCCATATAATTTATAGAAACAAAGAATTAATCAAAGTTCCTTAATCTTTCTTGCAGACCCTTCGTGGCTTAGTACCATCGTCTCCGTGCCTACTAAATTGAAAACACGTTTCATGGTATGATTTAGACAGTGAGATCGGAGCGACATGCCCCCAAACATGGCAATATAATAATACACTTCAATCTCTGATGAAGCAGGTCGGTCTAGGAGGGAATCACAATCGTCTGGAGAACCTACATAGTCTGACTATAGATGGGGCAGAATCACGAAATAGCAACTTTTAATATACAAAAGGAATTAAGTAGTTTATAGCTTAAACCAATATTGCGCTTCCCCGGTATATTAAATCCGTCGATATCTGAATATAGAACTTGTGGCTTGTATTTATGAGCAAAGGGTGATATTTAGTAGCAGTTTCAGATATGCATATGAGAAGAGTATTATAAGAAACCGTGACGAAAGTACATTTCTTTGAAAATAGAACCGTCATAGATGTGCCATCATTTATTTACTGACTGGGTCGTATTGGTTCTCTGTATAGTTGCGACATAATTTGGACATGTTGTGACCAGCATTAAGTGAGCTGGCTTTAACACTGTGTTTTTAGGGCCGTGAGTAGGATATTGCTACTGGTTAAAGCCTTGGAACGTCCCGCAGTATGTGCACATGTGAAACCCATTTTTCATGCAAAAATTGCCGGAATAATAGTAAAAGCTATATCAAACCCAACACACACACTCTCTCAAAAACCGCCAGTTTGAGTACTATTTCAGACATATCACGGTATGTGAGTTTTCACTGCAAGCTGAACTACTTTCTGAAAGCAAGGATCCTGATGGGGATGTGTATGAAATTTGAAACGGCAACTACTACTTTCTGCCATCTAAGCGGTCACGAGGTCAGCATGTCTCGTCGATGTAAGAGCTTTTTGTTAAGGCTTATCCATCAATACCAGTTATAATGTGGTATATTCACAAATAGGTTAATGTTTCAGTCTACGCTGGTTGGCCACGAGGTATAAGGAAATTTACAGTGGAAGTATAAACACAATGCAGCTATTTTAAGTAGTAGCAGACAGGCCTAGGTGTACGTAATGTTCTGCTTCCAATCAGAGGAGTTATAGCGCTGCACTGACGAGGCGCGTTTGTGTATTTAAAAAACAAGGTGTCGTGTTATTTTGTCGCGTCGTGAAACCCACAAAATAGCTCTGATGACATTAGTTCCAAACACACAGTAACCAAGACTTCCATGAGCGTGCACTGCAATGGTCAAAGGCTGTTGAGTTTATTCTGATCAATAATTATTAAACATTTCGTGAGTCTAGTATAAACTGAGCATGAAGAAGCACGTGCACTATGTGATGGCACCACATTTATTCTGCGAATGTATCACCGAGATCAGTATTGGTGTTGGCAATGAGTTTATACTGAGCATGTATAGCCACGTGCACTTTGATAGCAATAAGTTTATACTGAGCATGTACTATCGTGTCCATCACTGCCTCATTCACCGTGTCCAACATGCCCAACTAGGTCTAAATGTAGTTTCCCATTTGCTTTCATATCAGGTCAGAATCCCTTAGAATTGGAGCCAACATGTCTTCCACAGCACCCGTAGGCAAGGATTAAGAAAAGGTCGCCATGTCCTAAATAAGATTTAAAGATCAGCTGTACAGTTACTCGTGTTCATGGTTATGCCATGGTGTCCATTTGTGTCAGACCCTTACAGCTCAGATACGACAACAGACAGACTGCCTTCCTTCGGCAGGCAGAAGCTCAGATGTTTATTTGTGGCTTAAGCCAAACTATTTCTTACCCACTATCACACGGGACATCGTACAGCGGCATATATACAGATTTCGAGGAAGTCAAATAGAAAGATTACATTTCACAAATTCGACTATGATGCACAAAGAGGCAGAGGTTAATGTTGTAACATACACTGACTTATGTCAAAACCCTTTTCGTATTCATGAAGGTGTGGTTCGATGAAGTATTAATGATGTGTGTATTGTATATGATTTCATAGGATATTGTAACATACTAGCATCATTAACTAAATGCACAAAACCATTAACCCTTTCTACTGCTCTTAGTTTAAGTAAGGTGCAGAACGCGAATGAGGATCATTTTCCAGTCAAAATAAGACGACTCAATATTCGGCGATTGACTCGTCTGTGTTATTCCCAGACCACTATTCTCTTCCTTCCCTCAGGCATTAAGCATAAAAAGTATTTTCTGAGACATGGGCATGTCGGTATGTAAAACACATCCATAGTGATTTAGTTTGTCGTCACTCGGTATGTAAAATCAAGTGGTGACTTACCTATATTTCAAATAATCGATTTCTGTATATTACATGGAAAAATATATTTGTTTTTGACATGTACGATCCCTGTGAGAACCAGTCTTGAGGTGTATGCTGAGTGGGTTTTGCCCGGACGTCTCGCTGTCAGATGTATGACGTGGCTGAAACAGCAGTAGGTTGCCAAGGGACTTCAGAGTAATGTGATCAGGGGAGAAGAAGGTAAGGAAAAGGGCAAAGAGACACACCTTGTCTTCATGATGTGTTCAAATATGTCGTCATTGATGTATGTGAAGAAGATGTTTGTCATATCTAGCACCTCATGTTAAGTAATGAAGGTTTGTCACTGGCAGCAATTTAATAAGTTAGTGTTTGATCGACCACAAAATCAGGTTCTAATCTCTTCATGGCCTTACTTTGTCGAACACTATTGGGATAACAATTGATGTGTGGTGTTTCTTTTCTTCTGTTTTTACTGCACTTGATGTGATTCTTATGTACGCTTATGACAAAATTGAGTAATTAAAATAGCTTGCCTGCTTGTAAAGAAAAATATAGAAACCACAATGGTTGCAAGTAGATCAACCACTGGACATTAGGAAGCATGCGTCTTTACAATGCTGTTTACTGTGCGAAAGAGTGAGTGAAGTTTATTTCTATTTTCCATCTTGATTAGTGAATGACAGCACCAGCAACAATCTGCGCCATCAGAGTAAGATACAAGGTAAGTAACCAGATCACACATAGTAGTAACCTCCCGACCCTCGTTTAGTTCTGTTATTCCTGACAAGCCTTGAATCCCGAGGATCAGAAAAAAACTAAAAATGCAGAACATCATGAAAACGTAAAAAAAGTATGATTTTACGCCGTTTGTTAGAAATAATCTAGCAGTATCACGACGGTGGACAACACTTCTGTTCTGAACTAATGAGCATAGAGTGGAACCTGTGAGTTTATTTCTATTTTCCATCTTGATTAGTGAATGACAGCACGTGTATGTCCGGCTAGTGTTTATGTATCGATTATTTATTTGTCTTCATTTTAATCATGGTATCTAGAATGCCATGTTGTTTTATACAACCGCCTCACCACAGTCCAAGAGGGGTCCTTGCACGACTCAATCGGCATACATCATATTGGATACGTTTAAGGGATCAAATTATACACCTTATTCGAAACTACATGGCGACAGTGCTATTATTATTATGTACAGATTAAAATACAAAATGCAGCAAAGCGGGTTTGAGTGATCCTGGCAAAGTTAGGCTGGTTGGCTCATCATCAGCTCTGCGCCCTTGCCCCCTCTACACGCAGCCCAGACAGCGAAAGACTTCTCCCAGGGACTTTTTCGGAGAACGTGAAGACTCCCCAACACTGCAGCCTTCTGTATTACCCAGATTGCCAGAAGGGCTGTATTCCTGCTAGCAAACCCGGGTATTCTCCCAATGTCAGTCAACAGATTGGGAGGTACTAAACCTAAGGCACCGAGAACAACGGGGGTCAGACAATTTGGTACTTGGGATGCAAGCGTGACATTTCGAAAGCAAGGTCTGCATATTTGCAATGTTTTTCCTGAATCTTGTCCATCACATTTGTGTCAAAGGAGACAGAAAATTCAATGATATAAATGATTTAATTTGATCTATCAAAAAGGACAAGATCAGGTTTGTTGGCGTGGATATGTCTGAGGCTGTATACGGGCCTATTGCAAAGAATTTTGTATTGATCATTACAACGCCCTCTACATATTCTACGTCGTACCTTGGTTGGACCCCTGTGTCAAAACCACACTCATGGCGAAGACGGGAATAAAACAATCGAGCAACTTTATCATGTCGCTTTAAAATACTGCGTTTGTGCCAAAGATGGGCATCCACTTACAATGTGTTGGACAGTATCATTCATTTCATTGCATTATCTACATTTCATATCTACATTTTGATGCAACATCACACACTGACAGTCTCGAATGGGAAGTGGCTGGTCCTGAGTAGCGAACAGAAAGCCTTCCGTTTCACTTTTCAGGCCAGCCGACTTCATCCAAGCAAAAGTCTCTGCAGGATATATTCTAAGCGGTGTAAAAGCATATCCTCTTCTTACGCAGTTTTTGTCATTTTCTTGTCCTAATTTCTGGTCGTAGGAACCGTACTAAGTAAAGATTGTTTGGTAGCAATGTGTGTCCCGAATCATTGTGAGGCATGATTTACCGACTGTGTGTGTCGTTGCTCATGATCATATTGTGTACTACTGGTTCGTATGGCCAAGCCTCTCTTATTTACATGACCCGGTGACATACATGGCATATTGCTGACTGCGGACACCATCCATTTACTACTGCAGGTGACAAACCTCCATTACTGTACATGAGGCACTTGATATGCACAACACATGCAGAATCCAGATAAAATGTTTCCCCCATCACAACGTGTTAAGTTATGTGTTTGTTGGAAACGTCGCTTCATCTCTGCAGGTTTGGAGGCATCGAGTAATCGTGTTAACCTAGATCGCCATAAACTTTCTTTGGATTCCATTAAATTCGGGAGTCCGACTGTCAGATGCTGGCTCACTGTTGTGGTATACTGTTTGGCGACATTGACTCCAAGTGTAAATTGTAACGTCTTGTTACTTAACCAACCCTAACTCCAATTGTCAATTATTACATTGCTTCTTTCTACGCAATGGACTGGAACAATGAAAGTTATTTCTGACAATTGTTGTAGACATTTAAACACTTTCATTATTCCTTCTAGAGTTGAAATAAGTTATATGAAATGTTATCATACAGATAGCATATCTGGTTGCCATGAAACCATCACATCCTCACAAACCCGTCATCATCACTGAGTCATTTTCATGGTATAACTTAATGTGTAAGAATCACACTATGTAGGCTATATGATCTTTTTGTGTTTTAAACCAAAATAGTTTATCGTTTCAGCCATTCTTATTCACATTTTGTCGGGTTTTATTTTATCAAATGTCATGTTTTACTTTTCATTTAACACAAAAACATCTTACATTATTTGGCCATAAATATTTGTCAAAGAAATCTAATACCTTAGGATTGAAAACTGGTTTACGTAAATCGGATGTGTTGTTCCTGAACCAATGCGAAAATACGCAAAAAACCGACAAGAAGCGTGAAAATAGTTCATGACTCATGTTGCTTAAAAGCTATCAGCTTAAGTGTATACATTACTTACGGTTGAGTCGTTTCAACGAAAGGTTACAAATCTGTACTGTGTTATTTACAATTATATACATAACATGTTGTAGTTGTAGGTTACATAAAGTGAAGGACACCTGACAAGTACAGCTGAGAACGCCTACACACACAGAGGGCTTTACTACTCGCTTTAATCCGGATTGTTTGGTCAATGTATTTTGGAAAGGGTACCGTCTGGATTATACAAAGGTCCACATGATCGAAGCACGATATCAGTCAAGTGACAGTGTCTCACCAATCGATCCACTTTAGTCCCTTGATCATCACCACCCAAAAGTTGTCGGAGACCTTTTAATGGAGTGATTCCTCTATATTGCTGTTTATCATACATTCCTCTATATTGTCGTTGGTAATACATTTCTCTATTTTGTTTTTTAGCATACATTTCACTGTATATTTGATAACAGTTGCTGGAGATATTTTCATGAAGTGATTCTGAATTCAGTACAAAGGGGGATTACAGCTTTATCCGAATATGCACCAACACTATCTGTTTGGATGAACACGTCAGCAAAGTCCCCAGAACAGTTGTCACGTGGATGAGGGAGTATGGTTCAGGTATATTCCATCATGGGTACCTATGTATGAATGTACCTATGTCATATTAGGAATCGGACCACTAAGTGTCACCCACCTCACCTCCTCCTGTGAAGAATGACTTGTAAAAAAACAGTTGATATCTTACAGTGTGCCTTCTGGAGACCACATCTGGCTATTACAAGTATTGTCTTGTCATGAGTTCACATAGTATAGAATAGATAAACTAAAACAGTACGGGGTTGGAATCCTTGTTGTCGGAACTGTTGATACTGATGATAATTATTGCACGTGAAAGTGATACGAGTTTTGGATTCTTATTGCTCTGTCAGAGAGAGAAAATGCCAATTGTGAGACGGGTCTTCTTGATTACTGAAGGTTAATGCTTGTTTCACTTCAATGTATCTCCTTTATAGCGGCGCTGTCCGATCAGTATTGTTCAGATGACATACATATAAGACGCCACAGACCGCTATTGTTATATATCGCTTCTTGGGTAAGGCAGGAAAGGCTCAGCTATTTGTACTTAACTCACAGTCATTGTGTTAGACACAGTGACTTAATTCGGGCGGTGGGGTAACATTGTAGGGACACGAGACCGATTCTGTACTCAGCTGAATGTGTTAAATACTTAGTTTCGCTCTGATATGCCTAGAATGTTGATCAAAAGCGGCGAAAGGCCATATCTATAATTACTCACTCACTCGTCCTATCCCGGGAGGTTGCATGCTACTGAGGTTTGATAGTCCTGGTCCCCAGTCCACCGTGACTGTTATAGAAGGAATATGAATTGAAAATTCACCTCATAGCCGCATGAAACTCATTCAATGGAGAATTATATAGTGGCGTAAAACGCAGACCAATGGTTCTATTTACAAGCGTTGCGGTTTCTACATTTCTTCTTTTCAATACAATATATTCAACGTATTGTAATTAATCCAGAAGAAACAATTCAGATCAATACAAATGACGTCGATCACGTTCAGTCAAAAGTAGATGAGAAACATCACATAGTATCACTATAATGTTAACTTGAATTGGGTACAACACATTCGGCTACGACTTTTGTGAAACATTTAGAAACTGTTTTACTTAACGGTCATGTTTAATAAAACATGCCCCATTAACCTTTTCAGAGCGATCAAAACATATTATACTCCATATACTAGATATGACAAACGCGTCCTTCACGGACATCAATGACAAAATGTTTGAGCACATTATGAAGACAAGGTGTGTCTCTTTGTCAATATTCATTCAACTTCTTTCCTAATCACATTACCCGGAGCGTCCTTGGAATTGACAGCCTACTGCTGTTTCAACCACGTCACCTCTGACTGAGAAACGTATATGCAAGAACCACTCAGTGTGCATCACAAGCCAAGCAGTTACAATTATATATGTACATCAATTTTACATGTCAATAATAAACCTATTGTCAATGTATCATGCAGAATCAATTATCACTATGAGCATGCTTTTACATACCGAATGAAGAGAAGATAACCACAATAGACATGCTTTACATACCCACATTCCAATAGGAAATGTTTTTAACACTTTATTCCAGGGGAAAGCAAGAAAATTGTTGCCTGGGAATACTATACAAACCTCAGTCGGTGGATATTGTGTTGTTGTTGCGATTGTGCAAAATTGTCCTCTTTTCGCTTTCTGTTACTCTACTCGGCTGTGTACAGGTTGAGGTCGGGCACTGTAATGTGACAAAGTACATGGATAACCTACGAGAAGAAAAACCGGATTAATGGTTTTGTCCATTAAGTTGATGATGCTCGTATGTTATGGTATCCTTTGAAAACAGACAGAAAATAAAATCATGAAACATTTATTTAACCCCATCATCAGGATCAGATTATACATGTGACATAGTTTAGTTTTTAGGAGACATTTTGAGTTGGTAAAGCTTAAGGGATTTTGTGCTATTATTCAGCCTCCAAGTACATTCTTCTCGTAACTTGATAAGGTCAAATCTCTGATGACAACACTTTCTTTCCACGGTACTGCAGCAGGATGGCACGTGCTTTGTTTGGGTCTTTTATATTTTGGTTGGTCATATATTACTCTATACTGTTGTTAATCATACATTCTTCTATATTTTTGTTCATCACACATTCCTCTGTATTTTTGATGGTCATACATTCCTCTATATTGTTGTTGATTTTACACCTCTTTATTTTTGTTGGTCATACATTCCTCTATATTGTTGTTGGTCATACATTCCTCTGTATTTTCGTTGGTCATACATTCCTGTATATTGTCGTTGGTCATACATTCCTCTACATTGTTGTTGGTCATACATTCCTCTATATTGTTGTTGGCCATACAATTCTCTTATTTGCTGTCCGTCTTAGTAACAACACTTATCTATATCATTCCTTTATATTGTTGTTGGTCACACATACGGTGGATGTTGCAAATAATGCTGAATACAAAATTAATATGGACGAGGCGGCAGAGTTATTATACATATGGTTACATCACTGATGGTGGACGTGGCAATTCGTGCTGATCCATGGTTTAACAATTAATAATTAAAAAAAACATCACAGCCGATGGACGAGGCAGTACACGCTCGGGGAGGTCTTGGTGACTGCGTGTTTGGAACTAATGTCATCAGAGTTATTTTGTGGATTTTCTGACGCGACAAAATAACACGACAACTTGTTTTTTAAGTCTACAAATGCGCCCAGTCGTTGCAGCTCTACAACTCCTCCGATGAAAAGGCATAACCTTACGTTTACCTAGGTTTCGTCTGTCACCACTTAAAATAGCTGCTTCCACTGTAAATGTCCTTATTCCCCGTGGCCAGCCAGCGTAGACTGAAACATAAACCTTCATGAGAATATAACACATTATGGCTGGCTGTCAAAGTAAAGCGTTGCCTGGTATTGATGGATATGCTGTCATTTTCATCATTATTATTTCAGTTCGCAAAGGCCACGGGACTTTGTGCACATACAAATGGCAATGTACAGGTGGGTATGCTGCAACACGGGCGAGAGATGGTGACCTATTCACCACTTAGCTGACAGAAGGGATAGTTGCAGTTTCCAATCTCCTTTTCATCTCGATTGTGATCCTTCATTTCAGAAAGTATGAAATTTAAACTAACCCAGCAGGAAAACTAACTTCCATGCAAGCGGCGTAATTTGTCAGAGTTTGTGATTCTTTACTCATGGCGAGGAAAACCAAGGATGAACTTAACATATTGTCCTCAAATTCTGGAGGCCTCTGCGCGAAGCCCCAATACGTTAACCCTTAGGCTACGCACCGCCACAGAAACGTACCATTAAATCCAGCTCATTTTCTTAACCTGCCGGGCAAAAGAAACCTATGTTTGATGGTGCCTGAAAATGAACAATCAGAAATGTTTATTCAATGGTGATCTAATGAAAAGAATGTGGCAGATATTGTCGTGATCAGTTTGAGTCGGTTCATAAATACTAGACATTCAGCCCACTAATAGTTGTATTGTTTTAGTCAAATCCATTTTTAAGTATACACTTTCTTTTTCCCGGGAGTTTAGTAGAATACTCTTAACGTCAATTTTGTTGTTCACAGCACGTCCAGATTATGCTACAATATCAAGAGAACCAATGAGGTCCGGTCAGTGAAACAAAGGATGCTACATCAATGACAGGCCTAATTTCAAGGAAATGTCCTTTTACCACCGTTTCCCATGTGCATATCTGAAACTGCTACTAAATATCACACTTTTTCTAAATACAAGCCACAAGTTCAGATCTAATATAACAGGGACGCGCAATTAAGGTAACTTAATTTTTGTGTATATTGAAAGTTGCTTTTTCGTGATAATGCCCCATCTATAGTCAGACTTTGTTAGTTCTCCAGGCTGACCTTTTGGCATGTTTGGGAACATGTCACTACGAACTCACTGTCTAAATCATACCGTAAAACGCATTTTCAAATTACTAGACACGATATTTGTGTCCCTGGAGATCATGGCACAAAGCTACGATGCGATTTGTAAAAAAGAGTAAGAAACGTTGATGAATTCTTTGTTTCTATAATGTATAGTGGGAATGGCCCATCACTATATATCATCAAACAACATGTTACATAAGGCGCCGTATTAACTTTGCAGAGTTATGCCTCTTACTTGTACATGGGTCAGATATCATCCGGATTAGAGTTATTCGTGCGCTTGCAATATACCTGTAATCTTGGTTTCCCCATAGCGATAAGCCTCTGAAACGCTGCGAAATAATTGAAACAATAAATAAAATGTCGTCGCTCATTCTCTCCCCTCCCCTCTCCCATTGATCGCTCAATAACTCACTGACTCACAATCTTACTCATCTAATGTCCACAGAAGAAAACCCGTATGTTCCTATATTTGCCTTTACAGTGTCATGGACAAATATATTCATCAATGAATTTTGTCATCGGATCAAAGAATTCAGAACACAATGTCATGCAAATCACATCAAGTGCAGTCAAAATAAAAAAAGAGAAACATCCCACGGCAACTGTCACTATAATATTCATTTGAATTCGGTGCAACACATTCAGTGACATAAGACCATGACAAATTGAAAATGTCAAGTCAGTCGATAATGTTTGGTGTGTATGCAGTAAATCATCCTGCTTTAACATTAGTCCTGTTTGTTAAAAGAAGAGGTAATTTTCTTGCAGTCATTGATAAGACGATAACAGCCAATAGACACAATGTCTGACGCTATAGGGACGTCTTCAGTCACCATCAGATATACCTGTTACACTTAGGAGACCACCATACACGTGGATAAACTAAATTTATCAATTTGGGAAATATATGTGTGTCATATCCCATGTTCATCCTTCTGAACGAACGATCCAAACTTGATCGTCATCATGTCGCCAGAGACACGTGTTAGCACACCCTTTGTTATCCATAATAACAAAACTCATATAGTAGGAACGGGACTCGACTTTATTTCTATGAAAGGTGTAAATGGGCAAAACGGATCTGATTTCAGTTCCTTAACGGATTTTCATTTGTAACTGGAAGCCGGTTTTATCTCTTGTGAAGAGTACTCGAACACTCTACTGGATTAAAGTTTTGTTTGATATACACTTTGTTACATAAACTCGAGAAGCTTTGTGTCGGCGTGACAACTTGAAAACTGGCGTAGTTGAAGGTAAGCACAGACTTAGACATTCAAAGGCATTGTAGAAACAGAATCCAAAGAAGATAACGATACTGTAGGTATGTTACATGCATGTGTCTAGTCACTCCATCTTACGACTTAAAGTCAGCAATTCTGTGTCGTTCTGTTCTGTTGATGGTGTGGTTGTTGTCCGTAATACAGACATACTTTAACACTTTTCTTAAACTGACCATTAAACTTCAATAATCGTGCACAAGTGCAAATATCGAACACTATTACACCACGTGATCAAGCATTTCAAAACAAGGTAGCATGCGTGTATCTAGCTACAACACAAATAAAGTTTAGCTTCTAAGCATGAAAAACAACACGGAGTTGCACTAGTTTATAGTAGATAACGTGTAGCTGTGGGAAGTGGTACAGCAATTATATATATGTAAAACAAATGAAAAGAAGTTTAATTTGTTTTGTAAATAACTAAATGTGATTAAACTGTAGGTTTTGAAATGAAAATGAAATATGTCTGGTTATTGAGTGCATGTCATGAACCAGATCGGCAAGAAGTTTCCCCACAAAGAACGAATGTCCCCAGGGAGTTGAAATCCATCACCCTATTACTGAATAGGTTCCATATGGATTTGAACCACCACTTATTGTCACACCACCTACATGACCCGGGGCATTGGTAACAAAATGATGAGTTGTAAATGTTATGTATTCCCAACACTCAAAGAAATATACTTATTTATGAGCCGCCCATCCCATAACGGTATATATGTACTTGGTGTTCTTGCCACATAGTGTCATACAAATACTCAATTCTCAAGCTGCCTATAAAATCTGGTTAGAGAGCCATCTGTTTTGAAAAAACTCAACGATCTGCAATAGTCGTTCTGTTAATGGATCACATGAAATATATAATTGAGAAGAAATTGTATAGCAACGCAATGAGCAGAGGTTTTAAGGTAATATCGATTTTAATTTTACATTACGCTCAGGAATTCTCCTGTTTGATGAATCGACTTCATGTTTGGAAAAGGGTATAATATGTATAAAGTTTGTCCCTGCAGCATTCCTGTCATTAATTCTATAAGGAAACATCATATTTTGTAATTACAAACAATAATGTTATGCATGACAAGTTTTTTATTTACACTGCTTAATAGATCTAGAGTTGCCAGTATCTGCAACAAAACGTCGCGGCAGTGTAAATACAGAAGTTGTCATCCACACAATTGTGTCTTACCCAGTCTACAATGACACACAAAGACTTAACAAGTTTGTTTGTTTTTTATTGAGAACACTCCTCTATCTTAATCCGTAAAGTTATTGATCACTTTGTGATATGAGCAATATTACCATAAAGATGTATTACATGCACATGATGGCAACGGGACACCGACATCGCAGACCTAAGATGGATTACATAGCTCAAATGGTCATCAGCGCGGTAAAGGTGAATTATTGGTTCAGGCCCTCAGTTTCCTACCTTGATGATGGCAAGGCGCATCTGCACATTAATGATACGAGGAGCAGCTTCAATTTCCCAAAAGACTATTTCCGCTCATGAAGACCAATATTCACTTTGTTCTTCATTTTAGGCTATTTATCTAGATGTTTGAGATCAAGATATTATCATACATTTCAACAAACGTCACCTTGTTGCTCTTTGGAACATTGTTCATCCAAGGGTATAACATCAAAAGATTTATTAGTAGGTTCAATATCATTCATGGTAATGAGCACATGTCTTTGACCCCTGGAGCACAATTCCTTTGTTGTGGCTATATTTGAATCTCTAAATCTTTCACCCTTTGTGCTGCTTCTTTCACGGGAGGTTTCGTTCAAAACTTCAAGGGTTCATTTAAAAAAAGAGCCATTTAGACTGCTCGTCTTTCACAAGAACAACCTTCTTCTTGGCTACTGGCATTCAATTTTCATAACAGGGCTGTTTAATATAGCTCAGACTTGCTACGTATTTGGAAATAACGTGCAAATAGTTAATATAAACCATTCAAATGTATAATACACTGTCAACCAAATGGAGATGCCATCAACAAGCTTTTGAAACTTCCATCGCCATGCTATTTTCAAAATAATACACAACTCGTCCTCAGTGTGACGAAAAACACTTAGAATGCCAACTCAAGTCCTTATTAACTTATTTCAAGATGTGATTTGTACTTTGCGAACTTATGTTTTTTTAGAACTTATATGTTGAGTTTCTTCTTTTTCTGACAAAACTACCTGATGAAAAAAAAACAAGTGTTCAGTGTTTTCAGCAACTATTTATTAATAATGATGTTCAAAAGTTGTCCATGCATCTGTCTTCCAGAGCTTATCCAGCCGCTTAGGTTTGTTTATATATTTCTACGAACTGTCTATATACAAATATATTTATCTTAGTATTCACAGTATTATATTGTAATTGGATCATCGTGCCATTTAACTCAGTGACTAAACTTTGCTAAACATGTCATATCATGTTGACAGTTTACAAATCCCTTAATCGTAATTAATTGACCAGCTTATGGTGAATGCTTTCACGTTTGTAAGCATGTATGCGTGAGGACATGTGTTACAGAATCACTGAAACGTTTCGTCCAAAAGTCCCGGATCCAGTGTTAATGCACATATCTGGAAGTCCTTCAGCAAAGAGTTGTGGTAGCTCGTCATGCCCAAGACACGCATTTGAATTCCAATATGGAACCCATTATTGGCATAATTCTCGAAGATCCGAGGATGACTTCCAACATGGTTAAAAGCTGTTGAACCTAATGTTGGTATAATTTCTTGAACATTTAGCTGAGTAAAGCCTAGTCACCAATATACATCTTTCCATGAAGTAGCGAGAAACTTCTACTGCTATGGAGGTTCAAAATATCTACTATTCGACCAGCGAGCATAAAAGGCACTGCACTACCGTGTTTACTTTCTGCTTACAGAATATGGCTAAACATAGTATTCGTGTTGACAGTTACCCGTACCATTTGCTTGACTGTGAAGAAAAAGCACATCTTGGGTCGATATGCAGAATCCAGATATAACTAATAATTATCACTTTCATAGTGTACTGTACTTCCCTGTGTTTCCCTGTGTCATTGCAGATATACATTACATATAGAGATAGGAGATAATTCAAAACTATTTTAACATTTCACACAGGTAATGATTACAATATAAAGGGAAATATAAAATGTAGAAAGATTGCAGAGTTCAATTGGTGAGGTTCAGGTCGCCAGTTCTGCAAGGTTGTGTCCTTACATCAATCACGGAATTCTAATGAAGGAAAAATACACTCAAAACAAGAAGTGTTTCCTCTTTTAGCTGTTCCATCGTAACAGGAAGTAACAGTCTGCAAATCTCTAAAACCTTGCAATTCAAGTGTAGAGTAAAATGCTTTGTGAAGACCTTTGAGGAGTTACCTTAGTGTCTAGACCACTCTTTAATGCCTCCTGCTTTCGTTTCAAGTGGACATCTATGACAGGTGCAGTAGACGGTTCAGATAGGACGAAGGAAAGTTTACAAAAGAGGACAGCGCCGAGATAATGGCCATCAGAGGGCGCTGGTTGCTGAATGTCACTTTTACAAGGTAGACTTTGGTTGAGAGTCAAGTACAGCAATAATATTGTGCAATGTTTTTTGACCATGTGCAGAGCGTGACTTGTATGTCAGACACACTATGTGTTCTTCATTACATTATTGTGTCACAACGAACGTAATTATGTACCAAGTCTCATTATAAAGTGCCTAGAGTGGACAAATTGACGTGTATACCACCATAAGTATCTCTTGTTCAGGAAGTAGAGACCTGGGATTGTGCGGAACAAAAGCTTCACAACTGTCTGCGAGCTGTCACGACCAAGCATGCAAGTAAATACATCACAGAGCCTTGGTTTATATCTGCTCTCACAGGAAAACGTTTCAGCCAGAGAAGCGTGTGTGGTCTTGACTTACCATAAAACCGTTCCCTATTATGTCTAAGAAAACTGGAGTAACTACAATCAATTGTGCTTGGTGTCTTTAAAGCAAGATCTGCAGCTCTTAGAACTTACTGATGATAAAATACGATTTGAGTAGTATGCCTTCGTTGACTGTAACATGCATTGTAATGTCACAGACATACACGCACCACCTGGTCTCCGTTTATACACGTGTAATAAAAGTGTATGTCCTGAAGTAGTGACCAAAAAAGGTATTGTGTTTCAAGCACACCACGATTGCATAAACAATATTTCAAACCACTGCCGCCACTGATAGCCAGCCTTGGACTACTTTAACCAAGTCTTTATCCAGGGAAACGTATTCAGATGGTGTAGGGTAAGACTATGTAGAAAATGTGATTAAACTATCTCGCTTAGACCAGACTCACAATGTAATGAAACTGGATGTTAGAAGTGTCATTGGTCATTAATTAGTTAGTCTATTGCTCACAGTGAAGTGGAAACACCATGATGTTGATATCATAACAGGACTGGCGGGGACAAAATAGGAGATGGCGCCAAATACATTAATCGTGACATAATACGTCTGTGTCTATTTTCAAAAGGGGATTTGATAGATTAATCGTTTATAACAGGCATGTTAATGCCAAGTTCACCCAAACGAGGTGATTGTATCTAACTGCCAGGAGACCCAAAACATTGACGAAAACACTTGAGAGTTTTAAATGATATTCACGAATTCACATTTTCCATCTGTGCCGCATTAATGTCACGTCCTGCAAATTTGGAAAGGTAATATTTTAAGAAAGTTTCCTCGCAAAAGTGACCATGATGATACAATGTTTTCTTCGTTTGTAAAATAATAATCAGTACAAATACTTGACATCAGTGACCACATGGTGGACATTAATGACTTATGTAATACTAGACATCAATGATTCCTAGTTAGAATTGGTCAACAGCACACTCTTCTTGCTGTACAAGGTGTCTGGCAAAGGTGGCCAGGCTCGATGTCTAGGTTAATTAATTATCAACCACTGGTTCACTGGACTCTCTTATATTGCTTGAATATTGAGTGCCTTGTTAAAGTACAAAATAATAATTGAATAAAAGCGACACAACCCATTCCATATTCATCAGATATCTCAGAGTCGATTCTACGATTCGGAATATATCATAAGCATGTGTTTATGAATCAATTTTTTAGCAAGCGTATCCTGCCCTACCGGTGGAACCAATCTCAAACACATGCAAAGGCAATTTAGTTGTTCAGCTATAAGAACACGGGAGTCATAAATAAGAGTGTCATAAATACATGAAATTCAGTAGGATGTTTGAACTGTTGGGTAATTTGTGTTAAAAACATGAAACTAAGGTCGGTACAAGTCAAAATAGGGAAGCGCATCGGACATCAAGTTTATCACTGATGCCTCAAATTGGGCAACCGCAGTACCCAGCTAACACACGACGTTGTCACAACGTTGTGGAAAGGTTGTGGATATGTAACGTCGTGATATAACGTTGTCACAACGTTATTTTAACGTCGACCTGCAACGTTATTTCATAACGTTATAACAACGTTGAACATTCACGTTGTGAAAACGTTGTGCATTGGACATCACACAACGTTTTGTAACTACGTTTCTGAAACGTCGGTGAAACGTTATTGAGTTTGCTTCTCGATAGTCATAAAGGAATAGAGCTGCTTTATCAAAATCAACATGAATTTGTCAGAATACGAAGGTAGTAATGCATTACCTTTCTATATATTCGGCATTTGAATTTTCATCTCTTAATACTAAAATTTCCAGAACGTACTTGCGTATATCTATGACAACGTTATTCCACAACGTTACAACAACGTTGCAAATTAACGTTGTGATAAAGTTGTGCTTTGGACATTACAACACTTTTTGTAAATGATGTTTAGGAAACCACTTGTAGATCTACCATCTCATAGTGTTATTTTTTTTAAACATATATATCTATAAACGAAGTTATCTGTCTACTAAATGTTGTCACAAGCAATATTACAGTTTAAAACAAATGGCGCGTACTATTTGCGGCATGAGAGTGACTGCAGAAAAATTAGCCTGTTGCCTCGTGAAGTGACGTCAGAATGACGTCACATTGTCGCGGAAGATTTGTTGTCACCAGCCATCTTAGCTCAAACTCACTCTGGACATAATATATTACAAGCAAGTGATTGTGCAGCAACTGGAACTGGACAGATGATCTGTGAATTCGGATGAGGTAAGTTAATTTTTCAAAAGTAGTCTCCGCTTGTTGATATGTTTCTGTACATGCAGATCGTCCAATGATTTAAATGTATCGTATTATTCAGAAGTGGCAGGGTTTAGAATGCAGTTTGCCGGTCACTTTCACTGAGCGTCAGTGTTGATATTAATATGATTCACAGAATATGATGATAGAGGTGAAGGGGGGCCCAAGACTTTTTTCCATATTATTATTTTATGGATACCAAGGGTAATTACCAGAATTCAGTCTGGCGGCGTTTTGTGGCCGTCATATTATGTTCGGGTTTCGATCGTAAGCGTGTAGGTCTGTAAATAGGCCTAACTTATGCATCGCCTACTGACCACTGACAGTTATCGCCATTTCTTCCGTGTTATTTCTCACATCATTACTATTAAAAGTTTACACGTACTAATCTTCTGACTTTGATTTTTGTGAAACAATGTGGCTCATTCAGTCCATGGGAAAGGTTAAGTAGATGCCGATTTCTCTTATACAGCGAAAAGAGGGAATCAAAACAATGGAAGTATTTTCAGATCGACTCTCTGTAGGCTGCTAGTTATAGCCCTAGTCTAAAGCGCTCAATGATGTTATGAAAAGAATTGTATTTTCGGGAAGAGACAGAAACATACTTATGCCTAATTAGCACTGACTGAAGTAGCCTAAATGTGGATCATCAGGTTGTTGGTGCTGTCTATAAAAGTTTATAATAGCAAGGCGTTTACCATGTGTATTTTTATTATTTCCAAAAAAGAATCAATTCATCATTTTCCGATAACTAGATCTATGTCCGACTCCCTTCTAATGAAAACGAGCAAAAGTAAAACGAGTCTCTCGTCGCGCGCTATAACGGGGTGTTTGCGGTATTGTCCTCGCTGGTAATGATAAGCAAGTCGATAGTCAAAAGTTAAATATCACCATATATTGTCAGTGAGTTGGTCATCGTTTGTTGATTATTAAGGTGAGATAGGTGTAGCCAATGTGCACCAATGAAAAATACAATGGAATTGATAGCAATCATATATTCGTTCGGTTTTCGATCTCCATATGTTGCCACTTAGGCTACCATACTACAAAATTATATTTAACGATATTTAACTGTATTAGATCTATGTTAATAAAAGTAGTGACAAATAAATTTCAATAAATATTTAGAGCTGTTTCAACTTAGTCTGGTATTGTATAAGCTATTGCATTTTGTTAATTTCCCCATGTTTCCAATCTTTGTAAATGTTAGAACATATATAACTATCCTGGCATCTTAATATGGAAAATATTAAGGTAGATCTAAGTATTAAAAAAAATAATCACAGTTTTAATTAGGATAAATACCCCAAAGTGTTAACACTTCTATCACTTATTGGTGGGCCAATTCATAATACATATTCAACATTCTTGCTTCAAATATTGGAACTATTTATTTTATTTGGCAATATATATTTTTCATTTATGTACATATTTTTCAAATAAGGTTTTAGAAACTTGGCCAACATATTCACTTGAATCACTAGTTTGTAATGTACAGCAGAAAGGTAAAGTTACTGCTTTTGAATAACTACAGTTGATCTGTTGACTGATAAAACTATTTGCCAATATTACCACCAGTTACATCATACTCTTTTAGTCTAAGTAAATGGGATTTATCTGTACAGTACTGGTTTATTTAAGAATGTGATACTTTGTGGTTTCTGTTTTTCTTTCAGGTGGAGAAAACAGTATTGTGGGAGCATATTTGTTTAAAGAACATCACTGACAGAAAGGTATGTCTGATGCAATAATATATACAAACATCTTCAAGAATTAAAATTTAGATGATTCTTATTCAATTATACCCACAATCTAAAAGGGCGGGGGTATAAAGTTACACCAATGATTCAGTGCTAAAAGCTTTTCTGCTTATGTATGATCCAAGAGCATCATGGTATTACTGTCAGTGCCTACTTCGCACTTTCAGCAGTTTTTAACAGTTTAAAGACTGCCACCAGACATCAAAACATTATTTTTGGGAATGCAACCATTATTTTGTTATGTCAGAAATATGTCCCTTGCCTTGCCATTTTACATTTGTGTCGTTTTTTATTCAGTTACCAAGGCATAAGGAGAGACTATGGATACAGTTGAAGATCATCCCTGTGACTTTTCATCTGAGGACTGAAAAGGCTCCTCAGCAACTCAGCCCAAGTTCTGACTTGTCATTTAACAAATAAAAAAAGGTCACCTCAACCAGAATTCTTTTGTCATTTCGTTTACTGGGAAATGGATCTTAGGACATCAGATGCATAGACTATTCTGTTTGTCACAGTGTTGCTCTCAATGCTGAATGTATGGGGTAAGGCTAAGAAAATGTAAATGTTTCAATTTGTGCAGGGCTTATTGTTTGATGGTTTTTAATTTGCAAATTCGTGGGAAAATCAAATATCTTTTAATTGTGTTGAAACATTTGTGAACAATATGCACAAAGCCTTGAAAATTGTTTGGGAAAATAAATATTATATAACCAAATTGTACATGTGATTTAAAACATTTAGATTTTTATCTTGGCCGTATTTCAAACTCTGCCAAAAGAGAGTGCATTTCATTGACTTGCTGTTTCATGGATAGGGTTAAAGTGAATTCAGTTTGCAGAATGTAATGCTTGGTACCTGACGTCTTAACTAGATTGGTACAAACTTTTCAGGCTGCCTGGGAGGTATTGAGGAATAAAACAGGCGTTAATCTACACTGACATTGCAACAACGTGCTGCAATGGCTGTAGTGTCGCCACATGCGATACCTACGTTGTCGCGACGTTTTGGTTAAACGTTGTAGCAACGTAAAAAATGGACGTTGTGACAACGTCTTGATTTGGTTGTATTTTGGTTTACGCACAACGTTGTAGCAACCAATCTGGGAGTCTACAGATTTACGTTGTGACAACGTAACATCACAACGTTATAGCAACGAAAAGTCAACGTTGTTACAACGTAGAATTGTTTGCTGGGTAGTTACTCCGCGTTTTCAGTAGTAACATATTACAGGACGAATAAACACTTGAAACAGTGACTTTCATGACAACTTCATTACTTAAACTTTATACGTCAAAAACCTATTACGTAGATTCCCACAATGTGTTTTGAATGTTTAGAACGCATATAGCAGAGTTTACAGCTGGAACCACACAAAAAGATAGACCTGAGAAGTAACATGCCTAAAGTGTTACTGGTCACGGCCTAACAGGAAAGCATTTCAAATGGCGTGTGAGAAACAAGCAATATTCAAATATGTATGTATGTCCAAACATAATTTAAGTGAACAAAATCCACTTAATGATCATTATAATATTATGTCCTTAATATCTGGTTGTGAAATGAAATACTTCACATGCAGCCATTATCAACAGTGTTTTCAAGAATACCAGTACAAGAAAGTAACATTCACTGCCACTGTTGAAGTCGATCAAGGTTGCCAAGATGAGGTTCAAGAACACAACCACCCTCTCCAAAACAAACCTGTTTCCTTCTTGATCTCACATCAATCTACAATATCATACTATTTTATTTTGCCACCACAGAGAACACATTTATGTTCATTTTAACACGACGGTGTGCATTGATGCAGTGTTTTTAAAGTTGCAGCTATTGAAATTTAACTGCATATACGGTATCTGTATCGCTTCTTCTGCTTCCAGTGAGAAATTAAAGCATGTTGGTACTGATAATATAACAACTCTGGAATCATATTTTGGTCTTAGGCGCTGCATTGTAACAAATAGCATTTCAGCAGTTCCTGACATTTTAAGCATTGAAAGTGTCTTGGATTTGACGTCACGAGTTAAGTTGCTAACAGTTATTCCTGTCACTTCATTTGTATGGCCTTGGAATGATAGGTCCCCACGTCCCTCCTGCTACCCCATTATAATCTAATGTGTTGCCTCTTACAACAAGCATAGGTTTGCTGGAGACCTATTCTAACACGTAATCCCCATGATCAGAAAATGCAAACATTGTTGAGATTCAGTTAATATTTAATACATGTACATTCTGTGTCATTTCCCTTTCCCTTCCCTCACCTTCGCGGCGGCGTTGCTGTTTCACTGAAGGAATCCACTGACATATATATGTCCAATGACACTCTAAAGATTCATTATCTTGACATAGTCAGACCAGTGGGAGTGAGGTGGTTTAATTACACGCTCTACATCGATTTACCCTTCACCATCTGAGTTGAATTCACTGGACAACACATTCTATTAGCTTTGTTATCACACTCTTTATTTGGACATTAGCGACGGATTAGTCAATCTTGTTCTCCTTAACATTGATTAATATCGTTCAGGTATATATATATATATATATATATCTGTGCAGACGCAACCCTTGGGCACGCCAGAAACCTATGATTGTGGGTTCGAATCCCGGTTCGCGCTGATTATGTTTCTAGGTTTGTCAGCAACATACCCGTGCTCGTGGGTTTCACCGAAGTGGTAAACGTCTAAGACCTGCATCACTTCGAGCTTTCCTCTCACATTAAGCTGACACGCCGCGATATAACTGGAATATTGTTAAAAGCGGCGTTAAACCCAACTCACTCAATATATATATATATATATATATATATATATATATATATATATATATATATATATATCAAGAAACAGAAGCATAAATCATTGATAGAATAAACATAAGCGGTTAAGCATGTGTGGAAAGTATGTATAACTCTTTCCAGAAAATCAAAATCTCAAATAAATGTCTGTGTCTGCTTTTGCGGTCTCACAGTTTTGTTAACTCAGCACTTTTTACCTCGCTAAGGGGTGCAAAGATTTTGCACAAACACAAGGCATTCATTCATTTCCCTAGTGGTTAATTATACCTACATACACAGCGATCAATTCGTGATCATCCTTGTATGTGGGATGGGCGCATATCCTCAACAGTGTATGCTTCCGTATGGGAGAGCAGGGGCATTGCACTGGGAAAACACAGCACTCTCTCAACCGTACAAATGGTAAGTACACCATTTCACTTGACATGTAAAGAGGGAAAAGTACTAATATGTTACATATACACTGTCGGGATGTGTTTATTTATAAAATGGAGGTGGACGTGTCTGGTTGTTATATGGTCCGCCTGGGAAAACCTTCTGGGCATTTTGAAAAATAAAGTATATTTCCTCCATAGAAAATACTAATTTGATTTAGCCTTTTAACCAGCATGCGATATTCCCTGGTTATCCAATATTAATTATACCACAACAATTTCCAACATGCTAAGATCTAAAAAAGGAAAGTGTATTTTGTCCTTCGTAAGAAAACTTTAGCTGTATAAGAGGGCAACCTTGGAGAATTGTCTAATTGGTCGTGAAATTCACCAATTAATTTTAACCCTGTCATCGTACAACACGTGAATTATGTTTGATTTATCTTACCTGTCTGACAGGTTAAAATAGTTCATGTAATGCCGATAGTTGCAATCTACATTATAAATGCTACAGTTGATGCTCTGTGTATCATGGAAATGTCAACAGCAGGACTTCACAGCAGTGGCCACGCTAACATGTGCTGTCTCCTCACACACACAGGCAGGCGATTTTGTATCAGTGTGTATCCAAACACTACATGTATAGCCTTAGACTGCTGATACAAGTGTAGAAGGGAAGCGGTAGCCAAGCTATTAGTGCCAGCTTCTCGATCTGATCACACAACGTGTGAAGCAGCTGTCGTAATGCCGAATATAATTAGGAAAATAATCAAACTAAGACCAATAAACAGAGTTGCTTCTGACCTTACACTCCATCGACCTCGACTAAGTCTACGCAAATTATATCTCTAAGCATCGATGTCTGAGAGGAAGAACAAGTTACTTGACATTGACGAGTACTTAAGCATTGGAAGTCATCCCTCTTACACTGAAGGTATGTTGGAGTTAAAACATTAAATTTACTGAATCTGAAAGATATTTTGTGTAAAGTATGATATCAAAGCAACTGAAAGGTTTAATAACTAAGATTTTCATCTAAAGAGAACGTTTTGCTTGGGGTCAATATATTTGATAGATATAACATACTGAAATGTCAACGAGCAATATCAGTCTAACAGTATGCCATGACACGTGATTCCTTTTTATTCAATTTCAAACCTTCCTTTACATTGAGCGTATTTTTAATTAATTAACTTTTAAATCGAACGACCCATAATGTTTTATTTAGACATTGCTAAGGGAGACTTAATCCAACCGCGAGACTCGTTTGTATTTTGTCAAACCTGCCACCAGTTTGACTGAAAGGGCCACCCAGCACAGTTACCTTAACACCCGTGAAGATTCGGGGTAGAATAGATCTTCAGCATGCTTGCCACATTTTACATCCTATGGAATCTGTTTCTGCAGATATTCGAGAATTCGATTATTCTGTAGCGTTGGCGCTTTCAATTTCCTGTACCTAGACAAATAACTATCCCATCCTAATAGTCCAGTGACTAAGAATTGGGTTTTAACGCCACTTTTAACAGTCTTTCAGTCATAGCATGATGGTGTTAGCTTAGGGCTTCCCTGTTGCTATGCACAGACAACATAATAGGCTGTGTGCGTTGCGCGCATCCATCGAGGGATAACAATATGGGGATGGCGCTTCAAACTTTTTGTCACACACTTCAATCGCAACAGCAGCAGTTTCTTTTCCCCATTTTTAAGCCTTGCTTTTCCGTCTCAGAATTGCAGTAATTCGCAATACAATTAGCTGGCTCACTTGTTCTGACGAGTCTCGATTAAAAAAGAACTATGGATGTAGACTTTTAGACGGTGCCTAATGTCGTGAGTTCATCTTTAGATCGATGCAGACTGTCATTTCCTGCCTTCAGTGTCGCTCCCAGGAGGGTTCGTTACTTAATTTGTCTATTAAGTCTATGCATCATCGATTGTTGAAAAAGAAATTAACTCTGCTTGCCAAATGGAAAGTGGATTGTTGGCCCACATTGCACCCTACACGAAAGTGTAGCAGTGCGTGGAGTCATCCAACTGATGACATCCTTACCTTGTCAGCTTGTTGACGGGGTTATCCTCTTTGGTCATGTGGACAAGGCGTCCCACCTAGGATCAGAAGGTTCGTGGTTCGAAACCCATCACGGGAAGGGCCGCTACAAAAGGAAAAGTAGGCCTGCATTGTAGAAAATCATCAGCATCTAAAACATCATACCAACAAACTTTCTGAAATTAGGGTCAATCTGCAGCAACTTCTATTCAGATGTTAAAGCGTTCGCTCGTCACGCCGAAGACCCGGGTTCGATTCCCGATATGGGTATAATGTGTGAAGCCCATTTCTGGAGTGCCCCGCTGTGATATTGCTGGAATATAGCTAAAAGCGGCGTAAGACCATACTCACTCACTCACTCTATTCAGATGAGATGAACTTCAGATTAACGTCACGTTCAAGAAAGTTTACGGATTTTATATCAAAATATGATAAAAAATGTTGTTTACCCTCGAGACTAAAAGGCGAATTAATATGTTTGCAAACTAAAATGTACAGCGTCATTATTGCCATTGCCACCTGTCTTTGAAGGTGACAGTATCAATCATTGCAATTTTATGATTGCACCATCATTTACAATCACAATGACATCATGTGTAGTTGGGTGTAACGCCGCTTTTAACAGTATTACAGTTATATCACGGCGTGTCAGCTTAATGTGGGAGGAAAGCCAGAAGTGATGCAGGTCTCAGACGTTTACCACTTCGGTGAAACCCATGAGCACGGGTATGGTGCTGACAAACCTAGAAACATAATCGGGGCGAACCGGGATTCGAACCCAGACTCATAGGTTTCTGGCGTGCCCAAGGGAATCGCAGCGCCTTAGACGACTGGAGCCCCCCCCACTGCTCAAGTAGTGTCCTGACGTGCGCAAAGGTTTTCCCACTGCTTGTTCTGGACTGTCGCTGCACTGCTCGCACTTGGTTCAGAACTGCACCTAGTTTTGCTGGTGGTGTCCCCAGGCCCGTCATGGTGCACGAGGTTACATCTGCCACGCTGGTTCTGGGATGTGGCAATATTCACACATGTCATCCTGGTCAGGGCCCCGTTCCACAAAGCGATCTTAGGGCTAAGTTGATTGTAACTCACTAAGTACGCGATCTTAAATTTTGGTTACGATCGGCCGCCCGTTCCACAAAGCAATCTTAACTAAGAGAGTTGTAAGTTAAGATCAAAATGCTAAGTTGCTCCGGACCAACTTAGGATCGCTAAAATCGATCTTAAATATTGTACCATAACAACAAAGATGGCGTATGTTGACTTATTATTATATCAGATAACATTCTGACAGTCCACAGCTCACTTACTTGTTAGCGATGTCCTCCCATATGCTGCCTTTCAGCTTATTGGTGACGGTAGAGCTGAATGAGGAATTCAGTGTCGTGTGGTGAACAGCCACCTCATCAACAAGGACAGCGATCTCGCTTGCTGAAAAATTGCTGCGACGAACGTGTTTGACGCCGACAGAGGTCTGCGATTCGGCCATATTTCGACAATGCGTCGTCTGCTAAACATGACCAAGGGAGGCCACTCTTAGGGAAACTTTCGTATCTTCATGGCTGAAGATTCCGATCTTTGTTAAGATCGGCTACTTAAGAACTTGTAAAGTTACAATCGCCCTAAGATAGCTTTGTGGAACGGGCGTAAACTTTAGCTAAGACGATTTTATAATCGACGTAAGTCTCTAAGATTGATTGTAGATACGATCGCTTTGTGGAACGGGACCCAGGAGGGTAGCTCAGTACAAGAAGGATCCTTGGTTCCGTTTATAACGTTCAGTGTTAACATTTAAGAGCACGGGCAAGGCAGAACCAATCATCACTCTGTTCAAGCATATTAACAACTTTAACTGCCTCAGACATAATTAAACATACTGAAACAAGAACTCACTTTGGAATATAATTGCAATAGTAACTGTTGCACTTCCGCATGACAAACTAATTAATTGTAGGTCGAATTGTCGAGAAGGTGCTAGGCTAGGAGCGTTACTGTGACACATATCGTACGAGGTAGAGATGACTGCCACACGTTTCCAATATTACCCACGACACATGTTCTATACCGTGTACGTGACAGAACTGACTGTGACGCACCGCCCATGCTGTGTATGTGGTAGAACTGACTTTGATACATTGCCTATACCCTGTTTGTGGTAGACCTGACTGTGACATCTACTGTGCTGTGTATGTGGTAGAACTGACTGTGACATCTGTGCTGTGTATGTGGTAGAACTGATTGTGAGACATTGCCAGTTTAAACTTTATCTGGTCAGATACCTAGATTTACTTGGGATGATCCGGTTGTGTTCCCTTCGAAGCGTATTTTGTGGCACTGTTTCGGGAGTTGTTTGTTCACGACTGCACGACCAGATCACTCAAAGTGAACATTCCCGATACAAATCATTAAATCATTTGAAAGATCCGTAGAAGTGTGCCTGATTCTGATTATGTGGCCTAAAATGTGCCAAACGTGAACAATAACATTCCCTATCTCTAGCGTAAAACGCTGTGAGTAGATCACGGTTGTCTTTTCTTATTCCGGTGATGACCTTGCCCTTCGTTCGAAGCTGTCACTGACATGCAAGCAGACTTGATTTTGTTGATATTCACGTCTCCGGTTTTGGGTGGTAAGTTAACACGAATGTCTTTGGCTAACACTCTGATTTCCCTCTTCCAACATGGTACGGACATGATATAAATTCAGCTGATAGATCAAGGAAACCGAACCATTTTGAATGCACAGACGGGACCCCGGCAGTGCGAGTGACCGACTGTTGGTCCGATATTCAAAGCGCTGCGCTAATGTGACTTTTCAAAATTCCTTATATGTGTCCTGCTTACTAACAACATGGCGCTTGAATTACCATAAGTTGAAGAAAATCTTCCAAACGGATCTTAAGCGTCGGTGCTGTTATGTTTGCAAACACAACTGCAGGCGCATGATGTTAATGCGTATGCATAGAAATGTCAATAATGGCCATATTTGGGCATATATCAATATTCATGTGCAACCAGATTTTGCACCCGGATGCACTCGTTTCGTAAAAATGGTATCTAACGAGAATTAGTGCAGTAGTATAGATAGATCCATGTCTCTCCGTCTTAACGAAGCTGTCCGACCACTGCACAAGTAGTGTCCTGACGCGCGTACAGGTTTTCCCACTGCTTGATCTGGACTGTCGCTGCACCGCTCTCACTTGGTTCAGAACTGCACCTAGTTATGCTGCATTCGTGACCAACTCGTGTTATTCCGAAACAAGCCGAATAGCGACTCGTAGAACTGACTGTGACATCTGTGCTGTGTATGTGGTAGAACGGACTGTGATACATTGCCTATACCATGCATGTGGTAGAATTGACTGTGAGATTTTTTAACAAAATTCCCTTCCACATTAATACACTTTTGCCATCGATGTTGGAGGGATTGTATCCCTTTTTCGTAGAAGTCCTTTTCTTCGCCGTCCAAAACGTTCTCAACAGCTGCTATTACGTCAACGTTCGAGTTTGGAAACAGATTGATCTCTGACAGAGTCAGATCAGAAGAATAAGTTGGTGCTGGAGGCGTTCAAACACCCTCGTGGTTTGTAGTCATGGCAATGACGGATTTGTGCACTGTTCCTGATTCATCCCGTTATTGTCTCAACATTTCAGCATAATATGCTCTGTTTATTGTCTGTCCTTTTGGAGTCATGAATCATGGGGGGCACGGGTGGCCCAGTCGTCTAAGGCGCTGCGATTCGCTGTGCAGAGTTGCGTCTCTTGGGCACGCCAGAAACCTGTGATTGTGGGTTCGAATCCCGGTTCGCCCCGATTATGTTTCTAGGTTTGTCAGCACCATACCCGTGCTCGTGGGGTTTACCGAAGTGGTAAACGTCTGACACCTGCATCACTTCTGGCTTTCCTCCCACATTAAGCTGACACGCCGCGATACTGTAATACTGTTAAAAGCGGCGTTAAACCCAACTCACTCACTCACTCACTCATGCATCATGATCATCATGATGACACCCTCGGTATCCCAGAAGACGGAGGCCATAGTTTCAAGAACCTTTCTGGATCTGCTTGAAACAGAGCGAGATTATCACGAGACATGTTGTGCCTGATGCGTTTTGGATCAAATGTCAGATGCTTTTGGATCACTGCACGTTCCTCAAGTTTGCCCATTTTCCAAAGGTCACAGACCCCTGCTTGTTTTACAAACTTGTCACAGCGGGACAATTTGCTCAATCAGCTCATTGTGTTGACTTACCTCTTTGACATCATGTAATGTCCACAACACAAGGTTTAACTATAACGCAATTCCTTTTAGGTGAGACCTCCTCCGTGGCCTAGTGGTGGAGCGTCCGTCCGGAGAGCTCAAGGTCCGGGGTTCGATCCCATTCCGCGTCAAACCAAACGACGTTAAAAGATGGTACTTGATGTTACCCTGTCTGGCGCTCGGCATTAAGGGGCTATCACAAGGACTGGTCGGCACGGAGTCAGTATACTGAGTCTGAGTTGGGTATTCATGTTACACTGCTATCTCAGTTGGCTAGCACTATAAATCGGCATTAGTCTGGACTAGTACAAGCAGCCACACACACGCGCGCGCAGTCACGTCGCGATATAATTGCAATAATCTTGGACGTTACATTAAACCCCATTTCACCTCACCTTTAATGTGAAGCTCAGAACATATCAGTCAATCCTCGAATCTCTTACACTGCGATCGTGACACATCTCCGACACCTATCCGTGTAGCAGAGCTGACAACGACACACCTCCTACGGCATGTTTGAGGTAGAGCTGACCCATGCTCTTCTATATACATTGTACGTAGACAAATGACAATGTTGACACAGTTAGCAATGTAATATCTCTGTAGAGACTCCCATGCTCACACAAACACACAATCCTAATTTAATCTCACTGTTGTTTATGGGAACACTGTTATCTGAGCTCATTGTTTTGTCTTCTATTCCACAGACTGTCAGGAACCGGTGCCACCGACAGAAAAGTGTCTCGATGTTTTGCCTTTGGGTGTATAAATTTGTGTGCTGTTTTAATCGAAAAGTTGCGTGTTTGTTATAGTCAGATAAGATCATTCAACTGATGTTTTCTAATATCAACCCAAGCTGTAACCTTGTCAAAGTGGGGTTTTTTATTCCTTTGCGTCTGATCCTGGAAAAAAAGTCGTTTTTTAGCTGCATCAAAGACTTAATATCCTTTCAGTTAGCAACAAAAACGTTATCCTGCATTAAACATTCGTTCAGTTTTATTTGTGTTTCTGTAATACTCGTTTCATAATTACTCGTTTCTTATTCTTTAAATTATACACATAATGTATATCGTGCAAAAGCAGCCATCTTTATTGTTGTTCTATGATAGTATTCTGAGGTGAACTCTGTCCTGACAAGATTTGGGTTGTGACCCAGTTCTTGTGCAATGCTGGATCGTCGTCGTTAATTCATTCATTCCATCATTCATTCAGTAGTTTGTTGTTCGTTCGCTTTTTTATGCTACTATTCTTATTTCTCTTGTGTGTGTGTGAGAGAGAGAGCGTGCGCGCGCGCCTGTATGTGTGTGCGTGTGCGTTTGCGTTTGCGTGTGCGTGTGTGTGTGTTGTTTGTTTGTACTAGGGCTCTGTCCAAATAGCCACAACTTTGTTATTAGCCTCTTCTAACTTATTTGTGCAATTAAAATATAAGCATCCAATGTGTACCTATTCGTTCGTTCGTTCGTTCCATTTCGAAACTAAACTGGTTGAAAAATACCCGAAACATTAAATAGGCTTCACACATTGCACCAATGTGGAGAACCGAACCCAGGTTTTCGGTTCGACTAGGATACCCTATATCACTACCTCTGATCACTCTTACCTAATTTGTGATAAGCGGGCACATCGTCTGTATTGCTGCAATGCTGTAGATGAGTGATATTATCAACAGCAGCTCCTCTGCCTCTCACTATATAACCCTCATCGTCAACTATACAGAGTCCCGGGGAGGGGAGCATCATGATTTGATTTCTTCACACAGATGAAAGATTCCCCGATCTCAACGTGTTGAGTAATGTGTTTGTTGTAAGCGAATGGAAACGTCGCTTGATCTATGCGGGTTTTTTAAGGAATTGTGTAATCGTATTAACTTTTATCACAATTTCTGTCGTACCTCGCTCGCCATAAAAATAGTTTTCTGTGGCTTCTTTCCACTAGGATTCGCAGGCCGTGCAGCTCCATTAAAGTCTGGAGTCAGGCTGTCTGATGTTGGCTGACTGTAGTCGTATACTGCTGGGCCACATGGACTCCAAGTGTAAATTGTAACATCTTGATACCTTTACCAATGTTAACACTAATGTTACATGTAACATGTCACATTACTTGTTACCACGTGATGTGGATATAGGTTACCATGCATGCTCAGATTAATTACCTTTATTATATATTACAGTCGCAATGGACGTTATTTTGACGACACATTTAAATTAATTTCAATCATTTCTTTTAGGTTTTATATCAATTCGCTTGTAAGGAAATTAGGCATATTCAAATGATGTCATATTGCAAGTAAATAATGTTATGGTTGATGAAAGGTTTCCCTTTTACATCGTTCCTACATTATCAGGATACATGATGCTATACTAGCGAAGAGTTCATTTCCTTGTATAAACTAGTGTCATTAAATAAATATAAACCTCTGTTGAGCTTTTCTTTTCTGAACCAAAATAGTTTTGGTTTTGTTTAGCACATGTAATTACAGTTTTCCTTCCAAAATATCGTATTTGTATATGTATATATGTATATGTAACAGAAAAAAAGAAGTCGAGCATTATTAGGTGTTTAAGAAATACATATAAGTCTGACGTAAGTTCCTGAAAACACTAAAAACACGAAAATTGTTCATAACTCATGTCACTAAGAAACTGCATGTCGGCTGTCAATATCTCTTATTTTTGTTCTTTTTTTCGATCACTTTAAATAATATCCAATATCTAATTTGTGAAAGTAAAACATACCTCCGTAAAAGTACATGGCGTTGTTATTGGACTCAGCGTGTTTAAATTGAAGCACTCTTAATCCGGAGACCTCACATTCCTGACGATTAATTTGGACAGATGGGACGCGTATATACATAATATGTACCCTTGAGCCTTCAATACGACCATTGCTAAATTCGGTCTATTCAACTGAGAATTATAGCGTCCGGATTAATGGGGTTTCACTATTTATATGCAGTACATCCAACTTTATTTCTCTATATAAGATAGCTACGCGATAAATAAAAAAGAACAATGAAAAACGAAGTGTGGTTTATTTCACGATAAAACATCGTTCTGGCATGACGTCATTTCTGGAGATTCGAACATGCGCTCGCAACTTGAAGACGTCGTATATAATGTTTATATCTCATATAAGAAATAAAGGACTCAAAGTCGTTATTTATCGTACAATAAAACACTGCAGGAGGAATAAACGCCCCCCGTGGTTTATTCTCCCTGCAGTGTTTTATTGTACGATAAACAACTGCCACTCGTCGTTTATTTCTTTAATGGATTAAAATGGGAGCTTATCGTATCTAAATGTTATCTGAGTTCAATGTTATGGATGAACAGTATAGTTTCTAATACAGATGTAACATTAGTGAGAGAGTATTTCTACGCAGTTTTTATTCCAACACTATCACGACTGAGGGAAACTAGAATGGCCTTCACAAGTTAACCAATACAAGGAGTTGAAACCGGTTGTTCCGCCTGATGCGTGAAAAAAAATTAACCATAAATATGCTCTACTGTCTTAAATGTAAGAGGGATGTATCTTCTAGGTTCCGCTCAACGAACACATCTGAATATTACGAGTTAACAACGGGAAACGATATTTACAACAGGAAAGACGATCTTCATGGGAAACCACCCATTAACGATTTGGAATTACAAAACGACAAACCCGAGATTGGAAATCACTAAATAAATCATAAATATTCAAACGTTGACACAACAGAGAAAATAGTTAGGTGCATCTCTGCACAGCGAATCGCGGCGCCTTAGACGACTGGGTCACCCGTGCCCCCTTCAGTTTGCAGCATGCTCACTTACCTTCTGTAGGTTGGGGGATTGTTGAAGTTGCCGAGTATTTTCATTATTTTAGTATAACATTCAGTTCAAGCAGACGTCCCCAGTTCGAACTTAGACAGGTGAAGGACGGTCTACGGCTAGACATTCCTGAACAATTATCCAGACCACTTTTGAGGTCATGCATGTCAAGCAAATTAATAGGTCTGTTGAAACAAAATTAGAAATTAAAACAAATCTACATAATCAAACGTACATGTTGAATAATTATCAATATATCAACAAACCGTCATTACATAATGTCATACTGGCTCATCGAACATCAACAGATTAACTCTTAGATGTAATAGGTGGCTGATTTGGTGTCGACACACCTCGGGGCCGTTGGTCGATGCTTCCAATATTGGCCACTGATTTGCTGACGTCAAACCCACTTCCATTAGGTAGGTCATTCTGACACAACTGACACTGCCAACTATTGCATCAATACCAGTCGCTGTTGCTTTGTTAAGCTGCCTATATCCCAGCCTACAGATTAAATGAGTAGGCAAGTAAGTCTGACGTTGCTAATTACTGCGCCGATAGCAGTCGCTATTGTTGTGTAGCGCTGTTTGAATGACATCCGACTGATTTAATTATATATTAATTTCGAAGATAATTCTGTTGAGAATAAAGTGACAAAATCCGTTCCATATCCAGTAGAAATATATCATGAGCATGTGTTTATAAATCACTATCAAATAGTATTGACCCCAGGTGTTCGTGAAAAGGAGAGCGTATACCTCCTATCGTAGGCACCCGTCACACATACATGCAGAGGCATGAAGCCATGAAGGATGGCTAAATCTTCCCTATCCATGACACGATAGGAGTTGACCGCCCGGGGGGGGGGGGGGGGGGGGAGGGGGTTGAAATGGCTACGGTAACTCTGCCTCGGTATAATTAATGGTTAGTGATTACAAACAACCAAGGCATTTTGCACACATGAGTTGTCCGGTTCACTCAACAGTTCAGTTGGGAGGTTATCGTGTATGTGTCTGAGATAGCTGCTGGAGTGTCTACGGTAGCATCTTAAGTATACATCTGGTAGACTCCTGTAGTGGTATACCGTATACTGTCCATGGAAGCTTTATAAATTAAATTAAAACCATAATTGATCAGGTCAAAGACTCTCTTGACGAAACATGTTTTGGGTGTTTTTAAAGTTTTTCAGATTTTCTGTTTCTCTGATTTCTTCAATAGCAATGGGCCAGTATGTTGATATGACCTGTCGCCATATTGTTTTGGTATATGACTTTGGCACCACGAGCAGATGTTGATATTTTGATCGGAGAAAACCTGCAGGTTTGTATGATACCATCAGCTTGGTGTGCTGTATATTGTCTTTGGAATCCTTGTATTGTATATTGTCCACGGAAGCATGGTATACGGTATACTATCTATGGAATCCGGGTATACTGTAAATAGTCAACGGATACCTAGTATATTGTTTATTGTCCACGGAAGCCAGGTATACTGTATACCGTCGAAGGAATGCTTGTATACTGTATACTGTCTATGGAATCCTGGTAAAATATATACTGTCTATGGAATCCTGGTATAATGTATGCTGTCTATGGAATCCTGGTATACTGTAAGCTGTCTATGGAATCCTGGTATAATGTATGCTGTCTATGGAATCCTGGCATACTGTATATTGTCTATAGAAACCTGGTATATTGCTTATTGTCCAGGGGATCCTGGTATACTGTATACCGTCCACGGAATCCTTGTATACTGTAAACTGTCTATGGAATACTGGTATACTACCCACAGAAGGCTGGAATACTCGATATTGTCCACGGAAACCCTGATTACCGCAGGTGGCCAAGCCGTCTAAGGCGCCGTGATTCGCAGTGCAGAGTTGCGTCCCTTGGGCACGCCAGAAACCTATGATTGTGGGCTCGAATCCCGGTTCGCCCCGATTATGTTTCTAGGTTTGTCAGCACCATACCCATGCTCGTGGTTTTCACCGAAGTGGTAAACGCCTGAGACCTGCATCACTTCGTGCTTTCGTCCCACATTAAGCTGACACGCCGTGTTATAACTGGAATAATGTTAAAAGCGGCGTTAAAACCCCACTCACACACTCACTCACTGTTTACTGTATACTGTCCATGAACAGATATCACACTGTGTATTGTCCAAAAATCCACACCACATGGTAAATAGTTAATAATTGTTGCATTTTAGATTTAGTTTGTAAATGCATTTTACACTGACTATATTCCCATGTAATCATGTTACATTGTATATTCTTCATATTTCTTATGTAGTGTAAACGCAAGTATGATGCATAATAAAATGTATATTCATGACAATAAATATTGTCAATGGAAGCATATTACTTACAGCATTGTTAACGAAAATACTGTGCACTGTACATTGGTCATGTACACATGATATTCCTTAGTGTCCACGGAATCTTGGTATAATGTAACATTTCCACGATAAGAAGAATGTAAGGCCGTACACATTAAAAATAACGTACTTTCAACGGCAATATGGAAGAATATTAACCAACAATGTTTTATTTGTGTGCTGAAACGTCGATACATGGAGTGCACAATGCCAACAAATATTATTCCGTGACAATAAAATGACCTTGACGTAAATGCGACAACCTGTTACGGCGGTCGAGAGCGTGCTACCAATTTCAAGCTCCTCCCCCAGCCCGTGACACCTCCGTGACACCTCCGTTATCTCCCAATGGGGACGCAGCCATCACAAGAATCTTCAAAAGTTTCAAGCAAACCCCAGATGTACTGACATGTACATACATGTGAGGTGAGGTGAAATTGGGTTTATCGTCGCGTCCAAGATTATTGCACTTATATAGCGACGTGCATGCACGTGTGTGTGTGTGTGTGTGGCTGCTTGTACTAGTCCGGACTGATGCCGATTTATAGTGCTAGCTCACTGAGATACCATGCCGCAGTTTAACATGAATACCCCACTCAGACACAGTATACTGACTCCTAGCCGACCAGTCCTTTTTTTAGCCCCTTAATGTCGAGCGCCAGACAGGGTAACAACAAGTACCATCTTTTAACGTCTTTTGGTATGACGCGGCCGGGGATCGAACCCCGGACCTTCCGCTCTCCGGGCGGACGCTCTACCACTAGACCACGGAGGCGACATGTACATGCATGCGTCTGAGGGAAGGTCATTAATGTGAATTGTGAAAATGCTCACAAAAGTCTTGCTACCTTCCAGATAAAATCTCGCTTGTTTGTTTTATCAGATTGGTTCGACATTTTAACTCAAATCACCCAACCCCTATATTGTCATTATGCTTGACAGTTGAAATGAAATAACACAATTTGCATATTCATAACTTAAGTTAGAAATAGACAAACAAACACAACAATTTAGCTTGGGGAAGAGTTATCCACGACACGACAGTCATCAGTTGTTTATAAAAAATATCGATCAGTCATTTGCAAGTTCAACTCCATGCATGATTGTAATATGGGTCAAATAGTGTCAATGCGAAGTAAAGTTTTAACTCACTCGCTGCTATGGGGTGGCTCAAACAGGCGTTTACATGATTGCCTGATGTTTCAATGAAGGTAGCGTTAAAAACAACAATTTGGATTGATATCACCTGCCAGTGAGGATACAGAATACGAACAAAATAGAGATACGAAAGAATGAGACTGACCCGCCATGACAGGCCAGGCTCGCGAAGTGCAAGATCAAGGGTGTCAGCATTACTTTGGTTTCTGTGAAGGGTTTCATCTCTTGCAAGTGATGCCCGCATTCCTATTTTGTTCATTTTATTGTCTAATTAATACTTTTAATATATTTCGTGGAGCACTGATACCGTGAAAAGGAACGAAGTGTAAATCAAATAAAAGCGACAAAAACAACCCACTACAACCATCAATAAATTGCAAGTGAAAGTAACACGAGATTGGAAATGGATGTGTATAGACGTTCGTATTGTTATTGATCTGTCAGAGGAAAACAGTCGCTAACGATAACTATTTAGACGAGTTTCCCTGAAGGTTAAGAAGGGTTTGGCTTCCCTGTATCTCAATCGTTACGGCGATGTCCAAGCACTAATCTCATTACCGTTTACAATCTGCACATACGAGTGTTGGCTAAAAGGTTCTGTGTCTAATAACGAAGGATGTATAGTACACCCTTAACAGTTTGTGTGTATTAAGTACACCACTTACCATGCTTACATTATACAATTAAACCAAATACACAACCAAGCAGCATATATCTGCAGGTGTCAAACTGAGTAGGTATTCTTTTCTCTATTGACGAAAATGAAGAAATAGCTTCCGAATTGTCATCAAGTGTCTCCAACTGAAAGGGCTAACTCCAACAGCGTCCGTGTTGACATGGTGTCAACTCCTACCTTTGCGAGTGTTAGGAGGTGGGTAGCGGATGGCAAGGGGGAGTCTGGAAGATGATCCAAGTTCAGGAAGACCTTTAACTGCCACCACAAAGGAAAATCGTATCGTAGAGTTGACTCTGACACACTTCTTGCACTGAGCATGAGGCAGAGCTGACTGCGACACATCTCCTGTCCCGTGTATAGGGCAGAGCCGAGTGTTACACATCTGTTATACCATGTTTATGTTTGAGCTGACTGCGACACACCTCTATTATCGTGTATGTGATAGACCTGACTGTGACACACCTCCGTTATCGTGTATGTGGTAGACCTGACTGTGACACAACTCTATTATCGTATACGTGATAGAACTAACTGTGACACATCTCCATTATCGTGTATGTGATAGACCTGACTGTGACACACCTCTATTATCGTGTATGGGATAGACCTGACTGCGACACCCATCCAATAAAGTGTATGTGGTAGACCTGACTGTGACACACCTCCATAATCGTGTACGTGATAATGCGGACTGTGACACAACTCCATTATCGTGTATGTGACAGACCTGACTGTGACACACCTCTATTATCGTGTATGTGATAGACCTGACTGTGACACCCATCCAATACAGTGTATGTGGTAGACCTGACTGTGACACACCTCCATAATCGTGTACATGATAATGCGGACTGTGACACAACTCCATTATCGTGTATGTGACAGACCTGACTGCGGCACACCTCCAACATGGTGCATGTGATAGAGCTGACTGCCAGTTTTTAAACACCTCCAATATCGTGCATGTGATAGAGGTGACGGCGACACACCTCCTATATCATGCATGTGATAGAGGTGACGGCGACACACCTCCAATATCATGCATGTGATAGAGGTGACGGCGACACACCTCCAATATTGTGCATGTGATAGAGGTGACGGCGACACACCTTCAATATCGTGCATGTGATAGAGGTGACGGCGACACACCTCCAATATCGTGCATGTGATAGAGGTGACGGCGACACACCTCCAATATCGTGCATGTGATAGAGGTGACGGCGACACACCTCCTATATCGTGCATGTGATAGAGGTGACGGCGACACACCTCCAATATCGTGCATGTGATAGAGGTGACGGCGACACACCTCCTATATCGTGCATGTGATAGAGGTGACGGCGACACACCTCCAATATCGTGCATGTGATAGAGGTGACGGTGACACATCTCCAATATCGTGCATGTGATAGAGGTGACGGCGACACACCTCCTATATCGTGCATGTGATAGAGGTGACGGCGACACACCTCCTATATCGTGCATGTGATAGAGGTGACGGTGACACATCTCCAATATCGTGCATGTGATAGAGGTGACGGCGACACATCTCCAATATCGTGCATGTGATAGATGTGACGGCGACACACCTCCAATATCGTGCATGTGATAGAGGTGACGGCGACACACCTCCAATATCGTGCATGTGATAGAGGTGACGGCGACACACCTCCAATATCGTGCATGTGATAGAGGTGACGGCGACACACCTCAAATATCGTGCATGTGATAGAGGTGACGGCGACACACCTCAAATATCGTGCATGTGATAGAGGTGACGGCGACACACCTATACCGTGCATGTGATAGAGGTGACGGCGACACACCTCAAATATCGTGCATGTGATAGAGGTGACGGCGACACACCTATACCGTGCATGTGATAGAGGTGACGGTGACACATCTCCAATGTCGTGCATGTGATAGAGGTGACGGCGACACACCTCAAATATCGTGCATGTGATAGAGGTGACGGCGACACACCTATACCGTGCATGTGATAGAGGTGACGGCGACACACCTCAAATATCGTGCATGTGATAGAGGTGACGGCGACACACCTATACCGTGCATGTGATAGAGGTGACGGTGACACATCTCCAATGTCGTGCATGTGATAGAGGTGACGGCGACACACCTCAAATATCGTGCATGTGATAGAGGTGACGGCGACACACCTCCAATATCGTGCATGTGATAGAGGTGACGGTGACACATCTCCAATGTCGTGCATGTGATAGAGGTGACGGCGACACACCTCAAATATCGTGCATGTGATAGAGGTGACGGCGACACACCTCAAATATCGTGCATGTGATAGAGGTGACGGTGACACATCTCCAATGTCGTGCATGTGATAGAGGTGACGGTGACACATCTCAAATATCGTGCATGTGATAGAGGTGACGGCGACACACCTCAAATATGGTGCATGTGATAGAGGTGACGGCGACACACCTATACCGTGCATGTGATAGAGGTGACGGCGACACACCTCCAATATCGTGCATGTGATAGAGGTGACGGTGACACATCTATTCCGTGTTTGTGGTAAAGCTGACTTTTACACCAATGTGTATGACAGAAGTGACAAATGACACTCTTCACACAGTCATTAATATATAAAAAAAATTGTAATTACTCCCATGCTCACACAAGCTCGCAACCCTAACTTAATCTCGCTGTTGTTCATGGGAACACTGTTATCTGGGCTCATTTTATTTGTCAGGAACCGGTGCCACTAACAGAAACGTGTCTTTTGTCATGGTGAGAAGAAAGTGAGCTGAATTCAAATTCATTTATTTATTTATTCATTCATTCTTGCATTTATGCAACTTTGCATTAAAACAAATCAATCATTCATAGGGTTTTTTGTGTTATTTACACGTGTCCTGTTAAAATAGACGTGGAGGTACTAACCTCTGACAGAACAAATTATTTAGCGTTACATTGTCATTTAAATATTTGAAAGTACAAACTTCCGACGTGACCCCACGTTTTGAACCCCAAACATTAAATCCGAGATACACTCGGCCGTTCTCAAAATGGAAACCATATGGAAACAGTGGTTCAGTCACTGAGTGAGTGAGTGAGTGAGTATGGTTTTACGCCGCTTTTAGCAATATTCCAGCAATATCACGGCGGGGGACACAAGAAATGGGCTTCACACATTGTACCCATGTCGGGAATCGAACCCGGGTCTTTGGCGTGACGAGAGAACGCTTTAACCACTAGGCTACCCGACCGCCCCTCAGTCACTGAGGACAAGTGGCACGTTATTTGGTGAGAAGGTCTTTCGTCGCTTACAGTAACAGTCCAGGCTCATCACCGCCTGAGGGACACAATAATCGGCTCTGCACCTAGGACATTGATCCCGATTGGAATCGAACTAGGGTTTTCGGTACGACTCTTTAACAAGTATAATATCCAACCTCCCTTCAACTAAAAACTCTCATCTATTATATATACTTGTAGTCTTGGCTTAGCATGTTGCTGTAGATGAGAGTGGGAATACCATCAGCTGCAGTTCCCCTGTCCATCACCATATCACCCTCATCGTCAACCATACAGAGTCCCGGGGAGGGGAGTATCTTGTATTTCCCCTGACTTGATTTCTTCACACAGATAAAAGATTCCCCGATCACAACGTGTTAAGTAATGTGTTTGTTGGAAGCGAATGGAAACGTCGCTTGATCTATGTGTTTTTTTAAAGGAATTGTGTAATCGTATTAACTTTAATCACAATTTCTGTCGTACCTCGCTCGCCATAAACATGGTTTGCTGTGGCTTCTTTCAACTAGGGTTCGCAAGCCGTGCAGTTCCATTAAAGTCTGGAGTCAGACTGTCTGATGTTGTCTGACTGTAGTCGTATACTGCTGGGCCTCATGGACTCCAAGTGTAAATTTTAACATCTTGATACGTTTACCAATGTCAACACTAATTGTCACATGTCATATTACTTGTTACCACCTGATGTGAAGATAGGTGTACCATGCATGCTCATATTTATTATTTTCGAAATACAGTCGTAACGGAAGAGCTCTTGACAACGACTATACATATTTAAACATTTCATTTAATTCTTCTGGATTTGGCATCCAAATTCGTATGTGTGGGCATTTCATGCGTTCAAAATTAATGTTGGCATGCTACAAATATATATGGTTGATAAAAAAAACAACCTTTTATCATCAATCTTTCATCACACTGGATACATTTGAAGCTATACGGGCGAGAAGTTGATTTCCCCGTATAAACTGGTGTCAAAGAATCAATATAATCAGGCTATTTGGAGATAGTGCTTTTACAGACCAAAATAGTTTCATTTTGGTTTATTTTGCCATTGTAATTACGTCTGAGTTTAATACATTTTCTTTCCCGAATATATTATTTTACACGTCAGAGTACATTTAACACTAACAAAACTGTCATATATTATTCTTGCCATTTGCATTTGTTTAAAAGGATACACTTAAAGTAACAAAGTCTCCGTTTCGTTCTCAACGTATCGTTCTCGTAAACACGCAAAAAGTCGACATGAAGCGTGAAAATTGTTCATAACTCATGCCACCAAAAACTAGCCTGTCAATCGCAGTGGATTGATCGCTGACAGTTGAGTTACCTCATGTACTATCTCAAAAGTCAAGAGCTCTGTACTAATACACACGGACTCTTAAGTTGCCTCTGATGACAATCAATTGGGTGTTGGGGACAACAGTCACATATGAATACGAACTAAAACTATTTACATGGAGTGTAGATTGTAGTGTAGATTTGACAAGTTATAAGGTATAGCTTTACATGTCTTTTAGCAGTGTATTTATAACATCGCGGCTAGTGTTTCTATTAATCCGTTCTTGTTGAGTCAGCACCAATTCTGTGAATCGAACCTGGGTATTCGGCGCGACGAGTAAGCACTCCTACTACAAAGCTAACCTCCGCATCCTTTAACAGTGGAGAAAAAGTAGTTCATGTCCTCCCGCTTATTGTTACAATATATAAGACAGCTATAAAAAATGATAACAGCAAACAAGTGAATAAAGCATACACATTTCATGTCTGGTAATTTGCAATACAGAAATAATCAAGGTTTACAGGAAATTATTCATATGAAACTACAGAAGCTTGTTAATTAGGTAGACGGCGGTTCATTTACTAAACTAATCGAGCAGCCAGACGCACGTGATGGTGGTATCTGCGCGTCCGCTTTAAATGACGGTCGGCGTATAATCCTCATTTGTGGTACAGCTGTGCTTCAGTCTGGCGGATGCTGACTTACCTGTCTCTGAAGCTTTGGGGATCGGTTAGTTTCCCATAGTATTATCATTATCTGTGTATAACCATCAATTTGGAGTGAAGAGGGAACGCGTGTACTACTAGGTGTTGTCACTCCTAAGGCCTGGGTTCGATTAAAGTTCGATTACAGGCCATGTGAGGTCCTATACAATTATCCAGACTGCTTAATATGACTTACCTGTACATGCAAATGATACACCTGTTGAAACAAATTAAATAGCAATTAAATAACATCACATCATTCAAATGTTTATGATTATTAATTGGCGAAACATTAAAATAACATCATTATATAATGTCATACTGACTCATACAAAATTAACAGATTAACTCTCAGGTCTATAAGGTGTATTTGGTATCGTTATACCTCGGGGCCGTTGGTCGATGCTTCCAATATTGGCCACTGATTTGCCGACGTCAAACCAACCTGCCATTAGGCAGGTCATTCTAACACAACTGACACTGCCAACTATTGCATCAATACCAGTCGCTGTTGCTTTGTGGAACTGCTCATATTCCAGATTTAAAGATTTCGAAGTGATTTCTGTTTGGAAGATACACATGAAGGATGAGTGAGTTTTGGCTTAACATGAGTCAGATGACCGCCTAGCGTGCTATGGTAGGACGTGGCTTGGCATGTCTTATGCAGGTCTTCCTTGGAGGGAAGTAAGTTGGAGTTACTACAGTAACTTCCAGATTGCATATGATGAGTGATTGGAAACATCCACGGCAGGCCGCACACATGAGTTGTTCGAGATATAGCTGTTTAGCGTCCATGAAAGCATAATATGTTTTATACTGTATGTATATGGTCTCCTGTATTTTTCGGGGCGGTCGGGTAGCCTAGTGGTTAAAGCGCTCGCTCCTCACACCGTAGACCCGGGTTCGATTCCCATCATGGGTACAAAGTGTAAAGCCCATTTCTGGTGTCTCCGCCGGAGCGGAACGTTTGCTAAAAGCGGCGTAAAACCAAACTCACTCACATGGTCTACTGTATGTAGTGTTCACGAAAGCATGGTCTACTGTATTGTTCACCAAATAATGGTCCGCTGTAGTATTCACCAAATAATAGTCTACTGCATTTTTCACCAAATAATGGTCTATTCTATTGTTCACCAAATAATGGTCTACTCTATTGTTCACGAAATAATGGTCTACTCCATTGTTCACCAAATAATGGTCTACTCTATTGTTCACCAAATAATAGTCTACTGCATTGTTCACCAAATAATGGTCTACTCTATTGTTCACCAAATAATGGTCTACTCTATTGTTCACCAAATAATGATCTATTGTAGTATTCACCATATAATGGTCTACTGTATTGTTCACCAAATAATGGTCAACTCTATTGTTCACCAAATAATGGTCTACTCTATTGTTCACCAAATAATGATCTATTGTAGTATTCACCATATAATGGTCTACTGTATTGTTCACCAAATAATGGTCTACTCTATTGTTCACCAAATAATGGTCTACTGTATTGTTCACCAAATAATGGTCTACTCTATTGTTCACCAAATAATGATATATTGTAGTAGTCACCATATAATGGTCTACTGTATTGTTCACCATATAATGGTCTACTGTATTGTTCACCAAATAATGGTCTACTCTATTGTTCACCAAATAATGGTCTACTGTATTCTTCACCAAATAATGGTCTACTCTCTTGTTCACCAAATAATGATCTACTGTAGTATTCACCATATAGTGGTCTACAGTATTGTTCACCAAATAATGGTCTACTCTATTGTTCACCAAATAATGGTCAACTGTATTGTTCACCAAATAATGGTCTATTGTATTGTTCACCAAATAGTGGTCTACTGTATTGTTCACCAAATAATGGTCTACTATATTGTTCACCAAATAATGGTCTACTGTATTGTTCACCAAATAATGGTCTACTCTATTGTTCACCAAATAATGGTCTACTCTATTGTTCACCAAATAATGGTCTACTCTATTGTTCACCAAATAATAGTCTACTCTATTGTTCAAATAATGATATATTGTAGTATTCACCATATAGTGGTCTACTGTATTGTTCACCAAATAATGGTCTATTGTATTGTTCACCAAATAATGGTCTATTGTATTGTTCACCAAATAATGGTCTACTGTATTGTTCACCAAATAATGGTCTACTCTATTGTTCACCAAATAATGGTCTACTCTATTGTTCAAATAATGATATATTGTAGTATTCACCATATAGTGGTCTACAGTATTGTTCACCAACTAATGGTCTACTCTATTGTTCACCAAATAATGGTCTACTCTATTGTTCACCAAATAATGGTTTACTATATTGTTCACCAAATAATGGTCTACTGTATTGTTCACCAAATAATGGTCTACTCTATTGTTCACCAAATAATGGTCTACTCTATTGTTCACCAAATAATGGTCTACTGTATTGTTCACAACATAATGGTACATTGTTTTGTGCACGAAAGCATGGCCGACTGTATTATTCACGAAATAATGGTATATGTTCCAGAAAAGAATTTTTAAAGTGCCTTTGGATAATTCACGTGGACCTTGTCGCACTTTGTCCTGGATGATATAAATCATATTGACAAAAGATAGTTTTCCCGTTGTGAAAAAAGTGACCCTTAGTGAGCGTTGTATCATGTTCCAGTATGTCAGTTATATTACACCGCGTACCCTTAATGTGGGTGCAGAAGCTAAAGCGACACATATTGTTTCCACATTTCAATAGCTGTAGTGAAGTAGTTGAGTTCTTTGTTGAAACCAATATCGTTAACGTTAAAAGTTAAAAGTAAGCACCGTATATTTGGGGTTTCACTCAAGTAATTACTGGGCTGTCCTCCCACGTGAACCTAACACGCCATGTTCCATATAAAATACTCTTCAGAGCGGCGATAAATCAAACTCATCATGAAATCACACTTTGGGAGACATTTTGAAAGTTTATTTTGACGGTTCATGGTGTACATGTACATTTGTACATTTAACCGACCGATTAACAGAGAGACTAATATTAAGATCAGGTTATGTAATAAAGAAAAAAAACTGATGTACATTTGAACATGCAACACATTCTTCATTCTTTATATTTGTAAAATATCACAAGAGAAAACATAACATGGGCCATTCTACTCATAATAATGTACTGTTTTCGTCAGCCTTGGTTCCGCTCTAGATAAACGTGGTGCTATGTGTTCGTTGGTTGGTTGGTTGGTTTGTTGTTTAACGCCGCACTCAGCAATATTCCAGCTATATGACGGTGGTCTGTAAATAATCGAGTCTGGACCAGACAATCCAGTGATTAATATCATGAGCATCGATCCACGCAATTGGGATCGATGACATGCATCAACCCAGTCATCGAGCCTGGCCACCCGATCCCGTTAGTCGCCTTTTACGACAAGTATTGTCACCTCTATGTGTTCGTAGTACTCCTTAGACACGATATCGTTTTAACAAATCTCTTTGCATTCTATTTGCACATTATTCCATCTTTTCGTTTCATTTCGTTCTACCCAGCTTTGACTTAAGGACAGTAGAGGATCCAAGCACCCGAGACCTGTCGGAACAACTAATCTGAGTGATCGATGTGTGTTCTGGTTGAGTGTGAACCAGAGTGATCCGATGGCGTAGATCGTTTCGGGTGCTATCAACCACAGAATCGGAGGCCGCCGTTGAGAAGCTGGTATATTGCTGACAGCATTCACATTTACATTCACATTCACACTCATATTCACATTCACATTCACTTCACATTCACATTCACATTCACACTCATATTCATATTCACATTCACATTCATATTCACTTCACATTCACATTCAAATTCACCCACTCCTCTCCCTCCAACCCAATCACATATATCTCATCTCTCGCTGTGGATCTCTTCAGCTGATGCCGGACACGGTGAGACGCAAGAGAAACTCGGAGAGTAAGATTAAAGGGACACAACTCCAGCATACCTGTGCAGAAACCCGAGACACATGGTTTTGATCGATCATGGTGTATTTTACACCTCTTACATCATTCACGCTTTTATCGGTAGAAGTTGCATGTTGTAGGTCGCCTAAGCTGCAATAATTCATTTACAGAGTTACGTCCCTTGATCGCAGGATCCGAAAGTCGTCGGTAGTTGGTTGCTGGTTCGAATCAAAGATTTTTGTACCCCTGCAGGAGGGTGTCACAAACCATCGATGAAACGTCTACGTCTTTTGTCCCATAGAAACTGACTCGATGAAACAGAACATACTGCTGGACATGGCGTTACACTTAACTCAACTGTTCGTGTCACTACGACAGACGTTAGCCAATTAACCATAAAGCAGTGGGATATTACGCTGATTTTCAATCCACATCCACTTTCTCGATGATCGTACTTGTAAAACAATGTGCTGTATTTCTGCTGCATCAGTTGAGTCTGTGTATTTGCACAGTCGACGTTTATTTCGTTGCAACACGGAAACCAAAGGGTTATCGCCCTTAGATTCACCATATCTTTAACGGATGAGAGGTGCGCATGTTGTTGTTGTTTTGGTTTGGTTTTTTGTTGTTGTTGTTGTTGTTGTTGTTGTTTGGGTTTTTTAGTTTTATAATTAAGAATGCAATTGTCAATTTATTTGTCATACTTTATAAATATATATATATATATTTTTATTTTTATTAGGGTAGGGCGGGTGGGTCATGGTATTAATGGGTACGGCTGTTAAAGCGCGTGCAGCAGTTTAACGTGAATATGACAGCATAGCGTGGATGCATCCCTGCATTCGTGTTCCAATTACGAAGCGTCTGTAAAATGTTAGAACACATCTCTGCTGGCTGTAACCTTGTTGTCAAAACGTCGGCACGCCTGACCGGAGAATCGCCATCCATTTCCCACATACAAGTATATGTAGTAATAACGTGTCAAGCCCTGTTGTCAGTGTGGCCGTAGTAATATGGTGTCTAGCCGGGAGAGCCACATTTCAGAAATGGCTATTGCCGGTAGAGCCACATTTTCAGCTGAGAGCATTTCACCTATTCTAGCGGGTAATCAATTAATCCGATTACCGATACCTTTAAATGAGTGTCCCGCATTTAAATTACATCCTCATCTTCACTACAACAAGTGGCACAACAAGATAAAGAAACTTGCCAAGAAGTGCCACCCGAACATCTACGAGGTAGTGAAGCTATTTCAGCGAGAGCAGTCACTCAAAGAGGTTGCAGTCCTGAGACTCTTTCACCAGTGGTCAGAACCTTTACGAAGAAAGAAGTACACGGCAAACGATGCACGTATTGCGTCCCTCAAGATCCAGCTCCTGAACCAACACCTGAGTGAGATGGAATATGCTGAGCACGTGGGCGACCTCCTTCATCTGCAGTAATGACATTAAATCCATTATGATATTCATATGCTATTCATATTCAACAATGTAAAGTTTTGATGAATATGTTATCCTTGTTGAATAAAAAATGAGAAAACAAGACTTGTTTTGTTATATACGGTAACCTGTTAGAATCACAAAGCATGTTTTGACAGCATAGCCGCGAGAGCCACATTATACACTCACGCAACCATAACCATTGCCGCGAGAGCCACATCAATTTGGGCTATCTATTTTCGAAATGTGGCTTTGCCGGCCTGTAACCAGTAATATAGCTGGAATAGCCACAGATGTGTAAAACCCAACTCACTCCCAGTTACACCGACTAATTAGCGAAATGCGTATGTTTATGGTAAACTCCAGAAAGTGGCGTTGTTTCGACAGGATTACGGTTATGTACCGGGACTCCTTCATATTGTGCCTGGGAAGCTAGTCCCCGTGTCTACAGACGTGGCTTTACTGTAAAAACGCGAACAATGTTTTAAGCAGCATGATGTGATATTTGTCCCTGAATTCCGATTAATTAAATGAAGCGTATATAAAATCTACCATATAAACACTACTTTTTGATAATTATTTTCGTGCACTTTTGGATTTGAGGTGCAAAGTGTGTGGAATATGATATGCGTGGAATCGTATCTCAATGTCAGTGTGAGAATCAAACGCTTTAATTGTTTGATAACACGCCAACATACAAAAACAGAAATCTTCCAATTATGACATAGTATAGTATGGACAAAAGGATAGAGGCAAACATGTGAAATACATGATACACCGACAGGATACCGGACACCCATCCTCCTTGCTTTTTTTATGCTACTCATGTAGCAGCATGAGACAGTGTGGCTATTTTTAAAATAGTGCGACGAAGCTCAAAATAACCAGACAAACATACTGAGCTTGCATATTGATAAATATGATTTACCCTCAAAACTCAATATCAAAGGAATTCGTTATAATCATCGATATTTGGACATTAATATCGCAACATTGCTCGAAAATAACAGTTTCAAAATGACTTTTAACAACCTCATGTGTAACAAAAAAGTAGCATTTTGCATTAACTGGACATGAACTTCCATAGGCATTTATTGAAGTCGTTGTGTCGGGTGCAAGTCCTCCAGACCCCCTGTTAATCTAGTTAGGCGGCCAAAAAATGGAAACCGTTATGAGGAAGGATCTGGTGCCAGTTCCTTACCATTATGAGATAGGTGTCCGGTATTCTGTATTGTAACCAAACAACTTAGAGAGTGAGGTTCTACGCCGCAATAGCACCGTGCTGGGTGCATCAACAAATAGGCCATGATGTACCAATGTGTGGAATCGAACCCGGAACGTCAGCATGATGATCAAACACTCAACCCACAAAGCAACCCCCGCCCTCCCTTTGCTTGCCAGGACGACCACGTGGATTGCATTTCCCCATACCTAGCGTTCTCCGTTCTGGAATAACGTGGTATTGGTTGATATAAATGTCAGTGTCATAGAGTAATCTTACACTCTACACATATTGTTCCTCTGTTTAAATATGTAAGTCTAGTGTAAACAAGGGTATACAGCACTATTGTATGACTAGATAATATGCTCCCCTCGTAGAACTGATGCAGATATATGCTTTGTGTTCATGTGTATAGCCACCCGCAGTTGTTCGGCAGGATTACCCTTATGCAATGTGTGGAAAGGAATGAAGAATGTGAACTCTGCTTCACGGGGTTCCCATCTCTTAAAAAGGCCATGCTTCTCTTAACTATGCCATATACCGTATTCGACTTAATAAGCGCCCAGGGCGCTCTCAAAATTAGAAATAGGGGGCTCTTATTAGAATATTATTTTGTCGAAAAAAACAGAGTTGAAAGATAAATTTCGTGGTTTATGCTGACAGCCTGAAACGTTTATATACGAGAGATATTTTTTTCCAGAATTTAATTGCCCATAATTAAGGGTGCATATAACACACGAGCGCGAATAAATAAGTATTGTGTACATTGATCAATCGAAAAGGGTGCTGATTGGGATTGTTCACGAGCCAATATATTAGCAAATATCGCCGTGGGCGCTTATTAGAGCGGGGCGCTTATTACGTCGAATACGGTTTTTCAGTACTGTATCAAAGGAAAAATATGCGCATTGCTAAACAGGTGTGAAAACAGAAATAATTCGTCCGTTATACGAGTTTGTGTAACATAATGATCACCAGAAGGCGTTATGGTATCTGTGTTCATTCTGCCAGGGATTGAAACACGACACTGTCACATTCCTCGTGTGCAAATGAACGACATGTCAGAGGTGTACAGTACAATCTGAGTTAAGTGAATGTTGGATACCTGGGGCTCGGTATATTATGTTATGCTTGAATTCAAATCCCAGGTCTATTGTGCAGATTGAAAATGTAGATAACTGTCTGTGTCACTGCGCTAGTCACACTTTAATCCCCTGTTCTGTAACATTGTGAAAAAATATTTAGGACAAAGGATGGTGTACGTAGGGCCATCAGCGTTACCAGAAACTCTCCAAATAAAGCTGCGCAATTTGTTGTGAAGAGTTGCGTTCCTGAGGCACGACAGAAAGCTATGATTACGGGTTGGATTCCCGGGTCGCCACGATTACTGTATACTGTCTATGGAAGCCTGGTATACTATCCACAGAAGGCTGGAATACTCGATATTGTCCACGGAAACCCTGATTACCGCAGGTGGCCAAGCCGTCTAAGGCGCCGTGATTCGCAGTGCAGAGTTGCGTCCCTTGGGCACGCCAGAAACCTATGATTGTGGGCTCGAATCCCGGTTCGCCCCGATTATGTTTCTAGGTTTGTCAGCACTATACCCGTGCTCGTGGGTTTCAGCGAAGTGGTAAACGTCTGAGACCTGCATCACTTCGGGCTTTCCTCACACATTAAACTGACACGCCATGACATAACTCATTCTTCTTCTTCTTCTTCTTCTTCTTCTTGCCACGTACTGCAAGCCGCAAGACCGGTGTTGAAAGCACTACACAAACACGACCCCGCACCTGTGTATGACTGTGTCGTGTATATGGTTTTTTGCTGTGAGTGACTGTGCACCTGTGTATAACTGTGTTTCTGTGTATGACTGTGTACCTGTGTATGATTATGTACCTGTGCATGATTATGTACCTGTATATGAATGTACCTGTGTATGCTTGCACCTGTGTATGATTATGTACCAGTATATAACTGTTCCTGTGTATGATTATGTGCCTGTGTATGACTGTACCTGTGTATGATAATGAGCCTGATGTGATTGTGTATGATTGTGTACCTATGTATGATTGTGTACCTATGTATGATTGTGTAGCTGCGTATGACTGTGTACCTGTGTACGATTGTGCACCTTTAAATGACTGTGTTCCTGTGTATGACTGTGGTTATGTGTATAACTGCGTACCTGTGTATGACTGTTTACCTGTGTATGACTGTGTACCTGTGTATGATTATGTACATATGTATGACTGCGTACGTGTATGACTGTTTACCTGTGTATGACTGTGTCGTGTATATGGTTTTTTGCTGTGAGTGACTGTGCACCTGTGTATAATTGTGTTTCGGTGTATGACTGTGTACCTGTGTATGATTATGTACCTATGTACGACTGTGTACCTGTGTATGACTATGTAGCTATGTCTGATTGTGTACCTGTGTGTGAATGTGTCGCTGCGATTGACAGAGTACCTTTGTATGATTGTGCACCCGTGAATGACTGTGCACCTGTGTATGCCTATGTTTCTGTGTATGACTGTGTATGATTATGTACCTATGTATAACTGTGTTCCTGTGTATAACTGTGTTCCTGTGTATGACTCTGTCTTCTTCTTCTTCTTCTTCTTGCCACGCACTGCAAGCCGCAAGACCGGCGTTGAAAGCACTATACAAACACGACCCCGACATTCAGTCATTACATTCGTAAGCGGTTAGGTTGTGATGTGAGTTTAGCTTCCGAATTTCTGTAAAGTTTACTTCAGTGTTTTAGAAACCCTTTTATCAACACCCAGCGTTACGTCACAAATACTAGCGCCATTACGCAAAGGTTGAGAGGACCTCTTGAGCCGTCTTCTTGGGTGTGGAGTGTCGGCTTGAGCTCAGCCGCATGCTTATTCCACGTGGTTACAGCTCCCCACTGTGTATCCAGCGGTGGTGAAACCGGCCTACTACAGAGGCCTAGCGTCCTGAGGAGTTCTTCTGGTTCCGCCAATGTTTATGCTTGTACTTCCCTGAGCTGACACCTGACTGTCACTCGGGACAGATTGCGGCAGTAATGCAATTAAAACTGCCAACTGATCACTGCTCGCGGGTGTTGCTCTCTCTGATGTATGCTAGATGGGAGCCCAGTCAAATGTTTCTGAAACCTACTCAACCATGAATGCACTTGTGTATGATTATGTACCTGTGTATGACTGTACCTGTGTATGATTATGTACCTGTGTATGATTATGTACCTGTGTATGATTATGTACCTGTATGTAAATGTACCTGTGTATGATTATGTACCTGTATATGAATGTACCTGTATATGAATGTACCGGTGTATGATTATGTACCTGTATATGACTGTACCTGTGTATGATTATGTACCTGTGTATGATTATGTACCTGTATATGAATGTACCTGTGTATGATTATGCACCTGCATATGACTGTACCTGTGTATGATTATGTACCTCAATATGACTGTACCTGTGTATGAATGTACCTGTATATGAATGTACCTGTGTATGATTGTACCTGTGTATGATTATGTGCCTGTGTATGATTATGTGCCTGTGTATGAATGTACCTGTGTATAACTGTACCTGTGTATGAGTATGTGCCTGTGTATGAATGTAACTGTATACGATTATGTACCTGTGTATGAATGTACCTTTGTATAACTATACCTGTGTATGATTATGTACCTGTGCATGATTATGTACCTGTTTATGAATGTACCGGTGTATGATTATGTACATGTATATAATGTACCTGTGTATGATTATGTGCCTGTGTATGACTGTACCTTTGTATGATTATGTACCTTATGTGATTGTGTATGATTGCGTACCTGTGTATGGCTGTGTACCTATGTATGATTGAGTAACTATGTATGAGTGTGTATCTGTGTATAACTGTGAAGCTGTATATGACTATGAACCTATGTATGATTGTGTAACTATGTATGATTGTGTATCTGTGTATAACTGTACCTGTGTATGACTGTGTACCTGTGTATGACTGTGTAGCTGTATATGACTATGAACCTATGTATGATTGTGTAGCTGCGTATGACTGTGTACCTGTGTACGATTGTGCACCTTTAAATGACTGCGTACCTGTGTATGACTGTTTACCTGTGTATGACTGTGTACCTGTGTATGATTATGTACATATGTATGACTGCGTACCTGTGTATGACTGTTTACCTGTGTATGACTGTGTCGTGTATATGGTTGTGTTGCTGTGAGTGACTGTGCACCTGTGTATAACTGTGTTTCTGTGTATGACTGTGTACCAGTGTATGATTATGTAGCTATGTACGACTGTGTACCTGTGTATGACGATGTACCTTTGTATGATTGTGCACCTGTGAATGACTGTGCACCTGTGTATGCCTATGTTTCTGTGTATGACTGTGTATGATTATGTACCTATGTATAACTGTGTTCCTGTGTATAACTGTGTTCCTGTGTATGACTCTGTCTTCTTCTTCTTCTTCTTCTTGCCACGCACTGCAAGCCGCAAGACCGGCGTTGAAAGCACTATACAAACACGACCCCGACATTCAGTCATTACATTCGTAAGCGGTTAGGCTGTGGTGTGAGTTTAGCTTCCGAATTTCTGTAAAGTTTACTTCAGTGTTTTAGAAACCCTTGTATCAACACCCAGCGTTACGTCACAAATACTAGCGCTATTACGCAAAGGTTGAGAGGACCTCTTGAGCCGTCTTCTTGGGTGTGGAGTGTCGGCTTGAGCTCAGCCGCATGCTTATTCCACGTGGTTACAGCTCCCCACTGTGTATCCAGCGGTGGTGAAACCGGCCTACTACAGAGGCCTAGCGTCCTGAGGAGTTCTTCTGGTTCCGCCAATGTTTATGCTTGTACTTCCCTGAGCTGACACCTGACTGTCACTCGGGACAGATTGCGGCAGTAATGCGATTAAAACTGCCAACTGATCACTGCTCGCGGGTGTTATAAGAAATGCTCTCTCTGATGTATGCTAGATGGGAGCCCAGTCAAATGTTTCTGAAACCTAGTCTACTCAATCACTGCATGGTGATGAAATGTTCTCGCAAAGTGTAGGATTTTGGGGGTTTTTTACATGTCAGTGTTCCTGTGTATGATTATGTACATGTGTATGTCTGTACCTGTGTATGACTGTGTATGACTGCATCTATGTATGATTCTCTACATCTGTATGAATGTACCTGTGTATGATTATGTACCTGTATATGATGATGTACCTGTATATAACTGTACCTGTGTATGATTATGTACCTGTATATGAATGTACCTGTGTATGATTATGTACCTTTGTATGATTATGTATGATTGTGTATCGTTGTACGATTGTGCACCTGTAAATGACTGTGTTCCTATGTATGATTATGTACCTATGTATGACTGTGTACCTGTGTATGACTGTGTACCTGAATATGACTATGTAGCTATGTTTGATTGTGTACCTGTGTATGATTGTGTAGCTGCGAATGACTGTGTTCCTGTGTATGACTGTGGCTCTGTGTATGACTGTTTACTTGTGTATGACTGTGTAGCAGTATATGACAATGTAGCTATGTATGATTGTGTATATGTGTATGATTGTGTCGCTGCGAATGACTGTGTTCCTGTGTATGATTGTGCACCTGTGAATGACTGTGCACCTGTGTATATGACTGTGTACCTGTTTATGATTATGTACCTATGTATGACTGTGTTCCTGTGTGTGACTGTGTTCCTGTGTATGACTGCGTACCTGTGTATGACTGTTTGCCCGTGTATGATTATGTTCCTGTGTATGATTATGTACCTGTGTATGATTATGTACCTGTGTATGGTTGTGTACCTGTGAATGACTGTACACCTGTGTATAACTGTGCACCTGTGTATGACTGTGAATCTATGTATGATTGTGCAGCTGCGTATGACTGTGTACCTGTGTACGATTGTGCAGCTGCGTATGACTGTGTTCCTGTGTATGACTGCGTACCTGTGTACGATTGTGCAGCTGTAAATGACTGTGTTCCTGTGTACGATTGTGCATCTGTAAATGACTGTGTACCTGTGTAGCTGTACATCATTGTGTAGTTGTGTATGATTATGTACCCGAATGTGAGTGTATGCCTGTCTAGCTCTATGTTAGGAAGTACCTGTCTATATTTCCTCCTTTAGGGGTCAGGCAGTACAATGAGTCGTCAGTATTAATCACGCGTTAAGATAAACACCTATATCCATGGTTTATGACATATTTAACCTACTCACTAAGACTAATGTTAGTGTTCACCATCGTTAATAACGTCAAGGATGATGTGTTATTGGTTAATACTGATAGAACTCGTACGCATAACCCTTCACAGTTTAAGATAAAATGTTACCAGGTTTTAACCTAAATTTTCAATTGGCGTCATGCTGGTGTACGGTATGTCGCACATGCAGGCGGGTGATGTAGCCAGTCTAAAGTATGTAGCACGTGCGCGCTGGTGATGCGTCGTGGTGCTTGCCTGAGGTATGTCGCACATGCAGGCGGATGCTGTGTCATGCAGCTAGTCTAAGGTATGCTAATGAGGGGTGGTTTAAGCTGGCCGTACATAAGTACAGCGCGTGCAGTGATCGCTTGACTGTTATGTGACATTACGCACTCGGTGTTCCATTAAAAAACTCCTGACAAATGAGACTTAGCTCGTTTGATCTGTGTGTTATTTGCAAGAAAGCACCGTTACAAGTATGAATGGGTTGTGTGCAAGAGTGACTTGTTAATACTTCATAAAGAGTCAGGACAAATGCCTGTGTCTCCATCATTTGCTGGAAAGCATTGCCAAGTTAAAAGAGTTGATTGAGCTTATTGATAAAGTATTTGAATCAAGAACTAGCCGGGACCTGTATATTGAACACATTGTGTAGTTGTGTTGTACATTTTTCTCCATATGTCATCAACTTGTTACGTCCCTTTACATTGAGTACAGGGAGGTGTGGTAGCTAAGTGGTTACAGTGTTTGGCCACGCCAAAGGGTTGTGGTCGAATCCCCCCATAAACGCAAATGTGTAACCCATTCCCGGTGTCCCCCCGACCGTGATATTGCTGAACTATTGCTAAATATTGAAATTTTGCGAAAATCCATACTCACACATTTATGTGCAAAAAAGGTGGTACGTGTGGCCAAGGCGCCGGAGTTGCGTCACATAGGCGTGCAAGGATTTGTTTATCGTAGTTTGGAATCCTACATTTGTTGGGATTCTGATCCTGACAGAACCGAGTACCTGCGTCACTTTGGGTTTTCCTCTCACATAAAGAACACCCGTCGTGATACTGATTAACTTAGCAGGGTGAGGTGAGGTGAAATGGGGTTTAACGTCGCGTCCAAGATTATTGCACTTATATAGCGACGTGCATGTACGTGTGTGTGTTTGTGTGGCTGCTTGTACTAGTCCGGACTGATGCCGATTTATAGTGCTAGCTCACTGAGATACCATGCCGCAATTTAACATGAATACCCCACTCAGACACAGTATACTGACTCCGAGCCGACCAGTCCTTGTTTTAGCCCCTTAATGCCGAGCGCCAGACAGGGTAACAACAAGTACCATCTTTTAACGTCTTTTGGTATGACGCGGACCTTCCGCTCTCCGGGCGGACGCTCTACCACTAGACCACGGAGGCGGTCGATTAACTTAGCAATCACAACATGTTTTTGATATGTGAACCACAAGGGGTGAGTGTGGTAAATGGTGGCTTCAGTTACACACTAAAGCAACGATATTTTGGTATAATATATACCAAAAAGTATTGCTTTTTTAAGGTCTAGGGTGACACGGGTGGTCCAGTCGTCTAAGGCGCTGCCATTCGCTGTGCAGAGTTGCGTCCCTTGTACACGCAAGAAACCTATGATTGCGGGTTCGAATCCCCGATTATGTTTCTAGGTTTGTCAGCACCATACCGTGCTCGTGGGTTTTACCGAAGTGGTAAACGTCGAAGACCTGCATCACTTCGAGCTTTCCTCCCACATAAAGCTGACACGCCGTGATATAACTGGAATACTGTTAAAAGCGGCGTTAAACACAACTCACTCACTCACTCGACCACTCACTCACTATTTAATGTCTAGCGGGGCGGTGGTTAAAGCGTTCGCTCATCACGCCGAAGACCCGGGTTCGATTCCCGACATGGTTACAATGTGTGAAGCCCATTTCCTGTGTCCCCCGTCGTTATATTGCTGGAATATGGCGTAGAATCATACTCACTCACTCACTTTTATGTCTAGATCATAGGCTGCATCTGTTATGGCTTCACTTTCGTCAGCTAGATTGCAATGTATATGTAAACATAGATTCTTGTTTTTTACAGCTGTGGCTCATTGAGGAACCGAGAGAGAATAATGTTTATTTAAGTGTGGCATGTATATACAGCTACATTTATTACATTCTGCGCTTCTTACCAGTACCCAAACCCCCACCCCTCACCCTCCAACTCTCCCCACCGCCCACCCACCACACCCCACCCCCACTCCCACCACCCCCACCCCCACCCTACCCCCACCCCCCACCCCCACTCCCACCACACACACACACACACCCTACCCACCCCCACCCCCACCCCCACTCCCACCACACACACACACACACACCCTACCCCCCCCCCCCTACCCCCCCCCCACCCCCCCACGCACCCCTACACACACACAAAGAAACACAACATCCCCGCACACCTTACCCAGCTCTGATAGTACTAATGTTGCATATATTCAATCTTAGGGTATTAATCATGTATGATGTTGATAAAAGACCACCACATGTTGCCATTAAGAATACAGATTTTATGGGTATCGTCAATCGAATTGTCATTAAAATTGAATACACGGGGAGTACTTCAAAGGCATCGTAAAGCAGCTCTTCAAGTGATATTGCTTTGATAACAACGACGTTAATGGTATCATGTGAGGTATTCAATTGCAGTGTCGGGAGGGAAAGCATGATGCTTGGTGAGCTGTGATGGTATCTTTTAGAGCTTGCTGCAAACGATGAATAGGCACTTGTGCATAATTCACATAATCAATGAATGTGTTTTATGAACTAAATCTATATTTGCCGAGGTTTCGATGATGCGGTATTGTAGGCTTGAAGTGTCTGTATGGTCACACTGATCATGGGGGGGACCTGAAAACGTAACTTTCAGGCCAGTAGTAGTAGTAGTAGTAGTAGTAGTAGTAGTGGTAGGATTTAAGCACAAGACTACCCCTACGCACCAGTTGTGATAGTGGTGATGGTAGTGTTGTTGCCGTTGTTATACAATCTACCGTTCGCCAGTGTGGAATTATAAAATTTAAGCTGAAAAAATGAATTCGATACGTTGAACTTACTTCGTTATATTGTCTGTTGTGTTGCAATAGCTACTATACCCCAAATAGCCTCCCTTTATATAGTCAGGTGAATGTATACTGAACCGCAAAAGAAACGTCACCATGGATAGATATGTGAGAATCCTTATTTGTCCAAACACTGTAAACATACTTTGAGACATATCAAACAGATGAAACTTGATCATCAAGGTTGAAATTAAAGTGTAAAATGTTCTATAAGTGAGAAAACTAGTCTCTGAGAAAATGGCATCACAAGTCAGCACCTCGTGTGTCCGCCATGTGCATTGATGACTGCCGTGCAACGTCGATACATGGAATGGATGAGTCGGTGGATGAAGGCCATAGACACTTGTGCCCACACTCAGATGAACGCCTGACGCAGTTCAGCTGCAGTTGTTGGCCTTGGTCGGACGTCATTCAGCCGTCTTTGAATCTCGTCCAACTGGTGCTCAGTGGGATTTAAATCGGGACTGAGGGCAGGCCACTGCATGGTTCTGATGCCATTCTGCAAGTGGAAGTCTCTCGCAGTGTGTTGCTCTCGCAGTGTGGGCACGGGAAAGTCGTGGTTGCGGCGACGTGCCAAATGAGGTATGGCGTGTGGTCTCAAGACTTGATCAAAGTATCGAGCTGCTGTGACACCATTACCTCTCCCTGGACCGATGTTCTGGAAGACCACAGGGCCAACCCTCTGTGCAAGACCAATTCCAACCCACACCATTATGCTCGGACCACCCAACGTGTCTCTCTCAACAACACAATGCGAATAACGTTCCCCACGGCGTCGCCAGACTCTCTCGGCGTGGCCTGTGACAGTGGAGGTGTCTGCTCGTCAATCGTCGACGCACGATGTCCGCTCTAATGTGTCGCTGATGTGTCCCCATGGTCTGTCGAGCACTTTCCGCAGCAGTAACAATTCTGACGTCGGGTGGTGACCCTTGGTCTTCCACTACGTGGTCGGTCATCTGTAGTGTTGGTGGTCTGGTACCATTGCTGGAGCCTTCCTCACGTGGATTTGAAATGCATTGGCTACTTGCCGGGCGGTTTGTCCAGCTTGCAATCGTCCAAGGGCTTGGTGTCGCTGATTTCTTGTCAATCTTGGCAAGTGGTAGCAATTCAAAAACCAATGAATGTTATCCGATCTGGGTGGATTTTTATAGGGCAAGAAATGGGGGAACGCATGTGCATTTCAATTTGCACGGAGCTCACGTGCATCGGGTTACCATGGCTGTTGCCGTGATGCGTTATGGCGATCGGTTTTATTGTCATCTGCTTTGTTTTTTTTCATCAAATTTCATTTTTCCGGACAAAGTAATGTTAAATTTGAGAAAGTTTGACAAAAATGACCCAGATATTTAAATGACAACTTTTCATGCAATGTAACTTGGGGTGACGTTTCTTTTGCGGTTAAGTATATATGTTTCTAGATATACATGTTGAGATGAGGTGGCATGTGCGTACCTGCATCTTGTGTCACTGGGACCGCCTGCAGAGAATGTTTATCTCGTTATCTGGAGACTGAGGGCGATAACCCCACTGACGTCACCACATAACTACCCACTATAATCGACGGCACTGTATGTGCTTGACCCGATACAGGACACGGCGTGGCCTGTTGTCATAAACGTCACCCCACAATATCACAACAGTGTAATTGTTGCGCAGTGGAACTGAATATTTGAGCGTGGTTTAACTTAAAATGAAAACTAATCGTAAATTTGAATGACTTGCCTTTTTTGAATGAAACAAGGAACTAAACGTGATAACCTATTATAAAACTATGAAAATCTATAAACAAACTAAACGTGATTACCTGTTATTATGTGAAGGAAAGATGAATCAACCTCAAATGAAAGAAACTTATGCTAATTCTAACATTTACTCCTAAGGGAGTCTTGACACTGTCTAACGCTGTCTAACACCATGTCTAACACCATCTCTCTAACCATCTAACTAACGAACTCTCTAACTGATAGTATTAAACTTCGGACACATTTCAGGATCTGTTTGACCTGCAAAGGTCTCTGAGGCAATAATTATTAGTTCAAATCCTAATTTCTAGTTTATATAAATGATAATAAGTTGTCCTCATGACAGACTGGTTTGCCTGTTATAAGGATAGAATAAATCGATGTTCGTATCATTCAGTACAGCCTTGGAGCAATTTCTTAGCGTTCAATCTATTGGTCCAAATGGCCGCCTCCGTGGTCTAATGGTAGAGCGTCCGCCCGGAGAGCGGAAGGTCCAGGGTTCGATCCCCGACCGCGTCATACCAAAAGACGTTAAAAGATGGTACTTGTTGTTACCCTGTCTGGCGCTCGGCATTAAGGGGCTAAAACAAGGACTGGTCGGCTCGGAGTCAGTATACTGTGTCTGAGTGGGGTATTCATGTTAAACTGCGGCATGGTATCTCAGTGTGCTAGCACTGTAAATCGGCATCAGCCCGGACAAGTACAAGCAGTCACACACACACATACACGTGCATGCACGTCGCTATATAAATGCAATAATCTTGGACGCGACGTTAAACCCCATTTCACTTCACCTCACCTCTTTGTCCAACTCAATGCAGCTCCAGTGTCGTCCTTTTATAATCGGTCCTTGGCAGGTACATTCTTAAATTACTACGTTAAAACATTCATGATAGCACAGCTGCCCAAAGCTCTGTTGCTTGTCATAAGAAACGATCGAATGGTGAGGTTCGGTGACTTGGTGTGATCGTACCCGACGACTTGGGTCTGTGCTCATTACATCAACCGCTTGTTTGGCCCTATTATTTACAGTCATTTTTGATAAATCTTTAATATTACTGAATGCGGTTTAAAACAACATTCACCCCACCCACACAGATAAAGAAGACCCTTGTAAATAAATCGTAATATCATCAGGTTGACCATTACCAATATTACGTGTAGCAAGTTTCCTTCTGTATTCGGCGTCATGTGTATGTACGGCGTATCAAACAGCCCTATTATAAAGTCATAAAACCGCGTAGGACATTTGGACGTTGATAGTCCATGCAATAACACAACAAACAGCCTGTCCAAGCTATTGTGGCAGGTCTATTCTCGGTGCTTAATGGCAAAGAAAGCGAGTAATTGGCCTGGCTTGATATAGATTGTATTGACCCGAGGGTCAATTAGATTAAATCTGATGAATCATTATTCACTGCTAGGAATGGGATATAGATGGAGGCCCTTGGTCGTTACCTGTGGGGTGATTAGCGTTAAATATGACTTGTTTAACGGTAACTAAGACCGGTCGTTCTGTTATATGAACGGATGCAAGTCCATACACTGTTAATTAATCATCCGGCTCAAAAGAACACGACAACATCATTAAGAGACGACAGTTAGTGTTTGGGTGGGGTGGGGATCTTAAATAGAATTGAAATATTAATTTTTAGATAAACTGACAGATATAGGCAGGTCTGTATGGGGTATCGTTATGTTCAATCTTTAATTGTATATCAATAGTTAATATCTCATTCACCGGAATCGTCACAAAAAAAAATTGCCACGAAGAGTAATGAAGTATCATGTATGTCTGCAAAATAATTGTCCAGTCAGATTCCCCAAACGAGATCGCCTTGAGCTGAATGAGTCAATAATCAGGTGTACTGATGAAGAGCCAGTACGACATCGCCTTGAGCTGAATGAGTCAGTAGTCTGGTGTACTGATGAAGAACAAGTACGAGATAACCTTGAGCTGAATGAGTCAGTAGTCTGGTGTACTGATGAAGAACAAGTACGAGATAACCTTGAGCTGAATGAGTCAGTAATCAGGTGTACTGATGAAGAACAAGTACGAAATCGCCTTGAGCTGAATGAGTCAGTAGTCTGGTGTACTGATGAAGAACAAGTACGAGATAACCTTGAGCTGAATGAGTCAGTAATCAGGTGTACTGATGGAGAAGGAGTACGAAATCGCCTTGAGCTGAATGAGTCAGTAGTCTGGTGTACTGATGAAGCACAAGTACGAGATAACCTTGAGCTGAATGAGTCAGTAGTTAGGTGTACTGATGAAGAACAAGTACGAGATAACCTTGAGCTGAATGAGTCAGTAATCAGGTGTACTGATGAAGAACAAGTACGAGATCACCTTGAACTGAATGAGTCAGTAATCAGATGAACACGTTAGAGTGTATGGTTTTATCTTTACGCGTAATTGGCTTTGTTTTACCTGTCAATCATGACTGATTGTGTTATAACATTTACCTGTCAGTCATTACTGATTGTGTCTCTCTTGTCATAATCTCCACAACGTGTCGTCAACAAGCACTGTTGTGTTCACACACAATATCAGGAAGATGTGTATAACACTGTGGTTGACCAGGGACAGACTGGCGCCTGAACTGTTTTCAACTGCGGTCATCATGAGTGCGCGCTGGGGGTTTCCATTCGAAATACATAACACATTGTATAGAAAGGCATACAAGAAGGTATGGATGTATGGTGAGGTGTGTGTGTGTGTGGTGGTGGTGGGGGGGGGGGGGGGTTGACATAGTTCTGTGACGAGTGACAGATAGCCCAGACGTCCCCTCTCATGAGTTTCTGATCGATTCCAAAAAATAGTGTGAACTTATATTGTAGTCTCGCGTGAAACACTGTCAACTTACCCCTCCATCCCTACCTCACTAACCGACTCACCCACTCACCCACTCACCAATGCTTCCATTAACTCATTCACCATTCATCTTGTTACCTGATCATATCACTCACTCGCCCATCCATCAACTCACTCATCCATCCACTCACCTACTCACCAATGCTTTCATCTACTCATTCACCATTCCTCTCGTTGTCTGACCCTATCACTCATCTTCTCACTCACTCACACACTCACTCGTTCACACATTCATTCATTCATTCACATCTAATTCATCCACTCACCACACATCCACTCTTCAGGTGAACGACCTGACCTCATGCCTGTGCAGACATTCTTGAGGGTATTACCCTATATAGCCAATCTGTTGACCTCCAGGGGTCTGCTGTGTCCAGTACAACTGACCAGTCCTACAGGAATGTCTCACCCTCTTCCAGTGGTATTTACCTGACATGCAGGGGGTCAACACTTCCATACAGGGCGGGGATCTCCAGTAATCTGCTAGATGTAGCCCTCTCTCCAGTTTCTCGTGAAGCGCGACACAGATGTACTGTGAACAAACCACACTATAGCAAAATATCATAATAGCAAATATCTGGCAAATAGTTAAGCACATCCGCTCTATATTTTCATATACAGTAGACTACGGTTAAAACGAACACGCTTATAACGAACTGACGGATATAACGAACTTACTTTTTGGTCCCGACTATTTGCTGTAGTTATGCTGCATATATGCTTATAACGAACAACGGTTATGAAGAACTAAACTTAATAGTCCCTTTGAGTTCGTTATAACCGTAGTTTACTGTATTCCGAACGTCGATGTCTCTTTTAGAAATATGGCATTGCTCTCATTTTCATATTTGTTTGTTTGTTTGTGGTATGTAAACAATCGAATACGGTGGTATGTAAACAATCGAATCTGGACAAGACAACCCAGTGATTGACATAATGAGCATCGATCTACACAATTTTCAGAAAGGTCTAAAATACTTCCAGTATCTGAAGAAATGTTGGGACAAGACCCAGAACACTGTATATTTCACAAGATGTGAACAGTCATGCCATATGACCCACGGAACCAGGGAATCAACTGAAAGGGTCGTCAACTAGTTATTGCCATAGAACGCGTCACTAGATAATGGCCATCGGTTCATATATATCGATATGCGTGCACGGTATGTCACTTCATAAACACGAGCAAATGAGTTTCATCAGAAACGAGATACGATTCCAAAAATGGTATTTATATAGAAATCCGCAGTAAGTTGTGTTTAACTGGTTTTTCCATGTTTAGTTGTGGTTGTTTGGTTTGGTTGGGGTTGTGTCAGGGTGGGTTACTGTATTCTGTTTCCGACTGCTGATACCTAATCCCGACCCAAACCCCCAAATAAAATAGGCAGTTATTTAAACATTTATGTAAGAGTACTGACACAATACAGGTGTCGTCCCTGTATCCCCAGCACAGCCCTTCCGTCTCTATGGGCCGCTATATAAGTGCAATAATCTTGAACGTTTGATCTCATCTCACCTCTCGTGATACAGTTTACATGAGTGAGTGAGTATGGTTTTACGCCGCTTTAAGCAATATTCCAGCAATATCACGGCGGGGGACACCAGAAATGGGCTTCACACATTGTACCCATGTCGGGAATCGAACCCGGGTTTTCGGCGTGACGAGCGAACGCTTTAACCACTAGGCTACCCGACCGCCCCCAGTTTACTTGAATTCTGGTGTGAACAGTTATATGACGGCGTGATAGCATAATCTTGGAGGCAACATCGACGTTATGCAGGCCTGAGACAATTTCATGAAATCAACGAGCAAAGTAATAGGGATTCGAACCCACGATCAACGGGTCATGGCACGCCTACAGTTCAAACACGCCTATCATATACTCTAGTTGAGGACTTACGGGGAACTATCAAGCCTCGATTATTTACAAGCCGTCATCATATAGCTGGACTATCGAATACAGCGTGATCACTTTTATGTATTGGTTTGTCTACATTACCAGCTAACTGACACAGCCTTGACAAACTAAGAATTCGAGGAAAATCCATATTGAGCTAATCGTGTGGCTGACATTATTTAAACCAGACTACCAATTCTTTTGTAACTCTGCTCGACATTACCATGTGGAAGATCTGACAACACGGAAAAAAACTACAAATATTCAATAAAGGGCCAGACCAGTTGGCTTCCTCCTTTGAGAGAAATCCCAGGTCACGTTTGCCTAACAACAGGTAATATAAGCAGACGCTTCCAACCAGGAAACCAATAACAGTGTTAGCGTTAATTCCATTGGCATAATAGATATCACGTTGCTCGCCTAGTGTTGTGGGATTCAATTTGCTTTCCAATCAGCACATGTGAGGATTAGGAGTGTTCAACTTTGGGGGTAGCAGATCTCCTCGGCGTTCAGTGTTTTTAACCGGAATAAGGATTTATGTTAGATTAAGAAGATATGTTGTGTTTGAGTAAGCATGTAAGTAAGATAAAGCGATTGCCTCCTGTGTTAAGGTCAGATCCCGTGTTGCAGTCATCGTCACAAGTCGGTGTGCGTGGGTGGGTACCCGGGGATTTATACTATTTGATGTCGATATGATGAGGTAGCAGGTGATAAGACTGTTAACGGTCATATGTGAACAGTGTGTAAAAAATCAGCGTTCGGTTCAATTTATTAGACGAGGCACGAATAACATGATTTGATGTGCAGCGTCCCTTTTCCGTACCAGGATCCGCTGATTCGAGTTTCGCTTCAATTATGATCCTTCGTCTAAGTCATCACTTCTGAAGGATATGCGTATGAGATATGTAATATCTGGCCCTGTCGTCAAAACACCTCATTTAGTTGTGTAGAGTTGCATCCCTTAACTGTGTTATGATCCGCTGATTGTGGGTTCGAATCCAAATTCGCCCTCATCGTGAATCTTTGTTTGACAGCACTCAGGTGCCCCATGCGTTTTAATGAGATGGTAAGCGTCTGCAAATTTCATAGCATGTGCTTTCCTCTGATATCCAGATGACGAACATAACTGCGTACTGTGTAGACTGGCGTTAAACTTGACTCGCCCACTCACTCCATTCATATGACGTTGTAATCTGGATTGTGATTTTAAACATCATCACATCATAATCTTATCACGAATTACAAAACGGGTACAAATTAGTCACTGAGTGTAGATTCGAACCTTTACAAGAGGACCGCCTCCTGGTCTAGTGGTAGAGCGTCCGCCCGGAGAGCGGAAGGTCCGGGGTTTGATCCCCGGCCGCGTCATACAAAAAGACGTAAAAAAAAGATGGTACTCGTTGTTACCCTGTCTGGCGCTCGGCATTAAGGGGCTAAAACAAGGACTGGTCGGCTCGGAGTCAGTATACTGTGTCTGAGTGGGGTATTCAAGTTAAACTGCGACATGGTATCTCAGTGAGCTAGCACTATAAATCGGCATCAGTCCGGACTAGTACAAGCAGCCACACAATCACACATACATGCACGTCGCTATATAAGTGCAATAATCTTGGACGCGACGTTAAACCCCATTTCACCTCACCTCACCTCACCTCACCTCACCTCACCTCACCTCACCACACCTAAACAAGATTTTCTGGAACTTGAAATACGAAACAAAATGTGAGCGGACAATTCCTGAATACCACGCTTGCGGATAAGTTACAATGATGACAACAGATGTTCACGAAGAAGGGGGAGGAGATATGTGATAGCCCCAACGCAACAAAGCCATGTGATATGGATACAGTTATATCTTCCATGTCCTAGTGTCAATGTTCAGTATGTCTTTCTATACATGGTTTAAGTTTCCCCACGATGCCAAGGTCACCATTGCTCAAGGTCACGTCTAAAAACAAAGGGTACCTCAACGCATGTAACCATGAGATGCCTGTCAAAACTGGATATATCCCAATATTCGATAGTCTTATCTATTCATGATATTCTTGTTACCAGTAGAAAACGTAACAATACCAACAAGGTAATAAGGACGAATCAAATAACCGTCGGCGTATTAATGAACAATGAGTATTTCGGAAGTGAAGTCGGGAAGTATTGATAAATGAGTATAGTATTCCTTCTGCTAAGAATTGATATTTTATACAAATCGGTTTCATTGATTAACTCAAATAAAAGACTATCAGGTTACAAAAATAATGACATTAAACTGAAAAGTGATTATCTCTTTATATACCTAATTTTGCTGCCACGAGGATAGCAATAGACTGACCGGTCATATAATCTCAGGTTTCAATTAGCGTTCAACCATTGTGTAGTCGGCAGTTCCCCCTTGTTCATGTTCGTCTCACTTGAAGATTGACAGTATCGCATAGCTCGATGCGTCGTTAAATCACAATCAACACGGGAACAAAGAGTATTGAATATTTATGAACGATGATGAGAGTGGACAACAAACAATATTGCAATATCTGGCTTCTGTGGACACCAACAGGAGTCGTGTGACATCACACAATGACATTATACAATGACATTTCCAATTATGACATTTACACCAACTGGTCTCTGGTAGGCGGGGACATGCAGTAGAATCTGACTTCGACTTGTAAATTCCTTTCAAACTACGTGTACATATTCGTCTAAAAGCCAGAATCGGAAATAAACACTTTGTATTCTACAATTCGGAGTACATGATGACCTGATGTTAGGTTCTTGACATCCACTGAACAGCAACCGATGTTACATAAATAGTTATAATATACAGCTAAACCACATAACCCGAACTTCAGTAACTCGACATATCGCTTAAGACGATGGAACTGCATGGTCCGAAGAGATGTAACTTAAAACTCTGTTTTCGGTGTCCCGTGTGTCTCGAGTGAGTGAGTGAGTATGGTTTTACGCCGCTTTTAGCAATATTCCAGCAATATCACGGCGGGGGACACCAGAAATGGGCTTCACACATTGTACCCATGTCGGGAATCGAACCCGGGTCTTCGGCGTGACGAGCGAACGCTTTAACCACTCGCCCCCCCGTGTGTCTCGAACTTCTGTAGCTCGATATGTCTGATAGACCCAAGATTCGGAGAGGATCAGGTTTTGCTGTTTGCCATTTCTGACATGAAAATGCTAATTAAATATTGTTGGAAGAATGCCCCATGAATTGGTCAGGTGAAACGGTTTATACAATATCAATAAGGTAATTAGCTGTAAAATGTGCTTTATGATAGCAAGTCATTGAAGTTATAATGAAGTGGACTCTCTGAACTGAGTATTCTAGCCTTTTTAACAACACCAATTTCTAGTAAACGATGTTGTGCTTTAACTTACTAACATTATTTTAAGAAATAAATAGGGAAATTTATTATCTTGAAATCTATATATTTTATGTTCATCAGCTGTTTTGGGTTGGTTGACCAAAGGTATATCTTGCATTAATGTGTGCCCTATAATGTCTGGGTATGAGTCGGTGAAGGCAGTATTGCGCTCGTCCTATACGCGGTCACCAGGGGCTACGGGGAAATTGGACGTGTGTACGTTCTTATCGTCAAAATGCCAGAAAAGAACACGGTCAGCATGTATTAAGTTAAACAAAAGTTGCTTAAGAAAACAACGGTCACAGTTATAGTTACTGGGATACATCGAAACAGACTACACCAGGAATAGGTTGTGTTTTGTGTTATACCATGAATAAACAGCGTCTACACCAGCAATAGATCATTTCTACACCCGGAATAGGCCATGTCTATGCCAAGAATAGGATGCGTCTACACCAGCAATAGATCATTTCTACACCCGGAATAGGCCATGTCTATACCAGGAATAGGCTGCACCTACACCAGCAATAGATCATTTCTACACCAGGAATAGGCGATGTCTATGCCAAGAATAGGATGTGTCTACACCAGGAATAGACTGTGAGAACACTATGAATAGACTGTGTCTATGCCAGGAATAGATTGTTCCTACACGGGGAGTAGATTACGTCTACACCAGGAATAGATTCCGTCTACACCAGGAATAGATTTTGTCCACACCACGAATAGGCTAGGTCCGAACCAGGAATAGACAATGTCTAGACCAGGGTCTCTAGACCAGGAGACTCGTCACTGTGCATGGAACTGAGGCCTGTGTCGGAGTTGGAGTCTTCGTCTTTGTACTGCTTGTTAGAAGAGTCGAGCAGAGAGTAATGTCCATCATTGGCAAACGTGTACATGCCACTCGGCAAATGATACCGGCCACTGTCATGGGCATTGGTCAGCCGGTCAAGTTCAGACCCAGGGGATGTGTCGGACTGATTGACTGGCACCGTATCAGGACCAACTCGAGTATTAACAGGGGAATTGGAATGTGCTTTATAACTATATTGTTCTTTGTTTTTCAAAATGGACGTGACTTTCTGTTGAGTAGCTGTGTGATGGGGCCGCCTCCTGTAGCAGCTGTCGTTGACGTAGGGGGGAGTCTGATGGGGATTATCCCCATTCTTGTCACAGCTACCGAGTCTCTCCATCAGACTCTCGTGAGACGTCCCTATGACATGCATGTGATTGAACCTATCATCAAACGTCACTGACTTGTTCCTAGACTTGGGAGGCGAGTCATGCACTTGTATAATAGACACTCTATCATCGGCATCATCCTCAGTGGATTCGTCCTGTCTCTGGTCCACATTGGCACTGTCCAATCGGACCTGAAGACTATCCAGGTCATATTTGAGTGACCTGATGAGCTGTCTCTTGACCTCGATCTGCTTGTCACACTGATGCAACTCTCGCTTGACCGAGTCCTCCTGGTACTTCTGCATCATCCCCGCGCTCACCAGGCGGTTCATTTCAACCTGAACCTGTTCCAGCTGCTGGTTCAGAGGCAAAGAGAGGTCAAGGTCAGTCAGACTAGACACGCCGTTACCTACACAGTCACTCTTGGCAAGAGATTCTTGTAACTTTCTGGAGACATCTCTCAATTTACTGTTCTCACCTGTTAATTTATCTTCCAATTTGATAATCCTCTCACAATATTCCAAATACGCTTCAATATCCTCCGATTTCACATTACCAAACAGCTCATCCATACTATCTTCACTGAGACTGTCGAGGTAAGCACTTTGAACATAATCGTCGCCACTTTGTTTCACACGGCTAAAATGGCGACGAGTTTCAAGATTGTCAATTTTGTTATCGGTTTTATCAATTCTTTCACCCAGGTCGTGCAACTTCCGCTCCTGCGCAATGACTAGTTTCACAAGGCTCTCAAGAGAGCGCAACTTCCCTGTACTATAACAGTTCCTGTGGGCTCCAGGACGACATCCACAGTCGTTGCCATGACGAGTCTTATGCCTGCTACGCTTGTGTCTCCGACTAGTCCTGTACGACTCGCCAGACATGTAGCTTTCGTCCTGCAGCCTTCGCAGCGACAACTCGACGTTATTCTGTTCTACACCCCAGGCCTTCCAGATCTTCATTATTTTCGTTCTGGCCTGTAATGGCCGCTGCACGTCCCGCCATCTTTCAAAGATGGCGTAGTTCTCTGTTGTCTCGCCCTCGTGGTTGCCGTCTTGGTACAGTAAGGCGTATATGACGTCATCGCAGGTCGTCCGCTTCGTCAGGCCTGTGACCCATCTAACTGTACCGTCCAACAGAATCGGGATCTCCGATGTGGTCTGGTCAAGGGTCATGAGGTCGTGAGGACCGGGGTTTGGAGAGTCTAACACCATCTGGAAGACAAAATGCAGAGTACTTTAACATATATCCATATGTGTATTGAGTTTAAGGTGAAATGGGGTTTAACGTCCCGTCCAAGATAATTGCACTTACATGGCGACGTGCATGCACGTGTGTGTGTGTGTGTGTGTGTGTGTGTGTGTGTACGTGCGTGCGTGCGTGCGTGCGTGCGTCCGTCCGTGCGTGCGTGCGTGCGTGGCTGCTTGTACTAGTCCGGACTGATGCCGATTTATAGTGCTAGCTCACTGAGATACCATGTATACATTAACATGAATATCCGACTCAGACACAGTATGCGGACTCCGAGCCGACCAGTCCTTGCTTTAGCCCCTTAATGCCGAGAGTCAGACAGGGGTATTGAGTTTAAGACCACTTTAAGTGGCATTTCAGTAATAACAGATTAATTAGGGAGGAATATCCTGTGACGCAGGTCGTTGATGGTAAGCCACGAGTGTGGGTATGGCGCTACAAAGCAAGGATCATGGGAATCGGGGCTTCAAACCTACAATCAGCAGATCCTGGCTAAGGGACACAACTCTTTACGGCGAATTGTTGCTTCTTCTACCACTGACTAATTCGAGCCCAAATGAACACGATACATGCGCTCAAGATAATATAATGACGGCATCTTCTACAGGTTTGAACTGCAATCCGTCCACAATCCGTTGATGATGTACATACTGGACTTATTGGATCAGGTTGATAACGCTGCTGGATACATGTGAGCCGTTACCGACGTCATCCCCCATAGCGTGCGTCCCTAAATGGATGTATTACCGCTGTACCCGAACTATCCCCGAACCTACACACACTATCAATATACATCAATAAATGATTAATGTTATTTATCCCCAACCTATCATCCCTACACCTTAATCGCGTACAGTCACGCTCTGTACAATCTGACAGACCCGTCCCTGACAAAGCATCAAGTACAGACTTAACCGTAGGTAGAAGGCGATCAGCACAACAGCAAGGGATTATAGAGGAACATCGACCCAAGGCAGGTCCTGCGCCCGTGCATAGAATATAATTAATGATAGCGCGTGCCTTGACCATTAACAGCTATAAAACACAATATTCCATGCACGAGACGTTAGTAAGTTGACAATTGTTGACAATCGATAGACAGTTGAAAGTCGGTAAAAGCAATGGCTTTGGGGACAAGCGGTTGGTGACAATTTTCCAATGGACAATTGAGGCACTTGTGGAGTGTTCTAGCTGCACATTGAGTTCACACACACACAGCTTAGAAAACAATGGGGGTATTATTGTAGTATTCATTCCACCTCCTGGGAGAGGGCAGTGTTTGCCGAGCAGGGTGAGCGTTATTGAAGCGCCTTGACTATAGTGGGACATGTCAATGCGGTATTAAAATACATGCAAAAATTCATCAGCGAGTTTACACTGCTACCGATTAGGAGTCACGTGACATAGTCTTGCGGATTTACTGCCGGGATATGGTAGTTAATTCCTAATCAATGATACGTGATAGCGTCAACAGACAGTTGATACCCTTGGCGGGTTGTTAAACGAGAATTACCAGGCGGGTAGTGAGTTTGTGTTATCGTGAGTACCTTATATAACACTGTACTTAGAGGGAGTCATCGAGCGATACACAGAGGCTGGAAAACCTAAAATAACACGTGACCAAAACACGTTACAGGAGAATACATTTTACATCATAGTTGAATTCATTTCTACACCGACACTAGTTAGAACTTCTGTGTAGAAAATCCAAGTGACGTAAAAACACGATAATGTAAGAAATATGGTATTAAGCAGCGCTTAGGATGAACTATCGATGGCTACCTTCAAACGAGCTCTTGTTTTGGGACACCTACGTGACTTGACTACATATTGAAGCTTGCCGTCGGGGACCAGCATTACAGTTAGAGGGGGGGAAGTATTTCCTCGATAGTAATACGACACACCTCTGCAAAAAGGTTTTCTAAGCTTACGAAAACATCAGAATACAAGTGATTGTGCATGGCAATGTTTCAATATTTCATGAATTATATCTTTAGTATTAATTGTTTTATCTCATAACATATCATTTTAATCATGATTCAGAGCCTCCAGCTGATCAATTATAATTTTATTGTCAGGACACGCTATGTATGTACAGATAAAACTGAAACACAAGCAGTTTTCCCATTTCAATTATCCACTTCAGAACTTTCCTCCAATGTTAAAAACACATCCGTTGACTACCAGGCTCCTCCATTCCGTCCCTGGTCGACGGTAGAAAACACCGCGTGACTTGCTACATATCTGGATATATGTACGAGAGTACCCCATGGGTAGGTTGTAAAAGCTCCCAGAGTAAGATCTGTAATCCATCAACATCGTCACCCCCGGGGTTTTCAGCCCAGCCTGCGTATACCTCAGCAGCTTTACACTCAACCCCCACGGCTCTTTCAAATCTTTTTATCGGGGACAGCTACGTAGCTTATCGAAATACACATTCTGGTTTTATAAGACTGTATGTTTTAACATAATTTGTCACATTTCGCAGTTCGATCTCATATTTTTAAAGTTAATGTCTTGTGTGTTTCTTTATTTTTTTAGAAAAGCTGAAAATGCGTGAGATGTTTATAAAGCGAGTATGTTTAGACTTAAGGGTGTATACTATAGCAGGAAACAATTCAGACAAACTCTATATGTGATGCAAGAGGTCTTAGAACTGCGGGAGTACATCAACAATATGACAAAACAGGACACAGACTGGGGGGAGAATAATAGATATGTGACATGACAGGGCTGTGACGATACCAAATATATCATATCATATCATATCATATCATATATCATATACCATATCATATATCATATATCATATATCATATATCATATCTTATCATATATCATATCATATATCATATCATATATCATATCATATCATATCATATCATATCATATCATACCATACCATACCATATCATATCATATCATATCATATCATATCATATCATATCATATCATATCATATCATACCATATCATATCATATCATATGATAAAAGACATATAATATATAGAAACAGAATATCAAATATATTATCTAACTGGGTTTGAACCAGCGTCAGTATATCCTGTATATCATAAGAAAGGTATCAGACGAGTGAGTGAGTATTGTTTTACGCCGCTTTAAGCAATATTCCAGCAATACCACGGCGGGGGACACCAGAAATAGAATTCACACTTTGTACCCACGTTGGGAATCGAACCCGGTTCTTCGGCATGACGAGCGGAAACTTGAACTACTGGGCTACCCCGCCGCCCCAGGTATTAGACAAGTGGAAGTATGTTTTCAATAGATGCTACAAGCACGACAACCACCCCACACCATGGGAACACAATGTGGCCGTACCTGTGAAGATCCGGAGTAGAATAGGTCATCAGCAACACATGCTTGCCGTAAAAGGTGACTATACTTGTCGTAAGAGGCGACTAACGGGATCGGGTGGTCAGGCTCGCTGACTTGAATGATGCATGTCATTGTATCACAATTGCGTAGATCGATGCTCATGATGTCAATCACTGGGTTATCTTGTCCAGACGCGATTATTTACAGACCGCCGTCATATAGCGGGAATATTGCTGAGTGCGGCGTTAAACAACAAACAAACAATGTGAGCGCTGATGTGTACAGTGATACAATGATATCAAACAAAGGCATTCATCTGTAAAACAATTGTTGAACATTTGCCAGCTGCAGAGTAATGTTACTGGCTGACTGCTAATATTCACCAACATAACTGTCACTAGCGACTAGAACCAACTGAGCAGTAACTGACTGCTAATATATACCAACAGAACTGTTACTAGCGACTGTAACCAACTGAGCAGTAACTGACTGCTAATATATACCAACAGAACTGTTACTAGCGACTAGAACCAATTGAGCAGTAACTGACTGCTAATATACACCAACAGAACTGTTACTAGCGACTAGAACCAACTGAGCAGTAACTGACTGCTAATATTCACCAACAGAACTGTCACTAGCGACTAGAACCAACTGAGCAGTAACTGACTGCTAATATATACCAACAGAACTGTTACTAGCGACTGTAACCAACTGAGCAGTAACTGACTGCTAATATATACCAACAGAACTGTTACAAGCGACTAGAACCATCTGAGCAGTAACTGACTGCTAATATACACCAATAGAACTGTTACTAGCGACTAGAACCAACTGAGCAGTAACTGACTGCTAATATATACCAACAGAACTGTTACTAGCGACTGTAACCAACTGAGCAGTACCTGACTAATAATATACACCAACAGAACTGTTACTAGCGACTAGAACCAACTGAGCAGTAACTGACTGATCACCAACAGAACTGTTACTAGCGACTAGAACCAACTAAACAGTAACTGACTGATCACCAACAGAACTGTTACTAGCGACTGTAACCAACTGAGCAGTAACTGACTGATCACCAACAGAACTGTTACTAGCGACTAGAACCAACTAAACAGTAACTGACTGATCACCAACAGAACTGTTACTAGCGACTGGCACCAACTGAGCAGTAACTGACTGATCACCAACAGAACTGTTACTAGCGACTGTAACCAACTGAGCAGTAACTGACTGATCACCAACAGAACTGTTACTAGCGACTGTAACCAACTGAGCAGTAACTGACTGATCACCAACAGAACTGTTACTAGCGACTGTAACCAACTGAGCAGTAACTGACTGATCACCAACAGAACTGTTACTAGCGACTAGAACCAACTAAACAGTAACTGACTGATCACCAACAGAACTGTTACTAGCGACTGGCACCAACTGAGCAGTAACTGACTGATCACCAACAGAACTGTTACTAGCGACTGTAACCAACTGAGCAGTAACTGACTGATCACCAACAGAACTGTTACTAGCGACTAGAACCAACTAAACAGTAACTGACTGATCACCAACAGAACTGTTACTAGCGACTAGGACCAACTAAACAGTAACTGACTGATCACCAACAGAACTGTTACTAGCGACTGTAACCAACTGAGCAGTAACTGACTGATCACCAACAGAACTGTTACTAGCGACTAGGACCAACTAAACAGTAACTGACTGATCACCAACAGAACTGTTACTAGCGACTGTAACCAACTGAGCAGTAACTGACTGATCACCAACAGAACTGTTACTAGCGACTAGGACCAACTAAACAGTAACTGACTGATCACCAACAGAACTGTTACTAGCGACTGTAACCAACTGAGCAGTAACTGACTGATCACCAACAGAACTGTTACTAGCGACTAGGACCAACTAAACAGTAACTGACTGATCACCAACAGAACTGTTACTAGCGACTGTAACCAACTGAGCAGTAACTGACTGATCACCAACAGAACTGTTACTAGCGACTAGGACCAACTAAACAGTAACTGACTGATCACCAACAGAACTGTTACTAGCGACTGTAACCAACTGAGCAGTAACTGACTGATCACCAACAGAACTGTTACTAGCGACTAGGACCAACTAAACAGTAACTGACTGATCACCAACAGAACTGTTACTAGCGACTGTAACCAACTGAGCAGTAACTGACTGATCACCAACAGAACTGTTACTAGCGACTAGGACCAACTAAACAGTAACTGACTGATCACCAATAGAACTGTTACTAGCGACTGTAACCAACTGAGCAGTAACTGACTGATCACCAACAGAACTGTTACTAGCGACTAGGACCAACTAAACAGTAACTGACTGATCACCAACAGAACTGTTACTAGCGACTGTAACCAACTGAGCAGTAACTGACTGATCACCAACAGAACTGTTACTAGCGACTAGGACCAACTAAACAGTAACTGACTGATCACCAACAGAACTGTTACTAGCGACTGTAACCAACTGAGCAGTAACTGACTGATCACCAACAGAACTGTTACTAGCGACTAGGACCAACTAAACAGTAACTGACTGATCTCACCAACAGAACTGTTATCGTTTTCGTCAACGGAGGATGAAGCTCACATACAGTAAACTACGGTTATAACGAACTCAAAGGGACTACTATTTTAGTTCGTAATAACCGTAGTTCGTTATAAGCATATATACAGCACAACTACAGCAAATAGTCGGGACTAAAAAGTAAGTTCGTTATATCCGTCAGTTCGTTATAAGCGTGTTCGTTATAACCGTAGTTTAGTGTATATACAATTTTCATCAGCGACACATGCTCAAGATGCAATCATTACAATAGTGTTTCACATACAGACGACCTGCTTCATCAATGTCATCGTTCTCAGCTGGTTAAAATCGTTAGTCCGTGCGATTTGTTTGCCGGGACGTTAACACAGCATACAAGACACCACCTGCTGTCTGAATGTCCGGCGGTGCTTTCAAGTATGTACAGATAAAGCCAGAGCAGGTGGGGGTCAGTAGCATCATGTTGGGGGATAATAACCTGTATTTACTGGGCGTCCACTTGGACACTGGTCAAGCAGACACTGTGATCTGTGGTGTTTTATCACCGGAATCCCTCTACAAGAACCACACGGTTATACACCGACGTAGGTGAAGAGTCTTTTGTACCACGATGTTATCAAACAAGCAAAGAAACTCATAAAGGAAGACTCTGACTTTCAATGCACATGCTTATTAAAGCATATCTATAATTTTGAGAATTTGACGATGCGTGTGAAAATTATCTAACGCAGCGATGCGTGTGTTAGTTCGAGGAGAAGGGCGATTTCGCTGGAAATTGATGGGTCTGTTGAAATCCTGAGGGGGTTTGATCGCAACGCTACCTGAGAAAATGATGTACGTGAGAGAATGGGATGACATTGCATTAATTCGGCCGGTTTGTGATGGGATGTGATTACAATATTTACACGCACTAGTGTTCAATTATCTCTGTTGTTCGCACTGACTTGACATCTATATTCATATAAACGTCCCATTAGAGTCGGTGCTTTGTGGTCAAGCAGCTCCAAGGACTGGTACACATACCGGTTAATTGTTGTTTTGATAGTATTTCAGTTATAGTGGAGGAAAGCACTAGCCAAAGCTGATATGCTTAGAAATTTGGTGAAATCCGCACTTGCACAATTTGACGAAAACCAAGAATGATATGTATGGCGAAAACATGTGACATTCGAATTCATGGCGAATCCTGGTAAGGCGAAGGGGCACAACTCTGAATACCGCATTTGACGGGACCTGTGACCATCTTGCCCAATAATTTAAATCATGGTTGTCCATCAACTTCTATTATATGAGGGCGGTCGGGTAGCCTAGTGGTTAAAGCGTTCGCTCGTCATGCCGAAGACCCGGGTTCGATTCCCGACATGGGTACAATGTGTGAAGCCCATTTCTGGTGTCCCCCACCGTGATATTGCTGGAATATTGCTAAAAGCGGCGTAAAACCATATTCACTCACTCACTCTATTAGATGAATATATAATACAAAGGTTAAATCGGGGGCGGATAGTGCACATGCTCTTGCAGGTACAGGTATGATAATGCGTGAAGACCATGCTTTGTATCATATAGCGTTTTAACTCTATAAAAAAAACCACTCAGGTTGTTATTCTATGAGGCGTTGGAATTTATTTTTTATTCAAGTTCAAATTGAGCATTTGAGGCCAAGAAGCTCGTCTCGCAAAGCCACGGCTACGACTATCGTAAGACTATGTTAGTGTTTGGGAGTTTTAATTCTATTGCTAAGACAGCTTTGTGGAACCGGGATGCTTGTAATTGGATAAGGTTCAATATGTTCTTAAAGCTTTGATATCGACCTGACAATGGAACTGTTAACATCAAGCTTGACACTTGGCTAGCTATCATACATCAGGTCATCCCTTCAACTCTGTTATCAGCAACTGCACTATAAACAGGTATGTCAGGAACGTGTGATATCAAAACAAAGTAGATCTAAAAATGAGCTGCCTCACTGACAGTTTGATGACATCAAACGCAACGAAAAGTAATAAAATCGATCTCACATACCACATAAACACAGTGTTTAGTATAAACTACTATGTTTGGAACGTGTGATATCAAAACAAAGTAGATCTAAATATGACCTGCCTCACTGACAGTTCGATGACATCAAACACAGCGAAAAGCAATAAAATCGATCTCACATACCACATAAACACAGTGTTTAGTATAAACTACTATGTTTGGAACGTGTGATATCAAAACAAATTAGATCTAAATATGACCTGCCTCACTGACAGTTCGATGACATCAAACACAGCGAAAAGCAATAAAATCGATCTCACATACCACATAAACACAACCTTTAGCATAAACTACTAGAGATAGGCCAGGTGCACTAACTACCCGCTCCTCAGGTTAATTAAACGAGTTGAACGATACGACCGATTTCCTGTATCAGAGCGTCGCCTTAATAACAAAAAACCTGTTTATGAGGCTCCATGGC